>NC_053389.1:389119786-390389415 GCF_905171765.1 Bufo bufo
TTTCCTCTACTTTACAAACCACATCAGGCCTGCCTGGACTTTGTTAGCGACATGGATAAGGTTCACTCTTACTTTGACAAGCTCTTAGAAGCGAATCTCTCTCACCAGACCCGGCTCAACTGCATCCAGCGTATCCGGCGGTTTGTAAAGTACAACATGCGTTCCACCAACCTCTCCCTCAATCAGCCCGACCTGTACAGAGCGTGCGAGTTCTTCATCACCGCCACCGAAGACATTCAGAAGACCCTGTCCAAGGGACTCGCAGAGACCGGGTCGACAGGAGGTGAAAGGTGGAACAGGGGGCATCACTTGGTGGTAGAGGCATTTGTGGGTCCTCCTCCCACCCTCCGTTGGTGGGTACCTGACGTCTCTGGTTTTCTTTCCTCCTCTCGTCCCTCTTCTTAGGTACACGTCCTTGAGCCAGAAAACACCCACCCCGTCTGATTGCCGAGCAGTCCTCAGAGTGGCCAAGAGTATGTTCTTGAAGTGCATTGACCAAGCCCGGGCAACAGCGCAACCTCCTGTCAGCAGACGGAAATCGTCCACTACCTAGAGTGCCTTCTTGTCTTAAAGCATCTTCAGCGACCGGGTGTAGTGCAAACATGACTGTGAGACGCTTTGTATATGAAGGGGGTGGTGTTCTTTTTCACCCCTTGCCATTACTCGTGTCTCCTTTCTCTTCTTCTTCTCCTTGCAGTGGCTGAGTGGGAGGGGGAGGATGTTCATGACTACGAAGGCGAAAACCTATGTGTAATCGGAGTTTCGAACCCACAAAACCTCTACCAACAAGTTTCTGCTTTTGCTCTGATAAGGATGAAGAGTCGGTGGGTATGGACAGGATGATGCCCCTGGCAGTTCCTGGGCAGTATTGGGCTCCCAACCCCTTCCATTAACTGTTTGTACCCTTATTCTCTCCCCAGTGGTTCCGGGCCTACTACGAAAAGTTCGGCCATCGCTAGCCAGCAGTGACACAGACAATCCTAAGGCAAAATTCTTCCTTTCGTCATTTGGAACCGAGAGACAGAGTGTTTCCAGAGACATCAAGAGGTACCAATTAAAGTGAGTTATGCCCAAGTAAGTCATCCCCACTCTCCTTTCTTGTTGCCGCCCATCTTCAGCTTATTCTCCTCCTTCGTTTGTAGTACAAACTCCCCGATATCTCCAGTCAGGTGGTCAGGAAGGTCTGCGAAACTTGGACGCTTGCAAAGTACACGGATCCGGAAAAGTCTCTGTTTGCAAAGTACTTGGCGCACACAAACGCCACAGCGGAGAGGCACACCGCGAGAAAGTGTTGGTTGACATATGTCATGGCTACAAGCTGGTGAGGAGATCTGGCGGTTGTGAGGAGGGCCAGACCCCAGACGCCGCTGCCCCCCAGGTGGAGAGGGAGATGGAATGTATGCCGGAACCCCAAGACAGTTCAAGCAGTGATGGTCAATGATACAACATCAGCAGCAGCGTCGAGTAGGGCATTCGATCGCCCAACCAGGCAATTTCTTGTTTAAGTTACTGTATCTATTCTGTTCTACAATCTGCAATCCCACATGTGTGTAAACAAAATAAAAAATAAAAAGTTGCAAAGCTGTTTTTTTTTAAATATATATATATTTTTTTTTATTCCTTATCCCCCCTCAGGGCTACACGACCTCATGGCCTACACGACCCTCAGGGCTCCAATAGCTAAGTGGTAAAGGCGCTCTCTTCTATGGTATGGTATTTGGACTGACAGCTGTGTTCACGGGTTCGAGTCCTCCCTAGCCCTTGTCAGTGCTCAGCAATGTATCCCTGAACCTCCTCTGCAAGTCTACATTCTTCACAAAGTCCCCCTCCTACATGGGGGTTCCACCCAGCGGCCCCCCTTCAAGCTATGCAGGGCTTGTAGCGGCAAACTATCCTCAAGGTAACTCTGGGCTGGCATTTGCTTGTACAGTGAGGACAACTGACTTTGCCCCCGTGCCATTCCGGGAGGGAAGGTGGCTCCGGCTCGGTTCTGGGCTTCCCTTGTAGCCCTGACCCTCCCCTACGAGCCCTGGAAGTTTGGGACCCCTAGCCCCAAAGGTGGGACTTCCATGGAGGGGTGCGAATTTTATGCTAATTATGCGAATTTTATGCTAATTATGCGAATTTTTATGCGCATTTTTGGACTTTGAAAATTTTTGGACTTCCATAAGGGAGGGGGACTTTGTGAAAAAAGGCTTATGGAAGTGAAATCGGGTAACATATTCCGACTTTGCCCCTCCGCCATTTCCGGAGGGAAGGTGGTAGAAACAAGCTGGAGGTGTCCTCTTGGAGCCCAAGTCCCCCTCTACCATCCCTGCAAGTTTCGGCTTCCTAGCCCCAAGGGAGGCCGCTGGAGGCACTTCCATAAGGGAGGGGGACTTTGTGAAAAATGTCCCCAGGCTTATGGAAGTCAAATCGGGTAACATGGTCCGACTTTGCCCCCTCTGCCATTTCCGGAGGGAAGGTGGTAGAAACAAGCTTGAGGTGTCCTCTTGGAGCCCAAGTCCCCCTCTACCATCCTGCAAGTCTGGGGTCCCATAGCTTGAAAGGGGCCGCTGGGCTGAACTTTTATAAGGGTGTCCGTTTTGCCGTTTGAGTTAGAGAACCAGCTATGAGATCAAACCTGGCTGTCTCGTACGACAGCAGTTCCAGAGCCTGGGCAGGACGGCTCGACACCCCTGGGTCTCAGCGGCATGTGACACGATAGGGGGCCCCCCTTCCAACACCTCCCGGAAGAAGGTAGAGAGAGACCCCGGGGGGTGGGGACGTGTTTTTTAGCCAGGCATGAGTTCCAGGACATCCGGGGGTTAGCGTCGGTCACCCTGAAAAATTCGCATAATATTCGCATAAATTAGCATAAAATTCGCATGTTGATTTATGCGAATTTTATGCGAATTCTTGACTTCCACAAAGTAGGGGGACTTTGTGAAAAATGTCCCCAGCTTATGGAAGTGAAATCGGGTAACATATTCCGACTTTGCCCCTCCGCCATTTCCGGAGGGAAGGTGTAGAAACAAGCTTGAGGTGTCCTCTTGGAGCCCAAGTCCCCCTCTACCATCCCTGCAAGTTTCGGCTTCCTAGCCCCAAGGGAAGCCGCTGTGGGCAACTTCCATGGAGGAGGGGGACTTTGTGAAAAATGTCCCCAGGCTCATGGAAGTCAAATCGGGTAACATGTTCCGACTTTGTCCCTCTGCCATTTCCAGAGGGAAGGTGCTACAGACAAGCTGGAGGTCTCCTCTTGGAGCCCAAGTCCCCTCTACCATCCCTGCAAGTTTCGGCTTCCTAGCCCCAAGGGAGGCCGCTGGAGGCACTTCCATAAGGGAGGGGGACTTTGTGAAAAATGTCCCAGGCTTATGGAAGTCAAATCGGGTAACATGGTCCGACTTTGCCCCTCTGCCATTTCCGGAGGGAAGGTGGTAGAAACAAGCTTGAGGTGTCCTCTTGGAGCCCAAGTCCCCCTCTACCATCCCTGCAAGTCTGGGGTCCCTAGCTTGAAAGGGGGCCGCTGGGCTGAACTTTTATAAGGGTGTCCGTTTTGCCGTTTTGAGTTAGAGAACCAGCTATGAGATCAAACCTGGCTGTCTCGTACCGACAGCAGTTCCAGAGCCTGGGCAGGACGGCTCGACACCCCTGGGTCTCAGCGGCATGTGACACGATAGGGGGCCCCCCTTTCCAACACCTCCCGGAAGAAGGTAGAGAGACCCCGGGGGGTGGGGACGTGTTTTTTAGCCAGGCATGAGTTCCAGGACATCCGGGGGTTAGCGTCGGTCACCCGAAAAATTCGCATAAAATTCGCATAAATTAGCATAAAATTCGCATGTTGATTTATGCGAATTTTATGCGATTTCTTGACTTCCACAAAGTAGGGGGACTTTGTGAAAAAATGTCCCCAGGCTTCTGAAGTGAAATCGGGTAACATAGTCCGACTTTGTCCCTCTGCCATTTCCGGAGGGAAGGTGGTAGAACAAGCTTGAGGTGTCCTCTTGGAGCCCCAAGTCCCCCCTCTACCATCCCTGCAAGTTTCGGCTTCCTAGCCCCAAGGGAAGCCGCTGTGGGCAACTTCCATGGAGGAGGGGGACTTTGTGAAAAATGTCCCCAGGCTCATGGAAGTCAAATCGGGTAACATGTTCCGACTTTGTCCCTCTGCCATTTCCAGAGGGAAGGTGCTACAGACAAGCGGGAGGTGTCCTCTTGGAGCCCAAGTCCCCCTCTACCATCCCTGAAAGTTTCGGCTTCCTAGCCCCAAGGGAGGGCCGCTGGAGGCACTCCATAAGGGAGGGGGACTTTGTGAAAAATGTCCCCAGGCTTATGGAAGTCAAATCGGGTAACATGGTCCGACTTGCCCCTCTGCCATTTCCGGAGGGAAGGTGGTAGAAACAAGCTTGAGGTGTCCTCTTGGAGCCCAAGTCCCCCTCTACCATCCCTGCAAGTCTGGGGTCCCTAGCTTGAAAGGGGGCCGCTGGGCTGAACTTCCATAAGGGTGTCCGTTTTGCCGTTTTGAGTTAGAGAACCAGCTATGAGATCAAACCTGGCTGTCTCGTACCGACAGCAGTTCCAGAGCCTGGGCAGGACGGCTCGACACCCCTGGGTCTCAGCGGCATGTGACACGATAGGGGGCCCCCCTTTCCAACACCTCCCGGAAGAAGGTAGAGAGACCCCGGGGGTGGGGACGTGTTTTTTAGCCAGGCATGAGTTCAGGACATCCGGGGGTTAGCGTCGGTCACCCCGAAAAATTCGCATAAAAGTCGCATAAATTAGCATAAAATTCGCATGTTGATTTATGCGAATTTTATGCGAATTTCTTGACTTCCACAAAGTAGGGGGGACTTTGTGAAAAAATGTCCCCAGGCTTCTGGAAGTGAAATCGGGTAACATAGTCCGACTTTGTCCCTCTGCCATTTCCGAGGGAAGGTGGTACAGACAAGCTGGAGGTGTCCTCTTGGAGCCCAAGTCCCCCTCTACCATCCCTGCAAGTTTCGGCTTCCTAGCCCCAAGGGAAGCCGCTGTGGGCAACTTCCATGGAGGAGGGGGACTATGTGAAAATGTCCCCAGGCTCATGGAAGTCAAATCGGGTAACATGTTCCGACTTTGTCCTCTGCCATTTTCCGGAGGAAGGTGGTAGAAACAAGATTGAGGTGTCCTCTTGGAGCCCAAGTCCCCCCTCTACCATCCCTGCAAGTCTTGGATCCCTAGCTTGAAAGGGGGCCGCTGGGCTGAACTTCCATAAGGGTGTCCGTTTTGCCGTTTTGAGTTAGAGAACCAGCTATGAGATCAAACCTGGCTGTCTCGTACCGACAGCAGTTCCAGAGCCTGGGCAGGACGGCTCGACACCCCTGGGTCTCAGCGGCATGTGACACAAAAGGGGGCCCCCCTTTCCAACACCTCCCGAAGAAGGTAGAAAAACCCTGGGGGGTGTGCAGGGTGTTTTGATCCCACCATCAGTTCCATGACATCCGAGGTGTCGGCTGGGAGGCAAGACTTCCACAGATTCAGGGGGGATTTTGGAAATGTCTGCCCAGGAAAGGAGCACCGTAGGCGGTAAGAATTTCTGAATTTCCCCCTCTGCCATTCCCGGAGGGAAGGCGGTACAGACAAGCTGGAGGTCTCCTCTCGGAGCCAAGTCCCCCTCTACCAGCCCTGCAAGTCTCGGCTCCCTAGCCCCGAAGGGGGGGCCGAGAAGAAGGTAGAGAGGCTCCAGGGGGTGAACAGTGTGTTCAAGTCCCACCAGCAGTTCCAGGGGCCTGGGTAGGAGTCCCCCACTCCTCCCCCTGCTTTCTCCACCCTCGGATCCTGTTGTCTGTGCGAACCTCCTCCACCCACCCTAGATCGATTTGGCATGTCGCGACCCGGCGGGTAGGGACCCTCGCTCGGCCGGACTTTGGAGTCCGTGCCGGCATACGGCGAGCGTGTCCCCTCTCCCTTCTAGCCCGGGTTCGACGCTGTGTGTCGCGGAGCTCTGAGCACAAGTCCCCCTCTACCATCCCTGCAAGTTTCGGCTTCCTAGCCCCAAGGGAAGCCGCTGTGGGCAACTTTCATGGAGGAGGGGGGACTTTGTGAAAAATGTCCCCAGGCTCATGGAAGTCAAATCGGGTAACATGTTCCGACTTTGTCCCTCTGCCATTTCCAGAGGGAAGGTGGTACAGACAAGCTGGAGGTGTCCTCTTGGAGCCCAAGTCCCCCTCTACCATCCCTGCAAGTTTCGGCTTCCTAGCCCCAAGGGAAGCCGCTGTGGGCAACTTCCATGGAGGAGGGGGACTTTGTGAAAAATGTCCCCAGGCTCATGGAAGTCAAATCGGGTAACATGTTCCGACTTTGTCCCTCTGCCATTTCCAGAGGGAAGGTGCTACAGACAAGCTGGAGGTGTCCTCTTGGAGCCCAAGTCCCCCTCTACCATCCCTGCAAGTTTCGGCTTCCTAGCCCCAAGGGAGGCCGCTGGAGGCACTTCCATAAGGGAGGGGGACTTTGTGAAAAATGTCCCCAGGCTTATGGAAGTCAAATCGGGTAACATGGTCCGACTTTGCCCCTCTGCCATTTCCGGAGGGAAGGTGGTAGAAACAAGCTTGAGGTGTCCTCTTGGAGCCCAAGTCCCCCTCTACCATCCCTGCAAGTCTGGGGTCCCTAGCTTGAAAGGGGGCCGCTGGGCTGAACTTCCATAAGGGTGTCCGTTTTGCCGTTTTGAGTTAGAGAACCAGCTATGAGATCAAAACCTGGCTGTCTCGTACCGACAGCAGTTCCAGAGCCTGGGCAGGACGGCTCGACACCCCTGGGTCTCAGCGGCATGTGACACGATAGGGGGCCCCCCTTTCCAACACCTCCCGGAAGAAGGTAGAGAGACCCCGGGGGTGGGGACGTGTTTTTTAGCCAGGCATGAGTTCCAGGACATCCGGGGGTTAGCGTCGGTCACCCCGAAAAATTCGCATAAAATTCGCATAAATTAGCATAAAATTCGCATGTTGATTTATGCGAATTTTATGCGAATTTCTTGACTTCCACAAAGTAGGGGGACTTTGTGAAAAAATGTCCCCAGGCTTCTGGAAGTGAAATCGGGTAACATAGTCCGACTTTGTCCCTCTGCCATTTCCGGAGGGAAGGTGGTACAGACAAGCTGGAGGTGTCCTCTTGGAGCCCAAGTCCCCCTCTACCATCCCTGCAAGTTTCGGCTTCCTAGCCCCAAGGGAAGCCGCTGTGGGCAACTTCCATGGAGGAGGGGGACTTTGTGAAAAATGTCCCCAGGCTCATGGAAGTCAAATCGGGTAACATGTTCCGACTTTGTCCCTCTGCCATTTCCGGAGGGAAGGTGGTAGAAACAAGATTGAGGTGTCCTCTTGGAGCCCAAGTCCCCCTCTACCATCCCTGCAAGTCTGGGGTCCCTAGCTTGAAAGGGGGCCGCTGGGCTGAACTTCCATAAGGGTGTCCGTTTTGCCGTTTTGAGTTAGAGAACCAGCTATGAGATCAAACCTGGCTGTCTCGTACCGACAGCAGTTCCAGAGCCTGGGCAGGACGGCTCGACACCCCTGGGTCTCAGCGGCATGTGACACAAAAGGGGGCCCCCCTTTCCAACACCTCCAGGAAGAAGGTAGAAAAACCCTGGGGGGTGTGCAGGGTGTTTTGATCCCACCATCAGTTCCATGACATCCGAGGTGTCGGCTGGGAGGCAAGACTTCCACAGATTCAGGGGGGATTTTTGGAAATGTCTGCCCAGGAAAGGAGCACCGTAGGCGGGTAAGAATTTCTGAATTTCCCCCTCTGCCATTCCCGGAGGGAAGGCGGTACAGACAAGCTGGAGGTCTCCTCTCGGAGCCCAAGTCCCCCTCTACCAGCCCTGCAAGTCTCGGCTCCCTAGCCCCGAAGGGGGCCGAGAAGAAGGTAGAGAGGCTCCAGGGGGTGAACAGTGTGTTCAAGTCCCACCAGCAGTTCCAGGGGCCTGGGTAGGAGTCCCCCACTCCTCCCCCTGCTTTCTCCACCCTCGGATCCTGTTGTCTGTGCGAACCTCCTCCACCCACCCTAGATCGATTTGGCATGTCGCGACCCGGCGGGTAGGGACCCTCGCTCGGCCGGACTTTGGAGTCCGTGCCGGCATACGGCGAGCGTGTCCCCTCTCCCTTCTAGCCCGGGTTCGACGCTGTGTGTCGCGGAGCTCTGAGCACAAGTCCCCCTCTACCATCCCTGCAAGTTTCGGCTTCCTAGCCCCAAGGGAAGCCGCTGTGGGCAACTTTCATGGAGGAGGGGGACTTTGTGAAAAAATGTTCCCAGGCTCATGGAAGTCAAATCGGGTAACATGTTCCGACTTTGTCCCTCTGCCATTTCCAGAGGGAAGGTGGTACAGACAAGCTGGAGGTCTCCTCTTGGAGCTCAAGTCCCCCTCTACCAACCCTGCAAGTTTCGGCTTCCTAGCCCCAAGGGAAGCCGCTGTGGGCAACTTTCATGGAGGAGGGGGACTTTGTGAAAAATGTCCCCAGGCTCATGGAAGTCAAATCGGGTAACATGTTCCGACTTTGTCCCTCTGCCATTTCCAGAGGGAAGGTGGTACAGACAAGCTGGAGGTCTCCTCTTGGAGCTCAAGTCCCCCTCTACCATCCCTGCAAGTTTCGGCTTCCTAGCCCCAAGGGAAGCCGCTGTGGGCAACTTCCATGGAGGAGGGGGACTTTGTGAAAAATGTCCCCAGGCTTATGGAAGTGAAATCGGGTAACATGGTCCGACTTTGCCCCTCTGCCATTTCCGGAGGGAAGGTGGTACAGACAAGCTGGAGGTCTCCTCTTGGAGCCCTAGTCCCCCTCTACCATCCCTGCAAGTCTGGGGTCCCTAGCTTGAGAGGGGGCCGCTGGGCTGAACTTCCATAAGGGTGTCAGTTTTGAGGTTTTGAGAAAGAGAACCATCTATGAGAGTGAACCTGGCTGTCTCATACCGACAGCAGTTCCAGAGCCCTGGGCATGACGGCTCGACACCCCTGGGTCTCAGCGGCATGTGACACGATAGGGGGCCCCCCTTTCCAACACCTCCCGGAAGAAGGTAGAGAGACCCTGGGGGTGGGCAGGGTGATTTGATCCCACCATCAGTTCCATGACATCCGAGGTGTCGGCTGGGAGGCAAGCCTTCCACACATTTAGGGGGGGATTTTTGGAAATGTCTACCCAGGAAAGGAGCACCGTCGGCGGGCAAGAATTTCTGACTTCCCCCCCTCTGCCATTCCTGGAGGGAAGGTGGTACAGACAAGCTGGAGGTCTCCTCTTGGAGCTCAAGTCCCCCTCTACCATCCCTGCAAGTTTCGGCTTCCTAGCCCCAAGGGAGGCCGCTGGAGGCACTTCCATAAGGGAGGGGGACTTTGTGAAAAATGTCCCCAGGCTTATGGAAGTGAAATCGGGTAACAAGTTCCGACTTTGTCCCTCTGCCATTTCCGGAGGGAAGGTGGTACAGACAAGCTGGAGGTCTCCTCTTGGAGCCCAAGTCCCCCTCTACCATCCCTGCAAGTTTCGGCTTCCTAGCCCCAAGGGAAGCCGCTGTGGGCAACTTCCATGGAGGAGGGGGACTTTGTGAAAAATGTCCCCAGGCTCATGGAAG
The DNA here is from genome assembly GCF_905171765.1 of Bufo bufo. NCBI lineage: Eukaryota > Metazoa > Chordata > Amphibia > Anura > Bufonidae > Bufo > Bufo bufo. The sequence continues at coordinate 389,129,345 of NC_053389.1, forward strand.
TCAAATCGGGTAACATGTTCCGACTTTGTCCCTCTGCCATTTCCGGAGGGAAGGTGGTACAGACAAGCTGGAGGTCTCCTCTTGGAGCCCTAGTCCCCCTCTACCATCCCTGTAAGTCTGGGGTCCCTAGCTTGAGAGGGGGCCGCTGGGCTGAACTTCCATAAGGGTGTCCGTTTTGAGGTTTTGAGAAAGAGAACCATCTATGAGAGTGAACCTGGCTGTCTCATACCGACAGCAGTTCCAGAGCCTGGGCATGACGGCTCGACACCCCTGGGTCTCAGCGGCATGTGACACGATAGGGGGCCCCCCTTTCCAACACCTCCCGGAAGAAGGTAGAGAGGACCCTGGGGGTGGGCAGGGTGATTTGATCCCACCATCAGTTCCATGACATCCGAGGTGTCGGCTGGGAGGCAAGCCTTCCACAGATTTAGGGGGGGATTTTTGGAAATGTCTACCCAGGAAAGGAGCACCGTCGGCGGGCAAGAATTTCTGACTTCCCCCCCTCTGCCATTCCTGGAGGGAAGGTGGTACAGACAAGCTGGAGGTCTCCTCTTGGAGCTCAAGTCCCCCTCTACCATCCCTGCAAGTTTCGGCTTCCTAGCCCCAAGGGAAGCCGCTGTGGGCAACTTCCATGGAGGAGGGGGACTTTGTGAAAAATGTCCCCAGGCTCATGGAAGTCAAATCGGGTAACATGTTCCGACTTTGTCCCTCTGCCATTTCCAGAGGGAAGGTGGTACAGACAAGCTGGAGGTCTCCTCTTGGAGCTCTAGTCCCCCTCTACCATCCCTGCAAGTTTCGGCTTCCTAGCCCCAAGGGAAGCCGCTGTGGGCAACTTCCATGGAGGAGGGGGACTTTGTGAAAAATGTCCCCAGGCTTATGGAAGTGAAATCGGGTAACATGGTCCGACTTTGACCCTCTGCCATTTCCGGAGGGAAGGTGGTACAGACAAGCTGGAGGTCTCCTCTTGGAGCCCTAGTCCCCCTCTACCATCCCTGCAAGTCTGGGGTCCCTAGCTTGAGAGGGGGCCGCCGGGCTGAACTTCCATAAGGGTGTCCATTTTGAGGTTTTGAGAAAGAGAACCATCTATGAGAGTGAACCTGGCTGTCTCATACCGACAGCAGTTCCAGAGCCTGGGCATGACGGCTCGACACCCCTGGGGCCTCAGCGGCATGTGACACGATAGGGGGCCCCCCTTTCCAACACCTCCCGGAAGAAGGTAGAGAGACCCAGGGGTGGGCAGGGTGATTTGATCCCACCATCAGTTCCATGACATCCGAGGTGTCGGCTGGGAGGCAAGCCTTCCACAGATTTAGGGGGGGATTTTTGGAAATGTCTACCCAGGAAAGGAGCACCGTCGGCGGGCAAGAATTTCTGACTTCCCCCCCTCTGCCATTCCTGGAGGGAAGGTGGTACAGACAAGCTGGAGGTGTCCTCTTGGAGCCCAAGTCCCCCTCTACCATCCCTGCAAGTTTCGGCTTCCTAGCCCCAAGGGAAGCCGCTGTGGGCAACTTCCATGGAGGAGGGGGACTTTGTGAAAAATGTCCCCAGGCTCATGGAAGTCAAATCGGGTAACATGTTCCGACTTTGTCCCTCTGCCATTTCCAGAGGGAAGGTGGTACAGACAAGCTGGAGGTGTCCTCTTGGAGCCCAAGTCCCCCTCTACCATCCCTGCAAGTTTCGGCTTCCTAGCCCCAAGGGAAGCCGCTGTGGGCAACTTCCATGGAGGAGGGGGACTTTGTGAAAAATGTCCCCAGGCTCATGGAAGTCAAATCGGGTAACATGTTCCGACTTTGTCCCTCTGCCATTTCCGGAGGGAAGGTGGTACAGACAAGCTGGAGGTCTCCTCTTGGAGCCCTAGTCCCCCTCTACCATCCCTGCAAGTCTGGGGTCCCTAGCTTGAGAGGGGGCCGCTGGGCTGAACTTCCATAAGGGTGTCAGTTTTGAGGTTTTGAGAAAGAGAACCATCTATGAGAGTGAACCTGGCTGTCTCATACCGACAGCAGTTCCAGAGCCTGGGCATGACGGCTCGACACCCCTGGGTCTCAGCGGCATGTGACACGATAGGGGGCCCCCTTTCCAACACCTCCCGGAAGAAGGTAGAGAGACCCTGGGGGGTGGGCAGGGTGATTTGATCCCACCATCAGTTCCATGACATCCGAGGTGTCGGCTGGGAGGCAAGCCTTCCACACATTTAGGGGGGGATTTTTGGAAATGTCTACCCAGGAAAGGAGCACCGTCGGCGGGCAAGAATTTCTGACTTCCCCCCCTCTGCCATTCCTGGAGGGAAGGTGGTACAGACAAGCTGGAGGTCTCCTCTTGGAGCTCAAGTCCCCCTCTACCATCCCTGCAAGTTTCGGCTTCCTAGCCCCAAGGGAGGCCGCTGGAGGCACTTCCATAAGGGAGGGGGACTTTGTGAAAAATGTCCCCAGGCTTATGGAAGTGAAATCGGGTAACAAGTTCCGACTTTGTCCCTCTGCCATTTCCGGAGGGAAGGTGGTACAGACAAGCTGGAGGTGTCCTCTTGGAGCCCAAGTCCCCCTCTACCATCCCTGCAAGTTTCGGCTTCCTAGCCCCAAGGGAAGCCGCTGTGGGCAACTTCCATGGAGGAGGGGGACTTTGTGAAAAATGTCCCCAGGCTCATGGAAGTCAAATCGGGTAACATGTTCCGACTTTGTCCCTCTGCCATTTCCGGAGGGAAGGTGGTACAGACAAGCTGGAGGTCTCCTCTTGGAGCCCTAGTCCCCCTCTACCATCCCTGCAAGTCTGGGGTCCCTAGCTTGAGAGGGGGCCGCCGGGCTGAACTTCCATAAGGGTGTCCGTTTTGAGGTTTTGAGAAAGAGAACCATCTATGAGAGTGAACCTGGCTGTCTCATACCGACAGCAGTTCCAGAGCCTGGGCATGACTGCTCGACACCCCTGGGTCTCAGCGGCATGTGACACGATAGGGGGCCCCCCTTTCCAACACCTCCCGGAAGAAGGTAGAGAGACCCTGGGGGTGGGCAGGGTGATTTGATCCCACCATCAGTTCCATGACATCCGAGGTGTCGGCTGGGAGGCAAGCCTTCCACAGATTTAGGGGGGGATTTTTGGAAATGTCTACCAAGGAAAGGAGCACCGTCGGCGGGCAAGAATTTCTGACTTCCCCCCCTCTGCCATTCCTGGAGGGAAGGTGGTACAGACAAGCTGGAGGTCTCCTCTTGGAGCTCAAGTCCCCCTCTACCATCCCTGCAAGTTTCGGCTTCCTAGCCCCAAGGGAAGCCGCTGTGGGCAACTTCCATGGAGGAGGGGGACTTTGTGAAAAATGTCCCCAGGCTCATGGAAGTCAAATCGGGTAACATGTTCCGACTTTGTCCCTCTGCCATTTCCAGAGGGAAGGTGGTACAGACAAGCTGGAGGTCTCCTCTTGGAGCCCAAGTCCCCCTCTACCATCCCTGCAAGTTTCGGCTTCCTAGCCCCAAGGGAAGCCGCTGTGGGCAACTTCCATGGAGGAGGGGGACTTTGTGAAAAATGTCCCCAGGCTTATGGAAGTGAAATCGGGTAACATGGTCCGACTTTGCCCCTCTGCCATTTCCGGAGGGAAGGTGGTACAGACAAGCTGGAGGTCTCCTCTTGGAGCCCTAGTCCCCCTCTACCATCCCTGCAAGTCTGGGGTCCCTAGCTTGAGAGGGGGCCGCCGGGCTGAACTTCCATAAGGGTGTCCATTTTGAGGTTTTGAGAAAGAGAACCATCTATGAGAGTGAACCTGGCTGTCTCATACCGACAGCAGTTCCAGAGCCTGGGCATGACGGCTCGACACCCCTGGGTCTCAGCGGCATGTGACACGATAGGGGGCCCCCCTTTCCAACACCTCCCGGAAGAAGGTAGAGAGACCCTGGGGGGTGGGCAGGGTGATTTGATCCCACCATCAGTTCCATGACATCCGAGGTGTCGGCTGGGAGGCAAGCCTTCCACAGATTTAGGGGGGATTTTTGGAAATGTCTACCCAGGAAAGGAGCACCGTCGGCGGGCAAGAATTTCTGACTTCCCCCCCTCTGCCATTCCTGGAGGGAAGGTGGTACAGACAAGCTGGAGGTCTCCTCTTGGAGCTCAAGTCCCCCTCTACCATCCCTGCAAGTTTCGGCTTCCTAGCCCCAAGGGAAGCCGCTGTGGGCAACTTCCATGGAGGAGGGGGACTTTGTGAAAAATGTCCCCAGGCTCATGGAAGTCAAATCGGGTAACATTTTCCGACTTTGTCCCTCTGCCATTTCCAGAGGGAAGGTGGTACAGACAAGCTGGAGGTGTCCTCTTGGAGCCCAAGTCCCCCTCTACCATCCCTGCAAGTTTCGGCTTCCTAGCCCCAAGGGAAGCCGCTGTGGGCAACTTCCATGGAGGAGGGGGACTTTGTGAAAAATGTCCCCAGGCTCATGGAAGTCAAATCGGGTAACATGTTCCGACTTTGTCCCTCTGCCATTTCCGGAGGGAAGGTGGTACAGACAAGCTGGAGGTCTCCTCTTGGAGCCCTAGTCCCCCTCTACCATCCCTGCAAGTCTGGGGTCCCTAGCTTGAGAGGGGGCCGCTGGGCTGAACTTCCATAAGGGTGTCAGTTTTGAGGTTTTGAGAAAGAGAACCATCTATGAGAGTGAACCTGGCTGTCTCATACCGACAGCAGTTCCAGAGCCTGGGCATGACGGCTCGACACCCCTGGGTCTCAGCGGCATGTGACACGATAGGGGGCCCCCCTTTCCAACACCTCCCGGAAGAAGGTAGAGAGACCCTGGGGGGTGGGCAGGGTGATTTGATCCCACCATCAGTTCCATGACATCCGAGGTGTCGGCTGGGAGGCAAGCCTTCCACACATTTAGGGGGGGATTTTTGGAAATGTCTACCCAGGAAAGGAGCACCGTCGGCGGGCAAGAATTTCTGACTTCCCCCCCCTCTGCCATTCCTGGAGGGAAGGTGGTACAGACAAGCTGGAGGTCTCCTCTTGGAGCCCAAGTCCCCCTCTACCAGCCCTGCAAGTCTCGGCTCCCTAGCCCCGAAGGGTGGCCGAGAAGAAGGTAGAGAGGCTCCAGGGGGTGAACAGTGTGTTCACGTCCCACCAGCAGTTCCAGGGGCCTGGGTAGGAGTCCCCCACTCCTCCCCCTGCTTTCTCCACCCTCGGATCCTGTTGTCTGTGCGAACCTCCTCCACCCACCCTAGATCGATTTGGCATGTCGCGACCCGGCGGGTAGGGACCCTCGCTCGGCCGGACTTTGGAGTCCGTGCCGGCATACGGCGAGCGTGTCCCCTCTCCCTTCTAGCCCGGGTTCGACGCTGTGTGTCGCGGCGCTCTGAGCACAAGTCCCCCTCTACAAGCCCTTCAAGTCTCGGCTTCCTAGAGAAGAAGGTAGAGAGGCTCCAGGGAGGTGAACTGTGTGGTCACATCCCACCAGCAGTTCCAGGGGCCTGGGTATGAGTCGCCCACTCCTCCCGCCGGCACATAGAAGCGTGTGGACTTTGTCATTTTTCTTGGAGAGAGAGAGGACCATGACAAGGGGATGGAGTCGAGGGGCGCATCCCGCCAGCAGTTCCAGGGGCCCGGGCAGGAGTCCCCCACCCCGGCCCTTTCTCCGCCAAAAGGGTAAGGGGGACTTGCTATTCGGAAGCGGGCGACCGTGGAGAGGGAACCCGGTGGGGGTTGTCCCCCCCCACCCCCGGCAGTCCCATGGGGCCCGGGCACGAGCCCCCCTCTCCTCCCGCCGGCAAGAGAAGGTAGAAAGATAGACTTTGTTGGTTTGAGCGAGAGAACCAGCTATGAGATCGAACCTGGCCGTCGCATACCGACAGCAGTTCCAGGGGCTGGGCAGGACGGCTCGACACCCCTGGGTCTCAGCGGCATGTGACACGATAGGGGGCCCCCCTTTCCAACACCTCCCGGAAGAAGGTAGAGAGGCCAAGGGGAGCGAACTGGGTGGGTGCATCCCACTGGCAGTTCGACGGGCCTGGGCAGGAGTGCCTCGCTCCTCCCGCCGGCAAGAGAAGGTAGACTTTTAGATTTTGTCGGTTTGAGCGAGAGGACCAGCTATGAGATCGAACCTGGCCGTCGCATACCGACAGCAGTTCCAGGGGCTGGGCAGGACGGCTCGACACCCCTGGGTCTCAGCGGCATGTGACACGATAGGGGGCCCCCCTTTCCAACACCTCCCGGAAGAAGGTAGAGAGGCCAAGGGGAGCGAACTGGGTGGGTGCATCCCACTGGCAGTTCGACGGGCCTGGGCAGGAGTGCCTCGCTCCTCCCGCCGGCAAGAGAAGGTAGACTTTTAGATTTTGTCGGTTTGAGCGAGAGGACCAGCTATGAGATCGAACCTGGCCGTCGCATACCGACAGCAGTTCCAGGGGCTGGGCAGGACGGCTCGACACCCCTGGGTCTCAGCGGCATGTGACACGATAGGGGGCCCCCCTTTCCAACACCTCCCGGAAGAAGGTAGAGAGGCCAAGGGGAGCGAACTGGGTGGGTGCATCCCACTGGCAGTTCGACGGGCCTGGGCAGGAGTGCCTCGCTCCTCCCGCCGGCAAGAGAAGGTAGACTTTTAGATTTTGTCGGTTTGAGCGAGAGGACCAGCTATGAGATCGAACCTGGCCGTCGCATACCGACAGCAGTTCCAGGGGCTGGGCAGGACGGCTCGACACCCCTGGGTCTCAGCGGCATGTGACACGATAGGGGGCCCCCCTTTCCAACACCTCCCGGAAGAAGGTAGAGAGGCCAAGGGGAGCGAACTGGGTGGGTGCATCCCACTGGCAGTTCGACGGGCCTGGGCAGGAGTGCCTCGCTCCTCCCGCCGGCAAGAGAAGGTAGACTTTTAGATTTTGTCGGTTTGAGCGAGAGGACCAGCTATGAGATCGAACCTGGCCGTCGCATACCGACAGCAGTTCCAGGGGCTGGGCAGGACGGCTCGACACCCCTGGGTCTCAGCGGCATGTGACACGATAGGGGGCCCCCCTTTCCAACACCTCCCGGAAGAAGGTAGAGAGGCCAAGGGGAGCGAACTGGGTGGGTGCATCCCACTGGCAGTTCGATGGGCCTGGGCAGGAGTGCCTCGCTCCTCCCGCCGGCAAGAGAAGGTAGACTTTTAGATTTTGTCGGTTTGAGCGAGAGGACCAGCTATGAGATCGAACCTGGCTGTCGCATACCGACAGCAGTTCCAGAGCCTGGGCAGGACGGCTCGACACCCCTGGGTCTCAGAGGCATGTGACACGAAAGGGGGCCCCCCTTTCCAACACCTCCCGGAAGAAGGTAGAGAGGCCAAGGGGAGCGAACTGGGTGGGTGCATCCCACTGGCAGTTTGACGGGCCTGGGCAGGAGTGCCTCGCTCCTCCCGCCGGCAAGAGAAGGTAGACTTTTAGATTTTGTCGGTTTGAGCGAGAGGACCAGCTATGAGATCGAACCTGGCCGTCGCATACCGACAGCAGTTCCAGGGGCTGGGCAGGACGGCTCGACACCCCTGGGTCTCAGCGGCATGTGACACGATAGGGGGCCCCCCTTTCCAACACCTCCCGGAAGAAGGTAGAGAGACCCTGGGGGGTGGGCAGGGTGATTTGATCCCACCATCAGTTCCATGACATCCGAGGTGTCGGCTGGGAGGCAAGCCTTCCACACATTTAGGGGGGGATTTTTGGAAATGTCTACCCAGGAAAGGAGCACCGTCGGCGGGCAAGAATTTCTGACTTCCCCCCCTCTGCCATTCCTGGAGGGAAGGTGGTACAGACAAGCTGGAGGTCTCCTCTCGGAGCCCAAGTCCCCCTCTACCAGCCCTGCAAGTCTCGGCTCCCTAGCCCCGAAGGGTGGCCGAGAAGAAGGTAGAGAGGCTCCAGGGGGTGAACAGTGTGTTCACGTCCCACCAGCAGTTCCAGGGGCCTGGGTAGGAGTCCCCCACTCCTCCCCCTGCTTTCTCCACCCTCGGATCCTGTTGTCTGTGCGAACCTCCTCCACCCACCCTAGATCGATTTGGCATGTCGCGACCCGGCGGGTAGGGACCCTCGCTCGGCCGGACTTTGGAGTCCGTGCCGGCATACGGCGAGCGTGTCCCCTCTCCCTTCTAGCCCGGGTTCGACGCTGTGTGTCGCGGCGCTCTGAGCACAAGTCCCCCTCTACAAGCCCTTCAAGTCTCGGCTTCCTAGAGAAGAAGGTAGAGAGGCTCCAGGGAGGTGAACTGTGTGGTCACATCCCACCAGCAGTTCCAGGGGCCTGGGTATGAGTCGCCCACTCCTCCCGCCAGCACATAGAAGCGTGTGGACTTTGTCATTTTTCTTGGAGAGAGAGAGGACCATGACAAGGGGATGGAGTCGAGGGGCGCATCCCGCCAGCAGTTCCAGGGGCCCGGGCAGGAGTCCCCCACCCCGGCCCTTTCTCCGCCAAAAGGGTAAGGGGGACTTGCTATTCGGAAGCGGGCGACCGTGGAGAGGGAACCCGGTGGGGGTTGTCCCCCCCCACCCCCGGCAGTCCAATGGGGCCCGGGCACGAGCCCCCCTCTCCTCCCGCCGGCAAGAGAAGGTAGAAAGATAGACTTTGTTGGTTTGAGCGAGAGAACCAGCTATGAGATCGAACCTGGCCGTCGCATACCGACAGCAGTTCCAGGGGCTGGGCAGGACGGCTCGACACCCCTGGGTCTCAGCGGCATGTGACACGATAGGGGGCCCCCCTTTCCAACACCTCCCGGAAGAAGGTAGAGAGGCCAAGGGGAGCGAACTGGGTGGGTGCATCCCACTGGCAGTTCGACGGGCCTGGGCAGGAGTGCCTCGCTCCTCCCGCCGGCAAGAGAAGGTAGACTTTTAGATTTTGTCGGTTTGAGCGAGAGGACCAGCTATGAGATCGAACCTGGCCGTCGCATACCGACAGCAGTTCCAGGGGCTGGGCAGGACGGCTCGACACCCCTGGGTCTCAGCGGCATGTGACACGATAGGGGGCCCCCCTTTCCAACACCTCCCGGAAGAAGGTAGAGAGGCCAAGGGGAGCGAACTGGGTGGGTGCATCCCACTGGCAGTTCGACGGGCCTGGGCAGGAGTGCCTCGCTCCTCCCGCCGGCAAGAGAAGGTAGACTTTTAGATTTTGTCGGTTTGAGCGAGAGGACCAGCTATGAGATCGAACCTGGCCGTCGCATACCGACAGCAGTTCCAGGGGCTGGGCAGGACGGCTCGACACCCCTGGGTCTCAGCGGCATGTGACACGATAGGGGGCCCCCCTTTCCAACACCTCCCGGAAGAAGGTAGAGAGGCCAAGGGGAGCGAACTGGGTGGGTGCATCCCACTGGCAGTTCGACGGGCCTGGGCAGGAGTGCCTCGCTCCTCCCGCCGGCAAGAGAAGGTAGACTTTTAGATTTTGTCGGTTTGAGCGAGAGGACCAGCTATGAGATCGAACCTGGCCGTCGCATACCGACAGCAGTTCCAGGGGCTGGGCAGGACGGCTCGACACCCCTGGGTCTCAGCGGCATGTGACACGATAGGGGGCCCCCCTTTCCAACACCTCCCGGAAGAAGGTAGAGAGGCCAAGGGGAGCGAACTGGGTGGGTGCATCCCACTGGCAGTTCGACGGGCCTGGGCAGGAGTGCCTCGCTCCTCCCGCCGGCAAGAGAAGGTAGACTTTTAGATTTTGTCGGTTTGAGCGAGAGGACCAGCTATGAGATCGAACCTGGCCGTCGCATACCGACAGCAGTTCCAGGGGCTGGGCAGGACGGCTCGACACCCCTGGGTCTCAGCGGCATGTGACACGATAGGGGGCCCCCCTTTCCAACACCTCCCGGAAGAAGGTAGAGAGGCCAAGGGGAGCGAACTGGGTGGGTGCATCCCACTGGCAGTTCGACGGGCCTGGGCAGGAGTGCCTCGCTCCTCCCGCCGGCAAGAGAAGGTAGACTTTTAGATTTTGTCGGTTTGAGCGAGAGGACCAGCTATGAGATCGAACCTGGCCGTCGCATACCGACAGCAGTTCCAGGGGCTGGGCAGGACGGCTCGACACCCCTGGGTCTCAGCGGCATGTGACACGATAGGGGGCCCCCCTTTCCAACACCTCCCGGAAGAAGGTAGAGAGGCCAAGGGGAGCGAACTGGGTGGGTGCATCCCACTGGCAGTTCGACGGGCCTGGGCAGGAGTGCCTCGCTCCTCCCGCCGGCAAGAGAAGGTAGACTTTTAGATTTTGTCGGTTTGAGCGAGAGGACCAGCTATGAGATCGAACCTGGCTGTCGCATACCGACAGCAGTTCCAGAGCCTGGGCAGGACGGCTCGACACCCCTGGGTCTCAGAGGCATGTGACACGAAAGGGGGCCCCCCTTTCCAACACCTCCCGGAAGAAGGTAGAGAGGCCAAGGGGAGCGAACTGGGTGGGTGCATCCCACTGGCAGTTTGACGGGCCTGGGCAGGAGTGCCTCGCTCCTCCCGCCGGCAAGAGAAGGTAGACTTTTAGATTTTGTCGGTTTGAGCGAGAGGACCAGCTATGAGATCGAACCTGGCCGTCGCATACCGACAGCAGTTCCAGGGGCTGGGCAGGACGGCTCGACACCCCTGGGTCTCAGCGGCATGTGACACGATAGGGGGCCCCCCTTTCCAACACCTCCCGGAAGAAGGTAGAGAGGCCAAGGGGAGCGAACTGGGTGGGTGCATCCCACTGGCAGTTTGACGGGCCTGGGCAGGAGTCCCCCGCTCCTCCCGCTGGCAAGAGAAGGTAAACTTTGTCGGTTTGAGCGAGAGAACCAGCTATGGGAACGAACCTGGCTGTCTCACCCCAGCAGCAGTTCCAGGGGCTGGGCAGGAGTCCCTTGCTCCTCCCGCCGGCAAGAGAAGGTAGACTTTGTCGGTTTGAGCGAGAGAACCAGCTATGAGAACGAATCTGGCTCCAGGGAGCGAACTGGGTGGGCGCACCCCACCGGCAGTTCCAGGGGCCTGGGCAAGGAGTCCTCCACTCCTTCCCCCTGCTTTCCTCCACCCTCGATCGATTTGGCTTGTCGTGACCCGGCGGGAAGGGACCCTCGCTCGGCCGGACTTTGGAGTCCGTGCCGGCATATGGCGAGTGTGTCCCCTCTCCCTTCTAGCCCGGGTTCGACGTGTGTGTCGCGGCGCTCGTGGCGGTCCCCTCATCCGTGCAACCCCCTCGCCCAGCTCCCGCTGCCGGGGGTGGGTTGCTTGGGGGGAACCCCTCTGGCTGTCCTGTCGAGCTCGCTCCGAACGGGCAGAAAAAAAGGCGTCTGAAAACGCGCGGACTCACCGCGGGAGGACCTCCCGGGCCTAAGGGACGCGTGGGTCGTATGCCCTCTGCCGCTCCCCAGCGACCTGATTTGTTTCGGGCCTAAGGGATGCGTGGGGTGTCTGCCCTCTGCCTCTCCCCAGTAACCCGAGTCGTTCCATCCCTGCGGTGCGCCCCGTGCGGCGGCACACCTTCTCTGTGGTCGATACCCTAACAACTGAACGGGCAGAAAATGTGTTTAAAACCGTGCGTTCTCACCATGGGAGGACCTCCTGGGCCTAAGGGATGCGTGGGTCGTATGCCCTCCGCCGCTCCCCAGTTTCCTGGTTTACTTCGGGACTAAGGGATGTGTGGGGTGTCTGCCTGCTGTCACTCCCCAGTAACCTGGTTTGTTCCGTCCAAGTGGTGTTCCCCGTGTGGTAGAGGCATATTTTCTGTGCAGTCGACAGCCAGACACCCGATCTGGCAGAAAAAATGTGTTTGAAACCGTGCGGTCTCACCACGGGAGGACCTCCTGGGCCTAAGGGATGAGTGGGTCGTATGCCCTCCGCCGCTCCCCAGTTTCCTGATTTACTTCGGGACTAAGGGATGTGTGGGGTGTCTGCCTGCTGTCACTCCCCAGTAACCTGGTTTGTTCCGTCCAAGTGGTGTTCCCCGTGTGGTAGAGGCATATTTTCTGTGCAGTCGACAGCCAGACACCCGATCTGGCAGAAAAAATGTGTTTGAAACCGTGCGGTCTCACCACGGCAGGACCTCCTGGGCCTAAGGGATGAGTGGGTCGTATGCCCTCCGCCGCTCCCCAGTTTCCTGATTTACTTCGGGACTAAGGGATGCGTGGGGTGTCTGCCTGCTGTCACTCCCCAGTAACCTGGTTTGTTCCGTCCAAGTGGTGTTCCCCGTGTGGTAGAGGCATATTTTCTGTGCAGTCGACAGCCAGACACCCGATCTGGCAGAAAAAATGTGTTTGAAACCGTGCGGTCTCACCACGGCAGGACCTCCTGGGCCTAAGGGATGTTTTGGTTGTATGCCCTCCGCTGCTCCCCAGTCACCCGATTTGCTTCGGGCCTAAGGGATGCGTGGGGTGTCTGCCCTCTGACACTCCCCAGTAACCCGGTTTGTTCCCTCCCTGTGGTGTTCCCCGTGTGGCCGAGGCACATTGTCTGTGCAGTTGACAGCTGGACACTCTTACTGGCAGAAAAATCTGTCTGAAGTCGTGTGGTCTCACCATGGGAGGACCTCCTGGGCCTAAGGGATGCGTGGGTCGTATGCCCTCCGCCGCTCCCCAGTTTCCTGATTTACTTCGGGACTAAGGGATGCGTGGGGTGTCTGCCCTCTGACACTCCCCAGTAACCCGGTTCGTTCCCTTCCTGTGGTGTTCCCCGCGCGGTGGAGGCACCTTTCCTGTGCAGTTGACAGCTGGACACTCTTTCTGGCAGAAAAATGTGTCTGAAGTTGTGTGGTCTCACCATGGGAGGACCTTCCAGGGCCTAAGGGATGTTTGGGTCGTATGCCCTCCGCTGTTCCCCAGTCACCCGATTTGCCTCGGGCCTAAGGGATGTGTGGGGTGTCTTCCCTGTGACACTCCCCAGTAACCTGAGTTGTTCCATTCCTGTGGTGTTCTCTGTGTGGCTTCGGCACATCATCTCAGCAGTCGACACCCGTAAACCCGAACTTCCAGAAAAAATGTGCCTGAAGTCGTGTGGTCTCACCATGGGAGGTTCTTCAAGGGCCTAAGGGATGCGTGGGTTGTATGCTCTCCGCTGCTCCCCAGTCACCCGATTTGCGTCGGGCCTAAGGGATGCGTGGGGTGTCTGCCCTCTGTCACTCTCCAGTAACCCGAGTTGATCCATCTCAAAGGTGTTTCCAGTGCGGCGGCAGAACATCTTCTGTGCTGTCGGGTTCCTCGCCGGCTGGCTGGTGCGGCCGTGCGATCCACTTGTTGGTGACCCACGGCAGGATGACCTGTGCCTTCCGAGTGACCTTGCCCGTGGTGGCTGGGTGCTGGGGGTGTGGGATCATCCATGCCGCATAGCCCTGTGTTGCCAGAGAAGAGAGACAATAGGGTTGAAGCGGTAGACAAGGAGCTGAGAGGCAGGTGACCTGTCCCCTGGCCTTGGCCCTGGGGGCTTTTTCTCCTCCTCAACAATCTCCTTCCCTCTCACCCCACCCTCGTCTGCTCCTCTGCCTCAGCGGCTAGGAGGGGAGGAAGAGGGCCATGCTTGGTGGTGCGTGTGCCCTTCAGGGGTGGTGGTCAGACTCTGGATCTTTCCTTCCACCTCCTCCTCCCTCTCCACGGGGGGCGGTTTCTCCGGAACCCCCTCCTCGCTCCGTCACATACCTGGTTGATCCTGCCAGTATATGTGCTTGTCTCCAAGATTAGGGGTGCGTGCCAGCCTATCCTGACCAGCGAGTGCTGCTGCAGATGTGGGACTGCGGTGCACCCGAAAGAAATCTGGTCGACTGACGGTGGGAAGGTGGTCGGTTGGGAAGAAGGGGGATCCGCATCCCTTCTCCCGTGCCCCCCGCAGCTGCACTGCCGTGTCCCACCGCCATGCATCTCGGCGGGGTTGGGCATGGGGCTGGAGAAAAGTCGGAGGCGTCTGTGTTGAGAAGCGTGGTACGTCGAAACCCCCCGGGTGGGATGGTGGAGAGGCGATGCGGAGATGGGGATGGCCGGGCCCGCGGGGGGCGGCTCTGAGCAGGTCCCCGGACAACCCTCCGTGTCACTCTCTCGACCGGGTCCAGCTGGGTCGACGCTACTGCTGCCTTCCATGCGGTGCTGTCCTCCGACCCTCCCCCTCTGTTACCACCCCCCGCCAAGGGCGCACAGAACCAAATCCTGGGGGAGGTGCGGTGCCTTGCCCCGGGTGCAGGCTGATCCAGGTACCGCACGCCGTCGGGCGGTAGGTTTCGAAGCCTCGCTGTCCCTTGCCCGAACCAGGGTGGAGGGTCGAGCGCCCGGACACGAGCTGAGCGAGATGATGGAAATGTACCCGAGCAGCCGCGCTGGAGGGGTGACCACCCGTACGGGGTGTGTGCCAGCCTATCCCAAGCAGCGGGGGCCGGCAGAGATGTGGAACTGCGGCGCACCCGAAAAAAACCCGGTTGACTGTAGGTGGGAAGGTGGATTGGACGGTTGGGAAGAAGGGGTCTCTGCATCCCTTCATCCCGTGCCCCCCGCAGCCGTACTTCTGCATCTCACCGACAAGTGTCTTGCCGGGGTCGGGCTTGGGGCTGGAGAGGAGTCGGAGGAGGTGTCTGTGTTGGGAAGCGTGGTACGTCGAAAGCCCCCGGGTGGGATGGTGGAGAGGCGATGTGGAGATGGGGATGGCCGGGCCCGCGGGGGGCGGCTCTGAGCAGGTCCCCGGACAACCCTCCGTGTCACTCTCTCGACCGGGTCCAGCTGGGTCGACGCTACTGCTGCCTTCCATGCGGTGCTGCCTTCCATGCGGTGCTGTCCTCCGACCCTCCCCCTCTGTTAGCCTCCAGCCGAGGGTACAAGGAACCAAATCCCGGGTGAGGTGCGGTGCCTTGCCCGGGTGAAGGCCGATCCGGGTACCGCATGCCGTCAGGCGGTAGGTTTCGAAGCCTCGCTGTCCCTCGCCCGAACCAGGGTGGAGGGCCGAGCGCCTGGACACCAGGGCTCAGCTCACCGAGCTGAGCGAGATGATGGAAATGCACCCAAACAGCCGTTGGAGGGGCAACCACCCGCACGGGGTGTGTGCCAGCCTATCCCAAGCAGCGGGGGCCGGCAGAGATGTGGAACTGCGGCGCACCCGAAAAAAACCCGGTTGACTGTTGGTGGGAAGGTGGATTGGACGGTTGGGAAGAAGGGGTCTCTGCATCCCTTCATCCCGTGCCCCCCGCAGCCGTACTTCTGCATCTCACCGACAAGTGTCTTGCCGGGGTCGGGCTTGGGGCTGGAGAGGAGTCGGAGGAGGTGTCTGTGTTGGGAAGCGTGGTACGTCGAAAGCCCCCGGGTGGGATGGTGGAGAGGCGATGCGGAGATGGGGATGGCCAGGCCCGCGGGGGGCGGCTCTGAGCAGGTCCCCGGACAACCCTCCGTGTCACTCTCTCGACCGGGTCCAGCTGGGTCGACGCTACTGCTGCCTTCCATGCGGTGCTGCCTTCCATGCGGTGCTGTCCTCCGACCCTCCCGGGGCTATGGCTGTCTCAGGGTCGCTTCTCCATCGATCGCCCTGCCGCCCCCCAACCTTCCTGGTGGCGGCGGCGGCGTGGCTGGGGTCGGTCGCAGGGGTGGGTTTTTCCCACGGGGTCGGGGAGGGAGAGCGGGGAAAGCGGTTCCCCCTCTGCTCCGCGTGCCCCAAGCCTTCCCCTTCGTCCCCCCAAGACCAGACCTCGCCAGCCGTGCGAGAACTTCGAACGCACCTTGCGGCCACGGGTTACTCCCGGGGCTACTCCCATCTGAAGGTCGCTTCTCCGTCAATCGCCCCGCCGTCCCCAACCCTTCCCGGTGGTTGTGGCGGCGGCGGCGCGACTGGGGTCTGTCGCAGGGGTGGGTTTTTCCCACGGGGTCGGGGAGGGAGAGCGGGGAAAGCGGTTCCCCCTCTGCTCCGCGCGCCCCACGCCTTCCCCTTCGTCCCCCCAAGGCCAGACCTCGCCAGCCGTGCGAGAACTTTGAATGCACTTTGCGGCCCCGGGTTCTTCCCGGGGCTACTCCCATCTGAAGGTCGCTTCTCCGTCAATCGCCCCGCCGTCCCCAACCCTTCCCGGTGGTTGTGGCGGCGGCGGCGCGACTGGGGTCTGTCGCAGGGGTGGGTTTTTCCCACGGGGTCGGGGAGGGAGAGCGGGGAAAGCGGTTCCCCCTCTGCTCCGCGCGCCCCACGCCTTCCCCTTCGTCCCCCCAAGGCCAGACCTCGCCAGCCGTGCGAGAACTTTGAACGCACTTTGCGGCCCCGGGTTCTTCCCGGGGCTACTCCCATCTGAAGGTCGCTTCTCCATCTATCGCCCCGCCGTCCCCAACCCTTCCCGGTGGTTGTGGCGGCGGTGGCGCGGCTGGGGTTTCGCAGGGGTGGGCTTTTGCCACGGGGTCGGGGAGCAAGAGCGGGAAAGCGGTTCCCCCTCTGCTCCGCGCGCCCAACGCCTTCCCCTTCGTCCTCTTAAAGCCAGACATCGCGAGTTGCGCCCCGGTAGCGCCCGGTGCCCCCCCAGGCTGTCTGTGGCGACACAGGACTGCCTGGCAGTGGGGAGAGCGGGCCGCCGGTGGCGCACTCCCCCTACCCCTTCCCAGAGACTTGCGAGCGGGGAGGGGGTACCGCCAGGTGGGTTTAATGCTCGCCCCTGGATTGAGACTTAAATAGGGGAGGGGGACTTGGTGGAAAACGTCCCCAGGCGTTATGGATGTGAAATCGGATAACAGTCTGACTTTGACCCGCTGCCATTCCTTGATGGCAAGTCCCGGAGACTTGCTGGACGGAAGTTATTAATGCTCGCCCCGGAGGGGACTTCCATGGAGGAGGGCCGCCGGGTGGGCTTAATGCTCGCCCCGGAGGGGACTTCCATGGAGGAGGGCCGCCGGGTGGGCTTAATGCTCGCCCCGGAGGGGACTTCCATGGAGGAGGGGGACCTGGTGGAAAACGTCCCCTGGAGGGGGCACCGCCGGGTGGGCTTAATGCTCGCCCCGGAGGGGACTTCCATGGAGGAGGGCCGCCGGGTGGGCCTAATGCTCGCCCCGGAGGGGACTTCCATGGAGGAGGGCCGCCGGGTGGGCTTAATGCTCGCCCCGGAGGGGACTTCCATGGAGGAGGGCCGCCGGGTGGGCTTAATGCTCGCCCCGGAGGGGACTTCCATGGAGGAGGGCCGCCGGGTGGGCTTAATGCTCGCCCCGGAGGGGACTTCCATGGAGGAGGGCCGCCGGGTGGGCTTAATGCTCGCCCCGGAGGGGACTTCCATGGAGGAGGGGGACCTGGTGGAAAACGTCCCCTGGAGGGGGCACCGCCGGGTGGGCTTAATGCTCGCCCCGGAGGGGACTTCCATGGAGGAGGGCCGCCGGGTGGGCTTAATGCTCGCCCCGGAGGGGACTTCCATGGAGGAGGGCCGCCGGGTGGGCTTAATGCTCGCCCCGGAGGGGACTTCCATGGAGGAGGGGGACCTGGTGGAAAACGTCCCCTGGAGGGGGCACCGCCGGGTGGGCTTAATGCTCGCCCCGGAGGGGACTTCCATGGAGGAGGGCCGCCGGGTGGGCTTAATGCTCGCCCCGGAGGGGACTTCCATGGAGGAGGGCCGCCGGGTGGGCTTAATGCTCGCCCCGGAGGGGACTTCCATGGAGGAGGGGGACCTGGTGGAAAACGTCCCCTGGAGGGGGCACCGCCGGGTGGGCTTAATGCTCGCCCCGGAGGGGACTTCCATGGAGGAGGGGGACCTGGTGGAAAACGTCCCCTGGAGGGGGCACCGCCGGGTGGGCTTAATGCTCGCCCCGGAGGGGACTTCCATGGAGGAGGGCCGCCGGGTGGGCTTAATGCTCGCCCCGGAGGGGACTTCCATGGAGGAGGGCCGCCGGGTGGGCTTAATGCTCGCCCTGGAGGGGACTTCCATGGAGGAGGGCCGCCGGGTGGGCTTAATGCTCGCCCCGGAGGGGACTTCCATGGAGGAGGGCCGCCGGGTGGGCTTAATGCTCGCCCCGGAGGGGACTTCCATGGAGGAGGGGGACCTGGTGGAAAACGTCCCCTGGAGGGGGCACCGCCGGGTGGGCTTAATGCTCGCCCCGGAGGGGACTTCCATGGAGGAGGGCCGCCGGGTGGGCTTAATGCTCGCCCCGGAGGGGACTTCCATGGAGGAGGGGGACCTGGTGGAAAACGTCCCCTGGAGGGGGCACCGCCGGGTGGGCTTAATGCTCGCCCCGGA
Source organism: Bufo bufo (assembly GCF_905171765.1). NCBI lineage: Eukaryota > Metazoa > Chordata > Amphibia > Anura > Bufonidae > Bufo > Bufo bufo. The sequence continues at coordinate 389,147,397 of NC_053389.1, forward strand.
GGGGACTTCCATGGAGGAGGGCCGCCGGGTGGGCTTAATGCTCGCCCCGGAGGGGACTTCCATGGAGGAGGGGGACCTGGTGGAAAACGTCCCCTGGAGGGGGCGCCGCCGGGTGGGCTTAATGCTCGCCCCGGAGGGGACTTCCATGGAGGAGGGCCGCCGGGTGGGCTTAATGCTCGCCCCGGAGGGGACTTCCATGGAGGAGGGCCGCCGGGTGGGCTTAATGCTCGCCCTGGAGGGGACTTCCATGGAGGAGGGCCGCCGGGTGGGCTTAATGCTCGCCCCGGAGGGGACTTCCATGGAGGAGGGCCGCCGGGTGGGCTTAATGCTCGCCCCGGAGGGGACTTCCATGGAGGAGGGGGACCTGGTGGAAAACGTCCCCTGGAGGGGGCACCGCCGGGTGGGCTTAATGCTCGCCCCGGAGGGGACTTCCATGGAGGAGGGCCGCCGGGTGGGCTTAATGCTCGCCCCGGAGGGGACTTCCATGGAGGAGGGGGACCTGGTGGAAAACGTCCCCTGGAGGGGGCACCGCCGGGTGGGCTTAATGCTCGCCCCGGAGGGGACTTCCATGGAGGAGGGCCGCCGGGTGGGCTTAATGCTCGCCCCGGAGGGGACTTCCATGGAGGAGGGCCGCCGGGTGGGCTTAATGCTCGCCCTGGAGGGGACTTCCATGGAGGAGGGCCGCCGGGTGGGCTTAATGCTCGCCCCGGAGGGGACTACCATGGGGGCGGGCCGCCCGGTGGGCTGAGTGCTCGCCCGGGAGGGGACTTCCATGGAGGAGGGCCGCCGGGTGGGCTTAATGCTCGCCCCGGAGGGGACTTCCATGGAGGAGGGGGACCTGGTGGAAAACGTCCCCTGGAGGGGGCACCGCCGGGTGGGCTTAATGCTCGCCCCGGAGGGGACTTCCATGGAGGAGGGGGACCTGGTGGAAAACGTCCCCTGGAGGGGGCACCGCCGGGTGGGCTTAATGCTCGCCCCGGAGGGGACTTCCATGGAGGAGGGCCGCCGGGTGGGCTTAATGCTCGCCCCGGAGGGGACTTCCATGGAGGAGGGCCGCCGGGTGGGCTTAATGCTCGCCCCGGAGAGGACTTCCATGGAGGAGGGCCGCCGGGTGGGCTTAATGCTCGCCCCGGAGGGGACTTCCATGGAGGAGGGGGACCTGGTGGAAAACGTCCCCTGGAGGGGGCACCGCCGGGTGGGCTTAATGCTCGCCCCGGAGGGGACTTCCATGGAGGAGGGGGACCTGGTGGAAAACATCCCCTGGAGGGGGCACCGCCGGGTGGGCTTAATGCTCGCCCCGGAGGGGACTTCCATGGAGGAGGGGGACCTGGGAAATTTCTACCCAGGAAAGGAGCACTGTAGGCGGGTGAGAATGTCTGACTTTGACCCGCTGCCATTCCCGGAGGGAAGGTCCCAGAGACTTGCTTCAGGTCTCCCCTTGTAGCCCTAGACCCCCTCTACGAGCCCTGAGGTCAGGGTTGGGGTTATCCATCATCCCAAAGGCCCTGAGCATGGGCCACTCGGTCACCTCAAATGCTCTGAGCATGGGCTGGTCGTCATCTCAAGTGCTCCAATAGCTAAGTGGGTAAAGGCTCTCTCTTCTATGGTATTTGGGCTGTGCTGACAGCTGTGTTCACGGGTTCGAGTCCTCCCTATGCCCTGTCAGTGCTCAGCAATGTGAGACGTGTTGTTTATACATACTCTTTAGGCCGTGTTTGATGTGTGCATCTTTTTTATTATGCTGGTCCAAGGTCCTGTCTTGGGCTGCCATCACCTGGGCTGCCATCACCCAGGATGCCAGCTCCCCAGCCGTCAGCCCTGGGGCTGCCATCACCCGGGATGCTAGAGCCCAATCCGTCAGCTATGGGGCTGCCATCACCTGGGCTGCCAGCTCCCCAGCCGTCAGCCCTGGGGCTGCCATCACCTGGGATGCTAGAGCCCAAGCCGTCAGCTATGGGGCTGCCATCACCTGGGCTGCCAGCGCCCCAGCCGTCAGCCCTGGGTCTGCCATCACCCGGGATGCTAGAGCCCAATCCGTCAGCTATGGGGCTGCCATCACCTGGGCTGCCAGCTCCCCAGCCGTCAGCCCTGGGGCTGCCATCACCCGGGATGCTAGAGCCCAATCCGTCAGCTATGGGGCTGCCATCACCTGGGCTGCCAGCGCCCCAGCCGTCAGCCCTGGGTCTGCCATCACCCGGGATGCTAGAGCCCAATCCGTCAGCTATGGGGCTGCCATCACCTGGGCTGCCAGCTCCCCAGCCGTCAGCCCTGGGGCTGCCATCACCTGGGATGCTAGAGCCCAATCTGTCAGCTATGGGGCTGCCATCACCTGGGCTGCCAGCGCCCCAGCCGTCAGCCCTGGGTCTGCCATCACCCGGGATGCTAGATCCCAATCCGTCAGCTATGGGGCTGCCATCACCTGGGCTGCCAGCTCCCCAGCCGTCAGCCCTGGGGCTGCCATCACCTGGGATGCTAGAGCCCAAGCCGTCAGCTATGGGGCTGCCATCACCTGGGCTGCCAGCGCCCCAGCCGTCAGCCCTGGGTCTGCCATCACCCGGGATGCTAGAGCCCAAGCCGTCAGCTATGGGGCTGCCATCACCTGGGCTGCCAGCGCCCCAGCCGTCAGCCCTGGGGCTGCCATCACCCGGGATGCTGGAGCCCAATCCGTCAGCTATGGGGCTGCCATCACCTGGGCTGCCAGCGCCCCAGCCGTCAGCCCTGGGGCTGCCATCACCCGGGATGCTGGAGCCCAATCCGTCAGCTATGGGGCTGCCATCTCCTGGGCTGCCAGCTCCCCAGCCGTCAGCCCTAGGGGGCTGCCATCACCCGGGATGCTAGAGCACCAACCCGTCAGCTATGGGGCTGCCATCAGCTGGGCTTCCCAGAGCCCCAAGCCGTTAGCCCTGGGGGCCTGCGATCACCCGGGATGCCAGCGCCTAAGCCCCGCCAGCGCCGTGCTCGAGAACCCTAACCCTAGCCCTAACCCTAACCCTAACCCTAACCCTAGCCCTAACCCTAGCCCTAGCCCTAACCGTAACCCTAACCCTAGCCTTAAGCCTAACCCTAGCCCTAACCCTATCCCTAACCCTAGCCCTAGCCCTAGCCCTAACCCTAGCCTAGCCCTAGCCCTAACCCTAGCCCTAACCCTAACCTTAACCCTAGCCCTAGCCCTAACCCTAGCCCTAGCCCTAACCCTAACCCTAACCCTACCCCTAACCCTATCCCTAACCCTAACCCTAGCCCTAACCCTAACCCTAACCCTAACCCTATCCCTAACCCTAGCCCTAACCCTAACCCTAACCCTAACCTTAGCCCTAACCCTAGCCCTAGCCCTAAACCTAACCCTAGCCCTAGCCCTAACCCTAGCCCAAAGCCTAACCCTAGCCCTAACCCTAACCCTAACCCTATCCCTAACCCTAGCCCTAACCCTACAGGACGTGTATGTGAAACTTTTGCGCGCGCACAGGTAGAACAAGAAGACACAAAATCCAATACAACCTGACGCAACCTTGGCCACCAAAAACGACGAGACAATAGCTCCAAGGTTGCTTTACTACCCGGGTGCCCAGCAAGTGCCGAATTATGATGTTCCTTTAATAATTCGAAACGCAGGTTCAACGGTACAAACAATTTCTCTGAGGGGCAAGAGACCGGGGCGTCCCCCTGGGCCTCTAACACCTTCCCCTCCAGAACAGAGTGTACCGCAGAAACAACCACTCCTCTTTGAAGAATGGGCACCAGATCACTCACATTACCCCCTCCAGGGAAAAACAACGAGATAGTGCATCAGCCTTGGTATTCTTTGCCCCAGGACGATAGGTAATCACAAAGTTAAACCTGGTAAAAAATAGCGACCACCTAGCTTGTCTAGGGGTGAGACGCTTAGCTGATTCGAGGTACAGAAGATTTTTGTGGTCCGTAATCACAGTGACGGGGTGGACTCCCCTCTCTAAAAAGTGACGCCATTCTTCCCTATTGCCAATATCGATAGTTTTTTAGAAAAGAAAGCACAAGGACGCCATTTGCCAGGAGACGGACCCTGAGACAGCACCGCCCCCACTCCCACCTCTGACGCATCGACTTCAACAATAAAAGGCTGAGAGACATCAGGTTGGACTAGTACAGGTGCTGAGGTAAACCTCTCTTTTAGAGAGGAAAAAGCAACTTTAGCGGCGTCAGACCATTTAGAAAAATCAGTCCCATTCCTAGTCATGTCAGTAAGGGGTTTTACAATAAGTGAATAATTTTTAATGAATTTCCTATAGAAATTCGCGAAGCCCAAGAACCGTTGCAGTGCTTTGAGGTTCTCAGGAAGATCCCAATCTAAAATTGCCTGGACCTTCCTAGGATCCATACGGAAACCTGAAGCAGATAAAAAATAACCTAGGAATTGTATCTCCTGAACGGCAAAGACACATTTTTCAATTTTAGCATATAATTTATTCGTCCGTAGGACCTGCAGTACTTGTCTGACATGCACCTCGTGTTCTCAGATCAGACGAATAAATTAAAATATCATCTAGGTATATTACCACAAACCTGCTGATTAGATGACTAAAAAACCACCTAGCACCCGCAATCTGGTTAAACAGGTCAGGAATGAGAGGAAGAGGGTATGGGTCTCGGATGGTTATCCGATTTAATTCGCGAAAATCTAGGCAAGAACGCAGGCCCCCATCTTTCTTTTTAACGAAGAAAAACCCTGCAGCCACGGGTGAAGAAGAGGGTCTGATGTGTCCCTTAGCCAAGCTCTCGGAGATATAATCTTTCATGGCTTGTCTCTCTGGACCTGAAAGATTATATAACCTGGTCTTGGGTAATTTTGCGCCGGGAATAAGGTTAAGCGGGCAATCATAAGGACGATGAGGTGGTAACTTCTGACAACCCTTTTCAGAAAAAACGTCCTCAAAATCCGAAATAAATGTAGGTAGGGTAGTTATGGAGGCGACTAAGCAATTGCTATTTAAGCAATTTTCTCTGCACTGCTCACTCCACTCCAATATCTCCCTGGCCTGCCAATCCACCACTGGATTGTGCGCTACCAACCAGGGAAGACCCAGCACTACCAGAGTGGGAAGCCCCTCCAGAACATAACATGAAAGCATCTCGTTATGGTGGTCCCCTACCCGAAGGTGTAAATTATGAACAATGTGGGTGAGGTTTCTCTGAGACAGAGGAGCAGAATCAATAGCGAATATGGAAATAGGTCTCTGTAGCGTACAGAGAGACAACCCCATAGTGCGGGCAAAATGGGCATCTATCAAATTTACCCCTGCTCCACTGTCTAGAAAGAAAGAAATAGTCTCCGTCTTATCACCAAAAACAATAACCGCTGGCAACACAAATTGCAATGTACGTATGGAGGAAACGTATACCCCCCGGCTGACATCCTCCACACCGCCTGGGGTTAGTAGTTTTCCAACGGTCTTTTGTTTCTGAGGAAAGAAGGACAGACATTAATGAAATGACCCCTCTCCCCACAAAAAAAAAAAAAAAAACACGCCTACGGCGAGCCTCAGGAGGACGGACCTGACGAGTAGTTCCTCCTAGCTGCATAGGCTCGTCTAAGTCCGTACAGACTAACTGCTGCTTGGGAGGGGTTACCAATGGCTCTGGTTTTTTCAACCTGTCCCTAAGGCGTCTATCTATTCGGATAGAAAGGGACATAACCGCATCAAGGGAAAAGGGGGTCTCATATAATGCAAGCGCATCCTTAACCCTTTCGGATAACCCAGAGCAGAACTGACTCCTGAGAGCCGGGTCGTTCCATTGGGTATCCGTAGCCCACCTACGGAAGTCAGAGCAATACTCCTCTACCGGCCGCTCTCCTTGTAGGAGTCTCCGTAATCTTGATTCAGCCAGTGCGACTCGGTCAGGGTCGTCATATATGAGACCCAAGGCCCCGAAAAACTCATCCACTGACCGAAGAGCCTGGGAATCAGTAGGTAAAGAGAACGCCCAGGACTGCGGGTCCCCCTGCAGCAGGGAAATAACAACCTCCACCCGCTGTTCTTCATTACCAGAGGAGTAAGTGCGCAATTTAAAATATAATTTACAGGCCTCACGGAATGTCAAAAACTTGTCCCTTCCCCCAGAAAATCTGTCAGGGAGAGGGACCTTGCGTTCCGCAACAACCTGGTTACCAGTAGCAACCGCTGGGCTTGCGGTCAGTTGTAATTGCTGCTGTTGCTGGAGGACCGACGCCTTCAATCCTGCAACCTCCAAAGACAGGCCATGAAATTGTTTGGACAGAGCAGCAATTTGATCCATACTGGATTCTAAGTAGGTAAAAAATTATTATTCTTTTTTTTTACCTACACAAAATAAGGGACAGATATAATGTAATGACCGGCTTCACGCACAAGGAGGGAAAAGGGAAAGCCCTGCCCAAGGGAGAGGGAAAGGTGGTGACCCCTGACTCACCTTGCGGCTGGCACCTGACTGCCCTAACGTCCCTAGACGGGTTTCTCACCCGTGCGGCGATCACGTGCCTAAACCCTGGTGGGATCGCTAGTCCGCACCACTGACACTAAGAAGGAAACACCAGGGAGAGGACAGACAATACGGACAAACACATACAACCAGGTGGGCGACCACAGCAGACCACCAAGGTCCAACAGGGATCCGGAGGGTAGAAGTTCAGGCAGGAAGCTCTGTATCTGGCAACCAGAGAAGTGTGAGAGGGGAATATAAGGAGGTTGGGAGTGCTGGACAAGGAACAGCTGAGGAGAAGGAGCTACGGATCCCTGAGTGAGCCAAAAGGGTTTGCAAAGCAAACCAAGAAAGCTACCATAAGGAAACAGCCCTATCTTACATAGAGCGCGCAGCCAACCGCTGCGACTTCCTGACCCCGGGTATAACGGAGTCAGGCGTGGTTCTTGACACCCTCGTGACATTGTCATGTTCAAGAAACCAATTTGAAATGATTCGAGCTTTGTGACATGGTGCATTATCCTGCTGGAAGTAGCCATCAGAGGATGGATACATGTTCTCATTCTGTTTACGCCAAATTCGGACTCTACCATTTGAATGTCTCAACAGAAATCGAGACTCATCAGACCAGGCAACATTTTTCCAGTCTTCAACAGTCCAATTTTGGTGAGCTTGTGCAAATTGTAGCCTCTTTTTCCTATTTGTAGTGGAGATGAGTGGTACCCGGTGGGGTCTTCTGCTGTTGTAGCCCATCCGCCTCAAGGTTGTGCGTGTTGTGGCTTCACAAATGCTTTGCTGCATACCTCGGTTGTAACGAGAGGTTGTTTCAGTCAACGTTGCTCTTCTATCAGCTTGAATCAGTCGGCCCATTCTCCTCTGACCTCTAGCATCCACAAGGCATTTTTGCCCACAGGACTACCGCATACTGGATGTTTTTCCCTTTTCACACCATTCTTTGTAAACCCTAGAAATGGTTGTGCGTGAAAATCCCAGTAACTGAGCAGATTGTGAAATACTCAGAACGGCCCGTCTGGCACCAACAACCATGCCACGCTCAAAATTGCTTAAATCACCTTTCTTTCCCATTCTGACATTCAGTTTGGAGTTCAGGAGATTGTCTTGACCAGGACCACCCCCCTAAATGCATTGAAGCAACTGCCATGTGATTGGTTGACTAGATAATTGCATTAATGAGAAATAGAACAGGTGTTCCTAATAATTCTTTAGGTGAGTGTAAAGTGACACTGGTCAGATTTGCAAAATGGTGAAAATGAGCCTAGTCCCGAAGGGGTTAAGGGTTAAAAACAGTAATATTATAACCTTAAATATCTAAGTGACTTCCTCAAGATACTAGTAGTCCAACACCAGATAATAACATTGCATTTCTGGTAGCTTGTAAATGTAGGAGAAAATTCGTGCTAGAACATTCATTTTCAGGCTTTTACACCTTTATAGTGGTGGCAACAGTATCGATTGAAATTCAGTGAATTTTTTTTTTCCTGGAGTCATTTTTATTATCTTTCGGAGTTATCTAAATTGTCAAAGAAAGCATCACTATCATCATGACCGTCATTTGAAAATAATGGTCAGTCCATTTTTCTAAGGATGGTTTATAGTGCATAATAGCTCCTTAAAAAGTTTTCCCTAATCTAACTTATTACCAAGGCAAAGCCCCCTGTGGTGACTTATGAAAATTGTTGTACTACACAAGTAGTTAAAATTCAGATGAATGGGTGACTGTGTAATATGCATGGTTATGTAGCGTACTGAAGAGCAGGAGCCACTGTTTGCAATGACTCTCTAATATGGATGTAAATGAGGGAGCTCACTGGAATATAGCACAGCCTGCTACACCACCTAGATGTTAAAATATAATGTTTAATAAATGGCCGTTTCTATATAAAAAAAAATAGATTGTTATTTATTTTTCTAATCACTTAAAAAAAAAAATATTGCACATAAAATAATATACCACACATAAAACACCAAGGCCCCTATATATATTTCATCCAAATAAAAAATAAAAATAAAATATAACAAAACATAACCATAGGACAAATAATACATATAATCACTGACGTAAAATAATGTATAAGTAGATAACTGGTCGGCACTAGAGATGTCGAGAACATAAAATTTTACGTTCGCAGACGGTGAACACGAATTTTCACAAATGTTTACGAACGGGCGACCCGCCATAGACTTCAATAGGCAGTCGAATTTTAAAACCCACAGGGACTCTTTCTGGCCACAATAGTGAGGGAAAAGTTGTTTCAAGGGGACTAACACCTGGACTGTGGCATGCTGGAGGGGGATCCATGGCAAAACTCCCATGGAAAATTACGTAGTTGACGCAGAGTCGGGTTTTAATCCATAAAGGGCATAAATCACCTAACATTCCTAAATTGTTTGGAATAACGTGCTTTAAAACATCAGGTATGATGTTGTATCGATCAGGTAGTGTAAGGGTTACGCCCGCTTCACAGTGACAGACCAAACTATGACAGACCAAACTCCCCGTTTAACGCACCGCAAACAACCGCAAACAGTCCATTTGCACAACCGCAAAGTCCCCATTTGCACAAGGTTGGATACCAAGTTAGCCATGTCCCGTTCCTTGTCCTCACTGACGTCATTGAAGGTCTCTTTCTCCACCAAGCCACGTACAACACCAAGGGTACCCGAAAGGTGACAACAAGCCCCCTGGGACGCCTGCTGTGGTTGGTCTTCCACCTCCTCAAAGCCACCTAACTTCTCTGACTCCTCTTCTTCAGACTCCTCTCTTTGCGTTGCCGCAGGTCCAGCAATCGACGACGACAAGGCTGCTTCTGGTGGTGATGGTGACCACAACTCTTCTTCTTCATGCTCATCTACGGCCTGATCCAGCACTCTTCGCAGGGCACGCTCCAGAAAAAACGCATATGGGATGAGGTCGATGATGTTGCCTTGGGTTTGACTGACCAGGTTTGTCACCTCCGCAAAAGGACGCATGAGCCTACAGCCATTGTGCATGAGCGTTCAGTAATGCAGCCAAAAAAATACCCAGCTCCGCAGAGGCTGTCCTCTTTTGTTTTAATAAAAAAAAACAGTTTAACAGTACAATCTCTGTTTTGTCCCCTATCAGGGGCCGGTGTATGGAATAGATTTTAGGAACCGGGAGATGAAAAAAAAAAGCCTGGTTATTCCTCTTACTTCCAATTTGGGGCACTGCGCGTGCGCCGTGCAATGTACTGTGCAATCCCAATATGAGTGGTATGTTAAGTAGTACTATTCCTATCAGTTTAATCCCTGTTATGTCCCCTATCAGGGGACGTGAATGGAATAGATTTTAGGAACCGGGAGATGGAAAAAAATGCTTGGTTGGTCCTGCTACTTCCAATTTGGGGCACTGCGCGTACGCCTAGCAATGTACTGTGCCACCAGATATGAATGGTGTGTTAAGTAGTACTATTCCTATCAGTTTAATCCCTGTTACGTCCCCTATCAGGGGACGTGTATGGAATAGATTTTAGACAACCGCAAAGAGTTGTCAATAGTTGACACACTCATGAAATAAATTTTATTCCTCTATGCGTCAATCTTGGTGTAGTGATGACTGTGCTCGTGTGCACGTTTGGGAGATTGCAGGCGATGGGGTTTTTTCAAAGCCTATGGTCGTGCTGAGGTAATTCAGTGACAGTTAAGTGACCCAGAAAACAATGATTCTGCAGTGTGGGCCCATTGTTGGCCTAGTAGGCTTTAATGATCACCTTAGATGATCACAAAGAAAATTAATGTTTTTTCTATGCAAAATTATCCAGCTGATCGCTTTTTACAATGAAGCAATCACCTTATTATCTGGGGTGTGCCAACATTGCCATTGCCAACACACTCATAGAGGTGGTCGCTTCATTGTGATACGCAAGCCCCTTCACCACAACAAGGTAACGATCACGAATGGGAATTGACACATGTATGTGCCTTTTTTTTGTTTTGTTTTTGCAGCCACAGTGCAGCACCAGAGGCCAGAAAAATTAGGCATGTACAAATGCCTGAAAAACTAGGTATAGTTGCAGCCGGCGGCCAGAAAAATTGATGTTTTCCAGGCAGAAAGTGCACTAAAACATTGCGGCTTGAACCCTAGTTGGTGGCGGATAAGTCACGCAAGTAATCCGGCATGCAGAGATAAAATACAGCAGCTTGTGGACCATTTTTAGCCCAAGGCAGCTCATCTCATCAGGCCTTTTTTAGTCAAATGTATCGCCCACTGTCAGTCCCTTCGGGATCCATGCCTCATTCATCTTAATAAAGGTGAGGTAATCTAGACTTTTTTCACCTAGGCGAATTCTCTTCTCAGTGACAATACCTCCTGCTGCACTGAAGGTCCTTTCTGACAGGACACTTGAAGCGGGGCAGGCCAGAAGTTCTATCGCAAATTGGGATAGTTCAGGCCACAGGTCAAGCCTGCACACCCAGTAGTCAAGGGGTTCATCGCTCCTCAGAGTGTCAATATCTGCAGTTAAGGTAGTCTGCTACCTGTCGGTCGAGTCGTTCTCTGAGGGTGGACCCCGAAGGGCTGTGGCGATGCGTAGGACTTAAAAAGCTCTCCATGTCCTCCATCAACAACACGTCTGTAAAGCGTCCTGTCCTTGCTGGCGTGGTCCTGGTAGGAGGAGGATTACTTTCACCTCTTCCCCTGTTAGATTCCCGTTGTGCTGTGACATCACCCTTATACGCTGTGTAAAGCATACCTTTCCGACTTTCGGTAATTCGGTAACATTTCAGGCACTTTATACTTATACCTGGGGTCTAGTAGCGTGGCTACCCAGTACAGGTCGTTCTCCTTCAGCATTTTTATACGAGGGTCCCTCAACAGGCACGACAGCATGAAAGACCCCATTTGCACAAGGTTGGATGCCGAGCTTCTCATGTCCCGTTCCTCGTCCTCACTGATCTCACTGAAGATCTGTTCATCCCCCAGTCACGTACAACACCACGGGTACCAGATAGGTGACAACGAGCACCCTTTGATGCCTGCTGTGGTTGGTCTTCCTTCTCCACCTCAAAGCCACATTACTCCTCTTCCTCAGATTCCTCTTCCAGCGTTGCCGCAGGTCCAGCAAGCGATGCTGATAAGGCTGTTTCTGGTGGTGATGGTGACCACAACTCTTCCTCTTCCTCTTCACGCTCATCTACGGCCTGATCCAGAACTCTTCGCAGGGCACGCTCCAGGAAGAAAACAAATGGGATGATGTCGCTGATGGTGCCTTCAGTGCAACTGACTAGGTTTGTCACCTCCTCAAAAGGACGCATGAGCCTACAGGCATTGCGCATGAGCGTCCAGTAATGTGGCAAAAAAATTCCCAGCTCCACAGAGGCTGTCCTAGCACCCCAGTCATACAAATACTCATTGACGGCTTTTTCTTTTTGGAGCAGGCAGTCGAACATTAGGAGTGTTGAATTCCAACGTGTCGGGCTGTCGCAAATCAAGCCCCTCACTGGCATGTTGTTTCGCCGCTGGATATCTGAAAAGTGCGCAATGGCCGTGTAGGAACACCTGAAATGGCCACATACCTTCCTGGCCTGCTTGAGGACGTCCTGTAAGCCTGGGAACTTATGCACAAAGCGTTGTACAATTAGATTCAACACATGTGCCATGCACGGCACATGTGTCAACTTGCCCAAATTCAATGCCGCCAACAAATTGCTTCCGTTGTCACACACCACTTTGCTGATCTCCAGTTGGTGTTGAGTCAGCTACTGATCCACCTGTGCGTTCAGGGCAGACAGGAGTGCTGGTCCAGTGTGACTCTCTGCTTTCAGGCAGGTCAACCCCAAGACGGCGTGACACTGTCGTATCCGGGATGTGGAATAGCCCCTGGGGAGCTGGGGGGGTGAAGTTGATGTAGAGCAAGACACAGCAGCAGAAGAGGACTCAGCCGAGGAGGTTATATATTAGGATGGAGTAGGAAGAGTAGAGGAGGTGGCAGCAGGCCTGCCTGCAAGTCGTGGCGGTGTCACCAACTCCTCTGCAGAGCCACGCATTCCATGCTTGGCAGCCGTCAGCAGGTTTACCCAATGGGCAGTGTAGTTGATATATCTGCCCTGACCGTGCTTTGCAGACCAGGTGTCAGTGGTCAGATGGACCCTTGCCCCAACACTGTGTGCCAGACATGCCATGACTTCCTTTTGCACAATAGAGTACAGTTTGGGGATTGCCTTTTGTGAAAAGAAATTTCGGCCGGGTACCTTCCACTGCGGTGTCCCAATAGCGACAATTTTTTTTAAGTCCTCAGACTCCACCAGCTTGTATGGTAAAAGCTGGCCGGCTAAGAGTTCCGACAAGCCAGCTGTCAGACGTTGGGCAAGGGGATGACTCTGAGACATTGGCTTCTTACAGTCAAACATGTCCTTGACAGACACCTGACTGTGGGCAGATGAGCAGGGACTGCTCAAGGCGAGAGACGGAGTGGCGGATGGTTGAGAGGGGGCAAGGAGGACAGCAGTGGTTGACGTGGCTGAAGATGCTGGACCAGGAGGAGGATGGCGGCTTTGTGTTTGTGTGCTGCTTGTACTCATGTGTTGATCCCATAGGCGTTTGTGATTTGAGATCATGTGCCTTCGCAAAGCAGTTGTACCTAGGTGGGTGTTGGACTTCCCACGACTCAGTTTCTTTTGGCACAGGTTGCAAATGGCATCGCTGTTGTCAGAGGCAGACACACCAAAAAAATGCCACACTGCTGAGCTCTGCAATGACGTCATTCTGGTGGTGGCAACAGCATGCGTTGATTAGCGTGCTGTCTGGCTGACCCCGGGTGCCGATGCATGCTGTCTGACTGTGCCACTAGCTCCCTGCGACGACCTCCCCCTGCTTCCGACTCATCTCCTCCTCCTCTCTGTCTCCCCAACTGAACTTTCCCCCTGTTCTTCTTCTCTTCGAGAGGGCACCCACGTGACATCCACGGACACATCGTCATCATCAACCGCTTCACTTGTATCTGACAACTCAGCAAAGGAAGCAGCAGCGGGTACAACATCATCATCACACCGTACGTCCATGTGTGTAATACTGCCTGACTGAGACTTATCCCTGTTATCTACATCCTCTGGCAATAATGGTTGCGCATCACTCATTTCTTCCAACTGATGTGTAAATAACTCCTCTGACAGATCAAGTGAAGCAGCTGTGGTGCTAGTGTTGGTGGCGGCTGCAGGCGAGCGAGTGGTAACTTGAGAGGTGCCCGAAGCTGAGCTGGAGGAGGATGGTGCGTCAAGGTTCCGAGGGGAAGCTGTAGAAGATTGGGTGTCCTGTGTTAGCCAGTCAACTATGTCCTCAGAACTTTTCGAGTTCAGGGTACGTGGCCTATGAACACTGGGCATTATTCTAGGGCCAAAGGGAATCACAGCACCACAACCTCGACGGCCCCTGCGGGGTGGCCTGCCTCTGCCTGTCATTTTTTTTTTATTACTTTAGTTGTACTATGCGTGTAAGCTACTGTGAAACCAGATATGAGTGGCACTGTGAACTGGCAGAAGTTGGCAGAGTAGACGCTGTAGGCCTGACACACACGCTTGCAGACAACTAACTGCTATTCAATCTATTACAGTCAAAAAATTATATATATTTTTTAAATGTAATCTACTGTGACACCAGATATGAGTTGCACTGGTGTGACACTGTGCACTGGCAGGGCCTGAAACACACATGCTTGCAGGCAACTGACTGCTATTATATTACAGTCAAAATTTGTGTTTGTTTTTTAAAATGTAATCTACTGTGACACCAGATATGAGTTGCACTGGTGTGACACTGTGCACTGGCAGGGCCTGAAACACACACGCTTGCAGGCAACTGACTGCTATTATATTACAGTCAAAATTATTATTATTATTTTTAATGTAATCTACTGTGACACCAGATATGAGTTGCACTGGTGTGACACTGTGCACTGGCAGGGCCTGAAACACACACGCTTGCAGGCAACTGACTGCTATTATATTTTAGTCAAAATTGTATTTTAATTTTTTTATGTAATCTACTGTAACACCAGATATGAGTGGTGGCACTGGGCAAGTGGGCACAGTATAGTCTGTAAGCCTGACACACACGCTGGCAGGCATTTGTAATTAGATTACAGAGGGAAAAAAAAACAGACTGATGTACTAGCCCTAAAAAGGGCTTTTTGGGGTGCTGTCAGGATGCTTTCCTTACAGCAGATCAGATGAGTCTTTCAGGACTGGAGTGGACACTGAATACACTGGCCTAGTTATCGATTTCCCTATTAACCACCTCAGGACCGCCGTACGCAGGATTGCGTCTTTGCGGCGGTCCTGTTGTTCTGGGTGGACGCGCCGGTGCGTCCTCTCGCGAGACGCGAGATTTCCTGTGAACGCGCGCACACAGGCGCGCGCGTTCACAGGATCGGAAGGTAAGCGAGTGGATCTCCAGCCTGCCAGCGGCGATCGTTCGCTGGCAGGCTGGAGATGTGATTTTTTTTAACCCCTAACAGGTATATTAGACGCTGTTTTGATAACAGCGTCTAATATACCTGCTACCTGGTCCTCTGGTGGTCCCCTTTGTTTGGATCGACCACCAGAGGACACAGGCAGCTCAGTAATATGTTGCACCAAGCACCACTACACTACACCCCCCCCCCCCGTCACTTATTAACCCCTTATTAGCCCTTGATCACCCCTGATCACCCCATATAGACTCCCTGATCACCCCCTGTCATTGATTACCCCCCTGTCATTGATCAACCCCCTGTAAAGCTCCATTCAGATGTCCGCATGATTTTTACGGATCCACTGATAGACTGATCGGATCCGTAAAAATCATACAGACGTCTGAATGGAGCCTTACAGGGGAGTGATCAATGACTGTGGTGATCACCCCATATAGACTCCCTGATCACCCCCCTGTCATTGATTACCCCCCTGTCATTGATCACCCCCCTGTAAAGCTCCATTCAGATGTCCGCATGATTTTTACGGATCCACTGATAGACTGATCGGATCCGTAAAAATCATACGGACGTCTGAATGCAGCCTTACAGGGGAGTGATCAATGACTGTGGTGATCACCCCATATAGACATTTATATTCCAGACTTCTTCTCACGCTTTAGGGCCCCTAGAATGCCAGGGCAGTATAAATACCCCACATGTGACCCCATTTCGGAAAGAAGACACCCCCAGGTATTCCGTGAGGGGCATATTGAGTCCATGAAAGATTGAAATTTTTGTCCCAAGTTAGCGGAACGGGAGACTTTGTGAGAAAAAAATAAAAAATATCAATTTCCGCTAACTTGTGCCAAAAAAAAAAAATTTCTATGAACTCGCCATGCCCCTCATTGAATACCTTGGGGTGTCTTCTTTCCAAAATGGGGTCACATGTGGGGTATTTATACTGCCCTGGCATTCTAGGGGCCCCAAAGCGTGAGAAGAAGTCTGGTATCCAAATGTCTAAAAATGCCCTCCTAAAAGGAATTTGGGCCCCTTTGCGCATCTAGGCTGCAAAAAAGTGTCACACATCTGGTATCGCCGTACTCAGGAGAAGTTGGGGAATGTGTTTTGGGGTGTCATTTTACATATACCCATGCTGGGTGAGATAAATATCTTGGTCAAATGCCAACTTTGTATAAAAAAATGGAAAAAGTTGTCTTTTGCCAAGATATTTCTCTCACCCAGCATGGGTATATGTAAAAAGACACCCCAAAACACATTCCCCAACGTCTCCTGAATACGGCGATACCAGATGTGTGACACTTTTTTGCAGCCTAGGTGGGCAAAGGGGCCCACATTCCAAAGAGCACCTTTAGGATTTCACAGGTCATTTACCTACTTACCACACATTAGGGCCCCTGGAAAATGCCAGGGCAGTATAACTACCCCACAAGTGACCCCATTTTGGAAAGAAGACACCCCAAGGTATTCCGTGAGGGGCATGGCGAGTTCCTAGAATTTTTTATTTTTTGTCACAAGTTAGTGGAAAATGATGATTTTTTTTTTTTTTTTTTTCATACAAAGTCTCATATTCCACTAACTTGTGACAAAAAATAAAAACTTCCATGAACTCACTATGCCCATCAGCGAATACCTTGGGGTCTCTTCTTTCCAAAATGGGGTCACTTGTGGGGTAGTTATACTGCCCTGGCATTCTAGGGGCCCAAATGTGTGGTAAGGAGTTTGAAATCAAATTCTGTAAAAAATGACGAGTGAAATCCGAAAGGTGCTCTTTGGAATATGGGCCCCTTTGCCCACCTAGGCTGCAAAAAAGTGTCACACATCTGGTATCTCCGTACTCAGGAGAAGGTGGAGAATGTGTTTTGGGGTGTCATTTTACATATACCCATGCTGGGTGAGAGAAATATCTTGGCAAAAGACAACTTTTCCCATTTTTTTATACAAAGTTGGCATTTGACCAAGATATTTATCTCACCCAGCATGGGTATATGTAAAAAGACACCCCAAAACACATTCCCCAACGTCTCCTGAATACGGCGATACCAGATGTGTGACACTTTTTTGCAGCCTAGGTGGGCAAAGGGGCCCATATTCCAAAGAGCACCTTTCGGATTTCACTGGTCATTTACCTACTTACCACACATTAGGGCCCCTGGAAAATGCCAGGGCAGTATAACTACCCCACAAGTGACCCCATTTTGGAAAGAAGACACCCCAAGGTATTCCGTGAGGGGCATGGCGAGTTCCTAGAATTTTTTATTTTTTGTCACAAGTTAGTGGAAAATGATGATTTTTTTTTTTATTTTTTTTTTTCATACAAAGTCTCATATTCCACTAACTTGTGACAAAAAATAAAAACTTCCATGAACTCACTATGCCCATCAGCGAATACCCTGGGGTCTCTTCTTTCCAAAATGGGGTCACTTGTGGGGTAGTTATACTGCCCTGGCATTCTAGGGGCCCAAATGTGTGGTAAGGAGTTTGAAATCAAATTCTGTAAAAAATGACGAGTGAAATTCGAAAGGTGCTCTTTGGAATGTGGGCCCCTTTGCCCATCTAGGCTGCAAAAAAGTGTCACACATCTGGTATCTCCGTACTCAGGAGAAGGTGGGGAATGTGTTTTGGGGTGTCTTTTTACATATACCCATGCTGGGTGAGAGAAATATCTTGGCAAAAGACAACTTTTCCCATTTTTTTATACAAAGTTGGCATTTGACCAAGATATTTATCTCACCCAGCATGGGTATATGTAAAAAGACACCCCAAAACACATTCTTCAACTTCTACTGAATACGGAGATACCAGATGTGTGACACTTTTTTGCAGCCTAGGTGGGCAAAGGGGCCCACATTCCAAAGAGCACCTTTCGGATTTCACTCGTCATTTTTTACAGAATTTGATTTCAAACTCCTTACCACACATTTGGGCCCCTAGAATGCCAGGGCAGTATAACTACCCCACAAGTGACCCCATTTTCGAAAGAAGAGACCCCAAGGTATTTCGTGATGGGCATAGTGAGTTCATGGAAGTTTTTATTTTTTGTCACAAGTTAGTGGAATATGAGACTTTGTAAGAAAAAAAAAAAAAAAGAAAAAAATCATCATTTTCCGCTAACTTGTGACAAAAAATAAAAAGTTCTATGAACTCACTATGCCCATCAGCGAATACCTTAGGGTGTGTATTTTCCGAAATGGGGTCATTTGTGGGGCGTTTGTACTGTCTGGCCATTGTAGAACCTCAGGAAACATGACAGGTGCTCAGAAAGTCAGAGCTGCTTCAAAAAGCGGAAATTCACATTTTTGTACCATAGTTTGTAAACGCTATAACTTTTACCCAAACCATTTTTTTTTTACCCAAACATTTTTTTTTAATCAAAGACATGTAGAACAATAAATTTAGAGCAAAATTTATATATGGATGTCGTTTTTTTTGCAAAATTTTACAACTGAAAGTGAAAAATGTCATTTTTTTGCAAAAAAATCGTTAAATTTTGATTAATAACAAAAAAAGTAAAAATGTCAGCAGCAATGAAATACCACCAAATGAAAGCTCTATTAGTGAGAAGAAAAGGAGGTAAAATTCATTTGGGTGGTAAGTTGCATGACCGAGCAATAAACGGTGAAAGTAGTGTAGGTCAGAAGTGTAAAAAGTGGCCTGGTCTTTCAGGGTGTTTAAGCACTGGGGGCTGAGGTGGTTAAATCAGCAGCATCTACACTGTCCCTCCTCTCACTAAGACTGCAGTTTCCGAATAAATCTAAAATGTATGCTGTCCAGGATGTGGGAGGTAGAGATGTCCCGAACTATTCGACGGCGATTGGTTCCCGGCGAACATCGCTTGTTCGCGTTCTGCCTTTTTTTTTTTTCCTGTGTAATCTAATTGCAGTTGCCTGCCTGCCAGCGTGTATGTAAGGCTCACAGCGTATACTGTGCCCACTTGCCCAGTGCCACCACTCATATCTGGTGTCACAGTAGCTTGCATTTAAAAAAAAAACAACTTTTTTGACTGTAATATAATAGCAGTCAGTTGCCGGCACGCGCGTGTGTTTCATGCCCTGCAAGTGCACAGTGTCACCAGCGCAACTCATATCTGGTGTCACATTCGATTCCATTTAAAGAAAAACAACAATTTTGACTGTGAATAAATAGCAGTCAGTTGCACACACGTGTTTGTGTGTTTAAGGCCCCGCTGCAAGCGCATAGTGTCACTTCAGCGCCATTCATATCTGGTGTCACATTCGATTCCATTTAAAGAAAAACAACAATTTTGACTGTGAATAAATAGCAGTCAGTTGCACACACGTGTTTGTGTGTTTAAGGCCCAGCTGCAAGTGCATAGTGTCACCAGTGCAACTCATATCTGGTGTCACAGTAGCTTGCACGCATAGTACAACTTAACGAATAAAAAAAAAATGACAGGCAGAGGCAGGCCACCCCGCAGGGGCCGTCGTGGTCGTGGTGCTGTGATTCCCTTTGGCCCTAGAATAATGCTCAGTGTTCAGAGGCCACGTACCCTGAACTCAAAAAATTCTGAGGACATAGATGACTGGCTAACACAGGACAACCAATCTTCTACAGCTTCCGCTCGGAACCTTGACGCACCATCCTCCTCCAGCTCAGCTTCGGGCACCTCTCAAGTTACCACTCGCCCGCCTGCCGCCACCACCAACACTAGCACCACAGCCGCTTCACTTGATCTGTCAGAGGAGTTATTTACACATTAGTTGGAAGAAATGAGTGATGCGCAACCATTATTGCCAGAGGATGTAGATAACAGGGATATGTCTCAGTCAGGCAGCATTACATACATGGACGTACGGTGTGATGATGATGATGTTGTACCCGCTGCTGCTTCCTTTGCTGAGTTGTCAGATAAAGTGAAGCGGTTGATGATGACGATGTGTCCGGGGATGTCACGTGGGTGCCCGCTCGAAGAGAAGAAGAACAGGGGGAAAGTTCTGATGGGGAGACAGAGAGAAGGAGGAGACGAGTTGGAAGCAGGGGGAGGTCGTCGCAAGGAGCTAGTGGCACAGTCAGACAGCACGCCAATCAACACATGCTGTTGCCACCACCAGAATGCCGTCATTGCTGAGCTCAGCAGTGTGGCATTTTTTTTGTGTGTCTGCCTCTGACAACAGCGATGCCATTTGCAACCTGTGCCAAAAGAAACTCATACGTGGGAAGTCCAACACCCACCTAGGTACAACTGCTTTGCGAAGGCACATGATCGCACATCACAAACGCCTATGGGATCAACACATGAGTACAAGCAGCACACAAACTCAAAGCCGCCATCCTCCTCCTGGTCCAGCATCTTCAGCCACATCAACCACTGCTGTCCTCCTTGCCCCCTCTCAACCATCCGCCACTCCGTCTCTCGCTTTGAGCAGTTCCTGCTAATCTGCCCACAGTCAGGTGTCTGTCAAGGACATGTTTGAGCGTAAGAAGCCAATGTCACAAAGTCACCCCCTTGCCCGGCATTTGACAGCTGGTTTGTCTGAACTCTTAGCCCGCCAGCCTTTACCATACAAGCTGGTGGAGTCTAATGCGTTCAAAAAATTTGTAGCTATTTGGACACCGCAGTGGAAGGTACCCGGCCGAATTTACTTTTCACAAAAGGCAATCCCCAACCTGTACTTGATTGTGCAAAAGGAAGTAATGGCATGTCTGGCACACAGTGTTGGGGCAAGGGTCCATCTGACCACTGATACCTGGTCTGCAAAGCATGGTCAGGGCAGGTATATCACCGACACTGTGCATTCGGTAAACCTGCTTACGGCTGCCAAGCATGGAATGCGTGGCTCTGCAGAGGAGTTGGTGACACCGCCACGACTTGCAGGCAGGCCTGCTGCCACCTCCTCTACTCCTCCTACTCCATCCTCTTCCATAACCTCCTCGGCTCAGTCCTCTTCTGCTGCTGCGTCTTGCTCCACTTTAACGGCACCCCCCCAGCTCCCCAGGGACTATACCACATCCCGGATACGACAGTGTCACGCTGTCTTGGGGTTGACTTGCCTGAAAGCAGAGAGTCGCACCAGACCAGCACTCCTGTCCGCCCTGAACGCACAGGTGGATCAGTGGCTGACTCCGCACCAACTGGAGATCGGCAAAGTGGTGTGTGACAACGGAAGCAATTTGTTGGCGGCATTGAATTTGGGCAAGTTGACACATGTGCCGTGCATGACATATGTGTGTAATCTGATCGTACAACGCTTTGTGCATAAGTACCCAGGCTTACAGGACGTCCTCAAGCAGGCCAGGAAGGTGTGATGCCATTTCAGGCGTTCCTACACGGCCATGGCGCACTCTTCAGATATCCAGCGGCGAAACAACATGCCAGTGAGGCGCTTGATTTGCGACAGCCCTACACGTTGGAATTCAACACTCCTAATGTTCGACCGCCTGCTCCAACAAGAAAAAGCCGCCAACGAGTATTTGTATGACCGGGGTGCTAGGACAGCCTCTGCGGAGCTGGGAATTTTTTTGCCATGTTACTGGACGCTCATGCGCAATGCCTGTAGGCTCATGCGTCCTTTTGAGGAAGTGACAAACCTAGTCAGTCGCACCGAAGGCACCATCAGCGACATCATACCATTTGTTTTCTTCCTGGAGCGTACCCTGCGAAGAGTGCTGGATCAGGCCGTAGATGAGCGTGAAGAGGAAGAGGAAGAGTTGTAGTCACCATCACCACCAGAAACAGCCTTATCAGCATCGCTTGCTGGACCTGCGGCAACGCTGGAAGAGGAGTCTGTCCGCGCTGTTCCGCAATTTGCAAAACACACAACGGTTGTGTGCATGAGGCCATAGTCTGTGAAAAACCACTGACTGAACATGGATGCGATCCGTGTTGTGTCAGTGGGTTTTCACCGACAAATTGAATTCAATGGGTGTGTTTGTCCCGCATTACAAACCAAAGTGACGCATGTCTCCATGATTTTTTATTGACCCAAGGCCACTGGAAAACCACTAATATGTAAGCATACACATTAAAATCAATTGGTTTGTGTGCTGTCCAGGGAGAACATGGACAACGCATGGCTATGATTCACTAAAGTGTGAACGAGGCCTCACTATCACTATTTCCCATTAGGAGGAAAATACAGATTCTGAATGAGGAGTTACTAATCCTATCAGTTGACTAAGAAGAGCTTCAGCAAGTTGCGACCTAGGTTTTTCATAAAGATATAGAGCTCAATATAAAAGTGGCCTACAGGGAAAAGTTTGAGAATAATCTGTTTTTATTTTCATATAAAGTTGGTACCTCAGTGAGGAAACCAATCTAATATAAAAACAGCACTTGATCTATTATGCAGCATGTGGACTCTGCAAGTTCTCCAAAGAAACTTACAAAGAAAATAGATTTTTTTTCTCTAGGCAGACTGTGTATTAATTGAAAATCTTTGTCATCTTAGTCAATACATCATTTTTTCGCCTAGTAAACAGAGGTTACAGAGAGCACAAGTGCTGTATAAAACACTACTTTAGTAGATTCTATCTGCCTGCAGTTTTTCTCCACACATTTTCATATAGATTTTTCTTGCTGCAGTGGATATATTTTCAGAATACTAAGTGCTGCAATACTTAGTAGTATTGCATGTGGCCTAGCTCACACTTTTGGCCTCTTTCACACAAGTGAATTTTCCATCAGGGTGCAATGCATGAAGCAAACGCACATTATCCGGACTGAATCCTGACCCATTCATTTTAACGGGTCTGTGTACATGAGCTTCGTTTTTCATGCATCATTTCTGTATTCAGGAAAAACGACTGCATGTTATATATTGTGCAACGCAGCTCTGGCTCCCTAGAAGTGAATGGGGCTTGCGTGAAAAACAGATTGCATCTGGATGTGCAACGCGCCGCCCCCCAGGGCCGATCGTGTCCCAGGTCTATAGAAATGCTGAGTGGTGTGGTGCGGCCCTTAATAGTCTCTATGTGTCACGGTGCTCCTACCTGGATACAGTCGATCCCCAAGGTTAGGCTTCGAAGCAATAAAGGGGAATAGTTCAGGTAGGAGATGGAGAATAAATCAAGTCTAGACCTTGATAAAGTTCAACAGCTTTACTTGCATCAACTTGCATCCAGACAATTGTCAAAGCGGCTTTTAATTAAAGCCTTTAAGATACACTCTGGTGCTCCGAATCAAAGTACTCCCCAGGGGTTAATATCCACGCGTGGCTGAGAGACTAGACGCTGACACATAGATTGTCAATGCAATCTCTACTTTATTACAGAAAAGTAAGCGGTATATACATCTTCAGAAGAGGGCAGTCCTCTCTGAGGCTTAAACATTGTTTCATTGGTCAAAAAGGAAAAAGAGATAAGAGAGAGGAGATAACACTCTAGCATCTGCGCACTGTGCACTACTTTGGAATGTGAACTAATGCAAACATCTGGTTATCGTCGCCATGTTGTAATGGCGTCTATCCTAACAATAATACTGCACACGTCATATATGACACTTCAAAGGGGTGTTCTTCTATAGGCAGTGAGTAATATGTGTGTATCATATTAATCCAGCCAAGGGATTGGCTTAGCATCCTTTCACAGTGCACACATCTTCTTCAAAGCATCTGTGGGGAGATAGAAGACAAACGCTGCCCACAGTTCTCTGCTCCCCCCCCCCCTTCTTCTCCTCATAGGATTGCATAGACAGAGCTCGACTAACAGCAGAAAGGGGATGGGGGAGGATCTTGAGATAAGAAGAAGTTTGTAACAATTTAAGATTAACCAGTTACAGTCCTAGAAATACAAAAAATATAGAATAAAATTCACACATCTCTAACAGTCCCCCCTTGAATTTTAATTCTCTCCCTAAACCTAAACATCTGTCCCAATGCTCCGCCTCCTCTTCACCAGCTTCCACGACAAGCCATTCCTAGTGAACAGCCTCCCATGACACTGGATTTGAGCACGGGGAAGTCAGATGATCTTTCCCTAATTTGCGTTGACATCATATGGGGGAAACTGGAGGTCATCAGTGCTTCTGATTTGACTGGACCGAAGTTTTCATACAATTTTCCATATTCTTTTGAGTCATGATCAACAGTCACACAAGGGAAAACCAGTCTCAACACTTGAAAACAATCCAATTATGCTTTTCTTTGAGCTTCACTGTGCTTGTGGTCAACAACACTCGGAATGGACCATCAAACCAGGGTTTTAGGACTTTACTTTATCAAAACCTGGAAGTGAAGCAAAACTGTCAGACAACCATGTTGCATCTGGAGCTGCTGTGGGAAATAAAATCCTATCATAGGGGCTGACCCAAAAAGGATCTTATAGGGACAAAGGCCTATCTCACGGTTAGGCGTATACCTTACTAAAAGAGGGCTACCAGCAGGCACTCTATTAAGGCTTTTAAATCTTTAACTTTAGTATCAGTTCCTTTTTCCTACTCTACTGCTGCTTAGTGGATGGTACGAAGCATGTAAGGCCTGTCCTACACCCAACCTTCACCTTCACCATCTCCTGCATCACTTCACCTGTGAAGTCAACACCTGTGTCACTTTCAATGATCTAAGGTACCCCATACCTGCACACAACTTCGGCCATAATCTTCTTTACTTCTTTGGGTATGGTTTTGGCCATCCTGAAAACAAGTCATCACATATCAATACATACTCATACATGCCCACCTTGGGTAGTTGAAGGTAGTCTGCAAACGTTGAAACAGATGCAAAAAGCAAGACGTGTTTCTTGGGTACCTTAACCACCTTGCCCACGTTGTTCTGGGCACAAATCATATATCCTTGAGTATGTCTGACTGTTACAGTGCTGAACCCTGGGGTGTACCATATGCTATGTACTAAATCACACATAGCAGTTTTTGTCTGGTGCATCACTCCATGGGTTGCCTGTGCCATCGTGGAGTAGAGGGACCTGGGAAGGCAAAGTTTCCCTTAGAACTGTTTTAGGCCCTTTTTATTTGTAGTCTGGGGCTATCCCAAAAGCACACCTGGAATCAGTGTAAATGTTGGCTGTTTTTCCATCTGCATATCTGTAAGCCATCTTCAGAGTCTTTTAGCTCCACTTCTTGAGCAGACATGTGTGGTAGTTCACGTTTAATCACCACTGCCCAACCTGTATAGTACCTGCCCTCCTGGCCATACCTCGATCCATCCACAAAGAGCACATGATCTAGATTACCTAATGGCTGATTTACCAAATCCCACTACCTCTTGTGACATCATCTGCAAACAGTCAGGAGCCTCTTCCTTCGAATCTGGAAGACATCTGCAAGAAAAGTTTAAAGTGCGGTGCCCTAACTCTTCCCTCCCCCCTTGATCCAGAGGCAACAGGGTGGCTGGGTCCAAAGTATTACACCTTTGGAGAGCAACATTGTCAGGCAACAAAATGGAACACTGCATTCTCAAATAACGGGCAACAAAACAATCATTTGGATTGTACGTTCATGAGGATAGATGTAATATCACCATCACTTTGTGGTTCAGAACTATCTCAGAGCTTTCATCAAGCATAGCTAGTACAACTACTACAGCTCTGATGCAGAAAGGGGCACCTCTGGCCACGGGATCAAGTCTGGCTGAATAATATGCTACGGGGCGTTATTGCTGGCCATGCATTTGGGTGAGGACAGCTGAGTCATGGCCACTCACTTCATAACAATACAATCTAAATGTAATAATCTGATAGGCCCAGTGTGGGGGAACACAAAATTGCCAGCTCTAGGCATAAAAAGCATCTACCACCTCATCTGTGAGGCGGTAGGGACTAAAGGACAAATCAATCACAGTGGAGTGAGTAGAGGCAATGGGAACCTGAGCCAACAAAGTGTGTGTATTGGGCACGATGTGGGTGTTAAAAACTGTGGCTTCATTAACGGCATGTAGGTCATGTACCATCCAATGGTGAGTGGTTTTGCTTTTCTCAGCTTCTGGGAGTACTGATACAAACATGGACCAGGGAATTTTATCACTAATGGCCAACAAACAAAGTTCCTGATCATTGAGGGCACCTGTAAGCTTCACAGTGCCGTCCTCCTGATATGAGATACCAGCATGTACTTTTGCAAGCAAATCTGCACCCAGGAGGCAACAAGGGGCGTTACCACTGACCAGCAAACGGGCAAGCGCATCTTGGTTAGGGGCAAATCTAATATGGATGGTTTCTGTTGAAAGGGGAGTGTACTACATTCCCATCCACTTCTACCCAAAGACTGGTGTCCTTGGAGAGTAAATCAGGGGAGGCCATGTTTGCTGTGCACAACTGTCTTGGCTGCTCTAGTATCAATCAAAAATGGGACTACTTCTTTATCACCCAGAGTGAGGGATATCATTTGGCCAGACTGAATCTGCTAAAAATGTTTAAAAGTAGAGCCGATACTGGATTTCCTGTTTCCTAATCTTGATCTAACTCCCCCCCCTCCCTGTCTTTGTGTTCTCCTTATGACAAAAAACATGGGTGTCTGTGGGGATGGACAGTGATCCGGGCATGGTCAACATAGAATACAATCCTCTTGTGTGGTGTGGACGAGGAGTACCACACACAGCACAACACTCTCTCTTCTGGGATCTGGGTCCCACAGACTCTGCAGGCCCATCTCCCAGGACCATTATAGGGTGGCAGACTTACTTTTTCCTCACTTCAATGAGGCGTTTGACATGAGGGCTGAAGCAATGCCAAAGGAACACTACCTATGGTTGGCACCACTGAACCACCAATGCTGCTTGATGTTACTCTGCATTTTGGCTTACAGAAGTATCCAACTTTTCCTATCGCGGAATTAATAGACTGGAAAACAAAACAGGACTTCTCATCTTCCATGGGAGTGTCTTATAACTAGGGGATGGTCACAAGGGCTGTCGTTGTCTGTAACGTCCACCCCTATCCTCCTCCCTCCGCTCTGAGTCATCTAAGTCCACCCCTTTCAGTTGGACACTGTGGTCCTCCTTTTGTCCGTCAGTAGTGTCCCAGCTGTCCATGAGAACAGAGCTCTGATGTTTAGCACAACACTTAACATGTAACACGTAACTTCAAACATTGAAACAAACAGATCTGACAATACAGACATGAACACACAAAGGGCCCATAAGAAACTTTTCATTGACTTCAATTTAAAAAAAATGTACAGCTCAATCAACACTGTTGGCACCAATAAAAACCAAAAATCTTCCAAGAAAAATATAATAAAATTCTCAATGCGCATATTATTTAAAAACAAATATCGTACTCCATACTCATTCACATTTTCATGTACTCATTTTCACAAACAGCTCATAAACACGCCCTTATACATAAAATATGAATTGCATAAACAGCTCTGCTAAAAACATCCATCAGTCTTCACACATATTCGCCTCAACTACAACTCAAAGCCACACCCATTCACATTCCACTGAATCATTTGTCTTCCAACCCAGCCACATAGTTTTCTTTGTTTCATCCCAAAACTTGCAGCAAAGACAAACACAGCTTTCCTGGAAACAGATAGCCACACCACACCCAGAATTGCTGATGGTCTATGTCACTGTTGTACTGTGTTTTCCAATGTCTTCAGGTCTTCACTCTGTGATTAATCAAATCTTAGAACAAGACCATATACATGTTATAATCATACAGTAAGGCCTCATGCACACGACCATTGTGTGCAGCCGTGGCCGTTGTTCCGTGATTTTCTGCAGACCCATTGACTTTCAATGGGTCAGTTGAAAACTCAGAAAATGCACCGTTTGTCGTCCGCCTCCGTGATCCGTGTATCCTGTCCGTCAAAAATATACCTGACCTGTCCTATTTTTTGGACGGACAACGGTTCACGGAGTCAACGTCAAACGGATCCGTCCCCATTGACTTGCATTGTAAGTCAGGACGGATCCGTTTGGCTCCGCACGGCCAGGCGGACACCAAAACGACTTTTTCCTTCATGTCCGTGGATCCTCCAAAAATCAAGGAAGACCCACGGAAGAAAAAATGGACACGGATCACGGAACTACGGAACCCGTTTTTGCGGACCGCAAAAAAAAACGGTTGTGTGCATGAGGCCTAATTTTGTTAAACCCAAATCATCTTATATGCCATGTGGTCTTAGTTAGTGTTGCACATATACAATAATTTTGGTAAAAGCTGGATTCCCACATTACACTGCTTGGGAAAGAAGAAAGAAAACTATTAAACAATTCTTTGTCTTCTATGTTATTACACATATAACATCACTTACTCTGCATGATTCCCTCCCCCCTTTTTTCTTCGCCTGCTTCTCTTATCTCAGGAATGTTTCTCTGTTAAGGCAGGGAAGTGAATCAGTCCATCACAGAACGTTCAACCGTCTTAAATATTCCTCAAACTTTTACAGATACTGCACCAGACAATACTGTGTTTTCTCACACTAGGTACAGTACTTATCCATTAACTGACCATCTTTAACTGCTCTAATCTCTAATGCTAGGGCTATTGATCTTCCCTATTTAAACACACACATATCATTAGGGTAACAAAACGTAACCAGTTCATTTCTGAACATTTAACACAAGCGCCTTTCTGATTGCAGACACTGGGGCACTTTCTTTCTTGCTAGTGCCATCAATTAACATCCTGACACTGCTCTGTTTTCTCACTCATTAGAACCTCCCCCTCCCCCTCAACATCACAGGAGTTCTGATGTCCACAGTCTGTAAGCTCTAACTTCACAGATTCTTACAGATTTTCATCCCTGTTGCCAGCCGGGCGACCTGCTGTCCGGGGCCACACTTTCTCTGTAACATTCTTTTTCACATTTTAACTTTCAATTCTCCATTAATATAACATCCTATAATCTCCCTCTTCCCTCACTACTAGTTAGGGGCTTTATTTTCTCCTTCTTCATAATACTGGGACTGATCCATTTCAACAGCAGTATTTCAGACTGACGCACACAAAACAGAGGAGTAAAGAGGCACCTTTAACATTTCCTCCACAGACAAAGGATTCACCCTCCCCTCTGGTTGGCTCAAATCTGACTATCACGTCTGACTAGTCAGCTGGGACTCCCCCCACGTCTTCCCCTCTCCGGGAGTCAGGCGGCTCCGCGCGCATCTTCCTGGGGTCAGGTCAGGTGGAGAATATCTCCGCAGTCTTCCCCCCCTGGGGGGGTCAGGCGGATCCACGCGTCTTCCTGAGGTCAGGTCAGGTGGAGAATATCTCCGCAGTCTTCCCCCCTTGGGGGGGTCAGGTGGCTCCACGCGTCTTCCTGCCAGGTCAGCCGGAGTTTACTTTGTCCCACACTTCGACGCTACAGCGCCCCCTTCCAAACCAGGAGGTTACTGTCCCCTCCCTTTGTCTGTGGTCTTACTGTCCATGCTCAATTCACTCCTTGGACCATACTGACACACATAAACACATATACACACCAGAGTGATCTATCAATTCAGATTATGGTTCTATGGACCCCAGGCTTTCAACATATTAGTCGACTACTATACTTACATGGGTTCCACCTCACAGCAGACTAAGCCAACATGAAGTGACGAACTAAATGGCAGAAAGGCGGGTAAGAGTTTTCTTACCGTTCTATTAAAGCCGGCCATCTCCTCTCTGCCGTTCGTCAAGTCCTGGGGCCTCTTGTGTGTCGGCTGTTGATGCTCCCTTCGCCTTGGGGCCCCACGTTGGGTGGCAATTATCAAAGAGGCTATTAATTAAAGCCTTTAAGATACACTCTGGTACTCCGAATCAAAGTGCCCCCCAGGGGTTAATATCCACGCGTGGCTGAGAGACTAGACGCTGACACATAGATGGTCAATGCAATCTCTACTTTATTACAGAAAAGTAAGGGGTATATACATCTTCAGAAGAGGGTAGTCCTCTCTGAGGCTTAAACATTGTTTCATTGGTCGAAAAGGAAAAAGAGATAAGAGAGAGGAGATAACACTCTAGCATCTGCGCACTGTGCACTACTTTGGAATGTGAACTAATGTGAACATCTAGTTATCATTCCCATGTTGTAATGGTGTCTATCCTAACAATAATACTGCACACGTCATATATAACACTTCAAAGATGTGTTCTTCTATATATGCAGTGAGTAATATGTGTGTATCATATTCATCCAGCCAAGGGATTGGCTTAGCATCCTTTCACAGTGCACACATCTTCTTCAAAGCATCTGTGGGTAGATAGAAGACAAACGCTGCCCACAGTTCTCTGCCCCCCCCTTCTTCTCCTCATAGCATTGCATAGACAGAGCTCGACTAACAGCAGAAAGGGGATGGGGGAGGCTCTTGAGATAAGAAGAAGTTTGTAACAACTTAAGATTAACCAGTTACAGTCCTAGAGATACAAAAAATATAGAATAAAATTCACACATCTCTAACACAATATTCAGGCTTTCTCTTGGTTCCAGCAGGCTTTAGCATAAACTGGCAGACACACTTGATAACTCTGCTTTCTCTCTCTGCTGTGCTAAACTTGGCTTGAGTCTGATTACTGGACTTTTGGTCGGCTCTGG
Organism: Bufo bufo; assembly: GCF_905171765.1. Taxonomy (NCBI): domain Eukaryota; kingdom Metazoa; phylum Chordata; class Amphibia; order Anura; family Bufonidae; genus Bufo; species Bufo bufo. Next base: position 389,177,709 of record NC_053389.1, read on the forward strand.
TATCCCTGGATTGGGGTGCCTTTGACGGTTGTCCCCCTCCTGATACTCAGTAAGTAAATTAGCAAGGAGTCAGGGGGCTCTATGAGTTACTTCCCTTTGGAGAGACTCCCGCTGCAGCCGGAGAACACTTTCCCCTTGCTGCTACTTCTTTCAGATCTTCAGCTCAACAATCAAATCTAAAACTGGAACAAACTAGAACTGGAACCCCTCCCTTTGGTAGGAAACAGGACTGGCCCACTTCTGCCCAAAAGAGGGAGAATGGAATGGCAAGTTCAATTCTACCTAAGGATAGCTCTGCCATATATGCTGCTAGTGAACCAGGCACAATATATGAACATATAAGTTACATAGCAAGATTAGGAATGAACAAGCAGTGTCAAAGGACCTGGAAATAAATACATAGATGGCATTAATGTTAGACCATTAGAGACAGTAGCGGGTGCAGAAATGGTATGGGTGCAATGCATTTTTCACTGATGGTTGCTAAGAGATGTAGATTGCACTTGCCTGGAAAAAACTGAAACACTGAAGGCAATGGCAGACTAGACTGACTGAACTTTCGTGCAAAACCATCAGTTTTTTCCTGAACAGATCCTGACACAATTCGTATCATTTGTGTGAAGGAGGCCTTAGGGTGCTGGTTTACAGTGCAATTCTGACATGCATTCAGGATGAACTGCACTGTGTGCCAGCACCCTTAGTGATTTAGGCCTCTTGCACACCAACATATTTTCATTCCGTGTTCGTTCCGGGTTTTTTTGTGAACCATATAAAGAATCATTAATTTTAATAGGTCCGCAAAAAAAATGGAAGGTACTCCGTATGCATTCCGTTTCCGTATGTCCGTGTTTCCGTTCCGCAAAAAATAGAACATATCCTATTCTTGTACGCATTACAGACTAGGATAGTACTGTTCTAATAGGGCCCAGCTGTTCTGCAAAATACGGAATGCACATGGATGTCATCCGTATTTTTTGCAGATCCGTTTTTTGCGGACCGCAAAATACATACGGTCGTGTGCAAGAGGCCTTAGTCAGTGATTTCCATCAGTGATTGTGAGCAAAAACCAGGAGTAAAGCCTACACTAAGGTATATAGGGAAGATTTGCACCTGTTCTGTGTTTACCGCTGCACCTGGTTTTGGCTCACAATCCCTGATGGAAATCACTGACCAAACACTGACTGTGTAAATAAGGCCTTAGGCTGATATGTCGCACGGCCACGATCTCAATGTTGAACTATTGAGTAAATGGGATCACATTGCATCCAGCAAGTAGCTGTGGTTGCAACTAGATATGAGCAAACTTGTGTTTTCAAGTTCGGCATACAAGGTTTGGGTTATCTAGGAATTCCATTATGGATTCCACTACCATGAACCATAAGTTATGGTCCGTGGTAACGGAATCCATAACAGAATTCTTTGATAACCCGAACCTTGTATGCCGAACTTGAAATCACAGGCTCGCTCAACACTATTTGCAACCCAACAGTCACAAAATTTCAAACTCCTGAAAAACCTTACATTAAATGTTTGATCATGTTTACAGGCAAGTGCATCAATACTGACAACAGCACAATAATCCCTTCCAGACCTGCGGCATACACGTATTGTGCACTTATCAGGTGGGCACAGGAGTTGTGCTTGCCTGATCAGGGACAGGAACCTGGCTATTAGTGACAGTCAGGCCCCTTCTCTACCCGCCAGCATAGCTGAAAACTGTGACCGTGGTATCTAAAGGGTTTACAAAGGGAGTAGACTCCCTCTTTCAACCTATATGCTTCCCGGTATGCAATCACGGGGTGCGGATGGTTGCCATGGCATCTGGAAGCCTTACAAATGCCTCCAACCCCTGGCTGTGCATTGTACTGCATTGAACCAAGGATCTGACACTCTAAAGTTTAATCCCCTTAGTGGGACCTAAATAAATAGCAAAAAAAAAAGTTTCAAGTGTAAAAAATAGCCCCCTGCCTCTCAAGCCTTTTACTATTGTAAAAAAAAAAATACATTACGTATTGCTGCATTTATAACTATTGGCTCTATAAAAATATCACATGATCTACCCTGTCAGGTGAAAACAACCTAAAAAAAAAAAGCCATTTTTGGCCATCTCTCCTTCCAAAAATCACTAAATCAAGCGATCAAAAAGTCATCTGTACTTTAAAATTATACCAATGAAAACATCACCTCATCACAATAAAAAGAGCCCTAACATAAGACTATTCCCAGAAAAATGAAAAATATGGCTCTAAAAAAATGGTGACACAAAAATATGGCATAAATATAACGTGCAAAAGTGAAAAAAAAAGACATTTAGTATGGATTTTGCATCTTCCCCATCAGGTGAACGCTGTAAAAATAAATAAATAAAAATGATGCCAGAACAGCCACTTTTTGGTCACCTCACCTCCCAAAAAACATAATATGAAGCAGTCAAAAAGTCTTATATACCCCAAAATGGTATGAATGAAAATTTCAACTCATCCTGCAAAAAATTAGCCCTTACACAAGGCCATTGCCAGAAAAATAAAAAAATATGGCCCTCAGAAAATGACAACCGAAAAATATATTTTTAACTAAAACGCTTAAATTATATAAAAGTAGTAAAACTTAAAAAACTACCATATCTAAAATTGGTATCTCTGTAATATAGATAACGTCATTTTTCCTGCACACTGCAATTGTAAAACCTAAAAAGCAATGGTAGAATCGTAGCCTTTTCTTTATCCTTCTTCTGAAAAGCGAAATAAAAAGCAATCAAAAATTTGTATGTACCCCAAAATAGTACCAATGATAATGGCAACATATCCTGCAAAAAATAAACACTCACAATGCTTCATTGAAAGAAAAAACAAACAAACATATGGTTCTCAGAAAATGACTGTACTGGTACCAGAGGCTGTTCAAAAACAACATGGCGCCAAAAAAACAATCCATCAAAATTTGCAATTCAAGATTCTAAAAGTGGTATTTCCCTTCTGAACCATGTAACATATCCAGCCAGCAATTTACATTCACATTTATGGGCGTGGTATGTCAAATTAACAATTTAAAGGGCTTGATATAACTAAGAGGGCGACAGCTGGGCACAGCATATTGAACAGACAAATGCCGTTGTGGCGAAAGAACCTCGCCACTGGGTTTTAGAGGGGCCTGTTTGCCAGCCTCTTGCCTCAGGATTATGGCCCATATACTAACTTTGAAGAAGAAGCTGGATGATTTTTGGATATGTTGTTCGCCCAGATCAGAGCTATCCATGAATGTATAATTTATGGAGATATGTGGGGTTTTGAGTTTTTTTCTGTGTTTTGGAAAAAATTTGTGTTTTCTGCCTGTGAGTGATTAAGTTAATTGCGTTTGGTAATGGTATCACAGGCAGAGCCCATTGTATTTTGTTAATTGTGTCACAGGCAATGGCCATTGTATTTTGTTAATTGTGTCACAGGCAATGCCCATTGTATTTGTTGATTGCGTCACAGACAATGCCCATTGTATTTTGTTGATTGCTCCACAGACAATGCTCATTGTATTTTATTAATTGTTTTACAGGCAGAGTGGGGTTTGTGTGCATTAGCTGTGTTGATTGGCTGTTGTGACTTTGTGTCCTGTGCTCCACAAGGTCCACGTGGGTGGTAACCTTGTGGGGAAAACTGTATATAAGAAATGCCTTTGTGCTCATTAAAGAGACCTGCTTTACTCCTTCATGAAGTCTTGGCTCATGTTTGGGGGATGGGATAACTACACTCTTGGGGATTACTATATCACAATACTTCCGTGAGTATAAGCTTTTGTAAGAGCTTGTTCCCGGTTCCTGCTCTCTGGATTTAGGAGAGGTTCACCCACTGGAAGCTAAAGGCCGGTCTTGGGTCCAGCGTGGGCAGGACGGCGAGACCTCAACCAAGCTGCGGCAGTTTGTGGGGTCTGTGGTGGTTACGGTGTCAAGTGGAGTGCTTGGAGTCCTCGGGAAGCACTAGGAGCATCCATCAACGGAGGTACCCAGTCGGAGTGCTAGGAGATCCGTTATAGCCGTATCTGTGGAAAACTTGCAATTTTCACTTTGCAGTCTCCTGCTCATTCATTTCTGAAAAACACCTGTGGGTTCAAAAAGCTCACTCCACCTCTTGATAAATAACATAAGGAGTATAGTTTCCAAACTGGGGTCACTTGTAGGTGGTTTCCACTTTACTGGTACCTCAGGGTCTCTGAAAATGTAATGTAGCACTCGAAAACCATTGCAGCAAAGTCTGTGCTCCAGAAGCCAAATGGTTTACTTTTCACACTGGTACGCACTGGACACAAAATATTGGGCACTGAAATGCAATTTCTGTGTAAAAATTGCAATTTTAATTTTGCACGGTCTGCTACGCATCAATTTCTGCAAAGTACCTTTGTCATTAAAATGCTCACTCCATCCCTTAACACCTTGAGGGGAGGAGTTTCTAAAATGGTGTCATTTTTAAGGGTTCTATTTATTATGTCACCCTAAAGCCTCTACAGTTGTCCTCAAACTCATACCTGAATTGGTTCTTAAAAAAGTGGGATTTGGAAAATTTCATAAAAATTTGATAAATTGCTTCTAAAATTCTAAGCCTTTTAACATCTACAGTTACAAAATGATGCCAAGGTAAATTAGACATATGGTGAATGTTAACAGAGGTCGCACCTAGCTTTTCTGCTGCCTGAGGCGAAAACTGCAACAGCGCCCCTAACCCCTTCCCTTCAGCCCTACTGTTAAAGATATGCTTGGAAAACATTACATACACAGCTACAAAACATACTGGAGAATACAGCACATATGACAAATACATCCAGTGACATGTAGACGTTCTCTTTCTTTATCTTCTCCATTCAGACTGCCATGATTATTTCTTTCAGACATCTCTTGTCTTTGCAGAGTTTGACAACTACTTTTCCATCCTCCTACCTGCCTTCTGAACACCTCATCCTGCCACCTCTAATACTGTGTTCACTGTGCTTCCCAATGCTTCTGCTACTATACTGCAGAAACAGATAATCCCCCTAAAAATACTATTACCACACAGATAGTTCCCCTTCAATAATCATTGGCACACAGTGCCCTAAAAAATAACTGTGCCCAGAAATAAGGTCCCTGAAGCCTATAGTGCATAAACATAGCGTCCTCCAAAAATAATTGTACTAAGCTGATACTGTGCTAAGGTGCCTCCCAATGTAACAGTCCTCCCAAAAGTCCCACCAATAGTAATAATTATCTGCCAGAGTGCACCCAATAGTAATAATGTCCTTCATTTTCCCCCAGAAGTAATAATGCCCCTATAGTGCCCCCAGTAGTAATAATTCCCCCTATAATGTGTGTCTATACAAAAAATACCCCCTTATAATGTGTGCCAGTACAAAAATGACACCTTATAATGTTTGCCAGTAAAATAATCTTCCCTTGCAATGTGTGCCAATACAAAAAATGCTCCCTTATCACGTGTGCCAGTACAAATAAAAAATCTTTTTAGTGCCCCATGTAGAATACATTTCCCCATAGTGGCCACCTTAGTATGTGTGCCAGTACATAAAATGCTCCCTTACAATGTGCGCTAAGTACACAAAATGCCCCCTTATGTGCCAGTACAAAAAATGCTCCCTTATAACGTGTGTCAGTACAAAAAACAACTCCCTTTTAGAGCCCCAGTACAACGAATGTCCCCATAATGGCGCCCTTAAAAATGTGTGCCAGTACAATAATGCTCCTTTTTTACAGCCGCAATGTCCCCATAGTGCTTTATCCAATTACAAAATAATGACACCCCCACCCCATTGTGGCCCAACACCATGCTGCTAAATAAAAATGATAAACTCAAATACTTACCTCCATTCTGCTGTCAGTGCCCTGAGCTCTATGCAGCCTGACTCAGGCAGTGTGATAATGATGACACCAGCCTCTGATAGACTACAGGAACTAGGACTAAAGCCTATTAGAGGAAACAGTGGGCCAGGGAGACATTGTTCCTGTGCCCCATCCGAGCATTCAACTGTATTGCTGTCCTGAGTACAGCGATGCAGTTGAATGTGTAGAGCTGAGTGTTTCCACAATGAAAGCGTTCATTGACCATGGCCCTTCTGCTGCCCCCTCTTGCCCCTACCTAGTGAGGAGATTGACTCACCTGGCCTCATTGGTGGTGTACGCGTGAATGTTAATTAATAACTATTTTGTGAGGTATCCCTATCTTAAGCAGAGAAATTAAAATTTAGAAAATTAATAATGTTTCCAAATTTTCTTTAATTATTATTTTTTTTTAAATAAAGGTAAAATATATATACGTATTACTATAAAAAGTGCTACATGTCAGATTTGAACAATTAGGCTGGGTACTGAAAGTGAAAAATGACTGGATTCTGATGTGGTTAATGAAATTGGGTTTTGATGTTAGGGGAGATTGCATGGCAGAAGTCAAATTGAGGATATGAGACATCTGTTGTTAAGATTGTGGGGGTCCCAGTGGTGGGGACCTCAGTGATCAGACACATCACCTATCCTGTGGATAGGTGAAAGTATTGTTTGCGGTAAACCCATTTTAGTCAACACAGTAAGGGTGATTTACTTAGTCCTTACATTGTAATTGCTCTAGCAGAGGAAGTCATTTAAATCTGTTTACAACCGCACAGGGAATAATTTATGAGTACATTTTATCATAAGCTCTGTATGTAAAATAAACATAAGACAGTCGCTTCTTCAAAAGTGATTTTACCTCTGACCGATTCAATAGCCTGAAATTATTGTGCAATCAAGCAGAAGAACAATCCTCTTGCTGATTTTAGACTTCCATTAATTAATAGCTGAAAAATACCTAATTACATACTGCTAAAAGTATAGGTTGGTATGAACTGGTGTGTGAATTACTGAGTTTACTGTCTTATTATATTTCTCCTCCCATAGAGTTTATTCTAATTCATCCCTTCATTTGGTGCTTCACTTTGTACTAGCTTCATAACTAGTGATTGTAGCAGGTTTTTATCCAAGATTTCACTTTTCTAAATCTAGTAGATAACTAGCATCCATTCTTCTTGACCTTTTTTTTATTATGACAACTATTTTGAGCCTCATTTTGACACTGAATTGATATGTGATGTGATATAGTGATACATTGCAGAACTCTATTGTAGCTCTGATATGTTAAATTGGTGTGCTTCTCTTCTGAAGTTATCCTTTTTATATTATAACTTTTAATTAGCACTCAATGCAGCTCCTTAAGGCACACCATGTTTGTAGTGTACTGAACTGGCATATACACAAGAAGCAGACCAGATGTAAAAGAGGGAGGGGTGAAGAGAAAGTCCAATAGAGGTAACTTGTCTGACAAGAACTTGTTGACTCTACAGCATCCATGTTGCGGAGTTAACTCCAGTGCCTCCAAAGCAGTTTGACCCACAATGAGAATGTCGACATCTCAAGGACATGTACTGTAAGTAGTGTTAATCACGAATATTCGAATTTCGAATTTTTATCGCGAATATAGGTACTTCGAAAATTCTCGAATATTTCGAATATAGTGATATATATTCGTAATTTTGAATATTCAATTTTTTTTTTCTATTAGATTTTTTTTTTTTTAAATCAGTACACATAATCCCTCCCTGCTTCTAGCTTGTGGGCCAATAAGAAGGCTGCAATATACTTGACTTTAGGAGCAGTGTTGTTTGCGAATTTTGCTCTATAGTCTTTTTTTTTTCGAATATTCGCTATATTGCTATATATTCTTGTTTTAGCAATATAGCGAATATTCGAGAAAAAAAAAAGAATATAGAGCAATTTAGCTAATATAGTGCTAGAATCTTTTTTTTTATCGTTGTAATTTTTTTCCAATCTGAACTTCAGATGAGAAAAAAATTACAACTATTAGACAAAGATTATAGCACTATATTAGCTAAATTGCTCTATATTCGTTTTTTTCAAATATTCGCTATATTGCTATATATTCTTGTTTTAGAATATTACGAATATTCTAAAAAACGAAGTTATAGCAATATAGCGAATATTCGGAAAAAAAAAACGAATAAAGAGCAATTTAGCTAATATAGTGCTACAATATTCTTTGCCTTCTTTCGCAATAAAAATTCGAAAATTCAAATACGAAAATTCGCATATTACACGATCATTACCTTGCCGATTTTATGAGTAAAAAAAATCGTAGAATATAACGAATATTCGAATTTGCGAATATTCGACTAATATTCTACGAAATATTCGCGAAATATTGCAAATTCGAATATGACCCCTGCCACTCATCACTATTGTTTACCAGTGTTGAGCGAGCATGCTCGGCCGAACTGCTGTTAGGCTCGAGCATCGCTATGCTCGGCACATTGAAGTGCTCGGCCGAATACTGCGGGTGCTTGAGTACAATTTAATACAATGATAGTCAATGGGAGACCTGAGCATCAAACCAGGCACCCCCTGCTCTGAAGAAGAGAGGGTGTCTGGTTCACAAAAAAAGGTTAGAAATTGAAGGAAACCCCATCAAAATGGTTTGGAACCAGCATTAAGAGGATGGCTGGATGCGTCTTGGACTCCTATTATCTACGACATACAATAGACAACCACACAAAGGCTATATGCTAAAACCCAGGTACAGTATATGCAAGCCATCAATCTATCCATGAGACAGATGACAGGCTGAGTCAGTATACCTTACAATGGCAGCCTTGTGCACTATGAGACATTCCAAACCAACTCTCATCTGAATGAGAGCCAGTAAGCCTCAAAGTTAGTTCAGATCCGTTGAAAGACATTCGAATGAGCAGAATCCGCCTTGTTTTTCAGCTGAAAAACCATTTGCATGGAAAATTCGCGATCTACATTACTTATGAACAGCACCATCTATTGGTTTCATAGTCTTATGACAAGACTATTAGACTTGTCATAAGACTATGAAACTAATAGATGGTGCTGTTCATGAGTAGTGTAGATCAAAAAATTTCCATGCAAATGGTTTTCCAGCTGAAAAACAAGGCAGATTCTGCTCATTTGCATGTCTTTCCCATATGCCCATGTTTATGCAAATTAGTTTTTACATGACAAAACTGTATAGAAAGATTATTAAATATTATGTTAGGACAATCAGAAAACTTTTTGTCACCCTAATGATATTGATCTAGGTGCGTCGGTCCACCCAAGCCATCCAACAGATCTGAAGTAACTTTGAGGCTTACTGGCTCTCAGTCAGATGAGAGCTGGTTTGGAATGTCTCATAGTGCACAAGGCTGCCAATGTAAGGTATGCTGACTCAGCCTGTCATCTGTCTAATGGATAGATTGATGGCTTGCACATACCTGGGTTTGGCATATAGCCTTTGTATGGTTGTCTATTGTATGTCGTAGATATTAGGAGTCCAAGACACATCCAGCTATCCTCGTAATGCTGTTTCCATACAATTTTGATGGGGTTTCCATCAATTTCTAATCTTTTTTTGTAAACCAGACACCCTCTCCTCTTCCGAGCAAAGGGTGCCTGGGGTTCTCCCATTTACTTCCATTGTGCTTGGGTGCTCGATCAACACTATTGTTTACATGGGATTGCATGTTGGGCATGGGGTGATATTATTTACATGGGACTGTATATTGGAGGGGGCTGGAGAGATGGTGTGATGTTATTTACATGGGAATCTGGTGGAGGGAGGGAAATAGTGTTATTTATATGGGACTGTATTTTGGAGGGAGCAGGAGAGATGGTGTGTAGTGATGAACAGCATAGGTAATATTCGTTTTTGTGATATTTTGCAAATTTGTGGCCTAATATTGGCCAATAATTAGCAAATTCTAGAACTCATGATCTCCAGTCATTATTTTCTTGATTGTGAAAATCGGCAATGTAATATGCGCGTATTGCGCAATACAGGCGTGGCTCACTTTTGCTACATTTTTCAAGCTGCTAGAAGTTTCCTGAGACTGTATGCACAGTACAGAAATTCCTATCACACTACCTAACACTCTGCACTGGAACCTATCAGATACACTATATCACTATCTAACCTACACTGACTATCTCCCACTAACTATCTATATTATACAGTATATATTAACTAACTAACTAACTAATCTAATGTAATTGAATAAGGATCCAGATGACTCAGCAAAGCACAAATCACAGCAATGACACTGCTCTCTCTCTCTCTCTGAACTGCAAAAAACTGCAGAAAATGGCTACTGGGGAGTTTCTTATATGGTAAGGGGTAGGCAACTTTCCTATTGGTTGCTAGGGATGTTGCTAAGCTCAGACAAAGATATTGCAGCCTTCTCATTGGCCCACAAGCATGAAGCAGTGAGGGTACTGATAAAAAAAATCTAGAATTTTTGTGATTACGAAGATATAGCACCATACTCTACATCTTCACAAATTCTCAAAGTGATGATATTCGCAATAGAAATGTGCAATTAGGGGTGTGTGGCTTGGCTGCAGACTGAGATGGCCGCGTGAGGAAAGAGCAACTCTGCACCATAGCTCCAAAAGCAACGAAAAATCAACTAAAAGACAAGATAGATAGTTTATTTGATACCAAAAGGTCCAGACAATCGAGGGCTAAAAGACTCAAAGACTTAGAGCGGACAAATCGAAGATTTAGATCGCTTTCAACTCCGGGCCGGAAAAATCGAGACGGCGCTGAAGCACTGTCTGACGACTCACCAAGCTCAAGCTATAGGCCTGACTACAATACAGACGGAGAATCTGTCCCGATCACCCCGATTAATTCGGATAAGAAAATGCAGCACCTGCCTCCTAACAGTCCGGTGAAAAAGGGGAAATCGACAAATGCTTTTCAAAAGCAATTCAATCGTGAATTCGATCCAAAAGGAGACTTGCGCGAAAAATATTGCAAAAGGCAGGAAGTAGGCCGCAACACGCTGGATGACAAAGAACAGCCCCAAATTTCGACTACACTCGAAAATAAAGAGTTCGAACAACAAGGGGACAGCCACAATTCTGCTGATCAGGAGGATGACACGCCGACCGCGAGTCCCCTGAAACAGAAAAGCAAGCAAGCAAAGGATCCGATTCCAAACACTGTGAGTACGGAACATCCGATTATAAATGTACTCGATAATTTTGCCGAATTTCAGGCAAAAGACAAAGAGCTGTCTGCCGATTTGATAAAAGATATGCTCCTAGCACTGCGGAGCTCGATCAATACTGACTTTAAGCAGACTAGATTGCCTTTTCAAAAAGCCGTTGAGGAGTTGGGAGACAGGGTGTCACATGTCGAAAATAAAATGGGTGACTTTGCAGAGTCACAAAATGAGATAATCGATCGAAGTAATGAGATGGAAGATCAGATCGAAAGTTTACAAGCAAAAGTTATAGATCTCGAAGATAGGAGCAGGAGGAACAATATTAAGTTCAGGGGCATACCCGAATCCATCTCTAACAATGCCTTAATGCCATATATTACAGACTTGATAAAATTTCTGGTTCCTCATGCCAAGGACTTTGAGCTGAGCATTGACAGAGCCCACAGAGTAGCAAAGCCTGCATATCTTCCAAAAGAAATCCCTAGAGACGTTCTGGCAAGATTTACATTTTTTCATATAAAAGAACAGATGCTTAGGGAGATGAGGAAAGATCCTAATTTACCAGATCAATTTACGGGTCTGAAACTATTCACTGATCTGTCAGCAGCCACTATCAAAGCCAGAAAGGAATTTTCTACTATCACAAGGACTTTGAGTGCCAACAACATAAGCTACAGATGGGGGTTCCCTGTAAAAGTTCTTGTAATTAAAGATGGGACATTACATGCTCTCAAGACACCGGAAGCTGCACTGGGAATCCTGAAAGAATGGAATCTACAGATTGAAAGACCTCAATCCTATCAAAATAGGACCCCTAGAGGCCCACAAGAGAGACGCTACCCAGAGAGGCCCTATCAACACCCTGAACAGATGAAGAAACCTACACCCAGAAGCAAGACTTGATTGATCCACAAGGAGCTTTGATTTGTGTGGGGGAGCCGGACCTCACGTTTGCAGGACTTACTCACCCCACTATTCTATTGATGACACATAAATGGTTCATAAATTTTTCTTTGCCTTGTTTCACACTAGGCTTGTTATTATGTTATATATGTTCACTGTTATTGAGTTAACAATTACTTGTTTATTAACTCTTTCTTTTGCAGGAATTCTTCAAAAATGTAATATGCTTAACCACATCTATTCTCATTGGACCATCCATACAGATGACAAAACTGGTGTATTTAACATTGTTTATAAATTGAGTGGCGATCTGAAGATTAAAAGTAAACAGCTATCTCTGAATGTAACAAAATGGCTATAAAAATAACATCAATTAATGTCAATGGACTAAACTCCCCGTTTAAGAGAAATCAGCTATGGAAAGAGGCATTAAATCAAAAATGTGACATCCTGTTTGCACAATAAACCCATATTTCAAAAGGTAATACCCCCACAATTCAAAATAAAAGATTCCCCAAAATCATATATTCTGCTTATATAAAAAAGAAAAGAGGTGTACTGATTGATTTCAAAGACTCGGTTTCTATAGAAATCCAGGACCAATACATTGACCCTGGAGGGAGATTTATTATTATTGTGGCCTTAGTAGAGAATAGACTTCTCACTCTGGTTAATGTATACGCCCCTAATATTGGCCAGACTAAATTTATGAGAAAATTAATCAGGAAAATAAATTCCATGAAAAAAGGCCATTTGGTACTGGGTGGTGACTTCAATGCGGTCCTCAATTCTACCCTAGACACCACACAGGGAGCCAGATATAGGGACTCTGCCTTTCAAAAATTTGTGGAACAGAATAACTTATTTGATATATGGAGAATACAGCATGCTAATGAAAAAGACTATACACATTTTTCATATAAATGCAATTCCTATTCAAGGATAGATTTCTTTCTGATAGAAAGAACATTAATAGATGCTATACTTACAACGGAATTAGGATACATCACTTGGACAGATCATGCTCCAATACATCTTAATATATCAACATCACACTCCCAGATCAATGTGGAGAGTCAATCCACACATTCTATCCAATAACAAGTATACAAGTTTAATAGAGAAAGACCTCAAAGATTATTTCGACATAAACTACACCCCAGACATGGACCCCTTTATTATATGGAATGCCCATAAGGCTAAAATAAGAGGCTCGTTTATGTCATTAGGCTCATATATCAAAAAACAGAGAGAAAAAGACATGAACGAAACTCTTAATAAAATCAAACAGCTAGAATCCAAAAATAAAACCAAACCATCCTATCATATTACTGCAGAATTACAGAAAATGAGATTTAAACTATATAATTTACTTTTACACAAATATGAGAAATCCTTGAGACAGTCTAAGATTAATTATTATTCACATGACAACAAATCAGGTGCACTACTAGCTAGAAGATTAAAGGCAAAGATCCAAAAAACAAAATTCAGAAAAATTGTCCACGCCATCACAAACCAGGTCAAGCTTGCTCCAAGAGAGATTGCCAATGCATTTAAAGATTACTATCAGAAATTATACAATTTAGCTTCTGATATAGACTCCCATCCGACTGAAGCAGAAATCTCTGAATTTTTAGAAAAACTTAATCTACCAAAACTTAAAACAGAACAACTCAATACTTTAAATCTACCTATCTCCCAGTTAGAAATATCTAAAGCCATATCCTCATCCCCTAACCAAAAATCCCCAGGACCTGATGGTTTTACCGCTGAATATTATAAAAAATTTACAACAATCCTTCTCCCATACCTTCATAAAATTTATAATTTGGCATTTACTAAAGGAAAATTACCTAAAGATATGTTAAGAGCAACTATAGTAACTATTCCCAAACCGGGTAAAGACAACTCTGAGGTAAAAAATTACAGGCCTATATCTCTACTGAATGTAGACGTGAAGATTTATGCTAAAATAATAGCTAATAGGTTTCAAAATATATTACCAGAACTGATACACAAAGACCAAGTAGGTTTTCTGAGAGGTAGACAAGGGTTGGACAATACCAGAAGGATTGTATCATTACTTCAAAGCTGTGAAAAAAACAAAATTCCGTCTATATTTCTAACTATAGACGCAGAAAAAGCATTTGACCGTATTAACTGGAGATACGCTTTTAGAGTATTAGAAGAATTTGGCATAATAGGCCATATACACACAGGAATTGGGGCACTGTATAGTAATCCTTCTGCTAATGTTTATGTCAACAGCTCCATATCAGAAAGCTTCAATATTACAAATGGCACCCGTCAAGGATGTCCTTTTTCACCCCCTGCTTTATATTGTCAATGGAGCCTTTAGCAACAACTATTAGGCAGAATCCAGATATCAAAGGAGTAATAATTGACCAACAGGAATATAAGTTAGCTCTATTTGCAGATGATATAATATTAACCCTGACAAACCCACAATCCTCATTAAAAGCATTTTTCGACACTACCCTGGATTTTAGCAAAATTTCCTACTATAAGATCAATCAGGATAAATCTCAAGCCCTACCATTGAATATAGACCCAAATCTTCTAAATTTTCTCCAAACCTCTTACAAATTAGATTGGCAAAAATCTGAAATTTCATACTTGGGCATTCAGGTGTCACATCCTTCCTCTACACTCTTTGAGACAAACTTTCCTAAAATAGTTTCGGAAATTGATAAGGACATAGCTGATTTCTCTAAAAACATGATTTCTTGGCTTGTCAGAATAGCGGCGTATAAAATGTTGCTTCTGCCAAAACTTTTATACCTCTTCAGATCGCTACCAATTGACATCCTAAAGGTATTTTTTGCATCAGTTAATACTAAACTCAAATCATTTATCTGGGGTGATAAAAAACCCAGAGTTGCATTCACTACTATTACGAGACATCACAAGAAAGGAGGCTTGGGAGTTCATCATATCCAAAATTATTATTTTTCAACACTGTTGGACCAACTCTCACACTGGTGGTCTGATAACCCCAATAAACAGGTCATGTCACTTACCAGTAGGAGGAGCTCCTGGCCGGACGCAGAGATCGCAGCTCGCAGGTAAGTATAATGGCTCTACAAATTGATAAGTAACCATGGCAACCGGGACAGCAGTAGCGTCCTGGTTGCCATGGTTACCGATCGGAGCCCCAGCTATTAAACTGGGACTCCGATTGGTACTCTCCGCTGCCACCAATGATAGGGGGGGAGATTTTAATTAGGAGGGGGAGGGAGGGGAGAGGGCCCACTGGCCACCAACGATTTAACTACAGGGGAGGGAGGGGGGGGGAGGCCGCACTGGCCACCAATGTGTTAACTAGGGGGGGGGCCCACTGGCCACCAATGAGTTAACTACAAGGAAGGGGGGGGGCGGGGGACCGGCCGCACTGGCCACCAATGAGTTAACTACAAGGAAGGGGGGGCGGGGGACCGGCCGCACTGGCCACCAATGTGTTAACTACAGGGGGGGGCTGCCCCCTGCTGCCTGGCAGCACCTGCCAGGCAGCAGGGGGCAGTCATGTACACAGTTATTTTAGTATATTCTAACCTGAAGCGTCCCCATCACCATGGGAACGCCTCTGTGTTAGAATATACTGTCGGATTTGAGTTTCACAATGTAACTCAAATCCGACGGTATATTCTAACATAGAGGCGTTCCCATGGTGATGGGGACGCTTCAAGTTAAAATATACCATCGGATTGGAGAAAACTCCGATCCTATGGTATATTAACTCCTGACTTTACATTGAAAGTCAATGGGGGACGGATCCGTTTGAAATTGCACCATATTGTGTCAACGTCAAACGGATCCGTCCCCATTGACTTGCATTGTAATTCAGGACGGATCCGTTTGGCTCCGCACGGCCAGGCGAACACCAAAACGACTTTTTTTTCATGTCCGTGGATCCTCCAAAAATCAAGGAAGACCCAGGGACGAAAAAACGGTCACGGATCACGGAAAAACGGGACCCGTTTTTGCGGACCGCAAAAAAATACGGTCGTGTGCAGGAGGCCTAAAGATGGTATCCTCACATCCTTCTCGAGTTTTAAAAATAAATTTAAGCTTGGGAATGATGATTTCTATAGATTTCTAAATATAAGAGACTTTATCAACAAACATAAAATATCAGAAAAGAAAAGAACACCAGACATGTCTCTGATCTCTAAACTGTTTAGTACGCCCAAAGGTATAACGACATTCTATAATGTACTAGCGTAATCTCACAATCTCTCTACCAATAAATATATTGAGAAATGGGAAAGGGAACTCCAACTGAAGTTAACCCTACAAGATTGGCATAATGCATTCTCCAACACCCATAAATACTTTCATAGCACTAACCATAGAGAGGCCCTGATTAAAATATACCTCAGATGGTATTATACTCCCAGCAAACTACACCTTATATTTCCAGATACTTGCTGGAGACAATGTGGAGAAAAAGGAACTCGAATCCATACCCTTTGGGAATGTAAGGCAATTAAACCTTTATGGGAAGCTGCAAATACATTGCTTAAAACAGTCCTAGTGTACCAATTTACTCTCTTGCCACAACTTGCTTTACTATTGATAGGACTAAATGACTTCCCTGAAGACTCTAAATCAATTATAACACATATATCAATGGCTACTAAACTAGTTATTACCAGACACTGGAAAACCAAGGACACGCCTCACATTAAAGAGGTCTGGCAGACTGTAAATACCACCTGTTCATTTGAAATGGTCATTGCCGGCATACAAAATAAAATCCCTACTTTCCACCTCAGATGGGATAAATGGATGGATAGCTCATTCTACAATTCTCAACTGTGATAAACTGATAGATGATCCTGCACTGTTAAGTTAAAAAAAAAAATTGTTTTAGTGTTTGTTTATACGGTTATAGTTTAATCACAACATACCATATTTTGCTAATGTATGTAATTGTAATTTTTGGTACAAAGACAAAGAAAGTGCAATTTTAGTTGAATCTTACAATATATATACAAGATCCTTGTTAATGATAATGAAAATCTGTATTGTAAAACTTGAAAAGTGATTATATACTTAATGCTTGGAAAAATGTCATTTTCATTCTTCCTAATCAAATGTCATAATTGTGATCCGTTTTAAATTTAAAAAATCTAATAAAAAGAATTTTGCAAGAAATGTGCAATTAGAATATTCACGATCAACAATAGGGGGGACTTATTTCTACTGGGGGCTCTATGAGGGCATTATTAATACTGGAGGGCACTTCTACTAGTGGGGACACTGTTGGGGGCACTATAGGGGGCAGTATTACTAATGGGGGCATTCTTGGGGAGCATTCTAGAAGGGAATAACTATTAGTGGGAGTATGAGGAGCACTATTAGGCTAAGTTCACACGAACGTGCGTGACCCGTGGCCGTATTGCGGCCCGCAAATCGCGGGCCGCAATACACGGCCACAGTTCCGTGTGAATTCCGCATCACGGATGCGGACCCATTCACTTCAATGGGTCCGCTAATCCGGAATCGCGGAACGGCCGCACGGGACGGGACCCCTCGGAAGCACTACGGAGTGCCTCCTGGGGTTACGTCCCGTTGTTCCGTTCCGCTAAAAGATAGAACAAGTCCTATCTTTTCGCGGAACGGCCGGATCGCGGACCCATTAAAGTGAATGGGTCCGCGATCCGATGCGGCTGACCTACGGCCGGCGAACAAGCATTGCGGCCCGCTATTTGCGGGCCGCTTCACAGGCACGGGTCACACACGTTCGTGTGAACCCGGCCTTACTATGAAGGGCACAAATTTTTCTTCAGGATCCTATTTTGGGATATTGGGGGGCACAGCAAGCAGCAGGATAACACTGTGGGGACCCCGGGTTGGGGGATGGTGATAGAAATGTGTGGAAGCTAAGATGTCTGTGTGTCACACTCTGCAGAGACGAGGCGGCTGAGAGAAGCTGTCCGGATCTAATGGAGAAGATGATGACAGAGAAGATCTACATTAGAGGAGAGGTCATCTGGGAGGCAATGGATGTGAGAGGTATGCTCTGCTGTATAGCAAGTACAGGAAAATGCAGTGTGCACAGGGGTGGTTGGGGGGAAGTCGATCTAGAGAACTGGGCCTTATTCATTGGGGCTTGGGCACCGGATAATTTAAGACCCTAGCAACACTTCCGTATGACAGTACACCTCCTACTTAGATGCTTATGCTAAAGTCAGTTAGAGAAGTGCAGAGTTAGGAAAACTGCTTTAAAAAGACACCTTTTGGCCTATTAACCACCTGCTCAACTACAGTCTCATAATTGCTTCCTACATTACTATTACTATGAAAAGTGTTGGCTCACGACAGATGGAACCCTGCCATGTACCTCAAAACCTTCATCATCAAGGGCACCTCAACTGTCATCAGCCAGGAGGACCCCAGAACCAGAGTGTGCCCTAAAGGAAAGAAAAGGTCCTGTGAGTACTGCAACTACTACACCCATCTGGCCACTCACTCATACACAGGCCCCTGCAGATTGGTCGCTGCAGGTATAAGTAGGTACCAAGGTACGTAATGCTGGTGCAAATGGTTGCTGTTGGCAATGGGTCAAAATCTGGCCTGGTTTCAATAATGGACAAGATCAGAGAACAGCTGAAGTGTCATGCAAAAGATCCATTTTGCGTAAGATGATGGTTGCTGGGTGGCTGCATTTCAGTACAGATTAGTAAACAGGACCAGGCACAAAGTCAGAAAATGTAGTACCACAGTAATGTCAGAAAAAAATCCAGAAGTCAAAGATCAAGATCAAAACTAACATGCGATTTCTGTTATAATTAGGGATGAGCGAACCCGAACTGTATAGTTCGGGTTCGTACCGAATTTTGGGGTGTCCGTGACACGGACCCGAACCCGAACATTTTCGTAAAAGTCCGTGTTCGGGTTCGGTGTTCGGCACTTTCTTGGCGCTTTTTGAAAGGCTGCAAAGCAGCCAATCAACAAGCGTCATACTACTTGCCCCAAGAGGCCATCACAGCCTTGCCTACTATTGGCATGGCTGTGATTGGCCAGTGCAGCATGTGACCCAGCCTCTATATAAGCTTGGGTCACGTAGCGCTGCACGTCACTCTGCTGATTCAAGCATAGGGAGAGGTTGCAGCTGCGACGTTAGGGCGAGATTAGGCAGATTATCTCCTCCAAAAGACTTCATTCTGTGATCGATCTGCAGCTGTGGATCATTGAAGTGCTAATATCGACTTGCTCACTTTTTTGAGGCTGCCCAGAGCGTTTTTAGATCACTTTTTTCTGGGGTGATCGGCGGACATTTTTTGGCTTGGTGATAGCACAAGCTATCACCAAGTGTATTTAACCATCAATAGTGTGGTTATTTTGTGCTATATCCTACATCAGCTGCAGGCTGAGCCTGTGTCACCCAAGTGCATTTAACCATCAAATAGTCTGGTTATTTTTTGCTATATCCTACATCAGCTGCAGGCTGAGCCTGTGTCACCGAAGTGCATTTAACCATCAACAGTCTGGTTATTTTTTGACCATATACTACATCAGCTGCAGGCTGAGCCTGTGTCACCGAAGTGCATTTAACCATCAACAATCTGGTTATTTTTTGGCCATATACTACATCTGGTGTAGGCTGAGCCTGTCACCCAGCGCCTAAAAAATAGACCTGACATTTCTATTCAACCAAATCTGTACTGTTTTAGCTGGTCAAGTTATTTGTAGTGACCGTAAAAGCACACTTTTTGTTCTGGGTTGAAAAACTATTCCCAAATTTGCCATTCTCAAAATAACTAGTTTCTGGTATATGAGGCCTACTTGAAATCTATCCCAAAAAGGATATCTTACATTGAAGGTGCTGATAGTGTCATTCAGAAAAACCTAAGACACACGCTACCGTGCAGATAGAAGTCTGATTCTGTGATTAAACCTATACCTGTCACACAGCGCAAAAAAAAAACCAGGCCTGACATTTCTATTCAACCAAATCTGTACTGTTTTAGCTGGTCAAGTTATTTGTAGTGACCGTAAAAGCACACTTTTTGTTAAGGGTTGAAAAACTATTCCCAAATTTGCCATTCTCAAAATAACTAGTTTCTGGTATATGAGGCCTACTTGAAATCTATCCCAAAAAGGATATCTTACATTGAAGGTGCTGATAGTGTCATTCATAAAAACCTAAGACATACGCTACCGTGCAGATAGAAGTCTAATTCTGTGATTAAACCTATACCTGTCACACAGCGCCAAAAAAAAACAGGCCTGACATTTCTATTCAACCAAATCTGTAGTGTTTTAGCTGGTCAAGTTATTTGTAGTGACCGTAAAAGCACACTTTTTGTTAAGGGTTGAAAAACTATTCCCAAATTTGCCATTCTCAAAATAACTAGTTTCTGGTATATGAGGCCTACTTGAAATCTATCCCAAAAAAGATATCTTACATTGAAGGTGCTGATAGTGTCATTCAGAAAATCCTAAGACACACGCTATCGTGCAGATAGAAGTCTGATTCTGTGATTAAACCTATACCTGTCACACAGCGCAAAAAAAAAACAGGCCTGACATTTCTATTCAACCAAATCTGTACTGTTTTAGCTTGTCAAGTTATTTGTAGTGACCGTAAAAGCACACTTTTTGTTCTGGGTTGAAAAACTATTCCCAAATTTGCCATTCTCAAAATAACTAGTTTCTGGTATATGAGGCCTACTTGAAATCTATCCCAAAAAGGATATCTTACATTGAAGGTGCTGATAGTGTCATTCAGAAAAACCTAAGACACACGCTACCGTGCAGATAGAAGTCTAATTCTGTGATTAAACCTATACCTGTCACACAGCGCAAAAAAAAAAACAGGCCTGACATTTCTATTCAACCAAATCTGTACTGTTTTAGCTGGTCAAGTTATTTGTAGTGACCGTAAAAGCACACTTTTTGTTATGGGTTGAAAAACGATTCCCAAATTTGCCATTCTCAAAATAACTAGTTTCTGGTATATGAGGCCTACTTGAAATCTATCCCAAAAAGGATATCTTACATTGAAGGTGCTGATAGTGTCATTCAGAAAAACCTAAGACACACGCTACCGTGCAGATAGAAGTCTAATTCTGTGATTAAACCTATACCTGTCACACAGGGCAAAAAAAACCAGGCCTAACATTTCTATTCAACCAAATCTGTACTGTTTTAGCTGGTCAAGTTATTTGTAGTGACCGTAAAAGCACACTTTTTGTTAAGGGTTGAAAAACTATTCCCAAATTTGCCATTCTCAAAATAACTCGTTTCTGGTATATGAGGCCTACTTGAAATCTATCCCAAAAAAGATATCTTACATTGAAGGTGCTGATAGTGTCATTCAGAAAAACCTAAGACACACGCTACCGTGCAGATAGAAGTCTGATTCTGTGATTAAACCTATACCTGTCACACAGCGCAAAAAAAAAACAGGCCTGACATTTCTATTCAACCAAATCTGTACTGTTTTAGCTGGTCAAGTTATTTGTAGTGACCGTAAAAGCACACTTTTTGTTCTGGGTTGAAAAACTATTCCCAAATTTGCCATTCTCAAAATAACTAGTATCTGGTATATGAAGCCTACTTGAAATCTATCCCAAAAAGGATATCTTACATTGAAGGTGCTGATAGTGTCATTCAGAAAAACCTAAGACACACGCTACCGTGCAGATAGAAGTCTGATTCTGTGATTAAACCTATACCTGTCACACAGCGCAAAAAAAAAAACAGGCCTGACATTTCTATTCAACCAAATCTGTACTCTTTTAGCTGGTCAAGTTATTTGTAGTCACCGTAAAAGCACACTTTTTGTTCTGGGTTGAAAAACTATTCCCAAATTTGCCATTATCAAAATTGTGGTGAACGGGAACAATGAGGAAAACATCTAATAAGGGACGCGGACGTGGACATGGTCGTGGTGGTGTTAGTGGACCCTCTGGTGCTGGGAGAGGACGTGGCCGTTCTGCCACAGCCACATGTCCTAGTGAACCAACTACCTCAGGTCCCAGTAGCCAGCAGAATTTACAGCGATATTTGGTGGGGCCCAATGCCGTTCTAAGGATGGTAAGGCCTGAGCAGGTACAGGCATTAGTCAATTGGGTGGCCGACAGTGGATCCAGCACGTTCACATTATCTCCCACCCAGTCTTCTGCAGAAAGCGCACAGATGGCGCATGAAAACCAAGCCCATCGGTCTGTCACATCACCCCCATGCATATCAGGGAAACTGTCTGAGCCTCAAGTTATGCAGCGGTCTCTTATGCTGTTTGAAGACTCTGCTGCCAGGGTTTCCCAAGGGCATCCACCTAGCCCTTCCCCAGGGGTGGAAGAGATAGAATGCACTAACGCACAACCACTTATTTTTCCTGATGATGAGGACATGGGAATACCACCTCAGCACGCCGGGTGCCTGGGCCTAAATGTGTGACAGTGGCCTGTTCCAGTGGTGGGTGACGTGAAGCCTGATTCTCTGCTATGACATGAAGACTGATTCTGCGCTGACATAAGGCCAGATTCTCTGTTACGGGACCTCTCTCCTCTGCCTGGGTGCCTAGGCCTAAATGTGTGACAGTGGCCTGTTCCAGTGGTGGGTGACGTGAAGTCTGATTCTCTGCTATGACATGAAGACAGATTCTGCGCTGACATAAGGCCAGATTCTCTGTTACGGGAACTCTCTCCTCTGCCTGGGTGCCTGGGCCTAAATGTGTGACAGTGGCCTGTTCCAGTGGTGGGTGACGTGAAGCCTGATTCTCTGCTATGACATGAAGACAGATTCTGCGCTGACATAAGGCCAGATTCTCTGTTACGGGACCTCTCTCCTCTGCCTGGGTGCCTGGGCCTAAATGTGTGACAGTGGCCTGTTGCAGTGGTGGGTGACGTGAAGCCTGATTCTCTTTTTTTTTTTATAAATATATATTTTTATTTTCCAGATCATAGTATTAATACATAAAACAATAATAATCACAACGGTATGCCTAGCATAGCATTCACAGACATCCTTACAGAAAATTGTATATAACATCCTAGGATCACCCTCATGACAATATATAATAATAACTATATCAACCCCCCCTCCCCCAATTGGCTGCCGTCCACTCCATTCATTAATATATAGAATAGTATCATTATTAATTATAGCTATGTAGCACTGCGTGCCACTCTTCGTTTCTTTTCAATTTCCTCATATACTCTAATTTTTTGAAGATATACTTTATCAATATAGCTTTAGCGACCATCAAACCCCGCATCCAAATCCGTCTGACCTGAGGCGGAACTTCCGCTTCTGTCCCACAATCTCCAAAGATCACAGTCAAGATCCCCGGGTTATAGTTCATTGAACTCTCCTTTTGTAGAGTAGCGAAAACCTCATCCCAATAATTTCTTATTTTGCTGCAGCTCCAAAGCAAATGGACATAGTTTGCATTAACATATCCACATTTAGAGCAGCAGCAATCCCGGTCTTTATTTTGGGGAAATTTTCCTTGGGTTTTAGGCGTATAGTAGACCCTATGGAGGATCTTAAATTGAATTAACCTATGCGCACTGGAAACTGTCGCCTTTCTCACATTCCTATAGATAGTAGACCACTGTAGTGGAGGGCAGTTCAACTCTTGCTCCCACTTATCTGTACTTTTGAAAGGTGTTACAGTTGCCAGTGCCATTCGGAATTTCACATAAAGTCTAGATAACTTCACTTTTCC
Source organism: Bufo bufo (assembly GCF_905171765.1). Classification (NCBI taxonomy): domain Eukaryota; kingdom Metazoa; phylum Chordata; class Amphibia; order Anura; family Bufonidae; genus Bufo; species Bufo bufo. The sequence goes on from NC_053389.1 coordinate 389,201,350, forward strand.
ATACTTCTGAGCGTCACAAAAATCAAAAAACATATTCTCTCGTGGAAAAATGAGGCCCCTATTCCTAGAGGCTTCAAATATATGTTTCAAACGTGAATACATAAATAAATCTAATGGTGAACTATCAGTAAAACCAAATTCCAAAAGTGATTTAAACCGACCCATATAAAAAAGGTCAGACACCCTGTTGATGCCATTACGAACCCAATAGTCAAAATCTGTAGTTTTGAAGAACTCCTCCAGCCCCCTATTCTCCCAGAGAGGGGTGAAGACAAATGGACCAGAAGATTTAAGAACCTTCTTCAGTCTGTTCCAAACCCTCTGCAGAGAGCACGGGATCAGCAAGGACTTCCTCATACCCATATACCCAGTCTCCAAACATGCAAAAATATTATCAACTGATTTATCAAAAAGTTTTGTCAAATACTGTGAAAGTAAACTCTCTTTTGAGTGGCAGCAGCGCTGAATCTGTGCACATAAATAATAACCTTGAAAAAAGGGTAGTGACAGCCCACCATCTGCCTCTGACAACCATAGATATCTCTGCTTTATCCGAACCCTCTTCCTTCCCCAAATCAAGTCATTGATCATGGCCTCTAACCTATGAAAGAAAATATCATCTATCCAGACGGGGGAGGCACACAACGGAAACAAAACCATCGGTAAGATAATCATTTTAATCAAAGCTATTCGGTCCGTCTGTGCCAATAACAGTTTCCGCCAAGCACTGATTTTGTCCTTAACTTTATTCAGAACCGGGGCCAGATTAAGGTCATAGAACCTATTTATAGGGACCCCAATCTTAACCCCCAAATAATCTAAGGTGTCATTGGGGACCAAAACACGAACTCGCCTCCCCTCATCTACAGCTTTACGGTTCAGCGGGAGGAGCGATGACTTTGACCAGTTAATTCTATAGCCTGATAGTTTACCATACTCCTCTATTACCTCTATGACATACGGGAGAATTTTCCATCCCTGATCCAAAAACAGAATCACGTCATCGGCATACAGACTTATTTTATCGCCCACTCCCGCCACCCCAAAACCTTCTATACGACTATCTAAACGAATCCGGGAAGCCAGTGGTTCAATAAAAAGAGCAAAGAGGAGAGGAGACAGGGGACAACCCTGTCGCATCCCTCTCTGCATCGTCACGGGGGAAGAACTAATACCGTTAACACTGATATATGCAACTGGATGTGCATATAGCATTTTAGTCATCTCCAAAAAAGGATTCCCGAGACCGAAATGGGACATTGTAGCCCACAAAAAAGGCCACTCCATCCTGTCAAACGCCTTTGCGGCGTCTAAGGACAGAATAGAGTGGTCTATACTACCCCCAACGGACAGATTCAAATAAACCCTATATAGACTCATCTGTATTTGCCGTCCCGGGATAAAGCCCGTCTGATTGGGGTGTACCAAACCCGCTATAACCCTCTTTAAGGGATTGGCCAGAATTTTTGCGAAAATCTTATAATCCGTGTTTAGAAGTGATATGGGTCTATATGACCCCATATCACACGGATCCTTCTCCTTTTTTAAGATCAAGATAATCACTGCCTCACCAAATGATGGAGGTAATGAGCAGCATGCGCGAGATTGATTCAGGACTAGAAGCAGGATCGGCAAAAGTACTCTAGCGTGGTACCTATATAGATCAAACGGCAATCCATTCGATCCAGGGGCTGATTTATATTTTAGAGAAGAGAGAGTCGCTTGGAGTTCCTCTAAGAGAATGGGGGAGTCCAAACGCTCTCTATCTAGAGAACATAACTGGGGGAGTTCTAACTTTTGAAGATATTGATCCATATCGATGCGACTAAACATAGACTCAGATTTATACAAAGTAGCGTAATATCTCGCAAATTCCTCCCTTATCTCCTCTGCAGATCTCACCCCAGCACCCTGTAAGTTCCTGATTTCTCTTATAGTGGTAGACTCTCTCTGGTTAGCCACCAGACGAGCCAAAAACCTACCCGTTTTACCAGCTTCGCAAAAACGATTCTGGCCTTGAAATAGGAGCTTATGTTGTGCTTTTTTATATAGGAGCGTCTTAAGCTGTAAATTGGCCTCTTTTAACTGATTAATGGATTGCTCCGTATAGGAGTCAATTAAAGCGGTGCGTAAACTCCTTATTAAATCTGTCAATTGTTGTTCCCTGCACCGTGCTTCCGTTCTAAACCTATTAATTTTAGTAAAGTATAAGCCCCTTATAAAAGCCTTCAAAGCATCCCACACATAGTGAATATGTGCCGATCCTACGTTAAGGTCCCAAAATTCCTGAATATCTTGGTCTATTCGGGATTGCTCCCCTATGACATCAAACCAATGCGGGTTCAGTTTAAAAATTCTGGCTGTATTTGGAGCCTCCTCAAATGTAACAAGAACTGGGGAATGATCCGAAATTCCATGAGGTTCATACCTCATTCTCAGGACACAACCGCACAGATCCCGACTTGCGAACGCCAGATCTATGCGGGACATTGACCATTGACCCGAATGACTGGCTAAAACATGAAAAGATTTTTTTATTGCCGTAGAGGTGTCGCCAGATATCAACCAACGCGAGCTCCTGGCATATAGCAGTCAAGGGGGATCCCGCGCGGCCGCGCCCGGAGACCGACGAGAACCGGTCCAACTCAGGATCAGGTACCGCATTAAAGTCACCTGCCACTAAGAGCGCACATTGATTTTTTGTGGATATATATTGGCCCAATTGTGCAAACACCATAGCATTAAATGGTGGGGGGATATAAATAAAGGCCAATATGACCTCCTGCCCTTTCCAGTATCCATGAAGAAATACAAATCTACCTTCTTTATCAATCAGATTATCTAGCGGTTGATACTCCATCCCATGATGAATGTATACGCTACCCCCTCTTGCATAAGAAGAGTAGCAAGCGTGATACTCAAGAGAAGCCCATTTCCTTTTCAGTGTATAAATCCTATCTACTGTAGCATGGGTCTCCAATAGAACCATAATCGCCGGCAGATGGCGGACTACGAGATCAAATACCACCGTCCTCTTCACCCTGTCTCCCAGCCCTCTCACATTCCAAAATAGAATGTTACACGGCATATCCTATAAAGGAATTCCAAAATCCCCTATCCTTAACGGAGAGGCACGCATATCTACACAGCAAATGACGGCAGCCAAGCCCTCCCTTAACCCCACCCCCAAAACCCCCCCTACCTGGTTGACAGGGCATTTCCCAATACCCATCAACCTCTCTCCTTCCACCAAACCTCCCCCCCGCCACCTCCCCTCATTAACATCCCACCTTGCGTACAATTCATAGGCCCTTTAGGTCCAGCCATTGCGCCACTTCCGTCTGTGTAGAAAAAAACTGCACAGAATCATTATATACCACTCTCAATTTAGCGGGATATAGCATTGAGTAGTTAATCTTAGCTGCAATCAATATTTTTTTCACGTCAAAAAAGGATCTTCTTTTATTTTGGGTCTCTCGCGAAAAATCTGGAAAGATTGATATCAGATTACCATTAAATTGTGTGTCTGCAACTTCTCTTTTGCGTCTAAGGACCCAGTCCCGATCCTTTGAGCAGACAAACTTGGCCAGGATAGCCCTGGGGGGGGCCCCTGGAGGGGGTTTTTTAAAGGGGATTCTATGGGCTCTTTCCACACAGAAGGTAGACACATCATAGTCTGGTCCCAGACTTTCTACCAACCATTTCTGGATGAAATTCGATGGGGTTATCCTGCTCTGCCCCTTCGGGAAACCCTACTAACCGCAGATTATATCTACGGGATCTATCCTCTAACTCTACCACTTTTCTTCTTAACCAGGAGCGATCTTCATCTATCTCTTCTAATCTGTTCTTTAATGCAACATTCTCTACGGTGACAGAGTTAACTGCAGATTCCAATTCCTTCACCTTCAGTCTCAACTTCGACATTTCGTCTTTTATTATGGTGACATCGCCTTGAACTACTGCAAGGGAAGACGTCAACTCTGCCACCGAAGTATTAGTAGCGTTTACTACTCCCAATATATTCTGGAGTTTTTTATTAATACTGTCAAAACCTTCACTTTGGGAAGAACTGGCCTTTAATAAACCCCGTTCTAACTGATCCGTACTATCCCCTCCTGGCTCGATCTGAGAGGCGGTTCTATGTACACCTCCTCTAGTTTTGGGTGGTGGTGACTTCAGGAATTTATCTAATCGGGCCTGTGGGCTCCCTCCTGATCCTCCTTTTGGAGAGGTCACTCCTGATTTACGAAACTTTGGCGGCATTATTATCTAAATCTAAATAAGTAAGCTACCGTTATAAACACACTCACCACCCCAGCTATAGGCCCAACTCAACCCCTCAAAAGGCCGGTTATTAATTATATCAGAAAAACATAAGCAGGAGAAGATAAATTACAGGTAAACCTAACCCCCAGGGGGAGCAAGTACGGAATAAATACACACCCCTAAACACAGGATAATTGCAGACTAACTAAATAATTACATCCCCCAAATAAAGGACTATAAACGATCACAGGTAATTATATAGCACTCATCACCCAGAACAGAGAACGGTACAAAGCCATTAACAGAGGAAGTATAGTTGTTAATCATTCTATGAGAATCATATTCATGAAAGTGTGCCAGGATCACTAAATAACAATATACCTTATTGAAATTAAGTAGCCTATTACAGTTAGGATTAGTGTGTAAATCCGGTTTACAAATACAACAGCAGGATACCCAGCGCTGACGCCGCTCTTGCTTCCTGATTAGAGCCCCCAAAAATATAGCTTTTCGCCACCTCGCTATAATGACACCAGTACCCAAGTGACAGGGCCCCCCTGTCAGGTGCAGTTTTCAGAGAGTCAGACCATCTAGGTAATGCATCCACATAGAAAAAGACAAAGGGGGGTCCTAACATCTATCGGTAGAAAGGGATCCTCTTGGGCCTTGTTACTTCATCTGTGAAAGAACGTTCTGTGCTGACATAAGGCCAGATTCTCTGTTACGGGACCTCTCTCCTCTGCCTGGGTGCCTGGGCCTAAATGTGTGACAGTGGCCTGTTCCAGTGGTGGGTGACGTGAAGCCTGATTCTCTGCTATGACATGAAGACAGATTCTGCGCTGACATAAGGCCAGATTCTCTGTTACGGGACCTCTCTCCTCTGCCTGGGTGCCTGGGCCTAAATGTGTGACAGTGGCCTGTTCCAGTGGTGGGTGACGTGAAGCCTGATTCTCTGCTATGACATGAAGACAGATTCTGCGCTGACATAAGGCCAGATTCTCTGTTACGGGACCTCTCTCCTCTGCCTGGGTGCCTGGGCCTAACTGTGTGACAGTGGCCTGTTCCAGTGGTGGGTGACATGAAGCCAGATTCTCTGCTATGGCATGAAGAGACAGATTCTCTGCTGACATGAAGCCAGATTCTTTGCTATGGCATGAAGAGACTGATTCTCTGCTGACGTGAAGCCAGATTCTCTGCTATGGGACCTCTGTCCAATTGATATTGGGTCATTTTTATTTTTTTTATTTTTATTTTAATTCATTTCCCTATCCACATTTGTTTGCAGGGGATTTACCTACATGTTGCTGCCTTTTGCAGCCCTCTAGCTCTTTCCTGGGCTGTTTTACAGCCTTTTTAGTGCCCAAAAGTTCGGGTCCCCATTGACTTCAATGGGGTTCGGGACGAAGTTCGGTTCGGGTACCGAACCCGAACATTTCCGGGAAGTTCGGCCGAACTTCTCGAACCCGAACATCCAGGTGTTCGCTCAACTCTAGTTATAATATGTCTGTATTCCTCAACCCTTACTAAAGTTTTTACTTTTGTACAGTTTGTACAATTTAAAGGGGATATTCCATGACTAATACAACAAATTTAAATCAGACATCATATAGTACATGACAATCTCTAACAAAGCTAGAATCAGCCCTGTACTTCACATGGAACCAGAGATCTCCCCATTCATTGCTCTGCTAGATTTATATCAAGCTGACAGCTCAAGGGGAGTAGTTCTTGTAGTTTTACTAATCACATTGTGTTTCAGCCAAGGTAGTGTGAACCTGCGTTCTCAAATTTACATACTATGGAGGTGCTGGTTCGTTTTTTTGTTTTTTTTCCTATTGATAATACCACTGGGGGTGGCGCCCCAGTTGGTGATTTTGAACCATGCACCACTGCCTATTTACCATGTGCTTTTAATTAGAAAGATTATATAGCTGGGTCCTACTTTGCCCAGATTGTAGGCTGTAAGCCCCGGAGAGGCATGTGTTAGAGTAGGCCCCGTCTGATGGAAGCCACCTTATCGTTCGGTAGATGGGCCCGACATATTTTTGATCAATTATATGCGCAAAGAGCTTCCAACTGCTCTTGCAGTAAGTATAGCCACCAAGCAGCTTATTTTTCTTTCAGTATTTGCTTATATCTTTGTGCAATTGACTAGAAGTGTGCTGTTACTTGTAGTTCTACTAATTACATTGAGCTCAAGGGGAGTGTCTTTTCTGCTGCAGCTAAACGGGTGTGTCTCAGCTCTCCCTATCACAGCTCAGGAGGCAGTTGAAGAATGAAACTGAGCATGTGCGGCCTTCTCAGTGAGCAGGTCAAAGAAATAAGAAAAAAACAAACAGCAGGTGACATTATACAGATACATTTTATTGAATAACTCAATTATTGCATGCAATTACATAAGTATTCAGATCCAGGTGCTAGTTTGAAAACTGTAGAATATTTTTCATGGGACAACCCCTTTCATAATGGAAATAAAACCTTGGAATATAGAAACCACATTACAAAATATTGGTGCTTAATTCTTTCCAAAATAAAAAGACATAGCAATGAGGTATGGGAATAACAGATATCCATCACAGGCTTATAGATAAAGCCTTTCAATGTCTGAAAAGGAGAAGGCCACTACCAGACACTTCTAGAGTTGACTTATCTTCTGAGAGAACAGAAGGATTGGGCATCAAAGTTCAATGTGCCCTACATATTAAATTGCTAACCAGTCCCACTTGATTCGGCCAACAACAGTCTAATGCAGTGATGCACAACATTTTATGGTCTGAGAGCCACATTCGGGACTGTTGCAACTATGCATATAGTCCCCAGTGTAAGCGACCTATATAATTGTGTTTACTAGAGATGAGTGAATCGAAGTTGACAAAGTGGAATCCAATCTGAATTTCAGGAAAAATCTGATTCGCACCGAATCCGAATTTCCTCACTCTTCATGCACGTGTGAGGACATGGAGCAAGTAACTCTGGGAAGGCGGGATCACCCATAATGCCATAAATGCAGCCAATCAGAAGCCAGCCAGCCCTGTGATGTCACAGCCCTATAAATAGCCTCAGCCATCTTGAATTCTTCCATTTTCCAGTGAACTTAGTGCAGGGAGAGACATCAGCAGGCGCTAGGGACAGTGCTAGAAAAAATTGTGCTAAAAAACGATTTACAAGTGCAGGGAAAGATTATTCAAGGTGTAGGCAAAGGATAGGGAGGAATCATTCCACAGCATTTATGTTGAACAGGGTTCAGTAGGGGAGGTTACAGCCTGGGTAATACGAACAATACTATTACACCTTGCTGCACTGACTGGGGTCCCAAATTGCCATTATGCAGCTTTGTAATTCCAGCAAACCGTTTTTGTTATTGGGGTGTTACAGCAATTAACAGGGTTTATTACAAGGAAATATTTCTACGTCTTATTTGCCCTTGTGCGGTACAATTATATGTGGATTCTATTAGTTAAAAAAAGGGCATATTAGCCATTGTGTGGTGAAGTGCTCAAATTACAGCACTTTTTGTCGTGTATTAGTGGCAAAAGAAAAATATACTTGCTGTTCAGCGGTGCAGTTATATTTCGAAAGCCTTTTGTGGCGTGTATTAGTCGCAAAAGTAAAATATATTTGCCGTTCAGCGATGCAGTTAAATGTTCTAATGCCTTTTGTGGTGTGTATTAGTGGCAAAAGAAAAATATATTTGCCGTTCAGCCATGCAGTTATATCTTCTAAAGCCTTTTGTGGCGTGTGTTAGTGGCAAAAGTAAAATAAATTTGCAGTTCAGCGGTGCAGTTATATGTTATAAAGCCCTTTAGTCGTGTAACAGTGGCAAAAGAAAAATATATTCGCAGTTAAGCAGTGCAGTTATATGTTCTAAAGCCTTTTGTGGCGTGTATAAGTGGAAATTAAAAATATATTTGCTGTTCAGCGGTGCAGTTAAATGTTCAAAAGCCTTTTGTGGCACGTATTAGTGGCAAAAGAAAAATATTTTTGCCGTTCAGCGTTGCAGTTATATGTTCTAAAGCCTATTGTGGCATGTATTAGTGGCAAAAGTAAAAAATATTTGCTGCTCAACGGTGCATTTATATCTTATAATTTGTGATGAGCGGCAGGGGCTATATTCGAATTCGCAATGTTTCACGAATATTTGGGCGAATATTTCATAAATTCACAAATTAGAGATTATTTTCTTGATTGCGAAAAATCGGCAATGTAATATTTGCAAAATACAGGCATGGGTCACTTTCGCTATATTTTTTTAGCTTCTAGAAGTATCCTGAGACTGTAGAAAATGGTTGGCACAGCAGAACATTAAAAATATTGCAGTTAAAGTGCTCCAATTTATTTGCGATTGCGCAAAGTGGCACTAATGATGAGAATATGTTGGTGCAATACTTGAAACTTCACATTTTAGCAGGTCTGCATGTATGTATGGACAGCAGAATCTATCACACTACCTAACACCCTGCACTGCAACAGCTACACTATATCAGGATATAACCTACACTAACTATCTGTATTATATATATATAAGCTATCTAACTATCTATCTACTGTAGTGTGGAAAGCACAGAAATGACACTGCTCTCTCTCAGTTCTTTAAAAAACTGTAGAAAATGATGGCTGGGGAGGTTCTTATATAGTAAGGGGTAGGCAGTAAGGTTGAGCGAACCCGAACTGTAAAGGTCGGGTTCGTACCGAACTTTAGGATTTTTGGACCCCGGGCCCGAACATTTTCGTAAAAGTTCGGGTTCGGGTTCGGTGTTCGCCGCTTTCTTGGTGCTTTTTGAAAGGCTGCACAGCAGCCAATCAACAAGCGTCATACTACTTGCCCCAAGAGGCCATCACAGCCATGCCTACTAATGGCAAGGCTGTGATTGGCCAGAGCAGCATGTGACCCAGGCTCTATATAAGCTTGGGTCAAGTAGCGCTGCACGTCACTCTGCTGTTACAAGTGTAGGGAGAGGATGCTGCTGGACTTGTGATTTCAGGGAGAGCATAGGAGAGAATCTAACTCGGCGATCTTCAGACAAATAGTTGTGTGGGTGCAGGGCACTATCGTTTTACCCTGCCCTGAGCTCATTGACCAAAAATACTAACTTTTAAAATTCTGTTAGTTACGTGGGTGGCGGCGGCGGCCATTTTATGCATGCTCAGTGCACCAGCACTGCATCTGAGCTTTTGGGACATTGCAAATCACCATTTTTTTGGAGCAAACTACAACATCTGTATTAGTCAGTGTGCAATTTAAGTTAGAAATACACCCATCATTTTCTAGGGTTTGAAAACCCCACTTTTTTTTTTCAAAAAAACTGTATTTGTCAGATCTGCAAGTGTTAAATTAAAGTTTAATATATACAGCATTCATATTCTGTTAGCAAAAAAAGATTTTTTTGGTCAATCTACAACATCTGTATTAGTCAGTGTGCAATTTAAGCTAGAAATACACCCATCATTTTCTGGGGTTTGAAAAACACACTTATTTGACAAAAAACACTATTTTCAGGCCTTGCAGCATCAGCACGTGTGAAATTACAGGCTTATATACTGCTGTCAAATTCAGTTGTTAATTAAACAGTCGTTTGGGCTCCAAAAATTTAGTTGCCAGCCTTTGATGCAGATGTCATTGTGAGATACACCCTTAATACATTTGGGTTACATTCAGAGATTTTAAATACCGCCATTTGGTGCACCAATATTGAATTCAGGTTTACAGAGGTTCAGGCCCTGTGAGATACCACCCTTACATACAGGGGTTTGAATTAGACATTTGAAATACAGCCATTTGAAATACCGCCTTTTTGTGCAAAGATATATTGACTTCAGGCCTACACAGGTTCAGACCGTGTGAGATACCGTCTATACATACAGGGGTTTGAATTAGGCATTTGAAATACAGCCTTTTTGTGCAAAGATATATTTACTGCAGGCCTACACAGGTTCAGACCGTGTGAGATACCCCCCTACATACAGGGGTTTGAATTAGGCATTTGAAATACAGCCATTTGAAATACATCCTTTTTGTGCAAAGATATATTTACTTCAGGCCTACACAGGTTCTGAGGTGCTGGCACCGCCAGCACCTCAGAAGGCAGGGTTAGCATGGCCGAAATGTTGAAAAGCTTTGTCAGCACGCCACAACAACCAGCACCACCAGCTGATATGGAACGTCTTAGCATGAGGCAGCATTTCACCAACATGGTGGAGCAGTATGTGTGCACATGCCTACACGTACTGAATGACGGGTCTGCCCCCTTCAACTTCTGGGTCTCCAAATTGTTCACATGGCCAGAGCTTGCCCTGTATGCATTGGAGGTGCTGGCCTGCCCTGCAGCCAGTGTATTATCTGAACGTGTGTTTAGCACGGCAGGGGGCGTCATCACAGACTAGCGCAGCCGCCTGTCAACAGCCAACGTGGACAAGCTCACGTTCATTAAAATTAACCAGGCATGGATCCCACAAGACTTGTTTGTACCTTGTGCAGAATAGACATTTATACCACCATCAAACATACATTCTTGTACTCAAGTCAAGTGCAATGATTCTTTGTTTTCTTTTTTTTTATTTGTCCTAATATTTTGGGGGCTACCTACCCCAATAAAAAAATAAATAAAAAACATTGTTGGCTGCCTCCTTCTCCTCTATTGCTGCCTCCACCTACAACACCACATTCACCGCCTCCTCAACCTCCGACTCCATATCCACCTCCTTCTCTGAGTTGCAGGTTAATAATTTGTAATTTTTAGTTATTTTATTTTAAGTTATTTCCCTATCCACATTTGTTTGCAGAGCAGTTGCCATGCTCTTAAGCACATTTTACTGCCTTTTACATCCCTCTAGCCTCTTCAAGGACTATTTTAGAGCCATTTTAATGCAAAAAAGTGCCAATTTAGGCAGGAGGAGGAAAAGGTCGCCAACGCAGCTGGGGCACCACCAGCACCTGAGAAGGCAGGGTTAGCATGGCCAAAATGTGGAAAAGTTTTGTCAGCCTTGGAGGTGCTGACCTGCCCTGCAGCCAGTGTATAGTGTGAACGTGTGTTTAGCACGGCAGAGAGCATTATCACAGGCCGCAGCCAATGTGGACAAGCTTACGTTTATTAAAATGAACCAGGCATGGATCCCACAGGACTTGTCCGTACCTTGTGCAGAATAAACATTTATACCAGCCTCAACCATCCATTCTTGTACTCAAGTGCACTTATTCTTTGTTTTATTTTGTTATATGTCCCAATATTTTGGGGGATACCCCAATTTAAAAATAAAAAATAACACAAATCAGTGTTGGCTACCTATTCCTCCTTCACCGCCGCTTCCACCTACACCGCCACATCCACCTACACCGCCACATCCACCGCCTCCTCAACCTCCTACTCCTAGATCCAGATTGCTATTTTTAAGTTTTCAGTATTTTATGTTATTTTAAGTCATTTCCTTATCCACATTTGTTTGCAGAACAGTTGCCATGCTCTTAAGCACAATTTGATGCCTTTTGCAGCCCTCTAGCCCCTTTCAGGACTATTTTAGAGCAATTTTAGTGCCCAAAAGATCGGGTCCCCATTTACTTCAAACATCCAGGTGTCCGCTCAACTCTAGTAGGCAGCTTTCCTATTGGTTGCTAGGGAGGCTGCTAAGCTCAGACATTGCAGCCTTTTTGTTGGCCCACAAGGAAGAAGGGAGGTTACTATATTGGAAATATTAGCAAATTCTTGAAGTTCCGATATTCGCAATTAATATTGGCGATTCGAATATTCGTGATCAACACTAGTTATAAAGCCCTTTTTGTCATGTAATAGTGGCAAAATAAAAAAATATTTGACGTTCAGTGGTGCAGTTATATGTTCTAAAGTCTTTTGTTGCATGTATAAGTGGAAAAAGAAAAATATATTTGCCATTCAGCGGTGCAGTTATGTTATAAATACCTTTTGTCAAGTAATAGTGGCAAAAGAAAAATATATTTGCAGTTTAGCAGTACAGTAATGTGTTATAAAGCCTTTAGTGGCGTGTATTAGTGGCAAAAGTAAAATATTTTTGCCATTCAGCAGTGCAGTTATATGTTCCAAAGCTCTTTTTTTTGTGTAAGGCTCCATTCACACATCCATGGTGTGTTGCGGACCCGCAAATTGCAGATCCGCAACACACCAGCACGGCACCCCTATAGAAATGCCTATTCTTGTCCGCAGCTGCGGACAAGAATAGGACATGTTCTATCTTTTGCTGAGCTGCGGGTCCCGAAGATCGGGGCCGTGCTCCGCAAATGCGGATGCGGACAGCACACTGTGTGCTGCCCGCATCCATTCCGTCCTCAGAGAATGAACTGGTCCGCACCCATTCCTCAAAATTGCGGAAACGGATGCGGACCCATTTGCGGACGTGTGAATGGAGCCTAATAGTGGCAAATTAAAAATATATTTGCCGTTCAGTGGTGCAGTTAAATGTTCTAAATCCTTTTGTGGTGTGTATTAGTGCCAAAAGTAAAATATATTAGCCGTTCAGCAGTGCAGTTATATGTTCTAAAGCCTTTTGTGGCGTGTATTAGTGGCAAAAGTAAAATATATTTGCCACTCAGCGGTGCAGTTATATGTTCTAAAGCTCTTTTTGTTGTGTAATATTGGCAAAATGAAAATATATTTGCCATTCAGCAGTGTAGTTCTATGTTCAAAAGCCTTTTGTGGCATGTATTAGTGGCAAAAGAAGAATATATTTGCCATTCAGGGGTGCAGTTATATGTTCTAAAGCCTTTTGTGGCGTGTATTAGTGGCAAAAGTAAAATATATTTGCCACTCAGTGGTGCAGTTATATGTTCTAAAGCCTATTGTAGCATGTATTAGTGGCAAAAGTAAAAATGATTTGTCTTTCAGCGGTGCATTTATATGTTATAATTAGGGTTGAGCGAACCCAAACTTTAGGATTTTGGGACCCCGTACCCGAACATTTTCGTAAAAGTTTGGGTTCGGTGTTCGCCGCTTTCTTGGCGCTTTTTGAAAGGCTGCACAGCAGCCAATCAACAAGTGTCATACTACTTGCCCCAAGAGGCCATCACAGCCATGCCTACTAATGGCATGGCTGTGATTGGCCAGAGCAGCATGTGACCCAGGCTCTATATAAGCTTGAGTCACGTAGCGCTGCACGTCACTCTGCTGTTACAAGTCTAGGGAGAGGATGCTGCTGGAATTGTGATTTCAGGGAGAGCATAGGAGAGAATCTAACAGAAAAATAGTTGTGTGGGTGCAAGGCACTATCGTTTTGCCCTGCCCTGAGCTCATTGACCCAAAAATACTAACTTTTAGAATTCTGTTAGTTAGGTGGGTGGCGATGGCGGCGGCCATTTTATGCATGCTCAGTGCACCAGCACTGCATCTGAGCTTTTGGGACATTGCAAATCACTAGTGATGAGCGGCAGGGGTCATATTCTAATTTGAAAATTCGCGATTTTTTATTTATTTGAAAAATCGGAAAGGTAATGATTGTGTAATATGCGAATTTTCGGAATTCAAATTTTCGGATTCGCATTTTTTATTGCGAATTTTTCAACTTACAACTATTAGACAAAGAAGATTATAGCACTATATTAGCGAAATTGCTCTATTCGATTTTTTTCGAATATTCTCTATATTGCTATAACTTAGTTTTTTCGAATATTCGGAATATTCTAAAACAAGAATATATAGCAATATAGCGAATATAAAAAAAAAACAAATATAGAGCAAAATTCGCAAACACTACTACTCCTAAAGTCAAGTATATTGCAGCCTTCTTATTGGCCCACAAGCTAGAAGCAGTTAGGGATCATGTGTACTGATAAAATAATAAAATAAAAAAATAATCGAAAAAAAAAATTCAAATATTTGAAATTCCGAATATATATAACTATATTCGAAATATTCGCAAATTTTCAAAGTACCTATATTCGCGATAAAAATTCAAAATTCGAATATTCGTGATCAACACTACAAATCACCATTTTTTGGGGGCAAACTACAACATCTGTATTAGTCAGTGTGCAATTTAAGGTAGAAATACACCCATCATTTTCTGGGGTTTTAACCACCTCCGGACCGCCGAACGCAGCGACGCGTCCTGGAGGTGGTTGATTCATTCCTCCTGGACGCATACACGCGTCCTCTCGCGAGACGCGAGATTTCCTGTGAACGCGGGCACACAGGCGCGCGCGTTCACAGGATCGGAAGGTAAGCGAGTGGATCTCCAGCCTGCCAGCGGCGATCGTTCGGTGCAGGCTGGAGATGCGATTTTTTTAACCCCTAACAGGTATATTAGACGCTGTTTTGATAACAGCGTCTAATATACCTGCTACCTGGTCCTCTGGTGGTCCCTTTTGCTTGGATCGACCACCAGAGGACACAGGCAGCTCAGTAATAAGTAGCACCAAGCACCACTACACTACACCCCCCCGTCACTTATTAACCCCTTATTAACCCCTGATCACCCCTGATCACCCCATATAGACTCCCTGATCACCCCCCTGTCATTGATCACCCCCTTGTAAGGCTCCATTCAGACGTCCGTATTATTTTTACGGATCCACTGATACATGGATCGGATCCGCAAAACACATACGGACATCTGAATGGAGCCTTACAGGAGGGTGATCACCGCATATAGACTCCCTGATCACCCCCCTGTCATTGATCACCCCCCTGTCATTGATCACCCCCCTGTCATTGTTCACCCCCTTGTAAGGCTCCATTCAGACGTCCGTATGATTTTTACGGATCCACTGATACATGGATCGGATCCGCAAAACAAATACGGACATCTGAATGGAGCCTTACAGGGGGGTGATCAATGACGGGGGTGATCACCCCATATAGACTCCCTGATCACCCCCCTGTCATTGACCACCCCCCTGTCATTGATCACCCCCCTGTAAGGCTCCATTCAAACGTCCGTATGTTTTTTACGGATCCACGGATACATGGATCGGATCCGCAAAACACATACGGACATCTGAATGGAGCCTTATAGGGGGGTGATCAATGACAGGGGGGTGCCACCCCATATAGACTCCCTGATCACCCCCCTGTCAATGATCACCCCCCTGTCATTGATCACCCCCCTATAAGACTCCATTCAAACGTCCGTATGTTTTTTACGGATCCACGGATACATAAATCGGATCCGCAAAACACATACGGACATCTGAATGGAGCCTTATAGGGGGGTGATCAATGACAGGGGGGTGATCACCCCATATAGACTCCCTGATCACCCCCCTGTCATTGATCACCCCCCTGTCATTGATCACCCTACTGTAAAGCTCCATTCAGACATTTTTTTGGCCCAAGTTAGCGGAAATTATTTTTTTTTTCTTACAAAGTCTCATATTCCACTAACTTGTGTCAAAAAATAAAATCTCACATGAACTCACCATACCCCTCACGGAATCCAAATGCGTAAAATTTTTTAGACATTTATATTCCAGACTTCTTCTCACGCTTTAGGGCCCCTAAAATGCCAGGGCAGTATAAATACCCCACATACCCCAAGGTATTCCGTGAGGGGCATATTGAGTCCATGAAAGATTGAAATTTTTGTCCCAAGTTAGTGGAAAGGGAGACTTTGTGAGAAAAAATAAAATAAAAATCAATTTCCGCTAACTTGTGCCAAAAAAAAAAAATTTCTATGAACTCGCCATGCCCCTCATTGAATTCCTTGGGGTGTCTTCTTTCCAAAATGGGGTCACATGTGGGGTATTTATACTGCCCTGGCATTTTCGGGGCCCTAAAGCGTGAGAAGAAGTCTGGGATCCAAATGTCTAAAAATGCCCTCAGAAAAGGAATGTGGGCCCCTTTGCGCATCTAGGCTGCAAAAAAGTGTCACACATCTGGTATCGCCGTACTCAGGAGAAGTTGGGCAATGTGTTTTG
The DNA here is from genome assembly GCF_905171765.1 of Bufo bufo. Taxonomy (NCBI): domain Eukaryota; kingdom Metazoa; phylum Chordata; class Amphibia; order Anura; family Bufonidae; genus Bufo; species Bufo bufo. Next base: position 389,217,494 of record NC_053389.1, read on the forward strand.
GGGCGTCATTTTACATATACCCATGCTGGGTGAGATAAAAAATTTTGGTCAAATGCCAACTTTGTATAAAAAAATGGGAAAAGTTGTCGTTTGCCGAGATATTTCTCTCACCCAGCATGAGTATATGTAAAAAGACACCCCAAAACACATTGCCCAACTTCTCCTGAGTACGGCGATATCACATGTGTGACACTTTTTTGCAGCCTAGGTGGGCAAAGGGGCCCACATTCCAAAGAGCACCTTTAGGATTTCACAGGTCCTTTTTTACACATTTTTATTTCAAACTACTTACCTCACATTAGGGCCCCTAGAATGCCAGGGCAGTATAACTACCCCACAAGTGACCCCATTTTGGAAAAAAGACACCCCAAGGTATTCCGTGAGGGGCATGGCGAGTTCCTAGAATTTTTTATTTTTTGTCACAAGTTAGCGGAAAATTATGATTTTTTTTTTTCTTACAAAGTCTCATATTCCACTAACTTGTGACAAAAAATAAAAACTTCCATGAACTCACTATGCCCATCACGAAATACCTTGGGGTGACTTCTTTCCAAAATGGGGTCACATGTGGGGTAGTTATACTGCCCTGGCATTTTAGGGGCCCAAATGCGTGAGAAGTGGTTTGAGATCAAGATCTGTAAAAAATGGCCGGTGAAATCCGAAAGGTGCTCTTTGGAATGTGGGCCCCTTTGCCCACCTAGGCTGCAAAAAAATGTCACACATCTGGTATCACCGTACTCAGGAGAAGTTGGGCAATGTGTATTGGGGTGTCATTTTACATATACCCATGCTGGGTGAGAGAAATATCTTGGCAAAAGACAACTTTTCCCATTTTTTTATACAAAGTTGGCATTTGACCGAGATATGAACTCACTATGCCCATCAGCAAATACCTTAGGGTGTCTACTTTCCTAAATGGGGTCATTTGTGGGGTGTTTGTACTGTCTGGCCATTGTAGAACCTCAGGAAACATGACAGGTGCTCAGAAAGTCAGAGCTGCTTCAAAAAGCGGAAATTCACATTTTTGTACCATAGTTTGTAAACGCTATAACGTTTACCCAAACCATTTTTTTTTTTTACCCAAACATTTTTTTTTTATCAAAGACATGTAGAACAATAAATGTAGAATTTTTTTTAGATATGGATGTCGTTTTCTTTGCAAAATTTTACAACTGAAAGTGAAAAATGTCATTCTTTTGCAAAAAAATTGTTAAATTTCGATTAATAACAAAAAAAGTAAAAATGTCAGCAGCAATGAAATACCACCAAATGAAAGCTCTATTAGTGAGAAGAAAAGGAGGTAAAATTCATTTGGGTGGTAAGTTGCATGACCGAGCAATAAACGGTGAAAGTAGTGTAGTGCAGAAGTGTAAAAAGTGGCCTGGTCATTAAGGGTGTTTAAGGTAGGGGAGCTGAGGTATTTTCCAGATCTGCAAGTGTTAAATTCAAGTTTAATATCTACAGCTTTCATATTCTGTTAGAAAACAAAATACTTTTTTGGCAATCTACAACATCTGTATTAGTCAGTGTGCAATTTAAGGTAGAAATACACCCATCATTTTCTGGGGTTTGAAAAACACACTCTTTGGACAAAAAAACACTATTTTCAGGCCTTGCAGCATCAGCACGTTTGAAATTACAGGCTTATATATTGCTGTCAAATTCAGTTTTTAAACAAACACTAATTTGCGCACAAAAATTCAGTTGGCAGCCTTTGATGCAGATGTCATTGTGACATACACCCTTAATGCATTTGGGTTACATTCAAATATTTTAAATACCGCCATTTGGTGCACCAATATTGAATTCAAGCCTACACTGGTTCAGGCCCTGTGAGATACCCCCTCTACATACAGGGGTTTCAATTAGGCATTTGAAATACAGCCATTTGAAATACAGCCTTTTTGTGCAAAGATATATTTACTTCAAGCCTACACTGGTTCAGGGCGTGTGTGAATTCCCCTATACATACAGGGGTTTGATTTAGCCATTTGAAATACAGCCATTTTGTGCAAAGATATATTTACTGCAGGCCTACAGAGTTTCAGGCCCTCTGAGATACTACCTCTACATACAGGGGTTTGAATTAGGCATTTGAAATACAGCCATTTTGGGCAAAAAAATCTTTTATTGAGGCCTAGTCTGGTTCAGGCCGTGTGAGATACACCCTTTACATACTGTCGTTCTATTCTACTATTAATTAAACTGCCTCTCACAACCTTAACCCTTAATAACCCCTTTGGACCAGGCACCAATCACTGGTGCACTGGTCCTTTGACTCTAAGAGTCCCGGCGCGCGCCGAGACGCTGGAGTGCTGCCTGGGGGCATACGCTGTGAGCGCTCCGAGGCCAGCAGGGGACCCGGAGCGCTCAGCGTGACAGTACCCCCCCCTTTGGTCTCCCTCCCTTTTTGGTACCGAAGAACTTGCGGATGAAACTGCGGTCCAGGATGTTCTCCTCCGGCTCCCATGACCTCTCCTCAGGACCGCAGCCCTCCCAGTCGACCCAAAAAAATCTTTTCCCCCGGGAGATCTTGGTCGCCAAGATCTCCTTGACAGAGAATATATCGGAGGTACCGGCGACAGGGGTGGGAGAAACAAGCTTGGGAGAAAAACGGTTAAAGACAGCAGGTTTAAGAAGGGAGACATGGAAGGAGTTATGGATTCGGAGGGAGGGAGGAAGATGGAGCTGATAAGAAACTTGATTGATACGACTCTTGATTTTATAGGGTCCCAAGAAACGAGGGCCCAACTTGTAACTTGGGACCCTAAATCGGATGTACCTGGAGGAGAGCCGCACCTTGTCACCCGGGCGAAATTCCGTTGGAGATCTGCGTCTCTTGTCACCTTGAACCTTCATACGGGCGGAAGCCCTGGGGAGAGCAGCGTGGGTTTCTCGCCAGATGGAGGAAAAATCCTGTACAAGACTGTCAACGGCAGGTACAGAAGAAGGAGTGGGAGACTGCGGCAGAGGTGGAAGAGGATGACAGCCAAAAACTACAAGGAAAGGAGACTTGTTAGAGGCAGAGGATTGTTTGTAGTTGTATGAGAACTCCGCCCAGGGAAGTAGATCAGCCCAGTCGTCATGGCGTGAGGATACAAAGTGATGCAGATAGTCACCCAAAATCTGATTCACCCGTTCTACTTGGCCGTTAGACTGAGGATGGTACGAAGAAGAAAAGTCCAATTTGATCCCGAGCTGAGCACATAGAGCCCTCCAGAATTTGGAGACGAATTGTACCCCACGATCCGAGACAATATGTTTGGGAAGGCCATGGAGACGGAAGATGTGTTGGAAAAATTGTTTGGCCAACATGGGTGCAGAGGGTAGACCGGGCAGGGGTACAAAGTGAGCCATCTTGGAGAAGCGATCCACCACGACCCAAATAACGGACTTGCCATGGGAGGAGGGAAGATCTGTAATAAAGTCCATGGCGATGTGAGACCAGGGAACTTCAGGAACAGGTAGAGGCAAGAGAAGACCCGCTGGTTTCTGACGAGGCGATTTATCCCGGGCGCAAATCGTACAGGCCTGGACGAAGTCCGAGACATCTTTCTCCAGAGAAGACCACCAGTACCTTTGGAAGATTAGTTGGAGAGACTTTAGCACCCCTGGATGACCGGCAAAAGGGGAGGCGTGGCCCCACTTGAGAATTCGCAGCCGCTGACGTGGAGGTACGTAGGATTTGCCAGGAGGAAGAAGGCGCAGGTCCACGGGAGCGACTGTAATAAGGCGTTCAGGAGGGATAATATATCGAGGTGTTAACTCGTCGCCCACCACATCAGAGGAGCGAGATAGAGCATCTGCCCTAATGTTCTTACAAGCCGGACGGAAATGGATCTCAAAGTTAAAGCGGGCGAAGAACAGAGACCAACGAGCCTGACGGGGATTTAATATCTGAGCAGACTGGAGATAAGCCAGGTTCTTGTGGTCCGTGAAGATGTACACAGGATGTGTGGCGCCCTCGAGTAAATGTCTCCATTCCTCCAGTGCCAATTTAATAGCCAGCAGTTCCCTGTCCCCAATGGAGTAATTTCTCTCTGCGGAAGAGAATGTTTTAGAAAAGAAGCCACAAGTTGAAGTCTTGCCCCGGGAAGACTTCTGGGTGAGGACAGCTCCGGCTCCCACCGAGGAGGCATCCACCTCAAGAGAGAAGGGCTTGGTGGAATCTGGTCTAGAGAGAACGGGTGCAGAGGCAAAGGCGGATTTCAGGGACTGGAAGGCTTCCTCGGCTTGGGAAGGCAAGGATTTGGGGTTAGCTCCTTTTCTAGTGAGGGCCACGATAGGAGCTACCAGAGTGGAATAGTGAGGGATGAATTGCCTGTAGTAATTTGCAAAGCCCAGAAATATTTGTATGGCTCGGAGACCAGAGGGACGTGGCCAATCCAGAACCGCCGAGAGTTTGGCTGGGTCCATTTGAAGTCCTTGGGCTGAGATAATGTAACCCAGGAAAGGCAGGGAGGTCCGTTCAAAAAGACATTTTTCAAGTTTAGCGTACAGGCGATTTCTCCTAAGACGAGTAAGAACTTGTTGCACATGGACCCGGTGTAGATCCAAATTGGAGGAAAAGATGAGGATATCATCCAGGTATACGACCACGCAGGTGTAAAGTAAGTCCCTGAAAATATCATTGACGAATTCCTGGAAGACAGCAGGTGCGTTGCAGAGGCCGAAGGGCATCACCAAATACTCGAAATGGCTGTCCCTTGTGTTAAAGGCGGTCTTCCATTCGTCTCCCTCACGGATACGGATCAGATTATAGGCCCCTCGAAGGTCCAATTTAGTGAAGATCTTAGCCCCTCGGAGACAATCAAATAGCTCAGAGATTAGAGGCAGAGGGTAACGGTTCTTGATGGTAATTTTATTAAGACCTCTGTAGTCAATGCAGGGGCGGAGGGAGCCGTCTTTTTTAGTCACGAAGAAAAAAACGGCCCCAGCAGGAGAAGATTTTCTTATGAATCCTCTCTGTAGGTTCTCACGTATATAGTCGGACATCGCAAGAGTCTCAGGAGGTGAGAGAGGATAAATTCTGCCCCGAGGTGGAGTAGAACCGAGTATCAGATCGATCGGGCAATCATAGTATCGGTGAGGAGGAAGAACCTCAGCTTTTTTCTTGCAGAAGACATCCGTGAAGGAATGGTATGGCTTGGGCAGCCCAGAAGGCGGAGATAAACTTGCCGGTTCTGTTTGACCAGAGCAGGCTTGAGACAGCGGTCTGAACAGGAGGAGCCCCAACGCAGGATCTCACCGGTGGACCAATTCAGGACAGGGCTATGACGTTGAAGCCACGGCAGACCCAGGAGGAGTTCGGAGGAACAGAAGGGAAGGACAAAGAATTCTAAAGTCTCGGTATGAAATATTCCGATGTCCATCTGCAGAGGCTGGGTACGGAACTGCACGGTGGCTGAGAGTCTCTCACCGTTAACAGTAGAAATGAAAAACGGCTTGGGTAGATGGATTACTGGAATACGGTACTTGTCAACCAAGGAGGCGTGAATGAAGTTGCCAGCTGAACCTGAATCCAAGAAGACGGCTGCGGAGAAAGAGGACTTGGAAGAGATGATCAACTGCACGGGTATGATGAGACGTGGAGAGGAAGAATCCACACCTAGCAACGCCTCTCCCACGCTTACTAGGTGCGAGCGTTTCCCGAACGCGGTGGACAGAGAGGACAATCTCTAAGGAAGTGCTTGGTACTGGCACAGTACAGACACAGGTTCTCGTTTCTGCGGCTGCTTCGTTCTTGCGGAGTCAAGCATGACCGATCCACCTGCATGGCTTCCACGGCGGAAAACCCAGTAGCGGGTTGAGGGGGATGCGGAAAAACGGGAGCCAGACGAGGAAAGCGTCTAGGACGAGCTTTTTCCTTTTCAAGGAGGAGTTCCTCTTGTCTTTCGGTGAAACGTTTGTCTATCCTAGTGGCCAGCAAGATGAGGTCACTAAGAGTGGAAAGAAGCTCACGTGCAGCCAGAACGTCCTTTACTTCACTGTTAAGTCCTTTCTTGAAGGTGGCGCAAAGGGCTTCATTGTTCCAGTTCAGCTCAGAGGCCAGGGTGCGGATCTGAATGGCATAGTCACCCACGGAAGAACCTCCTTGGGTCAAATTTAGTAAGGCAGTCTCTGCGGAGGTAACCCGGGCAGGCTCCTCAAAAACATTCCGGAACTCTAGGCAGAAGCTCTGGACGGAAGCGGTGGCAGGATCTGCGCGGTCCCATAGTGGTGTAGCCTAGGCCAGGGCCTTCCCGGACAGTAAACTGAGAATAAAAGCTACCTTGGCTCGCTCAGAAGGAAACTGGTTGGACAGAAGCTCGAGGTGGAGAGAGCACTGCGACAAGAACCCACGGCACTGCTTAGGATCTCCGTCATATTTGTCTGGTAAGGACAAACGGATTCTGGAACCGGTGGTAACGGCAGGCGGAGGTGATGCAGCAGGAGCAGACGGAGGAGCTGGCTGTTGCAGAGAAGGCAGGAGCTGCTGCAACATAGCTGTCAACTGGGCCAGCTGTTGACCCTGCTGGGCCACAATGGTGGTGAGGTCCTCCAGGCTTGGCAGGGGAAAATCAGCGGGATTCATGGCCGGATCTTACTGTCACGAACCGGCAGGACAGGTGGTGAATCCTCTGGACCAGAGAGGCGATGGCGCGGGTTGTACTAGAGGACCGGTTCTAAGCAGTTACTGGTCTTCACCAGAGCCCGCCGCAAGGCGGGATGGATTTGCCGCGGCGGTAACTACCAGGTCGTGTCCCCTAGTAACAACTCGACCTCTCTGGCAGCTGATAAGGTGTGTTACACAGGGAGAAGGTAAGAGCGTAGTCGGACGCAGCAGCGGTCAGGGCAGGCGGCAAAGGTTCAAAGGCGAGTGGACGGTAGCAACGGGTACGGCAACAGGTAAGGCAAACTAACATTGTAGGGAACGCTTTCTCTGAGGCACAAGGCACAAAGATCCGGCAGAAGGCTGCGGGAGGAGAAGGTATAAATGGGCAGTGCACAGGTGCAGCCTAATTAAGTCAGCACTGCCTCTCACAACCTTAACCCTTAATAACCCCCTTGGACCAGGCACCAATCACTGGTGCACTGGTCCTTTGAATCTAAGAGTCCCGGCGCGCGCGCGCCCTAGAGAGCGAGGACGCACACGCCGAGACGCTGGAGTGCTGCCTGGGGGAATACGCTGTGAGCGCTCCGAGGCCAGCAGGGGACCCGGAGCGCTCAGCGTAACAATGACGATGTGTTCGTGGATGTCACGTGGGTGCCCGCTCGAAGAGTAGAAGAACAGGGGGAAAGTTCTGATGGGGATACAGAGAGGAGGAGGAGATGAGTTGGAAGCAGGGGGAGGTCATCGCAAGGAGCTAGTAGCACAGTCAGACAGCATGCATCAACACCCGGGGTCAGCCAGACAGCACGCCAATCAACGCATGCTGTTGCCACCACCAGAATGCAGTCATTGCAAAGCTCAGCAGTGTGGCATTTTATTTGTGTATCTGCCTCTGATAACAGCAATGCCATTTGCAACCTGTGCCAAAAGAAACTGAGTCGTGGGAAGTCCAACACCCACCTAGGTACAACTGCTTTGCGAAGGCACATGATCTCACATCACAAACGCCTATGGGATCAACACATGATGAGTACAAGCAGCACACAAACTCAAAGCCACCATCCTCCTCCTGGTCCAGCATCCTCAGCCACGTCAACCACTGCTGTCCTCCTTGCCCCCTCTCAACCACCCGCCACTCCGCCTCTCACCTTCAGCAGTTCCTGCTCATCTGCCCACAGTCTGGTGTCTGTCAAGGAAATGTTTGAGCGTAAGAAGCCAATGTCACAGAGTCACCCATTTGCCCGGCGTCTGACAGCTGGCTTGTCGGAACTCTTAGCCCGCCAGCTTTTACCATTCAAGCTGGTGGAGTCTGAGGCCTTCAAAAAATTTGTAGCTATTGGGACACCTGCAGTGGAAGGTACCTGGCCGAATTTTTTTTTCACAAAAGGCAATCCCCAACCTGTACTCTATTGTGGAAAAGGAAGTCATGGCATGTCTGGCACACAGTGTTGGGGCAAGGGTCCATCTGACCACTGATACCTGGTCTGAAGAGCACGGTCAGGGCAGGTATATCACGTACACTGCGCATTGGGTAAACCTGCTGACGGCTGCCAAGCATGGAATGCGTGGCTCTGCAGAGGAGTTGGTGACACCGCTACGACTTGCAGGCAGGCCTGCTGCCATCTTCTCTACTCCTCCTACTCCATCCTCTTCGCTAACCTCCTCGGCTGAGTCCTATTCTGCTGCTGCGTCTTGCTCCACATCAACTGCACCCCCCCAGCTCCCCAGGGGCTATTCCACCTCCCGGATACGACAGTGTCACGCCGTCTTGGGGTTGACCTGCCTGAAAGCAGAGAGTCACACCGGACCAGCACTCCTATCCGCCCTGAATGCACAAGTGCATCAGTGGCTGACTCCGCACCAACTGGAGATCGGCAAAGTGGTATGTGACAACGGAAGCAATTTGTTGGCAGCATTGAATTTGTGCAAGTTGACACATGTGCCGTGCATGGCACATGTGTTGAATCTGATCGTACAACGCTTTGTGCATAAGTACCCAGGCTTACAGGACGTCCTCAAGCAGGCCAGAAAGGTGTGTGGCCATTTCAGGCGTTCCTACACGGCCATGGTGAACTTTTCAGCTATTCAGCGGCGAAACAACATGCCAGTGAGGCGCTTGATTTGCGACAGCCCGACACGTTGGAATTCAACACTCCTAATGTTCGACCGCCTGGTCCAACAAGAAAAAGACGTCAACGAGTAATTGTATGACCAGGGTGCTAGGACAGCCTCTGCAGAGCTGGGTATTTTTTTGCCACGTTACTGGATGCTCATACGCAATGCCTGTAGGCTCATGCGTCCTTTTGAGGAGGTGACAAACCTAGTCAATCGCACCGAAGGCACCATCAGCGACATCATCCCATTTGTTTTCTTCCTGGAGCGTGCCCTGCGAAGAGTGCTGGATCAGGCCAAAGATGAGCGTGAAGAGGAAGAGTAAGAGTTGTGGTCACCATCAACACCAGAAACAGCCTTATCAGCATCGCTTGCTGGACCTGCGGCAACGCTGGAAGAGGAGTCTGAGGAAGAGGAGTCAGAGGAGGAATGTGGCTTTGAGGAGGAGAAAGACCAACCACAGCAGGTATCCGAGGGTGCTCGTTGTCACCTATCTGGTACCCGTGGTGTTGTACGTGGCTGGGGGAAGAACAGACCTTCAATGAGATCAGAGAGTACGAGGAACGGGACATGAGTATCGGCATCCAACCTTGTGCAAATAGGGTCTTTCATGCTGTCATGCCTGTTCAGGGACCCTCGTATAAAAAGGCTGAAGGAGAACGACCTGTACTGGGTGGCCACGCTACTAGACCCCCGGAATAAGCAGAAAGTGGCTGAAATGTTACCGAATTACCGGAAGTCGGAAAGGATGCAGCAGTTCCAAAACAAGTTAAAAAGTATGCTTTACACAGCGTATAAGGGGGATGTCACAGCACAACGGGATTCGAACTGGGGAAGAGGTGAAAGTAATCCTCCTCCTACGACGACCAAGCCGGCAAGGACAGGACGCTTTACAGACGTGATGTTGATGGAGGATATGCAGAGCTTTTTAAGTCCTACGCATCGCCACAGCCCTTCGGGGTCCACCCTCAGAGAACGACTCGACCGACAGGTAGCAGACTACATCGACTTAACTGCAGATATCGACACTCTGAGGAGCGATGAACCCCTTGACTACTGGGTGTGCAGGCTTGACCTGTGGCCTGAGCTATCCCAATTTGCGATAGAACTTCTGGCCTGCCCCGCTTCAAGTGTCCTGTCAGAAAGGACCTTGAGCGCAGCAGGAGGTATTGTCACTGAGAAGAGAAGTTGCCTAGGTCAAAAAAGTCTAGATTACCTCACCTTTATTAAGATGTATGAGGCATGGATCCCGAAGGGACTGACAGTGCATTTGACTAAAAAAAGGCCTGATGAGATGCCTTGGGCTAAAAATGGTCCACACACTGCTGTATTTTATCTCTGCATGCCGGATGACTTGCGTGACTTATCCGCCACCAACTAGGGTTCAAGCAGAAATGTTTTAGTGCAATTTCTGCCAGGAAAACATCAATGGCCGCAACAATACCTAATTTTTCAGGCATGTGGTGCTGCACTGTGGCTGCAAAAACAAAACAAAAAAAAAGGCACATACATGTGTCAATTCCCCTTCGTGATCGTTACCTTGTTGGGGTGAAGGGTCTTGCGTATCACAGTGAAGCGATCACCTCTATGAGTGTGTTGGCAATGGCAATGTTGGCACACCCCAGATGATAAGGTTGTTACTTCATTGTGAACAGACCAAAAGCGATCTGCTGGATAATTTTGCATAGAAAAAACATTCATTTTCTTTGTGATCATCTAAGGTGATCATTAAAGCCTACTATGCCAACAATGGGCCCACACTGCAGAATCATTGTTTTCTGGGTCACTTAACTGTCACTGAACTACCTCAGCATGAACATAGGCTTTGAAAAACCGCCATCGCCTGCAATCTCCCAAATGTGCGCACGAGCACAGTCATCACTACACCAAGATTGACGCATAGATGAATAAAATTTATGTCATGAGTGTGTCAACTATTGAGAACTCTTTGCGGTTGATAGGGGACGTAACAGGGATTAAACTGATAAGAATAGTACTACTTAACACACCACTCATATAGGGTGGCACAGTACATTGCACGGCGCACGTGCAATGCCCCAAATTGGAAGTAAGAGGACCGAACAAGCATCTTTTTCCATCTCCCGGTTCCTAACATCTATTCCATACAACGGCCCCTGATAGGGGACAAAACAGAGATAAAACTGGTAAGAACTGATTTTTTTATTTTAAAAAAAGAGGACAGCCTCTGCGGAGCTAGGTATTTTTTGGCCGCGTTACTGAATGCTCATGCAAAATGGCTGTAGACTCATGCATCCTTTTGCGGAGGTGACAAACCTGGTCAGTCAAACCCAAGGCAACATCATCGACCTCATCCCATATGCGTTTTTTCTGGAGCGTGCCCTGCGAAGAGTGCTGGATCAGGCCGTAGATGAGCATGAAGAGGAAGAGTTGTGGTCACCATCACCACCAGAAGCAGCCTTGTCGTCGTCGATTGCTGGACCTGCGGCAACGCAGAGAGAGGAGTCTGAAGAAGAGGAGTCAGAGGAGAAAGGTGGCTTTAAGGAGGTGGAAGACCAACCACAGCAGGCGTCCCAGGGGGCTTGTTGTCACCTTTCGGGGACCCTTGGTGTTGTACGTGGCTGGGTGGAGGAAGAGACCTTCAATGACGTCAGTGAGGACAAGGAACGGGACATGGCTAGCTTGGTATCCAACCTTGTGCAAATGGGGAGTTTGCGGTTGAGCAAATGGACTGTTTGCGGTGCGTTAAACGGGGAGTTTGGTCTGTCATAGTTTGGTCTGTCACTGTGATGCGGGCGTAACCCTTATACTACCTGATCGATACAACATCATACCTGATGTTTTAAAGCACGTTATTCCAAACAATTTAGAAATGTTAGGTAATTTATGCCCTTTATGGATTAAAACCCGACTCTGCGTCAACAACGTAATTTTCCATGGGAGTTTTGCCATGGATCCCCCTCCGCCATGCCACAGTCCAGGTGTTAGTCCACTTGAAACAACTTTTCTTTCACTATTGTGGCCAGAAAGGGTCCCTGTAGGTTTTAAAATTTGCCTGCCTATTGAAGTCTATGGCGGTTCGCTCGGTTTGCGAACATTTGCAGAAATTCGCGTTCGCCGTTCGAGAACGGAAAATTTTATATTCGCGACATCTCTATTCACATTGTCTCCCACCCAGTCTCATGCTGAAAGACCACAAATGGCACCTGCAGCCGATGTCCTTCAGTCTTTCACCTCACCCCCTTGCAAATCAGCCAAGCAGTCTGAGCCCCAAGTCATGCAGCAGTCTCTTCTGCTTTTTGATGACTCTGTTAGCAGGGTTTCCCAGGGCCATCCACCTAGCCCTGCCCCAGAAGTGGAAGAGATTGAGAGCACCGATGCCCAACCACTTATTTTTCAAGATGAGTACATGGGAGGACCATCGCAGCACGTCTCGGATGATGACGAAACACAGGTGCCAACTGCTGGGGCTTTCGAAAGTGTGCAGACCGACAAGGAAGTCAGGGGTGAAGACTGGGTGGAAGATGATGTGGAGGACGATAAGGTCCTCGACCCCACATGGAATCAAGGTCATGCAAGTGACCGATGTAGTTCGGAGGAAGAGGTGGTGGTCGCACAGAGCCGAAGAGGGAGCAGGGTGCAAAAGCGGAGCTGCCGTCCTCTTGACAGTACGCCTCCTACTGCCCACCGCAGCAAGAGACCGAGCACACCAAAGCCAACTCCAAGGAGTTCCCTGGCGTGGCAGTTCTTCAGACAATGTGCTGACGACAAGACACAAGTAATTTGAACGCTGTGCAATCAGAGCCTGAAGCGAGGCATAAATGTTCTCAACCTGAGCACAACCTGCATGACCAGGCATTTAAGTGCAAAGCACGAGCTGCAGTGGAGTAGACACCTCAAAAACCAAGAAAGGTCCCTGGCTCCTCCTGCCTCCTCTTCTGCTGCAGTTGCGGCCTCTTCATCCACCTCTGGAGTGACAGTGCCACCTGGCACCCCGCAAACAGAAGATCTGCCAGCAACACCAACACCTGGGTCACCAAGCATCTCCACAATGTGCCACAGAAGGGTTCAGCTCTCCATATCCAAAACGCTGGAGAGGAAGAGGAAGTACACCCCCACCCACTCGCGATCCCGAGCCCTGAATGCCAGCATTTCTAAATTACTTGCCTTTGAAATGCTGTCATTCCGTCTGGTGGAGACAGATAGTTTTAAAGGCCTTATAGCGGTGGCTGTCCCACAGTACGTCGTGCCCAGCCGCCACTACTTTTCAAGGCGAGCCATCCCTTCCCTTCACAACCAAGTAGGGGACAAAATCAGGTGTGCACTGCGCAACTCCATCTGTGGCAAGGTGCACCTGACTACGGATACGTGGACCAGTAAGCACGGTCAGGGCCATTAAATCTCTATAACAGCACACTGGGTAAATGCAGTGGCGGCTGGGCCTTAGGCGGATAGAAGTTTGGCACATGTCCTTCCACCACCGAGGATTGCAGGGCGCTTCAGTTTGCCTCCTGTTGCTTCCTCCTCCTACTCTGCTTCCTCATCCTCTACCAGCTCCTCATCCGGTCAGCGTAACACCTTCACCACCAACTTCAGCACAGCCAGGGGTAAACGACAGCAGGCAGTTTTAAAACTTATCTGTTTGGGGAACAAACCCCACACCGAGCAGGAGCTGTGGACGGTCCTTGAACAACAGACCGATGAGTTGTTTGTGCCAGTCAGCCTCATGCTGACTGGTGTGCGGTAATGGGCGAAATCTCGTAGCAGCTCTGGGACTAGCCGGTTTGACGCACATGTGCTGAATTTGGTGGTGCAGAGATTCCTTAAAAATTACCCCGACATGTCAGAGCTGCTGCATAAAGTGCGGGCCGTCTGTGAGCGATTTCGGAGTTCTCACCCTGCTGCTGCTCGCCTGTCAGCGCTGCAGCATAACTTCGGCCTTCCCGCTCACCGCCTCATATGCGACGTACCCACAAGGTGGAACTCCACCTTGCACATGCTGGCCAGACTGTGCGAGCAGCAGCAGGCGATAGTGGAGTTTCAGCTGCAGCACGCACGGGTGAGTCGCTCGGCGGAACAGCAGCACTTCACCACAAATGACTGGGCCTCCATGCGAGACCTGTGTTCCTTGTTGCGCTGTTTCGAGTACTCCACCAACATGGCCAGTGCTGATAACTCCGTTCTCAGCGTTACTATCCCTCTTCTATGCCTCCTTGAAAAAACGCTCATGGCGATGATGGAAGAGGATGTGGCAGAGGAGGAGGAGGAAGAGGGATCATTTCGTAGGGTTTCCGGCCAGTCATTCCCAAGTGGCTCCGAGGGTGGGTTCCTGCACCCACAAACCCAAGGTACACAATTGTCCAGCCAGGGCACAGTTCTGGAGGATGAGGAGGTGGAGGATGAGGAGGTGGAGGATGATGAGGAGGAGGAACCATGTTCACATCAGGGTGGCACCCAGACCAGCTCATGGCCATCACTGGTGCGTGGATGGGGGGATACAGAGGACACAGACGATACACCTCCCACAGAGGACAGCTTTTCGTTGCCTCTGGACAGCCTGGCACAAATGAGTGATTACATGTTGCAGTGTCTCCGCAACGACCGCCGAGCTGCCCACATTCTAACTTGTGCTGATTACTGGGTGGCCACGCTGCTGTATCCCCGTTACAAGGACAACGTACCGTCCTTAATTCCGTCACTGGAGCGTGATCGTAAAATGCGCGAGTACAAGCGCACGCTGGTGGCATTCCTACCTAGAAAGGTAACAGAAAAAAAGAAAGGAGGTTAGGAAGACCTTGATACAAGGAAAATCCCACTAGCAAGGCGCCAACGGTGATGGGACTAGGATTTAACGGGATATTATTTCTAAGAAAAGAAGAAAAAAAAAAAAAAGGGGGTTAAATGATAAGGACAGCAGTGATAGGGGAGGCTGCACGAAAAAATAATAGTGTTAACACCAGGTTGAACACTTAGGTAACAGAAGATATATTTATGTGTAAGATTTGGTCTATAGTGTTGATGACCTTCAGAACTTCTAGATACACATAGATAGCCCAAATCCCCACAAACATAAAACTACATACAGAAGCGCAAAGGGCGAATAATCGGCAAATAGCCGTGAATGATGACTTACTTAAATGGCGGGCTGTCAAACAGGTATAAATGCACCTGCGACAGTGACCCCCCAAGCAAGTTAACCAGAAGAGAAGCACAAATGCGTAAAGGTCAGTGTTTATAACTTGAAGTAAACTGGACTACTCACTTCACTGGGGGGGCTGTCACATAGGTCAGTGGTCGCAAATACCTAGGACAGTGAACCCCCCTGGCCGAGGTCGCTGAAATTCACTTGAATAAACAAGTACATTCATAAAGGCAGTTTTTACTCACTTCACTGGGGGGCTGCCAAACAGGTATAATGTAAGGTACCTGAGACAGTACCCCCCTGGCTGAGTCTGCTTCTCGTGGTCTCCAAATTAGAAATCAGTGTCTCCAGTCTTGATAATAGGTACCTTCAAATACTTTAATAAACAAAGCTCTACGCGTTTCGGGGTTATGCAAAACCCCTTTCTCAGGAACAAGGTATTCACTAATACATAAAATCAAAGCAACTCACATATTAAATAGATTCCTCTCACCAATCCGTCTTGTTCCCGCGTTCAAGGATCGAAAAAAAGGGCGGGAAATCGCGTTTAGTCACAGCCTCCAGTTCGGTGGCACGCATCCAGAGACCGGAAATCGCGTATCTAACGCGACTTCCGGTTCTGTGGAACGCACGCCGGCTGCATGTGGAACGCATGCCGGCTCAGGGGAACTTCCGGTTCTGTGGAACGCACGCCGGCTGCGTGTGGAACGCATGCCGGCTCGGGGGAACGTCACTTCACTTCCTGTCTCGGTGCGCTCCAAATAATGGAACGCATCGGCAGGGGGGGTGGAGAAAGGAGAGGGAGGCCTGTCAGTAGCGATGTCCTTCCCTATTTGCCAGCCGCCTGCTATTGCGATCTGGGAGGAGGAGAAAGTTAGACTAGTAGATATCTACCTCCTATCAAATTATCTCTATGTTTATCTAGAAATATAAATATATATAGGGTTATTTCATGATTTTGGAAGAGGGATATAATATAAAATATAATAATAATAAAAAGATAAATAATTTCATAAATTTGCAAAAAATAATCATAATGACGAGGGTAATAGATGCAAGAATTTGTGAATCATAAAAAAATTCTTGATAAAAAATTTCTAATAAAAAATTACACGAAAAACACGGGTGGTCGATGCATGAGTGTAGAGGAACAGAGGAATAAATATATTGTGAATATAAAATTGGCATGTACAGATCACAAATAATTCATAAAAAGTCCATCAGAAATATGTATATAAATAATCAATAGTAGTATCAATATAATCCTCTGTTCCTCTACACCCATGCATACTCTAGTCAAGTGCAATGATTCTTTGTTTTCTTTTTTTTATTTGTCCCAATATTTTGGGGGCTACCTACCCCAATAATAAAAAAAAAAAAACATTGTTGGCTACCTCCTCCTCCTCCATTGCTGCCTCCACCTAAGACACCACATTTACCGCCTTCTCAACCTCTGACTCCATATCCACCTCCTTCTCTGAGTTGCAGGTTAATAATTAGTAATTTTTAGTTATTTTATTTAAAGTTATTTCCCTATCCACATTTGTTTGCAGAGCAGTTGCCATGCTCTTAAGCACATTTTACTGCCTTTTACATCCCTCTAGCCTTTTCAAGGACTATTTTAGAGCCATTTTAATGCAAAAAATGCCAATTTTAGTGCCCGAAATTGAAAAAATTCTTATTTTCAATTGTTGGGTGACATTTTACCATTTTTGGCGTATACAAACCCCTGCTGTGCCTGGGTGACAGGGGCCTAAATCTCTCAAAATCCTCTGTTCTATTGCTGGGTGACATGAACCACCTTTTGCCGTGACTGAACCCCTGCTGTGCCTGGGTGAAAGGGGCCTAAATCTCTCAAAATCCTCTGTTCTATTGCTGGGTGACATGAACCACCTTTTGTCGTGAATGAACCCCTGCTCTGCCTGGGTGACAGGGGCCTAAATCTCTCAAAATCCTATGTTCTAATGCTAGGTGACATGAACCACCTTTTGCCGTGAATGAACCCCTGCTGTGCCTGAGTGACAGGGGCCTAAGGTCTCTTTCAAAAGGGCGTTGCGGGAAAATGTGCGGGTGCGTTGCGGGAACACGCGCGATTTTTCCGCGCGAGTGCAAATCATTGTAATGCGTTTTGCACTCACGTGAGAAAAATCGCGCATGTTTGGTACCCAAACCCGAACTTCTTCACAGAAGTTCTGGCTTGGGATCGGGGTTGTGTAGATTGTATTACTTTCCCTTATAACATGGTTATAAGGGAAAATAATAGCATTCTGAATACAGAATGCATAGTAAAATAGCGCTGGAGGGGTTAAAAAAATAAATAAAAAATTTAACTCACCTTAATCCACTTGCTCGCGCTGCCGACATCTCGTCTGTCTCCTTCTTTGCTGAACAGGACCTGTGGTGAGCATTCATTGCAGGAACAGGACCTGTGGTGACGTCACTCCGGTCATCACATGATCCATCACATGATCTTTTACCATGGTGATGGGTCATGTGATGGATCATGTGATGACCGGAGTGACGTCACCACAGGTCCTGTTCCTGCAATGAATGCTCACCACAGGTCCTGTTCAGCAAAGAAGGAGACAGATGAGATGCCGGCAGCGCGAGCAAGTGGATTAAGGTGATTTAAATTATTATTTTTTTTTTTTAACCCCTCCAGCACTATTTTACTATGCATTCTGTATTCAGAATGCTATTATTTTCCCTTATAACCATGTTATAAGGGGAAATAATAATGATCGGGTCTCCATCCCGATCGTCTCCTAGCAACCGTGCGTGAAAATCGCACCGCAACCGCACTTGCTTGCGGATGCTTGCGATTTTCACTCAACCCCATTCACTTCTATGGAGCCTGTGTTGCGTGAAAAACACAGAATATAGAGCATGCTGCGATTTTCACGCAACGCACAAGTGATGCGTGAAAATCACCGCTCATGTGAACAGCTCCATAGAAATGAATGGGTCGGGATTCAGTGCGGGTGCAATACGTTCAACTCACGCATCGCATCCGCGCGGAATACTCGCCCGTGTGAAAGGGGCCTAAATCGCTCAAAATCCTCTGTTCTATTGCTGGGTGACATGAACCACCTTTTGACGTGAATGAACCCCTGCTGTTCCTTGTTGACAGGGGCCTAAATCTCTCAAAATCCTCTGTTCTATTGCTGGGTGACATGAACCACCTTTTGCCGTGAATGAACCCCTGCTGTGCCTGGGTGACATGGGCCTAAATCTCTCAAAATCCTCTGTTCTATTGCTGGGTGACATGAACCCCCTTTTGCCGTGAATGAACCCCTGCTGTGCCTGGGTGACAGGGGCCTAAATCTCTCAAAATCCTCTGTTCTATTGCTGGGTGACAAGAACCCCCTTTTGCCGTGAATGAACCACTGCTGTGCCTGGGTGACAGGGGCCTAAATCTATCAAAATCCTCTGTTCTATTGCTGGGTGACATGAACCCCCTTTTGTCATGAATGAACCCCTTCTGTGCCTGGGTGACAGGGGCCTAAATCTATCAAATACTCTGTTCTATTGCTGGATGACATGAACCCCCTTTTGCCGTGAATGAAGTCCTGCTCTGCATAGCTGACAGGGAACTAAATTGTCACGACCGCTATCCCAGCAGCAGTCATGTCGCACCAGACGGAGGGGAAGGGGGACCCTTATCTACGGATGGGAAATAGAATGGCCACCCCTGACTAACCCTAAGCTGGCACCTGTCTGCCCTGATACCCTAGACGGGGTGTGAACCCGTGCGGCGAGCAGGATGCCTAAACCCTCAGTCACCCTAACAAGACTAGACTGGGGAAAGGCCGATGGGAGCACTAGTCACCATCACTCACGTCTAGGAGAACAACAGGGGAAGACAGCAACAAACAAACAATCTATAGCAGAGATAGACTTATCCAGTCACGAGCAGAGAAGGCGATCCCAAACACGACAGTCCACGCCGGACAAGAGCTCCACAGCAACACCGTCAAACGATCTCCTTCAAAGGTCAGAATAGCACTGGAAGTAAGGACTATATCTGGCAATGACTGCAAGTGAAACTGAAACTAATATAGTAGCTGGGAGTGGCAGACAGGACTCCCCTGAGAAGGATGCCTACAAACTCCCAGTCAGGACAAAAAGGTTCACAAGGCAAAACCCGGATGACATACCCTGAACCACGGAGCAAACTCACAAGCTATCGCGAGTAGCAAGTCGCTGTGACCTTCTCCTCCCAGACCTGTCTGGATCAGTCACAGTCGTGACATAAATTTAGTGAAAACATCTGTTACTGATCGGAAGATCCGCGACTACAAGCGCACGCTGCTGATGGCATTCCCACCTGACAGCAGGGGCACAGTGGAAGCACAAGGCGAAGGCAGAGGAGGAGGAAGAGGTCGCCAACGCAGCTGGGGCACCGCCAGCACCTGAGAAGGCAGGGTTATCATGGCCCAAATGTGGAAAAGCTTTGTCAGCCTTGGAGGTGCTGACCTGCCCTGCAGCCAGTGTATAGTGTGAACGTGTGTTTAGCACGGCAGAGAGCATTATCACAGGCCGCAGCCAATGTGGACAAGCTTACGTTTATTAAAATGAACCAGGCATGGATCCCACAGGACTTGTCCGTACCTTGTGCAGAATAGACATATATACCAGCCTCAACCATCCATTCTTGTACTCAAGTGCACTTATTCTTTGTTTTATTTTGTTATATGTCCCAATATTTTGGGGGATACCCCAATTTAAAAATAAAAAATTACACAAATCAGTGTTGGCTACCTATTCCACCTTTACCGCCGATTCCACCTACACCGCCACGTCAACCTACACCACCACCTCCACCCATCCACCGCCTCCTCAACCTCCTACTCCTAGATCCAGATTGATTTTAAGTCATTTAAGTCATTTCCTTATCCACATTGTTTGCAGAACAGTTGCCATGCTCTTAAGCACATTTGTATGCCTTTTGCAGTCCTCTAGCCCTTTCCAGGACTATTTTAGAGACATTTTAGTGCCCGAAAGTTCGGGTCCCTATTGACCTCAATGGGGTTCGGGTTCGGGGTCAAGTTCGGGTCCCGAACCCGAACTTTTTTTTCAAGTTCGGTCGAACTCGTCGAAACCGAACATCCAGGTGTCCGCTCAACTCTAGTTATAATTAGATATGAGCGTCAGGGGCTATATTCGAATTTGCTTATTTTTCGCCCTATAAGACTCACCAGCCCATAAGACGCACCTAGGTTTTTGAGGAGGAAAATAAGAAAAAATATATTTTGAACCAAAAGGTGTGCTTTTGGTGGGCTTTGAACTAACGGTAGCCTGTGAATGACACTATTATGGGGTATCTGTGGATGCCACTGTTATGGGGGTCTGTGGCTGACACTGTTATGAGCGTCTGTGGATGACACTGTTATGGGGGTCTGTGGATGGCACTGTTATGGGGGTCTGTGGCTGACACTGTTATGGGGGCGTCTGTGGTTGGCACTGTTATGGGGGCGTCTGTGGTTGGCACTGTTATGGGGGCATCTGTGGATGGCATGACACTGCTATGGGGGGGGGGGGATCTGTTGATGACAGATAAATAGCCTCTTATGCTATTTGTCATCCACAGATCCCCCCAATACAGGGGGTGGGGTCTGGCATCTACACTAGTTTTTTTAATGGCAGCGGGGGCCCAGTGCAGTCATTGTATTCTATTGCACTGGGCCCCGCTCACTGTACTAATCGTATCTATGGTAACTGCAGGCAATGTTTAACTATAGAATATGTTCGATCCAGCTGCCTGTACTTACGACCATAGCAGGCAGGAGGCTGGGCGGGCGGGCGGGCACTGGTAGCGTAACTCACTACGCCACGTGCCCGCGCCGCCTGCTTCATTCATAAAGTGGGCAGAGCAGGCACGTGACATAGGAAGTTACGCTGCCAGTGCCCGCCTGCCCAGCCTCCTGCCTCTTGCGGTCGTAAGTACAGGCTGCTGGATCAAACATATTCTATAGTTAAACATTGCCTGCAGTTACCGTAAATACGATTAGTACAGTGAGCGGGGCCCAGTGCAATAGAATACAGTGACTGCACCGGGACCCTGCCATTACAAAACTAGATGCCGGCCCCCAGCCCCTCCTCCCTCCTCGCTGATACAAACGCCGGCCGCGCATTGCAGCATGTGGTCGGCGGTGTATCAGTGTAAATGGCAGCATTCGCCCCATAAGAAGTACTGCCATTTTCCTCCCACTTTTGGGAGGAAAAAGTACGTCTTATAGGGCAAAAAATACGGTATATGTTCTAAAGCCTTTTGTGGCATGTATTAGTCGCAAAAGTAAAATATATTTGCCATTCAGCGATGCAGTTATATGTTCTAAAGCCTTTTGTGGCGTGTATTAGTGGCAAAATAAAAATATATTCGCCGTTCAGCGGTGCTGTAAAAATACAGCCACAAAATGGGATATTTATAAAAGCATCCTAAGTTCTAATTGTGAGAGGTACATACAGGTGAAACTCCAAAAATTTGAATATTGTGCAAAAGTTCATTTATTTCAGTAATGCAGTTTAAAAGGTGAAACTAATTTAAAGGCTCAGGAACCCTTTGCAGGTGTTATGGATTAATTAGCTGACTAGAGTGTGACACTTAGAATATTGAATCTTTTCACAATATTCTAATTTTCTGAAATTGTGACTTTGGGGTTTCATAAGCTGTGAGCCATAATCATCCAAATTATAACAAATAAAGACTTGAAATATCTTGCTTTGCATGTAATGAGTCTATCTCATATATTAGTTTCACCTTTTAAGTTGAATTATTGAATAAATGAACTTTTTCACAATATTAAAATTTTTCAAGTTTAACCTGTACCTTATGGGAATAAAAGGTTAGGGAACAAGAAGAAACCAATGTGGATAAATAGAACTGTAAAGAAAGCAATAAATGACAAAAAGAAAGCATTCAAATAACTAAAACAGCAGGGTAGTGAGGAAGCACTGAAAAACTATAAGGAAAAAAATAGAATATGTAAAAAACAAATAAAAGCGGCCAAACTAAAGACCGAGAGATTAATTGCCAAAGAGAGCAAAACTAACCCTAAAATGTTCTTCAATTCTATAAATGGTAAAAAGTTTAAATCTGAAGGTGTCGGCCCTCTACAGAGTAATGAGGGGGGAGTTGCAGAGAGTGATGAGGAGAAAACAAAGCTATTAAATATGTTTTTCTCCACTGTATTCGCTGAGGAAAATAAACTGTCAGATGAAATGCAGAATGTAAAAGTAAATTCCCCATTAAAAGTGTCTTGTCTGACCCAGGAAGAAGTACAGCAGCGTCTTAAAAAGATTAAAATAGACAAATCGCCAGGACGAGATGGCATACACCCCCGTATCCTAAGATAATTAATGTCATAGCCAGACCCTTATTTCTGACATTTAAGGACTCTATGCTGACAGGGAGTGTTCCACAAGATTGGCGCATAGCAAATGTGGTGCCAATATTCAAAAAGGGTCCAAAAACAGAGCTTGGAAACTATAGGCCGGCAAGTTTAACATCAGTCATGGGTAAACTGTTTGAAGGTTTTCTAAGAGGTGCTATCTTGGAGCGCCTCAATGAAAATAGGCAAATAACACCATATCAGCGTGGCTCCACGAGAAATCGGTCATGTCAAACTAATTTAATCAGTTTTTATGAGGAGGTAAGTTCTAGACTTGACAGTGACGAATCAATGGATGTCGTATATCTGGACTTCTCCAAAGCATTTGACACTGTACCACATAAAAGGTTAGTATATAAAATGAGAATGCTCGGACTGGGAGAAAACTTCTGTATGTGGGTAAGTAACTGGCTGAGTGATAGAAAAGAGGGTGGTTATTAACGGTACACACTCAGATTGGGTCACTGTCACTAGTGGAGGACCCTAATGGGTCAGTACTGGGCCCTATCCTCTTCAATATATTTATTAATGATCTTGTAGAAGGCTTGCACAGTAAAATATCAATTTTTGCAGATGGAACTTAACTGTGTAAAGTAGTTGACACGGAAGAGGACAGTATACTGCTACAGATGGATCTGAATAGATCGGAGGCTTGGGTTATGCACATGGGAAGAAATAATGCAAGTCACCCGTTCATACTAAATGGTAAAACACTGGGTAACACTGCCATGGAAAAGGACCTAGGAATTTTAGTGAACAGCAAACTAAGCTGTAAAAAACAGTGTGAGGCAGCTGCTGCCAAGGCCAATAAGATAATGGGTTGCATGAAAAGGGGAATATATGCCCGTTATGAGAACATAGTCCTATCACTTTACAAATCACTGGTCAGACCACACATGGAGTACTGTGTACAGTTTTGGTCTCCTGTGAACAAGGCAGACATAGCAGAGCTGGAGATGGTTCAGAGGAGGGCAACTAAAGTAATAACTGGAATGATGGAACTACAGTACCCTGAAAGATTATCAAAATTAGGGTTATTCACTGTAGAAAAAAGATGACTGGGAGAAGATCTAATTACTATGTATAAATATATCAGGGGACAGTACAGAAATCTCTCCCATCATCAATTTATCCCCAGGACTGTGACTGTGACTGTGACGAGGGGACACCCTCTGCGTCTGGAGGAAAGAAGGTTTGTACACAAACATAGAAGAGGATTCTTTAGAAGCAGTGAGACTATGGAACTCTCTGCCTGAGGAGGAGGTGCCTTCCTCTGGATCAACTTGCAGGATAGCAGGCTGAACTGGATGGACAAATGTCTTTTTTTCGACCTTATATACTATGTTACTATGTTTTAAAGCCGTTTGTGGCTTGTATAAGTGAAAAAAGAAAAAATATATTTTCAGTTTAGCAGTTCAGTTATATGTTCTAAAGCCTTTTGTATTAGTGGCAAAAGTAAAATATATTTGCCGTTCAGCAGTGTAGTTATATGTTCTAAAGCATTTGTGGTGATTATAAGTGGAAAAAGAAAAATATATTTGCCGTTCAGCGGTGCAGTTATATTATAAATACCTTTAGTCGTGTAATAGTGGCAAAAAGATATATATTTGCAGTTAAGCAGTGCAGTTATATGTTATAAAGCCTTTTGTGGCATGTATTAGTGGCAAAAGTAAAATATATTTGCCATTCAGCGGTGCAGTTATATGTTCTAAAGCTCTTTTTGTTGTGTAATAGTGGCAAATTAAAAATATATTTGCCGTTCACTGGTGCAGTTATATGTTATAAAGCCATTGTGGCACGTATTAGTGGCAAAAGAAGAATATATTTGTCATTCAGCGGTGCAGTTATATGTTTTAAAGCCTTTTGTGGTGTGTATTAGTGGCAAAAGTAAAATATATTTGGCACTCAGCGGTGCAGTTATATGTTCTAAAGCTCTTTTTGTTGTGTAATATTGGCAAAATGAAAATATATTCGCCATTCAGCGGTGCAGTTATATGTTCTAAAGCCTATTGTGGCGTGTATTAGTGGCAAAAGTTAAAAAAAATTGCAGTTCGTGCATTTATATGTTATAATTAGATATGAGCGGCAGGGGCTATATTCGAATTTGTGATATTTCACGAATATTTGGGTGAATATTTGTCATATATTCACAAATTCACAAATTTGAGATTATTTTCTTGATTGCGAATAGTCGGCAAATGCGCGCAAAATACAGGCGTGGGTCACTTTTGCTACATTTTTCAAGCTGGTAGAAGTTTCCTGAGACTGGGAAAAATACTGCAGTTAGAGTGCTCCAATTTATTTGCGATTGAGCAAATTGGCATTAACGATGAGAATATTTTGGCGCAATACGTGAAACTTCACATCTTAGCAGGTCTGCATGTATGTATGGACACCAGAACCTATCATACTACCTAACACCCTGCACTGCAACAGCTACACTATATCAGGATATAACCTACACTAACTATCTGTATTATATATATATAAGCTATCTAACTATCTATCTACTGTAGTGTGGAAAGCACAGAGCACAGCAATGACACTGCTCTCTCTCAGAACTTTAAAGAAAACTGTAGAAAATGACGGCTGGGGAGGTTCTTATATAGTAAGGGTTAGGCAGCTTTCCTATTGGTTGCTAGGGAGGCTGCTAAGCTCAGAGAAAGACATTGAAGCCTTTTCATTGGCCCACAAGCAACAAGGGAGGTTAATGATGAAAAAAAAATCTAGAATATTCGAAATTACGAATATATATCACTATATTCAAAATATTTGCGAAATCTTGAAGTACCGATATTCGCGATTAATATTCACGATTCGAATATTGGTGATCAACACTAGTTATAAAGCCCTTTTTGTCGTGTAATAGTGGCAAAAGAAAAAAATATTTGCCGTTCAGCGGTGCAGTTATATGTTCTAAAACCTTTTGTGGCATGTATAAGTGAAAAAATAAAAATATATTTGGCATTCAGAGGTGCAGTTATGTTATACATGCCTTTTGTCGTGTAATAGTGTCAAAAGAAAAATATATTTGCAGTTTAGCAGTGCAGTTATATGTTCTAAAGCCTTTTGTGGCATGTATTAGTGGCAAAAGAAAAATATATTTGCCATCCAGCGGTGCAGTTATATATTCTAAAGCCCTTTTTTGCATGTATTAGTGGATAAATAAAAATATATTTGCCGTTCAGCAGTGCAGTTATATGTTCTAAAGTCCTTTTTTCTGTATATTAGTTTGAAAAAAATGGCTTATTAACTGTTGTGTGGTCAAGTGAGAAAATTACTGACTTTTTTAGGTGTTTTAATTTCCTTTTTATTTATTTAGTTGATCTAACAGTATGTCAGACAGAGAAGTGCCAGGCCCTGAAGTTGCAGAGGCCTAAATGTTTCTGGTGCAGGCAGAGGTCGCAACAGAGTAAGGGACTGTGGAAGCAGGGGTCACTTCGAGAGGACTGAGCTCCCAGTGTCAGCTAGTGGTCATGTCTTGACCAGCAAGCCAGCGGTTCTTGAATGGTTGACTCGATCTTTGACTTCGTCGCAAATGACATCAGAGACCCCCAGCCAAGAGACAGTGGGTTCGTTAGACACAACCCTTAGTTGGCATGGCCCGGGAGCAGGCTCTGTGCCCTCACCTGTCCTCAACCTGCCTATGTCCTTTGCTTTTCCCCCAGCCAGAGAAGTATTGTATGCTGTGGGCTGAGCTCCACTATACAGTGAGGACGAGCTACTAGAAGACATTCAGCGGCTACTGGCAAGCCAAGATGTGGAGAAGACATCCGCCGCTTCCTCCACTAGGCGGGCAAGTAGTGATGAGGAAAGTAGCGTAGGAGCTGGTGTTGCGAGCGGTCAGGCTCCTGACCCAGCGACGGTTCAGGAGAACATCAGTGACATGCAGACAGTACTCGATGATGATGATGATGATGATGTAGCTGATTGCACTTTGGAGGCTAGTGAATTAGGGGCTTCATCATCATTGGGAGAAGAGGGTGGCAGCTTGCCCGTTAGGCAGCTGCGGAGCCAGCAAGTCGCTAGCGTGTCCGGGAGTCAACAGGGTGGCAGCAGTGGGAGGTCGGGAGCCAAACATGCCCGGGGTAGACCACCCGATTCGCAGGAGCCTACCTGCCCGGAAATTAGTGGTGAAGGGGTTCACGAAGGTAGTGGAAGTAGCGGTCAGTCAGTGAGGAGTATTGGGGGTAAAATCACCTACTCTGTTGTGTGGCAGTTTTTTGTTAAGCCGCCAGAGGAGGTGAACATGGCCATTTGTAGAATCTGTGGGAAGAAGGTGAAGCGTGGCCAGGGTGCCAATGTTGGCACCACGGCCCTGCGTCAACATATGCAGCATCAATATAAAGTGGCATGTGAGAACCGTGGCTCCAATGTGATGGTCTAGCCTGCTGCAGCAACCGCTGCATCACCCAGTGGCACGCACCTGATTTCAGGCAGTCAAGGCTCCACCACCTCAGCCGAAGGGAGCTGTCTGTCCTTCCCATCATCTGCTGGTCCTGATGTTTCCTTCTCCTCCTCCTACTCCTCATCAGTCATTCTGTCAGCAATCGATCACTGAAGCGATTGCCAATAAACAACAGTATGTGTGCACTCATCCAACGGTGCAGAAGCTGAATGTGCTCCTAGCCAAGTTGCTGGTGCTGCAGTCCCTCCCTCTTCAAGTGGTAGACTTTGCACCTTTCAGAGAACTGATGGCTTGTACTGAGCTGAGGTGGAGAGTCTCAAGCCGTAATCTTTTTGCCAAAAAGGCAGTGCCAGCCCTGCACACACATGTAGAACAGAAGGTGGGCCAGTCCGTGAGCCTGTCAGTGTCTGCCAAAGTGCACGGCAGCACCATTGTGTGGAGCTGTAACTTAGGTCAGGGACAATACATGTCCTTTACGGCCCACTGGGTGAACGTGGTTCCTGCAAAGCCACACCAGCAACTTGGCCAGGTGATGCTGCTTCCCGCCTCCACATTCTCACACCTTTGGTCCTGCGACAATGTCTGCCTCTGCCTCCTCATCCTCCACCGTTTCCTCAGCCTCCACTTCAGGGACAATTCAGAGTGCCCCTCCAGCATACCACATGAGCAGGGAACAGCGGTGTCATGCTGTTCTGCACTTCGTTTGCCTGGGTGAACGGAGTCACACAGGGGAGAAATTGATCCATGTCCTTCAGCAAGAAATCGAATCCTGGCTTTCTCCGCGACAACTGAAAATCGGAACAATGTGTGACCAACAATGGGAATAACATGGTGTCGGCACTGCGTCAAGGAGGGCTTAGCCATGCTCCCTACATGGCAAACGTGTTCAATCTGGTTGTCAAGCGGTTCCTGAAGTCTTCCACCCATCTGCAAGACATCCTAAAAATGGCCAGAAAACTTTGCATGCACTTCAGCCACTCGTACACCACAAAGCACACTCTCCTTGAGCTGCAGCGGCAGAACAGCATCCCTCGACATAGGCTGATATGCGACATTTCCACCCGTTGGAATTCCACCCTCCATATGTTGGACCGACTATACAAACAGAGAAAGGCCATAAACGATTTATTGATGATCCAAGCGGACAGGAGTACTCCCCTGTGTAACTTCGATGTCAGCCAGTGGCAGCTCATGCTTGACACCTGCCATTTGCTCAGGCCCTTGAGGATGCCACGTTATTTGTCAGTCACCAGGACTACGGGATGAACGATGTCATTCCACTGCTTTATGTCCAGATGCTGGTAAATCTGGCTGCTCAGGAGACGTGGCGCCTAGATCTCACGGCCACATGAGCCCTGTGGGGGCTGAACTGGAGGAGGACATTGGAGCAGAAGCAATGTTTAGCGAAATGGGTGGTTTTTATAAACAGGTGACAGGAGAGGAGGAGCAGCCAGAGGAGCTACAGGGCAATAAGGAGGAGGAGGCAGAGGACCCAGACACACCGTGGCAGTATGCAGTGTAGATGGAGGCAGGGGGTCCCTCCGAGTCACTTGCACAAATGACCCGATGCATGCTCACTTGCTTGCGTAGTGACAGCCAAATTGTCACCATTTGGCAGAGGGATGACTTCTAGCTCTCCACCTTGTTGGATCCTCCCTACCATTCCAAAATGGGGGCCTTTTTTACACCCACTGAGAAGGATGACAAACTTAACTACTATAGAGACATCCTATGTAGTCAGTTGGCCGCTGCCTATCTGCGCCATCGTCCATCCTCTCGCAAGTCTGACTAGGGGGGCCCTCTGTGCTCACGTTCCACTGCCATGGCTGCTGGGGAGGGGTGGGGTGGCAGGAGCAGTACCAGCTCCATAAGCAGCAATCTAGAGTCACTGATGAGCAGCTTTCTTCACCCGCCTAGTGAGGAAACTACTCACCAGTAACAGCAGCAGTTAGACCTGGAGCAGGACCTAAACCAGCAGGTGGTGGCATACTTGGGGACAGCACCCTGCCACCCCACATTGAAGATATGCTGGACTACTGGATTTGTAGCAACAACTGGCAGAGTTTGGCCTGTAGTGTGGCAGTAGTGTGGCATCAGAGCGGGTGTTTAGTGCGTCAAGGCCATAGTTACCCTAAGAAGAACTTGCCTGTCCACCCAAAATGTGTAGAGCCTGACCTTTGTCAAGATGAATCAAGCGTGGATCAGCCAGAATTTCCACCCACCAATTACTGATACATCAGACTAGATCACACCATGGTGATAGAGGACTGTCTACGGGAGAGGATAACCCATATTATTGCCCAAATCCTATATGGAATATAAAATACAACCAGTGAACTATCTATTATATAGAATATTTGAATCCAACGCACATATTCGTATTCGTATAATTATTATTGGGATCTATATTTATTAAATATATTGTCTGATTTAATGTATTTTATATAGCTGTAGTGTATATTCTTTTATAACCATCTTATTTCACTACCCATTTTATTGTCGGTACCATTTTTATCTGCTGCTTCACATCCAATTCTATACTTGCTGATATTGTAATGTATTGTTATTATTTATATTGTCATTAAAGATCCCTATACTTTTAGAGTGTGCCCCACTTCCATTATTTATACTTTGACAAAAGAGACCAGTTTCTTCTGGCTACCGGCCTCAGCTACTATTCTGATGCTGCCACCTGCCTGATACCACACATCTGATGCCAAGTGCTCCTTCTTTCATCCACCATCTTCAGCGGGTACTGGTATTACCACCCACCTCCCCACTCTGTCACCGGGTCACTCTGTGGTCTCCTCATGCTGCTGCCACCTCCACACTATGTCATTTTGCCACTCTGTGGCCTCCTAATGCTGCTGCCACCTCCGCACTATGCCACCATGCCACTCTGTGACCTCCTGATGCTGCTGCCACCTTCGCTCTTGTCACCTTGCTACTCTGTCGCCTCCTGATTCTTCTTCCATCTATGCGTGTTACTGCAAGGCACAGTGTTCTACACTACTATAAAGGCTCTCTATAGACAGGAAATAGCCATTTTTTATGCGATTTACCGCAAATAAATTCGGATCGAACTGAATTTTTGCAGAAAATTTGGCGAACCGGCCGAATCGAATTTTTGAAAAATTCACTCATCTCTAGTGTTTACATTGAGTCTAGTACAGGAGTGGTTGTTACTAGATGATGAATACTGGATGCTTTCAAGGGCATGTTCCTTCTTTTACTGCTCAGATTGGAGAATAAAATATAGTAACCATCCATCTATTGCTGTATGCAACGATTATTTGCTTATATCCCCTTTACCCAATAACACACTTTATTGACAATGTGCTGGGTAGTTAGATCCTTCTTTCACACACCATATAGAATTAATATGTAGAATATGGCATAAACTGGGAATATTACGCAGTAACATTAGAACTGACATTATATACTGCATGAAGGCTTTCAAAGAGCAAGATGACCTTTAATGTCAATGGATAATCTTTTTGTGTAGTTAATGTAATGGGTCAAAGTCTTGACTTTTACAATCCCTAGAGACTGGGGGATGGAATGAAGGTTATGTTATATTTACCAGTTGTTCTCTATGAGGTACTGTATGGTGTCAACTGCTCTCTGCATTAAATTCAGATAGAGCAATTCACAAATTCTGCACATCATAGCTTAACTTACAGTAGGAGTCCACTAGATCTGTTTCTTTTTGCTTTAATAGAGCTCTTTGGGGGGTCCTTGTTGTCATGACTCCTTCAAATACCTTGTTTTTATTCAAAACACGACAGTCAAGCTGTAAGAATCCTTTTGAAATGATTCTCCTAAGGCGATCTTGCCACAAAATGGTCTGAAATTTTTATATCAATTAATTTTTATTAAGCGAGTACTAAAAGTTAAGATCTGAAATCATTCAAATGTTAGGTCTTATGGTTATTAAAATATATAGCTTTGTCTTTATGAGGTTTTAATGCCCCATGCGCACAGCAGAAAAGCTGTCCTAGTATTCCCTATTGTGGCTCTATATATCTGCAGGGTATAAATGAAGCTGGAACCTGTAGGCAGTGTTATGGTGTTTCATTTATTTAGGACATTTAAGCTTCATTTAGCCAACTCAGTCTGTAGTGCTCTGCCGTTTCCAATGCTACAGAAAGTGGATTCATTTTAATAACCAGTCAGCACAACTATTTTTTGTAGTTTGGAGAAGTTAGACCAGGAATTAGAGTCCCAAGACCAGGAGCAATGGGGAAGTATTTTTTTTTTTTTTTTTTTTTTTTTTACTTTTTAAGCTATCCCCCCCCATTTTCCAGAGTCAACCCATTTAAAAAAATATTTTTCTAGTTTCATGCAAATATAGGAGAGAATTGTTTCCACTACTCAGTTCAGAACAAGACTAGGTATGCTAATTTAAAATACAATTGTGTAAGTTTATAAAAATATTACTGAAAAGGAAAAGAACTTGGTCCCCAAATTCTAAAAACTGGTAGAAAATTAGTAGCTACAAAATTGATTGATGCATGGAGTAATGCCAAGGCATAGTGACTCATGCACAAAGATTGAAGAGTTAAAGGCAGTAGAGCTTGTTCATGTCTCATAGAACACTAATAGAAAACCTTTAGTTGCCATACAAACTCTGTGTCATCTAGGAGTGTACACAGATCTCACAAAATCCTACAGCAAAACTTAGCATGGGCCCATACTGCCCCACCCAGTTTCCAAGTATGCATGTGTCAATGCAAAGTGTGCCTCCCCACTTTATTAGTTGATAAGAATGTTTAATTTTTTTTAAAAAGTCACTCTTCACACACGTCTACTGTATGCAGGGAAAATGTGAAACAGATGCCTCATATATGGCTCTCATTCTGAACATCATATTTCTCAATGTTTTTACACCACAAAACTTGCATAAATGAACTTATCAATCTCATGCTTCCATTTATACGGTGTATCATAAGACTGACTAGCTGCAGCAACAACTATGAGAAGTGCAGTACATAGGAATTTATACAATAACCATAGATCACCATGGAAGCTGTAAATAATCTCTTTGTGCTGGGCTCCCCCTAGTGGTGGCTTCTAGAAAATGCAGAAATCTATGTCAGGAATAGGAGAAGCAGTTCAGTGTCGGGCCCCATAGCAGTTGCCTGGTACACCACTGGGGGTCTGAAGCTATACTTTTCTCTAGTAACAAGCTCCATACTTGTTATATTAAATTTCACCTCCTCAGGAAACATAAATATATAAATGATTCAACCATATGATCAGTCTGAATCGGCTTTCTTGCTTGGCTGTTGATGGAAAAATATTTCTTTAAATATATATTTTATATTAAGAGTTACTTAGGTACTGTATGTTATTATTTCTATTTTTTTTTAAATCTTTGTAAGGATCGCTGACTAACAGGAAATAAAGCTAAGATATCTGGGTTAGCAATCTGTAGAATATCTTGTCTTCGCTCCCTGTCTTAGTCTATAGAAACATTTGTTATATGCCCTATATAAACCTGCAAGTAAGCCACATAGACAGAATGGTTATTTTCGATTATGCTGACGTCAGAAGCCTGATAATACAGCTTGTCTTCTCAGATAATGTCAGACAACATTTAGCACGCCTTGATATTATATCTTGTGTTATTTGCTTGTCTCACTGCCGACAGGAATAAACTGGACCTACTCAGACGACCATGTGCCTTATTGATATTTGAAATTCTCCTAACATCTTGGTCCTTAGAGATGGAATCCAACATCCTCTGTCTTCATCCAGACGTGGGCTAAAAACCGTGCATGGGGAAGTCTCGGCCTTATAGAGTCAAAAGACCTCAGGCTAAATTGCCACATGGACTGAGACGAGGTGATGGATTCTGAATAGGCAGAGGAGAATAGGGACTTTTTCATCTGAATTTGGATAAGAAATTAAAATAGAAGTTGTTTTGGCTTTGTCTTCATGTTTTGTGGCTTTGTTCTCTCATAGTATCTGGGTCTGTGTAACTAGAGTCTTAGATACAAACTAAGTTAAATTACTAAGTTCTTGGTACGTCTTTTGGGACGATGTAACTAAGGTCTTGAAGGATTGTGTTTAGACTGAATACCAGATTATTGTCTTTGAAGACTAAGTCTTGGTACGTCTTCCTGGGACGTTGTAACTAAGATATTGCCTATAATATAAGACAAAGATATTACCTTTAATATAAGACCAAGTGAAGTCCATAGTCTGTTCAAATTCTCCTAACAGCTGTATGTTTAGTGCACCATAATCTTTACATCCCGATGAGTATGGAGATGGCTTGGATGAGTTGTTACTACTAGCGGTCTGACCAATTGGACACATACTGTACAAGCTTGACCGCCTTTACCCTTTATTCATGAATAACAACGACTTTGCAGGTTGTCGTGGTACATTAGTGATAGCCCTTTTCAGTCATCTGTGTGCTCTGCCCTCACTACTGAATTGCTGCTGAATGGTGGATAGATATTGGGGCCATGGCTCCTATTTTGTAACATTAGCATAAACCCGATATTATTTCCTATAAGAATTTACTGAATGATAATTATCATAAAATTAGCTCTATATTTCTTCTTTCAGTGTGTAATCTCTTAGCGGGAATCCCATCTGAGACTGAACATTAGAAAAGGCTGACCAAAAATTGAAGATCTGTCAACATACCATATTCTAAGAAATGCAAGGTAGGTGGTGCCATATAAATGGCAGAATCTTCTTCTCATACATTCTTTACCATACTGTTGCCAGTTTACGCTTTGTAAATGTATTACCTATGGGCTTACTTAATAGACAATACTGTCCTGTAATGTTTGAGAGTCATACCAGTAGATTTCAATCTAACGCTAGAATTAATAGGGCATCTACACATTTGTTCCTCAAAGAAACAGCTTTCCTCTGAAAAGCTATGGCTTCAGAGTAATTCCTCTTCAATTGAATGTACGACCCCTAAGGGATGTTTTAATCAAATGAGTCGTTGACAAGATGCTGCATGATGTAGGAGTAGGAGGCATTTTTTTCTCCTCTAGATGCCAATGTGTATTATGTGGTTTTTTAAATCAGAATCTCTTCTCATTATTAAGTTCAAGTAATTGATAGACGTGGCTCAAAGGTAAAAGAGGGATTTCATTTATTCTTATTCAACGAGACATGGAAGAAATCAGCAACAGAAGAATGAACTTGCCCGAGGATACAGGAATAAAACATTTTTAAAGGTGACTCTTATTTGAAATAGTGCACATTCTGAATTTTAATAGGCATCATTTATATTTGTAATAACAAAAATCTGTAAAACACAAAATGAAAGTGACATTGAGTTTTAGCAACAATTTTACTTAAACTAATAGTAAAATAGTTAACTGCCTTCCCTTTTTGGAATAATTAGTTTTCAATATGCACCCCCCCTGCCCACCCAAAAAAGTTCAGGGCCCATTCACACGACCATATTTTTGATCCACATCCGATCCACATTTTTTGCAGATCAGATGCAGACCCATTCATTTCAATGGGGTCACAAAAAATGAAGGAACACGCCATATGCTGTCCATATCCTCTGTTCTGCAGCCCTGCAAAAAATATAGAGCATGTCCTATTCTTGTCCAGTTTGCTGACAAAAATAGGCATTATTACAATGGGTCCACACAAAAAAATGGATGCAACACAGATGTTGTTATCTGTATATTTTGTGGACAGATGACATCAAAGATGACAGTTAGGGTACATGGAGCTCTTATTAGTGCTAAATAAAAAAAAAAAATCTAATATCTTACCTAATCTTTTTAGAGTATTACTCTTTAATTCAAGCACTGCAAGGAACTGTCACCGCCAGTTCTGTGAAAAGGTCTGTTAGACGTTCTTCTCTACCTCTTGCATGACGTTCTTTGTTTTGGTTTCACTTTGTCATCTCCTTTCCTTCTCCCAGCTGTCACCTATTTACACTAATTGTCTCCCTTTATATTCCCTCCCATACTGCCTCACTTTGCGGTTTATACTTCTTCCTGGATGAGTTGTTCACTGCTGGAGGCTGCTACTGCTGATTCCTCAAAAAAGTATTCTTCCTTTATTTGCGTTTCCTTGCTGGCTTGATTCTAGTGACCCTGACTCCGTCCGTATTAAGTGCAGGGAGCCGGTGGTCGTGTCCCCTCACTATTATAGGGTTTTCAGGTGTCACACAGTATAAGGTACGTGGGCATGCAATCGTCTACCATAAAGACCTTTGCATGGGCATAGCAGTCAAGGAGAGCTCTAGGGGTTTTATAGGGCTCACCCAGATGCTCCTTAGTTTATGATCAAGCCAGTCGGATGTTTATTTATAAGTTCCAGCTTTCTGCAACACCATCCGTGACATTATAAACTGCCATAACCGTTTTAAGCATGGATCCGGTTTCAGCCTTGATTTCGCTGGAGGTAGCAGATCTCCGTAAAACTGTGTCTCAGTTTCAGGTGACCGGTTCTGCTGGCGTTCATGGAGTTTGTTCCGAGCCCAAGATCTCGCTTCCGGATACGTTCTCCGGGGATAGTGAGAATTTTGTTTGCTTTAGAGAGGCTTGCAAACTCCATTTTCGCCTACTTCCCCATTCCTCTGGTGATGAGGAGCAGAGGGTGGGGATCATCATATCGCTGCTCAGGGATAACGCTCAGTCTTGGGCCTTTTCGCTGCCGGTGGGGACACTGCCCCTCCTATCGGTGGATTAATTTTTTGTAGCCCTGGGGCAGATATATGATGACCCAGATCGTATTGCTCTGGCTGAATCTAAACTGCATCTTTTATGCCAGGGTAAAGAGTCCGCAGAGATATATTGTTCAGAATTTTGGAGATGGGCAGCTGATATTGGTTGGAATGATGCTGCACTCTGAAGTCAATTTTGCCATGGTCTTTCGGAAAGATTGAAAGATGCATTTGCTTTTCATGAGAGACCAGCCTCGTTAGAATCTGCCATTTCTCTAGCTGTTCGTATTGACAGGCGAGAGAGAGAGAGCGAGCGCGAGAGAGAACTACTCTTTCCTGTCATATTCAGTCCAAGGACAGTGGGGCTGTCTCATTCAGTGTGCAGGGGTCTCAGTCTCTCTCAATCCCCTCTGAGGAGGAGGCCATGCAGCTGGGTTTGCTTGCCTGTGGGGCTGTCTCATTCAGTGTGCAGGGGTTTCAGTCTCTCTCAATCCCCTCTGAGAAAGAGGCCATGCAGCTGGGTTTGCTTGCCTCTTATAGTAGAGGATTCAGCTTTCAGAGGAGAGTTTGTTTCTGTTGTGGGGGTATAAATCATTTGGCTAATGTTTGCCCCTCTAGGAGATTCATGGAGTTTTCTGAGGGTAATAAAAGAAAAACAAAAATAAAAAAACCCTCTAAAAACTTTCCATTTGCTACTATTGGCAAGGTTGATGCGGAAATTGAAGGTTTGCCATTTACTTGTAGTTCCCGTTTTCTCCTACCTGCCAGGGTGGCGCAAGACAGCAAAAACATTGTTTGTGAGATTTTTGTAGATAGTGGAGCAGCTGTCAATCTCATTGATAATCAATTTGCAATAACGCATGGTTTCCAGGTATGCACTTTGGAAAAGGATATACCTGTTTTTGCTATCGATTCTGCTCCACTTTCTCAAAGATCATTAAAGGGCATAGTTCACAATATCCGTTTGACTGTGGGTGATGCTCACGTTGAGGATATGTCATGTTTCGTCTTAAGCGGATTACCTACTCCTCTAGTGTTGGGGCTACCCTGGCTCACTAAACATAACCCCACCATTGATTGGCAAGCAAGGCAAATAAATGGTTGGAGTGAGTTTTGCAGAGAGAATTGCCTCACGGCATCTCTTTCAGAGGTTTCTACCAAGACTGTGCCATCTTTTCTCTCTGAATTTTCGGATGTGTTTTCCGAGAGTGGTGTCCAGGAGTTGCACCCGCACAGGGAGTACGACTGCCCTATTAATCTTATCCCAGGCGCCAAACTGCCAAAATCACGTTTATACAATCTCTTCCAACCTGAAAGAGTCGCTATGCGTACTTATATCTCTGAGAGCCTGAGAAAGGGACACATCCGACCCTCGAAGTCAACTGTTGCCGCTGGTTTTTATTTTGTTAAAAAAAAAGATAGTTCTTTAAGACCTTGTCTGGATTTCAGGGAGCTGAACCGTATCACGATTCGTGACCCATATCCGGGGCTAAGATTTTTTTTAAGTTGGATTTAAGAGGGGCATACAACCTAGTCAGGGTCAGGGAAGGGGATGAATGGAAGACGGCCTTCAATACCCCTGAGGGTCATTTCGAGGATTTGGTTATGCCCTTTGGTTTGATGAATGCTCCGGCCGTCTTCCAACATTTTGTGAACAGCATTTTTTATCATTTAATGGGGAAATTTGTACTGGTGTATCTAGATGACATTTTGATTTTTTTCTCCTGATTTCAAGATTCATCGGGACCACCTATGTCAGGTCTTGCTGATTCTGCGGGATAATAAATTGTACGCTAAACTGGAAAAATGTGTGTTTGCGGTTCCGGAGATTCAATTTCTTGGTTTTCTTCTCTCTGCTTCTGGTTTTCGCATGGACCCTGAGAAGGTCAGTGCTGTGCTTGATTGGGAGCTTCCGGAGAATCAGAAGGCGCTGATGCGGTTTTTGGGTTTTGCCAATTATTACAGAAAGTTCATTTTGAATTATTCCTCTGTTGTTAAGCCACTCACTGATATGACTAAAAAGGGTGAACCCTATAAAACCCCTAGAGCTCTCCCTGACTGCTATGCCCATGCAAAGGTCTTTATGGTAAACGATTTCATGCCCACGTACCTTATACTGTGTGACACCTAAAAACACCACTGCATTTACCCAGTGTGCAGTTAGGGAGATATAATGTCCCTGCACATGCTTACTGGTCCACGTATCGGTGGTTATGTGTACCTTGCCACAGATGGCGTTGCGCAGTACACACCTAATTTTGTCCACTTGGTTGTGCAGGGCAGGGATGGCCTGCCTGGAAAAGTAGTGGTGACTGGGAACCACGTACTATGGGACAGCCACTGCCATAAGGTTTTTAAAAGTATCCGTCTCCACCAGACTAAATGACAGCATTTCAAAGGCCAGGAATTTTGAAATGCTGGCATTCAGGGCCAGAGATCACGGGTGGGTAGGGGGGTACTTCCATGGGACAGTGTGGAGATGCTTGGTGACGGAGGTGGTAGCATTGTTGCCACATCCTCTGTTTGCAGGGTGGCAGGTTCCAATGTCACTCCAGAGGGGGAGGGAGAGGCCAAGGGAGAGCAAAGTAGGGCAAGCCCTCCACCCCACTTCCTCTCAGGGTCATGTGAGAACTCTTCATCTTCCTACTGTAAGGGATCACTGTACTTGGGGGGATCATTCTCACAAGAATCGTCTTCAGGACACCAGGTTTCAGGTCCAAACAGTGCATTTCATGTGCCTCAGCAAACCAAACATAAATAATACAAAATAAACACCTGCCCGGCTGGGCTCTAACTAAACATTAATTTCCTAACTCCTAAGTCACAGTTCACACCCTGTGAACCCATGCGGATTTGTCAGCCAATGTCCCACAGCCTCCTGGCTGTACAGAGTCCAGTACGCCCATTGTCTCCAGTTCAGTATTTATGGTGGGGGATTGGGGCTTAGTAGTCCGCCTGACTATAGCCCTGCGACCCTCGCAGGCGTCGCTTCGTCACCCAACTCCAGGCTATTTCCCAGCCTTGTGGTCCCTCAGCCTTGCCCAGCTGATAGCACACAGACAGAGCATCCAGGCCTCTGTCTACAGCTAACACACTGCCCCCCTTGCTGACACCCTGGGAGGTGCTTTGTGCCAGCCTGATTACTTCCAGCTGGTCTCGCCTGTGGTGGAATAGGTATGTGGACCGAACTATCCACCCCTTCCTTGCCTCTAACCCTGCGTGAGACCTGTCACTGTCTCACACTACCTACACACCGTTTTAGTGGTTTTGTCCAAAATGAGCCTGGAAACATCCGACAAATAGCAAAATTCGCTCACCCTTACAGTACATTGTAGTAAAAAAAAAAATTTAATCAGGCAATGAAAAATCCCTTTGGGAATTAAAATAAGAGTAGATTAAATAAAAAATGTATAACAGGACACAAATAAAGTGAAGCTGGCACCACCTAAACCTAAGTTTTTCTGATTTTGGTTTTCTGATTTCGTTTTTCTTTTATATCTGAAAAACTATTAGACCTCTATTTAAACCAGGGGCGTACATAGAAATAATTGGGCCCCATAGCTAGAATCTGAATTTAACCCCCATGTCCTGCCCTTGTCCCCTCCCACTACCCACTCCTAGCCCCTTGAACTATCAGCAGAGATTCCGGAATGCAACGTTATTTCATCTGGCAAACTATCTGTACCCATGCTGGATCCCAACGGACCCTATTATTATTGGGATAGATGCACTACTGTGGTGGATGC
The DNA here is from genome assembly GCF_905171765.1 of Bufo bufo. Taxonomy (NCBI): domain Eukaryota; kingdom Metazoa; phylum Chordata; class Amphibia; order Anura; family Bufonidae; genus Bufo; species Bufo bufo. The sequence continues at coordinate 389,256,526 of NC_053389.1, forward strand.
AATCAACAAACTCTGACTAAGCCCTTACACTGATGTTAAAATGAGACTTTAGCCAATATATCCTTGTATTAAGGACATACCGGAGCCGCACCCGGTCAAGGTATCTCAAGTGGCATGGGACCTAGTGCTAACCTACCTGTGCTGCATGGGCAGTACCATGCGCCAGTGAGCGAAATTACGCGAGCGTAAAGTCCAACTTACAGCAAACAGCTCCCAGTTGCCTCCAGTGTGAAACCACACATACAGTGGGAGGAGGGAGGAGGCTGTGAGTCCCACCCATGGCTGACTAATATGACTCAGGACTCACAGTTGCACCTAAATGTTGCCTATGGATGGAAATCAAGGCACATTCAAATTTGGAGTTTATACACCTCCAAGCATACATATACAAATTACATGAAAAAATAACGTGGTCTTAAGAGTCAGGAAATGCTCAACCCCATATGCAGTTGTGCATCTATACCCAGGGGGAGCAAATCCTGCACATGTGGTTTGTTGCTAATGGCGATCCCCAGCAAAAAATGCTTGCAATGGAGGATGCCCGCAGCGGACCACAAGTACCACAAAGACATCCTACACCAGATAGCAAAATGTGTGGATGTAATTGACTATTTGAAATAAACATTTACAAGAATAGGTGCACTACTGTGGTGGATGCAATCAACAAAATCTGACTAAACCCTCACACTGATGTTAAAATGAGACTTTAACCAATATATCCTTGTATTAAGGATATACCGGAGCCCACACACCCCGTCAAGGTATCTCAAGTGGCACAGGACCTAACGCTAACCTACCTGTGCCGTATGGGCAGTACAAGGGGCCAGTGGGCGAAGTACGGGAGAGTAAGGTCCGACTCACAGCAAACAGCTCCCAGTTGCTTACAGTGTGAAACCACACATACAAAGGGAGGAGGGAGGAGGCAGTGAGTCCCACCCATGGCTGACTAATATGACTCAGGCCTCACAGGTGCACCTAAATGTTGCCTATGGATGGAAATCAAGGCACATTCAAATTTGAAGTTTATACACCTCCAGGCATACATATACAAACTAGATGACAAAATAGCGTAATCTCAGGAAATGCTCAACCCTATATAATGTGCCATAACCCACCCCCTCCCCCATGAGCTACAGCCTGCCTCTGTTTTACCCTTACCCCTCCACTCCCATTACTGAGTGACTGAATATGCCTTTGTAGCCGGCTGTCATTGTGCATAGCACCATCAGGGCCCGGGGAAGATCTTTATAGCACTGGGCTGGAGTCTGGAATGATGACGATTAGGTTAGGTCCAGAAAGGTCAGTCGGGTCACAGTAAGACATGTGTTGGCAGAGGAACAGGAACGGGAGAAGTACTTTGAATCCAGAGGGAAAAAAGCAGGTTTGAGAGCTGCATTTATACAAGCAGACAAACAACAAGAGTTTGTGAGTAGAGTTGAGCGAACTCTAAACTGTAAAGTTTGGGTTTGTACCAAACTTTAGGGTTTTTTGTACCCGGACCCGAACATTTTCGTAAAAGTTTGGGTTCGAGTTCGGTGATCGGCGATTTAATGGCGCTTGTTGAAAGGCTGCAGGGCAGTCAATCAACAAGCGTTTAACTAGTGTGCCCTTAGAATCCATCACAGCCATGCCTACATTGCTGTGATTGGCCAAGTGTGACCCAGCCTCTATATAAGCTGGAGTCACGTAGTGCCACACGTCACTCTGCTCTTACTAGTTGTAGGGATAGGATGCTGCTTCTGAGACGGAGAGATTAGGAAAGATTTTAGTTTTGGGGGTGCAATGCAACATTTTTGTACCCTGCCCTGAGCCCAGTGAGACAGAATTTTTTTTTAAATCCGTCTGTTAGTTAGGTGGGCGTCGGTGGCCATTTTGTGCAACAGCAGTCCACCAGCACTGCATATGTGCCCGGGACAATCATTTAATCCTGTTCTTGTAGTTCAGTGGCCGACATATACCCATTTTTAAAGTGCACCTGCACTGCAAATGTGCCAGGGGAAGGGAAAATAATACAGTCTGTGAGTTCAGGGACCCAGGGGGTGACATATACCCATTTTTTTCTGTAAAGTACCCCAGTGCTGCATTTCTGAAAATGAAATATAATCAGTTAAATCCATCTGTTCCATTGTGGGGAAACATATTTAAATTTTTTGTTGTAAAGTACCTGTGAGGCCTGCACTGCACATGTGATAGGCAGGCACATAAATTCAGCAAATCCATCTGTTCCATTGTAGGGGTGACATATCCACAATTTTTTATGTAAAAAACCCCTGTGCTTCATTTGTGAGAGTGAAATATAATCTCAGTTAAATCCAGCTGTTTCATTTAGGGTTAAAAAAAAACTTTTTTTGGGCAATAAAGTACCTTTTTGCCATGTGCTGCATTTCTGACAGTCCAATAAAACCGCCAAATACTGCAGTTAAATTTTTGGGTGAAAAATTTACATTTTTGTTGCTATAAAGTAGATTTGAGGCCTATGCTGAGTTCCTGTCAGTAAAATAGAACCATTAAATACTGCTGTTACATTTTGGGCTTCAAATATCCATTTTTGGGTGTAAAGTACCTCTGAGGCCTGCACATGTGACAGGCAGGCACATAAATTCAGCAAATCAATCTGTTCCATTGTAGGGGTGACATATCCAACATTTTTCATGTAAAAAAAAACCCTGTGCTTCATCTGTGAGAGTGAAATATAATCTCAGTTAAATCCATCTGTTTAATTTTGGGATCAATAAAGCACATTTCTGGTAGTTAAAGAAATACAGTTAAATCCATCTGTTTCATTGTGTGTGAGAAAAAAAACATTTTTTTGGGCAATAAAGTACATCTGCTGCCTGCACTGCATAGCAGACCGGGCAATAAGTTTAAAAAATTGGTCTGTTCCATTGTTGGGTGACATTAACCCATTTTTTCTGTCCAAAAAACCTGCTCTGCCTAGGAGACAGGGACCTAAATTTCTCAAATTCGTCTGTTCCATTGTTGGGTGACAATAACCCATTTTGGCCGTCAAAAAACCCCTTCTCTGCATTGTTCACAAGGAACTTAATTTAGTAAAAACGTCTGTTACTTCGGTGGGTGACCGCAAAAAATTAAGAGAGCGTCAAACAAGGGACGTGGCCCTGGTCGTGGTGTTGGTGGAGCTCCTGTTGCAGGGAGAGGACGTGGTCGATCTGTGCCAGCTACACGCCCAAGTGAAACACCTTCAGTGTTATTTAATAGGGCCGAATGCGGCTCTATGAATGGTGAGGCCAGAACAAGTACAGGCGATAGTAGATTGGGTGGCTGACAGTGCCTCCAGTTCCTTCACATTGTCTCCCAACCAGACCCCTGCTGAAAGATCAGAGTTGGCAACTGCAGCCCATGGCCATCAGTATTTCACCTCACCCCCTTGCAAATCAGACAAGCAGTCTGAGTCCCAAGTCATGCAGCAGTCTCTTCTGTTACAGGATGAGTACATGGGAGGACCACCGCAGCACGTCTCGGATGATGACAAAACACAGGTGCCAACTGCTACGGCTTTCTGTAGTCTGCAGACCGACAAGGAGGGCAGGGGTGAAGACTAGGTGAAAGATGATGTGGAGGACGATGAGGTCCTCGACCCCACATGAAATCAAGGTCATGCGAGTGACCTGTGTAGTTCAGAGGAAGAGGCGGTGGTCACACAGAGCCACCAGCGCAGCAAAAGAGGGAGCAGGGTGCAAAAGCGGAGCGGCCATCCCCTAGACAGTACGCCTGCTACTGCCCACTGCACCAAGGGACAGAGCACACCAAAGCCAGCTCCAAGGAGTTCCCTGGTGTGGCAGTTCTTCAGACAATGTGCTGATGACAAGACACGAGTGGTTTGCACACTGTGCAATCAGAGCCTGAAGCGAGGCATAAACGTTCTAAACCTGAGCACAACCTGCATGACCAGGCATCTAAGTGCAATGCATGAGCTGCAGTGGAGTAGACACCTCAAAAACCAAGAAAGGTCTCTGGCTCCTCCTGCTTCCTCTTCTGCTCTAGTCTTGGCCTCTTCCTCCCCCTCTGGAGTGAAAGTGGCACCTGCCACCCCGCAAACAGAGGATGTGGCAGCAACGCCACCACCTCGGTCACCAAGCATCTCCGTTCTCACCCTGCAGCTGCTCGCCAGTCAGCGCTGCAGTGTAACTTCGGCCTTCCCGCTTACCGCCTCATATGGAGGACACCTAACCATATAGGGAGGGTGTACAGGGACTGGGGGTCCCCCTTCCCCCCTTTCCCAGGTTCCCTATCCTTGTTTGTAGGGCCCCATTTGATATTGGTCAGTGTTTGGTGCTTTGGGGGTTAATGATGTCATCCTGCAGTGCAGGTAGGGGCGTGCTGCATAGGTGCCCCTTTATAAGACCCTGTGTCTCCTCCTTCTTCCTCTTTGGCAGAAGCGCTGTGTGTGATAAGATCAGCGTTCCGTCTGCATAAGAGGGATGGATCCCCTGAGGGATATGTTTATGGCTCGCATGGCGGAGGGGGGTGAGGACTGGCTGCGCTCATTCCTCTGCACCCTCAGATCCCCCCTGCCGTCTGCCCCTGGCCATGTGGTTACCACTGGTGGCGCTCCTAATGTGCCCCTTAGTTCTGGAGCTTCATCGGGGGGCCGGCGGTCTGCCCGGCAAATACGCTCCCCCGCTAGGCTCGGCCATAGCCCCCCTCCCTGCATACCTCAAGCACTGCTGGTGCAGCTGCGATCCCGGCCGGCCAGCGCTTCTCTGCTGCGCCGGCCGTAGCTCCGCCCCTTCCGGGTTCATCACACACACTTCCGGTTTCAGTGTATATGCCGGCATTGTGGCGTGACATCGGAGCAGCGATTATGGGTGCGAATGTTAGTCACCCTCCCTCTGGGGATTCGCCTCCTACCCCCCCAAATTTACAGCCTTCACCCCTCCCAACCCCCTCTGCAGTTTATGTGCAAGGGGAGGCTGAACCCACTTCACCATCTGCCCTTGTGGGGGGCAATACAGAACAAACTGCAGCTGTGGGTGCTCCGGTGAGTGCTCCTCAGGCAGCTGCTGTGGGGGCTCCCGCCCAGCAGCTTCAGGCCAGTCCCCCAGCCCCCCGGCGATCGCACAGGCACAGAGCAAGATCTGATTCATCACCCTCCTCTGTTTAGAGCCGGAGGCGGAGTCGGCATGGGTCGCACAGGTGTCAGTCCCGTCGCCGGTCTGGCGATTCGCGGTGGAGTAGACGCTCCAGATCTTCTAGGTGGCGGTCTCCATCCTCCTCAGAGGGATCATCCGCCGCTTCGGGAGAGTCCGTCTGTGAACGACGCCATTACCCCGGAGGATTCGTCAGTGTCATATGTTTCATTCGACAGGGCAGTCGAGTTGGTCAGGGAGGCCGGTAAAGGGGCTCTCTCGGCGAAATCAGACATAGAATCAGCTTTCCGCCTCCTCCCGGTTCACCCCGATTGTTTTCATTTACTAGGTTGCCGGGTAGATGGTCTGTTTTACTATGACACGTGCCTCCCCATGGGATGTTCCATATCGTGTCATCATTTTGAAATGTTTGGATCTTTTTTAGAGTGGGTTGTTCATTACGACACTGGTTCTACATTATTTAGATAACTTCCTGTTTGTTTCCCCTGGACCGGAAGGCGGTTGTCGGTCCCTGTTGAACAATTTTTTGATGAGAATGGCCCAGTTTGGGGTTCCCATTTTGGTTGAAAAAACGGAGGGTCCTGTGACGCGGCTGTCTTTCCTGGGGATCGAGATCGACACGATAGATATGGTCTTTAGGCTTCCCGCCGAGAAGCTCCAGAAGCTTGATTGATGGATTTTTAGCCGTTAGGAAGGTTACTCTCCTCCAGCTCCAGTCCTTGTTAGGCCTTCTGTGCTTTGCAGGCAGAGTGATGCCCATGGGGCGGGTTTTTGCACGGCGTTTATTGTTGGCATCTTGCGGCGTTAAAGCCACGGGTCATCGTATTAGACTTACTAGGTCCTTGAAAGACGATTTAAGGGTTTGGAGGTCTTTTTTGCATGCCTACAACGGGCATACGTGTTATTTGTCCAAGGTGGTCCCTAATTCTGAGTTGTGTCTGTTCTCCTACGCCGCAGGTTCATGTGGTTTCGGTACCATTTTTGTGAACGAGTGGTGTGCTGCCACATGGCCTGTGTCATGGTGTCATGGTCAAAGGAGGAGGAGTGGCCCTGTATGTGAAAGATAGCATTAAATCTAACCTAATACAAGTTGGTGAGGCCAACATAGAGTCAGTTTGGGTTACGTTGCAGTTTGCTAACCATGCAGTAACTCGTGTAGGTGTGATATATAGACCACCTGGTCAAGTTAAAGAACTAGATGATCTACTAGTTGAAGAAATAGCTAAAATGACAATGAAAGGAGAAGTTATCATTATGGGAGATTTCAATCTTCCAGATATAAACTGGAAAACCAAAATAGCAAGTTCTACCAGGAGTACAGATATTCTAAATTCCCTACTGGGGTTATCTCTACAACAAGTGGTTGAGGAGCCAACCCGGAGGGAGGCCATTTTGGATTTGGTATTCACAAATGGGGATTCGGTATATGATGTCATTGTAGGCGAAACCTTGGGATCTAGTGATCACCAGTCAGTGTGGTTTAATATAAGAACTGTGAAAGAGTCCCACCACACAAAAACAAAAGTTTTAGATTTTAGAAAAACAGACTTTTCAAAAATGAAATTAGTCATAAATGAGTCCTTATCAGACTGGAACGGATTACATGGCGTCCAGGAGAAATGGGACTACTTAAAAGGTGCATTATTGAAGGCAACAGAAAATTGCATTAGACTTGTCAGTAAAAGCAAAAAAAGGAAGAGACCACTGTGGTACTCAGCAGAAGTGGCCCAAATCATTAAAAATAAAAAGCTAGCATTTTGTAATTATAAAAAAACCCAGAGCAATGAAGATAAGGAAATCTACAAGATTAGGCAGAGAGAGGCCAAGCAAGTTATAAGAACTTCTAAAGCGCAGGCAGAAGAAAAACTAGCTCAGTCTATGAAAAAAGGGGATAAGACATTCTTCAGATATATAAATGAAAAAAGGAAATTAAAACAAGGAATAACTAAATTAAAAACAAAGGACGGAAGGTATGTAGAAGAGAATAAAGGGCTAGCCGACTGCCTTAATGAATACTTCTGTTCAGTTTTTACAAAAGAAAAAGGAGAAGGACCTCCACTAGAAAGGATGACTAATAAATCATTTGATGCATGTATCTTTACAGAGGAAGATGTTCTAAGTTTGCTGTCTAAGGTGAAGACAAATAAGTCACAGGGGCCTGATGAGATACACCCAAAATTATTAAAAGAGCTTAGTGGTGAGCTGGCAAAACCGCTAACAGATTTATTTAACCAATCATTAGTAACAGGAGTCGTCCCGGAAGATTGGAAATTGGCAAATGTCGTGCCCATTCACAAGAAAGGTAGTAGGGAGGAATCGAGCAACTATAGACCAGTGAGTCTGACATCAATAGTAGGCAAATTAATGGAAACCCTATTAAAGGATAGGATTGTGGAACATCTAAAATCCCATGGATTGCAAGATGAAAAACAACATGGGTTTACTTCAGGGAGATCATGTCAAACAAATCTTATAGATTTTTTTGACTGGGTGACTAAAATAATAGACGGTGGAGGTGCAGTAGACATCGCATATCTAGATTTTAGTAAGGCTTTTGACACTGTCCCACATAGAAGACTAATCAATAAACTGCAGTCATTGAGCATGGACTCCCATATTGTTGAGTGGATTAGGCAGTGGCTGAGTGACAGACAGCAGAGGGTTGTAGTCAATGGGGAACATTCAAAACAAGGTCATGTTACCAGTGGGGTTCCACAGGGATCTGTACTGGGACCAATTTTGTTTAATATCTTCATAAGTGATATTGCAAAAGGCCTCGATGGTAAGGTTTGTCTTTTTGCTGATGACACAAAGATATGTAGCAGGGTTGATGTTCCTGGAGGGAAACGCCAAATGGAAAAGGATTTAGGAAAACTAGAAGAATGGTCAGAACTCTGGCAACTGAAATTTAATGTGGATAAGTGCAAGATAATGCACCTGGGGCGTAAAAACCCAAGGGCAGAATATAGAATATTTGACACAGTCCTGACCTCAGTATCTGAGGAAAGGGATTTAGGAGTAATTATTTCAGAAGACTTAAAGGTAGAAGACAATGTAATAGAGCAGCACGAAATGCCAGCAGAATGCTTGGATGTATAGGGAGAGGTATAAGCAGTAGAAAGAGTGAAGTGCTTATTCCGCTGTACAGAACACTGGTGAGACCTCACTTGGAGTATTGTGCGCAGTACTGGAGGCCATATCTCCAGAAGGATATAGATACTCTAGAAAGAGTTCAGAGAAGAGCTACTAAACTAGTACATGGATTGCAGGATAAAACTTACCAGGAAAGGTTAAAGGACCTTAACATGTATAGCTTGGAAGAAAGAAGAGACAGAGGGGATATGATAGAAACTTTTAAATACATAAAGGGAATCAACTCGGTAAAGGAGGAGAGCATATTTAAAAGAAGAAAAACTACCATAAGAGGACACAGTTTTAAATTAGAGGGGCAAAGGTTTAAAAGTAATATAAGGAAGTATTACTTTACTGAGAGAGTAGTGGATGCATGGAATAGCCTTCCTGCAGAAGTGGTAGCTGCAAATACAGTGAAGGGGTTTAAGCATGCATGGGATAGGCATAAGGCTATCCTTCATATAAGATAGGGCCAGGGACTATTCATAGGATTCAGATATATTGGGCAGACTAGATGGGCCAAATGGTTCTTATCTGCCGACACATTCTATGTTTCTATGTTTCTATGGTCTTCCTCCGGATTGTGCCAGATCCTCGCGTTACTCGAGCTGTTCCCGATTATTGTGGCTGTAGAGCTTTGGGGTAGGAGTTTATCCAATAGACACGTTTCTTTTTGGACGGATAATCTGTCGGTGGTCTATGGGATTAACAGTCTTTCTTCCTCTTCCCTCCAGGTTTTGTCCTTGCTCAGGCATTTGGTGCTTAGGTGTCTTGAGTTCAACATCTATTTCAGGGCTCGACATGTCCCGGGGGTGGAGAATAAGATTGCTGATGCTCTTTCCCGTTGTCATTGGCAGGATTTTCGGTCCCTTCACCCGGAGGCGGATCTGGAAGGCAAGGAGTGCCCGCAGCACCTGTGGCTCCTGGTGGACAACAGTTGATGTCGTTGATTCAGGCTTCGGTTTCCCCTGCAACCTGGCAGGCTCATGGTAAGGCGTTGGGGGAATGGTAAAGCATGGTGGGGGGGCGAGATGTGGTTTCCAGAGATGATCTCCACCTGGAGGTAACAATTGAATGGTTATTGCGATTACGCTCCAGTGGGGTGTCAGCTTCGGTTGTGCAGCGTAGGCTGTCCGGGGTAGCCTTCCATTTTCGGTTGCGTGACTGGCCGGATGTCACCAAGAGGTTTGTTATACGCCAGGCGCTTCGGGGGTGGAGGAAGGAGCTTGTATACCGTCAATGTAGGCGCCCGGTGTCATTTAATCTTTTAGGCAGACTCATCGCTAAGCTTTCTGAGGTCTGTGGGTCCCCGTTTGAGGTTGCACTGTTTTCTGCCAGCTTCAGTATAGCCTTCTATGCAGCGCTACGGATCAGCGAGTGGTATCTCCGGCTGGTAGCAGACCAGGTGGCCTTTCTTGTGCCGACGTGGTCCTGGGTAATGACTCATTGAGGATCAGGGTGAGTCGCTCCAAGACGGACCAGTTTGGTAGCGGCTCATGGATTCCCCTTCACCCGGTTCCCGGTGTGGCATGCCCAGTTCGACTGACGTCTAGTTATAGCTCCATGCGGGGGACGGGCCATACTTTATTTGCGCATGCTGACGGCTCTCCTCTGACCAAGTTTCAGTTCACCTCTGTTTTTAAGGCCTGTTTAGAACTGGCCGGGATGAATCCCAAGGAATTTGGTACGCATTCATTTCGTATTGGGGCAGCGACTGAAGACGCTAGGGCAGGTTTGCCGGAGTCTGAGGTCATGAAAATCGGCAGATGGAAGTCTGCTTGTTTTACGAGGTATATTAGACCGGACCTATTATAAAAAAAACAAAAAAAACTGGGTAAAGGAAGAAGGAATCGGTCTCCGGTTCCCCATCCCCTTCCCCCTGGGGGTCTGTTCAGTTGATTGCTTTTGTTTAATTTATCGGTGTGTTTTCGCGGTTTTAATGGTTGCTTCTTCGCAGGCGCAGTAAGACCGACGGTGTGGATGGTGGGTCATTCCTACATTTTCTGGGCAGCGCAAAGAGCCGAATGCGGCTTCAGTGATGTGAGTTTCATGGAGGGGGATTCAGGGCCTCAGATGGTCCCAGCTTTTGTCGCAAGTGGTGGAGATTGGCATGCAGACGGGTGGTCCCGTAGTGTTGGTGGTCCACGCGGGGGGCAACGATATCGGGTCCATGCCGTCGATGGAGATCTTGACGCTTATGCGGTCTGACCTAGAACATTTTCCATCCTTTTTCCGGGAGGTCGTCTTAGTATGGTCCGAGATTGTGCCACGGGTGGTGTGGCAAGGTGGTAGGGATGGTGAGGCCATCGAGAAGTGCAGGTGGATGGTGAACGCACGGATGTCCCGGTTTGTTAGATCCCACGGTGGGGTGGTTGTTCGTCATCTACAGTTGGAGGGCGACAATCGCTCGTTGATGAGGCCGGATGGTGTCCACTTGTCCGATATCGGCCTGGATATTTTTCTCTCTGGTCTCCAGGATGGGGTCGAACAGGCCATGTTCTTGTTGGGTGGTGGTCGGAGCCCCGTGTGAGGGCGGGTCTCCTCCGTGGCGGCAGGTAAAGAGAAATAGGATACTGAGCAGGTAAACTGGTGTAATCGCACGGGCTCAGTTATGAATTATGCCATTAAAAGAATTAGCTGTGGCCGACTACCACCTAACAAAATCGTTAAATAAAGGTTATGAACATGACTTGGTTGTCAGTGTCATTTGTGGCGGGTTAACATAGCGGGGCCAGAGTGTAAGGGGTTACCCCTTCCCCTTCTCCTTTCCTGAGAGTGACTACCAACAGTCTGGAGGACACCTGACCATATAGGGAGGGTGTACAGGGACTGGGGGTCTCCCTTCCCCCCTTTCCCAGGTTCCCTATCCTTGTTTGTAGGGCCCCATTTGATATTGGTCAGTGTTTGGTGCTTTGGGGTTAATGATGTCATCCTGCAGTGCAGGAAGGGGCATGCTGCATAGGTGCCCCTTTATAAGACCCTGTGTCTCCTTCTTCTTCCTCTTTGGCAGAAGCGCTGTGTCCCTCCCTCCCTGTTGTATGGGCACGAAGGTTATCTTTGGTGTGGTTTTTTGGTTATGGAGGATTTGTGAGTTCTGGGCTGATGGCTCGTGTTTAAAGGAGGCATCCTATTAAGTCACAGCTGGTGGCAGGTAAAGAGAAATAGGATACTGAGCAGGTAAACTGGCGTAACTGCCCACTGGGAGGCCAGCGGCCGGCAGATCGCACGGGCTCAGTTATGTGTTATGCCGTTAAAAGAATTAGCTGTGGCCGACTACCACCCAACAAAACCCTTAAATAAAGGTTATGAACATGACTTGGTTGTCAGTTTCATTTGTGGTGGGTTAACATGGCGGGGTCAGAGTGTAAGGGGTTACCCCTTCCCCTTCTCCTTTCCTGAGAGTGACTACCAACAGACTGCGACGTGCCCACAAGGTGGAACTCCACCTTGCACCTGCTGGCCAGACTGTGAGAGCAGCAGCAGGCAATAGTGGGGTTTCAGCTGCAGCACGCACGGGTCAGTCGCTCTGTGGAACAGCACCACTTCACCACCAATGAGTGTGCCTCCATGCGAGACCTGTGTGCCTTATGGCGCTGTTTCGAGTACTCCACCAACATTGCCAGTGCCAATGACGCCGTTCTCAGAGTTACTATCCCACTTCTATGTCTCCTTGAAAAAATGCTTCGGGGATAATGGAAGAGGATGTGGCACAGGAGGAGGAGGAAGAGGGATCATTTACAAGGGTTTCAAGCCAGTCATTTACAAGTGGCTCCGAGGGTGGGTTCCTGCATCAACATACGCCAGATACACAATTGTCCAGCCAGGGCACAGTTTTGGAGATGAGGAGGTGGAGGATGAGGAGGAGGATATGGAGGAGGAGGAACCGTGTTCACAGCAGGCTGGCACCCAAACCAGCTCATGGGCATCACTGGTGCATGGTTGGGGGGGATACAGAGGACACAGATGATACACCTCCCACAGAGGACAGCTTGTCGTTGCCTCTGGGCAGCCTGGCACATATGAGCGATTACATGCTGCAGTGTCTCCGCAATGACCGCCGAGTTGGCCACATTCTAACTTGTGCTGATTACTGGGTGGCCATGCTGCTGGGTCCCCGTTACAAGGACAACGTACTGTCCTTAATTCCGTCACTGGAGCGTGATCTGAAGAAGCGCAACTACAAGCGTTGCTGATGGCATTCCCATGGAAGCACAAGGCGAAGGCAGAGGAAGAGGTCGCCAACACAGCTGGGGCACTGCCAGCCCCTTAGAAGGCAGGGTTAGCATGGCCGAAATGTGGAAAAGTTTTGTCAGCACGCCACAACAAGCAGCACCACCAGCTGATATGGAACGTCTTAGCAGGAGGCAGCATTTCAGCAACATGGTGGAGCAGTATGTGTGGACACACCTACACGTACTGACTGATGGGTCTGCCCCCTTCAACTTCTGGGTTTCCAAATTGGGCACATGGCCTGAGCTTGCCCTTTATGCCTTGGAGGTGCTGGCCTGCCCTGCAGCCAGTGTATTGTCTGAATGTTTGTTTAGCATGGCAGGAGGGGTTCATCACAGACAAGCGCAGCCGCCTGTCCACAGCCAATGTGGACAAGCTCACGTTCATTATAATGAACCAGGCAGGGATCCCACAGGACTTGTCCGTACCTTGTGTAGAATAGACATGTATACCGGCCTCACCTAGCCATTGTTGTACTCCAGCGCACTTTCTCTATGTTTTATTTTTTATATTTTCCAATGTTTTGGGGTGAACCCAAATAAATAAAAAATAATAATAAATTATAAAATAAAAAACAAAAACAAAAACCAGTATCGGCTACCTCCTCCACCGCCGCTTACACCTACACCGCCACATCCACCGCCTTCTCAACCTCCTACACCATATGGAGTTGATCCTCCTAGATCAAAATTATTATTTTAAATTTTTACATATTTTATGTTATTTTAAGTAATTTCTCTTAACCATATTTTGCTGCCTTTTGCAGCCCTCTAGCCCTTTCCATGACTTTTTTAGAGCCATTTTAGTGCTCCAAAGTTCGGGTCCCCATTGACATCAATGGGGTTCGGGTTCGGGGTCAAGTTCGGGTCTAAATTTTTTGCAAAGTTCGGCCGAACCCATCGAACCCGAACTTCCAGGTGTTCGCTTAACTCTATTTGTGAGCTTTCGGGTGTTTGAGTTCAAGTGTGTGTTTGTATTAAGTGTGTGACTTTAGATCATGTGACTTTAGATTTACGGAGGTGACTACAGTAAGTTCGATTCTTATCATCATATTGTATTTTTTCTCTTTTCTTGTGTAATTCCCATTAGTACGTCCTCCATTATTGACAGTGCAGTCCAGTGCACATCTTGTCTAATGTATGCAGTCTTGGAACAGCCGTTTGAGGGTACATATCTTTGTTCAAAATGTGAGCAAATTGGTCGTTTGCAATCGCACATCGTGTAACTAACCGGGCAAATTTCAACACTGAGAAGTGTTGACAATTTGGAAAAGAGTTTGATGCTCACTGATCAAGCACTCTATGGGGTAGATGTGGGGGAGGGTGGTAGCGAGGAGGCTCAGGAAAGTGAGGTAGCTAGCTGGATAACAGTTAGAAAGCGGGCTAGAGGGAAGAGTGCCAGGAAAGCTAGCCCTGATCTGGCACACCACAACAAGTTTGCAAGGTTGGCAGATGAGGGGGATGTCAGTTCAGGGAGAGCACTGCTGCAGTCGGACCCTTCCTCTGCCAGTCGGAAAAATGTCAGCTCCAGTAAACAGGGGACCAGGAGAGCAGAGCAGGCCAGACAGGTGCTGGTAGTGGGAGACTCAATTATTAGGGGTACAGATAGGGCAATCTGTCACACAGACCGGGATCATCGAATGGTGTGTTGTCTTCCTGGCACTCGAGTTCAACACATCACAGATCGGGTTGACAGATTACTGGGAGGGGCTGGAGAAGATCCAGCAGTCATGGTCCATATCAGAACCAATGACAAAGTTAGAGGTAGGTGGAGCGTCCTAAAAAATGCTTTTAGGGATTTAGGTCACAAGCTTAGGGCAAGGACCTCAAAGGTAGTGCTTTCCGAAATACTACCTGTACCACGAGCCACACAAGAAAGGCAGCAGGATATTAGGTAGGTTAACAAGTGGCTCAAGTACTGGTGTAGGAAGAAGGGGTTTGGGCTCCTGGAGAACTGGGCCGACTTCTCTGTCAGCTACAGGCTCAATCGTAGGGATGGGCTGCACCACAATGGGGAAGGGGCAGCTTTATTGGGGAGAAGATGGCTAAAAGGTTGGAGGAGTGTTTAAACTAGGGACTTGGGGGAAGGTAATTACGTTATAGGATGGGAAGATAGTGCAGAAAGAGACTGGGGGCAAGGTAAAGAGACTGGGGAAGGAGGGACTAGAACAGTTCAGAAGGTAAGGTGTAGGGTAAAAAAATATACATAAGCCTCTTAACTGTATGTATACTAATGCCAGAAGCCTGACTAATAAAACTGGTGAACTGAAATTAGTGATGTGTGAAGAGGACAATTACATAGTGGGAATAACTGAGACATGGCTGGATGATAGCTATGACTGGGCAATTATTGTACAGGGTTACAGTCTGTTTATAAAGGATCGCAAAAACCGGAGAGGAGGAGGGGTCTGCATTTATGTAAAGTCCTATCTAAAGCCCACAGTCCGAGAAGATATAAGTGAGGGACATGAACATGTGGAGTCACTGTGTGTAGAAATACATGGAGGCAAAAACAATAATAAAATACTAATAGGAGTTTATTATAAAACACCTAATATACCAGAGTCCATGGAAAATTATGCAAAAGGACGCACCAAAGTTGGTTGAGTGGCTCACTCAGCCTTTTTCTTCTGCACCCTCCTCATCCTCTGTATCACCACTCTCCTCACTCTCTGCTGTGTGCACCCCCAAAGACACCACCACCACTACCAACACCATAGCCCCTCCACTCGAGTCAGAGGAATTATTTTCCCAACCATTCCCAGACCTTACAGATGCGCAGCCATTCTTGGCATCGGATGAGGAAGAGGAGGTAGCAACGGCCACCACACAGCGGTCTGACGACAGTAACCAGATCGGCGCAGGTGTGCTGTCCCGGCTGTTGCTGCCTACTCCGAGATCTCTAATGTCAGTGATGGTGAAGGTGACGATGATGACGTGTCGATGGACATCACATGGGTGCCCACAAGAGAGGAAGAGGAGGGGAGTTCAGAGAGAGAGAGATGGAGCAGCAGATAGAGAGGAGAAGGAAGAGAAGCAGGCAGAACTCGCAGTGCACAGGAGGCAAAAAGCAGACTGCAAATGTATCTGGAGCCAGCCATCCACCATGCACGGTCACATCTGGCGCTCCCAGGACGCCGGCACATGGCTCCGCAGTGTGGGCTTTTTTTAACGTGTCAGCTTCTGACAATAGTGTTGCCATCTGCAGCCTGTGCTGTCAACGCATAAGTCGCGGTAAGCCCAACACTTACCTAGGGATGACCGCATTAAGAAGGCACCTTGTCTCCCATCACCGAGCCCATTGGGAGCAACACCGTCAGAACCCACAAAGCCACTCTCCCAGCGCTCCACCTCCTGCCTCTTCACTTTCGCCTCTCTCCTCCATTTGTCCTCCACTCCACCTTCCACCATGCCATCATCGTGTTCATCTGGCAAAAAGCAGGCTTCCGTGGCCCGGATAACCCTCTTGCCCAATGGCTGACCGCCGGCTACTCGAAACTGCTGGCACGCCAACTACTGCCATATAAACTGGTGGACTCAGGGGCCTTTAGAAAATTTGTGGCCATTGGCACACCGGAAGGAAATATTTATCCCAGAAGGGCATCCCAGAGCTATATAGCCATGTTCAGCGGCAAGTGAATGTATCTCTGGCACAGAGTGTCGGTGCCAAGATACATCTGACCACAGACACGTGGTCTAGCAAAC
Source organism: Bufo bufo (assembly GCF_905171765.1). NCBI lineage: Eukaryota > Metazoa > Chordata > Amphibia > Anura > Bufonidae > Bufo > Bufo bufo. Next base: position 389,272,703 of record NC_053389.1, read on the forward strand.
ACGGGCAGGGAAGGTACATAACTTTTACTGCCCACTGGGTGAACCTTCTGATGGCTGTCAAGCATGCAACCCGTGGCACCCATGTGGATTTGGTGTTACCGTCACGGATTGCATGCAGGCCTGTCTCTTCTTCTCCTCCTCCTACTCCATCCTCTGTCTCCTCCACGGCTGACTCCTCCTTTTCCACTGCTACCTCCTCTTCAACTGCACCCCCCCAGCTCCCCAGAACCTATTCGACGTGCCAGGTGAGACGTTGCCATGCTGTGCTGCGGCTGTTGTGCCTGGAAGCCAAGAACCACACTGGTCCTGCACTCCTTTCAGCTCTGCGGTCACAGGCCGATCAGTGGCTAACCTTACTCGATTTGACAGTTGGTAAAGTGGTGTGCGACAACGGTGCCAATCTACTGAGCACCCTGAAACATGTCAAATGACACACGTGCAGTGCATGGCACATGTCCTGAACTTAGTCATGCAGCAATTCATTGCCAAATACCCCGGGGTCCAGGACATCTTGCGGCAGGCCAGGAAAATCTGGCCATTTTAGAAGATCTTACATGGCCATTGCTTGCCTAGCTGACGTTCAGCGGTGACACGACTTGCCCATCAGATGTCTGACTTGTGACTACCCGACGCGTTGGAAATCCACCTTGTATATGCCCGATAGGCTGCTCCAGAAAAAACGTGCAGGTTCTGGGGAGCTTGTTTTTTCTCACCGCGCCAGTGGCTGCTCATGCGCGACGCATGCAGACTTCTGCAGCCATTTGATGAGATCACCAAACTGGTCAGTCGCAGCCAGGGTGACATCGTACCTTACGCCTTCTTTTTGGAGCGTGCATTGCGTAGTGTCATTGATCAAGCCGCCGAGGAGCAGGAGCAGGAAGATGAGGAAGTTGCAATGCTGAATGAATTCACAGGGGGGGCAACTCCATCTGAGACAAGTCAGCAGGAGTCTGAAGAGGAGTCAGAGGAGGATGGTGCATTTGGGGAGGAGGAGGAGCAAGAAGACCAGGCTTTAAACTTTTCTGGGATCTCTGGTGTTGTCTGTGGCTGGGGGAAGGAGACCGAGGACGACATTCTTCTGGGCGATGAGCAGGAGCCAGGCCGCTCCAACGCTTCCAATTTAGTGCAAATTGGGGCCTTCATGCTCCAGTGTTTGAATAGGGACCACCATATAAAATGCATTAAGGGCAAGGACCAGTACTGGGTGGCAACGTACTTAGACCCCCAGTACAAGCACAAAATGGCGGACATGTTACCAGCATCACAGAGGGCTGTCAGAATGCAGCATTTCCAGTAGAGATGGCCCGAATAGTTCGCCGGCAAATAGTTCCCGGCGAACATAGCTTGTTCGCGTTCTCCGAGGCGGGCGAACATATGCGATGTTCGGTCCGCCCCCTATACATCATCATTGTGTAAACTTTGACCCTGTACCTCACAGTCAGCAGACACATTCCAGCCAATCAGCAGCAGACCCTCCCTCCCAGACCCTCCCACCTCCTGGACAGCATCCATTGTAGATTCATTCGGAATCTGCATTCTCAGTGAGAGGAGGGACAGTGCTGCTGCTGATTCAATAGGGAAAGCGTTAGCTAGGGCATTGTTCTGTGTCCACAGACTCATCTGCTGTAAGGACAGCGTCCTGACAGCATCCCAAAAAGCCCTTTTCAGGGCTGGTACATCAGTCTGCTTTTTTTTTATTTTTATATATGTATACATATATTGCAGTTGCCTGCCCGTGTGTGAGAGGCTGCAGGCTCAGTCACAGACAGTACTGTGTGCACACCATTCATACAGGGTGTGACAGAAAATACCTCGCAGATAAAAAAAATTATATTTAATCTTTTTCTGTGATCTAATCTCATTTGCAAGCCCGTGTGTGTCAGGCCCACACAGACTGTATTGTGGCCACTGGCTAGTGGCTAGGCCTCCACTTATACCGTTACAGGGTGTCACTCACTCAAATACCTTTCAGATAAAAAAAATTATATTTAATATTTTTCTGCGATCTAATCACATTTGCAAGCCAGTGTGTGTCAGGCCCACACAGACTGTATTGTGGCCACTGGCTAGTGGCTAGACCTCCACTCATGCAGTTACAGGGTGTCACTCACTCACAAATACCTCGCAGATAAAAAAAATTATATTTAATATTTTTCTGTGATCTAATCACAGTTGCAAGCCCGTGTGTGTCAGGCCCACACAGACTGTATTGTGTCCACTGGCTAGTGGCTAGGCCTCCACTTATACCGTTACAGGGTGTCACTCACTCACAAATACCTCACAGATAAAAAAATATTCTATTTAATATTTTTCTGTGATCTAATCACATTTGCAAGCCCGTGTGTGTCAGCCCACACAGACTGTATTGTGGCCACTGGCTAGTGGCTAGGCCTCCACTTATACCGTTACAGGGTGTCACTCACTCAAATACCTTTCAGATAAAAAAAATTCTATTTAATATTTTTCTGTGATCAAATCGCATTTGCAAGCCCGTGTGTGTCAGGCCCACACAGACTGTATTGTGGCCACTGGCTAGTGGCTAGGCCTCCACTTATACCGTTACAGGGTGTCACTCACTCACAAATACCTTGCAGATAAAAAAAAAAAATAATTAATATTTTTCTGTGATCTAATCACAGTTGCAAGCCAGTGTGTGTCAGGCCCACACAGACTGTATTTTGGCCATTGGCTAGTGGCTAGACCTCCACTTATACCGTTACAGGCTGTCACTCACTCACAAATACCTCGCAGATAAAAAAAAATTCTATTTAATATTTTTCTGTGATATAATCACAGTTGCAAGCCCGTGTGTGTCAGGCCCACACAGACTGTATTGTGTCCACTGGCTAGTGGCTAGACCTCCACTTATACCGTTACAGGGTGTCACTCACTCACAAATACCTCGCAGATAAATAAAAATTCTATTTAATATTTTTCTGTGATATGCAGTCGTGTTCGTGGTGCTCAGCTCAGCTTTGGTCACCTGCTCTCACGTTACCACTCTCCTGCCCGCCGCCACCACCACCTCTACCACCACAGCCACCACAGCCGCTTCACTTGATCCCTCAGAGGATGAAATTAGTGATGCACAACCATTATTGCCAGAGGATGGAGATAACAGGGATATGTCTCAGTAAGGCAGCATTACACACATGGACGTGCAGTATGATGATGATGATGATGTTGTACCCGCTGTTGCTTCCTTTGCTGAGGTGTCAGATACAAGTGAAGTGGTTGATGATGACGATGTGTCCGTGGATGCCACGTGGGTGCCTGCTCGAAGAGAAGAAGAAGAGGGGGAAAGTTCAGAAGGGGAGACAGAGAGAAGGAGGAGACGAGTTGGAAGCAGGGGGAGGTTGTCGCAAGGAGCTAGTGGCACAGTCAGACAGCATGTATCGGCACCCGGGGTCAGCCAGACAGCATGCCAATCAACACATGCTGCTGCCACCACCAGAATGCCGTCATTGCAAAGCTCAGCAGTGTGGCATTTTTTTTGTGTGTCTGCCTCTGACAACAGTGATGCCATTTGCAACCTGTGCCAAAAGAAACTGAGCCGTGGAAAATCCAACACCCACCTAGGTACAACTGCTTTGTGAAGGCACATGATCGCACATCACAAACGCCTATGGAATCAACACATGATGATGAGAAGAAGCAGCACACAAGCTCAAAGCCACCATCCTCCTCCTGGTCCAGCATCTTCAGCCACGTCAACCATTGCTGTCCTCCTTGCCCCCTCTCAACCACCCGCCACTCCGCCTCTCACCTTCAGCAGTTCCATCTCATCTGCCCACAGTCAGGTGTCTGTAAAGGAAATGTTTGAGCGTAGTAAGCCAATGTCCCAGAGTCACCCCCTTGCCTGGCGTCTGACAGCTGGCTTGACGGAACTCTTAGCCCGCCAGCTTTTACCATACCAGCTGGTGGAGTCTGAGGCCTTCAAAAAATTTGTTGCTATTGGGACACCACAGTGGAAGGTACCCGGACGATTTTTTTCAAAAAAGGCAATCCCAAACCTCTACTCAGTGATTGAAAAGGAAGTCATGGCATCTCTGGCATACAGTGTTGGGGCAAGGGTCCATCTGACCACTGATACCTGGTCTTCAAAGCACGGTCAACCTGCTGACGGCTGACAAGCATGGAATGCGTGGCTCTGCAGCGGAGTTGGTGACACCGCCACGACTTGCAGGCAGGCCTACTGCCACCTCCTCTACTCCTCCTACTCCATCCTCTTCCATAACCTCCTCGGCTGAGTCCTCTTCTGCTGAATCCCCCCAGCTCCCCAGGGGCTATTCCACATCCCGGATATGACAGTGTCACGCTGTCTTGGGGTTGACTTGCCTGAAAGCAGAGAGCCACACCGGATCAGCACTCCTGTCCGCCCTGAACGTACAGGTGGATCAGTGGCTGACCCCGCACCAACTGGAGATCGGCAAAGTGGTGTGTGACAATAGAAGCAATTTGTTGGCGGCATTGAATTTGGGCAAGTTGTCACATGTGCCGTGCATGGCACATGTGTTGTATCTCATCGTACAACGCTTTGTGTCTAAGTACCCAGGCTTACAGGACGTTCTCAAGCAGGCCAGGAAGGTGTGTGGCCATTTCAGGCGTTCCTACACGGCCATGGCGCACTTTTCAGACATTCAGCGAAACAACATGCCAGTGAGGCGCTTGATTTGCGACAGCCCGACACGTTGGAATTCAACACTCCTAATGTTCGACCGCCTGCTTTAACAAGAAAAAGCCGTCAACGAGTATTTGTATGACCGGGGTTCTAGGACAGCCTCTGCGGAGCTGGGAATTTTTTTTTGCCACGTTACTGGACGCTCATGCGTAATGCCTGTAGGCTCATGCGTCCTTTTGAGGAGGTGACAAACCTAGTCAGTCGCACCGAAGGCACCATCAGCGACCTCATCCCATTTGTTTTCTTCCTGGAGCGTGCCCTGCGAAGAGTGCTGGATCAGGCTGTAGATGAGCGTGAAGAGGAAGAGTTGTGGTCACCATCACCACCAGAAACAGCCTTGTCATCATCGCTTGCTGGACCTGTGGCAACACTGGAAGATGAGTCTGAGGAAGAAGAGTCAGAGGAGGAATGTGGCTTTGAGGAGGAGGAAGACCAACCACAGCAGGCATCCCAGGGATGCTCGTTGTTGTCACCTATCCGGGACCCGTGGTGTTGTATGTGGCTGGGGTGAAGAACAGACCGTCAATGACATCAGTGAGGACGAGGAACGGGAAATGAGTAGCTCGGCATCCAACCTTGTGCAAATGGGGTCTTTCATGCTGTCATGTCTGTTGAGGGACCCTCGTATAAAATGGATGAAGGAGAACGACCTGTACTGGGTGGTCACGCTACTAGACCCCCAGTATAAGCAGAAAGTGGCGGAAATGCTACCAACTTACCGAAAGTGCAAAAATAGGTTACATGAAGAGTGGCATAGAAAACTAATGAAGCCCCTAACTAGAGCTTAACTCAGTAAATAATTAGATAACCAACAAAGCAACACTGAGAACTATTAAGCTAAAAAGGTATATTTTTATTAGACATATGGTTAAAAACATAGACAAAAGAGATGACAGACAAGTGCAAAATAGTGCAGTACAATCCTGGGAGAGTTAATTCAGTATAATAGAGTAAAAAGGTAAGCGACCAAAAAATATATATATATATAAATGCCTGTATGTAAAGAGGACTCCTATACAAGAGCTACACTTGAGAAAAGTCCACAGTGCAAATAAATACATTCAGTATGAAAGTGCAAGTGCGTATATTCAGTTGTGACTAGGGGACATAAGGTGTAAATCCTCAAGTGTGGCTCTTTCCAAAAGTGCAATTGTATCTATACCGCTATAAGTAACAAGCGGTAAAGTGCAAGTGCAATATAGGAGATAAGAGGTGAATAGCAAGACCATGTATGGTACAAAAAAGGCAAAGGGCCGCAACAAAGATAGTGAAACATGAAGCACCAAAAAACAACTATATCATAAATATCTCGCATGGAGTTATTCGTATTATCACCTACACAGCTCAGAGAGCAACCACACAGAGAGTAATTTCAATTAATTATTCTTTATTGGATATCCAACATGATAGATGGTATATCAATTAAAAAACATATACAAAAGACAGTACATACTGGGAACAGATCGGTGTTACAATAAATGTATAAAAACAGAGTAAGCTCCAAACCAATAAGGGACTAGTATCCCCCCGTACACAGTAGCGCAGTATCAGCTAGGTGGGGCACATATAGCAATAGAGGCATCCAGAGCATACATACACCAACACTCCAAACATTTAAGGGAGTGTAAGCCTGGATGCCGCCCACAACAAGCGGAGACTGCAGGAGATAAGGGGGGAAAAAAAAAAAAAAAAAAAAAAAAAAAAACACTGTTTAAAGTGCAAGTGCAATAAATACCTACTGACCCTGGTCTGAAACAGCCGCCCGACGATCGTTTCGCAAAGTGCTTCCTCTTGGGGCCTACTGAACTACTCCATACTGATCTCCTATATACTCCAGACATCTACATTCATCCAATCAACACACACCTACTCAGCTTTCCATGATTAATCAAATCAGTTACTCCTGGCCGTGGGGAACATGCCCAACCAATAGTCAGTCGTGTTCAGTCTCGTCATCAGTCACCTGATCAAATGGTATCGGCACCGCCCACCTCTCTCTCAAGATCATATTGCGGCACCGTTCAATCCTATACTTTGAATACTCTTGTACCTATCCTCTCACTCTACCTCCGCATCGCTCCCCAAGGTTGCATACATTAGATCCCCAGTGGTGCTCGGATGATCCATTGCCGTCACGCGATCCGCGTCATGACTCGGCTACGTCAGCCGATGGCGCCAGAGAGTGACGTCACCCTCTGTACTACCACTGTGTTTCCATGGCCAGCATGTTTCCTAGCAACCGAGTCACGAGGCGGGTCACATGATCGGACCAGCGGCATCTCAAAACTTCAGTGTTATGGTTTGCAGATAGAGACAAAGGTCCACATCATATGGTACGTTGTCAACACTCTCTATCAATTCTGCAAACAGTTAAATATAATAGTGATGATATAAGTACAAATAACTATAGTTGAATACATATATATATCGGAGATTGGGCATTCTACATAGACATGAAATTAGAGTAATTATCTCCAAGTAATGAAAGTGACCCGTGCACATACAAATTAATTAATAGTATGCCTACATTGTACAATAAAATAACATGCATTCATTATTTATAATATAATCACTGCAATATCCCACATGATAGACAATCACAATAAAAAACAAAATGAAATAATATAAAAAGCTACCTAAAGTGCTACAGTGTAAATTGCATCAACTTGATGCTACATAGTGTAAATTGCATCATATTGATGCCGCATCGTGTAAATTGCATCATATTGATGCCGCATCGTGTAAATTGCATCATATTACTGATGCATAAACACCAGTGTATATACATTTTTATACATTTTTTGAAGGTCAGGTGTTTGTCTACCATCGTCTTATATTCAACATATAGGTATCCAAACACCCGGACCATTGGGTTGGTATATAGGATCCAGTTGATGTTCTACAGACCCCTCCCTCCAATAACAACCCAAAGGCCAGATGTGTTCCAATACCATCAATAATAAAAGTGCCAGTGCATGTGCTCAAAAAATAAAAGAGTGAAGGACAGAAGGAGTGTTAAAAAAATACCCGTGCCAGTGCTATAGGAGAGGATTATATTGATGGTATCCAAACCCAGCTCGCCTATTCATATTTCATCACTATAGTCATATAAGAAACCCAAAAGCAACATGTACCCCATTCCAGGCACCCCTCGGTCACTTCTCTGACTCTGTGTATAGACACAGAAGCACAGTATGTATCCTTGGTAACCTCTCTGACTCTGTGTATAAACACAGATGCACAGTTTATATCCCCTGGGGCCTCCATCAATAGGGGAGTCCAGACCACCTTAGTCTTCTCCACATCTTTTTTTCTTTTTTGTTTTTTGTCTTTTTCTTTCCTTTTGTTGTCTCTTTTTTCTCTCTTTTTCTTTTTCATTTCTCTCTCATACTTATTTTACGTATTTGGTGCTGTGAGTATATCTCAAGACACCCCATCGACCAGGAAGCTCAATACATGTTATCCAGACCTTCAGAATATACTAAGAAAAAACGGAATTGAGAAAAGAAAGGAATACACAGGAGATCAGTATCCATTTTAAAACAAATAATAGAGAGAACCACCGTGTGGCTGCATGAACTACAAGCAGCCAAACACTGGTATCAAAGGACAAGGACATAACCAAATCACTGTTAAAAAGGATTATACGTCATTACATCAACAAATAAATAACTAACAATGATTAAAATGAACCAATCCTACCTGGTGGTTCTGTGATGATCCAGGCTTAGAAGTACAAGCAGGAGGAAAGATAATCTAGAGAAATGGAGCATATTATATTATATGATTATATGAGCTATTATAGTCATTCAATCCCACAGGGGCCATAGTTTTCAGAGTATATATCCAGCGTGTCTCTCGCTGGGCCAGTAATTTCTTCCAATTCCCACCTCTTTGGGAGATCATTACATGATCAATCCCTCGGAAACGTAGGGCTGATCCATCACAGGCATGTTCAGCTTTAAAATGTCTTGGTATAGTTGTTAGTAGTTGTACATCAGTTACCTCCTTTGCAGCTTCAATCGCTAACACATGCTCACGGATCCGTTTTTTAAACTGTCGAGAGGTCATCCCCACATAAATTTTTTCGCAGGGGCATATGGCCCAGTAGATTACCCCCACCGTTGTGCAATCAATGGGGTGAGTGATTTTATACTCTTTATTGTGAGGCATGTCCCAAAAAATGTCACTTCTGTCCACATTTGTGCATGCGACACATTTACCACAGGGTTTGTTTCCCCATCGTGGACCTTTTGAGCCAAACAGGTTGGGGGGGCGTATTACATAATGACTCTTTACTAGATGATCCCTTAAGTTTTTACTCCTTCTAAAGGTAATGCTCGGATATTCTTTTAGTTGATCCTTCAGACAGGGATCAAGTTTTAAGATCTCCCAGTGTCTATTAAGTATCTGGGTGATCTCTTTATTCTTACTGTTGAATGTTGTTATAAATCTGACCTCCTCCGTGTTTCCCCCTGGTCTCTTACCTTGCAACAGGCTTGAACGTTTCGATAAACTCGCTCGTCTATATGCCCTTTCAATTGATCTTTCAGTATAGTTACGTGTCTGAAATCTATGACGTAAGTCTGTTGCTTGGTTTTCAAACAGATAATCTGAGGAACATATCCGTCTGGCCCTCAGGAACTGCCCCACAGGGATATTTTCGATCAATCTTTTTGGATGTGCTGAGTCGGCCGATAATATGCTATTAACAGAAGTAGGTTTTCTATATAGGTCTGTCACTATTTTGCCATTCTCACCCACGCAGATTTTTATGTCCAGAAACTCCACCTCTGTTTGGCTCGTGGTGGAAGTCAGTCGGATGTTTAGATCATTTCTATTCAGTTGATTCATGAATGTGTCGAACTCCTCATTGGTGCCCTGCCATATAATCAGCAGATCATCAATATATCTGCCCCAGTATTGCACCTTCTGTGCCAATGATGTTACTTCAGTTTGGAGGATTTCCCTTTCCCACAGCCCCAGGAACAGATTAGCGTAGGAGGGCGCACAAGACGCCCCCATCGCTGTCCCCTGGAGCTGTAGGAAGTGGAGACCTCCAAACGTGAAGAAGTTGTGTGTTAGCACAAATTCCAGTAAAGCCATAATAAACTCACGTTTTTTGGCAGGCATGTTCGAGGTCTGTAGATAAAAGTTGGTTGCCCTCAGACCATCTTCATGTTTTATAGAAGTATATAGCGACTCCACGTCACAGGTGGCCAGGAGCATGTCTGAATCCAGATGTAGATCTTCAACCTTTCGGAGTACGTCAGTGGTGTCCTTCAAATACGAAGACAACTCTTCAACATAAGGATGTAGGTGATGTTCAATATATTTACATATTACGTCATTTATGCTGTTAATCCCGGAGACAATTGGTCTCCCAGGCGGTTGTTGCAAGTTTTTATGTACCTTCGGCAAAAAGTACATTGTTGGGGTTACCGGATGTTCTGTTAACAAAAAGGACATCTGTTGTCTTGTAATGACACCCTCGTCCACTCCCTTTTCCAGGATGACATTCAACTCATCCCTGAATTTGAGGGTTGGGTTGAATGTCAGCCTCTTATAGCATCTGTGATCATTCAGTTGGCGCCAAGCTTCTTTTTCATACGCAATGCGTGGCCAGATCACTATATTGCCCCCCTTGTCCGCCCCTTTTATGATCACGTCATTCCATGCTTTCAATTCTCTTAATGCTCTCTTTTCACCACTAGTACAATTATCATATTCCCCATCTGCAGAGATTTTTTCTAAATCTCTGCAGACCAGTTGGACAAACAACTCAATATTGGGAAATAGGGAGATCGGAGGAAATTTTCCCGATTTCGGTTTAAGACGTTTTGGAAACTCACCCATTTGGTTAACAGTCTCCTGCTCATCAAGTAACTCCACAAGTGTGGACAAGGCCTCCTGCTCCACTCGTGACGGGAAGTTTGGATCCTCTCTCTGTTTAAACAATTTCTTTAAAACCAATTTGCGTGCAAATAATTGCACGTCTTTCACTGTAGAGAAAACATCCAAATTACTAGATGGTGAAAATGACAGTCCTTTTTTCAGGATGTTAATCTGATCTTGTGTCAACACATGTGTGGATAAATTAATTACCTGCTGAGTGTTTCGGGTCGGATCCATGCGTCTCTTTCCCCCTAAATTTTGAGGTTCCTCATTTTTCCGTTTCATAAAGCGTTGCGGATATCTCCTGAAACCCTGCGGTCCCGTAGACTCATCCTCACTTCTGGATGTCACTGAGGATACAGAAGTCACTCTAGAGCGACTCCTTATTTCAGTGTTTTTCCACCGATATACTTTGTTATTTTCAAAGTCCGTACGATCCCTCTGTAATTTCTTGGTTTTTGTCGTCTTAATCTGATTTTCCCAAGTCAGGAAGGAGGTGTCTATTTCCTTCTTATATACTTCCCATTCGGTTATTGGCATATTCTGAGTCAGTTGTGTCTCAGTCTCATCAATTTCTTTTTCAATTGAGTTAAGTGTCTTAGTATTTAACTCAATTATCAACTGCATCAGGGTACCTGAGCAGGTGTTACAAGCCGCCTCCCATCTTGAGCAAAACTCACTTTCTTCCCTTCCAAAAGACGGGAATATCTGAACCCTAAGGCCCCTGGGGATTAGAGACTTAGCTATATATTGCTCCAAGGTGGCCTTGTTCCACCATGTTCTCAATCTTTTGTGCTGTAGATTTTTAAAACACACTTTTAGTTCCCTCATACTTCTCAGTCCTGGATCATCACCACCGCTCGCGCTCCCAGCAAACACTGCTTCCACTTGGGTTTTCCAAGTTTGATCACGTGATCTAAAATCCATTATCCGATCTTCTGTAATACAACAGGCAAATATCATGAAGCACCAAAAAACAACTATATCATAAATATCTCGCATGGAGTTATTCGTATTATCACCTACACAGCTCAGAGAGCAACCACACAGAGAGTAATTTCAATTAATTATTCTTTATTGGATATCCAACATGATAGATGGTATATCAATTAAAAAACATATACAAAAGACAGTACATACTGGGAACAGATCGGTGTTACAATAAATGTATAAAAACAGAGTAAGCTCCAAACCAATAAGGGACTAGTATCCCCCCGTACACAGTAGCGCAGTATCAGCTAGGTGGGGCATCTGGCGCCATCGGCTGACGTAGCCGAGTCATGACGCGGATCGCGTGACGGCAATGGATCATCCGAGCACCACTGGGGATCTAATGTATGCAACCTTGGGGAGCGATGCGGAGGTAGAGTGAGAGGATAGGTACAAGAGTATTCAAAGTATAGGATTGAACGGTGCCGCAATATGATCTTGAGAGAGAGGTGGGCGGTGCCGATACCATTTGATCAGGTGACTGATGACGAGACTGAACACGACTGACTATTGGTTGGGCATGTTCCCCACGGCCAGGAGTAACTGATTTGATTAATCATGGAAAGCTGAGTAGGTGTGTGTTGATTGGATGAATGTAGATGTCTGGAGTATATAGGAGATCAGTATGGAGTAGTTCAGTAGGCCCCAAGAGGAAGCACTTTGCGAAACGATCGTCGGGCGGCTGTTTCAGACCAGGGTCAGTAGGTATTTATTGCACTTGCACTTTAAACAGTGTTTTTTTTTTTTTTTTTTTTTTTCCCCCCTTATCTCCTGCAGTCTCCGCTTGTTGTGGGCGACATCCAGGCTTACACTCCCTTAAATGTTTGGAGTGTTGGTGTATGTATGCTCTGGATGCCTCTATTGCTATATGTGCCCCACCTAGCTGATACTGCGCTACTGTGTACGGGGGGATACTAGTCCCTTATTGGTTTGGAGCTTACTCTGTTTTTATACATTTATTGTAACACCGATCTGTTCCCAGTATGTACTGTCTTTTGTATATGTTTTTTAATTGATATACCATCTATCATGTTGGATATCCAATAAAGAATAATTAATTGAAATTACTCTCTGTGTGGTTGCTCTCTGAGCTGTGTAGGTGATAAAGATAGTGAAACATGCGGTCCAAACAAAGCAAGGTCACATACCGTTATGGAAGTAACAAGTCCACAGGAAGACTGCACACCCCGACGCGCGTTTCGATTTGAAACCTTCCTCTGGGGGTACCATACATGGTCTTGCTATTCACCTCTTATCTCCTATATTGCACTTGCACTTTACCGCTTGTTACTTATAGCGGTATAGATACAATTGCACTTTTGGAAAGAGCCACACTTGAGGATTTACACCTTATGTCCCCGAGTTTGCGGTTGTTTGCGGTGCATTAAAAGGGGAGTTTGGTCTGTCAATGTCTGTGAAGCGGGCGTAACCCTTACACTACCTGATCGATACAACATCATACCTGATCGTATACACACACTGGATGTTTTAAACCACGTTGTTCAAAAAAAAAAATTGGATTGTTAGGTGATTTATGCCCTTTATGGATTAAAATCCAACTCTGCGTCAACTACATAATTTTCCATGGGAGTTTTGCCATGGATCAACCTCCTGCATGCTACAGTCCAGGTGTTAGTCCCCTTGAAACAACTTTTCCATTACTACTGTGGCTAGAAAGAGTCCCTGTGGGTTTTAAAATTCGCCAGCCTATTGAAGTCTATGGCGGTTCTCCCGGTTCGCCCGTTCGCGAACATTTGCAGAAATTCGCGTTCAGCGTTCGCGAACGGGAAATTTTATGTTCGCGATATCACTCATTTCCAGTCCCTTGCTTCGAGAGATGCTGCATTCTGCTGTTGCGGGCGCTGGCAGAGGAATTTCTACCCACAGAGAAACAGTTGCGGGTACCAATCCTACAGCGCATGCAATTATAGGACGGTTTGAAGATGTGTTGGTCACTTCGGATATGAGATTATTCTTGCAGCCAGCCCATTGACAGCAGCTCTCTGGATCCAGCCTCAGGGAATGCCTAGACCAACAGGTGTCCGACTACATCGGGTTAACAGCCGATGTGGACGCTCTGAGAAGCAAGGAACCCCTTGCCTTGGTGTGCAGGCTTGACCTGTGGCCAGAGCTGGCACAATTTGCCATGGAACTCTTGACTTGTCCCTCATCGAGTGTCCTGTCTAAAACGACGTTCAGCGCAGCAGCAGGGAGGATCGTGACCTATAAGCTCACTCACCTAGCTCACGCCAGTGTGGACTACCTCACATTTCTAAAAATTTATGAGGCATGGATCTCGGAGGAATTCAACACCTATGACGACCACGTTTAATAGAATTTGCTCATGCCAGCCAACACATATCCGACACCACACAGAACAAACATTGGTTCCTGTCTTATGTAAATACAGCGGCATAAAATGCCTTTTCTGTCCAGTGAATGCCTAATGTTGGGGCCTGGAGGAATTCAACACCTGTGACGTGTTATCGAATTTTAACTATCATTAGTTTTTTCTTCAAGAGGGGGGATTTCGTTAGCCATGTTTTTAATCTAATTTAATATTTTTAGTTCTTTTAAACATATGTATTTGACATGTATTTGTACTGGCCTGCATTAAAATTAATATCCATTGACCGTCTAATATACCTCCAGCCACATAATCACTTGATCTTTTATGTACGGTGAATGCATAATTTTTCGGGCCTATAATCTAACTGGTCAACAGTAAAATTGTTATACGGCGACCATCTAATGTACCTCCAGCCACATTATCAATTGTTCTTTTCTGTACGGTGAATGAATACGTAATATTTGGAGCCTGCAGTCTATTGGCCTGCAGTAAAATTGATATCCATCGACCGTCTTATATACCTCCAGCCACATAATCACTTGATCTTTTATGTACGGTGAATGCATAATTTTTGGGGCCTGTAATCTAACTGGCCAACAGTAAAATTGTTATACAGTGACCACCTAATGTACCTCCAGCCACATTATCAATTGTTCTTTTCTGTACGGTGAATTAATAATTTTTGGGGCCTGTAGTCCACTGGCCTGTAGTAAAATTGATATCCATTGACCATCTAATATACCTCCAGCCACATAATCACTTGATGTTTTTTGTCCGGTGAATGCCTAATGTTTGGGACCTGTACTCCACTGGCCTGCAGTAAAATTGATATCCAATAACTGTCTAATATGCCTACAGCCACGTAATCACTAGATGTTTTCTGTCCGGTTAATGCCTAATGTTTGGGGCCTGTACACCCGTGGTCTAAAATAAAAAATTTCTAGGCTCTGGCAGGGCACTTTTTTGACAGTTTCCCTTTAAGATGCATAAAAATGTCCCTTGATGAAAAAAAAAAAAAAATTGAGGGAATTTTTGCCATTGATCCCCCTCTAGTATGTCACTGTCCATGTTGTGGGACGATTTGTGCACTTGTAGTAAGTATTTGGTGGCTGCCATTAAAGTGAATGGGGCCCGCCGCGAACTTGCGGTTCGCGAACATTTGATCGCGTTAGCCCGATCTCGTTCGCGAATCGTCCTGGCCGATGTTCGTTTATCACTAATCATAATGTCCCCCAAAATAAATTTGCTAAGCTGATACTGTGTCTGTGTGCCCCACACAGTAATAATGCTCCCCAAAGTCCCTCCGATAGAAATAATTATCTGCCAGAGTACACTTAGTGTTAACAGTGCCCCCAAAAAGTAAAAATGCCCCCTTTGTACCCATACTAGTAATCATGTTCCCCATCATACTCCAGTAGTAACAATTCTCCTTATAATGTGTGCTAGTAGAAACATACCCCCTTACAATCTGCACCAGTACATAAAATACCAGACCCTCATATCAGATACTCAGATCAGACCCCCATATCAAACCTGATATAAGACTCCCCATATCAGTCCTCAGATAAAACTCCCCATATCAGATCCTCAGATTAAACCCCCATATCAGATCCTCAGATCAAACCCCCATATCAGATCCTCAAATCAACCACCCATATCAGATCCTCAGATCCCCATATCAGATCCTCAGTCATCAAACATCAGATGAGACCCGCATCAGATCTCCATGTTAGACCTCTATTTTATCAGAAATTCAGACCCTCATGTCAGATCTTCAGAACCCCTTATCAGGTCCTCAGACACCCTTATGAGATCCTCAGACCCCCATATCAAATACTCAGACCCCATATCAGATCCTCAGAACCCCATATCAGACCTCAGATTCCCAGACCCCCTTATAAGATCCTCCAACCCCCATATCAGATCCTCAGAAACCCTTATGAGAACCTCAGACCCACATATCAGATCCTCAAACCTCCATATCAGATCCTCAGACCACCACTTCAGATCCTCAGACCCCCATATCAGACCTCAGATCAGACACAAAATAAATAAACTTACCTCTCCAGTTTCACCACTGCTCTCCAGGTACATTGTTCTCTTCTTCAGTCCCCACTCGCTGGTCTTCTCTGGGTAGACGCAGCACTGTTACCTGACTGCATACAGCGTCAGGTCAGAGTGCACTCCTACATCCTGATGCTGTATGCAGTCAGTACAGTGCAATATGGCCTGAAGAAGACCAGAGAGCGTGAGTACAGCGCTCGCTGCACTTAACTCCCCCGCCTCCTGCATCCAACTGAGCACTTCTATAATGGAAGCGCTCACTAAGTATTTAACAAAATAATTGGCAATGCTCCACTGGCAAGATATACCATAATTGGCAGTGCTCCACTGGCAAGGGGGGCCCTGTGGGCCCTCCTGGTTTATGAGCCTGGTCGCAATTGCGACCATTGTGACCCCTATAGCTATTCCACTGCTGTCACTGCCTCAGATGCCATGTTCAACAGCAATTTCGGCATCTGTGAGGTTGGCTGAGGAATATGGCTCCCTCTTCCTTCTAATTGGAGCCCCCACAGTGAAATTGCAGGGTCTGATTAGTTACCATGACAGCCTAGAGACTCCCAGGCCTTCCATGGTAAGCTTCCTGCTAAGCTGTGCACAAGGTACACCTCTGCAGGGAGCACATCAGAATGCCATTCACCCGAATAGATCTCCATTAGGGTGAATAGGACAAAGGATCCAGAGCGCAGGTTCTAGCCCCCTAAGGGAGCTAAAAGTTGTGAAAAAAAGTTAAGAAAAACAATAAAATATTGAAAGTTTGAATTTCAAATATTAAAAAGTTAATTCCCAATTTTACATATAAAAATATATAACCAATAAAAAAATACGCATATCAGGTATAGAGATGTCCCGAACTATTCGCCGGCGAATAGTTCCCGGCGAACATCGCTTATTCGCTTATATGCGATGTTCGGTCCGCCCCCTATTCGTCATCATTGTGTAAACTTTGACCCTGTACCTCACAGTCAGCAGACACATTCCAGCCAATCAGCATCATACCCTCCCTCCCAGACCCTCCCACCTCCTGGACAGCATCCATTTTAGATTCATTCGGAAGCTGCAGTGTCACAAATTTGACTAAGTTGTAATTCCAATGCGATTAATACAGGTTATATTAATCACATTGCGAATTCAACTTAGAGCTGGATTCCTAATGGTTGTTGTATTGTTAGAATATAACGAAGATTGAGAATATAGTGCTATATTCGTTATATTCGTCAATTCTAGCAATACAACCATTAGGAACTCAGATCTAAGTTGTAATCGCAATGCGATTAATACAGGTTATATTAATCGCATTGCGAATTCAACTTAGAGCTGGATTCCTAATGGTTGTTGTATTGTTAGAATATAACGAAGATTGAGAATATAGTGCTATATTCGTTATATTCGTCAATTCTAGCAATACAACCATTAGGAACTCAGATCTAAGTTGTAATCGCAATGCGATTAATACAGGTTATATTAATCGCATTGCGATTTCAACTTAGAGCTGGGTTCCTAATGACCCTGTACCTCACAGTCAGCAGACACATTCCAGCCAATCAGCAGCAGACCCTCAATCCCAGAACCTCCCACCTCCTGGACAGCATCCATTTTAGATTCATTCGGAAGCTGCATTCTTAGTGAGAGGAGGGACAGTGTAGCTGCTGCTGATTTAATAGGGAAATCGATAGCTAGGCCAGTGTATTCAGTGTCCACTACAGTCCTGAAAGACTCATCTGATCTCTGCTGTAAGGACAGCACCCCAAAAAGCCCTTTTTAGGGCTAGAACATCAGTCTGCTTTTTTTTTTTTCCCTGTATAATCTAATTGCAGTTGCCTGCCAGCGTGTGTATCAGGCTCACAGCGTATACTGTGCCCACTTGCCCAGTGCCACCACTCATATCTGGTGTCACAGTAGCTTGCATTTAAAAAAATAAAATACTTTTTTGACTGTAATATAATAGCAATCAGTTGCCGGCACGCGCGTGTGTTTCATGCCCTGTAAGTGCACAGTGTCACCAGCGCAACTCATATCTGGTGTCAAATTCGATTCCATTTAAAGAAAAACAACAATTTTGACTGTGAATAAATAGCAGTCAGTTGCACACACGTGTTTGTGTGTTTAACCACTTAAGGACCACAGGTTTATACCCCCCTAGTGACCAGGCCCTTTTTTACAAATCGGCACTCCACAACTTTAGCGGTTTATTGCTCGGTCATGCAACTTACCACCCAAATGAATTTTACATCCTTTTCTTCTCACTAATAGAGCTTTCATTTGGTGGTATTTAATTGCTGCTGACATTTTTAAATTTTTTTGTTATTAATCGAAATTTTAAGAAATTTTTGCAAAAAAATTAAATTTTTCAATTTCAGTTGTAAATTTTTTTTTAAAAAAAGACATCTATATATACATTTTTCTCTAAATTTATTGTTCTACATGTCTTTGATAAAAAAAAAGGTTTGGGGAAAAAAAAATGGTTTGGGTAAAAGTTATAGCGTTTACAAACTATGGTACAAAAATGTGAATTTCCGCGTTTTGAAGCAGCTCTGACTTTGAGCACCTGTCATGTTTCCTGAGGTTCTACAATGCCCAGACAGTAGAAAAACCCCGCAAATGACCCCATTTCGGAAAGTAGACACCCTAAGGTATTCGCTGATGGGCATAGTGAGTTCATAGAACTTTTTATTTTTTTGTCACAAGTTAGTGGAAAATTAAGAATTTTTTTTTATTTATTTTTTTCCTTACAAAGTCTCATATTCCACTAACTTGTGACAAAAAATAAAAACTTCCATGAACTCACTATGCCCATCATGAAACACCTTGGGGTGTCTTCTTTCCAAAATGGGTTCACTTGTGGGGTAGTTATACTGCCCTGGCATTTTAGGGGCCCAAATGCGTGCAAAGTAGTTTGAAATCAAAATGTGTAAAAAATGGCCTGTGAAATCCGAAAGGTGCTCTTTGGAATGTGGGCCCATTTGCCCACCTTGGCTGCAAAAAAGTGTCACACATGTGGTATCGCCGTACTCAGAAGAAGTTGGGCAATGTGTTTTGGGGTGTCTTTTTACATATACCCATGCTGGGTGAGAGAAATATCTCGGCAAAAGACAACTTTTCCCATTTTTTTTATACAAAGTTGGCATTTGACCAAGATATTTATCTCACCCAGCATGGGTATATGTAAAATGACACCCCAAAACACATTCCCCAACTTCTCCTGAGTACGGCGATACCACATGTGTGACACTTTTTTGCAGCCTAGGTGGGCAAAGGGGCCCACATTCCAAAGAGCACCTTTCGGATTTCACAGGCCATTTTTTACACATTTTGATTTCAAACTACTGAGTTCATAGAAGTTTTTATTTTTTGTCCCAAGTTAGTGGAATATGAGACTTTGTAAGTAAAAAAAATAATAATAATCATTTTCCGCTAACTTGTGACAAAAAATTAAAAATTCTAGGAACTCGCCATGCCCCTTACGGAATACCTTGGGGTGTCTTCTTTCCAAAATGGGGTCACTTGTGGGGTAGTTATACTGCCCTGGCATTTTAGGGGCCCAAATGCGTGCGAATTAGTTTGAAATCAAAATGTGTAAAAAATGGCCTGTGAAATCCGAAAGGTGCTCTTTGGAATGTGGGCCCCTTTGCCCACCTAGGCTGCAAAAAAGTGTCACACATCTGGCATCGCCGTACTCAGAAGAAGTAGGGCAATGTGTTTTGGGGTGTCTTTTTACATATACCTATGCTGGGTGAGAGAAATATCTTGGCAAAAGACAACTTTTCCCATTTTTTTATACAAAGTTGGCATTTGACCAAGATATTTATCTCACCTAGCATGGGTATATGTAAAATGACACTCCAAAACACATTCCCCAACTTCTCCTGAGTACGGCGATACCACATGTGTGACACTTTTTTGCAGCCTAGATGCGCAAAGGGGCCCACATTCCTTTTAGGAGGGCATTTTTAGACATTTGGATCCCAGACTTCTTCGCACGCTTTAGGGCCCCTAAAATGCCAGAGCAGTATAAATACCCCACATGTGACCCCATTTTGGAAAGAAGACACCCCAAGGTATTTAATGAGGGGCATGGCGAGTTCATATAAAAAAAAAAAATTTGCTACAAGTTAGCGGAAATTGATTTTTTTTGTTTTTTCTCACAAAGTCTCCCTTTCCGCTAACTTGGGACACAAATTTCAATCTTTCATGGACTCAATATGCCCCTCAGCGAATACATTTGGGTGTCCTCTTTCCAAAATGGGGTCATTTGTGGGGTGTTTGTACTGCCCTGGCATTTGAGGGTCTCTGCAGTCATTACATGTATGGCCAGCATTAGGAGTTTCTGCTATTCTCCTTATATTGAGCATACAGGTAATGAGATTTTTTTTTTCCGTTCAGCCTCTGGGCTGAAAGAAAAAATGAACGGCACAGATTTCTTCATTCACATCGATCAATGTGGATGAAAAAATATCTGCCAAAAAAAAGGAGGTGAAAGGCGTCTGCCCGGACATAGGAGCTCCGCCCAACATCCATACCCACTTAGCTCATATGCCCTGGCAAACCAGCTTACTCCATTCACATCAATCGATGTGGATGAATAAATCATTGCCGGGATATATTTATTTATTTTTATATATGCAAAGTGTTTGCCAAAGCATATGAACACCGCCGCCTCCTCAGCTCATATGCCTCAGCAAACGTATCTTTTACTGCAGAGGAGAAATCTCGTCTTGCAGCGCATCATACACCGACTTTTGTGTAATCTGACAGCAGCGCAATGCTTCTGTCAGAATGCACATCAGTGCTGCAGCTGCTTGATCGCTTGGTCCACCTAGTAGGTAAAAAAAAAAAAAAAAAAAAAAAAAAAAAAAAAAAAACAGGCCGCAACGCAATAAATTTATTAACATTAACTTTAGAGAACATTAACTTTTATAAACTTTTGAAACAGAACAATAACTTTTTTGCTTACCGGTGATTTTTTTAATTTTTTTATTTTTTTACCTTTATAGGACAAACCTCTCCTTCCCCATGGGACAATGTGCAAAGCGCAAATCGCCCAGAGATGTGGCGAAGTACATTATGCACTTTGTCCTAGGTGAAAGGAGAGGTTTGTGGCAGCTCTGTGTGAAAGGGCCCTAAGACCCCTGTGTGCCTGTCCCGTGTACGCAATCCCTATGCTAATAGTGTACCTGAGTGCATAGGGCAGGCTGGTCAGGACAGTCAGGACAAAAAAAGGTGGTGTCACGCCTTATTCCACCCCTGCTACAGACAAGACATCTTTTTCTTGGGGAACGTTGAGTTGGGGTACCAGGATAGACAGAGGGGAAGTGTCTGCCATGTAGCCGTCTCACTACATCAGGGCCTTGGGGCACGGACCCTCCTGGATACAGGATTTCCGAAATGATCTCTTCCTGGAATTTTAGGAAGGATCCTGTTCTCCCAGCCTTACTGTAGAGAACAAAACTATTATATGCAGCCAATTGAATTAAATAAACAGACACCTTCTTATACCAGCGTCTGGTGCGTCGGGAAACTAATTAGGGAGCCAACATCTGGTCATTGAAGTCCACCCCTCCCATGTGAAGGTTATAGTCGTGGACAGATAGGGGTTTCACAATGACTCCAGTTGCCCTTTCAATTTGTACAGTCGTGTCTGCGTGAATGGTGGACAGAAGGTAAACGTCCTTCTTGTCCCTCCACTTCACCGCGAGCAGTTCTTGGTCACACAAGGCAGCCCTCTCCCCCCGTGCAAGTCGGGTACTAACGAGCCGTTGGGGGAAGCCCCGGCGACTAGGTCGCGCGGTTCCACAGCATTGAATTCCGACTAGATGTAAGTGCCGAAAGAGGGCCACGCTTGAGTAAAAATTGTCCACGTATAAGTGGTACCCCTTGTGGAGTAAGGGTGACACCAAGTCCCAGACAATCTTGCCACTGCTCCCCAGGTAGTCAGGACATCCGACCGGCTCGAGTTTTGAGTCTTTTCCCTCATAGACCCTAAAACGATATGTATAGCCTGTGGCCCTTTCACAGTTTGACCCCATACCGGGCGCGCTTGCTGGGGATGTACTGTTTTATGCCAAGGCGCCTGGTAAAATGTACAAGGGACTCGTCTATGCAGATGTTTTGATTAGGGGTATACGCATCTGCAAATCTGGATGACAATTGGTCTATGAGGGGCCGAATTTTGTGGAGCCGGTCATAAGCAGGGTGGCCTCTTGGATGACAGGCGTTATTGTCAGCGAAATGCATAAAGCACATGATGACCTCAAAACGTGCCCTAGACATTGCAGCAGAGAACATGGGCATGTAATGTATTGGGTCTTTAGACCAATATGACCGCAATACATTTTTTTTAGTTAGACCCATGCTGAGGATAAGGACCAAAAAAATTTTAAACTTGGAAACTGTGACTGGTTTCCACCGGAAAGGCTGGGCATAGAAGCTTTCCGGATTGGCGGTTATATACTGTGTGGCGTAGCGGTTGGTTTCTGCCACAACTAGGTCATAGAGATCCACGGTGAAGAACAGCTCAAAAAACTGAAGGGCCGATCCTAAATGAGCCGTCTCCACGTGAACTCCAGACTGGGCGGTGAAAGGGGGCAATACGGGTGCGGCGGAAGCAGGGGATTGCCAATTAGGATTTGCCAGCACCTCTGGGAGACTAAGGGTTCTACGAGCCTGTGAACGCGGTGGCTGCGATGGGGGAGTTATTGCACATGCCACTGTACCAGCTGGAACTGCCCTTCTGGTGCTTGCCACTTCCACAGGGAATACGGCAGTGCTGGTAGAAGGTCCAGGGTGTGCTGCGCTGCTGGTGTATGCCGCACCATAAACAAGATCAGCGCTAGCACCACTCTGCTGCAAATGAGGATCATCATGCGGGGTATGCAGAACTCTGACATGGGATCGGGTACGCCTGACCGTAGCAGGGACCTCTACCTCGTCATCTTCGCTAGCGGTTAGAGTGCCACTGCAGTCTACAGGTTCATATTCTGAACCACTGGATTCAGCGGGTGAGGTGTCCCCATCACTTTCATCCATCATGGCCAGAATCCTGTAGGCCTCTTCAGCGGAATACCCCTTGTTTGACATTTTAGGTTCACTAAATTTAGGGGGTATTGCTCTCAGACTACCCGGGAAAAAGAGCAAACCTACCTAGTAAAAAGGAGTGCTTGCGAAGTAAAGCTGCGATCGCTAATAAAGATCCAAAAAGCTCAAAAGTGATCTTTATAGCGGCGCAGCGATTTTACTGTGTTTTTGCAGTGATCAGAAAAAAGAAATTTCTGTCACTGCGGTGGGGCGGACTGAACGCAAGTGTGCGCACAAGATCAGGCCTGATCGGGCGAACACTGCGTTTTGTAGAGCCTAAGGTGACCCTAATGTACTTATATAGATCTGAATGCGATCAGTCTTGATCACTTACAGATACTATATAGTACTAGTGCTAATTAGCGACAGCGATGACGCTAATCAGCGACTAATCAGTGACTGCGGTGCGGTGGGCTGGGCGCTAAACTACCTAGCAAGTAGCTAACTACCTGGCAGGGATGAGGGACCCTTACAGGGGGGTGATCAATGACAGGGGGGTGGACAAGGGGGTGATCAGGAAGTCTAATATGGGTGATCAGGTGCTAAATAAGGGGTTAATAAATAACAGGGTAATGTCTAATGTGTAGTGTGGTGATTTGGTGCTACTTACAGAGCTGCCTGTGTCCTCTGGTGGTCGATCCAAGCAAAAGGGACCACCAGAGGAGCAGGTAGCAGTTATATCAGACGCTATTTTCAAAATAGCGTCTGACATGCCTCTTTGATTGTTCGTTTCAAAAATCCACAGCCTGCCAGCCAATGATCGCGGCCGGCAGGCTGTAGATGAACTTGTGCTCTACGCGATCCTGTGAACGCGCGCTCCTGTGAGCGCACGTTCACAGGAAATCTCGGCTCACGCAAGATGACGCCAATCGGCGTTAGTGTGACCTGGCAGCGCCGCAGCAATGACGCCTTTCGGCGTTAGCGAGGCGGCAGGAGGTTAAGGCCCAGCTGCAAGTCCATAGTGTCACTTCAGCTCAACTCATATCTGGTGTCACATTCGATTCCATTTAAAGAAAAACAACAATTTTGACTGTGAATAAATAGCAGTCAGTTGCACACACGTGTTTGTGTGTTTAAGGCCCAGCTGCAAGTCCATAGTGTCACTTCAGCGCCATTCATATCTGGTGTCACATTCGATTCCATTTAAATAAAAACAACAATTTTGACTATGAATAAATAGCAGTCAGTTGCACACACATGTTTGTGTGTTTAAGGCCCAGCTGGCAGTGCATAGTGTCACCAGTGCAACTCATATCTGGTGTCACAGTAGCTTGCACGCATAGTACAACTTAATGAATCTAAAACAAATGACAGGCAGAGGCAGGCCACCCTGCAGAGGCCGTCGTGGTCGTGGTGCTGTGATTCCCTTTGGCCCTAGAATAATGCCCAGTGTTCAGAGGCCACGTACCCTGAACTCGAAAAGTTCTGAGGACATAGTTGACTGGCTAACACAGGACACCCAATCTTCTACAGCTTCCGCTCGGAACCTTGACGCACCATCCTCCTCCAGCTCAGCTTCGGGTGACCTCTCAAGTTACCACTCGCCCGCCAGCCGCCACCACCAACACTAGCACCACAGCCGCTTCACTTGATCTGTCAGAGGAGTTATTTACACATCAGTTGGAAGAAATGAGTGATGCGCAACCATTATTGCCAGAGGATGTAGATAACAGGGATATGTCTCAGTCAGGCCGCATTACACACATGGATGTACGGTGTGATGATGATGATGATGATGTTGTACCCGCTGCTACTTCCTTTGCGGAGTTGTCAGATACAAGTGAAGCGGTTGATGATGACGATGTGTCCGTGGATGTCAAGTGGGTGTCCGCTCGAAGAGAAGAAGAACAGGGGGAAAGTTCTGATAGGGAGACAGAGAGGAGGAGAAGACGAGTTGGAAGCACGGGGGAGGTCGTCGCAAGGAGCTAGTGGCACAGTCAGACAGCATGCATCGGCACCCGAGGTCAGCCAGACAGCACGCCAATCAACGCATGCTGTTGCCACCACCAGAATGCCGTCATTGCAGAGCTCAGCAGTGTGGCATTTTTTTTGTGTGTCTGCCTCTGACAACAGCGATGCCATTTGCAACCTGTGCCAAAAGAAACTGAGTCGTGGGAAGTCCAACACCCACCTAGGTACAACTGCTTTGCGAAGGCACATGATCGCACATCACAAACGCCTATGGGATCAACACATGAGTACAAGCAGCACACAAACTTAAAGCCGCCATCCTCCTCCTGGTCCAGCATCTTCAGCCACGTCAACCACTGCTGTCCTCCTTACCCCCTCTCAACCATCCGCCACTCCGTCTCTCGCCTTGAGCAGTTCCTGCTCATCTGCCCACAGTCAGGTGTCTGTCAAGGACATGTTTGAGCGTAAGAAGCCAATGTCACAAAGTCACCCCCTTGCCCGGCGTCTGACAGCTGGTTTGTCTGAACTCTTAGCCCGCCAGCTTTTACCATACAAGCTGGTGGAGTCTGAGGCGTTCCAAAAATAAAATTTGTAGCTATTGGGACACCGCAGTGGAAGGTACCCGGCCCAAATTTCTTTGCACAAAAGGCAATCCCCAACCTGTACTCGATTGTGCAAAAGGAAGTAATGGCATGTCTGGCACACAGTGTTGGGGCAAGGGTCCATCTGACCACTGATACCTGGTCTGCAAAGCACGGTCAGGGCAGGTATATCACCTACACTGCGCATTGGGTAAACCTGCTGACGGCTGCCAAGCATGGAATGCGTGGCTCTGCAGAGGAGTTGGTGACACCGCCACGACTTGCAGGCAGGCCTGCTGACACCTCCTCTACTCCTCCTACTCCATCCTCTTCCATAACCTCCTCGGCTGAGTCCTCTTCTGCTGCTGCGTCTTGCTCCACATCAACGGCACTCCCCCAGCTCCCCAGGGGCTATTCCACATCCCGGATACGACAGTGTCACGCCAACTTGGGGTTGAGTTGCCTGAAAGAAGAGAGTCACACCGGACCAGCACTCCTGTCTGCCCTGAACGCACAGGTGGATCAGTGGCAGACTCCGCACCAACTGGAGATCGGCAAAGTGGTGTGTGACAACGGAAGCAATTTGTTGGCGGCATTGAATTTGGGCAAGTTAACACATGTGCCGTGCATGGCACATGTGTTGAATCTGATCATACAACGCTTTGTGCATAAGTACTCAGGCTTACAGGACATCCTGAAGCAGGCCAGGAAGGTGTGTGGCTATTTCAGGCGTTCCTACACGGCCATGGCGCACTTTTCCGATATTCAGCGGCGAAACAACATGCCAGTGAGGCGTTTGATTTGCGACAGCCCGACACGTTGGAATTCAACACTCCTAATGTTCGACCGCCTGCTCCAACAAGAAAAAGCCGTTGAGTATTTGTATGACCAGGGTGCTAGGACAGCCTCTGCGGAGCTGGGAATTTTTTTGCCACGTTACTGGACGCTCATGCGCAATGCCTGTAGGCTCATGCGTCCTTTTGAGGAGGTGACAAACCTAGTCAGTCGCACCGAAGGCACCATCAGCGACATCATCCCATTTGTTTTCTTCCTGGACCGTGCCCTGTGAAGAGTGCTGGATCAGGCCGTAGATGAGCGTGAAGAGGAAGAGTTGTGGTCACCATCACCACCAGAAACAGCCTTATCAGCATCGCATGCTGGACCTGCGGCAACGCTGGAAGAGGATTGTGAGGAAGAGGAGTCAGAGGAGGAATGTGGCTTTGAGGAGGAGGAGGAAGACCAACCACAACAGGCATCCCAGGGTGCTCGTTGTCACCTATCTGGTACCCGTGGTGTTGTACGTGGCTGGGGGGAAGAACATACCTTCAGTGAGATCACTGAGGACGAGGAACGGGACATGAATAGCTCGGCATCCAACCTTGTGCAAATAGGGTCTTCCATGCTGTTTCGTGCCTGTTGAGGGAACCTAGTATAAAAAGGCTGAAAGAGAACGACCTGTACTGGGTGTCCACGCTACTAGACCCCCGGTATAAGCAGAAAGTGCCTGAAATGTTACCGAATTACTTCAAGTTGGAAAGGATGCAGCAGTTCCAAAATAAATTTTAAAGTATGCTTTACACAGCATATAAGGGTGATGTCACAGCACAACGGGAATCTAACAGGGGAAGAGGTGAAAGTAATCCTCCTCCTCCGACGACCACGCCGGCAAGGACAGGACGCATTACAGACGTGTTGTTGATGGAGGACATGCAGAGCTTTTTAAGTCCTACGCATCGCCACAGCCCTTCGGGGTCCACCCTCAGAGAACGACTCGACCGACAGGTAGCAGACTACCTCGCCTTAACTGCAGATATCGACACTCTGAGGAGCGATGAACCCCTTGACTAATGGGTGTGCAGGCTTGACCTGTGGCCTGAGCTATCCCAATTTGCGATAGAACTTCTGGCCTGCCCCGCTTCAAGTGTCCTGTCAGAAAGGACCTTCAGTGTAGCAGGAGGTATTGTCACTGAGAAGAGAAGTCGCCTAGGTCAAAAATGTCTAGATTACCTAACCTTTATTAAGATGAATGAGGGATGGATCCCGAAGGGACTGACAGTGGGCGATACATTCGACTAAAAAAGGCCTGATGAGATGAGCTGCCTTGGGCTAAAAATAATCCACACGCTGCTGTATTTTATCTCTGATTGCCGGATGACTTGCGTGACTTATCCACCACCAACTAGGGTTCAAGCCGCAATGTTTTAGGGCACTTTCTGCCTGGGAAACAAACATAAATTTTTCTGGCCGCTGCTACAGCAGCGGCTGCAACAATACCTAATTTTTCAGGCATGTGTACATGCCTAATTTTTCTGGCCTCTGGTGCTGCACTGTGGCTTCAAAAACCAAACCAAAAAAAAGGCACATACATGTGTCAATTCCCCTTAGTGATCATTAACTTGTTGTGGTGAAGAGGCTTGCGTATCAAAATTAAGCGGCCACCTCTATGAGTGTGTTGGCAATGGCAATGTTGGCACACCCCAGATGATAAGGTCGTTGCTTCATTGTGAACAGACCAAAAGCGATCGGCTGGATAATTTTGCATAGAAAAAACATGAATTTTCTTTGTGATCATCTAAGGTGATCATTAAAGCCTACTAGGCCAACAATGGGCCCACACTGCAGAATCATTGTTTTCTGGGTCACTTAACTGTCACTGAACTACCTCAGCACGTCCATAGGCTTTGAAAAACCCCCATCGCCAGCAATCTCCCAAACGTGCGCACGAGCACAGTCATAACTATACCAAAATTGATGCATAGAGGTATAAAATTGATGTCATGAGTGTGTCAACTATTGACAACTCTTTGTCTAAAATCTATTCCATACACGTCCCCTTATAGGGGACGTAACAGGGATTAAACTGATAGGAATAGTACTACTTAACACACCACTCATATCTGGTGGCACATTAGATTGCACGCTCAGTACCGCAAATTTGAATTAGGAGGACCGACCAAGCATCTT
Source organism: Bufo bufo (assembly GCF_905171765.1). Lineage (NCBI taxonomy): Eukaryota > Metazoa > Chordata > Amphibia > Anura > Bufonidae > Bufo > Bufo bufo. Next base: position 389,301,210 of record NC_053389.1, read on the forward strand.
TTTCCATCTCCCGGTTCCTAAAATCGATTCCACAGACACATCCCCTGATAGGTGACGTAACAGGGATTAAACTGATAAGAATAGTACTACTTAACACACCACTCATATCTGGTGGCACATTAGATTGCACGCGCACTGCCCCAAAAGTAGGAGGACCGACCAAGCATCTTTTTCCATCTCCCGGTTCCTAAAAACTATTCCATATACACGTCCCCTGATAGGGGACGTAACAGGGATTAAACTGTTAGGAATAGTAGTACTTAACACACAGTACTGTGTTACTTTATGTTGTATTGCTAGAATTGACGAATATAGCACTATATTCTCAATCTTCGTTATATTCTAGCAATACAACCATTAGTAACTCAGATCTAAGTTGTAATCGCAATGCGATTAATATAACCTGTATTAATCGCATTGCGATTACAACTTAGATCTGAGTTCCTAATGGTTGTATTGCTAGAATTGATGAATATAGCACTATATTCTCAATCTTTGTTATATTCTAGCAATACAACCATTAGGAACTCAGATCTAAGTTGTAATCGCAATGCGATTAATACAGGTTATATTAATCGCATTGCGAATTTAACTTAGTACACTCTGCGTCAACTACGTAATTTTCCATGGGAGTTTTGCCATGGATCCCCCTCCGGCATGCCACAGTCCAGGTGTTAGTCCCCTTGACACAACTTTTCCATCACTATTGTGGCCACAAAGAGTTCCTGTGGATTTTAAAATTCGCCTGTCTATTGAAGTCTAAGGCGGTTCGCCCAGTTCGCGAACATTTGCGGAAATTCGAGTTCACCGTTCGCGAACTGAAAATTTTATGTTCGCGACATCTCTAATCAGGTATCACCACATTTGAAAATATCAGAACTATTTAAATATTAAAAAATGTTCCTGCTTAGTGAACACCGTAACAGTAAAAAAAAAACTATAAAAACAAGCAATTCGCCTTTTCTTAGTCACCTTTTCCACCAAAAAGTTGCACATACCCTAAAAATGGTACCTATAAAAACTATAGTTTGTCCCGCAAAATAAAAGCCCTCGTACAACTCTGTACACTGAAATATAAAAAAGTTATGGCTGTCAAAATATGCAGATGCAAAAAATTTTTTTTGTTTTTTTCAAAGAATTTCAATTTATTTAAAAGTAGTACAACAAAATAAAAACTATATAGATTTGTGGAATTGTGTTTTTTTCCCACCCACTAATATTTTTTTCCCCATTTTCCTATGCAAGGTAAATGAAATGGTGCTATTAAAATGCACCTTGTCCCACAAAAAAATAAGTCCTCATATGGCTATGTGAATAGAAAAATAAAAAAGTTATGGCTATTGGAATGTGGGGAGCAAAAATAAAAAAATGAAAATACGCTCAGTCCTTAAGGGGTTAAGTTGAAAACTGTCGGTGTCCTTAAGGGGTTAATAACACTCAACACTGTTGATGTTTTAGATTTTCACTTTTTGGTGAAAGGTGCTTTCTTCTCTGTCTTCTGATCTGTAAAATGATGGCCGCCATTTTGAGTGATTTTCCCGAAACAAAAACCTAGAGTTTCAGATTTGCTAGAATATGAATATTAGGGAAATTTATATTATTGAGGGAAACATATTTGATTTGTTTAGGACCAATTAACTCATCTCTAGTGGATGTATATAAAGCAATATACACATTATATGCAATATACACATTTTTTATATCCTCACACCCTTAATGTATAAAATAAATGTATATAATAATTTATGATGATCATTGTAAGGTGAAAAAAATATCTTAAAGGAGTTGTCCCACAAATAATATTCTACAGTTTCCAAACCTGCACCTGGATCTAAATACTTTTGTAAGTGCATGTAATTAAAAATGTATTATAGCTACTGATGTATTCCTGTATTCATGAAATCGATGTACTACTGTATTTGCTCTTTTTCTAATTTCTCTGTCCTGCACACTGAGATGGAAGCACATGCGAAGTTCCGTCCTTCAACTACCACTAACTGCAGCAGACAGGACACAGCCTCTGCGTAAGACCATACCCCCTAAACTGCCAGCTTGAAATAAATCTAGCAGAACAATTGGAGAAATAAATGGGGAGATCTGTGGATCCATGCGAGGTACAGGACTGGTTCTAGCTTTGTTAGAAAGCGGTTGTCATTTACAAGATTATGTATGATTTTCTTTTTTTACATTAATCGTGGGATAACCCCTTTAAGCAGAATCCTTTTCTTTTTGCTAATTGAACTATGAAAAAATGGCGCCAAAATAAAGTAATACTCATTTTACAAAGTACAAGGTCTCCAACAGCTGGCAAAAAATATAGTTATAATTACTAGAATACAAAGAAGCAAAATTAATAGAATGTTAATGTCCTCAAGGCTATATTGGCCTAGTCCTGAAGGAGTTAAGTCCTAATTATGCTTGTGTATTGAAGCATTGTAATACTAAGCCCATCTGTTGTATCAAAAACATACTGTTGTCCCTGCTTCCATATAAAGCAACCAAAATGAACAGGGAATTCTAAAGAATTCAGCTAACATCTGTGTATGTCTCCCTAGATGCTACAAAGACATGATATAAAGAGTGGCAATATGGATGTCAGTCAGCTCAAGTTCTGTGGGACACACGATTCATACATCTTGATGTATCCATTTTGTCAAACTCTAAAGGTTATAAAAGCTTCTTATTATAACAGTACATTATTATGAAAAACACGGTCCCATTGGTTTGTATTATGGAGTTGTTTCGTCACGTGAATCCTATTCTAGACGATAGAGATAGAGGAAAACTTGATAAAATTGTTTATAGCAGATCCACTAAAATGTATAGATTAACAGGGATTCTTACCAGTATCATACACTGATGCAGAGCAACTGCACAGCATAAGGTAAAAGAAGAGAGGAGACATTGAGTGAATGCTAACTAACTAGGGATGAGCGAACCCGAACTGTAAAGTTCGGGTTCGTACCGAATTTTGGGGTGTTCGTGACACGGACCCGAACCCGAACATTTACGTAAAAATTTGGGTTCGGGTTCGTTGTTCGGCGATTTCTATGGCGCATTTTGAAAGCCTGCAAAGCAGCCAATCAACAAGCGTCATACTACTTGCCCCAAGAGGCCGTCACAGCCATGCCTACTATTAGCATGGCTGTGATTGGCCAGTGCAGCATGTGACGCAGCCTCTATTTAAGCTGGAGTCACGTAGCGCCGCACGTCACTCTGCTCTGATTAGTGTAGGGAGAGGATGCAGCTGCTGTTAGGGCGAGATTAGGCAGGGATTAACTCAGCAAAAACACTTAATGAAGTGATCGATCTACAGCTGTGAATCATTCACCTTCAGCTAGTCAATTGCTCACTGTTTTTAGGCTGCCCAGAGCGTTTTTCTGTCACTTTTTTCTGGGGTGATCGGTGGCCACTTTGTGTCTTGTGGTGCGCCAGCACAAGCTGCCACCAAGTCCATTTAACCATCAATAGTAGGGTTGTTTTTTTTTGCTATATCCTACATCAGGGGCTTGGCTGTGCTTATTGTCACCCATAGAAACTCAGGATAGAATTTTCTATATTTTATTGAGGGGTGAAATTCACTTGCAAAAATAGCAATCCCCTAAATCTGGTGTTCCAGCTGTGGCTAGCCAAGTGTAATACTGTCTGCTGTCTGACAAAGGATATATTTTTTTCTGGGGTGAAATTCAATTGCCAAAATAGCAATACCCTAAATCTAGTGTTCCAGCTGTGGCAGGACAAGTTTTATAGTGTCCGTCAAAGCATAGCTTTTGTTCTGGGGTGAAATTCAATTGCCAAAATAGAAATACCCTAAATCAGTGGTTTCATCTGTGGCTGGACAAGTTTCATAGTGTCCGTAAAAGAATAGCTTTTGTTCTGGGTTGAAATTCAATTGCCAAAATAGCAATACCCTAAATCTGGTGTTCCAGCTGTGGCAGGACAAGTTTTATAGTGTCCGTCAAAGCATAGCTTTTGTTCTGGGGTGAAATTCAATTGCCAAAATAGCAATACCCTAAATCAGTGGTTTCTGCTGTTGCAGGCCAAGTGTAAATCTGTCCGTAAAAGGGTATTTTACACTCAGCGTGCATCTCCAAGTGCATTTCTTTCTGTAAAAGAGTATATTACACAAAGTGTTAAATTACAATTGCTGAAAGCATAATCCTTTAAATTTGCACACACTATTGTGCATCTCATAGTGTATTTCTGTCCGTAAAAGGGTATATTACACTCAAGGTGTAAATACAAGTGCTGATAGGGTCATCCTCAATAACTTCACACACTACCGTGCATCTCCAAGTGTATTTCTTTCCATTAAAGGGTATATTACAATAAGTGTTAAAATACAAGTGCTCAAAGCATAATTCTATATATTTTTTCACACGCTACTGTGAATCTCCAAGTGTAATTCTGTCCGTAAAAGGATACCTTTCATCCAGGGCCTAAATACTAAGCCTACAATTGATATTCCCCTAAATCTTTGGTTACTGCTGTGCCTGTATTAGTGTAATACGGTACATAAATAGATAGCCAGACATAGTGTTAGGTGCCTGTAAAAAAAGGCCTAAATTTGAATTCAATACATTGGGCCAAATAATTTTTTTCTTATTGTGGTGAACGGTAACAATGAGGAAAACATCTAGTAAGGGACGTGGACATGGTCGTGGTTGTGTTAGTGGACCCTATGGTGCTGGGAGAGGACGTGGTCGTTCTGCCACAGACACACTTCCTAGTGAACCAACTACCTCAGGTCCCAGTTCCCGCCAGAATTTACAGCAATATTTGGTGGGTCACAATGCCGTTCTAAGGATGGTAAGGCCTGAGCAGGTACAGGCATTAGTCAATTGGGTGGCAGACAGTGGATCCAGCATGTTCACATTAGTCTTCTGCAGAAAACACACAGATGGCGCCTGCAAACCAAGCCCATCAGTCTGTCACATCACCCCCATGCATATCAGGGAAACTGTCTGAGCCTCAAGTTATGCAGCAGTCTCTTATGCTGTTTGAAGACTATGCTGGCAGGGTTTCCCAAGGGCATCCACCTAGCCCTTCCCCAGCGGTGGAAGACATAGAATGCACTGACGCACAACCACTTATGTTTCCTGATGATGAGGACATGGGAATACCACCTCAGCACGTCTATAATGATGATGAAACACAGGTGCCAACTGCTGCGTCTTTCTGCTGTGTGCAGACTGAACAGGAGGTCAGGGAGGAAGACTGGGTGAAAGTGCAGACTGAACAGGAGGTCAGGGAGGAAGACTGGGTGGAAGACGATGCAGGGGACGATGAGGTCATTGACCCCACATGGAATGAAGGTCGTGCCACTAACTTTCAGAGTTCAGAGGAAGAGGCAGTGGGGAGACCGAGCCAACAGCGTAGCAAAAGAGGGAGCAGGGGGCAAAAGCAGAACACCCGTCGCCAAGAGAGTTCGCCTGCTACTGGCCACCGCCACCTGGGACCGAGCACCCCAAAGGCAGCTTCAAGGAAATCCCTGGTGTGGCAGTTCTTCAAACAATGTGCTGACGACAAGGCCCGAGTGGTTTGCACGCTGTGCCATCAGAGCCTGAAGCGAGGCATTAACTTTCTGAGCCTTAGCACAACCTGCATGACCAGGCATCTGCATGCAAAGCATGAACTGCAGTGTAGTAAACACCTTAAAAACAAGGAACTTACTCAGGCTCCCCCTGCAACCTCTTCTGCTGCTGCCTCTGCCTCTTCCTCCATCTCGGGATAAACGTTGGCACCTGCCGTCCAGCAAACAGAGGATATACCACCAACACCACCACCACCGTCACCAAGCATCTCCACCATGTCACACGGCAGCGTTCAGCTCTCCATCTCACAAACATTTGAGAAAAAGCGTAAATTCCCACCTAGCCACCCTCGATCCCTGGCCCTGAATGCCAGCATTTCTAAACTACTGGCCTATGAAATGCTGTCATTCAGGCTGGTGGACACAGACAGCTTCAAACATCTCATGTCGCTTGCTGTCCCACAGTATGTTGTTCCCAGCCGCCACTACTTCTCCAAGAGAGCCGTGCCTTCCCTGCACAACCAAGTATCTGATAAAATCAAGTGTGCACTGCGCAACGCCATCTGTGGCAAGGTCCACCTAACCACAGATACGTGGACCAGTAAGCACGGCCAGGGACGCTAAATCTCCCTAACTGCACACTGGGTAAATGTAGTGGCGGCTGGGCTCCAGGCAGAGAGTTCTTTGGTGCACGTCCTTCCGCCACCAAGGATCGCAGGGCAACATTCTTTGCCTCCTGTAGCCTCCTGCTCCTACTCGGCTTCCTCCTCCTTTTCTTCCACCTGCTCATCCAGTCAGCCACACACCTTCACCACCCACTTCAGCACAGCCCGGGGTAAATGTCAGCAGGCCATTCTGAAACTCATATGTTTGGGGGACAGGCCCCACACCGCGCAGGAGTTGTGGCGGGGTATTAAACAACAGACCGACGAGTGGTTGCTGCCGGTGAGCCTCAAGCCCGGCCTGGTGGTGTGCGATAATGGGCGAAATCTCGTCGCAGCTCTGGGACTAGCCGGTTTGACGCACATGCCTTGCCTGGCGCATGTGCTGAATTTGGTGGTGCAAAAGTTCATTCACAACTACCCCGACATGTCAGAGCTGCTGCATAAAGTGCGGGCCGTCTGTGTGCGCTACCGATGTTCACATCCTGCCGCTGCTCGCCTGTCTGCACTACAGCGTAACTTCGGCCTTCCCGCTCACCACCTCATTTGCGACGTGCCCACCAGGTGGAACTCCACCTTGCACATGCTGGACAGACTGTGCGAGCAGCAGCAGGCCATAGTGGAGTTTCAGCTGCAGCAATCACGGGTCAGTCGCACTGCAGAACAGCACCACTTCACCAATGACTGGGCCTCCATGCGAGACCTGTGTGCCCTGTTGCGCTGTTTCGTGTACTCCACCAACATGACCAGTGGCGATGACGCCGTTATCAGCGTTACAATACCACTTCTATGTCTCCTTGAGAAAACACTTAGGGCGATGAAGGAAGAGGAGGTGGCCCAGGAAGAGGAGGAGGAGGAGGAAGAGGGGTCATTTTTAGCACTTTCAGGTCAGTCTCTTCGAAGTGACTCAGAGATGTTTTTTTTTCAACAGCAGAGGCCAGGTACAAATGTGGCCAGCCAGGGCCCACTACTGGAGGACGAGGAGGACGAGGATGAGGAGGCGGTGGAGGAGGATGAGGATGAAGCATGTTCACAGCGGGGTGGCACCCAACGCAGCTCGGGCCCATCACTGGTGCGTGGCTGGGGGGAAACGGTGGACGATGACGATATGCCTCCCACAGACGACAGCTTGTCCTTACCTCTGGGCAGCCTGGCACACATGAGCGACTACATGATGCAGCGCCTGTGCAACGACAGCAGAGTTGCCCACATTTGAACGTGTGCGGACTACTGGGTTGCCACCCTGTTAGATTCCCGGTACAAAGACAATGTGCCCACCTTACTTCCTGCACTGGAGCGTGATAGGAAGATGCGCGAGTACAAGCGCACATTAGTAAATGCGCTACTGAGAGCATTCCCAAATGTCACAGGGGAACAAGTGGAAGCCCAAGGTGAAGGCAGAGGAGGAGCAAGAGGTCGCCAACGCAGCTGTGTCATGGCCAGCTCCTCTGAGGGCAGGGTTAGCAAGGCAGAGATGTGGAAAAGTTTTGTCACCACGCCACAGCTAACTACACCACCACCTGATACGGAACGTGTTAGCAGGAGGCAACATTTCAATAACATGGTGGAACAGTATGTGTGCACACCCCTCCACGTACTGACTGATGGTTCGGCCCCATTCAACTTCTGGATCTCCAAATTGTTCACGTGGCCAGAGCTAGCCTTTTATGCCTTGGAGGTGCTGGCCTGCCCGGCGGCCAGCGTTTTTTCTGAACGTGTATTCAGCACGACAGGGAGCGTCATTACAGACAAACGCAGCCGCCTGTTCACAGCCAATGTGGACAAGCTGACGTTCATAAAAATGAACCAGGCATGTATCCCACAAGACCTGTCCATCCCTTGTGCAGATTAGACATTTAGAACTACCTCCCCTTAACCATATATTCTTGTACTCCAGGGCACTTCCTCATTCAATCCTCTTTTTTTAATTTTACCATTATATTGCGGGGCAACCCAAAGTTGAATGAACCTCTCCTCCGTCTGGGTGCCAGGGGCCTAAATATCTGACAATGGCCTATTCCAGTGGTGGGTGACATGAAGCCTGATTCTCTGCTATGGGACCTATCTCCTCTGTCTGGGTGTCAGGGGCCTAAATAAGTAAAAGTGGCCTTCTCCATTGGTGTGTGACACGAAGCCTGATTCTCTGCTATGGGACCTCTCTCCTCTGTCTGGGTGCCGGGGCCTAAATATCTGACAGTGGCCAGTTCCAGTGGTGGGTGACATGAAGCCTGATTCTCTGCTATGGGACCTCTCTCCTCTGTCTGGGTGCCGGGGCCTAAATATCCGACAGTGGCCTGTTCCAGTGGTGTGTGACATGAAGCCTGATTCTCTGCTATGCGACCTCTCTCTTCTGTCTGGGTGCCAGGGCCTAAACATCTGACAGTGGCCTGTTCCAGTGGTGGGTGACATGAAGCCTGATTCTCTGCTATGGGACCTATCTCCTCTGTCTGGGTGTCAGGGGCCTAAATAAGTAAAAGTGGCCTTCTCCATCGGTGTGTGACATGAAGCCTGATTCTCTGCTATGGGACCTATCTCCTCTCTCTGGGTGTCAGGGGCCTAAATAAGTAAAAGTGGCCTTCTCCATCGGTGTGTGACATGAAGCCTGATTCTCTGCTATGGGAACTCTTTTTATTATAAAAATACAAAACTTTACAGACAAAATTTCAAAACACCAAAACATCAAAATATAAAAACAGAACAGCATTCCAGCTGACCCAGCCTCACTCATACTCACATTCATACCTATACTCTATAAAAACTATATACAAACTATATACAAAACTATATACAAATGCTAAAAAGAAATGAAAGAAAACATAGCCGGTTCAGCTGTAAAACCCAAAACAAAAAGAAAACTTGACAACTCGTCAATAAAACGAAAACGCAAATAAGACTATTCTTGCCTATAAAACAAAATCAATAATAATAATAACAATAACAATTTTTTAATTTTTTATTTTTTTTAATTATTATTATTATTATTTTTTTCTAATATAACACATAAAGCAAAAACCTATTTACCTCCCTAATCTAGCCCTAACCCCCACTACCTACTCCATCACCCCTCACCCATCACCCAAGGCTGACCTCCGCCTCACGTCTCTCTCGTGTCTGCATAGTCCGAGGCCAGCACTACCTCCACCACCCGCATCTAGCCCCTCGCCCCATGTCCTCCCATGTCCGCATAGTCCAGGGCTAGATGCAGGCCTCCCACTTCAATACACACATAAAACACATAAAACACATAAGACCCCTTCCCTCACCCACCCAACCTAACTAGCCCCAACTCATTCTATCCTAATAAATAACATAAAACAACATAACTACAGGGAATGCAGAATTATTAGGCAAGTTGTATTTTTGAGGATTAATTTTATTATTGAACAACAACCATATTCTCAATAAACCCAAAAAACTCATTAATATCAAAGCTGAATATTTTTGGAAGTAGTTTTTAGTTTGTTTTTAGTTTTAGCTATTTTAGGGGGATATCTGTGTGTGCAGGTGACTATTACTGTGCATAATTATTAGGCAATTTACCGTATTTTTCGCCCTATAAGACGCACCGGCCTATAAGACGCACCTAGGTTTTTGAGGAGGAAAATAAGAAAAAAAATATTTTGAACCAAAAGGTGTGCTTTTGGTGGGTTTTGAACTAATTGTGGTCTGTGGATGGCACTGTTATGGGGGATCTGTGGATGGTGCACTGTTATGGGGGATCTGTGGGTGACGCACTGTTATGGGGGATCTGTGGATGGTGCACTGTTATGGGGGATCTGTGGGTGACGCACTGTTATGGGGGATCTGTGGATGGTGCACTGTTATGGGGGATCTGTGGGTGACGCACTGTTATGGGGGATCTGTGGGTGACGCACTGTTATGGGGGATCTGTGGATGGTGCACTGTTATGGGGGATCTGTGGGTGACGCACTGTTATGGGGGATCTGTGGATGGCACTGTTATGGGGGATCTGTGGATGGTGCACTGTTATGGGGGATCTGTGGGTGACACTTATGGGGGATCTGTGGGTGACACTTATGGGGGATCTGTGGGTGACACTTATGGGGGATCTGTGGGTGACACTTATGGGGGATCTCTGGGTGACACTTATGGGGGATCTCTGGGTGACACTTATGGGGGTCTCTGGATGGCACTGTTATGAGGATCTGTGTATGACAGTTATGGGGGGGATCTGTGGATGACACATATATAGCATCTTATGCTATGTGTCATCCACAGATCCCCTCCATAAGTGTCCCTGTAGTGAATGACCCTCAATACACGCTGGGGGCCGGCATCTGCTTTTATAATGACAGCGGGGCCCGTGCAGTGATTGTATTCTACTACACGGGCCCCGCTCACTGTATGATCCTATGTCTAATAGTTACCGTAATTGTAATTGTATGTAATCAGGAGCGCTGTGTATTGCCGGTACTTACAACTAGAAGCGGTAGGTAGCAGAGAGGAGGGAGGAGGCAGGCCGGGAGGACGGAAGCTGGCAGCGTGAGTCATACGTCATGCGTCCACGCCGCCTGCTTCATTCATTCATAAAGTGGGCGGCGCAGACGCATGACGTATGACTCACGCTGCCAGCTTCCGTCCTCCCGGCCTGCCTCCTCCCTCCTCTCTGCTACCTACCGCTTCTAGTTGTAAGTACCGGCAATACACAGCGCTCCTGATTACATACAATTACAATTACGGTAACTATTAGACATAGGATCATACAGTGAGCGGGGCCCGTGTAGTAGAATACAGTCACTGCACGGGCCCCGCTGTCATTATAAAAGCAGATGCCGGCCCCCAGTCCCGCCTCCCTCACAGCTGATACACCCGCCGCACGGCATCGCGGCGGGTGTATCATTGAAAACCCGACAAAATCGGCAGCATTCGCCGTATAAGACGCACTGCTATTTTCCCCCCACTTTTGGGGGGAAAAAAGTGCGTCTTATACGGCGAAAAATACGGTAACAAAAAACTAATATATACCCATTTCAATTATTTATTTTTTACCAGTGAAACCATTATAACATCTCAACATTCACAAATATACATTTCTGACATTCAAAAACAAAACAAAAACAAATCAGTGACCAATATAGCCACCTTTCTTTGCAAGGACACTCAAAAGCCTGCCATCCATGGATTCTGTCAGTGTTTTGATCTGTTCACCATCAACATTGCGTGCAGCAGCAACCACAGCCTCCCAGACACTGTTCAGAGAGGTGTACTGTTTTCCCTCCTTGTAAATCTCACATTTGATGATGGACCACAGGTTCTCAATGGGGTTCAGATCAGGTGAACAAGGAGGCCATGTCATTAGATTTTCTTCTTTTATACCCTTTCTTGCCAGCCACGCTGTGGAGTATTTGGACGCCTGTGATGGAGCATTGTCCTGCATGAAAATCATGTTTTTCTTGAAGGATGCAGACTTCTTCCTGTACCACTGCTTGAAGAAGGTGTCTTCCAGAAACTGGCAGTAGGACTGGGAGTTGAGCTTGACTCCATCCTCAACCCGAAAAGGCCCCACAAGCTCATCTTTGATGATACCAGCCCAAACCAGTACTCCACCTCCACCTTGCTGGCGTCTGAGTTGGACTGGAGCTCTCTTCCCTTTACCAATCCAGCCACGGGCCCATCCTTCTGGCCCATCAAGACTCACTCTCATTTCATCAGTCCATAAAACCTTTGAAAAATCAGTCTTGAGATAATTCTTGGCCCAGTCTTGACGTTTCAGCTTGTGTGTCTTGTTCAGTGGTGGTCGTCTTTCAGCCTTTCATACCTTGGCCATGTCTCTGAGTATTGTCCACCTTGTGCTTTTGGGCACTCCAGTGATGTTGCAGCTCTGAAATATGGCCAAACTGGTGGCAAGTGGCATCTTGGCAGCTGCACGCTTGACTTTTCTCAGTTCATGGGCAGTTATTTTGCGCCTTGGTTTTTCCACACGCTTCTTGCAACCCTGTTGACTATTTTGAATGAAACGCTTGATTGTTCGATGATCACGCTTCAGAAGCTTTGCAATTTTAAGAGTGCTGCATCCCTCTGCAAGATATCTCACTATTTTTGACTTTTCTGAGCCTGTCAAGTCCTTCTTTTGACCCATTTTGCCAAAGGAAAGGAAGTTACCTAATAATTATGCACACCTAATATAGGGTGTTGATGTCATTAGACCACACCCCTTCTCATTACAGAGATGCACATCACCTAATATGCTTAATTGGTAGTAGGCTTTCGAGCCTATACAGCTTGGAGTAAGACAACATGCTTAAAGAGGATGATGTGGTCAAAATACTCATTTGCCTAATAATTCAGCACTCCCTGTATGTAACACACACTGCAAACTATTCTAAAATACAGAACTACCCGAAGGCCCAAGCTCGGTCTCTGTAAGCCTTTCTTCAAAGCTCAACATCTCACAAAACAAAAATCTACGGTGAAAGCATCAGCCCACCACCAGGAAACGTATGACTAGGCTAGGGTACGCTAAAAGCAAAGCCTCTCCAGAGGTACCCAGTCTCTCATATTCCAAAGAACGCACATTCGCCAGGTCACCCAGAATGTTCCTACATACCTCGTCCACTGGGAGGACTTTCTGCTACGTTGAAACTAAGCACTGTGCATTCCACGTGTAGAACCTAACCACTATACTGACTAAAAAACATGTGCACAGGTCCCTTCTACCAATGTCTCTGAGCACCCCATAAGCCCACTCCGCGTAGGAGAGGCTGGCTAGCCTAGGCCAGCCAATGAAAGCTCCCACCCGTTGGTATACCTCTGTATTAAAGGGACACTGAAGCAGGAAGTGATCCATACTTTCCAGTATGGAGCCACACTCCTCCCGGGGACAACCCCTTTCATCAGAGTTCCTGTACTTCAAGTTGTCCCTCACATACAGCTCCCCGTGAAAGCAGCGCCAAGTCAAGTCCCAAAACTTCAAGGGGATCCTTGCAGAATTTAGCAACTGTAACCCCTTGTCTAGATCCCGGCTTGGGCAATCCTTGAGGGCCAGGGGCTTCCGGAAGTGGGACAACAAGACCCTCTCGTCAAGGGACCTCCTTGACAGAGTCCTGATCTCCCCTACCTCCAAACCCCACCGGCGGATTACCTTCAGAATCGGGGTGACGTAAGCCGGAAGATATCCGTGAGGCGTACGCAAGTCCTTCACTTGTCCTCTTGTCTCCCATTCCTGGAAGAAAGGCCGAAACCACCCCCGGCAGGAGACTACCCATGGAGAAGCCCTCTCCATCCAGAGGTTTGCCAGATTGACCTTAACAAATGTGTTCACAAGAAACACCACGGGGTTGACCATAGATAACCCCCCTAGTCTCCTCGTGCGGTAAGTCACCTCCCTCTTGATCAGGTTCAGTCTATTCCCCCATAAGAGCTGGAAAAACAGACTGTAAACCCGAGTCCAGAGGAGCAGAAAAGCTTTGATCAGGTGAACCCTTTCCCTGAGGGTCAAAGACCAGCCCTTCCACTGGTCGACCTTCTGAGCGGCGATCTTAAGCCCGTCGTCCCAATTTTGGGTGGGATAATCCCCATGGCCGAAATGGATGCCTAGGACTTTGGCTGACGACTGGGGCTCTGGGAGGGTGTCCGGGAGATCGAAAGCTGGATCGCCCCCTCCCAGCCAGAGACTCTCACACTTATCCCGGTTAATCATGGACCCGGATGCCTCCGAGTAGCGGTCCACCTCAGACATCACGTATTCTGCCTCCCCTTTCGAGGACACGAAAATGGTGACATCGTCAGAGTACGCTACTGTCCTCAGAGTGGCTTCCGGCGCTGCCAGATCCATCCCGACTCCCGGCAACGGTCCACGATTGACCCTCTTAAGAAAGGGATCAATCGCAAACACGTATAAAAGCGGGCTCAAAGGACAACCCTGGCGAACGCCAGACCCAACCTCAAAAGTGCAGCCAGACCAACCGTTTACAAGCGGGAAACTCTCCGCCCCCGCATACAAGATCTTTAACCAATCGACAACCCCCCCCGGCAGGCCATACTTCAGAAGGACCGACCAGAGGTACTCATGGTTCACCCGATCAAATGCCTTTGCTTGATCTAAGGACAGCATGTACCCCCTCCAGTGGCCTGCTCTACTCTGTTCCACTGCCTCTCGGACACCGAGCACAGCACTAAAAGTGCTGCGGCCTGGAACCGAGCAATGCTGAGCCACCGAAAGGAGTTGAGGCGCAAATTTCACCAGCCTGTTAACCTCTTAAGGACACATGACGTACCGGTACGTCATGATGTCCTGGTACTTAAGGACACATGACGTACCGGTACGTCATGTGTTGTTCCAATCACTGCCGCCCGGCCGGCAGTGATCGGAACCCGGTGCCTGCTCAAATCATTGAGCAGGCACCTAGGCTAAATGCGCGGGGGGGTCCCGTGACCCCCCCATGTCGGCGATCGCGGCAAACCGCAGTTCAATTCAGACCTGCGGTTTGCTGCGATTTCTGCAGTTTCTGGTCCCCGCGGTCCCTGACCGCGGGGATCAGAAACTTTATATGCCTAAAAAAAGTTTGCGGGCGGGTTTGCGGGCGGTGTGGGCGGTGCGGGAGGCGGGCGGTGCGGCAGGCGGGATCGCGATCCCCCGCCCGCCTCCCCTTGAAAATTCATTGGTGTTCTGCGATGCGATGTCAGCCGTTTAACCCTTTCCATACAGCGGTCCGTACGGACCGCTGTATGGAAAAGGTTAACAGCGCAGGGAGCTCCCTCCCTCTCCCATCGGGGGGCTGCTGTGCCTTTGCAGCCCCCCGATGGAGAGGGAGAGAGCCCCCAGACAGCCCCCCGAGAGATCCCCTCCTTACCCTTCCCCGTCTGCGAAGTTCTGAGCAGACGGGGAAGGTTCCCATGGCAACAGG
This sequence comes from Bufo bufo, assembly GCF_905171765.1. Taxonomy (NCBI): domain Eukaryota; kingdom Metazoa; phylum Chordata; class Amphibia; order Anura; family Bufonidae; genus Bufo; species Bufo bufo. The sequence continues at coordinate 389,316,272 of NC_053389.1, forward strand.
ACGCCTCTCAGGCGTCCTGCTGTCCATGGTGCTGAACAGATCTGTGCTGAAAGGCATAGATCTGTTCAGTGTAAGTAAAATACAGTACAGAACAATATATATTGTTCTGTACTGTATTATACAGACATCAGACCCACTGGATCTTCAAGAACCAAGTGGGTCTGGGTCAAAAAAAAGTGAATAAAAGTGAAAAAAAAGTAAAAATCAAAAAACACATTTATCACTGATAAAAAATGAAAAAAATAAAATTCCCTACACATGTTTGGTATCGCCGCGTCCGTAACGACCTGATCTATAAAACGGTCATGTTACTTTACCCGAACGGTGAACACCATAAAAATAAAAAATAAAAAACTATGATGAAATTGAAATTTTGCCCACCTTACTTCCCAAAAAAGGTAATAAAAGTGATCAAAAAAGTCGCATGTACGCCAAAATTGTAACAATCAAACCGTCATCTCATCCCGCAAAAATCATACCCTACCCAAGATAATCGCCCAAAAACTGAAAATACTATGGCTCTTAGACTATGGAGACACTAAAACATCATTTTTTTTGTTTCAAAAATGAAATCATTGTGTAAAACTTACATAAATAAAAAAAAAGTACACATATTAGGTATCGCCGCGTCCGTATCGCCCGGCTCTATAAAAATATCACATGATCTAACCCCTCAGATGACCACCGTAAAAAAATAAAAATAAAAACGGTGTAAAAAAAGCCATCTTTTGTCATCTTACGTCACAAAAAGTGTAATAGCAAGCAATCAAAAAGTCATATGCACCCAAAAATAGATGCCAATCAAACCGTCATCTCATTCCGCAAAAAATGAGACCCTACTGAAAAATGAGACCCAAAAACTGAAAAAACTATGGCTCTTGGACTATGGAGACACTAAAACATTTTTTTGGTTTTAAAAATGAAATCATTGTGTAAAACTTACATAAATAAAAAAAATTGTATACATATTAGGTATCGCCGCGTCCGTGACAACCTGCTCTATAAAATTACCACATGATCTAACCTGTCAGATAAATGTTGTAAATAACAAAAAAAAAAACGGTGCCAAAAAAGCTATTTCTTGTTACCTTGCCGCACAAAAAGTGTAATATAGAGCAACCAAAAATCATATGTACCCTAAACTAGTACCAACAAAACTGCCACCCTATCCCGTAGTTTCTAAAATGGGGTCACTTTTTTGGAGTTTCTACTCTAGGGGTGCATCAGGGGGGCTTCAAATGGGACATGGTGTAAAAAAAACAGTCCAGCAAAACCTGCCTTCCAAAAACCATATGGTGTTCCTTTCCTTCTGCGCCCTGCCGTGTGCCCGAACAGCAGTTTACGACCACATATGGGGTGTTTCTGTAAACTACAGAATTAGGGCCATAAATAATGAGTTTTGTTTGGCTGTTAACCCTTGCTTTGTAACTGGAAAAAAAATATTAAAATGGAAAATCTGCCAAAAAAGTGAAATTTTGAAATTGTATCTCTATTTTCCATTAAATCTTGTGCAACACCTAAAGGGTTAACAAAGTTTGTAAAATCAGTTTTGAATACCTTGAGGGGTGTAGTTTCTTAGATGGGGTCACTTTTATGGAGTTTATAATCTAGGGGTGCATCAGGGGGGCTTCAAATGGGACATGGTGCCAAAAAAACAGTCCAGCAAAATCAGCCCTCCAAAAACCAAACGGCGCACCTTTCACTCTACGCCCCGCTGTGTGCCCGTGCAGTAGTTTACGGCCACATATTGGGTGTTTCTGTAAACAGCAGAGTCAGGGCAATAAAGATACAGTCTTGTTTGGCTGTTAACCCTTGCTTTGTTAGTGAAAAAATGGGTTAAAATGGAAAATTAGGCAAAAAAATGAAATTCTCAAATTTCATCGCCATTTGCCAATAACTCTTGTGCAACACCTAAAGGGTTAACGACGTATGTAAAATCAGTTTTGAATACCTTGAGGGGTGTAGTTTCTTAGATGGGGTCACTTTTAGGGAGTTTCTCCTCTAGGGGTGCATCAGGGGGCTTCAAATGGGACATGGTGTAAATAAACCAGTCCATAAAAATCAGCCTTCCAAAAACCATACGGCGCACCTTTCCCTCTACGCCCCGCTGTGTGGCCGTACAGTAGTTTACGGCCACATATTGGGTGTTTCTGTAAACGGCAGAGTCAGGGCAATAAAGATACAGTCTTGTTTGGCTGTTAACCCTTGGTTTGTTAGTGGAAAAAATGGGTTAAAATGAAAAATTAGACAAAAAAATGAAATTCTCAAATTTCCTCCCCATTTGCCAATAACTCTTGTGCAACACCTAAAGGGTTAACAACATATGCAAAATCAGTTTTGAATACCTTGAGGGGTGTAGTTTCTTAGATGGGGTCATTTTTGGGTGGTTTCTATAATGTAAGCCTCGCAAAGTGACTTGAGACCTGAACTGGTCCCTAAAAATTGAGTTTTTTAAGATTTGCTTCTAAACTTCTAAGCCTTATAACATCCCCAAAAAATAAAATATCATTCTCAAAACAATTCAAACATGAAGTAGACATATGGGGAATGTAAAGTCATCACAATTTTTGGGGGTATTACTATGTATTACAGAAGTAGAGAAACTGAAACTTTGAAATTTGCAAATTTTTCCAAATTTTTGTTAAATTAGGTATTTTTTAATGCAAAAAAAATTATTTTTTTGACTCCATTTTACCAGTGTCATGAAGTACAATATGTGACGAAAAAACAATCTCAGAACGGCCTGGATAAGTCAAAGCGTTTTAAAGTTATCAGCACTTAAAGGGACTCTGGTCAGATTTTCAAAAAATGGCCTGGTCCTAAGGTGTAAAAAGGCTGTGTCCTTAAGGGGTTAAACAGTATCTTGGCCAGAATCTTTCTGTCCGTATTGAGAAGTGCTATGGGACGCCAGTTCTCAATACGGCTCGGATCTTTACCCTTTGATAGGAGGATCAGGGCTGACCTCCTCATTGACTGAGGCAGAGTGCCCAAGGATAGACACTCATTGAATACCTGTCAAGAGGGGACATAAAGAGTCCTTAAAGGTCTTATAGACAGAGCTTAGGCTGCCCCCTGTAGAAAACGAGGATCCTATCCCGGCCGATGAAGGCAGAGGATGGAATGTGGGAAACCGTGCTTCCTAGACATTTCAACTTCACATTGAAAGTCCAGGCTCCCGACCAAATGCCAAATTCGTCCAGGTTTTTGGATGGTATACCCTGGACGTCCCCATACCTACTTAGCCACGTCAGAATATCAACGCAAGAAAGTGATTCGTTACGGGTTAAAACGGTCACCTTCTTGACGTTGTTCTGCCGGGTTATCGCCTGAGCGAAAAAACCCTTCCAATCCGGTAAGTTCTTCACCAGCTCATACCCAGACCAGAAAAGCTCTAGGCCCTCCGGCCGGGCAAAGCTGATGTCGAACTCCCTGGAACCATAGGGATGTATCAGGGCGAAGATGTCAGCCACCCTGAAACCCATCTCAAGCAGGAGCTCCACCACCCTCTTTCTCGTAGGGCAGGCATCATTGCTTCTCCACTTGAGACAGACTACATTCCGTCTGGTCCCAGGGCCAGTTGTGGGCAGGGACCAGGTGGTCTCGCCCCCCCTTTCCTCTCAGAAAGCTCGCAGGCCATGCCTGTTTATCCATAAGGATAGGTCCACCTTATCACCCTCTACTGTCATTAAGCTCTCCCCCTTTTTGAGGGCCTCCAGGAGCCGCCGCTGCAAGTCACCAACCGCGACTCCTGGGAATGAGGAAGCCAACGAGGATAGCCCCTCCCCCCCACGGCCGCAGCCACAGTGGCATAACTTCTGCCAGGTGCTACGGCCGCAGGAGGGGCAACCGAACCCCCCCCCCCCACTACACTAGTACTAGATGCCACGCTGGACCCCTCCGGAGGGCGGACACCAGGAGCCGCAGCCGCCGCTTTCTCAGCGACGGTCCGCTGTCTCCCAGCATCCACCCCACCTTTGGGACCCGATGCGGCACCCCCACCAACACCCCTACCAGCACCCTGCTTACACACACCCTGTCTCCCTGCTGGGACAGCTGGTGCAACTGGTGTCGCCATATCACTTCTAGAATCATTAACTTTATTAGCCCTATTATTATTTACACTATTATTATTTACACTGCCACTGCCACTGGCCAAGCCACTCCCCTCCCCTGCTGCCCTTAGGATCTGGGCATGAGCAACCGCACTCCTCCCCTCCCCAGCACTTAATTCAGCGCTGGAGGAGGAGGCAGAGACAGGGGGGGCATGTCCAGTGGCAATGTACATGGCCATATACTCTGGCGCAATGTACCCCTCTTTCACTTTCCTTACAGAGGACCGGAGCGCTGCAGGCTGATCCTTTCCAGCAGCTCCGGCCCCTGGTTCCTCAATGCGCAGGCGCTTGTTTACTGCGCCTGCGCAATCGCTCACAGCTCCGGGCGTGCATCCGGAAGCACGGCCGGGCACCCCCCCAGCCACGCCCACATGCGCGCCGATAGGAGGACGCCCAGACACACCCCGGACACACCCCCGGCCACGCTCTCCGCTGCATCCCCTGATCCACGCCGCACTTTTGCAGGTGCAGGCGGAGACTCAGGGCTATTACCACTTGGGTGGGAGGGACGGCGATCCCGTCACACCGCCCCAGCACCACCCCACATACCGGAACGGCAGGCAGAGCAGTAGCCAGAGCGGTGGGCGGGGCTGACTCTGGCGCCGGACCACCCCCCTCCCACTGGGGAGCGGCCATCAGTACCGGAGGCTCCCACTTGAGCTAAGATTTTGCCGCTTCCTCCATCACCCATGTCAGCAATCGGCGCCATCTTGGAATGGATGTTACTTGCTACAGGCAGTGAATTGGGGACACTAACCTGCGGAGCACCTGGCACAGACTTTTCAGCCTGCACGAAGCGCTCCGCAGGAACATAGATGAAATGTGTCTCCACTGCCTGCTGTTTTTCCTTCTTCTTGTTTTTCTTCTTTTTTTTTTCCTTGCCGGTTTCTTCCAACAGCTCATCGCCGAAAACAAAGTTCTGCAACTGGACAGGGGATTCCAGCCGACAAATCTCCTCCATCAGCCCTTCCTCCACCCTCCTCTTCACTGAAGGCCTCTGCGGCCGACGATAATTCTCCCTCGGACGAGGGCAACCCTGCTTGTTGCGCCGGGATACTGCAATCACCTGGCACAGACCACTGCGAGTCAGGAGGGGCTGGCGCGGGCTCCGGCCGGACCGACCGGGGAGTGACAGACGCGGACACCACGCCAGGTATGCGGCTATCCTTGTCTTCACTGTCGCTGTTTGTACTCCGCTCTCTCCTTTTCTCCTCCATCTCTAGGAATCTCTCCTCATTTAGGAGTTTTTCCCTAAAAGGTCCACTTTCATTCAGAAGCCTTTCCCTTCTTTCCTGTGCCTTTTTTACCTCCTTCTTGAGCACCTTAATTTTCTCAGAAATAGGAGCCCTTTTCTTACTATTCGTGACATTAGCCTTTGCCCTAAGCATTTTCAGCTCCTGGCTCAGGCTCTTGAGGTGCCGCCCCAGCTCCTTGAATTCATGGAGGTGGTACGCCACGCGGGAGCTGTAGGTTTGGGTAGCCTCTTTCTCCCTCCGGGACCCCCAACCTACCTGGGACGACACCTCCTGATCCTCTGCTTGCGACTTCAGGTCTTCAGGGGGGACTCGGCTGCCACTACCGCATCCTGATGTGGTTGCCCCCTAGCTGCCATCACTCCTGGCCGGTCTCTGTTGCGCCTTACTCCCCTCTGACCCAAGCCGGGGAGCAGGAGTGTTCCTCTGGGAAGCCATGGCCTCAGGACCCCACCAGCTCCCTAGGGAGAGGCAGGGCCTGGGCTGGGGAGAGATGTTGAGGAACTCCCCGTATGTCTGGAACTCCTCCTGGGGAGCAGGTGTTAAGAAACTCCCCAGAGAGGCCTGTGCTTGGAAGTTGTGGAGAGCTCTGAATCACACAACCTCTTACAGCAGCTGCAGACACCAGACACACCCAAGCCTGAATCTCTGCTATGGGACCTCTCTCCTCTGTCTGGGTGCTGGGGCGTAAATATCTGACAGTGGCCTGTTCCAGTGGTGGGTGACATGAAGCCTTATTCTCTGCTATGGGAACTCTTTTTTTATTAGAAAAATACAAAACTTTACGGACGAAAAAACAAACAGAACAGCTTCTCAGCTGGCCCAGCCTCACTCATACTCACATTCATACCAATACCCTATAAAAACTATATACAAACTATATACAAATGCTAAAAAAAAAAGAAATGAAACTTACTTAGCTGGTTCAGCTGTAAAACCCAAAAAGAAAAACTTGACTACTCGTCAATAAAACAAAAACACAAATAAGACTAATAAAACAATAACAACAATAATAATAATAATAATACAAAACAAACATTTTTTTTTTTTTCCAATCACCAAGTTTTTTTTTTTTTTAAAACAACACATAAAGTAAAACAAAACTTTTTACCTCCCTAATCTAGCCCTAACCCCCACTACCTACTCCATCACCCTTCACTCATCACCCAAGGCTGACCTCCGCCTCACGTCTCTTTCGTGTCCGCATAGTCCGAGGCCAGCCCTACCTCCACCACCCACATCTAGCCCCTCGCCTTATGTCCTCCCATGTCCGCATAGTCCAGGGCTAGATGCAGGCCTCCCCACTTCAAAACACACATAAAACACATAAAAGCACAAATAAAAGACCCCTTCCCTCACCCACCCAACCTAACTAGCCCCAACTCATCCTATCCTAATAAACAACATAAACGACATAACTATTTAACACACACTACAAAATATTCTAATATACAGAACTACCCGAAGGTCCAAGCTCGGTCTCTGTAAGCCTTTCTTCAAACCTCATCATCCCACAAAACAAAAATCTACGGTGAAAGCGTCAGCCCACCACCAGGAAACGTATGACTAGTCTAGGTTACACTAAAAGCAAAGACTCTCCAGAGGAGAGAGGCCCTACTGGTACCCAGTCTCTCATACTCCAAAGAACGCACCTTCACCAGGTCACCCAGAATGTTCCTACATACCACATCCACAGGGAGGACTTTCTGCTACGTTGAAACTAAGCACCGTGCATTCCACGTGTAGAACCTAACCACTATACTAACTAAAAAACATGTGCACAGGTCCCTTCTACCAATGTCTCTGAGCACTCCATAGGCCCACTCCGCGTAGGAGAGGCTGGCTAGCCTAGGCCAGCCAATGGAAGCTCCCACCCGTTGGTATACCTCTGTATTAAAGGGACACTGAAGCAGGAAGTGATCCATACTTTCCAGTATGGAGCCACACTCCTCCCGGGGGCAACCCCTTTCATCAGAGTTCCTGTACTTCAATTGTCCCTCACATACAGCCTCCCGTGAAAGCAGCGCCAAGCCAAGTCCCAAAACTTCAAGGGGATCCTTGCAGAATTTAGCAACTGTAACCCCTTGTCTAGATCCCGGCTTGGGCAATCCCTGAGGGCCAGGGGCTTCTGGAAGTGGGACAACAAGACCCTCTCGTCAAGGGACCTCCTTGACAGAGTCCTGATCTCCCTCACCTCCAAACCCCACCGGCGGATCACCTTCAGAAACGGGGTGACGTAAGTCGGAAGATATCCGTAAGGCGTACGTAAGTCCTTCACTTGCCCTCCTGTCTCCCATTCCTGGAAGAAAGGCCGAAACCACCCCCGGCAGGAGACTACCCACGGAGAAGCCCTCTCCATCCAGAGGTTCGCCAGATTCTCTTTAACAAAGGTGTTTACAAGAAAAACCAAGGGGTTGACCATAGATAACCCCCCTAGTCTCCTCGTGCGGTAAGTCACTTCTCTCTTGATCAGGTTCAGTCTATTCCCCCATAAGAGCTGGAAGAACAGACTATAAACCCGAGTCCAGAGAGGCTCTGGCAAGATACACACGCTACCCAAATAGATAAACAAAGGGAGTAAGTAGGCCTTGATCAGGTTTACCCTTTCCCTGAGGGTCAAAGACCAACCCTTCCACTGGTCGACCTTCTGAGCGGCGATCCTAAGCCTGTCATCCCAATTTTGAGTGGGATAGTCCCCATGGCCAAAATGGATGCCTAGGACTTTGGCTGACGACTGTGTCCGGGAGATCAAAAACTGGATCACCCCCTCCCAGCCAGAGACTCTCACACTTATCCCGATTGATCATGGACCCGGATGCCTCCGAGTAGCGATCCACTTCAGACATCACGTACTCCGCCTCCCCTCTTGAGGATACGAAAATGGTGACATCGTCAGCGTACGCTACTACCCTCAGAGTGGCTTCCGGCGCCGCCCGATCCATCCTGACTCCCACCAACGGTCCACGATCGATCCTTTTAAGAAAGGGATCAATCGCGAACACGTATAAAAGCGGGCTCAAAGGACAACCCTGGCGGACGCCAGACCCAACCTCAAAGGAGCAGCCAGACCAACCGTTCACAAGCGGGAAACTCTCTGCCCCTGCATACGAGATCTTTAACCAATCGACAAACCACCCCGGCAGGCCATACTTCAGAAGGACCGACCAGAGGTACTCATGGTTCACCCGATCAAACGCCTTTGCTTGATCTAAGGACAGCATGCACCCCCTCCAGTAGCCTGCTCTACTCTGTTCCACTGCCTCTCGGACACCGAGTAAAGCACTAAAAGTGCTGCGGCCTGGAACCGAGCAATGCTGAGCCACCGAAAGGAGCTGGGGTGCAAATTTCACCAGCCTATTAAAAAGTATCTTGGCCAGAATCTTTCTGTCCGTATTAAGAAGTGCTATGGGACGCCAGTTCTCAATACGGCTCGGATCCTTACCCTTTGATAGAAGGATCAGAGCTGACCTCCTCATTGACCGAGGCAGAGTGCCCGAGGATAAACACTCATTGAATACCTCAGTCAAGAGGGGACATAAAGAGTCCTTAAAGGTCTTATAAAACTCGGATGTTAAGCCATCCGGGCCTGGCGACTTCTTCAGAGCTAACCCTTCCACCGCCAGGATAACTTCCTCCTTCCTGATCTCTTCTACCAAACCGTCAAAAGAGAGGTGAGCTCCTGACTCAGGGGTGACCCCAGCCAGGAAAGCCGACATCCTGTCCCGATCCAGATCCCTCTTCCCCAAGAGGCACGAGTAAAAGGATCTAACGACTTCCAGGATCCCTGATCTGGACCTGTTCAGAGACCCCGTACTATCGACCAGTCCTGTTATTAACTTACTCTTCACTGACATCTTACAATTTCTGTAGGGGTCGGGCGAGCGGTACCTCCCGAAGTCCCTCTCAAAAACTAAAGATGTGTGCCTATCATACTGGCACCTCTTGAGCAAAGATTTCACCCTGGAGATATCCTCGCGGCTACCACCAGTCGAGACCAGATGCTCAAGTTTCCTCCTCAGACCCTGATACAGGCGGTACCTGTCCAGGGACCTGAGGCTCGAGAGCCGGCGGAAGAACTTTGCAGCTCGATCTTTGAATATCTCCCACCACTCTGACTTAGTATCACAGAGATCCAGTAAAGGTACCTGACTCTGAAGGAAGTCCTCAAAGGATTGTCTCACCTCTGCTTCCTCCAAGACACCCGAATTCAGCTTCCAATAACCTCTTCCCATTTGGGGGGATTCTGAAATATTCAGAGAAAACATAATCAAACAGTGATCGGATAATTCCACCTCCACAACCCTTAAGGGCGAAAAGGTAGCCTCCTCCTTCAAATAAAACCTATCTATTCTAGACCTGATCTGACTACCTCTATAGAAAGTGAAACCCCCGTGGCCTGGGGTATGCCTAATGTGGACATCTTCCAGACGAGCCTCACTAGCTACTCTGTTCAGAAAAATACTATCATAAGTCAGCTGGTTTCTGGTGCCTTCCCTGTCTTGGGGCCTTGTGACAGTATTAAAGTCCCCACCAAAAACCACCTGCCGGCTTGTAAAAAGGAAAGGCTTAATCCTCATAAAGAGAAATTTCCTGTCTGGATTGGGGCCCGTAGATATTGTTCAGGCGCAGTTCCTGTCCCTTCATGAGGATATCCAAGATCAAACACCTCCCCATTTCTAATTCAATTACTCATCGGCATTCTACCGGTGCGGTAAAAAGGACCGCCACTCCGCTATACGACTCAGCCGCAAGAGACCAGTAGGAGGGCCCCGGTCTCCACTCCCTCTTGGCTTTATAAATCGCTGCCAAATCTGGCAGCCTGGTCTCTTGCAAAAACAAAATGTCAGCCCCCGGCCCCTCACCTTCAACCCCCTCCTCAGCAGAGGAGGCAGAGGTCTCATCCAAGATGAGGTACCGGTTGGAGAGCTCCAGAGGGGAGCCGGTTACACCTTCCCTGGCAATTTTGGTCGGGCTAGATGTTTTTTTAGTACGCCGTTTCCGTCTACTTTGGGACTCTGCCCCACTACCCTCTGCAGAACTTTCGTAGTGCAAGGACAGAGTCTCTTTGGCCCGATCCAGTCTCTCAATCTCCACCTCCAGCTCGCTGCCCCCTAGGGTCTCGGATTCAAGAGGGGCAGTCGTTTGGGAAGGAGCGGGCATCACCCCAGGACGGGGTTCTTCCCCCTCCCTCTCCGCCTGACGCCTCTCTCTCCTCCTCTGCCGGGACGGGTTGTTCTGGTTCCTCACTGACCCCTTAACTCCACTGCCTTTGCCAGCACCCGCCTCAGCCGAAGGGACCTCCCGGCCCGCTCCTGCATGAGCTCGGGCCGCATTGGCCTGAGAGAGAGGACAGCGACTGAAGGGGTGCCCGAGCTCCCCACACAGGTTGCATCTAATCTCCTCACAAGATGCAGATAGATGACCTGTCCCCCCACACAAAGCGCACTTCTGCACTTGGCAGCTGGCGCTGAAGTGTGTGGGGCTGCCGCACTTGTGACAGAGCTTAGGCTGCCCCCTGTAGAAAACCAAGATCCTGTCTCGGCCAATAAAGGCAGATGATGGAATGTGGGAAACTGTACTGCCCAGACGCTTAAGCTTGATAATAAACGTCCAGGCACCCGACCAAATGCCAAACTCGTCCAGGTTTTTAGCTGGTATTCCCTGGACCTCTCCGTACCTACCCAGCCAGGTCATGATGTCAATACAAGAGAGCGACTCGTTACGGGTCAGCACGGTCACTCTCTTGACCTCATTCTGGCGGGTTATCGCTTTTGCAACGAAACCACGCCAGTCCGGCATGTTCTTCACCAGCTCATATCCGGACCAGAAGAGCTCAAGCCCCTCCGGCCGGACAAAGCTGATGGCAAACTCCTTGGAGCCAAAAGGATGGATCAAGGCAAAGATGTCGGTTGCCTTGAAACCCATCCCAAGCAGGAGCTCCACTACCCTCTTCCTAGTAGGGCAAGCTTCATCGCTACTCCACTTGAGACAGACCACATTCCGTCTGGCTCTAGGGCCGGTTGTGGGTGAAGACCAGGTGGTCTCGCCCCCGCTCTGTTCTTGGAAGGCCCGAACGCCATGTCTGTTGAACCAGAATGAACATTCCACCTTCTTCCCCTCTACGGAAAAGGAGCTCTCCCCCTTTTTGAGGGCCTCCAGCAGTCGCCGCTGCAAGTCACCATTACCAGACCCTGAGAGTGAGGAAGCCAAAGAGGCCAGCCCCTCCCCTCCCACGGCCGCAGCCACACTGGCATAACTTCTGCCAGGCGCCACGGACGCAGGAGGGGCAGCAGAACCGGCTCCCCCCCCACCTGTTACAACTGTCACCCCGGACCCCCCTGAGGGGGGCACACGGGGGGACCCCGCCACTTTTACAGTGGACGGCCTCCCCCCCTCTCCCCCCACAGGATCCGGGACAACAGCCCCAACATTAAACATCTCAATACTTTTATCACTTTCACCCAGGGGACCCACCTCTGCGGTGGCCATCACTATTTCATTGTCCCCCCCCACACATACTGCTGGACCAGTGGGGATAATAGGAACCTCTGGTGCGATTGGCAGCACAGCCTCAGCCTCCACAGCTTTTGTGGCTGTATCCTCGGCCTCATTGGCTGGCAGGTGTATTTGCGCGTCTGTTACAATCCTCCTCACCCCCCCTGTACCAGGGGAGGACTGAGGGGATGCAGCAGAGTCCACCGCCCTAAAAACTTTATATGCTGTGGCCAGTGTTTTCCCAGACTTTTTGGCAGGTTTGATTGTTTTCCCTTTTTCTTTATTGTCCTGTCTGTTGTGTCTTGCTGGACTTTTCCTTCCTTCTGCCTGCAGCCGGCTTGTGGCACCACTGCACCCAGCCACACACACTCCAGCCACCGGGATCCGGCTCCACCCACCCTCGCCCACAGACATTCCTATGGGCGTGTCCACAGGTGCCCCCGCTGCCCCCAACACAGGCGCAGCGGAGCCAACAAGGGCAGGTAAAGCAGGGGACCCGATATCAACTGCAACAGGGGGGGCGATGGCATCCCCCCCATACCGCCGCACCTCCACTGTGCACTTACCCAGCGCTACCGTGGACGCGGCGGCAGACGGGGACACCTGACGCTCGGCCACGCCCCCCCCTTCTCTGCCGATTCTTCCTGTCTAGCTCCTCCCTCTCTTCGCCGTCCTCGCTACCGCAAGCGAGGACGGCGTTCGACGCCATCTTAGCTCCTTTCCTCTCCCCACTCTCGCGCTCCGGTACCACTACAGAGACCGTGTTAGGGGGGTTAGTGGGTGCTGCGTCCTGAGTCGACCCTGCAGTCGGCCCGAAACACAGCTGGTGAGGCACATACACATATCTCACCTCTAGTGAAGTCTTCTTTGCCTTGTTATGATTTTTGCTTATTGGATCCTCCTCCAACAGATCGTCACCAAAAACAAACCCTTCTTCTCGGATTCTTGGGGATTCCAGGTGACGGATCTCCTCCATCAGCTGACCGCCCGGGTTGCTCTCGCTGTAGTCCTCCTCTGAACTCGCGGGGGGCAGATTCGTTTGCTGGCATCTCTGCCCCGCTGGCAGGCTTGCTTACAGAGTCTGCTCCCCCAGGTCTTCCTCTGGCTCTTCCTCCCAGGACTGCCTTGCCTGGGCCATCTCAGAGAACCTTTCCTCATTCTTTAGCTTCTCTTGAAAGGGGCCACTACCCTTCAGGATAACCATCCTTCTTGCTTCTTGTAGTTGTATCTCTTCTTTTTTAATCCTGGCCGAAATCTCTGGCCTCTTATTCTTGGAGGCTTTATTTGCCTTGACTCTTTCTAGCTTTAACTCATTCCTGAGTCTTTTTAGCAGCTTTCCAGCTTCTTCATACTCCCGGAGGTAGGCCCTGATACGGGAGCTGTATGGGGTGACTGCCTCCTGAGGCCTCATGTTGCCCCAGTCAGCTTCCACCGCTCCCAGCCCACCTCCAGGAGCACTCCACTCGCCTCTCAACTCGCCTCTTGGAGGGTTACTGTCCACCCTCCCGGACTGGCTGGTGGTCTTCACAGCATCACCCCTGGGGGCCACAGGGGACGCTTCCACATGACCCCTGCTTGATCTTCTGACCCCCGGAGCGGAATATGGAGCAGAGGCCGGTAACTCGCCTCTCCTACCTCCCGCCGGCCTACCCCGGGAAGCAGGATCCTGGGCCTTGCCTGAGCGCATAGCCCAGGCCCCTACCAGCTCCCTAGGGAGAGGCAGGGCCTGGGCTGGGGAGAAAGGTGGAAAATCTCCCCACAAGCCTGGTCCCTCCCAGGGGATTAAGGTGTTGAAAAATCTCCCTGGGGCCTTAACGAGGTGGAAGTTCTCAGGAGCTGCTTCACACACACCTTTCCACTTCAGCTGCAGGAAACAGACACGCCCATGCCTGATTCTCTGCTATGGGACCTCTCTCCGCTGTCTGGGTGCCGGGGCTTAAATATCTGACAGTGGCCTGTTCCAGTGGTGGGTGACATGAAGCCTGATTCTCTGCTATGGGACCTATTGTAACATCCCAGAGTTTGTCACTAAAACTTTGTCACCCTGCTATATGATGTTAAGGTGTAAATGTGTTAACATCCTGTGTAATATGACATTGCATTTGTATTATATGGATTTACTGTGACTGTTTACTATATATTTGCTGTAATTCTTAATGTACACCAGCAGGTGGCAGCAATATGAAAGCAGACCATGGTTAGTTAATAGACCTAGACTGGAATAGACCAATCCAGGCTAGCTCCCCCCTTTCTGGGGAGGAGTGGAGTGTTCCCACATCCTACTTCAGGGGGAGGAAAGCAAGTTTTAGGCAGTGTAACCAGCCCCCCTGCTGGGGTAGGCTGTGTTAATAGGAGCTCCCAGAAACAGGGATCCCATTCTGGATCCAACCTCGGCTGAGGCCCAAGATCAACCTTCCCAGCCTGAGTCCCTTACCTCAGCTGGTAGACAAAGAAAGCAGCCCTTCACAGAACTATCAGATCTCCAGGAAGAAACCACCATACCCTGCGAGCAGTCCTGTAAGTACAGATCCAAAGATAAAAAGAAGATAAGTACCTATTTAGCTAGTCAGACCCGAACTAAGCAAACTAAAGACAGAGCAGAAGATAGATACCTGCCAGATTCTCTAGGCATGTGATCAGATGCAGAATACATATAATTTCCTGCCACATATTGCCAAAACCTGCCGGGACTCTAGACTATTGCTGTACACTGTATGGATCAAAGCTGCATATCATACCACCAAGTAAAGACAAGTTGGACCCTATTATCTGTGTGGATTTCCATCATTCCTCAGTTACTCCTATTAACAGCACTCATTTTGTTGCATGTGAGCCGGGATACAGGAGTCCAGCCGTACCCAGGTAGGAGACACCGTTGACACTACTATACCTACTACACAGAGACAATATCCCCCTCTGGCATTCCTCACCTGGTATGTGAGCTCATAACATCTTAAAAGGGCCCTGCTACAGTACCTGCGCAAGCTGCAACTGGCGTCACAAACTTATAAACTGACCCACTGCATAGCATCCCCACTGACCCAGTGTCCTGCTCATTGCATCAAGTGGCGTCATGAACAGGATCGGATTGTATTGTGTGTCCATCCCTAACAACAGAACCGCATCTAATTGTGCGCAAAAACGGACTTAAATCGCATGTTTCACAGTATAGCAGCAAGGGCTGAAGATTGTGCAAAGATCGCTATAAAAGTGACTTTCTTACCTGTATTGTTGTACCAAAGAAGGCGCTGAGTGTGCGCTGCAGCACTTGAAGAGTTAATTCGACATTGTGGAAATCCGCCATATTCGTTTTAAAATGGCACTTCGTCTCCAGGCCAAAGAACAAAGGAACAGAGAAACGCCCTCTCAAGAGCGTGAAAATGAGGAATACGCCCCCCAGAAGTGGGAAAATCTAGTAACACCCCCTGCAGAAAGGCGCGAAGATGTCGAATATGCCCCTTCAGGAGCGGGAAAAATAGAGTCCGCCCTCCATGAACTTGTTAGGCCCCTTTCACACGAGCGAGTATTCCGCGCGGATGCGATGCAGAACGCATTGCACCCGCACTGAATACTGACCCATTCATTTCTATGGGACTGTTCACATGAGCAGTGATTTTCATGCATCACTTGTGCGTTGCGTGAAAATCGCAGCATGCTCCTCTTTGTTCGTTTTTCACGCAACGCAGGCCCCATAGAAGTGAATGGGGTTGCGTGAAAATCGCAAGCATCCGCAAGCAAGTGCGGCTGTGGTGCGATTTTCACGCACGGTTGCTAGGAGACGATCGGGATGGAGACCCGATCATTATTATTTTCCCTTATAACATGGTTATAAGGGAAAATAATAGCATTCTGAATACAGAATGCATAGTAAAACAGCGCTGGAGGGGTTAAAAAATAATAAAAAATAATTTAACTCACCTTAGTCCACTTGATCGCGTAGCCCGGCATCTGCTTCTGTCTCCTTTGTTGAATAGGACCTGTGGTGAGCATTAAGTACAGTTACAGGACCTTTGATGACGTCACTCCGGTCATCACATGGTATGTCACATGATCTTTTACCATGGTGATGGATCATGTGATGACCGGAGTGACGTCATCAAAGGTCCTGGAATGAATGCTCACCACAGGTCCTGTTCAGCACAGAAGGAGACAGACGAGATGCCGGCAGCGCCAGCAAGTGGATTAAGGTGAGTTAAATTAATTAATTAATTTTTTTAACCCCTCCAGCGCTAGTTTACTATGCATTCTGTATTCAGAATGCTATTATTTGCCCTTATAACCATGTTATATGGGAAAATAATACAATCTACAGAACACCGATCCCAAGCCCGAACTTCTGTGAAGAAGTTCGGGTTTGGGTACCAAACACGCGCGATTTTTCTCCCGCGAGTGCAAAACGCATTACAATGTTTTGCACTCGTGCGGAAAAATCGCGGGTGTTCCCGCAACGCACCCGCACATTTTCCCGCAACGCCCGTGTGAAAGAGGCCTTACTGACCTAGCCAGAGGTTATAAGGACTCCACCCTCTGCGCCCCTCCCTTAGTTCTGGCGATCAGTGTATGCAGGAGAGCAGCAAACATGGCTTACCCGCGTTCCAGGTGGAACGAAATGTCCATCGGCGGAGAAGACGTGTACCCAGAACAGCCGCTGGAGATCCAAGTCTCCCAGCTATTACAGAGGCGTGGACCTTCAATCTTTGGTGCCAGGCCGGAGGCAGTGGATCCCTCTGTGCCCAAAGACCCAGTCTCACCTGCCCTGTCCAGTATTACAGAGGAGTCGGAGAAGGCCGTCGCTGAAGCCCCGATCCCCGATGTGGAAAGCCAAGAGGTGTTCAAGTACCCGGAGGCTGTGGATCCCTCCGCCGACGCAAGTACCCCCGCGGAAGGCGACGCAGCCATGAAGATGGAAGTGAACGTCGATCCTTTCACTGCAGGGGCCGTCGCTACTGAAACCAACATCCAGTCTGCGGCGCAGACGAAAATGGAGCTGCAGGAGCGTGACCAGAGGACACCGGAACCGGCCACCCGGCCGCGACAGCAAGTAGGAGCAACCTGAGGCCCAGGCCCGGTCCGTGTCTGTCCCACTGCCACATCCAGAGACCCCAGCACCTGCCGTCAGGCCCAAGCCTGCACCGCATCCCGCGACACCTTCCAATGTCACCGGACCACAGCCTGTACCGATATCTGTGCATCCTGGTGCGTCGGAGGCGGCTGGAGATTCCACTCCGCCGCCCAGCTATGAGAAGCTCCGCAGCCTAAATCCAGATGTCCCACATGAGATTACTGCATTTGCCCAGACCCCATGGGAATACAAGTCTGCGGTCGAGGAATGGGGGAAACAAGTAATTGGTGACCCCCAACCAGGAGACCCCAAGTTGGCCAGGAGGACCGGTACCGTCCTATGGTTTTCGGTAGAGAGAGGAGTGGGGTTCCTCCAGGACAATTATTCAGGGACTGAAGTGTTTGTAGGCCGTCGGTCCGTGAAACGTCACTATTTTCCCCAGGAGAGACACAATTTGTATGTGGGGGATCAAGTCGAGTACACCCCCATGAGATCCATGCAAGGACTCTTTGCAGCAGGAGTCTCCCTATTGCAGAAGCCTCTCTCCCCTGCCGTCACCCCAGAGTCCTGGCAGGAGGATCCAGGCTCTGCGGGCAGGACCCGTTGTTTACAAGAAACCCTGGATGGCCGCCTTCTCTTCAAGGAGAAGGTTCAACCAGCCCCTGCTCCTTTGATACCGGACTTGTCACCGCCACCAACCCTGAAGGTAGGGCAGATTAATAACAGTGTGCTGACATTCAATCCCAAGGTGCAGCCGTGTTTCCTGCCTCCCTATGCGCTCCCTTGGAAGCAGCCTCAACAAACTGCTCCAAGCCTCCCTGAGCCTTTGCAGCCAGAGATTCTGCCCCTTCCCGCATCGGCTGTGGATTCCGGTCTGCGGCAAGCTACAGCCAGGTTCTCCAGGCTGTCTGCACGGTCTATCCCTACTGTCACCGGTAGAGGGCGGTGGCGTACTACCAACGCTACTGTATGTTTCCACGAATGGCTGGACAATCCTCTCATGAGGTTCAGCAGCTCCAGCAGTGACGAGGAGCTGGACACCTACTTGTAAGGTGTCCCCACTACAGAAAAGATAATATCAGTGACATTGTTTTGGGAGCCACGCCATGGACTGATCCAGTGTTTCCCAACCAGCATGCCTCCAGCTGTTGCAAAACTACAACTCCCAGCATGCCCGGACAGCCTTTGGCTGTGCAGGCATGCTGAGAGATGTAGTTTTGCAACAGCTGGAGGCACGCTGGTTGGGAAACACTGGACTGATCTTCTGACGGGTGAGGACATGTTTGGCAGTTTTTAGTGTGTTTTAACCGTTTTGTTCCAGGTTGCCAGTGTTTGTCCTCATCCAGATGGTCATGTCAGTAAGGACTCCCCCCCATCAGCACTTTAACCCCTTCATCTCCAAGTTGATCATTTTATCCCCTTTCTCAGGTTACTTGATAGCCTGTTGCTGCTATTAAATATTTTAACCCTTTGCATTAACTCTTTTGCCCTGTGGATTGCAAAGAACTTTTATCAGTTTCCAGAGGATTCTACAAACTTCAAGCACTTCCAGGAATACGGACTCAAGTTATTGTTGAGCCCAGGGCTGTCTTTAATATTGATTGGACCCTGGGCAAAAATTTACTTGGGCCCCCTGGATCCCGCCTTCCCACACCTTAGCAGGCAAGCACGCCCTCCACCACAACACACACACAAAAAATCCACACATCTGGTAGAGTACAGCGAATGACTGTAAATACTTCCAGTTTTGAAGACTCCAGCGGCTCAGGATCAGTGCTCTGGGCAGCTGGGCTCAGGCTGGAAGTGGGCACCGCTCTGCAGGAAGGAGACCAGGGCTCGGCTAACCCTAGTGTTACAGTGCACCCCACAGTATGCAGTATAGCACCCTATAGTGTACAGCAACCCACAGTATGCAGTATAGCACCTCACACTATACAGTACCCCACAGTATATAGTAGAGCAGTATAGCAGCCCACAGTATACAGCACCCCAAACTATACACAATACAGCCCCCCACACTATACAGTACAGCAGTATAGCACTCCACACTATACCGAACCCACAGTATACAGTACAGCAGTATAGCCCCCACACTATACAGGCCCCCCCACACTATAAGGCCCCCCCCCCACAGTATAACCCCCCCCCCCCACACTATACAGGCCCCCCCACACTATAAGGGCCCCCCCCACAGTATACACCCCCCCACACTATACAGCCCCCCCCCACACAGTATACAGGCCCCCACACAGTATACAGGCCCCCACACAATATACAGCAATTTACAGTATATTAACATAACAGCCCCTGTCACCTTTTTCTGATGTAATCTTCACACAATAAAGCTCCACAGTTAACTTCTGCAACACTCCTTGTAGGACCTGTGATGACCTCATAGCCATGTGACCAGTAATTGCTAGGTTACTGGTCACATGGTGATGATGTCATTAAGGTCCTAGATCACAACTTTAACACAGTACGATCATGATGCCTGGACTCTGTCGGCAGGCATGGCAGCACCCCCTGTGTAGCTGACAGCCTGACACCCGGGGCAGTAGCTAGCAGGGCTCAAGAGGCAGCTGCCTTGGGCCCCCCAGGAGCAACTGGGCCCGGGGCAGCTGCCCCTTTTGCCCCTTGGTAAAGACGGCCCTGGTTGAGCCTATCCTTGCACTTATAAAATTTGCACTATTTTATCAAATGTTTGCAACATAAAAGCTTGCACTCAATCCTTATGCTATTTAATCATTTTTGCACTATTGTAACAGTTTACAGTTATGTAACGTTTAAGTATCCTGCCCATTGTGTGTAGTATCCATCCAGATGCCACAATGTGAATTTCTGCACTATTCCGAATGATTGCACTTAAACAAAATGTCGCAATTTGCTTAAAGTGTGCCTTTTCACAGCTCTTGTTCTCTTCCCCCTTCATACGGACTGTCATCAGAGGGACGCTGAATACTAATGGCCTACACCCGGTGATATATACTCATAGGTACCCAGGGTAGGACCAAATGGTAAGTCCTGACAGGTCTAGTTACTTCACAGGTACCCCTGCTGCTTCGGGAATCGTTAGAAGCCCTAGGCTGCTCCTTCCCGCTTGTTTTATGTTCCGGATTGTTCCCATCCGGAGGTGTCTCATTTCCAGGAGATCCATGGGAACGTACTGCCCTCCTCCTGTGACTTGCCAGAAGACATGGAGACGATAAATACCTCCCCTTCTGAGCGTTTGCCTAAGGTAAGGCGCCTCAAGCCTTAGAGCCATATATTTAGCTTCCTCTTAGTCATCATAGTGATCGTGCTATAAGGCAAATTTCTTCAGGCTATGATGCAGGGAAGGGAATACAGGATAAAGGCACCCTTTCATTTGCGGGCTTTGCATTACACAATGGTGGGATTACGGAGTAAAGACACCCCCATACTTTCTTTGATATTGGTGGACAATATACGAAGTCAGTCAGTAATGTTTGCTTTGTGCAGTATTAGGTTACCTGGTTATACCAAGTTAAGGAAACTGTGTGTTGGACACCTTATGCTAGCGGGCAGGAACCTCGAGGAAACCGTTATATGTTTTGTCTATGTAGTGTCTTATATGTATATTCATGCAGCACTTTGTATTTATTGGGTACCCAGAGCTTATTCCTCTTATCCTACCATGCGCCGAGGACAGCTAATCTTAAAGTAACAGGGTATGTAACATCCCAGAGTATGTCACTAAAACTCGGTCACCCTGCTATATGATGTTAAGGTGTAAATGTGTTAACATCCTGTGTAATCTGACATTGCGTTTGTATTATATGGAATTACTATAACTGTTTACTATATATTTTCTGTAATTTTTAATGTACACCAGCAGGTGGCAGCAATATGAAAGCAGACCATGGTTAGTTAATAGACCTAGACTGGAATAGACCATTCCAGGCTAGCTCCCCCCTTTCTGAGGAGGAGTGGAGTGTTCCCACATCCTACTTCAGGGGGAGGAAAGCAAGTTCTAGGCAGTGTAACCAGCCCCCTGCTGGGGTAGGCTGTGTTAGTAGGAGCTCCCAGAAACAGGGATCCCAACTCTGGATCCAACCTCGGCTGAGGACCAAGATCAACCTTCCCAGCCTGAGTCCCTTACCTCAGCCGGTGGACAAAGAAAGCAGCCCTTCACAGAACTATCAGATCTCAAGGATGAAACCACCATACCCTGCGAGCAGTTCTGTAAGTACAGATCCAAAGATAAAAAGAAGATAAGTACCTCTTTAGCTAGTCAGACCCGAACTAAGCAGACTAAAGACAGAGCAGAAGATAGATACCTGCCAGATTCTCTAGGCATATGATCAGATGCAGAATACATATAAATTCCTGAAACATATTGCCAAAACCTGCCGGGACTCTAGACTATTGCTGTACACTGTATGGATCAAAGCTGCATATCATACCACCAAGTAAAGACAAGTTGGACCCTATTATCTGTGTGGATTTCCATCATTCCTCAGTTACTCCTATTAACAGCACTCATTTTGTTGCATGTGAGCCGGGATACAGGAGTCCAGCCGTTCCCAGGTAGGAGACACCGTTGACACTACTATACCTACTACACAGGAACAATATCCCCCTCTGGCATTCCTCACCTGGTACGTGAGCTCATAACACCTTAAAGGGCCCTGCTACAGTACCTGCGCAAGCTGCAACTGGTGTCACGAACTTAAACACATATAAACTGACCCACTGCATAGCATCCCCATTTCCTCTGTCTGGGTGTCAGGGGCCTAAATAAGTAAAAGTGGCCTTCTCCATCGGTGTGTGACATGAAGCCTGATTCTCTGCTATGGGACCTCTCTCCTCTGTCTGGGTGCCGGGGCCTAAATATCTGACAGTGACCTGTTCCAGTGGTGTGTGACATGAAGCCTGATTCTCTGCTATGGGACCTCTCTCCTCTGTCTGGAGGCCGGGGCCTAAATATCTGACAGTGACCTGTTCCAGTGGTGTGTGACATGAAGCCTGATTCTCTGCTATGGGACCTATCTTCTCTGTCTGGGTTTCAGGGGCCTAAATAAGTAAAAGTGGCCTTCTCTATCGGTGTGTGACATGAAGCCTAATTCTCTGCTATGCGACCTCTCTCTTCTGTCTGGGTGCCAGGGCCTAAATATCTGAAAGTGGCCTGTTCCAGTGGTGGGTGACATGAAGCCTGATTCTCTGCTATGGGACCTCTCTCCTCTGTCTGGGCCTCAATATCTTACAGTGGCCTATTCCAGTGGTGGGTGACATGAAGCCTGATTCTCTGCTATGGGACCTCTCTCCTCTGTCTGGGTGCCGGGGCCTAAATATCTGACAGTGACCTGTTCCAGTGGTGTGTGACATGAAGCCTGATTCTCTGCAATGGGACCTCTCTCCTCTGCCTGGATGCCGGGGCCTAAATATCTGACAGTGGCCTGTTCTAGTGGTGGGTGACATGAAGCCTGATTCTCTGCTATGGGACCTCTCTCCTCTGTCTGGGTGCCGGGGCCTAAATATCTGACAGTGTCCTGTTCCAGTGGTGGGTGACATGAAGCCTGATTCTCTGCTATGGGACTTCTCTCCTCTGTCTGGGTGCCGGGGCCTAAATATCTGACAGTGGCCTGTTCCAGTGGTGGTTGACATGAGGCCTGATTCTCTGTTATGGGACCTATCTCCTCTGTCTGGGTGTCAGGGGCCTAAATAAGTAAAAGTGGCCTTCTCCATCGGTGTGTGACATGAAGCCTGATTCTCTGCTATGGGACCTGTTAGGCAATTTTGGACTCTTTGCCTATGGTGTCCCTGACACCAGACTTTCGGTGGTAAGCTTGAATTAAGTATTTTCTGGCACCAGGAGGGTGAAATCAGATTTAACACCAAACACGTGTCTTGCTCAAATTCACTCAGATTTATTAACAGTTGGCAAACACTTAATATAGGGGGGGTTGAGCTTCCTTGACATCCAATCATATGATAGTATTTGCTTAACCTATAATGTAGTTACACATAAGTTTTGCATTAACATAATAGATGACTCATAGTAACAGCATTAACCAATCAGGTGTAGACACATATGTGCTTAGTATGCTTTAAGCCAGGATGATTATATAAGGTATGATTGTGTAAACTAAGGAATTTTAAGGGTCTTCTAGAAACTGTCTGTGACAAACTGCCATTTTCCACTGGGCATTGTAGCAAACTTATGGCTAGCCTCCTGCCCTACGACTATGGCCCCGGGACATTTTACCCTTCAAGAACAGTGTTCCACAAAAGGGGAGCAGTGTAACAGAACTATGCCGCATGTCTGGACTGTTAATAGGACCGAACGCGGTTGGAATTTGTGACAGACCTATCCGTATGGATTAAACAAAATTGCACCCAGATAGCTAATTTTATTGTATTTGTGTACTCTGAGCGGCATTCACCTAATGATATGCCCTCAGACTTGAGCTATCTGGGAATAGGTTAAATGTCTGTGTTTGCTGTGAGGGTGTGACATTGTGTGTGGGGTGGTGATTCCTGTCCTGTTGTTCCCACATGTGTATTGGTGATTTCCCTTTGTCCTGAGAGATAATTGAATTGCTCTTCGGGTGTCTCCAGGGCAGAGAGGAGGAAACCATGATGCATTGTGGGGATGTGTTGTGTCTGTGTATCCTGAGTGCTACGTGTCTGTCCTGTGTCACAGTCCTCCTTCTGGTCCCCTAGGGGCGTGTACACCAGATGGGGACCTGCATAAATACGGGCGGGTAGCCCTCAATAAAGTGTTCATGTTTTTCTAACCCTTCAAAACGTAGCCTTGTCTCGTTATTGGAGGGAATTGCTGTATCACGCTGGGGATTGCTATGCTCTGCATATTCCCTGGAGCTTTAATCTCTTTCTTCTTGTCCCTGATACCCTCTCCTGGAGGAGAGATCTTTCCCACACGGTCCTGAATGCTGGAGGTTCATTCAGGGTGGAAGGAAGACGGAGCGGCTCCAGTTAAGCTACGGCGGTTGTGGAGTATGCGGTGGTTGTGGTGTCCAGTGCGGTGCTTGTGGTCCTCGGCGCAAGCTAGGAAGCGTCAATTAACGGAACGTGATCCGTTACA
Organism: Bufo bufo; assembly: GCF_905171765.1. Taxonomy (NCBI): domain Eukaryota; kingdom Metazoa; phylum Chordata; class Amphibia; order Anura; family Bufonidae; genus Bufo; species Bufo bufo. Next base: position 389,340,257 of record NC_053389.1, read on the forward strand.
TTGGTGGCAGCAGTGGGATGGCTTCCCTAGTGCGAGGAGCAGCATCCTGGGAACACCAAGCAAAACTGGAATATTGGTATAGTCACGTACGGTTTGACGCTATACTGAAGAGGCGGTTGGCTATCTACGGGCCCCACCTAACAGAGGAACTTGTACCGAAAGTGAGGAGAGAACTGGCGGAGTATCTGCAGAAGGAAGCAGAATATCGGGCAGAGATAGCGAAGTATTCCGTCCCTGCGCCCCAGCAAAAGCGTGAGTTACAGGGGGCGGAAGGTGTCATCCTTCCCCCCTAGTGGCAGTGTGTACCCCAGGGGGCCGAAGGTGTCGTCCTTCCCCCCCAGCGGCAGTGTGAGCCCCAGGTAGCTGAAGGTGTCCTCCTTCCTCCCCAGGGGCAGTGTGTGTTACAGGGAGCTGAAGGTGCCCTCCATCCTCCCCAGCGGCAGTGTGTACCCCAGGGGGCCGAAGGTGTCGTCCTCCCCCCCAGCGGCAGTGTGAACCCCAGGGAGCTGAAGGTGTCGTCCTCCCTCCCCAGCGGCAGTGTGTGTTACAGGGAGCTGAAGGTGCCCTCCATCCTCCCCAGCGGCAGTGTGTACCCCAGGGGGCCGAAGGTGTTGTCCTTCCCCCCCAGCGGCAGTGTGAACCACAGGGAGCTGAAGGTGCCCTCCTTCCCCCCCAGCGGCAGTGTGTACCCCAGGGAGCTGAAGGTGTCGTCCTTCCTCCCCAGCGACAGCCTGTGTTTCAGGGAGAGGAGCGCAGCACCCTCTCTCCCCAGCGGCAGCTTACCATAACAAGGGGAGACACCAATCGCCCAGACGGCGCAGATGGGACCATGGTCTCTGCGCCTGACCTACCGGGATGCTGGACAACCTGTCCAGATCCCCCACTACCCTCACCAGGACAACAGGAGGAGGGGGTAAGTACAAATTTCCCTTCCCAGTTAACTCCTAACTTGGCCTCAGGGTTAACAGAGGCGATGTTAACCCCTACTGACTCCCATGTTCCTCTGGCTACTGAGCCAGACTATGGTCTCAGCACCCCAGCAGAAGAGCTGGCAGCTGGGAAGAGTGCAGTTGGCCTCTGCCCTCCCTCAAGTCCCCACATCAAAATACCCAGGCGCAGTAACTGTTTCTTGTGGGTGGGTCACCCTTGCACCTGTTTCTTGTGGGTGGGCTACTTGGGCATTTGGTTACCGTGGGTTGGTGGATCGACTAACGGAGGCACTGACCAACAGAAAGTCAGGTGCCTGGTTAGTCTTCCCCCCAAAGGGGAGATGTGTGACAAACTGCCATTTTCCACTGGGCATTGTAGAAAACTTATGGCTAGCCTCCTGCCCTACGACTATGGCCCCGGGACATATTACCCTTCAAGAACGGTGTTCCACAAAAGGGGAGCAGTGTAACAGAACTATGCCGCATGTCTGGACTGTTAATAGGACCGAACGCGGTTGGAATTTGTGACAGACCCATCCGTATGGATTAAACAAAATGGCACCCAGATAGCTAATTTTATTGTATTTGTGTACTCTGAGCGGCATTCACCTAATGATATGCCCTCAGACTTGAGCTATCTGGGAATAGGTTAAATGTCTGTGTTTGCTGTGAGGGTCTGACAAGGTGTGTGGGGTGGTGATTCCTGTCCTGTTGTTCCCACATGTGTATTGGTGATTTCCCTTTGTCCTGAGAGATAATTGAATTGCTCTTCGGGTGTCTCCAGGGCAGAGAGGAGGAAACCATGATGCATTGTGGGGATGTGTTGTGTCTGTGTATCCTGAGTGCTACGTGTCTGTCCTGTGTCACAGTCCTCCTTCTGGTCCCCTAGGGGCGTGTACACCAGATGGGGACCTGCATAAATACGGGCAGGTAGCCCTCAATAAAGTGTTCATGTTTTTCTAACCCTTCAAAAAGTAGCCTTGTCTCGTTATTGGAGGGAATTGCTGTATCACGCTGGGGATTGCTATGCACTGCATATTCCCTGGAGCTTTAATCTCTTCTTCTTGTCCCTGATACCCTCTCCTGGAGGAGAGATCTTTCCCACACGGTCCTGAATGCTGGAGGTTCATTCAGGGTGGAAGGACGACGGCGCGGCTCCAGTTAAGCTACGGCGGTTGTGGAGTCTGCGGTGGTTGTGGTGTCCAGTGCGGTGCTTGTGGTCCTCGGCGCAAGCTAGGAAGCGTCCATTAACGGAAGGTGATCCGTTACACTGTCCAAGGAAAGAGGAAATATCTCAAATTCCACAGAGGGGAACTTGAAACAGTGCATGAACGAAGTTGATTGTTAAGGCAGACAAAATGGAGTTACATATGTCCCTTCAATCCCCTCTTAGAACCTTATATATCTTATACTATATGGTTCTTTCTCTTTTCTCCCTTAGTCTGCTTGTAAGCCTTTAGATATTTCATATACCCTTCAGGAGTATAATCCTCAGGCTTTGTTGAGGTTGTGTTTGCCTCTTCCATCTCTACCGGAGTATAGAGGAATGTTGAGTGTACCCCTCTTTCAGCCACTTTTTGACATATGGCAAGAAGGGAGGGCACACAATGTAGACAACAGCAGAGACACACTATTGCAGCAGCCACGGCGAGTGCCACTCCTAAGACATACCTTATTTAACCAAAGTCAGGTATCCAGCAAAAAAGCCAGTCCCACCATCCTTGGTCAACATCTTGTTTTATATGTTTTATCATCTCTTATAGTTGGCCTATTTTATCTTTTATTCCACGGGAGTGGTCTGATAAATTGAAACAACACATCCCTGCGAACGCTGAGCATCCTATACCATGTTGAAGCAATAAATAGTCAATAGTTGCCCTATTCTGCAAGATAGCTTTTTTTATATGATTGTATATCCAGCAGTATATCTTGCAGAATTGCACTAGTGACATTTATCTGTTTTACCATAAAACAGGCAAGTTTTGATATTGTCCTGTGGTTATATATGGCCAACCCTGGTACTCATGTATTCTGCTCTAGAGAGGAGATTCACATTATAATCACAATTTTCTGGTAGCTGTAGAGAAGTGTCTCTCGTGTGTCGCGTCTACATTGCTGGGACTAGTGGTATCATTGTTAATTTTCCACCTAGCTATTGTACAGGGTCCCTCTGTAATATTGGCCGGTATGTATGTGTAACTAGTATTTCCACAGGCCAATACACATCCTGTTGGTAGAGGTACATGTTTGTCTAGGGATGGTACTGTTTTTGTAATGTTACATTGTATATTCTTTCCTGATACTATCTTTTTACATGAATGCAAATAGTGGAGAAATGAATATGCAGTGGCACTCACCAGTGTGATGAAAATTAAGCGGGTACTTTATTCCAACAGGCAGGGGGCAGACAATTCTAGACACGCATGAGAAGAGCAACGGCCGTTTCGCGCTAGCAAGCGCTTCCTCAGGCTCTACGTCCACGACGTAGAGCCTGAGGAAGCGCTTGCTAGCGCGAAACGGCCGTTGCTCTTCTCATGCGTGTCTAGAATTGTCTGCCCCCTGCCTGTTGGAATAAAGTACCCGCTTAATTTTCATCAAACTGGTGAGTGCCGCTGCATATTAATTTCTCCACTATTTGCATTCATGATAATCCCTCTGCTACATAGCAGCTGAGCACCGCCGTTAGTGTGAAGTTTCTAAGCAGCCTGTTACCTGTTCCCTGCTGTTTCAAGTCGGACTGTGTATGTAACTGTGCCGCCCCTGTTTCTCTACTTTGTTTTACTATCTTTTTACAGCTACTTATATTTCTATTGCAAATATTTGGCTTAGTCTTGTTCTGCATTTTTGCTTGTATGCAGAGAGGCAATAGTTTCTCATCGCAGGAGAACTTGTAACATTTCTGCTGCTGTAACAAGACCTGTAATTATTCTTATCATGTTACTTTGCAAAGTCTCATATGTAGAACAGTTATAACAAGCATGATAAGGATTTACATATCCATATTTAACATCATGATCCTGCAAATCAGTGTCATTCCATTGCAAACGTAGGAGCCCCGTCCATACATCTACTGGGGTGGGGACTGCTACCAGACATGTCTCCAAAATGTTAGATGCAGCTAAAGTGGTTCGGAGACAGAAATCAGTTAAGTTCAGAGTTTTGGCCAGGTACAGCCATAAGTTCTCCTTCGTCTTCCACAGATTGTCTTCCCCCCTGCATTCCGTTTTCAGGTATGTCTGTCTGTTCCACAGCCGTGGGACAGTGAGTAGGAGACACAAAATTGCAATTATCAAGGCACTGCATCTCAGCCATCTCGAGGAATTTCCCGACTGTCATCTCGTTGGGGATCAAGGCTGTCTGCCTCCATTAGTACCCCTTCCGTATCTTCTTTGAGGTCAAGGCTGTCTGCCTCCGTTAGTACCTCTGGGCCTCGGAGGTCAGGGCTGTCTTCCCCCGTTAGTACCTCCTATCCTTCTCTCACAAGCTTCACTCGGGTGGCATGGATCCAAATTGGACATTGTTCAGTCAGCACAGCTGTTCTGGTTACTGCAACCACGGTAGTAGGTGGGCCATATACGAAATCACCTTGAGCTCTTCCTTTCTTCAGTGTTTCAACCACCACCTCATCCCTCACCCTTTATGGGTGGGTGGGTTCCTGTGGAAGAGAGGGAGACTTACAAGCAACTTTTTCCTCAGTTTTGTTAAGTACCTGTATCAATTTGGTGACATAGTCTTCCCTTATTAAATCAAGGTCTCCTCCCTGCACTATCATTGGGCGTCTGGCCCAGGGGGTGGGGAAAGGCCTCCCCATGAGTATCTCAATGCTCTTATGTCCTACTCCGTGGAAATGTGCTATTTAAGATGGATGCACTGTGTTGGGGAATGCATAGCTTCCCCTCTTCGCAGACTAATCCTGTCTTAGGATTTTTCTGCAATACTGGATAACACCAGTCTTGCTGTTCCTATTCAGTGGCATACCTTTGAAGATCAGTAAGCATTTGCGACATCTCAGGGGTTGGAGGTGGCAAACATGGCATCTACCAATGGTTACACGGACCTGTGGGGTTGCATTTGGCCACTCGTTTCGCCACCTTATCTGCCAACGCATTACCCTGTGAGACATGATCCTTACCATCTGCTGCCGTGAATCCTCTCCTCTGCCAAATCATATCATGGTCCCACACTACCCCATGTGCGTACCTACTCTTAGTATAGATGGTGACAGGTCTGTCAGCATGTTGAATACATGCTCTAGTGAGTGCAATGAGCTCAGCTGCCTGCTGTGTTGAGTGTGGATGCCCTTGAGTAGGCCTACAACATCATGAGTGGTGTGCAAAATGGTGTAATGTCACATTGCGAAAGGAGTTACCAACTCTACCATCATAGCACAGGCTGAAAGAGAACACAGACATGCCGGCATCCCTTGAACAAAGGTGGGCATTACCTTTGAGAAAAATACACAAGGATGCAACTTGCCTCCGTTTTCTTGTGTCAGTACACCCGCCATGGTTTTACAATTTTGGCGTGCAAACATGTGGAAGGGCATATTATAGTCAGGGAGGCCCAGCCCTGGACTCGACATGAGTGAACATTTCAGATAATCAAATGCATTGTACATTTCAGAAGACCATTTAATCAAATCTGGATTTTCTTCCAGAGTGGCTTGCCTCAAAACATTGTCATAATAGGAGCAATCAGGAATCCATTGTCTACAGTAGTTTATCATACCAAGGAAAGATAACATTTCTTTCTTGGTGTGCGGGGTGACCAGAGCCGCAATAGACTGGACTCTTTCTATGCTGATTCTCCTTTCACCTTTTGTGAGGACAAAGCCCAAGTATTCAACCTACATTTTACACCATTGCATTTTCTTAAGTGCCACTTTGTGACCACATCCTGACAACCATTCTAACAGTGATAAAACATCCTGAATGCTGGCCTCCGCTGACATGCTACACATTAACAAAACATCGACATATTGCAACAGCACAGAACCTTGGGGGGGGGGTACCATGGTTCTAACGTGGCTTGGAGAACTATGCTGTACACTACAGGTGAATCAGCATATCCCTGGGGCATTCTGCACCAGGTCAGTTAACGTCCCTCAAAGGAAAAAGCAAAAAGTAGTCTGGTTATCTTATCAACTGGGATAGAAAGGAATGCATTTTTGAGATCTATCACACTGAACCAAACAGCGTCTGCTAGAATGGCAGATAATAATTAAGTGACATCAGGTACAACAGTGGCTATAGGCACAATGATGTTGTTGATGGCCCTTAAATCCTGTACAAAGCGGGTAGTACCATCTGCCTTTGTCACTGGATTCACGGGCGTGCTGTAGGGTGAAATCATCTCTTCCAGGATTCCCTTTTGTAGGAATTCTTCTATCATTGGTCTAAGTCCATCAAGTTTCTCTTTTGACAGCGGGTATTGTTACTGATATATTGAGATGACACCTGGTTTCACAGTAGCTTTGTAAGGTGTGCAATCTATGAATCCTGTGTCATATTTATTTGAAGACCATAATGCAGGGTTAATGTTGTTAAGTTCTGGGTGGTATGTTTGCAAGAATCAGTGGCACTGGTGGAGATTGGAATGAGATCTGAGTGTACTCTTATGCCCTGATTATTTGCTGATACTTGCAAATCAAGCTTAATGAACAAATCTCTCCCCAACAGGCTGACTGGGCAATCTAGTATAATGCTAAATACATTATCTGTGATGTATTCCCTGTCCATGGTCTCGAGTGGTAGAGAGTCAGTTTTCAAAGGTTTTGTCAAAACCCCATTATTTCACATAGAAGGCTCAGATTCTCCTTCCTCCCACTCTGTCATCTAAGTCCACCCCTTTTAGTCGGACTCTGTGGTCCTCCTTCTGTCCGTCATTAGTGTCCCAGCTGCCCATAAGAACAGAGCTCTGATGTTAAGCACAACACTTAACATGTAACACATAACTTCAAACATTGAAACAAACAGATCTGACAATACAGACATGAACACACAAAGGGCCCATAAAAACTTTTCATTGACTTAAATTTCAAAAAAAATGTACAGCTTGATCAATGCTGTTGGCACCAATAAAAACCAAAAACTTCCAAGAAAAATAAAATAAAATTCTCAATGCGCATATTATATGAAAACAAATACTGTACTCCATATGCATTCAAATTTTCATGTACTCATTTTCACAAACAGCTCATAACCTCGCCCTTATACATAAAAACTGAATTGCATACACAGTTCTGCTAAAAACATCCCTCAGTGTTCACACATTTTCAACTCCACTACAACTCAAAGCCACACCCACTCACATTCCACTGAATCATGTATCTTCCAACCCAGTCACACAATTTTTGTTGCATTCCAAAACTTGCAGCACAGACAAACACAGCTTTCCTGGAAACAGATAGCCACACCACACCCAGAATTGCTAATGGTCTGTCACTGTTATGCTGTGTTTTCCAATGTCTCCTGGTCTTCACTCTGTGATTGATCAACTCTTATAAGAAGACAAGATACATGTTATAATCATACTGTAATTTTGTTAAACCCAAATCATCTTATATGCCATGTGGTCTTAGTTAAGTGTTGCACACATCGTCACTTACTCTACATGATTCCCTTCCCCCATTTCCTTTGGCTTGCGTCTCTTATCTCAAGAATGTTTCTTTGTTTAAAGCAGGGGAAGTGAATCCGTCCATCACAGAACGTTCAACTTAAATATTCCTCAAACTTTTTACAGATACTGCACCAAACAATACTTATCCATTAACTGACCATCTTTTACTGCTCTAATTTCCTATGCTAGAGCTATGGATCGTCCCCATTTAAACACACACATATCATTAGAGCAAAAAAAAAAACGTAACCAGTTCATTTCTGAACATTTAACACAAGCCCTTTCTGATTGCAGACACTGGGGCACTTTCTTGCTAGTGCCATCAATTAACTTCCTGACACTGCTCTGTTTTCTCACTCACCAGAGCCTCCCTCAACATCACAGGAGTTCTGATGTCCACAGTCTGTAAGCTCTAACTTCACAGATTCTTACAGATTTTCATCCCTATTGCCAGCCAGTAGTTAACCCAAAATACATCAATTTGACAATAACAGTGGGATGTGACCGTACACTTACCACCCGGTCAGTATCTCACACAGACAGATAATCTTATCACTTCTAAAATACTTATACTAATATATATATATATATATACACACACACATATATACGCACGAGTTAATCCAAGCTTGTAACCTCCTTTTCCCTGAACAGTATTTCTATTAAGTGCACTTATATCTATCTGTATTGATATGGGCTCCCAGAGTCTCTTATAATCATCTTAGGCTCCCTAAGCCGTTATCTACTGTGTCCCTGACACAGCGATCTACCGAAGTCTTAAGTAGAGGTTCAACTTACTTGGGTCGAGACGTGGCCAGTGCCCTCGGATAAGACGGAGGACAAAAATTGATGTCGTTCACACCGGACTCGGGGATTGCCCTCTCGATCCCGGACGAGCCCCCAAAGCTGTTAGGCTATTTTGTATTCTTTGCCTATGGTGTCCCTGACACCAGACTTTCGGTGGTAAGCTTGAATTAAGTCCTTTCTGGCGCCAGGAGGGTGAAATCAGATTTAACACTAAACACGTGTCTTGTTCAAATTCACTCTGATTTGTTAACAGTTGGCAAACACTTAATAAAGGGGGGGTTGAGCTTCCTTAACTTCCAATCATATGATAGCATTTGCTTAACCTATAATGTAGTTACACATAAGCTTTGCATTAACATAATAGATGACTCATAGTAACAGCATTAACCAATCAGGTGTAGACACATGTGCTTAGTATGCTTTAAGCCAGGATGACCATATAAGGTATGACTGTGTAAACTAAGGAATTTTAAGGGTCTTCTAGAAACTGTCCAAAGAAAGAGGAAATATCTCAAATTCCACAGAGGGGAACTTGAAACAGTGCATGAACTAAGATGATTGTTAAGGCAGACAAAATGGAGTTACATATGTCCCTTCAGGACCTCTCTCCTCTGTCTGGGTGCCGGGGCCTAAATATCTGACAGTGGCCTGTTCCAGTGGTGGGTGACATGAAGCCTGATTCTCTGCTATGGGACCTCTCTCCTCTGTCTGGGTGTCAGGGGCCTAAATACACACTCACCTAAAGAATTATTAGGAACACCTGTTCTATTTCTCATTAATGCAATTATCTAGTCAACCAATCACATGGCAGTTGCTTCAATGCATTTAGGGGTGTGGTCCTGGTCAAGACAATCTCCTGAACTACAAACTGAATGTCAGAATGGGAAAGAAAAGTGATTTAAGCAATTTTGAGCATCTCATGGTTGTTGGTGCCAGACGAGCCGGTCTGAGTATTTCACAATCTGCTCAGTTACTGGGATTTTCACGCACAACCATTTCTAGGGTTTACAAAGAATGGTGTGAAAAGGGAAAAACATCCAGTATGCAGCAGTCCTGTGGGCAAAAATGCCTTGTGGATGCTAGAGGTCAGAGGATAATGGGCCGACTGATTCATGCTGATAGAACAGCAACGTTGACTGAAATAACCACTCGTTACAACCGAGGTATGCAGCAAAGCATTTGTGAAGCCACAACACGCACAACCTTGAGGCGGATGGGCTACAACAGCAGAAGACCCCACCAGGTACCACTCATCCCCACTACAAATAGGAAAAAGAGGCTACAATTTGCACGAGCTCACCAAAATTGGACTGTTGAAGACTGGAAAAATGTTGCCTGGTCTGATGAGTCTCGATTTCTGTTGAGACATTCAAATGGTAGAGTCCGAATTGGCGTAAACAGAATGAGAACATGTATCCATCCTCTGATGGCTACTTCCAGCAGGATAATGCACCATGTCACAAAGCTCGAATCATTTCAAATTGGTTTCTTGAACAGGACAATGAGTTCACTGTACTAAAATGGCCCCCACAGTCACCAGATCTCTACACAATAGAGCATCTTTGGGATGTGGTGGAACGGGAGCTTCGTGCCCTGGATGTGCAGCCCTCAAATCTCTATCAACTGCAAGATGCTATCCTATCAATATGGGCCAACATTTCTAAAGAATGCTATCAGCACCTTGTTGAATCAATGCCACGTAGAATTAAGGCAGTTCTGAAGGCAAAAGGGGGTCCAACACCGTATTAGTATGGTGTTCCTAATAAGTCTTTAGGTGAGTAAGTAAAAGTGGCCTTCTCCATCGGTGTGTGACATGAAGCCTGATTCTCTGCTATGGGACCTCTCTCCTCTGTCTGGGTGCCGGGGCCTAAATATCTGACAGTGGCCTGTTCCAGTGGTGGGTGACATGAAGCCTGATTCTCTGCTATGCGACCTCTCTCCCGTCTCTGGGGGCCGGGGCCTAAATATCTGAAAGTGGCCTGTTCCAGTGTTGTGTGACACGAAGCCTGATTCTCTGCTATGGGACCTATCTCCTCTGTCTGGGTGTCAGGGGCCTAAATAGGTAAAAGTGGCCTTCTCCATTGGTGTGTGACATGAAGCCCGATTCTCTGCTATGCGACCTCTCTCCTCTGTCTGGGTGCCGGGGCCTAAATATCTGAAAGTGGCCTGTTCCAGTGGTGTTTGACACGAAGCCTGATTCTCTGCTATGGGACGAAGAACTTCTCTGTCTGGGTGTCAGGGGCCTAAATAGGTAAAAGTGGCCTTCTCCATCAGTGTGTGTCATGAAGCCTGATTCTCTGCTATGGGACCTCTCTCCAATTGATATTGGTTCATTTTTATTTATTTTATTTTATTTAAATTAATTTCCCTATCCACATTTGTTTGCAGGGGATTTACTTACATTTTGCTGCCTTTTGCAGCCCCCTAGCCCTTTCCTGGGCTATTTTACAGCCTTTTTAGTGCCAAAAAGTTCGGGTCCCCATTGACTTCAATGGGGTTTGGGTTCGGGATGAAGTTCGGGTCGAGTTCGGATCCCAAACATTTTAGGGAAGTTCGGCCGACCTTCTCGACGCGAACATCCAGGTGTTCGCTGAACTCTATAACTGACGTATGGATTGGACAAACCTATATGCATTGATTTCCATGTAAGATACGGTAGATCACCTTTACAGCTGAGAGCCTACAGTAATGTTTTTAGACTGCATACACAAATCGAAGTTGCTCGAATTGCCCTGAAAATCGGTATGAAACACCCTCTAGTCTTCTAGGTCTCAGATTTCTTTATGTAAAAGGTTTTATCTCTTTCTGTTTATTTTTTATGAATTTTTACTTTCTTTCCTACTCCCCCTCCCTAAGCTCTTGAATGCAATAATAGCAACAGCAAATAATGTGTCACTGACATATATAACTATATATGTAAACACATATTTGACGGTGTTAACAAGCAACATCTTAAAAAACACACTGTGTCATCAGTGTTGTACCTCCAATAGAGGCAGACCATACAGCAACTATGGGGCCCATGGGAAAAAGGGTTCTGCATTAAACCAAAGGCCCCGTACCCTAATTAAACTCATTACTGTCCAGCTCCAGTATAGTATCCCTATCATCAGTGGAGAAAGCTAAAGGACCTGTGATAATGTCATCACAGGTCCTGTACATCTAGTAAACGAACTGCACAGAGGATGGTGTAGTTCCTAGGTTAGATAGGAGCATCTGCCAGTACCTGTGTTAACATTGTCTTCAGCATCACAGGTCCTATACATCTAGTAAAGGAAAAGCACAGAGCATGGTATAGTTCCCAGGTTAGATAGGAGCATCTGCCAGGACCCGAGATGACATCATCTTCAGCATCACAGGTCCTCTATATCTAGAAAAGGAACTGCACACATCATCATCACAGGTCCTTCAACCCCCCATTAGCATGGAGACTAGAATGGAGTGGTAAGAGGAGGTCCACCTCCTCCCTCTTTAACTCCCCCCCCATTCCCTATTTTTACTCATATTAAATATAGTACTGCAGTTACAACCACTATTACCTCATGTACCTCACACAGTGACCATAATATATAACTGACCACATATATCTATACACACTGCATCTATTATACTTTGTACTTCTCACACCAGTACACATCTATCACATCTATTATACAGTATACTGATATGTGAGGTACAAGGTATAATAGATGTAGTGTGTACAGATATATAGTATATGCAGCAGTGTACTTATATGTGAGGCGTGAGGTATAATAGATGCAGTGTGTACAGATATATTATATATACAGCAGTGTACTGATATGTGAGGTACAAGGTATAATACATAAAACACCAATATAACCAAATGCACCACTATAAACCTCATACCTCACATGTCAGTACAGTACACTGCTGTATATATTATATATCTATACTCATTGCATGTATTATACCTTGTGAGAACACCGATAACCATAAAAATATGAAAAAGTGCGTGGAACATAAGCCACAAAACACCAATATAACCAAACGTACCACTATATCATAGAAAATAAATAAACTTTATTCATGACCAACAATATATAAATATACAATGTCAATGCGGTTAAAAGGACACCACGCTAACAACACGTGGTGGGTAAAACACTCACATGCGGTACATAAAGTAATCCTGTAAACTCCCAAAAAGCCCCCCAGTCATATGCCAATAATTAAAACAAAAAAATCCATTAAATGGTATAAGTATAGCCAGGAACCGTAGTGGGAGGAGATATGAATGGGGTATGAGGGCCCAATTTAGATTTTTGCTATGGGACCCAGTAATTTATATATATTTCACTGTGTGTCATGTATGTGTTTTTATTTTTATTTTTTTCTAATTAGAAAGATTCCTTATTGTGGGCAGATGGTGTTTAAACACACATGATGTTATGGGAAAATACACAGTGGCATGTTGGGGCAAAAGCATCCAAAAATGATGCTTTAACAAGGGCAGGCCCCTGTCCTTGTTTGTAAACACACATGTTAATGTTAAAAGAAAGAGAAAAATTATTCCTGCCCATATTTATACATGTACAAGTGTTAATTGTCAGAAGAAAGAGTGACTTGTTCTAAACGAGCCTGGAAAAATTCTCCTTTGGAAGCCGCAGCAGTACAGTGCGGATGTGGAAAGGGTAGGGTAATAGTGGCATGTGGCCACAATAGTAGCGGCAGTAGCAGCACAGCTTTTTAGAGGTGATAGTAATAGTAGTAGTGGGAACTGTGTAGCGGTAAGGATAGAGGCAGTAGGGGTAATGGAAATGGCAGTAGGGGATTAGCAGCTGAAAATAGCAGCTGTGGCGGTGGTGGTAGTAGCAGCCATACAGTACGGAACATGATCGTAGGCAGGCAATAGCAGTGGCATGATGATAGTAGCAGCAGCCATATGGTACAGAACATGATAGCAGACTGTGGGAGTAGCATGATGGCAGCAGTAGCAACAGTCATACGGTATGGAACATGATGGTAGATCGACAGTGGCAGTGGCATGATAGTGGCTGTTGATAAAAAAAAATGGCTGCACAACTTTACACATACAAACAATAGAGCTGAGTAAAGGGGATCATTCTAAATTAAAGTGGTATTATACCTACTATAAATGGAAAAATGGAAGCTCTTAGCGCACATTTTTGATCAAACGTGTGTCGGCCCCATCTACCAGGCATCAAGGTGGCTTCCGCAGACGGGTACCTAACACTAATATACCGCCTACATTTTCAGGGCATTGTAGGAACCAGCTACATTTGTGCTCTGCTCAGAAGCCCCAGGCAGATGGGCGTTGCTCAGTCTAAAAGAGGTGCTACCCTCAATATATACTACAAGATTTTTTTTTTATCAACCATGTTTGTTTGATGGATATGCACCTGTGACTATGTATATGAATGTGCTAGTCTAAATTTTCTTGTAGATGATAGTGGCAGTAGAAGCATATAGTAAAGATCATGGTAGTAGACAGGCAGACAGCAGCATAATACCGTCAGTAAGGGCATATCTATTCATCGGTCTCAGGTGGAGGAATGTGAAAATCCTCATAGATATATGCCTTGTTCATTTTTACAAAACTGATGTTTTATACACTAACAGAGGACAATTTGAACCATTTGGGTTATGCCCGTGCTGAAAATCCTCTCTGAGATGAAGTTGGAGGCTTGCTTAGGACAGAACAGTGAGACCATACTGGGCCACTTCGAGCCACTGTTCCAGTCTGCCTCCCCAGAAGTCCATGGGGTCAGGGAACATGGTATGCACAAGTGAGTCCACGGTATGTGCAAGGTGGTATGTCTCAGTTTCCTGATTTGCCTCAGCCTGGCGTGGCACATGAAAGAATTGCTCCATCACGATGATGCTGAACTGGCTGCTGCTGCAGCTTGTGGTAGCAGGGACAGCAGGAGGTAGATGTGTAACATCCCGGAGTATGTCACTAAAACTCTGTCACCCAGCTTCATGATGTTAAAGTGTAGATGTGTTGTCACCCTGTGTAACCTGACATTGCATTTATATTGTATGTGCATTTCTATGTCTGTATTGAATGTATTTGCTGTAATTCCAAATGTACACCAGCAGGTGGCAGCAATATGTAGACAGAATAAAGCCGGTTAGTATACCTAGACTGGAATAAACCATTCCAGGCTAGCAACCCCCTATCTGAGGAGGAGTGGAATGTTCCCAGATCCTACTTCAGAGGGAGGATAGAAAGTTCTAGGCAGTGTACCAGCCACCCCCTGTTGGGGTAGGCTGTGTGAATAGGAGCTCCCAGAAACAGGGATCCCAACCAAGGATTTAGGCCTCCTTAAGGCCCAAGATCAACTTTCCCAGCCCGAGTTCCTTACCTCAGCTGGATGACAAAGAAAGCAGCCAACTTCAGAACTACTAGATCTCCAGGAAGAAACCACCATTCCCTGCGAGCAGTCCTGTAAGTAACAGATTCAAAATACAAGGAGAAGATAAGTACCTCCATAGATAGTCAGGCCCAAACAAAGCAGAACACAAACAAAGCAGAAGACAAATACCTGCCAGATTCTTAAAGGCGTATGTACTAGATGCAGAATATATACATATAATTCCTGCCACATATTGCCAATACCTGCTGGGACCTAAAGTCTATTGCTGTAACATTGTATGGATCTAAAGCTGCCTCTTATAACATCAAGTAAAGACAAGTAGGACCCTCCTTTCTGTGTGGAATTCCATCATTCCTCAGTTACTCCTATTTACAGCACTCAATTTTGTTGCATGTGAGCCAGGATACAGGAGTCCAGCCGTACTACAGGTAGGAGACACCGTTGACACAATACAGAGACAATATCCCCCTGTGGCATTCCTAACCTGGTACGTGTGCTCATACCATCTTAAAGGGCCCTTCTACAGTACCTGCGCAAGCTGCAACTGGCATCACGAACTTAGTTACACCCAAATCTGACCCACTGCATAGCAGCCCCAACTGACCCATTGTCCTGCTCATTGCAGATGAATCAGCGGGGAGTGGTGAAGGGCCTCAAAAAAGCAGACGGCTTGCTTTTGCTTGCTGAAAGCTGCAGCAAGCTGTGTAGACAGTGTATACTGGTAATACAGCAATATGGCTTCCCTCTTGGCAACAGTAAAACATTCCTGTTGTGCTGAATAGTGAGCGTCTAAAAGCATGGAAATGCCTTTCAACTATATGTTTAACCCCTTCACACATTATCACGTACATGTATGTGAGGGAATGCGGCTTCTTGCTGCATCCTCACGTGCATGTACGTGATGTGATTGAGCTGGTGCAGGAGCTGCACCCGCCCTATCAGCAACACGGACCCAGCTGTTAGTGAGAGCCAGGCCGGGACCTAACACTCTCCTACCTGAGCCGTATGGGCGATACCAGGAGCCAGTGGGCAAATTACAGGAGCATAAGGCCGACTCACAAACAGCTCACCAGTTACCCGGGCTACTTGAGAAACCTTGGCGTGGTGCCCGGACTTAGACATGTTCTACACCGTAGAACATGTTGACTAATCTCTCAATTTTAAAATCAGTTTGAGGGTTTAGTGAGACTACAGAGTGCACCTGTGTTTGTTATTGTTTTGTTATATTGTTATATTAATTATGACATCCGCACTTGTTACCTTGTGTAGGATGTCTATTGTGGTACTTGTGGTTCACCGCGGGCATCCTCCACCGTATGCATTTTGCTGGGGATTGCCATTAGCAACGGGCCACAAGTGCAGGATTTGCTCCCCTGTATATATGCACAACTGCATGTGGGTTCGAGCACCTCCTGCTAATGCCAACCTGTCTTCTTAGTTTGTATATATAGATTCCTGGAGGTGTATAAACTCCAATTTAAATGTGCCTGTTTTCCATCTACAGGCCACATTTAGGTGCACCTGTGAGGCCTAGGACATATCAGCCAGTCTTGAGTGGGACTCGCAGACTCCTCCCTCCTCCCATTGCAAGCATGGCTACATGCTGGAGGTAACTGGTGAGCTGTTTGTGAGTCAGCCTTATGCTCCTGTAATTTGCCCACTGGCTCCTGGTATCGCCCATACGGCTCAGGTAGGAGAGTGTTAGGTCCCGGGCTACTTGAGAAACCTTGGCGTGGTGCCCGGGCTTAGACATGTTCTACACCGTAGAACATGTTGACTAATCTCTCAATTTTAAAATCAGTTTGAGGGTTTTGTGAGACTACAGAGTGCACCTGTGTTTGTTATTGTTTTGTTATATTGCAACATGGCTCCTGTGCAGAAATCCCGCGTGCTGTGTTTATTTACATCACATTAAACATAGTGTCAGATGTATCTGGATCTGTGCTGCTTCTGCACATTTGCCGCTGAGAGCCTGCCAGCCTTGCAGCATGATCGTGTCTCCTGTCTCCTGTCCGTGGATTTGAGCATTTGACGCAAGCAATAGCAGCATCATGGCGGCTAACAGCATTCCGCTGCTTGAGCCAATGAGGGTAAGCGGCAATGTTTGTGATAACCGGGTCACCTTCAAAACTGAGTTTGATGACTACTGCCTAGCCACAGGGTTAAAGGAGAAGCCTGCAGCAGTGCAGGCAGCCACTCTGAGGAGGTGTCACGGATGGTGTACAGGAAACAAGACAATGCAAAATAATCTATGACTCACTGGATCCACAACTAAGGAACAAAAGGGAGACCCCTGCATGAGACCTGGCACACTCTCCCTGACTGCTCAGCCTATGCGAACACCCCAAAGGTGGATGGTCGCATATCCACGTACCTCGACTATCTAACGCCTGAAGACCCTACAATAGTGAGGGGACACGACCACCGGCTCCCTACACTAGACACGGAGGGAGTCAGGGTCTCCTAAGATCCAGCAAACAGAAAATAAATATACAGCACTTATCTTGCAGAAGACTGGGATATAGGAACAGCATGCACACACACTCCAGGAAGTTGTATAAGCCGCACACTACTGCATTATGGGGAGGAATTTAAAGGGAAGCAATCAGTCCAACTGCATGACAGCTGAGAGAGGCTAACAAGATGAGGAACTGAAACCAAAACAAAGAAAACTCAAGGAGGAGGTTCTGAAAGGCTTCTGTCAGAGCTTCTCAGCTGTCTGGTTGTGACAGTACCCCTCCCTCTACGAGTGGACTCCGGACACTCAGAGCCCACCTTCTCAGGATGGGACCTATGGAAAGCCCTGATGAGACGAGTGGCCTTAATGTCCGTCACTGGGACCCACATCCTCTCCTCAGGACCATAACCCTCCCAATGAACGAGGTACTGGAGAGAACCGCGGACAAGACGAGAATCCACAATCCTAGAGACCTGAAATTCAAGATTCCCATCAACCATAATCGGAGGAGGAGGCAAAGGCGAGTGTACAATGCGTTGAACATAAGGTTTCAATAAGGACTTATGAAAAACATTATGGATCTTCCAAGTCTGAGGAAGATCAAGACGGTAGGCAACAGGATTGATGACAGACAGGATCTTGTAAGGCCCAATAAACCTAGGACCCAACTTCCAGGAGGGAACCTTCAATTTGATATTCTTGGTAGACAACCACACCAGATCACCAACATTCAGGTCCGGACCAGGCACACGTCTCTTATCTGCCACACGCTTATATCTCTCACTCATGCTCTTTAGATTATCCTGAATCTTTTGCCAAATAGATGACAAAGACAAGGATAATCTGTCCTCATCAGGTAAACCAGAAGACCCCTCTCCCGAGAAAGTCCCAAACTGCGGATGAAACCCATATGCACCAAAAAATGGTGACTTATCAGAGGACTCCTGACGACGGTTATTTAAAGCAAACTCAGCAAGGGACAAAAAAGAACACCAATCCTCCTGATTCTCCGCCACAAAACAGCGCAGATATGTCTCCAGATTCTGATTGACGCGCTCAGTCTGGCCATTCGACTGCGGGTGGAAAGCAGAAGAGAATGACAACCGAACCCCCAAGCGAGAACAGAAAGCCTTCCAGAATCTGGAAACAAACTGCGTGCCCCTATCAGAGACTATGTCTGAAGGAATACCATGCAATTTGACAATGTGGTCAATGTATGCCTGCGCCAGCGTCTTAGCATTGGGCAAACCAGGAAAAGGGATGAAATGCACAATTTTGCTAAAACGGTCCACCACCACCAGAATCACAGTCTTCCCCGAGGAACGAGGCAGGTCCGTTATGAAGTCCATGGACAGATGTGTCCAAGGACGGGAAGGAATGGGTAAGGGAAGGAGAGGACCTGATGGCCGTGAATGAGGGACTTTGGCACGAGCGCAAGTCTCGCAGGCTGCCACAAAACCCTCAACCGACTTACGAAGCGCAGGCCACCAGAATCTCTGAGCGATGAGATCCAGTGTGGCTCTTGTCCCCGGGTGCCCAGCAAGGACCGTATCGTGGTGTCCCTTAAAAATCTTGTGTCTCAAAGCGAGAGGCACAAACAACCTCCCAGGAGGACAAAGATCAGGAGCCTCTGACTGGGCTGCCTGCACCTCTGCCTCCAATTCAGGAAAAAGAGCAGAGACCACCACACCTTCAGCCAAAATGGGACCCGGGTATTCAAAATTCCCACCTCCCGGAAAACAACATGACAGGGCATCTGCCTTCACATTCTTAACCCCAGGGCGGAACGTAACAACAAAATCAAACCTTGAAAAGAACAAAGACCATCTGGCCTGTCTCGGGTTCAGACGCTTGGCTGACTCCAAGTAGGCCAGATTTTTATGGTCAGTAAACATGGTAATAGGGTGTCTGGCTCCCTCTAGCCAATGGCGCCATTCCTCAAAAGCCAACTTGATGGCCAACAATTACCTATCTCCCACATCGTAATTTCTCTCTGCGGAGGAGAGTTTCTTCGAGAAAAAGGCACACGGTCGCCATTTGGCAGGAGAGGAACCCTGAGACAAGACCGCACCCACACCTACCTCAGAAGCATCAACCTCAACTATGAAGGGTAAAGAAATATCAGGTTGTACCAGGATGGGAGCGGAAGCAACACTCTCCTTGATATTAAAAAAAGCCTTACGCGCCTCTACCGACCAGGAAGAAAAATCTACCCCCTTTCTGGTCATATCAGTGAGTGGTTTAACAACAGAGGAATAATTCAAAATAAACTTCCTGTAATAATTGGCAAAGCCCAAAAAATGCATCAGCGCCTTCTGATTATCAGGAAGCTCCCACTCAAGCACAGCGCGGACCTTCTCGGGGTCCATGTGAAAACTAGAAGCGGAGAGAAGAAACCCCAGAAATTGAATTTCTGGAACCGCAAATACACATTTTTCCAGTTTCGCGTATAATTTATTCTCCCGCAGGATGAGCAAGACCTGACGTAAGTGTTCCTTATGAGTTTTGAAATCAGGAGAAAAAATCAAAATGTCATCCAAATACACTAATACAAATTTTCCCATTAAATGATAAAAAATGCTGTTCACGAAATGCTGAAAAACGGCTGGGGCATTCATCAAACCAAAAGGCATAACCAAATTCTCAAAATGACCCTCAGGGGTATTAAAGGCCGTCTTCCATTCGTCTCCTTCTCTGACCCTGACCAGGTTGTATGCCCCTCTTAGGTCTAATTTGGAAAAGACTTTAGCCCCAACAACCTGGTTAAACAGGTCAGGGATCAGAGGAAGCGGATAAGGGTCACGAATAGTGATACTGTTCAGCTCCCTGAAATCCAGACAAGGTCTTAAAGAACCATCTTTTTTCTTAACAAAGAAAAAAACAGCGGCAACAGGTGACTTCGAGGGTCGTACGGGTCCTTTTCTCAGACTCTCAGAGATATAAGTACACATAGCGACCCTCTCAGGTTGGGAAAGATTGTATAAACGAGATTTAGGCAGTTTGGCGTCTGGGATGAGATTAATAGGGCAATCGTACACCCTGTGCGGGGGCAAATCCTGAACTCCACTCTCAGAGAAGACATCCGAAAATTCAGAGAGGAAAGGTGGTACAATCTTAGTAGAAACCTCAGAAACAGATGTCGTGAGGCAATTCTCTCTGCAAAAGTCACTCCAACCATTTATTTGCCTCGCTTGCCAATCAATGGTGGGCTTATGTTTAGTGAGCCAGGGTAGCCCCAACACTAGAGGAGTAGGCAAACCGCTAAGGACGAAACATGACACATCCTCAACATGAGTATCACTCACAATTAAACGGATATTGTGAACTATGCCCTTTAATGATCTCTGAGAAAGTGGAGCGGAATCAATAGCAAAAACAGGAATATCCTTTCCCAAAGTGCATACCTGGAAACCATGAGTTATTGCAAATTGACTATCAATGAGATTGACAGCTGCTCCACTATCCACAAAAATCTCACAAAAAATGCTCTTGCTCTCTAGCGCCACCCTAGCAGGCAGGACAAAACGGGAACTACAAGCAAACGGAAAACCTTCAATTTCCGCCTCAACCCTGCCAATAGTAACAGACGGAACATTTTTTAAAGATTTTTTCCTTTTTGTTTCTTTATTACTCCCAGAAAACTGCCTGAATCTCCTAGAGGGACAAACATTTGCCAAATGATTTATACCTCCACAACAGAAACAAACCCTCCTCTGAAAGCTGAATCTTCTATTGTCAGAGGCAATCAACCCCAGCTGCATGGGCTCCTGCTCAGAAGGGGCTGACAGCGACTGAGACCCCTGCGCACAGAATGAGACTGCTGCACTGTCCCGGGACTGAGTATGACAGGAAGGAGAGATCTCTCCTCTCTCTCTAAGACACCTGTCAATACGAACGGCCTGAGACATAGCAGAGTCCAAGGAGATAGGCCTCTCATGAAAGGCAAATGCATCTTTCAATCCCTCTGAAAGACCATGGCAAAATTGACTTCGGAGTGCAGCATCATTCCAACCAGTATCAGCTGCCCATCTCCGAAATTCTGAGCGGTATATCTCTGCGGATTGTTTACCCTGGCATAACAGACGTAGTCTAGACTCAGCCAGAGCAATACGATCCGGATCATCATATATCTGACCCAGGGCTAAAAAGAATTCATCCACTGAACAGAGGGGCCATGCCCCCTCCGGCAGCGAAAAGGCCCAGGACTGAGCGTTACCCCTGAGCAGCGATATAATGATCCCCACCCTCCGTTCCTCATCACCAGAGGAATGGGGAAGAAGGCAAAAATGGAGTTTGCAAGCCTCTCTAAAACGCACAAAATTCTCACTACCCCCGGAGAACGTATCCGGGAGCGAGATCTTAGGCTCAGAACAAACTCCATGAACGCAAGCTGAACCGGTCACTTGAAACTGAGAAAAAGTCTTACGGAGATCAGCTACCTCCAATGAAAGACCCTGGAAGCGTTCAGCCAAAAGTGAAACCGGATCCATGCTTAAGACGGTTTTGGCGGCTTATAATGTCACGGATGGTGTACAGGAAACAAGACAATGCAAAATAATCTATGACTCACTGGATCCACAACTAAGGAACAAAAGGGAGACCCTTGCATGAGACCTGGCACACTCTCCCTGACTGCTCAGCCTATGCGAACACCCCAAAGGTGGATGGTCGCATATCCACGTACCTCGACTATCTAACGCCTGAAGACCCTACAATAGTGAGGGGACACGACCACCGGCTCCCTACACTAGACACAGAGGGAGTCAGGGTCTCCTAAAATCCAGCAAACAGAAAATCACAAATAAATATACAGCACTTATCTTGCAGAAGACTGGGATATAGGAACAGAATGCACACACACTCCAGGAAGTTGTATAAGCCGCACACTACTGCATTATGGGGAGGAATTTAAAGGGAAGCAATCAGTCCAACTGCATGACAGCTGAGAGAGGCTAACGAGATGAGGAACTGAAACCAAAACAAAGAAAACTCAAGGAGGAGGTTCTGAAAGGCTTCTGTCAGAGCTTCTCAGCTGTCTGGTTGTGACAGGAGGGTGATGGTCAGTGAATGCCTCCATGTTTACAAGCATAATCTAAACCTTACAGTAGAGCAAAAGAATGACACCAAAGCCATCCTGGATGCATTAGAAACTTTCTTCAGGCCTTCTAAAAATGTCATATATGAAAGATATATATTTGGCTGCTGCAAGCAAGAAGACGGTGAATCGATAGACAATTTTGTCCCACGGCTTAGAGAAAAATCTGCAAGCTGTGAGTATGAGCTTATTCGTGATAAACTGGTTCTGGGTATCCTCAATGAAAACACACACCGCCGCTTGTGGTCGGATAGGCTATCAGAAAGGTGAACCTAACCTAACTAACCCCAATCTACAAAAAGCAGTGGAGATATGCCATGACTGCCGTGGTAGGGCAGCCTAAAGGGGCCAAAAAGAGCAGACCTTGTTTAGAGTAAATATATACATACCGTTACGACACCCGATTTCGAACGGAAAAGACCTTTCACGATGAAGGTGCGGAATATACAATATATATCACAGTGACTTCCATCTAACTTACCTCTTTGTCATGTGTACCGCCACATCGTTCTTGGAGATGGTTAATGCTGATGCAATTGAAAGAGTGGCTGGTAACCAGGAACGATTTACTCCTATGTTGACTAACATATGACCATATTACGAGAAGGTCTGAATCCTGAGAGCTGCAGACTGAAACAAACAATGGTGAATCTGTTGGAAGGGCCTAGATGAACTCCAACCATCCGCCAAGGGCCCTGAACGGGCACCAACTGTTTCTGGTGGCAAAATACTTTACCTCTACTTATTCCCCAGGCCACACTTTCTATTAAGGGCCCAAAAGTCAGAACATGGCGTCTGCTGTCTTACTGTAGTAGTAAATTAAGTGAAATGTGTAAACCCACCAGGCCTGGGGAACCATCCACAGGAATACATGGCTATTTCGATTAACGAGCTAATGTTGCCTGTAATACGGACAGAACGTACACAATACCTGCAGTTGTGACAGAAAATGCTTAAGGTCGTGATAAGCTATGTATGCTGCGCCTGTAGTCGTGATAGGACTTGTCGTGTCAGAAGACATGACAGACTTCATAAACTGCGCCTTATTACTGTACCTCCTACTGGAAGATGGACCAATACCCAGGACTTAGGCCGGACACCAACACCCTCAGCCCGAGTTTGTAGATGAAGTAAGCATGCCTGGGAGAAGATGATGTCCGCAAAGGCAGGCTTGGGATGACTGCTTATAAATAAAACAATGAAGCCAACAACCTAGAAAATAAAAAAGTCAGGGAAAACAATAACGTGAGTGAGACTCTAATGGCACAAGCCACACGTGTGAGCCACCACAAGAAAATTGTATTGCGAGCCACAGATGACCGAGCGGGTCTGAAGGCAGAAAAAGACATGGAACTTACTTGTTGTGGGACCAAGCAGCCGGCCTCGAATGGCTGAGTTATGTGTGTAAAATTTAAACGGAAAAGCCATGCGTGAGAGACTAATGGCGGAGTCATATGTAACACTAAAAGGGAGAAGCCATGCGTGAGAGACTAATGGCGGAGTCATATGTAACACTAAAAGGGAGAAGTTGTGCGTGAGAGACTAATGGCGGAGTCATATGTGTAACACTAAAAGGGAGAAGCCATGCATGAGAGACTAATGGCGGAGTCATATGTGTACAACTAAAACGGAGAAGCCATGTGTGAGAGACTCTAATGGCAGAGCCATGCGTGAGAGACTCTAATGGCGGAGTCATATGTAACACTAAAAGGGAGAAGCCATGCGTGAGAGACTAATGGCGGAGTCATATGTAACACTAAAAGGGAGAAGCCATGCGTGAGAGACTCTAATGGCGGAGCCATGTGTGAGAGACTCTAATGGCGGAGTCATATGTGTAACACTAAAACGGAGAAGCCGTGCGTGAGAGACTAATGGCGGAGTCATATGTGTAAAACTAAAATAGAGAAGCCATGCGTGAGAGACTAATGGCGAAGCCATGCGTGGGAGGCACTAAAGGCGGAGTCATGTGTGTAAAACTAAAACGGAGAAGCTATGCGTGAGAGACTCTAATGGCGGAGCCATGCGTCAGAGACTCTAATGGCAGAGTCATATGTGTAAACCTAAAAACTGAGAAGCCATGCGTGAGAGACTCTAATGGCGGAGCCATATGTGTAACACTAAAACGGAGAAGTCATGCGTGAGACTAATGGCGGAGCCATGCGAGAGAGACTCTAATGGCGGAGCCATGTGTAAAACTAAAACGGAGAAGCCATGCGTGAGAGACTCTAATGGCGGATTTTTTTATTTATTTATTTTTTAAACCACTTATGCAGCACCAATATGAATTGGGGACTCGCATAACCATGAACCTCTCCGACAATAAACCTAGGACGCTAACCAGCCTATAACCATATTGTACCCCTAACGAACAACATGAAGAACGGTCATCGGGCCCCCGAAGCCATGAGGCCCCCTGAAGCCAAGAGACTGACCTGGATGACCTTACAGTGACGATAAGTAATTAAAACGTGAGCCAGACCTAATGGAAAATGCATAGACATTAGTGATCCGAACCACTTGCATGAACGAAACATTAACCAACCGCGAAATTGAAACAGATGGGAGAAAAACAAGAGCCAAAGGCATTGCAGTTCGCTAAGAAAAGACCCTTGTCGTGACAAACGAATGAACAACTGTGAAAACATAGTAGGAACTTACTCCTATTGGCCCACTGTCCGCTAGGGAGCTATTTGGTTAACTTGGGCGGGAGATCAATCTGAATGAATGCGAACCAGAAGTAAAGGAGACCAATCTGAGTGAATGCAAACCAGGATTAAAGAACACCACCCTTTTTGTTTTCTTCTATTTTCTCCTCTCTCTTCCCCCCAAGTAAACAGAAAAAGGTAGGCCTAAGGAATGTAACAAACCAGCGAGGAAAGAAACGGAAGCCTGAAAAGAAAAGAAAGCAGCTATGTTTATCGGAAGAGCAATATCAGAGCGGTGTGCTGATAGCCCTAGTAAGAATACTGAGTAACCATTATGTAGCAATGAAAAGAAATGCAGCTTTAAGTGGAAGCAGAGTATAACACATGATGTAAGAACAAGTGGGTGAATGCAGCTCTGGATATGAGTGGTGCCTAAAAACATGGTATGGGCACAGCTCTGAGTATGAGTATGAGGAGCATGGTATAAAGCAGCCGTATGAATGCAATCTGAAAGTGAGCAAAGTATTAATGTAATGCAACAGCGGACGCATGAACGCAGCTCTAGTAGTGAATGGCGTATAGGACAAAATGTAAACGCAGACACACGGATGAAGCTTTGAAGGTAACAATCCTAACCACGATCATTTGACCATTGGAGCCCAACCCCCTTCGCCCCAGAGCGCTACAAGTCACGGAACGTGCAACCAAGTCCGATCCTACCGTGAATGCCAGCACTCGCCTGGCACCTTCTGCCATTGCCCAGGCGCAACCGAACCTCCACATGATGCTGCAGGAGTTTGTTTTTTTTTCTTCTTTTTTTTAAATCGACCATTGATCCACATTTACCATCATTTAAACCCAGCATGCCTAGCTTGAGCCAACTGCAGACACGCGCCCCGCATGTAAACCAGGTATCAGAAAACATACAACTATGCCCACTCTAAGCACATGCTACCCCAATAACTGTATGCAATGGCCCCACCAGGCCATGGTTCGACCATTAGTGCCCAAACTCTGCTTCATCCCAGAGCACTACATGTCGCGGACCGCAGCGTGGGTCCCGTACAAACAACTCAGATCCTACCATGAATTAGGGTGGCCAGACGTCCGGTTTTAGGCCAGACCGTCCGGTTTTTAGACTCCTGGTCCTCCGTCCGCCACAGGCCAGGACGGACGGCCAGAAGTCCTCCTTTTCTGAGGTTATTGGCAGAATGGCAGACGGCAGGTACTGGCACTTTAAGTAACACTAAAAGAAAAAAATCGGCCTGCACTCACATTTCAATTTGTCACATCCCACTGACGTCACACGCTGCCTGCTTCGCGCCACTAAGTCACTCTCACGCAGCAGCAGCACACAACAGGTTAGAGCAGCTTGTCGGAACTCCAGTCTCTGTCCGCCC
Organism: Bufo bufo; assembly: GCF_905171765.1. Lineage (NCBI taxonomy): Eukaryota > Metazoa > Chordata > Amphibia > Anura > Bufonidae > Bufo > Bufo bufo. The sequence continues at coordinate 389,366,568 of NC_053389.1, forward strand.
TCCTCTCATGTTGTCTACACTAGTCTTGTGTTGAGCCGCCTGCCGCCCGGAGGTGAATTTTATTATAGTCCTGTGAGTAACTCCTTCCTGTCCTTCTCCTGCAGTCAAACAGCTCCTCAGGTTGGAGCTTCTTCACTTGTGTACTGCGGTTGGGTCATTCATATAAATGCAGGAGGAGCTGCTGGTGGTGACTCTCAAATTCTCAATCAGCACCTGGTTGGTTGCTCACCTGGTTGCTATGCAATAATGCATCGTTTGATTCGTTTAGACCCTCAGCATCTTCCTCAGACAAGTAGCTGCGTTTAACACAGGTAATTGTCTCAGGAAGATGCTGAGGGTCTAAACGATGCATTATTGCATAGCAACCAGGTGTTAACGCAGCAGCTACTTGTCTGAGGAAGATGCTGAGAGTCTAAACGATGCATTATTGCATAGCAACCAGGTGCTGATTGAGAGTCTATCTAAGGCTGCATGCACGTGACAGTGACTAATGGCCGTGTGTAACGCCCGTCATACGGCCATTTTTAGTGTAGTGTCCCACTAGATAGGGGTGGGCACTACACAAGGGTCAATTGGTGTGCGTGTACTCCTACTCACAAGGAACAGAAATGTTATGTTTAACTATGCATTTAATGTATTTTCTAATGTGTTTTTATATGCAATGTTCCCCTGTGTTAATGCTTAGCAGGCCTAGTTAGGGTGTGTCACGGAACCATGAACCAGACGTACAACAAGAGATAAATGAAAATAAGAAGGCTTTATTGAAAATAAAGCTGTAAAGCAAAAGTCCAAACGGATGGTGAAACCGAGCAGAGTCTTTGCGAAGCCAGAGGTCAGGAACCAGAAGGGTAGTCAGACGAAGCCAGGATCAGGAACCAGCAGGGTAGTCAGACGAAGCCAGGATCAGGAACCAGCAGGGTAGTCAGACGAAGCCAGGATCAGGAACCAGCAGGGTAGTCAGACGAAGCCAGGATCAGGAACCAGAAGCAGCAGCAGTCTTAGAAGCATGTGAACACAAGAGGACCAAGCAAGGAACTGAAGCCACAGACCTCCTATATATATGAGCTAGGCATCCAGCTCCTCCCAGGGGAAGGAGGAGCCGCAGGGTGGAAGGCTACAAGAAACCCAGGACCCAAGATGGCCGCCAGCACATGTCAAACGAAGGAGAGCAGCAAGCAGGTAAGACCATGACAGTACCTCCCCCTCAAGGGCCCCTCCTCCGCGGAGCACAAAACGGTTTCTGAGGGAAGCGTGCGTGGAAGGCTCGGAGCAAGGCAGGAGCATGGACATCTGCGGAGGGAACCCAGGAACGCTCCTCTGGACCATAACCACGCCAATGGACCAAAAACTGCAACCGACCGCGGACCAGGCGTGAGTCCAGGATATTGCTCACCTCATATTCCTCACGATTGCCCACTTGGACCGGACGAGGCCGAGGAACCGAGGAAGTGAAACGATTACACACCAGTGGCTTCAACAGGGAGACATGAAACACGTTGGAGATCCGCATGCCAGGAGGAAGCGCAAGGGCATAGGCTACCGGGTTTACCCTGCGAAGCACTCGGAAGGGACCAACAAAGCGAGGCGCCAGCTTGGGAGTGGGCACTCGAAGGTTGAGGTTGCGGGTGGACAACCATACACGGTCTCCGACCTGGTAGGAAGGAGCAGGCGCTCGTCTGCGATCAGCCTGGAATCTCTGGCGCTGCGCAGAGACCTCAAGGGACTTCTGGATCTGTACCCAAGAAGCACGTAGGACGGAAAGGTGATCCTCCACAGCCGGAATATCCTGGCGAGAGAATACCTCCGGTAACACGGCAGGTTGGAACCCATAATTGGCCATGAAGGGAGACGTCCCAGAGGAAGAGTTCACCGCCGTGTTCCTGGCAAACTCAGCCCAAGGCAGGAGGTCAACCCAATTGTCTTGGTGATCGGAGACATAGCAACGAAGGAATTGCTCCAAGGCCTGATTGGATCGTTCTGCGGCCCCATTGGACTGAGGGTGGTAGGCCGAGGAGAAGGAGAGATGAATCCCCAACTGGGAGCAAAAGGCGCGCCAGAACCTGGACACAAACTGACTCCCCCGATCCGACACAATCTCCTTAGGCAAACCGTGCAACCGGAAGACCTCCCTGGCAAAAATCGTGGCCAACTCTTGTGCAGAGGGTAACTTCTTGAGAGGAACACAGTGGCACATTTTGGAAAACCGATCCACAATCATGAGAATGACCGTATGGCCTCGGGATGCAGGGAGGTCCACAATGAAATCCATCCCCAGGTGTGACCATGGGCGCTCCCCGGTGGCTATGGGTTGCAGAAGGCCCAACGGAAGGTGCCGAGGGGACTTACTCTGGGCACAAACGGAGCATGCCGCTACATATGCGGCGATGTCGGAACGTAGGGAAGGCCACCAGAACAGACGTGAAACAGCCCAGGACAGCTGATTCTTTCCAGGATGCCCCGCGGTCTTGGAGTTATGGTAGGTTCGCAACAACCGAGTGCGCAACTCCTCAGGCACAAAACATCTGCCGTTGGGTCTCCCAGAGGGAGCACCAGATTGAGCCGCCAAAATCTGCTCACCCAGGGGAGAGGTCAGGCTGGTGCGAATGGCGGCCAGGATCTGATTCGGAGGTATGACCGAAGACGGAATCGACTCCTCCCTGGACAGCTCGGAGTACTGCCGTGATAAGGCATCCGCCCTGATGTTCTTGGAACCGGGTAGGTAGGAGACCACGTAATTAAAACGTGACAAGAACAGAGCCCATCTGGCCTGACGTGGTGTCAATCTCTTGGCCTCAGAAAGGTAGGTCAGATTCTTGTGGTCCGTCAGGATGAGAACCGGAACCACCGAACCCTCGAGCAAGTGCCTCCATTCTTTAAGGGCCTGCACGATGGCCAATAACTCCCTGTCACCAATCTGATAGTTGCACTCCGCGGAAGACAGTTTCCGGGAGTAAAACCCACAAGGAAGCAGAGGACCCTCTGGTGTTCTACGCTGAGACAGAAGGGCGCCTACTCCCGTCTCAGACGCGTCCACCTCGAGGACAAAGGGCAACCCAGGGTTGGGATGCGACAGAATCGGAGCCGACACAAAGGCGGACTTTAGGGCCTCAAAAGCTCGGATGGCCTCGAGCGGCCAGACCTGGGAATTACTGCCCTTCCTGGTCAGATCCGTGAGAGGCTTGGCCAGCATGGAAAAGTCCCTGATGAACTTCCGATAATAATTGGCGAAGCCCAAAAAGCGCTGCAGGGAACGAAGACCACTGGGCTGGGGCCACTGTAAGACAGCCGAAACCTTCTCAGGATCCATGGAGAACCCCTCAGCGGAAATGATGTAACCTAAGAAGGTTACCTGGGATCGGTGAAATTCGCATTTCTCAAGCTTACCGAACAGCTTGTTCTCTCGTAACCGTTGCAACACTCGTCTGACATCTAGAATGTGGGCCTCCATGGATTCAGAATATACCAAGATGTCATCCAAATAGACTACCACACACTGCTGCAACAGGTCACGGAAAACATCGTTGATGAATTCCTGAAAGACTGCGGGCGCATTGCACAACCCAAAGGGCATAACCAAGGATTCGTAATGACCGGTCCTGGTGTTAAACGCGGTCTTCCACTCATCGCCCGCCTTGATCCTTACCAGGTTATATGCCGCCCTCAGGTCGAGTTTGGTAAAGACCGTGGCCCCTTTAAGGCGATCGAACAGCTCGGAAATCAAGGGTATCGGGTAAGCGTTCTTGATCGTGATGCGATTGAGACCCCTGTAATCGATGCAAGGCCTCAACTCACCGCCCTTCTTTTTCACAAAGAAAAATCCAGCCCCTGCCGGGGACGAAGATTTGCGAATGTGTCCGCGTGAAAGCGCCTCCCTCACGTACTCCTCCATGGCCTCATTCTCCGCTACCGACAGTGGATAGACTTTGCCACGAGGAGGAACGGCACCAGATTGTAACTCTATGGCACAATCGTATGGGCGGTGCGGAGGTAGGGCAACCGCGCGCACCTTATCGAATACATCCCGGTACTCCTCGTATTCAGGAGGCAACAGAGAGTCCGAGGAAGTACACAGCAACTTGACAGACCCATGGATGCAACTAGCCCCACACTGCGGTGACCACGAGAGGATCTCGACCGATCTCCAATCGAAAGTCGGATTATGCTTCTGGAGCCAGGGGTACCCCAAGACCACCGAGTAGTGTGGAGACGAAATAACCTGGAGGCAGACCGACTCTCTGTGAACGGCACCAATGGCTATCCCCACTGGAAGGGTCTCATGAGTCACGTGTGGCGGCAGAAGGGGTCTGCCGTCTATCGCCTCAAGAGCCAGTGGGGAACCTCGAGCCTGCAGAGGAATGGAATTGGCGGCAGCGAACACACTATCAATGAACAAACCACCAGCACCAGAGTCCACCAACGCCTGGGTCGTCACCGAGCCCCCGACCCAGGAGAGGACAACAGTGATCAGTGGTTTGTCAACACGGGAAACCGGGGACGAGGAGACTCCACCCAAGATCTGCCCCCGACAGGATCTCAGGGTACGAGCGTTTCCCGGACGGTTCGGACATGCCAACCGAAAATGCCCACCGAGACCACAGTACATGCATCGGCCCTCGCGTCTCCGGAGTGCCCTCTCCCCCTCTGACAGGCGAGCAAACCCCAGCTGCATGGGTTCACCCCCAGACAAGTCATCCCCAGGAGGCGTGGGAGGAGAGGGAGGCACGGGTGGGACAGCAAACGTAGGCACCAATCTGTTAGAAGACCTCCGCAGGTTCTCCTTAAAGGAAGGTCTCTCCCTGAGTCTGGTGTCAATCAAAATCAGGAAAGAAATAAGAGACTCGAGCTCAACTGGTAGGTCCTTAGCTGCAACCTCATCCTTCAAGGCATCCGAGAGACCATGAGAGAAAGCAGCGACCAGAGCCTCATTATTCCAGCCCACCTCTGCTGCCAGGGTACGAAACTCAATGGCGTATTCAGCTACGGATCGTGAACCCTGTCTGATGGACATAAGGAGCTTCGCAGCAGAGGCAGCACGAGCCGGCACATCGAATACCTTCCGAAGAGAAGCAACAAAACCGGAAAACTCGGCAACCACCGGATTGTTGTTCTCCCATAAAGGGCTGGCCCAGGCCAAGGCCTTGTCCGAGAGCAGCGAGATCAAGAAGCCCACCTTTGATCTCTCAGTAGGAAAGGCATGTGGCAGCAACTCGAAATAAATGCCCACCTGGTTAAGGAAACCTCGGCACTGAGTTGGCTCTCCCCCAAAGCGCTGTGGAAGAGGGGCAGAACCGGTCATACCCCGAAACACCGCAGGCGCAACAACAGGTGTCGGGGTAGACTCTGGCGCAACAACCGGAGCGGCAGTAGGAGCGAGCCCAGGAGCGACAACCGACCCATCGGCAACGGGAGCGAAATGAGCCGTGCGTTCAAGCAGGGTTTGCAACGCCACAGCGAACCGACCCAACAGGTGATCCTGCTGATCAAGTCTGGCAACCAGCGTGGGTAGCGAGGATGGCCCTGTACCGTCAGAATTCATGGCTTGGTCCTAATGTCACGGAACCATGAACCAGACGTACAACAAGAGATAAATGAAAATAAGAAGGCTTTATTGAAAATAAAGCTGTAAAGCAAAAGTCCAAACGGATGGTGAAACCGAGCAGAGTCTTTGCGAAGCCAGAGGTCAGGAACCAGAAGGGTAGTCAGACGAAGCCAGGATCAGGAACCAGCAGGGTAGTCAGACGAAGCCAGGATCAGGAACCAGCAGGGTAGTCAGACGAAGCCAGGATCAGGAACCAGCAGGGTAGTCAGACGAAGCCAGGATCAGGAACCAGAAGCAGCAGCAGTCTTAGAAGCATGTGAACACAAGAGGACCAAGCAAGGAACTGAAGCCACAGACCTCCTATATATATGAGCTAGGCATCCAGCTCCTCCCAGGGGAAGGAGGAGCCGCAGGGTGGAAGGCTACAAGAAACCCAGGACCCAAGATGGCCGCCAGCACATGTCAAACGAAGGAGAGCAGCAAGCAGGTAAGACCATGACAGGGTGTAGTTAGACATCCCAGACACTAGAGGGAGATAGGGAGCCCCTAGTATAAATGTCCAGGCCCAGACAGGGAGGGAGGAGTTCAGAGTCAGGAGTCTGTGGAGACAGAAGTAAGAAGGCACCAGCCAGAGATATGCTGAGGGCCTCCTCCTGACATGCAGCTTGATAGCCCTGGCTGCTAGCTATGACCAGGAGGCTAGTGAGGAACCCTAGCCTGCCTGAAGATCAAGAGAGCCTTAGTTAGCTCAGAAATCACCCCAGTTGTAGGACAGAACCTCCTGGGAGAAATCTGCAGTCATCCTCAAGCCAAGTAAGGATATTTCCAGCCAAGATAAGTAAACTATTAGGCAGAGGAACTATAAAGCAAAGCAAGGATTAATACGGGAGGAAGATATATATTTTACCAAGGATTTAAGCCACCATTTAGGCATCCGGGCCTTGGGATAAGAAACCAGACAGGAGTTCTAAAAGAACAGTGTACACTATTTCTGAGGAAAGGTACAACCTGATTCTGAGTGTGTTGTGGATTTACCCTCTGAGTATCTTGCATGATCAATACCTGCCATCTTGTGAAATAAGCCTGCTTGTGAAGCTTGTGATATAAAGAAATGCATTACCATCTTGATGTACAAAGTTGGACTGTTTAAGTAAAGCAACGTTTGGTTCACTATACCACCTGTGTACCTCACTTATTCCAACTATAAATCGGTGTGCCACCGTTACAGGCACTGGCGTCACAAATCCAAAAGGGACCTTGCCCCAGGCACACAAAATACCAGTAACATCCAGGGCACCTCATCCACCATCAGGCCTGGTCCCTACATACCGAGTGTGCCCCAGAGGAACTGTGTCTACCTCTCCTTCACTGCCGCATGCCTGCCCAGGGTTCTCCAATTCAGTGAGCAACCCTCGATTTCCCATAACCGTGACCTCACTTCGCTATACCCTGCAGGTCTGGCGTGCTGCATTAGCACCAATGAAAGTGTATGGGGCTATTCACATGGCCACTCTTTTTAACGGCCAGTGAATAGCGTCCGTCCAAAAATAGGACATGTCCTATTTTTGTCTGTTTCCACGGCCATGCGGACCACCAGCTGTACATATATAATTATATACAGCCTCAGCTCCTCTCTCTCTCACAATACAGCCACAGAGACGTTGCAGAAGGCCCTACATTCTAGTTGGCCAATCACAGAGCCAGCCGAGATCCTGCTGGTCTTTTCTCCCCCGCTCCTCAGACAGGGCAGTACTACTTGGTGTATCACAGGACACAACAGTATACAACAAGTTTGAAGTTCCAGTCATCCTCTGGCTACGCAGTACACTCCATAGGCAGCTGTAAGTATATAATGCAGAAAATGTATGGAAAGTATCTTACACCGCTGGTACTGTAATATAATGTACTCATGCTTTGTGGTTTTTCCAGGCAGAAAAACCCTTTGTAATCTGTAAATGATTACATAGGTCTTTCCATCTAGAAAAACCACAGCATGAGTTTAATCCACCATGTGGATTAAGAAATCCTCATCAATTTCTGGTGGGTTTTTTTTTTGTGTGTGCAGATTTCACAAATTATCTATTAGTGGGGCTGCTTTCTGGAAGGACCTGACTGACTGCTGAAGAGACTGGATTTCACCCGCCACCCAACTAGTCACCACCAGCTATATCGCCTTGAATATTGAAGTCCTGGAGGACACTGTTGGTAAGTTCCTTTAAGAGGTCCAAGCTGTATAGCCTTACTAATAATGTGTTATGGAAAGTAGATGATGGAGGTTGCATTGAAATATTCCTCAGATAGTTGTAGAAACTGCACAGACACTTTACTGATATCTGTGCAGAATCAGAGCCTCAACAGAATATATAAAATGATAGCATGAAGTGTATAGGGTATATATGACTAGTACAGTGCATGGATTGTATTGACCTTTTCCTGTCAATTCTCCTTAGGAGAATCTATTAGTGGAGCCGCTTTCTGGAAGGACCTGTCCTGACTGCTGAAGAGACTGGATTTTGGCCGCCACCCATCTAGTCACCACCAGCTATATCGCCTTGAATATTAAAGACCTGGAGGACACTGTTGGTGAGTTTACATCTTGTAACTTGTGCGCTTTAGTACAGTACATGAAGACTCATAGTAATAGGTAAACATTTTTTCCACTAAAAACAGTATCACACCAGTCCATAAGTTGTGTGTGGCTTTGCAGTTTAGCCCTATTCGGTTAAGTGAAGCCAAGCTACAATACCAGACATAATTGATGGACAGGGTTGGTTCTGTTTCTGGGGGAAAAAAAGCCATATTTTTGTAGTCCCCTTGGATCCATTGTTTTTTTAGTTTTTGTTTTGTTTTTTGGTCTTTTTTTTCCTCTGGTTTGATCCATAGCTTCCAACAGAATTTATATGTACTTTACCCTCTAGATTACTCATCTCTTGCTGACTGTCCAGTTCCTGACCACAACCGCCACCTGACTAGTACCTACTACCAATACTAACAAGGGGTATCCATTACTCTGCAGCTTACTGTAGTGAGCACCATAACTGTGCTCTGATGTTTCAAGGTAGGCCTTCTTAATAATTAAGTGGGAAAAAAGCTATGTTATCAGTGCCTGATTGGCGGGGGTGGCGAAATCACAATAAATATCTCTTCCTTCATTGTTTTAACAGCATTACAAGTAGTGGTTAGCCACAGAAGGTCCCCTCTTCAGATACTTAGATTCTGCTACATACAACAATGCCAAAAAGAAAAACTAGTTACAGCTCTGAGTGGTCAGCACAGCATCCTTACATTTCAAAGAGCAGGAAAGATGAATTTCATGCCTTCTGTACAGTATGCAGATGTGATGTTGACATTAGCAGGAAAGGGAGCTATAGAACAGCATGCAGATACAGACAAGCATTGGCTGAATGTGCGGAGTGCAGGTGCATCCTCCCTAGTATCATTTTTTACTAATACCCGGTCACCTCTGAATGACAAAATATCTGCTGCAGAACTTTGCAAAGTGTATCATGCAGTGAAGCACCACCACTCTTATAGAAGTGTGGACTGTGGCATTAAAGTTGATAGAGAGATTTACAATGACTCCTCTATTGCTAAAAGTGTGACCTGTGGGAAAACCAAAGCAAAATCTCTATGTGAAAATATGCTAGCTCCATATTCTGTACAGACACACCTAGTCTACATTAAAGAACACAACTTGCCATATTCATTGGCAACAGATGCTTCAAATAAAGGCGCAACTAAGTGTTTTCTCATTTTGAGAAAGGGGTGCAACATTTGCTACTTGATTTTTATAGCGACAGTAATGAAAATTCTGAAGCTATAACCAACCAACTACTCTCCAAGCTAGATCAGGCTGGTCTAGATTTGACCAAAATGTCAGCTTACACAGCAGACCATGCCAGTGTCAACTATGGAAAGCACAACAGCGTGTTTCAGAAACTGAAACTGTCTCATAAGGGCGTTGTTGCAGCAAACTGTCTTGCTCACATAGTCCACAATACATCCAAGTATGCTGCAGCAAAATTGGATTTTGATGTTGAAAATGTTGTGCTCAAGGTGTATAGCCATTTCAGTATCTCAGCTAGTAGGACAGCACAACTGAGGGAATTCTGTGAATTTCTAGAAGTTGATGAATGCAATCTTTTGCATCATGTTGTGACAAGGTGGTTGTCACTACTTCCATCTATTGACCGGATTCTTCTGAACTGGAAACCCCTGACAAGTTATTGACTTAAAGGATGGAAGATACCCAGGCAATAAACCACCCATCTACCTTACCCGCCCCTTCCTGTTCCCCAATTAACACACAGAGACATCTTCTTGGGAAAAGAGCCTTCTCGGCCAATTTATTCAACAACATTAATTATCACTTCACAGAAAATACGTAATAACACGCATAACATATCAATTACCATAACAATTATCATAACATCTGAACCATTGAATAGGATCCTAGAAGGCAACAGGTAAGCTGTGTTCTCCACCATTCACCTCCACATGTAATATCGCCTTACCCTCGGCCGCGGTCACCGACCCGAGAGCACCGAATACTCCAACTGTAATTAGTCTCCCCTGTAGGCCCATCTGCCCACAGGAGACCCATGCACAAGCTTACCGAACCTCCTGAGATGCACACTCCACCTTGGCATGCACCTCTTAAACCTATCATTGCCTTCCAGGACCCTCCATTACCACGCCACGAACGACCATAGGAGAAACCTCACCTATGGGAGTCCTGCCACACCCGAAAAGCCGTCTCCAGACCCTCCTGAATCCCTAAGGCCCACATGTCAATACCCACTTCATTCAGGTGAACACCATCAGACCTAAGGAACTGAGGCGATGCTGCCTCCAGCTCCCGGTGCCGCACCACAATTCCACCATGGCACCTCACAAAACGTCCAACCTCCCTATTAAGTTTAGCCCGGGCCTTATTAAGCCGGTCAACCGACCTCGCAAAACGCCAGGCTCTCCGAGCCACAACCTCGGACCAAACCACCAACACACCCGGAACATCCGACCACAAACACAAAAGATCCAGCTTCATATCACGAATCACCTCCCTAGTACTGCGAACACCCAGGTCATTCCCCCCAATGTGCAACACAACAATATCAGGTGACCTATCTAACGAAACTGAAGCATGAAATTCCGGGAGCACCCTACCCCACAACAGGCCCCGTATGCCGATCCAGCGCACTTGCATGTCAGCCGGGTCGAACCCCAACTGCCGTCCGTTCCTCCGCACGTCCGCACGCAATGCTCCCCAGTACACGTAGGAGTGTCCGAAGATCCAAGCCATACAAGCCAACCCTGTAAACACATAAAGTTAAAACCTAACTCACCAATCAGCGTAATAAAATACTGTATAGACAACCGAACATTGATCCCCTTGGCACTCACAACATGTGAGTACGAACATACGACCTAGATTCCCACTGGCCAATACGTTTAATGGCCTCCTCCCCCAGGCCCCATCTGGCCGCCTCCGTTGCCGCCCCAATCCTAAAAGAATGGGACGCAAAATCCTGAGCCGGGTAACCCGCTGCGAACAAACACTTCCGAAAAACTGCAACAAACTGATACCTTGACAATGCCGACCCATCTGCATGCATCAACAACGAACCCACCTCATCCGGCCTAACCACCAACAACTCCTCCACACACCTGACCGGGCACAAGACCGACCCAACCAAAGGGCGCAATATAATAACCACCCCTTTGCCCTCCTGATCCGTCTTAGACCTACGCAATACGCAACGCAAACCTCCCCCAGAAAAACTCACATCCTGCTTCAACAAACCTCCCCCACACAACCGATTTCCCGACACCAGTTCCGACACCCTGAATGCCCCGAAAAAGGCCAAGGAAAAAGCAGCCCTAAACAAACAAACCTCATAAGGCGTCAAACACACCACACCAACCATCTCCCACAACGACTGCAACACTGCCCACGAAACCGGCCTACGTGTGTCTGGCCGCGCGGCACTACGCCTATAACCCTTCAAAGCTTGCCTAACCAGAAAGCAGTTAGACACATCCATGAGACCCCGCAACCGCAACCAAAAATTGACGGCCGCCACTCGCTTGGAAACCACCGAAACAGACACCCCCGAACTATAAGACAAACCTATAAAATATACCAACAACATCTGAAAATCCTCCACTACCTCACAACCCCCCACCTGATCCAACAACTGCTCCCACTGGGACCACACCGAAGAATACGCCAACCGCGTACTCCTACTCACGGACCGGCGAATCAACTCAGAGGAGTCCCAAGGCCACGTTCCAGAGCCACTGAGGACATGATAGACCCGTCTCGTCCGCATCCGGCACCAGCCCGCGAAAACGATCCCACTGAAAGTGAGAAAGTGAATCAGCAATGTCGTTATCAACACCCGGAACATCCACAGCCACAAAACAGGCATTCAACCGCAAGCCACTAAGCACTAAATGGCGAAGCAAGCGCAACACCGGGGGAGAATTAGCAGACTGACTGTTAATCGCCTGAACCACCCCCATGTTGTCACAGCAAAATCTCACTCTTTTATTCCTGAGCACGTCCCCCCACAACTCAACAGACAAAATGATCGGAAACAATTCCAACAAAACCAGATTCCTCAAAAAACCTGCCTCCACCCAAACCTCCGGCCAGGCACCAGCGCTCCACTGCCCCCGGCAAAAGGCCCCGTAACCACAAGACCCCGACTCATCCGTACACAATTCCAAATCAAAACCGGACACAGGCGCCTCCATCCACACCGAACGCCCATTAAATTCCTCCAGAAAACGCTCCCACACCAACAGGTCATCCCGAACCTCAGATGATAACCGCAAAAAATGGAAGGGCTTCCGCACCCCAGCCGTCGCCATGGCCAAGCGCCTGCAGAACACCCGGCCCATTGGCAGAATTCTGCATGCAAAATTCAACTTCCCTAGAACCGACTGCACACGCTGCAACTGCACCTTTTTCGCCCTCCTTAAAAAGGCAATATCCTCACGCAAGTCCGCCACCTTCTCCTCCGGCAACCGACACTCCATGGCCACACTATCTATCACTATACCCAAAAATTTAACAGACGTCGCCGGGCCCTCCGTCTTTTCCGGTGCCAACGGGACACCCAAACGACCAGCTATGCTCTCCATCGTGTGAAGTAACACCGAGCAAACTCGCGACCCAGCAGGTCCCAGAAACAAAAAGTCGTCAAGATAATGTAAAACAGAAGTCCAACCCGCCTCCTGCTTCACCACCCACTCCAAAAAGGAAGCAAACTTCTCAAACAAAGAACATGAAATTGCACAACCCATCGGCAGACAACAATCAACATAAAAACTGCCTTCCCACTTAAACCCCAACAAATGCAAACTGTCCGGATGAATGGGTAACAAATGAAAAGCGGCCTCTATATCCGTCTTCGCCAACAAAGCCCCTTTTCCAAAACGCACCCACCGAACCGCCTCATCAAATGAAGTATACGAAACCGAACAAAGCTCCTCAGCAATACCATCATTAACAGAACTACCCTCAGGAAACGACAAGTGGTGTATGAGCCTAAACTTGCCCGCCTCCTTTTTTGGGACCAAACCCAACGGTGACACCCATAAACCTGACAACGGGGATTCCGCAAATGGGCCAGCGACCCGCCCCGCCGCGATCTCCTTACCAATCTTCTCCGCTACCACGTCCGGCCTACGCAAAGCCGACGTCAAGTTACGGGGAGCCACAACCGGGCTGACCGAAAAACACGGGATCCGAAAACCATCCCTGAAACCAACAAACAACAAAGCCGCTGCAGCCCTATCTGGGTACCTCTCTAACCACGGCAACATCTCTTCCACCTTCACCGGCGTCGCCCCTCTTCTGCGCCCCATCAACTCTTTTTCCTCGCCCCCGCTTGAAACACTGTGACAGACTGTGCGCCCCACCGCATCCGGAACACTCATGCTTAAACCGACAGTCGGCGAGGTATCTGCAATAACCCTCATTGAACTGCCAACAGCAACCCTTCTTTTGCCCAACACCAGGTTCGGGCGCCGAGGGACCCCCGGCTGCCCCACGAAAGGACTGATGCCCCACCTTCGGAGCCGCTATAAGCCGCATCCAAAGACCGATATCTTTGTGATCCCAGCGAATACTCGCCCGGACCGCCTTCCGCTGACGAAACTGCTCGTCGTACCTCAACCATGCCACACCCCCATACGTGCTATAGGCCTCACCAATGGCATCCATGTAACAGAAAAGCGCGGAACAGTGCTCCGGCGCTTTTTCTCCCACCACACTTGCCAGAATGGCAAAAGCCTGCAGCCAATTCAAATACGTCTGCGGTATCAACCGATACCGCCGCTTCTCCTCCTCCTCCTTTTTGGACTCATCAGGCCTAACCCTATCCAAACTAAACTTTTCCAACTGAAGCAAAGAGAATATCTCCACATACTCGTCCTTCCAGATCTTCTCTTTAACCTCCGCCTTCAAATGAGCCCCCAGCGGCCCCTCAAAACAGACGTAGACCTCGCCCTTAGCTGCGTCCGCCAACCGCACCTCGTCCCTGACTTTTCCTTTCTCCCCAACACCAACCGACACATCCCCAGTCCCCGGCGCCTCCACATCCGCCCCAACGCTACTCGAGCCAACCCCGCCAGACTGACACCTCGTAACACCGGACACCTCTGGAGCCCATACCGCCGCAGGTGACTCCCGCACACCCGACCCCAACCTAGACAAAAGCGACACCATCCCCTCTAGCAATTCCTGCGCCAACCCCTGGCCCTGCAAAACACCCCCCCACCTATTGCTCAACAGGAGCCCGTTGCTGACCCGAAGGCCCCTCACCTGACCGGCCCTGAGGTATCCGCCCAGCAGCCACGGTCCGCCCGGACACTCCCGCCATCGATGGTCCGTTCAGCTGCGCTGCCGCCGGACCGGCTCCATCCTCGTCCATCCGCCCGTCGTCAGCTCCAGCGTCGTCCTGGCTCACCTCGCCGTCCTCCACCTCCGCCCGCCGTCCAGGCCCGCCGGCAGGCGGCCTCCGTCTCTCATCGCCCCCGGCAACCGACGTAAACCGCCTCCGTCCAGGCTCACCGGCAGGGGAACCGGCAGCCGCATCCGAAATACCTCCATCACTGCAGTCGTCCAGTACTGCAGCATCTCCTAGTCCAGCTCCTACAGCAACCTCGGCCTCCTGAACAAATCCAGCTGCAGTACCGGGGACAGCCACAGCTGTCGCTGCCGCGCTCCGCCCGCTCCTCTGCAGTCTCACTGAAGAACGCCGCCGGCCCTGCGACAAGGGCCGCGGCGCAACACGCACCACTGCTGACCTCACTCCAGGATCCAGGCCCCCACCGGAAGGCTGTGGGGCCGCACGCTCCTCTCCCCGCCGTGGTCGACTCGCCGCCCGCTCCTCAGGTAAGGGCCAACGCCTGGCTCGCTCTCCGTCCGACAAGGCCACAAGGGGAGACGCCGCACCTGCATAGCTCCTCCCACGCCGTGAATAGGACGAGGCGACGGGCACAGCCCGGTCCTCTCCCGCTGGTGCCCGGCGCCGACAAGGATTCCTCCCGCTGCGGCGGCGAGGCGCAGGGCTCACAGCCCTCACCGCCCGCAACGAAGGGTCCCTGCTGGGGCTCCTTAAGCGCCGCCGCACCCGTGGGGTAGCCTCAGGGCTCAGCCTCTCTGGGGGTACAGACCTCCTAGCCCTAGGCCTAGCAGCAGGGGCGGCCGGTGTGGGAACCGGACCCGCCAATACAGCTTGCAGACTCTGCCGCAACCAATCGGCCCCATGTCTCTCCGCCGCTGCCTTCACCGCATCCAATAAAACGTCCGAAGACTCTATAACTCCCAGCAAAAAATCCTTCCAAACCTTAAAAACCTTCCTGCTTCTTCACAAGCTCCTGACTGATAAACTCCGCCCCCCATTCCCTTCATATACTGCCCGGGAAAATAGCTGACCGAGACCCCTCCCCACGACCTAACCTTAACCCTCAGCTGCCTGAACTTCCCCCCAAGTCAAAGAGCACTACGCCCAGGCTGCGCCCAGCTCCGTTGCTCCCATTCCTGAGTTTAGATGAGGAAGAATGCCCTAAAGTTCTGCAGAAGTGCTTTGGAGAAAACACCTGTGATGTGTCAGAGGCTTATTTTCTATTTCTCAGCCATGCTCTGAAATTATTCTCTGACTGCATTGAAGCTCTGGAGGCCAAATCCTTCTGTATCACCTCAGTGTACAAGCTCATGACAGATCTGAATGGCAAACTTGAGAGAAGACTTAGAGATCACTTTTTTGGCTTTGCTGTGAATTCCAGGTTGAAACAGCTTACTCCAGATCTAGCTAGAAAATGTGAAGCTGATTTTGTTCTTTTCTACGAAAGGGCAAAGAAATACTTAAATGACAGATATGATTTCTCTGAAAATAGCTTTCATAGCCAAATATCTAAACTGAGTCTTGGAAGTCCGGTACCATTTGGAGAGTTCTCTGAAGCAGTCCAAGCCTGCCTTCTGCAAGGCATTGATATGGATAGCCTTTATGAAGAGTATGCCATTGTAGAGACTTTTATTACTTCTCCAGAGGCAGCTAACATCAGCAGTCAGGAAAGATATCTACAATTGTTTGCCAAGTCTGAGGTGCCCCTCAAAAGTCTGAAGGTTGTTTGTGCTTATGTATTCTCCATCCCATGCAGTAATGGTCACACAGAGCGTGTGTTTTCTATGATGTCTTCAGCGTGGAGAAATGAGAGAAACCGTCTGGAGGTGGACAGCGTAAAGGCAGAGCTTCAGATTTGTGTGAACCTTGTAGAAAAATGTACAGAAATGTATAAGAAATTCCTGACCAATGGCAAACTCTTGGAGGCAGCAAGGAAAGGAGAGAAATATCAAAAGTAGAAACCCTGGTGAGTACAACATTTCTTACTGATTTCTTGTTTTATTTAGCTGATACTGTAGCTGGTTTGTGTTTACATTCTTTTCAGAATAGTATCTGTATAATGTAGTATCTTGCATGGTGTAATATTGAACTATTGTGTGCCACTGTCCCCGGTACGATGTCCTCCTTTTCAGGGTTTGACGTCCCCCTTTTTGGGGTTCTGCAAGTGGCCACCCTACCATGAATACCAGCGCCCTCCTGAGACATTCTGCCGTCGCCCAGCCGTAAGGAGCCTCCACACCATGCTGCTGTATCCTAGAGCTGACCCAGAGGTAGTGAAATCAGCTGAATCGGCGTCAGCATGGGCCCACAGGTGCCTATAAATAGCCTAGTAATCAGCCAGCCTGGGCCCACAGGTGCCTATAAATAGCCTAGTAATCAGTCAGCCTGGGCCCACAGGTGCGTGTAATTAGCCTAGTAATCAGCCAGCCTGGGCCGACAGGTGCGTATAATTAGCCTTGTAATCAGCCTCCCCTCTCACAAATGCAACAATATATTTGCTTAATACTTTTTGAGGAAACGCAATTTAAATTTGCAAACAGCGCTTGAGATATGTCACACCGCAGAACTTACTGACAAGCATATGAAAGCTATGAAGCAGGATAAAACGACTGACAATATCAATATAGCCTCTTCACAGCAGCACAAGTTTCAACACAAGAGTCGCTCACACAACTCACCTGAGCAGAAGCCTGTATCATGCAAGTATTGTGGCAGATGTGCAATGAGCAGGACCGTGGTACGGTTACACGGACGCCAAACAATGCAATGGGTCCGGATATGGGTATAATAGTCTATGTTTTTTGTTCGTGACGCCAATTGCAGCATGCGCAGGGTACAGTCTCAGGGCCCTTTAAGGTGTTGCAACTCACGTACCAGGTTAGGAATGCCAGAGTGGTGTAATGTCTCTGTATAGCAGTAGGTATAGTGTCAACGGTGTCTCCTACCTGGGTATGGCTGGACTCCTGGATCCTGGCTCACTTGCAATAAATGAGTGTTGCTAGTAGGATTAATTGAGGAACTGGGTAGCAATGAATGAGACTTGAAATATAATTAAACTTGTCTTTACTGGAGGCAGCATTAATCCACATGAGATACAGCAATAGTATTGGGTCCCAGCAGGTATTGGCAATATGTGGCAGGGATCAATATCTCTTCTGCTCCTATCATATGCCTGGAGAATATGGCAGGAATCTGTCTTCTGCTCTGTCTATCTTCTGCTGTGTATGGGACTGACTAGCTGAGGAGGAATTTGGCTTCTCCTGGTCTCTGGATAGTTACTCACAGTCAGCTCACAGGGAATGGCTCTTCCTGGAGATCTGGAGGTGCTGCCTGCTTGTGAACCATCTGAGGCTGAAGGGCTCAGACTGGGGATGAAGATCTTTGGTCTCAACAGAGACAAGATCCTGGTTTGGGATCCCTATTTCTGCGAGCTCCTACTAGCACAGCCTTCCCCTAGCCGGGGTGGCTGGCACACTAACTGAACTTCCTTCCCTCCCCATTAGGCAGGACATGGGCGAGCCCACTCTGCTTAAAGAGGGGGGGGGAGTTAAACTGGAATGTACTATTCCAGTCTAGATATGCTAAACTGAACTAAGACCCTGGTAACACAGCAAATACATGTAACAAGGATGAGAATATGCGTGAGGATGTTAAATTACACAGGATGACAATGCAGATACACTTAACAGGTTGTAGCGGGGTAAAAAAGTTTAGTAACATAACTCTGGGATGTTACAGGTGCATTTACGTGTGAAAGAAAAGTGCCCTGCATATGGGAAATTCTGTACTGCATGCGGTAAGCCAAATCACTTTGCAAGGGTGTGTCTCTCACGTGACATGAAAGTAAGAAAGCTACACACAATTCAGCAAGTGCCTGATTCTGAGGAAGCTCAACTGTTTAGCACTGATATGCTTTACTACTCAGAATGCATTGGTGCTGTGAACACAAAAGGCAAGAAATGGTTTGTAAACCTCAATTTAAATAATATAATCCAACCTTGTCAGCTGGATTCAGGTGCAACATGTGATGTAATGAGTTTAAAGGACAAAATGAAACTGGCGCCCATTATGGCACTATATTAAAGCTGTATTCAGGGGAAATAATGGAATCATTGGGACTTTTCCAAACAAAATGCATCATACGAGATTGTGTGCACAAATTGCACTTTGAGATTCTGGAAGTTGATCAGAAACTGCTATTATCTGGTTCAACATGTGAGCGCCTGGGACTGCTGCAGTTCACTATTCCTGCTGAGCTGCACTATGTTAATAATCAGTCGGCTAAATCTCTGACGAGGCCGCTGGCAAAACAGCAAATTCTTCATGCCTACTACAGTGATGTATTTGAGAGCCCGGTAGTATCTGTTCCAGGGGAGGTGCGCTTTGAACTTGACCCCGCTATCCAACCAGTTCAATGTGCCCCACGGAATGTACCAATAGCTATTAAGCCACAGGTCAAAGCACAACTGGACAAGTATGAAGCTGAGGGACATCTAACCTCAGTATCAGAACCCACGGATTGGATAAGCATGGTGGTTATCAGAAAGCCTGAAAAGATCAGAATCTGTATCGATCCCAAGTTCCTGAATATGGCCCTAAAGCGGTCACACTACCTAATGCCTACGCTCAATGACATTCTGTACAAACTTCCAAAAACGCTTATTTTCACACTAGTCGATGCAAGAGATGCCTTTTTACAGTACAAACTAGATGAAAAAAGCAGTTACATAACCACTTTCTGAACTCCTTGGGGCAGAAAGAGATTGCTTAAACTTCCATTTGGGGTTTCCGTGGCACCAGAGGTCTACCAGCGTAAACAACATGAGCTATTGAGTGGGCTTTGTGGAATTAAGCCAATAGCTGATGACATTCTTATAGTTGGTTGTGGTAACACTGATGAAGAAGCTGAGCAGGACCATGAAGAAAAGTTAATAGCGCTACTAGATCGTTGCAGACAAGTGATGCTGAGGCTTAGCGTGAAGAAATTGCAGTTCAAGGTGCAAGAAGTCCATTTCCATGGGCATATCCTGTCTTCACAAGGCTTAAAAGCTGACCGGGACAAGATTAAAGCCATTGTGGACATGCCACAGCCTGCTGATGCCAAAGCAGTACAGAGATTTATTGACTTTGTTACATATCTAGCAAAATTCCAGCCACATTTATCTGAGGTGTGTGAGCCATTAAGACGACTTGTGGACAGAGATGTGGTTTGGCACTGGCTTCCCAAACATGACTAGGCAGTAGAGGATATCAAACGCTTGGTCACCTCTGCACCAGTGTTGAAATACTATAATGTCACTAAGCCTGCTGCTATACAAAGTGACTCTAGCAAAAATGGCCTGGGTTGTTGTCTTTTGCAGGAGGGTCAACCGGTTGAATATGCGTCCAGAGCTCTTTCACCAGCTGAGCGAAACTATGCTCAGATTGAGAAGGAATGTTTAAGTATTGTATTTGCATACCAACGCTTCCATTATTATCTCCATGGGCGGGACTCCATTACAGCTGAGACTGACCACAAACCTCTGATAGTCATATTCAAGAAGCCCCTTCTGTGTGCTCTGAAGCGTTTGCAGAGCTTGATGCTTACATTGCAGCATTACAACCTCAATGTTGTCTATAAGCCAGGAAGTGAAATGTATAAAAGCGATGCTTTGAGCAGAGCTACATTAGATAATGTGACACCTGGAGGTGAGCACGAGCGTCAAACAATTTGTCAGCTGCAACAGGAACAAATTTTCTTTGCCGACATCAATCAAGCCGACTATCCTAATGTCACTGCTTAGCATCTGCAGCAACTCATGCAACACAGTAACGGTGACGCAACGTTACAAGCTCTGAAATCTGTTGTCTTGAGTGGATGGCCAGATGATAAAGTAGCAATTCCTGCAACTCTACGGGAATATTGGTCCTTCAGAGATGAGATCAGCGTACAAAATGGTATCTTGTACAAAGGCCCAAGGGTCATAGTGCCTAAATCGCTAAGAGCAGATATATTATCACTGATACACTCTAGCCACATTGGAGGTGAAGCATGGTGAAATCAAAGATTTTGTCAGTAATTGTCGCATCTGCAATGAATATGCCCACTTCCAACAAAAGGAAACTATGATGTCGCACGAGATACCGACACGTCCATGGCAGATCATCAGTATGGACTTATTCAACTACGCAGGCAAAGAATACCTGATATCAGTTGACTACTATTCAGACTTTTGGGAAATCTCACTTCTTCCTGATTTGTCCACTGAAACCACAATTAAGCGGTGCAAGGCTCAGTTTGCCCGTTATGGCCAACCAGATAAAGTGATCTCTGATGATGGCCCTCAGTTTTCAAGCTTGCAATTTAGAAGATTTGCAATGGAATGGGAGTTTGAGCATGTTACTTCCTCACCACGTAATCCACAGGCGAATGGCAAAGCTGAAGCAGCTGTAAAGATTGTTAAGAACGTATGCAAGAGAGCACACAGTGAAGGTAAAGACTCGTAGAAGGCAATTTTGCATTGGAGAAACACTCCAACCAAAGGCATGGATAGCAGTCCGGCACAAAGACTGATGCCAAGAAGGCTGAAGACTTCCTTACCGGCAGCGAATAAGCTCCTGGAACCTTGTGTGATACAAGGTGTTACAGAAAAGTTAAAGTTTAAGAGACAAATGTCAAAGGCTCAATATGATACATCGGTCAGGGATCTGCCAGAGTTGATTATTGGAGAACAAATCCGTATGAAACCCTTACCTGGGGATCGAACAGGTCGTTGGAGAATGGGTACTTGTTTGAAAAAAGTTGCACCACGATCGTATCTAGTGGACGTTGATGGAACTCTCTTTCGCCGCAATCTTGTGGACTTACGAGTGGCAGAAAAGCCTACGTTGCAATATCTCATTAATAAGCCAGTCTTGCTTGGTATTACAGGGACACATGTGCCCATTGACTGTGAGGAATGTACAGAGGTGGGGCCACAGACCAATGGTACTGGTAATCCTGAGCAAGCTAGTACATCTACCAGCAGCCACGCGCAGGACATGCCAGTAGGAGGTGATAAGAGCCCAGTAACTACCGAGAGAGCTAATAGACTACAAGGACCAGTCGTCACCCGTAGTGGCAGATGTTCAAAACCACCCATGAGACCTAACCTATAGAGTATCAAATGCTTTATTGTTATGTCTCTTCAAAACTTACAATGTTCATTTATTAACACTAAAAAAGGGGAAGATGTTATGGATGTTATGTTGGTGCACCACTTCCTGTTTCCTGTTTTCCGTTTGTGGCAGTTGATCCTGTCTTTTTATGTTATGTTACCAACATGGCGCCTGTGCAGTAATCCCGCGTGCTGTGTTTATTTACCACACATGAAACAAACGCTGTATGCGGCGATGCCGGCAGATTAACCCTTTCACATGCCGAGGTCAGCGTTGACCGCAACACGTGCAGGGTTTTAAAGAGATGGCTCCCTCTGACTCCATCGCCCCCCCGCACTGCGGTGACAGGTGGGCGATGGTTGCCATGGAAGCTCTGATGCCTTACACAGGCAACAGGGAATATAACAAATCCAAACAATATAAGGTGACAAAAAATATAATTTTTGGTCCAGTTTTTATTTTTATTTTTTTACAGCATTCGTCTTAGGGAGTAGATCATGTGATATTTTTATAGAGCAGATCATTACGGACACGGCGATACCTAATATGTCAACTTTTTTTACTTTCATTTTTTCATTTTTGAAAAACACTTTTTTCACTTTTTTTTCACTTTTTATTTTTGTCCCACTGTGGGACTTCACCTTTTTGGGTTTGATCCCTGTTTCAATTTAGTACAATACTACTAAATTGAAACAGGGATCAAACCCAAAAAGGTGAAGTCCCACAGTGGGACAAAAATAAAAAGTAAAAAAAAAAGTGAAAAAAGTGTTTTTCAAAAATGAAAAAATGAAAGTTTCAAGTATGGAAAAAAAAGTCCCCTCACCATAAAATCGTGTTTAAAAAAAAAAAAGAAAAAACTGACATATTGCCACGTCCGTAATGATCTGCTCTTTAAAAAGGTCACATAATCTACTACCTCAGGTGAACACCGTAAAAAAATTTATAAATAAAAACTGCCCAAAAAAGCCATTTTTTTTACCTTACATTACAAAAAGTGTAATTCCAAGCCATCAAAAGGACATATGAACCCCAAAATAGCATCAATCAGACCGTCATCTTTTCCCGCAAAAAATGAGCCCCTATATAAGACAATCACCCAAGAAATATGGCTTTCAGAAAATGGAGACACTAAAACATGATTTTTTTTTCTTCAAAAATGCTTTTATAGTGTAAAACTGAAAAAATAAATAAAAAAAGTTGACATATTAGGTATCGCTGCGTCCGTAATGACCTGCTCTATAAAAATATCACATGATCTACCCCCTAAGGCGAATGCTGTAAAAAAATAAAAATTGGACCAAAAATTATATTTTTTGTCACCTTATATTGTTTGGATTTGTTATATTCCCTGTTGCCTGAGACAGAGAGACTTCCATTCGTCCATCTGGGGAGGAATGGGTTGTCTCTGGTACTAAACCTATTCCAGGGTCTTATAGGCCTCTTTCACACGGGCGTTGCGGGAAAATGTGCGGGTGCGTTGCGGGAACACCAGCAATTTTTCCGCGCGAGTGCAAAACATTGTAATGCGTTTTGCACTCGCGTGAGAAAAATCGCGCATGTTTGGTACCCGAACTTCTTCACAGAAGTTTGGGCTTGGGATCGGTGTTCTGTAAGATTGTATTATTTCCCCTTATAACATAGTTATAAGGGAAAATAATAGCATTCTGAATACAGAATGTATAGTAAACTAGCGCTGGAGGGGTTAAAAAAAATAAAAAAATAATTTAACTCACCTTAGTCCACTTGATCGCGGCCCGGCATCTCCTTCTGTCTCCTTTGTTGAATAGGACCTGTGGTGAGCATTAATTCCAGGAACAGGACCTTTGATGACGTCACTCCGGTCATCACATGGTACGTCACATGATCTTTTACCATGGTGATTCACCATGGTAAAAGATCATGTGACATACCATGTGATGACCGGAGTGACGTCATCAAAGGTCCTGTTCCTGGAATTAATGCTCACCACAGGTCCTATTCAACAAAGGAGACAGAAGAGATGCCGGCTACGCGATCAAGTGGACTAAGGTGAGTTAAATTATTTTTTATTTATTTTTTACCCCTCCAGCGCTAGTTTACTATGCATTCTGTATTCAGAATGCTATAACATAGTTATAAGGGAAAATAATAAGGGAAGATAATAATCATCGGGTCTCCATCCCGATCGTCTCCTAGCAACCGTGCAAGAAAATCGCACCGCATCCGCACTTGCTTGCGGATGCTTGCGATTTTCAGGCAACCCCATTCACTTCTATGGGGCCTGCGTTGCGTGAAAAATGCAGAATATAGAGCATTCTGCGATTTTTCACGCAACGCACAAGTGATGCGTGAAAATTACCGCTCATGTGAACGCACCCATAGAAATGAATAGGTCGGTATTCAGTGCGGGTGCAATGTGTTCACCTCACACATCGCATCCGCGCGGAATACTCGCCCGTGTGAAAGGGGCCATAGGGAAATCAGGGCCTAGGTATACTGCATATGAATATTCGAACCTTCAAGGTCTATTCATATTATTAGTCAGGGCCCATATTAGGGTTGTCTAGGATGTGACCTGTTTATTCCCTAGTTTCCAGGCCCAGTTACTGTTCCCTCCTGTGTTCAGTGTGGAGTATGTTCATTTCTTTGCTTAAGGATGATGCACAGTCTTGGCCTTTTTCTCTGCCGACCGGATCACCATCTCTCCAGTTGGTAGATTAATTTTTTAGAGCCTTGGGTCTTATTTATGATGACCCGGATTGGATCTCTCAGGCTGAGACCAAGTTACGTGGTTTACTGCAGGGAGAGCTCTCCGCAGAAATTTATTGCTCTGAATTTAGGAGATGGGCTACAGATACGGAGTGGAATGATCCTGTTCTCCATAGACAGTTCTGTCAGGGTCTATCTAGGAGGCTACAGGACACGTTTACCTTACATTAAAAAACCTGAGTCATTGGAAGCAGCTATGTCCCTTGCTGTATGTCTGGATAGACGCCTGATGGAGAGATCTAAGGGCCCTCACTCTCAGGACTCACTGTCAAATAAGGTGGCGGCTTCCTTTGACACTTATGGTAAAGAGACACCTGTGGGTACGCCTTGTGAGGAGCCTATGCAGTTGGGGGGAGCTACTCCTGGTACTACTGGTAAGAGCTCTGGTCATATGAAGGGAGTCTGTTTTTGTTGTGGAAAAAAGGGACATTTCGTAAATATTTGTCCGTACATTCAGTGCCAAGGCGCAAACAAAAGAAAAATGCGTAATCCCTAAATTACTATTGGTGGTGTGGCTGGGGAGCAAGAAAACTTACTTTTGTCTTTTACTGGTAGTACCCGATTTCTCCTGTCTGCTGAGGTGGAGCTAGAGTCCAAAACTGTGGAAATCGAGATATTTATGGACAGTTTGTTCGTATTCATGGGTTGACTACTAGTTCACTAGAGAAAAGCATTTCTGTCTTTGCTATTGATTCTGCACCTCTTACCCAAAAAAGCCTGTTGCAGGTGGTAAATGACATCCATTTAGGAGTGGGTGATTTACATCAGGAATCTGTCTCATGTTATGTGTTGGAGGGTCTGCCTGCTCCGATGGTTTTGGGTTTGCCATGGTTAAGCAAACATAACCCTATCATCGACTGGAAAGCAAGACAGATTTTTGCATGGAAAACTGTCTCAATGCGTCTTTCTCTGTGATCACCACTAAAACTGTACCCTCGTTCATTTCCGAATTTTCTGATGTGTTTTCTGAGATTGTTAAACAGGAGTTACCCCCCCATCAGGAGTATGATTGTCCCATCAATCTTATTCCTGGAGCTAAACTGTCCAAATCTCAGTTGTATATGGCTATGCGAGAGTATATCACCGAGAGCTTGGCGAAGGGTCATATCAGACCATCCAAATCCACAGTGGCAGCTGGGTTTCTCTTTGCAAAAAATAAAAATTGTACCCTTAGACCATGTCTGGACTTCCATGAGCTCAACCGTATTTCTGTCCATGATCCGTACCCCCTTCCTTTGATTCCAGATTTGTTTGATCAAATTGTCGGTGCCAAGGTGTTCTCTAAATTGGATCTGAGGGGGGCATATAATTTGGTAAGGATCAATGAGGGGGACGAATAGAAGACTGCCTTCAATACCCCTGAGGGTCATTTTGAGAATCTGGTCATGCCTTTTGGGTTAACCAATGCTCGGGCATTTTTTCAACACTTTCTAAATGACATCTTTCATCATCTGGTGGGGAGATATCTGGATGATATACTAATTTATTCTCCAGACATGGAGACTCATCAGGATTATGTGAGACAGGTGTTACATATCCTAAGAGAGAATAAATTGTATACAAAGATGGAAAAATGTTTTTGCTGTTCAGGAAGTGCAATTCCTGGGTTACCTGCTCTCATCCTCAGGTTTTCGTATGGATCCCGAGAAAGTCTGTGCAGTGTTGGACTGGGATCGACCTGAAAATCTGAAAGCACTTATGCGGTTTTTGGGATTCACCAACTACTACCGTAAATTAACTACTTCGGCTCCCCTAGCTTAAACACCCTTAATGACCAGACCACTTTTTACAATTCTGCACTACACTACTTTCACGGTTTATTGCTCGGTCATACAACTTACCACCCAAATGAATTTTACCTCCTTTTCTTCTCACTAATAGAGCTTTCATTTGGTGGTATTTCATTGCTGCTGACATTTTAACTTTTTTTGTATTAATCGAAATTTACCGAAATTTTTGCAAAAAAAAAGACATTTTTCACTTTCAGTTGCAATTTTTTTTAAAAAAAACGACATCTATATATACATTTTCCTCTAAATTTATTGTTCTACATGTCTTTGATAAAAAAAAAATGTTTGGGTAAAAAAAAAAATGGTTTGGGTAAAAGTTATAGCATTTACAAACTATGATACAAAAATGTGAATTTCCGCTTTTTGAAGCAGCTCTGACTTTCTGAGCACCTGTCATGTTTCCTGAGGTTCTGCAATGCCCAGACAGTAGAAAACCCCCACAAATGACCCCATTTCGGAAAGTAGACACCCTAAGGTATTCGCTGATGGGCATAGTGAGTTCATAGAACATTTTATTTTTTGTCACAAGTTAGCGGAAAATTATGATTTTTTTTATTTATTTTTTTCCTTACAAAGTCTCATATTCCACTAACTTGTGACAAAAAATAAAAACTTCCATGAACTCACTATGCCCATCACGAAATACCTTGGGGTGTCTTCTTTCCAAAATGGGGTCACTTGTGGGGTAGTTATACTGCCCTGGAATTTTAGGGGCCCTAATGCGTGAGAAGTAGTTTGAAATCAAAATGTGTAAAAAATGCCCTGTGAAATCCTAAAGGTGCTCTTTGGAATGTGGGCCCCTTTGCCCACCTAGGCTGCAAAAACGTGTCACACATGTGGTATCGCCGTACTCAGGAGAAGTTGGACAATGTGTTTTGGGGTGTCTATTTACATATACCCATGCTGGGTGAGAGAAATATCTCGGCAAAAGACAACATTTTCCCATTTTTTTATACAAAGTTGGCATTTGACCGAGATATTTATCTTACCCAGCATGGGTATATGTAAAATGACACCCCAAAACACATTGCCCAACTTCTCCTGAGTACGGCGATACCACATGTGTGACACTTTTTTGCAGCCTAGATGCGCAAAGGGGCCCAAATTCCTTTTAGGAGGGCATTTTTAGACACTTGGATCCCAGACTTCTTCTCACGCTTTAGGCCCCTAAAATGCCAGGGCAGTATAAATACCCCACATGTGACCCCATTTTGGAAAGAAGACACCCCGAGGTATTCCATGAGGGGCATGGCGAGTTCATAGAAGATTTTTTATTTTTGCACAAGTTAGCGGAAATTGATTTATTTTATTTTTTTTCTCACAAAGTCTCCCTTTCCGCTAACTTGGGACAAAAATTTAAATCTTTCATGGACTCAATATGTCCCTCAGCGAATACCTTGGGGTGTCTTCTTTCCAAAATGGGGTCATTTGTGGGGTGTTTGTACTGCCCTGGCATTTGAGGGTCTCTGCAATCATTACATGTATGGCCAGCATTAGGAGTTTCTGCTATTCTCCTTATATTGAGCATACCGGTAATGAGATTTTTTTTTTCGTTCAGCCTCTGGGCTGAAAGAAAAAATGAACGGCACAGATTCATTCATTCGCATTGATCAATGTGGATGAAAAAATCTCTGCCAAAAAAAAAAAGGAGGGGAAAGGCGTCTGCCAGGACATAGGAGCTCCGCCCAACATCCAAACCCACTCAGCCCGTATGCCCTGGCAAACCCAATTTCTCCATTCACATCAATCGATGTGGATGAATAAATCATTGCCGGGATTTATTTGTTTTTTTATATACAAAGTGTTTGCCAAAGTATATGAACACTACCTCCCTTTCAGCTCATAAGCCTCGGCAAACGTATCTTTTACTGCAGAGGAGAAATCTCGTCTTGCAGCACCGCATACACCGACTTTTGTGTAATCTGACAGCATCGCAATGCTTCTGTCAGAATGCACATCAGTGCTGCAACTGGTTGATCGGTTGGTCCAACTAGAAGGTAAAAAAAAAAAAAAAAAAAAAAAAAAAAACAGACCACAACACAATAAATTTATTAACTTTATAATAACATTTGAACGGAACATATAAACTTTATTTAACTTTTTTAACAGAACGTTAACTTTTTTTTTTTACCTTTATCGGACAAACCTCTCCTTCCCCATGGGACAATGTGCAAAGCGCAAATCGCCCAAAGATTTGGCGAAGTACATTATGCACTTTGTCCCAGGTGAAAGGAGAGGTTTGCAGCAGCTGTGAGTGAAAGGGCCCTAATAGCCCTGTGTGCCTGTCCTGTGGAACGCAATCCCTATGCTAAGTGTACCTGTGTGTGGTACTTCCGGAAACACTCCCCTAAGCATAGGGCAGGGTGGTCAGGGCAGTCAGAAACAAAATAGCGGGTGTCACGCCTTATTCCACTCCTGATACAGACACAACATCTTTTTCGGGGTGGCGCTTTTGTTGAGGTACCAGGAACGACACTGGGGAAATGTTGCTCGTGTAGACGGCTCACTACACTGGTGGATGGAGCCACGGAACCTCCTGGATACAGGAGGTTCTCGATGATCTCTTCCTGAAATTTGAGGAAGTATCCTGTTCTCCCAGCCTTACTGTAGAGAACAAAACTATTATATGCAGCCAATTGAATCAAATATACAGACACCTTCTTATACCAGCGTCTGGTGCGTCGGGAACTAAATAAGGAGCCAACATCTGGTCATTGAAGTCCACCCCTCCCATGTGAAGGTTATAATCGTGGACTGAGAGGGGCTTTTCAATGACACTGGTTGCCCATTCTATTTGTATTGTCGTGTCTGCGTGAATGGAGGAGAGCATGTAAACGTCACGCTTGTCTCTCCATTTCACCGCGAGCAGTTCTTCGTTACACAAGGCACCCCTCTCCCCCATTGCAAGACGGGTGGTAACGAGCCGTTGGGGTAAGCCCCGGCGACTGGGTCGCGCGGTGCCACAGCAGCCAATCTGTTCTAGGAACAAATGCCTGAAGAGGGCCACACTTGTGTAAAAATTGTCCACATAAAGATGGTACCCCCTGCCAAATAAGGGTGACACCAAGTCCCAGACTGTCTTCCCACTGCTCCCCAGGTAGTCAGGGCAACCGACCAGCTCCAGGGTCTGATCTTTACCCTCATAGATCCGAAATTTGTGGGTATAGCCTGTGGCCCTTTCACAGAGCTTATACAATTTGACCCCATACCGGCCGCGCTTGCTTTGGATGTATTGTTTGAAGCCAAGGCGCCCGGTAAAATGTATAAGGGACTCGTCTACGCAGATGTTTTGCTTAGGGGTATACAAATCTGCAAATTTGGTGTTGAAGTGGTCTATGAGGGGCCGAATTTTGTGGAGTCGGTCAAAAGCTGGGTGGCCTCAGGAACGAGAGGTGCTGTTGTCGCTAAAGTGCAGGATGGTCTCAAATCGTAGCAGCAGAGAACATGGGCATGTGATGAATTGGGTTCGTGGACCAATATGACCGCAATTCATGCTTTTTGGTTAGACCCATGTTGAGGAGAAGGCCCAGAAAAATTTTAATTTCGGAGACTTGGACGGGTTTCCACCGGAAAGACTGGGCATAAAAGCTTCCCTGGTTGGCGGCTATAAATTGAGTGGCATACCAATTTGTTTCTGCCTCGACTAAGTCCAAGAGCTCCGCAGTCAAGAACAGCTCAAAAAAATCCCAGTGCCGAACCGATCTGAGCTGTCTCAACCCGAACTCCAGCCTGGGCGGTGAAAGGGGGAACTATTGGTGCGGCTGAAGTTGGGGGCTGCCAATCAGGGTTTGCCAGCACCTCAGGGACTCTAGGGGCTCTACGGGCCTGTCTGTGCGGTGCATGTTGTACGGCAGTGCTGGTACTAGGTCCAGGATGGGCTGCGCTGCTGGTGTATGCCTCACCACGTAATCCGACAACGCCAGCCCCACTCTGCTGCCCTTGAAGCGGATCCTGCGCAACCTGTGGTCTAGTAACACGGGGCCGGGTACGCCTGTTGCTATCAGCAACCTAAACCTCCTCGTCCGAACTTTGGGTCAGACTGCCACTGCTTTCTACAGGTTTATATTCTGAACCGCTGGATTTGTCAGATGAGGGTTCCCATTCCTCATCCGACTGGGTCAGAATCCTGTAGGCCTCTTCAGAAGAATACCCCTTGTTTGCCATTTGGTCAACTAAATTTACGGGGTATTCCCTGAGACTACCCAAGAAAAAAAGCAAGCCTGTCTTACAAATGGGAGGCTAGCAAAGTACCGGAGGCCGCTGCGATTGATAAATATCAAAACTGATTTTTTTATCGCCGCAGCGCTTGCAAAGTGATTGTGCAGTGATCAAAAAAAAAATGTTTTTTTGTCACTGCGGCGGGGTGGGCGTGGGTGAATGCACGTATGGGCGACCGATCAGGCCTGATCGGGCAAACACTGCGTTATGGGTGGAGGGCGAACTAAGGTGACACTAATACTATTATAGATCTGACTGTGATCAGTTCTGACCACTTACAGATACTATAAAAGTACAAATGCTGATTAGCGATACACTAATCAGCGAATCAGTGACTGCGGTGCGGTGCGGTGGGCTGGGCGCTAAACTATCGCTAACTACCTAACCAAGGGGCCTAAACTATCCTAAAACCTAACAGTCAATACCAGTCAATACCAGTCAGAAAAAAAAGTGACAGTTTACACTGATCACTTTTTTCCCTTTCACTAGGTGATTGACAGGGGCGATCAAGGGGTTAATTGGGGTGATGGGGGGTGATCTGGGGCTAAGTGAAGTGTTTGGTGGCTACTCACTGTGATGTGTGCTCCTCTGCTGGGACCAACCGACGAAAAGGAGCAGCAGAGGAGCACAGAAGCCATTTAACACCTTATACTTATAAATATAAGGTGTTAGATGGCTTCTGATTCAATTTTAATTACTGATCACAAAAATCTGGCTTAACTTTAGTCGGCTAAACGATTGAATCCAAGGCAGGCCAGATGGTCCCTGTTTTTCACCAGATTTAACTTCATTGTTAAGAACATCAAGCACACGGATGCTTTGTCACGCAGCTTTCCTGGGGGAAAAAGATTCTAAAGATCTTAGTCCTATTTTGTCTAAAGGGGTAGTCATATCTGTCCTATATCTTGATCTTGAGGCTAAGGTGTTGGAGGCCCAAGAGGATGCACCAGACTCTTGTCATCCAGGGAAATTGTTTGTTCCTTCAGACTTACGTCACAACGTATTTGAGGAACATAACTGTACTGTCTTGGCTGGACACCCTGGGAGTAGATCCAGCTGAGGCTCCATAAGTGTGTTAAGGACTACGTGTCAGCCTGTTGTACCTGTGCTCGTGCTAAGAGGCCATATACTCGGCCTTCTGGATCTCCTTTTCCGTTACCCATCCCGTCCAGACCTTGGATACATTTGTCCATGGACTTTATCACGGATTTGCCGAATTCTTTGGGTAAAACCGTCATCCTGGCGGTAGTTGATTGGTTTAGCAAAATGACGCATTTTATAGCATTGCCTGCTCTACCTAATGCCAAAACTCTTGCACAGGTGTTTGTCGATAACATTGGGAAACTACATGGCATTCCCTCTGATGTGGTGTCTGATCGGGGGTCTCAGTTTGCTTCCAGATTCTGAAAAGCATTCTGTACTAGACTTGGGGTACAATTGTCCTTTTCTTCAACTTTTCATCCTCAGTCGAACGGACAGACGGAGTGCACCAATCAGAATCTGGAGACTTACTTGAGATATTTTTTTGGG
Organism: Bufo bufo; assembly: GCF_905171765.1. Lineage (NCBI taxonomy): Eukaryota > Metazoa > Chordata > Amphibia > Anura > Bufonidae > Bufo > Bufo bufo. The sequence goes on from NC_053389.1 coordinate 389,398,448, forward strand.
GAGAATCAGGAGTCTTCATTCTTGTCGTTAGCTGAGTTTGCCATTAATAACCATAGACAGGATTCCACTGATAAGTCGTCGTTTTTTGGGGCATATGGATTCCATCCACAGTTTGGCACATTGTCTGGTTCTCAAACTTCCAGTATTCCTTCTTTGTCTTCGATTTGGTGGAAAATTCAAATTAACCTGAAAAAGATGGGCAACAGGTAAAAGGGTGTGGCTAACAGAAGACATATGACTGGTCCGGACCTGGAAGTGGGTGATTCTGTGTGGCTGTCCACAAGAAACATTAAGCTTAAGGTACCTTCTTGGAAGTTGGGCCCAAGATTTATTGGTCCAAGATCACTGCCATTGTTAACCCTGTAGCCTTCCTTCTTGAACTTCCTTTCGTTGTTGAACAAATGTGTCTAACCTGTTGAGCCGTTCTCCTTGCCTCCCGCTCCTGTCATGGTGGACGGTAATTTAGAATTTCAAATCAGCAGGATTTTGGACTCCCGAGTTCTTCGTAGATCCCTCCAGTATCTCGTCCACTGGAAGGGTTACGGACCAGAGGAGAGGATGTGGGTTCCAACGGCCAATATTATTGCGAATCATCTGGTGAAGGCCTTTCACAGAGCCCATCCTGACAAGGTCAGTCCTGGGTGCCCGGAGGTCACCCATAGAAGCGGGGGTACTGTCACGGTCCCTCAGGTGACTGGTCTCAGGAGATCAGAGAGACTGGCTAAGCATGGAGGAATCTAACTGCCTCCTTGATTTCTTTTTATTCAGTGTTGATAGGGTTAATGTCCACTTCCCTTTTCTCAGCTGTTGCTCAGTGGGCATCACTTCTACCTTTATAGTCTGACCCTACCCTTCTGACTATGCGGTAGATAGCTTCATTTCGGTTTGGCTGAGCTGGTGTGAGGCTGTCACGGCTGAGGATGGGGGAAATCCTCAGCCGTGCGATGCCAGATGCTGTTGGCCTACTCGGCCAGGAGAACAGGATAGGGAGCAGGTCACCTCCTAACAGCGTCCCTACCCTGACCCTAACTCCTAACTGCATGGGCCGACCTTAAAGGTAGGAGGACCCATGCGCAGGAACCTCGGATCCCTAACTCACCCTCCGTCCGGTCCCTGCGCTAGGAGTCAGGGTAAGACGACCTACTCCTCCTAGGCACGGAGGAGCAGGAGTCTCACTGGCCAAGCTGTTGGGAAAAAGGGGAACCAAAACAGACTAACGGAAATGGCAGGTGAACTAAGTAGTTCAACCAACCTGCCACAGCCTTGCTGACTGGATCCCTGAGAACACACAGAATCCAGAACCATTAGCTGCACAAACCAAACGAAGGAAGGACCCAACAGAACATCAGATGGACATCTCACACAACATGACATAAAACATAAAGTGACATTTTCTTTATGACCACAGGGGTGGCTCTCACAGGCAGGTAGAAACACAGGAGGCTGCTCCAGCCAGCATGACTGAAGCAACCTACTGAGCCATGCAAAAGTGAGAGGCTTTATAGGCCAAGAAGCCACACCCCACAGTCGGACACACCCAGTAAAACACAGACACACTGGGAAGGGAGTTAACCCTTCCAGCACCACAGAAGGGAAAAACACCACTTAAAAGGGAAGTGCACATAATACATACAACGTGCATAACATACACACACACACCTAACATAATGGTTGCTAGGTGTGACCGCATGCCAAAGCAGCAAGCTGCCTAGCACCGCTCAGGCTGCTTAGCTGACAATGCTGAACACAACTAGTTGCCCGCGGCAACCACAAGTGAGACCACACACAGCGACCCTCACCTGTGGTTGAACACACAAACTAAAACCGCAGGCAACCCCATGCGGTAAGGAGTCACGGACATAGCCATGGCCGTGACAGAGGCCTCTCTGGTTTTCCTGTTCTTCCTTCTCTACAGAAGTTAAGTGTCGCGTTTGTTTGTATTTTTTATATTCCCTGTTGTTGTATCTGGGCCTGAGACAGAGACTTCCATTCGTCCATTTGGGGAGGAATGGGTTGTCTCTGGTCCTAAACTTATTCCAGGGCCTTATAGGGAAATCAGGCCCTAGGTATCCTGCATATGAATATTCCTACCTTCAAGGTCTTTTCATAGTGTTAGGTAGTCAAGGTCTGGATTAGGGTTGCCTCACTTGGAGTATTGTGCGCAGTACTGGAGGCCATATCTCCAGAAGGATATAGATACTCTAGAGAGAGTTCAGAGAAGAGCTACTAAACTAGTACATGGATTGCAGGATAAAACTTACCAGGAAAGGTTAAAGGACCTTAATATGTATAGCTTGGAAGAAAGAAGAGACAGAGGGGATATGATAGAAACTTTTAAATATATAAAGGGAATCAACTCGGTAAAGGAGGAGAGCATATTTAAAAGAAGAAAAACTACCACAAGAGGACACAGTTTTAAAATAGAGGGGCAAAGGTTTAAAAGTAATATAAGGAAGTATTACTTTACTGAGAGAGTAGTGGATGCATGGAATAGCCTTCCTGCAGAAGTGGTAGCTGCAAATACAGTGAAGGGGTTTAAGCGTGCATGGGATAGGCATATGACTATCCTTCATATAAGATAGGGCCAGGGGCTATCCATAGTATTCAGATATATTGGGCAGACTAGATGGGCCAAATGGTTCTTATCTGCCGACACATTCTATGTTTCTATGTTTCTATGTCTAGGATGTGACCTGTCTCTTCCCTAGTTTCCAGGCCAAGTTACTGTACCCCTTCCCTCCTGTGTTCAGTGTGGAGTTTCCCCCCCACACTGATCGTGACAAAATGCTTTTATAGTGTAAAACAGAAATAACTTTTAAAAAAGTAGATATATTAGGTATTGCCACGTCCATAACAACCTGCTCTATAAAAATATCACATGATCTAACCCCTAAGGTAAAAAAAAAAAAAAAAACTCTGCCAAAATTACCAATTTTTGGTCACTTTGCCACATAAAGTGTAATATTAAGTGATCAAAAAAATCATTTGTACCCAAAAATGGTACCTATAAAAACGTCAACTCTTTCCGCAAAAAATGAGCCCTTAAACAAGACGATCAGCAGGAAAATAAAAAAAATGTCTTTCAGAAAATGGTAACACAAAAAACATTATTTATTTTCGCAAATGCTTTTATTGTATAAAACTGAAATAAAAATGAAAAAATAGACATATTAGGTATTGCTACATCCGTAATGACCTGCTCTATAAAAATATCACATGATCTATCCTCAGGTGAACGCTGTTAAAATAAATAAATAAAAACTGTGCCAAAATAGCCAAAAATAGTACCAATAAAGATTTCAGCTTCTCCTACAAAAAAAGCATGAGACGATCGCCAGAAAAATAAAACAAATTTAGCTTTCAGAAAATGAAGACACAAAAACATTTTTGTGTTCAAAAATGCTTTATTATGTAAAACTGAAACAACAAAAAAATACACAAATTTGGTATTGTTGCGTCCGTATCAACCTGTTCTATAAAAACAGCACATGATCTATCCTGTCAGAAGAACTCTGTAAAAAAACAAAAATAAAACTGTGCCACAACAACAAAACTGTCACCTCATCTCGTAGTTTACAAAATGGGGTCACTTTTTGGGAGTTTCTACTCTAGGGGTACATCAGGGGGTCTTCAAATGTAACATGACAGCTTAAAATTATAATTAATTAATAATTATCCCAGGGACATCTGCACTCCAAAAACCATATGGCACTCCTTTCCTTCTGCGCCCTGCCGTGTGCCCATACAGAAATTTCACCTCCATTTTCATTTCATTCTTGCGGAACACCTAAAGGGTTAACAAAGTTTGTAAAATCAGTTTTGAATAACTTGAAGGGTGTGTTTTCCAAAATGTGGTCATTTATGGGTGGTTTCTACTATGTAAGCCCCACAAAGTTACTTCATAACTGAACTGGTCCTTTAAAAGTGGGTTTTGGAAATTTTCTTAATTTTTTAGAATTGCTCCTAAAATTCTAAGCCTTCTAACTTCCTGAAAAATAAAATTACATTTTCAAAATGATGCCAACATGAAGTAGACATCTGGGAAATGTACAGTAACAACTATTTTATGAGATACCACGATCTGCTTTAAAAACAGAGACATTCAAATTTCAAAAATTCTGAATGTTTCTAAATTTTCTGTAAATTTTAGATTTTTTTAAATAAATAAAAGTAAAATATATTGACTCAAATTTACCACTAAGGCCTCCTGCACACGAACGTATTTTTTTGCGGTCCGCAAAAACGGGTCCCGTTTTTCCGTGATCCGTGACCGTTTTTTCGTCCGTGGGTCATCCTTGATTTTTGGAGGATCCACAGACATGAAAAAAAAGTCGTTTTGGTGTCCGCCTGGCCGTGCGGAGCCAAACGGATCCGTCCTGAATTACAATGCAAGTCAATGGGGACGGATCCGTTTGACGTTGACACAATATGGTGCCATTTCAAACGGATCCGTCCCCATTGACTTTCAATGTAAAGTCTGGAGTCCCATACCATCGGATCGGAGTTTTCTCCAATCCGATGGTATATTTTAACTTGAAGCGTCCCCATCACCATGGGAACGCCTCTATGTTAGAATATACTGTCGGATATGAGTTAGATCGTGAAACCTCATTTCCGACAGTATATTCTAACACAGAGGCGTTCCCATGGTGATGGGGACGCTTCTAGTTAGAATATACTACAAACTGTGTACATGACTGCCCCCTGCTGCCTAGCAGCATCCAATCTCTTACAGGGGGCTGTGATCAGCACAATTAACCCTTCAGGTGCCGCACCTGAAGGGGTTAATTGTGCTATCATATCCCCCTGTAAGAGATCAGGGCTGCCAGGCAGCAGGGGGCAGACCCCCCCCTCCCCAGTTTGAATATCATTGGTGGCCTGTGCGGCCCCTCCCCCCCCCTTCCTCCCTCTATTGTAATAAATCGTTGGTGGCACAGTGTGCGCCCCCCCCCCCCCCTTCCTCCCTCTATTGTAATAATTCGTTGGTGGCACAGTGTGCGCCCCCCCCTTCCTCCCTCTATTGTAATAAATCGTTGGTGGCACAGTGTGCGCCCCCCCGCCCCCCCCCCCCTTCCTCCCTCTATTGTAATAAATCGTTGGTGGCACAGTGTGCGCCCCCCCGCCCCCCCCTCTATTGTAATAAATCGTTGGTGGCACAGTGTGCGCCCCCCATCGGCCCCCCCTCCCTCTATAGCATTAACAACATTGGTGGCCAGTGTGCGGCCTCCCATCTCCCCCCCCCGATCATTGGTGGCAGCGGGTTACTAGCAATAGTACAATAGTAAAAGATTCATACTTACCTGGGATCTGCGATGTTCGTGTCCGGCCGGGAGCTCCTCCTACTGGTAAGTGACAGTTCATTTAGCAATGCGCCGCACAGACCTGAGGCTGTCACTTACCAGTAGGTGGAGCTCCCGGCCGGACACGAACATCGCAGCAGCCGGTAAGTATGAATCTTCTACTATTGTACTATTGCTATGTAACCATGGCAACCAGGACTGTAGTAGCGTCCTGGTTGCCATGGTTACCGATCGGAGCCCCAGCGATTAAACTGGGACTCCGATCGGAACTCCGCTGCCACCAATGATGATGGGGGGGGGGGGAGAGATGGGAGGCCGCACACTGGCCACCAATGTTGTTAATGCTATAGAGGGAGGGGGGGCCGATGGGGGGCGCACACTGTGCCACCAACGAATTATTACAATAGAGGGAGGGAGGGGGGGGCGCACACTGTGCCACCAACGAATAATTACAATAGAGGGGGGGGGGGGGGCCGCACTGGCCATCAATGATATTCAAACTGGGGAGGGGGGGGGGTCTGCCCCCTGCTGCCTGGCAGCCCTGATCTCTTACAGGGGGATATGATAGTACAATTAACCCTTTCAGGTGCCGCACCTGAAGGGGTTAATTGTGCTGATCACGGCCCCCTGTAAGAGATCGGGTGCTGCCAGGCAGCAGGGGGCAGTCTTGTACACAGTTTGTAGTGTATTCTAACTAGAAGCGTCCCCATCACCATGGGAACGCTTCTGTGTTAGAATATACTGTCGGTTCTGAGTTTTCACGAAGTGAAAACTCAGCTTTGAAAAAGCTTTATGCAGACGGATCTTCGGATCCGTCTGTATAAAAACTAACCTACGGCCACGGATCACGGACACGGATGCCAATCTTGTGTGCATCCGTGTTCTTTCACGGACCCATTGACTTGAATGGGTCCGTGAACCGTTGGCCGTGAAAAAAAATAGGACAGGTCATATTTTTTTCACGGCCATGAAACACGGATCACGGATGCGGCTGCAAAACGGTGCATTTTCCGTTTTTTCCACGGACCCATTGAAAGTCAATGGGTCCGCCAAAAAAAACGGAAAACGGCACAACGGCCACGGGTGCACACAACGGTCGTGTGCAGGAGGCCTTACATGAAGTACAATATGTCATGAGAAAATAATCTCAGAATCACTTATATAAGTAAAAGCATCCCAGAGTTTTTACCACATAAAGTAAAACATGTCAGATTTACAAAATGTGGCTTGGTCCTTATGGTGAAAACTGGCTTGGTCTTGAAGGGGTTAAAGGGGTTTTCCGAGATTTTGATACTTGCGACCTATCCTCAGTATCTGGGGTGTCAGACCCCTACCGATCATCAGTTTTGTGAATGATGCGGAGCACTATACCATGTTCAGCCGCTATACAATATAGGTTGCTCTGCTTGTTAAGCACAGAAAATGCCGAGGTGCTCATAGGAGAACCAGTGCCTTCTCAAACAGCTGATCAGTGGGGGTTCTGGGGTTCGTACTACCACCCATCAGATACTGATGACCTAGGATAGGTCATCAGTATCAATATCCTGGAAAGTATCAATATCCTGGAAAACCCCTTTAATATCAAGGGGTCAACAATTAAATGTTTGTAGTAAAATTTCTTTGAAACACACAATCTAATCTCTAATGCTAACACAAAAATACAAAGCAGTGTTTGCGGCAAATAGTTTTTTTTTCCCACTGGGTCTGAAATAACACATATTCAACTATGAACTATAAAGCAACGCATTTCAAAACATGGACTTATATAATGCACTGAAAAAATGAACAATTCCTCAGCAGCAGAATGCTATTGGAGTGCTGTATTGGCAATAAGCCTATGTAGAAACGTTAGGCTTTGAAAAAACAAACAAAAACAAAGCTGTCACACTGTTCAAATGAAAAAAAAAGAGGTTTTTTTCTTGCAGGTGGGTGGTTTTATGACTCAAAACTGCTATGATGTTCTGCAGTAGCCATATTAAGCAGTGTGCCCAGCTTCTAACTCCCTCAAAGCTTTCTATTCTTTCCATAGACTGTCCCTGTTACACTAGAATTGTTTGTGCCTCTGTATACTCTAAAATCATTTTTTGACAGACACTGCCAGAGACCATCTTCATCAGCATTCAATATGGTTTTTCTTGTTCTGCCCAGGCAACTCCCTGCCTGCTGCCGATTGGCGGATAAGACTATATGTCAGCCTCTGAGCCAATTAGGGAAAGCCCTCCCCTCCAATTCCTCCCATCCTTCTTCCTCCCTTGTGATTTTTCTTCATGAATCCTCTCAGTAATCACAGTAAAATCGAGCTGGGCGCCTCTTGATTCATCCAAAACAAATCAAATCAGCATAGTTTTTAGGGAAAATTTTGGGAAAATTTTTAATAAATCTGATTAATTTAGAATTGATTTGCTCATCCTAATTCTGTAGCCAATTTTAGCAGCAAAAAATAGGGTATGTAGAGCAAAGGGTGAACACGCCATAAAATATTCCTTACTGCTCTTTTTACCAATTCCCATCTCCTTCTTTTAATTAAGTGCAGATTAACCTTGAGGCACTTTGAGATGCCACTGATGGAGAGTCTACACCCTGAGACCACAGGAATTCCTAGAATTAATATATTGTTGTACTTCCCCAAAGCTGCCTGATCTTTTTTGTGCCATATGGGTGTCACGCACAATTCCTTGAGGATAGAGGACACATACCAAGTGAGGAATCCTTTTTTCTCCATTTATCTAATGAGCATTCCAATAAAGTATTTTTTTTTATGTGACCTTTAGTTTTATTTACTGTATGCCAAATTGGATTGGATTTCTAATTGAAATTGGATTATTAGGATATTTTCCATTTTCCATTTTAATGTATTTCAAAGTGAATAGACCCTAGTAATACAATAATATGTTCACCATTTTAGGTATACAGATGCACTACCCTGGTCATACTTCTTGGATTTTGTCTAAATTAAACTACTCCATAACCTATTAATAGAGCTGCTAAAATCCTAGCACTGTGTCAATTCATTACAAAAGAAGTTTCTATGATAATAATGCAAGCAATCATCATCTTCCAAGAGAGCGATAATAGGACTAGTCTAGGTCTATAGGCTACCAAGGTGATGAATAGTAGAGAGTGGAATTTAAAGAAAAAAAAAAAAAAAAACAGGCTATAAATGAAAGCTACACATAAAATAGGGGCCATATGACAAAATATGAATGGAAAGATAAGAAGCAACAACAGTTTAAACCATTACATGTACAAAATAAATAAAATCTTAACATTAATTAATAAAAAAAATGATCTGCAGTAACAATCCATAATAATAGAGCTCGAAAAGTATTCAAATTGATGCATTTTTTCACATTATTCCTATAATATTATCAATATTAGAGCTGAGTTTCTTGAATAAAATATTCCGTCAAATGACTTTAAAGGATATTTTTCAACATACTTGAGAATGTCTTCCATCCACTCCAAAATCCATTAAAGCTGCTTACTTTAGCCTTTTCACCATTATTGCTCTGTGATAACACATAAGACATAATATAGGAGAAGCTCTTAGAGAGTATACAACAGGGAAAGCTTCATTTTTGCTCTAAATAGTAAACTCCTATGTTTAGAGATTTTTTTATTGCACATTTTTATATATATATATATATATATATATATATATATATATATATTTATATTAAAATAGGGTGATTTCAGAATTACTTGTCAATTCCCTAATAAGTGAGTCAATAGCATGGTAGCAGTGTGTCCTACGTGATAGAAATTCACCCTGAGCATAAGCAGACAACTGCTATAATATGCTCATGTGGTAAGGTTGGAAGGAAGAACACAGAGTACACCTATTATCCTGCCGTGTTCATTCAAAGAAATGGAAAACAACCCCCATGAGGCAGTTGCAATTGTCCTTATGATAGGGGGGGAAAATCATCATCTAACTCAAGGGAGAGTGCAATATTCTCAACAAGTCTTGGCTTGCTTGTTCCAAGACCTGTATATTCAGCTAAAAATGTTGGCATAAAGACTTGAGAGAGATCTTCAACCATGAGTCACCCAGGATCCTGCTTTGGAGACTTATGACAAAGTATGTACCTCAAAGGGGAATAATGTTGTGGGAAACTGGAAACTGCAGCAGTGAAAGTTACTTTGTTGCACTACTGCCAAGATAGCAATGACTGTTTTCTATCCTTTGCATGCCCCAGAGCCCCCCCATGGATAAACCCTACAGTACACAGCTAGTGGAACACTGTGGTTGGACTACATTATATTGTATCCTATTTGGAAGACTTAGGCTAAGTTCAATGTGATGGATTCTCATGTGGATAAAATCAGCATGAAAATCTGTATGTAAATAGTAGGTGAACTTCAATGTGGAGCTGTCAAAATATACTTTGTGGATTTTGATGCAGATTTTAAGATAACACCTCCTTTGATGTCTTCCAGATCCACACAAAAATCTGCATAGAAATCTGAATGACCGTTCAGTCTTGTGGATTTTCTGCAAATCTGCACACAATCCAATAATAATGAACATGCTTCAGATTTCAAAATAGAATTCATATAAAAAAGATCTGCAGTACATACAAAGTGTGAGTAAAACAACACTGACTTAGGTCTCTTTCACATGGCTGTAGTGCTCCCGTGGCCATATTGCGGGCTGCATATGGCGGTTCTGCAATACACGGGTCACCAGCCGTGTGCATTCCGCGTCACAAAGAGTGCTTTCATGGTGTTCTGTTCTGTGCTTCCATTGCACAAAAATTTTGAACTTTTAAATTTTTTGCCGAACGAACGGATCGCGGACCCGCAATTTGTGGTCCGCAGCATGGGCCCGGCCAGCACTCGGCCGCGTGAAAGAGGCCGAATTACAACATGTGTTGTAATTTTGTGTAGATTGGAGATGCAAGTTCCATATCTTAAATCCACACAAATTCTGCCACATGTGAACTTAAGTCTTATTGTTCCAGTACCCACTACTGCTGCAAGTTATCCTATCCATTATAAAATTAGGCAACTCATTCTGTGCGAGGAAGTACTGCAAGGGGAGGAAGTATGACATGTATTGTCATATATGATACCCTCATATTAAACTATAATTAAATTATAGTAAATGTTAGTGTACACATTTTGCCTAACACACTCTTTTTTCAAAATTCAAAGCCAAAATCTAAGCCTTGAAGGGAACATGGAAACTATTAAAATTCTCTTCTTCACTAATTGTTCAAAATGTGAATTTCTGCAATACCAAAAAAAAAAAAGCAGGAATTGGTATAAAAAAAAAAAAATAACTATCATTTACCCATTAAATACCCTCATCACTACAGTGCTGCAGCTCCAGTGGTCCCACCAGTCCTACACCAATGACATCAGGTACGTCAATCATATGACCAATGCTGGCCTCAGCAGTCACGTGCTGTACATGTAAGCATCTCCACCGATGCCTGTGATTGGTGTACATGATGTCATCACTGCACAATTTAATGGTTATGTACAGATTATTCTTTATTTATACCATTCCCTGCTTGTATGATCTTTTTAGAAAATGCTAGGCAACTCCTTTAACCAGATGTTTCATTGCTGTGTATCATATCTCATCAGTAATGATAAAGTTTTATATTATAAATCCACTTGCAATGACTTGTACGTTCTTTACAATACAGAATCATCACCTTTGCCTCCTTGATGTAAAGTGAAGGAATATCTCCAGGACTTTTCTTCAGGTGTTCTCTCATTCCAATCCCATAAACCCTATGATGGATGACTTGCCTTTCACATTCTGACAGGTATCACTCTTTTTTCTTGTCTCCTGCTGTCAGTTTATTTTTCTTGCTTCGGGACCCCCTGTGCCAGATCAAGAATACATACTATGGGAGGTGATGCAGAAGAATAGTCAGAACAGTGAAGCTATGGCTAAAAGAGAAAAAACTGTTGATATAGGTTTTATCGGTCTTCCAAGGAAATTTAAGCCTTACGTTTCTGATGTGCTAAGGTCGTAGTTTAATTCATTCTCATGATTACAATTACAGTAGAAATATATACAGAGTAGTTCATGATAACTAGTGATGAGCGAGCATGCTCGGCCGAATATCTGTTCGGCTCGAGCATCTCTATGCTCGGCACATCGCAGTACTCAACCGAGTATCGCATGTGCTCAAGCGCAATGCTCGAGTCTCCTCCCCACACGTTTTGCGGGTTTTAATCAGTCAATAAAGGTGCAGGTAAGTACTGCCCTCACTGTAATGCCAGTAGCCATGTGGTCTGCTGGCATTACAGTGATTGGCTTGCCGGAATGCGTCATCGGGTGCTATATAGCACCCGATGACGCATGTTCGGCTCAGACGTAGACAGGGAGAGCAGAGTGTAGGAAGGGAAAGACAGAGTAGGGAGCGAATTTCACAGTTTTTATTCAGAGAAAGATTTTCCAAGACCCAAAAGTCCTTTTAAGGACTACTGTGTGTGTGTGTGTGTGTGTGTGTGTGTGTGTGTGTTTTAGAGCAGCAATCTATTTACCTGCAGTCTCAGGGACAGTGCTGAGGAAGAGACAGATAGTGCAGGGAGAGAAATTTCCTGTTTTTACTACCAAAAGCTTTTCAAAGACCCTATAGTTCTTTTAAGGACTACTGTGTGTGTTTGACAGCAGCAAGATATTTTTATTTTATACCTATTAGTGACATATACTGTACATCATCCGCAGACTGTGTCTTTAATAATATGGGCCACATCTAGTGTCCATAGTGTGTGGCTCTGTGTAAAAAATACTGAACTACATCTGTAAACAGTGTCTGTATTACAAATTTGGTAATTTTGGATACCAAATTGGTCGGTTGTAAAGCTGAATATAATGCTTCCAGTCGGTTAAGCACCACCCTCTCTTCCACCAAGTCCAGTCTCTGTAGCCAAGAGTCTGGTCAACCGAAACGATTGATCCCACTCTCGGATATTCTGAGAAACTCTTTCCAGTGCCACAATTACATTTGGCCCTCGCACCAGCACGCTTGAAGAGGGACCTGAGATATTGTGCCCTGATTCCCAAACTCTTGAGCCTTCACAGTCTCAAGAAGATGACGGTGGTGAACGGCAATCATTCGTTCACGAGGTGGATGATGATGAGACACAGTTGTCAATCACTGAGGTTGTGGTTAGGTCAAGTAAGGGGGATGAGCAGAGTGAGGAAGTGGAAGGTGAAAAGCTGAGCGAGGACAGCAGTACAGAGGGGGAGGTATCCGCAGCACTGCAACAGGCTGGAAGAGGCAGTGGGGTTGCAAAAGAGAGAAGTCGACCCACACCAAACATGCCCGCAACCGTTACACCGAGCACCCCTATGCGTAAATCTACCTTGCCAAGGGGTAGGTGTTCTGCAGTATGGCGCTTTTTTGAGGAAAGTGCAGACAACAAAAGAGTGGTAGTTTGCAACCTGTGCCGTACCAAAATGAGCCAGGGCATGAACACTAGCAACCTCACCACCACCAGCATGATCCGCCACATGGCATCCAAGCACCCTAATAAGTGGGACGAACGCCTGGGGCCACAATCTGGGTCTGCGGGTCACACCACTGCCTGCTCTTCCCCTGTGTTACGCACTGCTGGCCAATCCCCTGTTGAAGGCACAGGCCCGGATGCCCCTCGCCCTGCACCTGGACCTTCGCATGAACCATCAGCAACAACATCCACTTCCCTGTTCCAGCGCAGTGTCCAAATGTTCATAACAGTCATTTGAACGGAAGTGCAAATACCCACCTACCCACCCACAGGCCATAGCACTAAATGTCCAACTTTCAAAATTACTGGCCCTTGAAATGTTGCCATTTAGGCTTGTGGGCACTGAGGCCTTCCGCAGCCTGATATCGGCAGCCGTCCCTTGGTACGCAGTCTCCAGCAGCTACTATTTTTCATGGTATACCGTGCCCGCCTTACATCAGCATGTGTCCCAGAACATCACCCGTGCCCTGACCAACGCAGTTAGTGGGAAGGTCCACTTAACCACGGACACATGGACAAGCACTGGTGGCCAGGGAGGCTACATTTCCCTGACCGCACACTGGGTGAATGCTGTGAATGCTGGGAGTGAGGTGTACCCTGGGATGGCACAGGTGCTACCCACGCCCTGGATTGCGGGCCCTTCGTCCATCAGGGTCGCTGCCAGCAGCTATATTACTGGCTCCAACCCCCACTTCTACTTCTCTGCCGCCTCCTCCTCCACTTCCACGTCCAGCAGCAGTCAGTTATCAGTCGCTAGCTGGAAGCAGTGTAACACTCCTGTGGGTAAGCGTCAACAGGCCGTGCTGAAGCTGATCTGCTTAGGGGACAAACAACACACTGACGCAGAGCTGTTGCAGGGTATAAGGAACCAGACCGAACTGTGGGTCTCGCCACTCAACCTACAACCAGGCATGGTTGTGTCTGACAATGGCCGTAACTTGGTGGCGGCTTTGGAGCTCAGCAACCTGACACACATCCCATGCCTAGCCCACGTCTTAAACTTAGTGGGTCAGCGGTTTATCAAAACCTACCCCAAATGTCCAGAGCTACTAGTGAAGCGCGACGCGTGTGTGCCCATTTACGCAAGTCGTCCACAGCTTCAGCCGGTCTGTCAACGCTGCAGCAGTGCTTGTGGCTTCCAGCTCACCAACTGTTGATGCACTGGAACTCTACCTTCTACATATTGGCCAGGCTTTGTGAGCAGCAGAGGGCAGTTGTGGAATACCAGCTGCCACATGGTCGTGGCTTTCGAATCAAATGCCACTATTCACAAGCGAGGAGTGGGCATTGATGTCAGACCTCTGCGAGGTTTTAAAAAACGCTGATGATTCCACACAGATGGTTAGTCTCGATAACATTATTATCAGCATAACCACCCACTGCTGTGTCTACTTAAACAATCGCTGCTCACAATTAAGGAAGATGCTCTGAATGTGGCAGATGAGGAAATGGGGGAGGACATTACACAGGGTGATAGCCAGACCACCCACAGTTCGCCTTCTCAGCCCGAATTGGACCATGAAGAGGAGGAGGAGCTGGGGACAGTTGCCTCTGCTACAGAGGGTAGTATCCATGGAACTTTAATTCCATCTGTTCAACGTGGATGGGCAGAAGAGGAATAGGAGGAGGAGGATGAGGAGATGGAGAGTCATCCTGATGTCGACATCGACGTCTTACCTGTTGGTACTCTGGCACACATGGCTCACTTCATGATAGGCCGCAATTCCCGTGACCCTCGCATTATACGCATTTTAGATAACACGGATTACTGGGTTCACCCATCTCGACCCCCGCTACAAAACTTCTCATCTCTCTATCCTGTGGTGGAGAGGACGAGTAAAACGGTGCAATACCAGAAGGTACTTGAGAGATTGCTCCAAAATTTTCCATCTGACAAAGCGTCTGGCAGAGTCCGTACTTCCTTAGGCAACCGAGGAAGGGAGACAAGGGGAACACACAGCAATTCCAAAAAAGGCAGGACAACACTCTCCAAGGCATGGGACACTTTCATGACCCCCCTCACCAGCAACCTCACCCTAAAGCGCGGCTATTGGTACAAGGAGGGAAAAGTTTTGGAATATGGTGAAGGAATACATAGCAGACCGTGTCAGCATCCTAAATAATCCCTTAGTGCCATACAAATTCTGGGTGTCCAAGATGGACACGTGGCACGAACTTGCGTGTATTTAGTGCTGCTGGTGGCATTATAAACAGATAAGCGCATCTGCTTGTCCACTGGCAATGCTGACAGGTTGAGTCAGATAAAAATGAACAAGGCCTGGATTGCCCATGACTTCTCCACTCCACCAGAGGAGAGCTGAGCTGATGATGAACATAAAGGCAATTTCAATCTATCATTTATAATGTACTCAATCTACTGTAGTGTATTCCAATGCACCTTTTCCACCACAAAAAAAGAGTATATGGTTAAATCCTGTTTTGTCCTCCTCATCCAGATTGTATATATATTCCCTCCACTCTAATTTTTTTTTAATAGGGTCAGCTGAACAGCATGCACTCGCATATAATGTTTTAGAGCATCAGCTGAACAGCATGCACTCGCATACAATGTTTTAGAGCGTCAGCTGAACAGCATGCTCTCGCATATAATGTTTTAGAGCGTCAGCTCACCTGCAGGCACTCGCATTTAATGTTTTAGAGCGTCAGCTGAACAGCATGCACTCGCATATAATGTTTTACAGCGTCAGCTCACCAGTAGGCACTCGCATATAATGTTTTACAGGGTCAGCTCAACTGCAGGCCCTCGCATATAATGTTTTACAGGGTCAGCTCAACTGCAGGCCCTCACATATAATGTTTTACAGGGTCATCTCAACTGCAGGCCCTCGCATATAATGTTTTACAGGGTCATCTCAACTGCAGGCCCTCGCATATAATGTTTTACAGGGTCAGCTCACCTGCAGGCCCTCACATAAAATGTTTTACAGGGTAAGCCCACCTGCAGGCCCTCACCTACAGTCTTTTACAGGGTCAGCTCACCCTCTGATGACTACAGCAAAGTCTTGCCTGTTGGTACTCTGACACACATGGCTGACTTAATGTTAGGCTGCCGTTCCCACGACCCGCACGTTATACGCATTTTAGACAACACGGATTACTGGTTGTTCACCCTTCTCGACCCCCGCTACAAAGAGAACTTCTCATCTCTCATTCCTCTGGTGGAGAGGACAAGCAAAACGGTGCTATGCGAGAAGGTACAAAGTTGATAGGGCAGACATCCAAATGGATCGTCGCCGTCACGGAGACGTGCGATTGCCTATAAGTTATCTAGAGTTAACAAAGCGGCAGCAGGCCCTCACCTACAAGTCCAGTCTCAGTAGTCAAGAGTCTGGTCAACACAATCCTCACCATGATGACACACTGGGTGAACGTTGTGGAGGTCGGTAGTAAGTTGGCTGCTGGCACCAGACTTGCCCTCCAATAGATCCTCGTTAACGGAAAGTGTACTCATTCCAATAACAGGGCCGCTTAGGAGTGCTGCATTTTTATTTAAAATTATAATAATCAAGATATGGCACTCATATACCGGAGGACTGCTCAAAACAAACTATTTTATTTATGTTCAAGTATTAATAATAAAAGTCACAATATTTAAAAGTCATACAAGATGCGCAAATTGCACAGAAATTAAAAAACAAATTGTTAAAACATCACAAATGACGATAAATAAAAATCACTTGAGGTGTGGATTTAACTGATTGTCACATAAGTCAGCAGCATATGGGTGCTTAATAAATCCACCACATAAGGATCTAATTATCGATAGTTCATCAAAGTTCTCGATTAAATAGTCACCAGATATTCGATTGATATAATCGTCGATTAAATAGTCACCAGATATTCGGTTGATATAATCGTCAATTCTTGGTACTATAGTGCACTTATATACAGTTGTGTTCAAAATTATTCAACCCCCACTGAAATTGAGTGTTTTGGCCAGTTTGACATTGATTTTGATCATTTCAGTCATCTTGTTTACAATTAAATCAAAGAGGCACTTGTAAGTCAGACAAATATAACATAACATTTATAATGAAATAACCACAAATGTCTTTTCTGTGCTCACATCATTATCAGTTTTATTCAACCCCCAAGTGACATTCAATCTTAATACTTAGTACAACATCCTTTTCCAGTTATAACAGCTTTTAAACGTGAAGCATAGCTTGACACAAGTGTTTTGCAGCGATCTACGGGTATCTTCACTCATTCTTCATGGGCAAAAGCCTCCAGTTCAGTCATATTCTTAGGCTTGCGCGCTGCAACTGCTTTCTTTAAGTCCCACCAGAGGTTCTCAATCAGATTTAAGTCTGGTGACTGCGATGGCCACTTCAAAATGTTCCAGCCTTTAATCTGCAACCATGCTCTAGTGGACTTGGAGGTATGCTTGGGATCATTGTCCTGTTGAAAGGTCCAACGTCTCCCAAGCCTCAGGTTTGTGACGGACTGCATCACATTTTCATCCAATATCTCCTGGTACTGAAGAGAATTCATGGTACCTTGCACACGCTGAAGCTTCCCTGTACCTGTAGAAGCAAAATAGCCCCAAAGCATGATTGACCCCCCGCCATGCTTCACAGTAGGCAAGGTGTTCTTTTCTTCATAGGCCTTGTTCTTCCTCCTCCAAACATAGCGTTGATCCATGGGCCCAAACAGTTCTAATTTTGTTTCATCAGTCCACAGAACACTATCCCAAAACTTTTGTGGTTTGTCCACATTTTTTCGCATACTGCAGTCGACTCTTCTTATTCAGCAAGGGGGTGCGCCTGTGAGTTCTGGCATGGAGGCCTTCATTACGCAGTGTGCGCCTTATTGTCTGAGCTGAAACTTCAGTACCCACATCTGACAAATCTTTTTTCAGCTCCTCAGCAGTCACACGGGGACTTTTCTCCACTTTGCGCTTCAGGTAGCGCACAGCAGTCGAAGTCAGCATCTTCTTTCTGCCACGACCAGGTAGCGTTTCAACAGTCCCCTTTGCCTTGAATTTGCAAATGATGCTTCCTATGGTGTCTCTTGGTATGTTTAACATCTTTGCAATCTTCTTATAGCCATTGCCCTTCCTGTGAAGAGAAATCACCTCTTCTCTTGTCTTCCTGGACCATTCTCTTGACTTCACCATGTTTGTAAACACACCAGTAAATGTATTGAAGGAGCTGAGTATCACAGTCCTTTTAAATCTGCCTAATTGGTGCTTATTATGCTTGATTGCTGCTCCTTGACATCCACAGGTGTTTTCAATACCTAATCGAAAACACTTGAATGAACCTCTGTTCTTAAGAGTGGTAGTCTTTAAGGGGTTGAATAATTGTGTCAATGAAGAAATCACAAAAAAAAAACATTTAATACTGTATTACAAAAACAATTGATGTCATTTTAGTTGCATTTGGTTCTTTAAAAAGTCCTTGTAAGATTTCATTCTGAAGACAATTACAAATGTACACTAAATTCCCTAAAACCCTTTACAGCATTGGGGGTTGAATAATTTTGAACACAACTGTACTTTAAAATTATTAGTTCAAGTAGTTAAAAGAGCCAGATAGTTCTTATACAGTTCATAGGCTTATCGAAATTTGGAATAAATCTGGAGTTTTTAGCTCTAGGTGGCGTCCCACCTATTATCGAGCTACCTTATTCCCTTACCTCCAACCTCAGACTGCGGCTTGTTCTGGTTAACCGCCGCTCCTTCAGCGTCCCACGTGCTCGAATTCTCACTAGCTCCGATCAAGCTGGGAGTGGAACTCCAGGAAATTAACGAGCACAGATTTCTGTATAGGACAAGTCAGTCACTTAGGAGGTTCTTTGATGAGGAGGTGAAAATGCAGATATTCTTGCGTACGCGAAAGTGGTGGTCTTATGGGGTCCAGATTCCTCACAGACGCGTTTCGAAGTCCCAAAAGGTACTGACTTCTTCCTCAGTGGTAACCTGGCTCCCACTAAACCACCTTTTTATCCTCTTTCCTAATTGGATCCAGATGGTGAAAATTCCGGTCTCAGATCAAGATTCATGGCAACAAAGATCTGGCACGGATTGTAATAGTGGAATATAATAGAACTAATACTAAAGTGAGATTAATTACAGATATAACATCTCTCCTTATTTAATAAGTCTCATACATGTACATTGTATCAAGATCCTGCTTCTAATGGAAAAAACGCAAGTGCGGTAGTGATGCGGTTCTCATGCGTTTTTTATCTACCGATGCATTTTTTCCACAGATGCTGCTGAAACTTTACCCTTAATCTCTTGGATAAAGGGTTTAACGTTATTTGCATTCTTTCTTATGTTATATCCTAATTTTTACTTAACTCCTACTAGTTATGTAGTGGAATTAAGATACATAAATACTAAAATATATATAAACAAATATAAAAATCAATCTATAAAAACATTAAAATCCTGTGTCACTACATTTGAACATTTTAACATTCTTATACATAATCAACAATTAATGATAAATAATAAATAGTAGATAGTTAAAAGGGGGTACTTGTGTCAGGTATGATGGGTATGAGACTGTAGTTGAATAGGAGTGGGTGCCTTCCACTAAGGCACGGTCGGATCTACGTAACTAATATACCATCCGACCATGCGTCAGTGGGAGGCAACCGCCCCAGAGCCTTCGTAGTCTATAGAAAACCAAAAATCTCTAGTTCGACATTTAAACCGTGTGGGGTAAGGGTGTCCAGTTCGAAAATCCATCTTGATTCGATTCTGGACATTTTTTCCACATGGTTCCCACCTCTCCAATCCATTTCAACCTTCTCTATTGCTGCAAAGCTCAAGTTCTTTGTTTTTTGGTCATGATGTTCCTTAAAGTGTTTTGAGAGTGGGTGATCCATATGGCCTTTTCTAATGTTGTTTAGATGTTCCACATTCCTTTTCTTTAACATCCGTTTAGTCCTTCTCACATAAATTTTATTGCATGGGCAACTTATTATATAAATAACGCTCATAGTGCTACAGGTAAGGTATTCTTTTATTTTGTGTCTAAATTGGTTCACCGGGGATATTACTTCATGTGTCTTCCGTGGAAAACATGTTGATCGGAAATTTATGCAAGTGCCGCATCTGAAAAAGCCTTTTATATCTAACATTGTTTGTATCGTAGGTTTGTTGGTTTTCTTTCTTTTTATTGTCTGAGCTACCTTTAAGCCTAAGTTAGGAGCTTTATTGTACACAATGTGTGATATAGTCGGGATCAATGGGCCTATCAACCTATCCCCCTTCAAAAAGTGCCAATGCTTTTTTATTATCTGCTGAATCTTGCGATACTGAGCATTGAAGGGTAGGACCATTCTTACAATCCCCTCATCCTTATTTCTCTTCCTAGATTGTCTTGGATTAAAAAAAGATTTTCTATCTAGTTCTCGTATTTTATTCAAGGATGAGTCTACTAAGGTCTCAGGGTATTCTCTAATCACAAACTGTTCTTTCATTTTGCAATCTTCGAAATTGTTCGTCTCTGGTGCAATTCCGTTTTATGCGTCGAAATTGTCCATAAGGTATATTCAACAGCCATCTAGGTAGATGGCCGCTAGTATAGGGGATCACACTGTTTTTAGTCACATCTTTCAGAAAGGTATTGCAGGTAACCTTTTCAACTTCAATTCTAATATTTAAATCCAATTTTTTTTTCTGAATTTTGGGATTTAAATATTCAAATTTAAATATTCGATTCAATTTGAAGAGGAAGCTTGCAAAATGAAAGAACAGTTTGTGATTAGAGAATACCCTGAGACCTTAGTAGACTCATCCTTGAATAAAATACGAGAACTAGATAGAAAATCATTTTTTAATCCAAGACAATCTAGGAAGAGAAATAAGGATGAGGGGATTGTAAGAATGGTCCTACCCTTCAATGCCCAGTATCGCAAGATTCAGCAAATAATAAAAAAGCATTGGCACTTTTTGAAGGGGGATAGGTTGATAGGCCCATTGATCCCGACTATACCACACATTGTGTACAATAAAGCTCCTAACTTAGGCTTAAAGGTAGCTCCGACAATAAAAAGAAAGAAAACCAACAAACCTACGATACAAACAATGTTAGATATAAAAGGCTTTTTTAGATGCGGCACTTGCATAAATTGCCGATCAACATGTTTTCCACGGAAGACACATGAAGTAATATCCCCGGTGAACCAATTTAGACACAAAATAAAAGAATACCTTACCTGTAGCACTATGAGCGTTATTTATATAATAAGTTGCCCATGCAATAAAATTTATGTGGGAAAGACTAAACGGATGTTAAAGAAAAGGATTGCGGAACATCTAAACAACATTAGAAAAGGCCATATGGATCACCCACTCTCAAAACACTTTAAGGAACATCATGACCAACAAACAAAGAACTTGAGCTTTGCAGCAATAGAGAAGGTTGAAATGGATTGGAGAGTTGGGAACCATGTGGAAAAAATGTCCAGAATCGAATCAAGATGGATTTTCGAACTAGACACCCTTACCCCACACGGTTTAAATGCTGAACTAGAGATTTTTGGTTTTCTATAGACTACGAAGGCTCTGGGGCGGTTGCCTCCCACTGACGCATGGTCGGATGGTATATTAGTTACGTACATCCGAACGTGCCTTAGTGGAAGGCACCCACTCTTATTCAACTACAGTCTCATACCCATCATACCTGACACAAGTACCCCCTTTTTACTATCTACTATTTATTATTTATTGTTGATTATGTATAAGAATGTTAAAATGTTCAAATGTAGTGACACAGGATTTTAATGTTTTTATAAATTGATTTTTATATTCGTTTATATATTTTAGTTTATATGTATCTTAATTCAACAACATAACCGGTAGGAGTTAAGCAAAAATTAGGATATAACTTAAGAAAGAATGTAAATAACGTTAAACCCTTTATGCAAGAGATTAAGGGTAAAGTTTCAGCAGCATCTGTGGAAAAAACGCATTGGTAGATAAAAAACGCATGAGAACTGCATCACTACCGCACTTGTGTTTTTTCAATTAGAAGCAGGATCTTAAAACAATGTACATGTATGAGACTTATTAAATAAGGAGAGATGTTATATCTGTAATTAATCTCACTTTAGTATTAGTTCTATTATATTCCACTATTACAATCCGTGCCAGATCTTTGTTGCCATGAATCTTGATCTGAGACCGGAATTTTCACCATCTGGATCCAATTAGGAAAGAGGATAAAAAGGTGGTTTAGTGGAAGCCAGGTTACCACTGAGGAAGAAGTCAGTACCTTTTGGGACTTCGAAACGCGTCTGGGAGGAATCTGGACCCCATAAGACCACCACTTTCGCGTACGCAAGAATATCTGCATTTTCACCTCCTCATCAAGAACCTCCTAAGTGACTGACTTGTCCTATACAGAAATCTGTGCTCGTTAATTTCCTGGAGTTCCACTCCCAGCTTGATCGGAGCTAGTGAGGATTCGAGCACATGGGACGCTGAAGGAGCGGCGGTTAACCAGAACAAGCCGCAGTCTGAGGTTGGAGGTAAGGGAATAAGGTAGCTCGATAATAGGTGGGACGCCACCTAGAGCTAAAAACTCCCGATTTATTCCAAATTTCGATAAGCCTATGAACTGTATAAGAACTATCTGGCTCTTTTAACTACTTGAACTAATAATTGCAAAGTATATAAGTGCACTATAGTACCAAGAATCGACGATTATATCAACCGAATATCTGGTGACTATTTAATCGAGAACTTTGATGAACTATCGATAATTAGATCCTTATGTGGTGGATTTATTAAGCACCCATATGCTGCTGACTTATGTGACAATCAGTTAAATCCACACCTCAAGTGATTTTTATTTATCGTCATTTGTGATGCTTTAACCATTTGTTTTTTAATTTCTGTACAATTTGTGCATCTTGTATGACTTTTTAATATTGTGACTTTTATTATTAATAGTTGAACATAAATAAAATAGTTTGTTTTGAGCAGTCCTCCGGTATATGAGTGCCATATCTTCATTATTATAATTTTAATTTACCCTCTGGTGTTTTGGAGTTAACACATAGATATTGAGCACCATCCTTTCCTACTGATTGGTAGAGCCACCCCATCCTGTGTACAACTGTATTTTTATTTATCGCTACTACCTCCCCTAGTCGGAAGTCGGTAATGGCCGTGCGCATGCTGCCTTCCTTGGATTCTTGTGCTTTAATAACTTGACCCACCCTCTCTGGGTGGTTCACAATTAGGAAAAAAAGGGGCAAGGCAACAACAGCAATCAGATTTCAGCCATTGACCTCCCTTGGATGTGGTAGCCCTTTCTCAGGCTCCCTCTCCGGCATCGAACCCTGATTTCAAGTTACCCGTGATCAACATGGTAGGCGCAGAAAAGAACATCGGAAGTTGATAGGGCAGACATCCAAATAGAACGCCCAGAGGTTATTTAGAGTTATCAATGCGGCAGAAGGTCCTCACCCCTAAGGTTTTAGATGGTCAGATCAGCAGGCCCTTGCTCCAAATGTTTGAGGGTCACTAGCAGGCCATCAATCATAATTTTTCAAGGGTGTGTATGATGCCCTCCCTTATGTGTAACAAAGGGTGTTTTGGAGTGCCGGATCCTTGTAAATTTTGGCAGCCGTTTCACTTTGTGCATAGGCTTTATGAGTGTAGGAGTCCCACTAACTGAACTGTTGTACCACAATGTGATATACAGGCTGTTTTAGAATGCCTCTTGCTTGTAATTTTTTTGCAGCACTTGCACTTTATATACAATTGAATATACAGGAAAGAATGTTTACTAACAATTTTTCCTGTAAAATTGATTTTTTTTTGGGGGGTTTTGCGCGTATTTTTGTCAGTCTGAAAAGTGGCGTACAACTCGGACAACATGGTTCCCAGCAGCTGGGAGTTCAAGATGCATCCAGACATCGTCCCCATGCTGTTCCTGATGCATTTCGGTGGTGTTTCTGTAACTTTCTGAATTTTTCCAATGGATCAGGCACCCTCCCCTCTTCCGAGCAGGGGGTGCCTGGTTGTTTCCCATTGACTTCCATTATACTCGGGTGCTCGTTCGAGCACACGAATATAGCAATGTGTTCGGGCCGAACACCCGAATACTTTGGTGCTCGATCATCACTAATGATGACCTAATGTACAAGTTTGTTGGACTGGATCTTTCTAACGTAAATGCATATTTTCTCAGAACAACAGTAAAGGGGTCTTGAGGACTTGAGTAAAGTCGGTTATTAGAATGCATAAAGTCACAACTAGTGTTGAGCGAATTGAACTTAAACTAATCAACTTTCGATCCAAATTTCAGGAAAAATATTATTCGCAACGAATCTGAATTTCCCGGTGATTAGTGGTAAAAAATAATTTTTTCCTGAAATGGTGGTAAAAATAACCATACTTACCCAATCCATTCGCGGAGAGGCCATCACAGCCATCTTGATTGAAGAAAACGCGTGAAATGTCCCACGCATTGACGTGTGATGTAGCCATATCATCACGCTAGCTAGGGATGTTGATGTCATCACTGATGATGTCACTGCTCCCATCCAGCGGGATGAGGTGATGTCAGCACACGTGAGATTTGGCGCGTTTTCTTCACTCAAGATGGCTTCGATGGCCTCTCCACGAGTAAGGTGAATATATATTTTTTCTCCTGTCTCACTTTTTAAGAGTCTTGGACAACTCCTTTATGGATAAAGTTATTATAGCCATTTACATCCTCATAAGTAACTAAAAAAACAGACTAACACAAAGAATAACTGTACTCATGTCTACTGATATTTATGAAAATATCATGTAAAGTTTATATTGATAGTCATATCTATGGAAGTGTTGAGTACCTGATTATATCAGCTTATGCTTACATTAATAATGATATCTGTAGTGCTGTCATGTTTAGGTTTCATATCTTAGTGTTGACAGTGAAATCCACTGCACTATTTAATCCCTTAGCGACAAGCGTCATACAGGACGTAACTTGCCGCCCAGTACAGTACATGTACAGCACACTGATCGGGTTGGGGAAGAAACTGTGCCCGCTCAATCAGGAGCAGGGGTCTGGATATTTCTGACAGTCATGCCCCTGCTGGATATGCTGGCATCAGTGAATACACCAATGGCAGCACATTAACCCCTTGTACGCCATGGTTCCTCCTCATCCCCAAAGAGTCCCCACGCTGTGATGATGGGAACCCAATAGCTGGGAAGGAAGCTGATACATTCTACAGGCAGGCTGTCAGTGTATTACACTGGTGATACACTGATAGCCAATGCATTACAATACAGATGTATTGTAATGCATTGCAGTTGAAATCCCACAGTGGGACAAAAATTTTCAGAATAGAAAAAGAGTAAATAAAAAAAATAGACATATTAGATATCGCCGCATCCATATTGACCGGCTCTATAAAAATATCACATGCACCATCCGGTCAGGTGAATGCAGTAAAAATAAATAAACAACGGTGCCAAAACGGCCATTTTTTGGTGAGCTTGAATCACAAAAAGTGTGATACGGAGTACCAAACACCAAGTGATCAAAAAGTCGTATGTACCCCAAAATGGTATCAATCAAACCTTCATCTCATCCGGCAATGAGCACCTACCTAATACAATCGCCCGAAAGATGTAAAAAAAATGGCTTTCAGAAAATCGCAACACAAAACAAGATTTATTCTTTTCAAAAATGCTTTTACTGTGTAAAACTTAACAAAAATAAAAAAAATAGACATATTAGGTATTGCCGCTTCCGTAATGAACTGATCTATAAAAATATCACATGATCTACCCTGAATGCTGTAAAAAAATAAAAACTGCCAAAGCAGCCATTTTTGGTCACCTTACCTGACAAAAAGTGTTAATACCAAGCGATAAAAAATTCATATGTACCCCAAAATTATACCAATGAAAACATCACCTCATCCCACAAAAAAAATGAGCCCACATATAGGACAATCGCCAGAAAAAAAAAAAAAACTGCTCTCAAATTTTTTTTTTACTGTGTAAAGCTTAACAAAAAAATAAAAATAGATGTATATCACCGCTTCTGTAACAACCTGCTCTATAAAAATATCATATGATCTTCCCTTGTCAGGTGAAAGCTTTAAAATAAACAAAAACAGTGCCAGAACAGTCATTTTTTGCCACCTCACCTTACAAAATGCGTAATATTGAGAGATCAAAAAGTCATATGTTCCCAAAATGGTACCAATGAAAATGTCACCTTATCCCACAAAAAATGAGCCCCCACTTAAGACAATCACCCCAAAAATTTAAGAAATTGGCGACGCAAAAGTGGTAAAACGTATAAACAATACATAAAATTGGTACCTCTAATCGTACTGACCAGCAGAATAAACATAACGTGTCATTTTTCCTGCAAAGTGAAATGTATCATTTTCACAACCAAGTGTTTCTAAATTCCGTAAAACGTCTGTGGGGTTAAATTGCTCAGTTGCTTGAGGGCTGTAGTTTCCAAAATGGGGTCACTTTTTGGGAATTCCACTGTAGGGGTACAACATGGCGCCCCAAAAACCATTTCAACAGTATCTGCTCTCCAAAACATGGAGCTCCCTCCCTTCTTACCACTGCCATGTGCCAAAATAGCAGTTTACAACCGTAGGGGGGGGGGGGGTGTTTCTGTAGACTGCAGAATCAGGGTAATAAATATTGAGGTTCATTTTGCTGTTAACTCTTGCTGTGTTGTAAGAAAAAAATTGATTAACATATTACATAAGCCCCTCAAAATCACTTTATAAATGAATTGGTGCTTAAAAAAATGGTTTGGGAAATTTTCTTGAAAATTTTAAAAAAATTGCTTCTAAAATTTTAAGCCTTCTAATATCCTAAAAAAATTACATTTACAAAATAAAGCCCATATAAAGTAGACATATGAGGAATGTTGATTGATAACTATTTTATGAAGTATTACTATCTGTCTTAAAAGTAGGGAACTTAAAATTAAAAAAATTGTGAATTTTTCAAAATTTTCGGTTAATTTAGATTTTTTTTATAAATAAAGGAAAAAATATTGACCCAATTTTACTGTTAACATGAAGTACAATGTGCCACCAGAAAACATTCTCAGAGTCGGTTAGATAAATAAAATCATTCCAAAGTTATTACTGCATAAAGTGACACATGACAGATTTGCAAAAATAGACTTGGGCAGGAGGGTAAAAACTAGCCTGGGCTAGAAGAGGTTAAGCAATTGCCCTAATAGGGGTGGTTTTATGCTGCTATTATGATGGAAGGTGGTGGAAGGGGGAGGCAAGATCTGATCTACAATTACAATATGGTTAGAGATGAGCGAATCAAATTTGATTAAGTGGAATTCGGTCTGAATTTCGATCTGATTCTGTTATTGGGGTGAACCTGCGGTCTGATACTACAGATTTTAGGGTCTTCGCATTCTTTTATATATAATTCAATCCATTAATCCTTGATTGTCTAATTAAAATGAAATTGCGGCCTGATACTACACATTTTAGGGTACTCAAGTTCTAGTGCACATAAATATATCAGTTAATCCCTAATTGTGGAATTGGTGTGAAATTGCGGCCTGATATGACAAGTTTTGGGGTGTTTATTTTTTTTTATATATAAGTGCATCCATTCATCCTTGTTTCGGGGGGGGGGGGGGGGGTGAAACAGTGGCCTGACACTACTGCTCTTTTACCCTTACAGTACAGTATTTCCGACAGACAGGTGACAGGCCCTTCTAAGGGAACAAACAGTGGCCAAAATGTTTCTGAAACTGGCTAAAATAGCAGCAGAAGAAGGGGGGTGGTGGTAGCAGCAGGCACAGTGACAGGTCTGAGCTGCCAGTGTCATCCAATGGTCGTGTTTTGACCAGCAACCCAGCTGTTCTTGAATGGTTGAGTCGGTCTTCAACTTTGTCTCAAGTGACATCAGACACCCCCAGCCAGGAGTCGGTGGGTTCCTCTGCCACCACGCTTAATTGGCATGGCCCGGGAACAAGCTCTGTGCCCCCTGCTGTCCTTAACCTGCCTCTGTCATTTTCTGTACCTTCTGCTCGAGAAGTATTGTATGCCGTTGGCTCAGCACTTTTCAGTAAGGACGAGCTACTGCCCAGTCAAGATCTGGAAGAGAGATATGCTGCTTCCTCTGGTAGGCAGGGAAGTAGCGATGATGAGAGTCGCATGAGAAGTGGTGTTGCGAGTGGTCAGCACGTGGCCCTGAAACTGGTGAGGGTGACATCAATGACAAGCAGACAGTAGCGGATAATGATGTAGCTGATAGCATGTGGGAGCCGGGTGAAAAGGGGTCTTCGTCATCATCAGGAAAAGAGGGTGGCATCTTATGTGTGAGGCAGTAGGGGAGCCATCAGGATGGTAGAGTGGCTGTGATTTAGCAGAATGACAGCAGTGGGAGGTCTGGAGCTAAATGTGCCCAGGGTAGACCATCTGCTATGCAGGCACCTACCTATCCGGAAAGAAGTATCGGTGCACGGGTTCAAGGAGGCAGCGGTAGCTCAGCACAGAGTGGTGGTGGGAAAATGCCATACTCGGCGGTGTGGGAATTTTTCATCAAGCTGCCGGAGGACGTCAACAGAAGGTGAAGCATAGCCAGGGTGTCAATGTTGGTACCACGGCCCTGTGTTGGTAGCACTAATGTATTGGTACAGCCTGAAGCAGCAACCACTGCATCACCCAGTGGACTGCACCCATTCTCCAGCAGTCAAGGCTCCACCACCTAAGCAGAAGGGAGTGTTTCCTTCCCATTGTCTACTGGTCCTGATGCTCCTCCCAGTCACACGTTTCAGCAGCAATCGATCACCAAGGCAATTGCAAAAAGACAACAGTATGCGTGAACTCATCCAATGGCACAGAAGCTGAACGTGCTCCTGGCCAAGTTGCTGGTACTACAGTCCCTCCCTTTCCATGTGGTGGACGCTGCACATTTCAGAGAACAGAGGGTGGGCCAGTCCTTGAGCCTGTCGGTGTCTGCTAAAGTTTACGGAAGCGCCGACATGCGGAACTGTAACTACGGTCAAGGACAATATATGTCCTTAACAGCCTAATTTGTAAATGTGGTTCCTGCCCAGCCAAAACAGCTCTGAACAGCAGCTTTCTACAAAGACGCAATTTCAGAGCATTACCAATTCATCTCTGACTAAATCCTATCAGAACCAAGTACGTAGCTGGTGGGAACTCCAGACTCTGGAGACTTATTTGAAAAATAGAATGGGGGCTGCTCATTCCATTGTTACCAGCCGCTAGTCCGAGCTTATGAAAAAGCGGGAACGGGAATCTGTAGAGGCCTCCTTACGTTTGATGACTCTTTTGCTTGAGGAAGAAAAAGTAGTGTTTGAAAACAGTAAAAAGGAGCTGCAGGAGATCCTTGAGGTGACACGTAAATTTAAAGACAATCTGGTCTTTAAATTGAAAAGAACTGACACTACAACAAGCAATAGAGAAGTTTAAAGCACAATTGAAGGAGCGTAAACATTCCCAATTTATTCAAGATACCACCGATTTCAGAGGTGGTCGTATCTTTGAATTTGGAGGCAAGAACCCACAGGCCCTGGAGTTTGACACTGAGCAATCTTCCTCCGAGAGAAGTAGACATTGACTCCAGTCAGGGCGCTTCCTCCACTAGGGGTACTTCCAGAGGGAACAGAAAGGGCTCTAGAGGTAGATCTAGGGGTAACAACAGGGGACATTTTTTTTAGGGAAAGGTCCCCCGGTTTCCGATTACCTCTTATGCAACAAGCGGGACAATTAGCCCTCACACGTCCCACCAGCCCCAGCAACACGGATTTACAGGTTATCAACCTATCACAGAGATCTTTAACCCCCACTGAGAACATGTTACTGAGCAAGGGACTGTCCTTTGTTCCCACCCATGGGTTTAATCTTTTTGAGTGGGTGAAAGATTTGCAGCTATTTGGTAGAAAACTTAATTGGAAAAAATTCTTTGCATCCCATAACCGCCGTCAATGTGTGGAACTAGGGATTGATATAGCAGATCTTCAAGGTGTTCTTTCATTAGCTGAGCTTTTGGAGGAGGGAGAAAGGGATAGCAGCCAGGGCCTGTTTACTACACTTAGGCCAGTGTCCTCCAGAATGGCTCCCATCAATGACAATACCCCCATTGACACCTTTCTCAAAGGGGTTACTGATCAACTGACTATATTAAAGGAATATATAGGGAGTCACAATAACCTCACTCCTGCTGAAACAGAAGCCCTCATGGGCCTAGAACGGGATCCCTCTATCATTATAAAGCCATCCGACAAAGGGGGTAATGTTGTCATTATCAATGAAAAGGATTAAGTTGATATGTGCCTGACCATTCTTGAGGATAAACAATGCTATTGAGCAATTCCATCAAATCCATTAAATGAACATTGGAAATTGTTATATGACATACTCACTAGCGCTTTTAATGACGGTCTTATCAGTCAAACTGAATTCACATATCTGTTGCCCATACATCAAAAGGTAGCCTGCTTCTACAGTTTACCGAAGATTCATAAGGGGACAACTCCCCTTAAGGGTAGACCTATAGTGGCAGGCACAGATAGTTTAATACACAATGTGGGCAGTTATCATGCATCCTTTTGTTACCTCATTGTCGTCGTATGTGCAGGATTCCATGGACATCCTTAAAAACTGGATGGTGTGTACATGGAACCTGCGACGTACCTGGCTAGCTTGGATATAGAAGCACTGTATAGTAGTATCCCCCACACCAAGGAATGTGAGAAGATCAGTGCTTTTCTCAGTGAAAAGGGTAGACAATTCCATCCACATCAATTTGTGGTGTCCCTGCTCAAATTTATATTAGAACACAATGTGTTCATGTTCAATTACCGTCTCTTCCACCAGCTCAGGGGTGTGGCCATGGGCAGCTCCTGTGTCCCTACGTATTCCAACCTGTACCTGGGCTGGTAGAAGAGGGAGATAGTTTTTGGTGAAGAAATGGCTGAGTGGCTGGCCCTAATTGTACTTTGGACAAGGTATATCGACGATATACTCATCTTCTTGAGAGGGTCCAAGGAGGAATTTGTCAGTTTCGTAGAGGCCTTGAACAAGAACAACCTAGGCCTCTTTTTCACCTTTGAAATACACAAAACCACAATAGCGTTTTTGGATTTACGCATCATCAAAGAGTCGGATGGTCGCACAGTGACAGATTTATTTCGGAAGCCCACTGCTACGAACAATTTGTTAAGGTGGGATAGCTGGCACCCACAACCATTAACCCCTTAAGGACGCAGGGCGTATCGGTACGCCCTATTTCCCGAGTCCTTAAGGACTCAGGGCGTACCGGTACGTCCTAACTTGAAATCGGCATTCCGGCGCCCCAGGGGTTAATCGGAACGGGATTTCGGCTGAAATCATTCAGCCGGCATCCCGTAACAATGCAGGGGGGGGTCATTTGACCCCCCCGCATCGACGATCGCAGAAAACCGCAGGTCAATTCAAACCTGCGGTTTTCTGCGTTTCCGGTCCATTCGGGTGTCCTGTGACCCGATGAACCGGAAAAAGACTGCGATCGGTGGCGTAATTTTACACCACCTATCGCAGTCCGAGGATTTGGAGAGGCGGTGCTGGCCCTGGTGCTGAACGCCGCTGTCCAGGGTGCTGATTGGAGCAGGGGAGAGAGGCGCGAGATTCAAACTTCCTGCGCTCCTCTCTCCCCTCCTCTTCCTGTCCAGCACCCTGTCCGTGCAGCACCGTCCAGAACGAGCTCCTGTGTCCCCACAATCGGCATCCATCACCCTCCTGCACCCATCGCCACCCAGGTAGGTTAGGGTCAGTGAGGGAGAGGCACCGTTAGGCAGGGAAAGAAGGGAAAAGTTAGTTAGAAAAAAAAACAAAAAACTTTTATTTCCAAACTTTCCAAACTTTCTTTGATCCATCCATCAGACCCCAGATCCCCCCCTGCCACTTGCCCCCCCCCCACCAGACCCCCCCCCCCCACCAGACCCCCACCCCACCCCACCCCCCTTCCCCACCACCAGACCCCCACCACCAGCCCCCCCCCCCTCCCCTGACCACCAGCCCCCTTACCACCACTTTTTTTTTTTCTGCGTGCGCTGACTGGCCGGCACTTTTTAGCGTCCGTCCAGTGTTAGCGCATCGCCCGCCCCACCACCCCACCGACCGCTGATCAGCGTTGTACCGCTGATCAGCAAGTTTGAACTTTTTTTTTCCTAACACTTGCCCTTTCTTTTTTTGCCTTTTTTAGTACGCGAACACCCGTTGCCCCCACACACACGCACATATAATAAAGGTTTCCACACACGCACACATACACGCACACACACCCATGGCCCGCCGGATGTTCTCGGCCGAGGAGGCATACGCCCAGAATGCCTCCGACTCTGAGAGCCCCAGTGAGGATGAGGATGACCCCACGTTCCTTTTATCATCCGCATCCTCCTCATCATCATCTGATGACGATGAGCCACCAAGGCGGCGGAGACGCCGCCAGGCGGAGCCAGGGGCCCCACATGCTAGGGATCCTGTGGCCCACCCTAGTACGAGCCGCCCTGGGGTTCGTACTGGTTTCCCGGCCCACCAAATAAGTCCACCGGAGCCCCCTGCCGATGAACTTAGCTGGTGTCCCCCAGTGGACTTTGAGCCTGAGATTCCGGATTTTGCTGGCAATCCTGGAATCCAGATTCCCACAGTGGGGTTTACTGAAATAGACTATTTTAGTTTTTTTTTCAGTAACCCACTGGTGAATCTGATGGTGGAGCAGACGAATCTGTACGCCCAACAGTTCGTCGCTCAAAACCCAGGCTCATTTTTGGCTAGACCCGGTGGCTGGACGCCGGTCAGTGCAGCCGAGATGAGGACATTTTGGGGCCTCGTGCTGCATATGGGTCTAGTCCAAAAACCCAGTGTCAGGCAATACTGGAGTGGGGACGTCCTATACCAGACCCCACTGTACAGTATGGTCATGACACGTCCCCGGTTTGAGGCCATCCGGAAATGTCTGCATTATTCCGATAATGCAGCATGTCCCCCCCGAAGTGATCCTGCCTATGACCGGCTGTACAAGATACGGCCGGTCATCGATCACTTTGGGGCCACATTTCAGCAGGCCTACGTACCTGGAAGGGAGGTCGCGGTTGATGAGTCTCTCGTTGCGTTCAAGGGGAGACTCAGTTTCCGCCAATATATTCCCACAAAGCGGGCGAGGTATGGCGTGAAGCTATACAAAATTTGTGAGAGTACCTCAGGGTACACTTACAAATTTCGTGTGTACGAGGGGCGAGATTCCCGGATTCAACCCCCAGAATGTCCCCCCACTCTGGGTGTTACCGGGAAACTCGTGTGGGACCTTATGTACCCACTGCTGGATAAGGGTTACCACTTGTACGTGGACAACTTTTATACCAGCATTCCCTTGTTCAGGTCCCTTGCCGCCAGATCCACGTTCGCTTGTGGGACCGTGCGGAAAAATCAACGCGGCCTCCCTGCCTACCCCCTCCAGGTACCTATCCCCAGGGGTGAGACCCGTGCACTTACCAGTGGAAACCTGTTGCTGGTCAGGTATAAGGACAAGAGGGATGTCCTTATGCTGTCCACAATCCACGGTAACGGCATCACCCCAGTCCCTGTGCGAGGTACCGCGGCAACGGTCCTCAAGCCCGATTGTATCGTCGCCTACAATCGGTATATGGGAGGAGTTGATCTCTCGGATCAAGTCCTCAAGCCATATAACGCCATGCGCAAAACCCGGGCATGGTACAAAAAAGTTGCGGTCTACTTGGTGCAGGTTGCCATGTACAACTCTTTTGTACTATCCCGAAGCGCTGGCAGCACAGGGACATTCCTCCAATTCTATGAGGCAGTCCTCAAGGACCTGATCTTTTCGGACCGGGAAAGAGCAGGCCGGAGTACCTCGGGAATTGGAGGCGCCCGGATCGTCCCTGGCCAACACTTTCCAGGTGTGGTCCCCCATACTGGAAAGAAGGGACGAACCCAAAAAAAGTGCAGAGTGTGTCGCAGGAGGGGGATACGGAAGGACACCACCACTCAGTGCGACACTTGCCCCGATCATCCGGGCCTCTGCGTTATCGATTGCTTCAGGGAGTATCACACTTCCATGGAGTACTAAATTTTTATAATCCCCAACAGTCCACTAGAGAACATAAAAAACTATGGCTCTCAGACTTTGGAGACACGGAAACATTTTTTTTTTCCCAAAAAAATATTAGTTTTAGTGCAGGCATCCTCAAACTGCGGCCCTCCAGATGTTGTAAAATTATAACTCCCAGCATGCCCAGACAACCTACAGCCATCAGCAGGGCATGGTGGGAATTGTAGTTTTACAACATCTGGAGGGCCGCAGTTTTTAGGATGCCTGCTTAGTGTCTCCAAAGTCTGAGAACCATACATATTGGGCATCGTCGCGTGCGTAAAAGTCGTCGCTATAAAAATAACTTTTGCCCAAACGCCTCGGATGAACGGTGTTAAAAATATAAAATAAAAACGGTGCCAAAACACTCATTTTTGGGCAAAATTTCCATTTGAATCCTTTTTGCCGGTAATAAAGCAAGGGTTAACCGCCAAACAAAACTCAATATTTATGGCCCTGATTCTGTAGTTTGCAGAAACACCCCATATGTGGTCGTAAATGGCTATATAGCCGCACGGCAGGGCATAGAACGAAGGGAACTCCATATGGTTTCTAGAAGGCAGATTTTGATGGACAGTTTTTTTTTTGACACCATGTCCCATTAGAAGCCCCCCCTGATGTAGCCTAGACTAGAAACTCCAAAAAAGTGACCCCATCTAAGAAACTACACCCCTCAAGGTATTCAAAAGTTACTTTACAAACTATGTTAACCCTTTAGGTGTTCCACAAAACTAAATAGCGAATGTAGAAACAATTTTAGAATTTTTTTTTGTTACATTGCCTCAAAAAAGAGTAATATAGAGCAACCAAAAATCATATTTACCCCTAAAATAGTCCCAAAACAACAACCACCTTATCCCGTAGTTTCCTAGATGGGGTCACTTTTGTGGAGTTTCTACTCTAGGGGTGCATCAGGGGGCTTGAAAGGGTACATGGTGTAAATAAACCAGTCCAGCAAAATCTGCCTTCCAAAAACCATATGACGTTCCCCTTCTTCTATGTCCTGCCGTTTAGCCAAATAGTAGTTTACGACCACATATGGGGTGTTTCTGCAAACTACAGAATCGGGGCAACCCATTTTGAGTTTTGTTTGGCAGTTAACCCTTGTTTTACTCCTGGAAAAAATTGATTATATTGGAAAATTTTCCAAAAAATAGAAATTTCAAAATTGTTTCTCCATCTGCCATCAACTCTTGTGGAACACCTAAAGGGTTAACAAAGTTTGTAAACCCAGTTTTGAATACCTTGATGGGTGTACTTTCTTAGATGGAGTCACTTTTTTGAAATTTCTATTCTAGGGGTGCAACAGGGGGCTTCAAATGGGACATGGTATAAACAAAACCAGTCCTGCAAAATCTGCCTTCCAAAACCCATATGGTGTTCCCCTCCTTCTATGTGCTCCTGTTCGGCCAAACAGTAGTTTACGACCACATATGGGGTGTTTCTGCAAACTACAGAATCGGGGCAACCCATTTTGAGTTTTGTTTGGCAGTTAACCCTTGTTTTACTCCTGGAAAAAATTGATTATATTGGAAAATTTTCCAAAAAATAGAAATTTCAAAATTGTTTCTCCATCTGCCATCAACTCTTGTGGAACACCTAAAGGGTTAACAAAGTTTGTAAACCCAGTTTTGAATACCTTGAGGGGTGTACTTTCTTAGATGGAGTCACTTTTTTGAAATTTCTATTCTAGGGGTGCAACAGGGGGCTTCAAATGGGACATGGTATAAACAAAACCAGTCCTGCAAAATCTGCCTTCCAAAACCCATATGGTGTTCCCCTCCTTCTATGTGCTCCCGTTCGGCCAAACAGTAGTTTACGACCACATATGGGGTGTTTCTGCAAACTACAGAATCAGGGCAACCCATTTTGAGTTTTGTTTGGCAGTTAACCCTTGTTTTACTCCTGGAAAAAATTGATTATATTGGAAAATTTTCCAAAAAATAGAAATTTCAAAATTGTTTCTCCATCTGCCATTAACTCTTGTGGAAGACCTAAAGGGTTAATAAAGTTTGAAAAAACAGTTTTGAATACCTTGAGGGGTGTAGTTTCTAGAATGGGGTCATTTTTGGGAGGTTTCTATTATCTAAGCCTCACAATATGACTTCAAACCTGAACTGGTCCATAAAAAGTGGGATTTTGAAGATTTCTGAAAATTTCAAAATTTGCTTCTAAACTTCTAAGCCTTGTAACATCCCCAAAAAATAAAATATCATTCCCAAAATGCTACAAACATGAAGTAGACATATGGGGAATGTAAAATCATCACAATTTTTGGGGGTATTACTATGTATTACAGAAGTAGAGAAACTGAAAGTTTGAAATTTGCTAATTTTTCAAAATTTTTGGTAAAAATTGTATTTTTTTATGCAAAAAAATTAACTTTTTTGACCCAATTTTAGCAGTGTCATGAAGTACAATATGTGACGAAAAAACAATCTCAGAACGGCCTGGGTAAGTCAAAGCGTTTTAAAGTTATCAGCACTTAAAGTGACAGTGGTCAGATTTGCAAAAAATGGCCAAGTCCTTAAGGTGAAATAGGGCCGAGTCCTTAAGGGGTTAAAACACGGCTTCCCAAAAGGCCAGCTTTTACGTGTCCGACGTAATTGTTCCACCATTTCTGACTTTCAAAGAGCTACCAGTGACCTCACCGAATCCAACGACGGGATTACCAGCGACAGATACTGAAGTCTGCCTATCAACATGCTTTAGGAAGTAACAGGGAATCACTTCTACATCTTAAACCTAAGGAGGAGACTGAAGGCACCATTCGCATCACAGGCACATTCGAAGCGGCTCACCAGGAAGTGCGACGGATACTGCGTCAATTACATATAGACGGGGTCGCAATCTGCGTGACCGCCTGGTACACAGCCTATATGAATCTTCCACCCCTAGTATCTGGCTTGCCCGCGGCCTAACCGGCACTTCAGGTGCAGTAAATATGTGGCTTGTGAATCCATTGGCACTGGCAACTCTTTTACGGGTATGTCTGATTCTGAAACTTACCTCATATGGTCCTTTATTAATTGTAGAACAGCAGGGTAAATTTACTTGATTTCCTGCATCTGCGGGGTTAAATATGTGGGTAAGACTATTCGTGAATTTAGGCACAGAATTGGTGAGCACTTCGGGGATGTTCGCAATGACAGACACACCCCCATTGCGCGACACATTATGGGTTGCCATGATGGTGATTTTAAGGTGTTGCACTTCCAGGGGATCGAAAAGCTTTGGCCGTCTCCCCGAGGGGGCGATTTTGACAAATTTCTTCTTCAGAAAGAAGCGCAATGAATTTTTAGATTGCAGACCATACAACTATTGGGGCCGAATGAACAAATCTGTTTTTCATGCTTTATCTAGGAATGGTCCAGAATCACTAGTACAATATGCTGACATATACAGTGGATATAAAAAGTCTACACACCCCTGTTAAAATGTCAGGTTTCTGTGATGTAAAAAAATTTGACAAAGATAAATCATTTCAGAACTTTTTCCACCTTTAATGTGACCTATAAACTGTACAACTCAATTGAAAAACAAACTAAAATCTTTTAGGTAGAGGGAAGAAAAAATATAACAATAAAATAATATGGTTGCATAAGTGTGCAAACCCTTTAACTAATAGCACCTTTTGATTTTATTACACCACTCAGTCTTTTTAGGTATGAGTCTATCATCATGACACATTTTGACTTGGCAAGATTTGACCACTCTTCGTTGCAAAAACGCTCCAAATCTGTCAGATTGCGAGGGCATCTCCTGTGCACAGCCCTCTTCAGATCACCCCACAGATTTGCAATCGGATTCAGGTCTGGGCTCTGGCTGGGCCATTCTAAAACTTTAATCTTCTTTTGGTGAAGCCATTCCTTTGTTGATTTGTATGTATGCTTTGGGTCGTTGTCATGCTGAAAGATGACGTTCCTCTTCATGTTCAGCTTTCTAGCAGAAGCCTGAAGGTTTTGTGCCAATATTGACTGGTATTTGAAACTGTTCATAATTCCCTCTAGCTTAACTAAGGTCCCAGTTCCAGCTGAAGAAAAACAGCCCCAAAGCATGATGCTGCCACCACCATGCTTCACTGTGGGTATGGTGTTCTTTTGGTGATGTCCAGTGTTTTTGCACCAAACATATCTTTTGGAATTATGGTCAAAAAGTTCAACCTTGGTTTGGATGTTTTTCTTCATAAGAAAAGGCTTTTGTCTTGCCACTCTACCCCATAGCCCAGACATATGAAGAATATGGGAAATTGAGTGTTGTCACATGTACCACACAGCCAGTACTTTCCAGATATTCCTGCAGCTCTTTTAATGTTGCTGTAGGCCTCTTGGTAGCTACCCAGACCAGTTTTTCTTCTCGTCTTTTTATCAATTTTGGAGGGAAGTCCAGTTCTTGGTAATGTCACTGTTGTGCCATATTTTCTCCACTTGATGATGACTGTCTTCACTGTGTTCCATGGTATATCTAATGCCTTGGAAATTCTTTTGTACCCTTCTCCTGACACCTTTTAACAATGAGATCCCTGTGATCTTTTGGAAGCTCTCTGTGGACCATGGCTTTTGCTGTGGGATGCGACTAAGAAAATTTCAGGAAAGACCAACTAGAGGAGCTGAACTTTATTTGGGGTTAATCAGAGGCACTTTAAATGATGGCAGGTGTATGCTGACTCCTATTTAACATGATTTTGCATGTGATTGCTTAATTATGAACACAGCTACATCCCCAGTTATAAGAGGGTGTGCACACTTATGAAACCACATTATTTTTGTTTTGTTTTGTTTTCTTCCCTTCACCTAAAATATTTCAGTTTGTTTTTCAATTGAGTGGTACAGTTTATAGGTCACATTAAAGGTGGAAAAAGTTCTGAAATGATTTATCTTTGACTCATTTTTTTTACATCACACAAACATGACATTTTAACAGGGGTGTGTAGACTTTTTATATCCACTGTACATAGGCAGCTGTTCCCGCTGTCCTTTGCCACTTTTTGCCTCCATCTTAATTTTGGGCACGCAGGCCCATGCCTAAGTATGGCTGGGCCTTTATCTTTGTTATGTTTACGTTTTCTTTTCTCCCCTCTGTTTTTATTGGTTCATTTTTGGTCTCTACCCCTGTTACTTCATTTACGCCGCTTGGGATTCCCTTATGTACATAGGTATTTTACCTCATCGGGAGCACTCACTATGCTGGGCACGGCCTGGGGGACGGAGCTTAAGGAGACTTGTCTCGCTCCTACTCCCCAGCTGGCTACAGCTGTGCCTCCTGCTCCGCCTTGGCGACGGACCTTGCGGTCACATTGTTTAGCCCACCTTATCGCTGCTACATTGATGGCTTCTGATGATACTGTTATGCTGAAACGCGTCGAGCCTGTACACTGAGTCTGCACATCGAGCAACTGTTCTCCAGTGCCCAGGCTATGCTCCAGTGCGCGCTGTATTATCAGACGCTGGGGAAGAGAATCCATATGTGCTTGCTTGCCATCATAGTCCCTGTTAGCAAGTTACTTGTTGATCTTGGGACTATAGGCTTTTAAGGATTAGTGCATGTGGGTGGAGGTGATGGCCATGTACAGACTATAGGTGGATGTGATTATTCATGCTCCACTAACAATTTGGCATCCCCTACTGTTATAGGCACTATTCCTAATTCATACCATATGTGCGTTGCTACCTATGCACTGGGTAACCACTATTTAGGCTGTGACCTCTAGTGCATTTTGCAGTGGTGTATTGGTATTACTATGTGCTGATTCTAATGAGGCAGTGATAAGATATTAGACGCATACCCACCTATCTTAGTCTGTGAATTGGTTTCTGCCCAGCCAGACCATCAACTTGGCCTAGTGTTGAGCGGCAGGGGCAATATTTGATTTCTCAATGTTTCGCGAATATATAGACAAATATTCGTTATATATTTGTAAATCTGCGAATTCGCTATCTTCGTATCCTTTTTTTTACATTTTGAAAATCGTAATTTAAAATTCGTATAATGCGCATGCGTCAAATGGGCGTGGCCGAATGACGCAACAGTTTTCCAACTACCTGAAGTTTAAGAAAATTGTACAAAATGGTGGGAAGCAAATTTTGCGGCAGTGAGGAAGAACTAGTTATCACTGTAAGTAAATTTTACATTACAGCAGTGTATTTGGTTACATTTCACATGCATGTCAGAAAAATCGCTTTATATGCAGATAGTGTTATAAAATATTTGGGTATGTGAAAATAAAAATCGCCACTTATGATCCGAATTTTTTTTCGCAGTACATACAACTTCATATTTTATCAGGTCTAAGTAGTTGTTACTGATTGGTGCACCAAGTATTGTTGTGACATCACAGCACTATGTCAGTAGCATGTATGTATAGACAGCAGAGAAATACAGTATCTCTCACATGCACAAAGCACATTCATTTTCCTGCCGCACACTATATACCCCACACACACAGTCTATACATTAGAGTTTGTGTCCTGTTGGTCGGGACTCATGAGAAGCTTTATTTGTATTACCGCCAGTATTTGCTGATTCATTTAGGGTTACCCAGAGTGCACCACGGGAAGGCGAACCAGCATTACACTCCGTATTCCGTACCGTCACTTCACTAGACAGGTACATCTCTGCTCAGCTGGCCAATATCCGATTGCTCAGACCCCACACACACACAATCGCAATACAATCGGATCTTTTAACGGTAATATTAAATCTAATATTGCACTTTCAAAGACTTAAATACTTTTTGATGTCTTGTTGAGGACATTATTTTCAATACTTGTATAAAAAAAAAAAAAAGGATCGTGAAGGAGATTCAGTCCAAGCTAAAACAAAATTTCAAGATCAAACATCCCAGGATGGCCGTCTTGAAAAAATGGTCCGATCTGAAGAGGAGGCACATTGGTTGGATCACAGAGATCCGTGACTGCACATGCCCAGGTACAATGCTTACATTACTTTTGTTCTCTCGCCAACACTCTGTAATGTGTATATACAGTAAGTATTTCATCCCTTTACAAATGATTACTTAGTACCTGGTGTGACTTGTAGAAAATCAGCAGCTTACATCGTACATCTCTACCTCGCAATGAGTATATACAGTGATGTCCATAAATATTGGGACATCGCCACCATTGTAACATTTTTAACTCTATACACCACCACAATGGATTTGAAATGAAACAAACAAGGTGTGCTTTAACTGCAGAACGTCAGCTTTAATTTGAGGGAATTTAAATACAAATCAGGTGAACGGTGTAGGAATTACAACAGTTTGCATATGTGCCTCCCACTTGTTAAGGAACCAAAATTAATGGGACAATTGGCTTCTCAGCTGCTCCATGGCCAGGTGTGTGTTATTCCCTCATTATCCCAATTATAATGAGCAGTTAAAAGGTCCAGAGTTCATTTCAAGTATGCTATTTGTATTTAGAATCTGTTGCTGTCAACTCTCAAGATGAGATCCAAAGAGCTGTCACTATCAGTGAAGCAAGCCATCAATAGGCTGAAAAAAATAAAACAAACCCAACAGAGAGATAGCAGAAACATTAGGCGTGGCCTAAACAACTGTTTGGAACATTCTTAAAAAGAAGGAACGCAGCGGTGAGCTCAGCAACACCAAAAGACCCGGAAGACCACGGAAAACAACTGTGGTGGATGACGAAGAATTCTTCCCCTGGTGAAGAAAACACCCTTCACAACAGTTGGCCAGATCAAGAACACTCTCCAGGAGGTAGGTGTATGTGTGTCAAAGCCAACAATCAAGAGAAGACTTCACCAGAGTGAATACAGAGGGTTCACCACAAGATATAAACCATTGGTGAGCCTCAAAAACAGGAAGGCCAGATTAGAGTTTGCCAAACGACATCTAAAAAAGCCTTCACAGTTCTGGAACAACATCCTATGGACAGATGAGACCAAGATCAACTTGTACCAGAGTATGGAGAAGGAAAGGAACTGCTCATGATCCTAAGCATACCACCTCATCAGTGAAGCATGGTGGTGGTAGTGTCATGGTGTGGGCATGTATGGCTGCCAATGGAACTGGTTCTCTTGTATTTATTGATGATGTGACTGCTGACAAAAGCAGCAGGATGCATTCTGAAGTGTTTCGGGCAATATTATCTGCTCATATTCAGCCAAATGCTTCAGAACTCATTGGACGGCGCTTCACAGTGCAGATGGACAATGACCCAAAGCATACTGCAAAAGCAGCCAAAGAGTTTTTTAAGGGAAAGAAGTGGAATGTTATGCAATGGCCAAGTCAATCACCTGACCTGAATCCGATTGAGCATGCATTTCACTTGCTGAAGACAAAACTGAAGGGAAAATGCCCCAAGAACAAGCAGGAACTTAAGACAGTTGCAGTAGAGGTCTGGCAGAGCTTCACCAGGGATGAAACCCAGCATCTGGTGATGTCTATGCGTTCCAGACTTCAGGATGTAATTGACTGCAAAGGATTTGCAACCAAGTATTAACCCCTTAAGGACATGTTTCCCGAGTCCTTAAGGACACATGACGTACCGGTACGTCATGGCTTTAAATCGGGATACCTGCGCCGCGGGGGTTAATCGGAACGCCGGCTGAAATCATTCAGCCGGCATCCTGTAACAACGCCAGGGGGGTCATTTGACCCCCCAGTATCGGCGATCGCAGAAAACCGCAGGTCAATTCAGACCTGCGGTTTGCTGCGTTTCCGGTCCATTCGGGTCTCCGGTGACCCGATGAACTGGAAAAAGACTGCGATCGGTGGCGTGATTATACACCACCAATCGCAGTCAGAAGATTTGAAGAGGCGGTGCTGGCCCTGGTGCTGAACGCTGCTGTCCAGGGTGCGCTCCAATCTCCCCTCCTCTTCCTGTTCTGCACGAGCACCCGGCAGCATCGTCCAGCACCAGCTCCTGAGTCCCCCCTAATCGCCATCCATCACCCTCCTGCACCCATCACCCTCCAGGTAGGTTAGGGTCAGTGAGGGAGAGGCACCTTTAGGCAGGGATAGAAGGGAAAAGTTAGGGGAAAAAAAAAAAAGCACATTTATTCTAAACTTTTTTGTTTCAGCTTTCAGACCCCAGATCCCCCCTGCCACTTGCCCCCACTGCAAAAAAAGCAATTTTTTTGTCACCTAACATCAGAAAAAGTGTAATAGCGAGCGAACAAAATGTCATATGCACCCCCAATTAGTGCCAATAAAACCGCCATCTCATCCCGCAAAAAATGAGCCCCTACATTAGATAGTCGCCCAACAAAAAAAAAAAAAGATTTTGCTCCCAAGCTATGGAGATACTAAAATAATTTTTTGGGGTTCCTAAAATGATAATGTAGTGTAAAATCTAAATAGCTTCTAAAATGTAGACATATTAAGTATCGCCGCGTTTGTAAGAATCTGCCCTATAAAAATAACATTTGACCAAACCCCTCGGATGAACAGCGTTAAAAGTATAAAATAAAAACGGTGCCAAAACACCAATTTTTGGGCAAAATTTCCATTTGAATCCTTTTTTTCCGGTAATAAAGCAAGGGTTAACAGCCAAACAAAACTCAATATTTATGGCCCTGATTCTGTAGTTTGCAGAAACACCCTATATGTGGTCGTAAATGGCTATATAGCCACACGGCAGGGCGCAGAACAAAGGGAACTCCATATGGTTTCTGAAAGGCAGATTTTGATGGACAGTTTTTTTGGACACCATGTCCCATTAGAAGCCCCCCCTGATGTAGCCTAGACTAGAAACTCCAAAAAAGTGACCCCATCTAAGAAACTACACCCCTCAAGGTATTCAAAAGTTACTTTACAAACTTTATTAACCCTTTAGCTGTTCCACAAAACTAAATAGCAAATGTAGAAACAATTTTAGAATTTTAATTTTTTGTTACCATGCCTCAAAAAAGTGTAATATAGAGCAACCAAAAATCATATT
The DNA here is from genome assembly GCF_905171765.1 of Bufo bufo. Classification (NCBI taxonomy): domain Eukaryota; kingdom Metazoa; phylum Chordata; class Amphibia; order Anura; family Bufonidae; genus Bufo; species Bufo bufo. The sequence continues at coordinate 389,442,238 of NC_053389.1, forward strand.
TACCCCTAAAATAGTCCCAAAACAACAACCACCTTATCCCGTAGTTTCCTAGATGGGGTCACTTTTATGGAGTTTCTACTCTAGGGGTGCATCAGGGGGCTTGAAAGGGTACATGGTGTAAATAAACCAGTCCAGCAAAATCTGCCTTCCAAAAACCATATGGCGTTCCCCTTCTTCTATGTCCTGCCGTTTAGCCAAATAGTAGTTTACGACCACATTTTGGGTGTTTCTGCAAACTAAAGAATCAGGGCAACCCATTTTGAATTTTGTTTGGCTGTTAACCCATTTTTTTCAGTAATAAAGTAAGGGTTAAAATGGAAAATTTTCCAAAAAATAGAAATTTCTAAATTGTTTCTCCATCTGCCATTAACTCTTGTGGAACACCTAAAGGGTTAACAAAGTTTGTAAACCCAGTTTTGAATACCTTGAGGGGTGTACTTTCTTAGATGGAGTCACTTTTTTGAAATTTCTATTCTAGGGGTGCAAGGGGGGGGCTTGAAATGGGACATGGTATAAACAAAACCAGTCCTGCAAAATCTGCCTTGCAAAACCCATATGGTGTTCCCCTCCTGCTATGTCCTCCCGTTTGGCCAAACAGAAGTTTACGACCACATATGGGGTGTTTCTGCAAACTACAGAATCAGGGCAACCCATTTTGAGTTTTGTTTGGCAGTTAACCCTTGTTTTTTTTCCTGGAAAAAATTGATTATATTGGAAAATTTTCCAAAAAATCTAAATTCTTAAAATTTATGTCCATTTGCCATGAAGTCTTGTGGAAGACCTAAAGGGTTAACAAAGTTTGTAAAAACAGTTTTGAATATCTTGAGGGGTGTAGTTTCTAGAATGGGGTCATTTTTGGGTGGTTTCTATTATGTAAGCCTCACAAAGTGACTTCAAACCTGAACTGGTCCATAAAAAGTGGGATTTTGAAGATTTCTGAAAAATTTCAAAATTTGCTTCTAAACTTCTAAGCCTTGTAACATCCCCAAAAAATAAAATATCATTCCCAAAATGCTACAAACATGAATTTGACATATGGGGAATGTAAAGTCATCACAATTTTTGGGGGTATTACTATTGTGATACCAATGCTGGATTGGTAGTGGAAGGGAGGTATATTTCCCCAAGATTCCTCTCCTATGTAAGTAGCAGGTGAAAGCCTCTCACCTGTGAGGTAATTAATGAAGCAGCACTGAGGGTGGGGATATAACAGAGCAGGAGGTCAGTCTCTCTCTCTCTCTGCCTGGGGACACAGAAAGCATGTCTGTGTGAGTGAGCAACTGTGAGTACTAGGTTGCTGAAGCCTTGTTTTGTGAGCTGGCTGGGAGAAGCCCTCCAGCGGATAGTGGTGGTGGTGGCTTGGAGCGGGCAACACGTTTAAAGTCTGAAAATGGATGACGTGGTAAAGGCCCTGATACAGTCTGCAGCAGCCCAGCAGGAGGCAACCAGAGAACAACAGCGTACAAATGCAGCCCAGCAAGAAGCAAACCGCTTACTGTCTGCACAGCTAACCACCCTGATAGAGGCCGCAAATAAAGACCGCCAAATCTTGCAGGAAGTGGTGCAGCGTGTGGCAAGCCTTCCAGTGGTACAGCCAGGAAAAGAGCAGACAACTTTCCATGTGGGTCATTTTTTGCAAAAGATGACAGCAGAGGATGGTGTGGAAGCTTACCTGGCTACATTTGAGAGGACAGCAGTGCGGGAAGCGTGGCCAAAGCCACGGTGGGGAGGACTGCTAGCCCCGTTTCTTGCAGGTGAAGCGCAAAAAGCTTATTTTGACCTGGAACCTGAGGCTGCCCAGGACTATGATAAACTTAAATCGGAGATCTTGGCTCGGCTAGGTGTTACCCTAGCAGTTAGAGCACAACGAGTACATCAGTGGACATATAAAATGGATAAACCTCCACGCTCGCAGATGTTCGATCTCATCCATTTGGCCCGAAAATGGCTACAACCCGAGATGCTATCAGCACCTGACGTCGTGCAGCGGGTGGTCCTCGACAAGTTCCTGAGGTGGCTACCCCCAGCCCTAAGGAAGTGGGTGAGCCACGGGGACGTAGTTGAGCTATCGGCAGATAGCTCCACCCCTTTTCCATTCTCTGTTATGGCAGGGGACCTAGATGAGTCCACATCAGAGACTGAGACTGAAGGGGTAACACTTCAGGGTATGCCTGACCTAGATGTTAGGAAAGACTACTTTCAAAGTGAGCAAATGAAGGACCCCACCCTTACACGAGCCAGAGAGAATATAAAAGTGATAAATGGGAATCCTGTGGAGTCCGGTGCTAGGCTGGCTTTTCCGAAAACTACATGGCTCTAGAGAATGAATTGTTGTATCAGATAGACAAGAAGGGAGAGGAGGTGGTACAGCAGTTAGTGGTCCCAAAGCCCTACCGGAGAACTGTTCTGGATCTGGCACATGGACACATTATGGGTGGCCATTTGGGGATCCAGAAAACTACTGAAAGGATTTTAAAGAGGTTTTTCTGGCCTGGAATGCATGGAGACATTAAAGCATATTGTGAATCCTGCCCTCAGTGTCAGATTACAGCCCCTATGCCCCATTTCCGTAGCCCTTTGGTGCCCCTGCCGATTATTGAAATACCCTTTGAGCGCATTGGGATGGATTTGGTGGGTCCCCTAATAAAGTCAGCTCAGGGTCACCAGCATATCTTAGTCATAATGGACTATGCTACCCGTTACCCCGAGACCATACCTTTTGTGCAATACCTCGTCAAAGACCATCGCAAAAGAACTGGTCCAGGTGTTTAGTCGGGTTGGTATTCCAAAAGAAATACTCAGACCAAGGGACGCCCTTTATGTCTAATGTCATGAAGGAACTTTGCAGGCTTTTTAAAGTTACCCAGCTACGTACGTCAGTCTATCACCCCCAAACTGACGGATTGGTGGAAAGATTTAATAAAACCCTAAAACAAATGCTTAAAAAGGTGGTAGATAAAGATGGCAAAAATTGGGACTTTTTGCTCCCATATCTGTTGTTTGCTATAAGGGTGGTACCGCAGTCATCCACAGGGTTTTCACCTTTCGAACTTGTATATGGTAGACATCCACGTGGTTTATTAGATGTGGCTAAAGAAACATGGGAAGGACAAGTCACACCGTACAAAAGTGTAATAGAGCATATGTCCCAGATGCAGGACAGGATTTCATCAGTCATGCCAATTGTTAAGGAACATATGGAACGGGCTCAAGGAGTACAGAAAATGATTTATGATAGAGGGGCCAAGATTCGAACATTTGCGCCAGGGGATCGAGTACTAGTTCTCGTCCCCACCGTGGAGAGTAAATTCATGGCTAAATGGCAAGGTCCGTTTGAAATAATTGAAAGAATAGGTGAGGTGAACTACAAAGTATACCAACCAGGTAAAAGGAAGCCAGAACAGATTTACCATATAAATCTGTTAAAACCTTGGAAGGACCGGCCAGTCCTGGCAGCAGCACTTGCTCCACCCATCAATAATGGGCCAGCAATACCTGCTGTCAGAATAGCCGAAACTCTGTCCGATGTCCAAAAGAAGGAAGCTAGACAGTTGGTCGCTCAGAACAGAGAATTTTTTTCAGAGAAGCCGGGGCAAACATCACTCATAAAACATGAAATCATAACTGAACCTGGGGTTAAGGTCCATGTAAAACCTTATAGGATTCCTGAGGCCAGACGAGAAGCAGTCTCAAAAGAAGTAAAAGATATGCTGGAGTTGGGAGTAATTGAGGAGTCTCATAGTGAATGGTCAAGCCCGATTGTGTTAATTCCAAAGCCTGATGGTACCATAAGGTTCTGTAATGATTTTAGGAGGTTAAATACGGTGTCCAAATTCGATGCATACCCTATGCCACGAGTGGATGAACTTATAGACCGACTTGGTACAGCTCGTTACATTACGACCTTAGACCTGACAAAGGGTTATTGGCAAATACCCCTGACGGACGCTGCCAAAGAGAAGACAGCATTTTCCACACCTGACGGCCTATTCCAATATGTAACTATGCCTTTTGGACTACATGGGGCTCCTGCAACATTTCAGCGGCTAATGGACAGAGTGTTGAGACCACATAGACAGTACGCGTCTGCTTATCTTGATGACATAGTGATACACAGTGCAGACTGGGAAACACACCTACTCAAAGTACAGGCAATGATTGATGACTTGAGGAGAGCAGGGTTGACTGCAAACCCCAAGAAATGTAGCATTGGCCTAGAAGAAGCCAAGTACTTGGGTTACATTATTGGTAGAGGGGTAGTCAAGCCCCAAGTTGACAAGATTGAAGCTATACAGAACTGGCCCCGGCCTGTAAATAAAAAACAAGTGAAGGCATTTCTGGGGATTACTGGCTATTATAGGCGGTTCATACCCAATTTTGCAGCTATAGCAGTTCCCTTAACCGATCTCACCAAGGGAAACGGGTCAGGGATGGTAAAATGGAATTATGAGGCAGAAGAAGCGTTTCAGACTCTAAAACAGGCTCTTTGTTCCCAACCAGTATTAATGACCCCTGACTTTAGAAATGAATTTGTGGTACAGACAGATGCTTCCAGCTCAGGAATAGGGGCAGTGTTGTCACAGACTGTTAATGGAGAGGAGCAGCCTGTGCTTTACTTGAGTCGCAAACTAAATAAGCATGAGAAGAACTATGCAGTTGTAGAGAAAGAGTGTTTGGCATCAAGTGGGCCTTAGAATCACTCAAATACTACTTGCTGGGTCGGAAGTTTCGCCTGGTCACTGATCATGCCCCTCTGAAGTGGATGAACCTGAACAGAGAGAAAAATAGCAGAGTGACAAGATGGTTTTTGGCCCTGCAGGCTTACAGTTTTACAGTAGAGCACAGGCCAGGAAAGTGGCAAGGAAATGCGGATGCATTGTCACGTGTGCATTGTCTGCTGGTTTCAGTTGCTCAGACCCACTTGCCTGAGCAGAGGGGGGGGATATGTGATACCAATGCTGGATTGGTAGTGGAAGGGAGGTATATTTCCCCAAGATTCCTCTCCTATGTAAGTAGCAGGTGAAAGACTCTCACCTGTGAGGTAATTAATGAAGCAGCACTGAGGGTGGGGATATAACAGAGCAGGAGGTAAGTCTCTCTCTCTCTGCCTGGGGACACAGAAAGCATGTCTGTGTGAGTGAGCAAACTGTGAGTACTAGGTTGCTGAAGCCTTGTTTTGTGAGCTGGCTGGGAGAAGCCCTCCAGCGGAGAGATAGGAACCTTTAATGTTTAGTAAGTGCCGGACAGGCAAGACTTTTCTTTTTGTTGTTTTATTTTATTTATGCAACCTGCTCAATAAACCTGGCTCCAGGCCAGCTGCAAACTTATACCTTGATGGCTGGTTGGAATTGTGTGAAACAGACAAGTGTCCTTTGACCCCAGCAAAGGCGATCCCGAGCTTATCCCCCCACACTATGTATTACAGAAGTAGAGAAACTGAAACTTTGAAATTTGCTAATTTTTCCAGATTTTTGGTAAATATGGTATTTTGTTATGCAAAAAAATAACTTTTTTGACCCAATTTTAGCAGTGTCATGAAGTACAATATGTGACGAAAAAACAATCTCAGAACGGCCTGGGTAAGTCAAAGCGTTTTAAAGTTATCAGCACTTAAAGTGACACTGGTCAGATTTGCAAAAAATGGCCTGGTCCTTAAGGTGAAATAGGGCTGTGTCCTTAAGGGGTTAAAAAGTGAAAGTTTGATTTATGATTATTATTCTGTCTTATTACGTTTGGTTCCTTAACAAGTGGGAGGCACATATGCAAACTGTTGTAATTCCTACACCGTTCACCTGATTTGGATGTAAATACCCTCAAATTAAAGCTGACAGTCTGCAGTTAAAGCACACCTTGTTCGTTTCATTTCAAATCCATTGTGGTGGTGTATAGAGCCAAAAAAAATTGAATTGTGTCAATGTCCCAATATTTATGGACCTGACTATATATATATATATATATATATATATATTTTTTTTTTTTTTTAAAACACACAGTGAGATACAGATATATGATGTAACTGGCTGATTTTGTGCGTTTTACACACGGAAATATATATATATATATGTGTGTGTATATATACATAAACTGCAATCATCATTCTGTATTCCAGTAAAAGGCCACATACATCATTACATTAGATACATCCTTCACTTAACTCCTTAATGCCTGATGACATACATGTCTGATGACATATATGTTTCTATGTTTCTATGTACGTCATATCTGGACGTGACTTAAAGTCCAGTGACGTAAATGTACTGCATAGTGATCGGGTGAAGATGTCCAGCAGTCACTGATAGCCGGACCCTTGCTGTATGCACCGGCATCGGTGAAATCACCGCTGCCCCCACATTAACCCCTGCACGGCCATGGTCAGCGCTGACCGCGGATCGTTCGAGATTCAGACATGTGCGGGGTGTCCATCGGGTCACCGCGCTGCTGTTATGGGGACCTGATGGCAGGGAAGGTAGCCCGATGCCTTCCGAGAGGGCTTGTGAGATCAAGCCCCCTGTATTACACCGGTAATACACTTACAGCCAATGCATTAGAATACAGAAGTATAGTAATACATTGTAAAGGGAAACAGACCACCATAAGTTGAAGTCCCAGAGAGGGACAAAAACTAAACTGAAAAAAATAGTTTTAAAGATAAACCTTTCTAAAAAAAAAATTACATTTTCAAGTCCCCCCCCCAAAAAAATACTCTTTCCCAAAATAAATTTAAATAAAAGTTGGAAAAAATAGGCAAAAAAAGAAAAGCAGACATACTATGTATCGCTGCGTCTTTATCGACCGGATCTATAGAAATATCACATGACCTAACCCCTCAGGTGAACACCGTTAAAAAAGAAAAAAGGGTGCTAAACAATTCAGCACTAAAATTGCAACTCCATGCGATCAAAAAGGTGCATGACCCCAAAAATAGTACCAAGCTAACCGTCACCTCATCCCGCAAAAAATGAGCCCCTACCTAAGACAATCGCCCAATTAAACAAATATGGCTCTCAGAATACGGAGACACTAAAACATGATTTTTTCGCTTCAAAATGCTATTATTGTGTAATACTAAAATCCCCCCCAAAAAATATAAATAATAGGTATCACCCACGTCCGTAATAACCAGCTGTATAAAAATATCACATGACCTAACCACTCAGGTGAACACCGTAAAAAATAAAATAAAAACTGTTTAAAAAAATCCTTTTTTTCTTACCTAACACTGCAAAAAGCGTAATACCATAGAGATTTTTTTTTTAAAAAACAACAATGATATTTTGTGACAGAATTTGACCAATGTCATTAAATACAGCAGGGTTACTCAACTGGCGGACCGCGGTCCAAATACGGACCGCGGCCACCAGAAGTCCGGACCCCGGCCATCCTTCAGAGCGCTCCTCCTCTCCTGCACACTGTGTGTCACTGTCCCGCCGCGATCCTGCGCAGCCTAAGTTCCCTTCAGTAGCACAGCACAGTGGAGAAGGAAGGAGTCCCTCCCTCTCCACTGTGACGCGGCCGCCACTACCACCAATGGGGAGATAGCAGGGGAGGAGGAGGAGGGGAGGAGCTGTCGCCACTGCGCCACCAATGAATGTAAAACATAAGTATAGGCAGCGGTATCACAGACCCGGCACGCAGGGCATGCGATACGCGGCAATTAACCCCTCAGGTGCCACAGATCGCATGCCCTGTTATTGAGGCCGGGTGCCGGGTCTGTTATACCGCTGCAGACAATTGTATGAAGGAGTTAAAGAGGACCTTTGGTGGGTCCAAAGAATATGAACTTAGTAGCAGGCTGCATAGAGCGGCGCCCAGGGATCTAAGTGCACTTACTATTATTCCTGGGCGCCGCTCCGTTCGTCCTCTGTGGCCCCCGGTATTTTCAGCATTCAGAGGAAGGAGGAGGAGACGCCAGTGTCTCTCCTTCTCCCTGACAGCAGCGCTGTCCAATCAGAGCTCAGAGCCAGGGAGAAAAAAAACTCCCTGGCTCTGAGCTCTGCGCTGTGATTGGACAGCGCTGCTGTCAGGGAGAAGGAGAGACACTGGCGTCTCCTCCTCCTTCCTCTGAATGCTGAAAATACCGGGGGCCACAGAGGACGAACGGAGCGGCGCCCAGGAATAATAGTAAGTGCACTTAGATCCCTGGGCCCGCTCTATGCAGCCTGCTATTAAGTTCATATTCTTTGGACCCACGAAAGGTCCTCTTTTTAATTACATTCATTGGTGGCACAGTGCTCCCCCCCCCCCAAAGCCTCCCCCCCCCCCCCCCCCATTATCACTGGCCACAAGTCGTCGCCCCCCCCTTCCCCTTCATTGTTGTATGGTGGCCACAGGGTCCCATCCCCTCCAGTGGTGTCAGTGGCAGATTACACTGCTGGGGCTCAGATAGTTACCATGGCAGCCAGGACGCTACTGAAGCCCTGGCTGCCATGTTCAGCTCCCTGCTGCTGTGTGCACAGAGCACAGGGCCGCAGGGAGAGTGTGAGCTCCTATTCACCCTGATAGAGCTCTATCAGGGTGAATAGCACAAGGGATGAAAAGATCCAGATTCTAGTCCCTAAGGGAAGAAATGGTTATTAAATAAAAAGTAAAAAAAAAAAAAAACACCAAAATACTAAAAGTTTAAATGGCCCCCTTCCCAGTTTTACATATAAAATTTACAAACAATAAAGAATAAACCTATTACATATCGCCATGTCCCAAAAAGTGTGAGCTATTAAAATATTAAAAAATATTCCCGCTCGGTGAAGGCCGTAACCGAAAAAAAAAAACTCTAAACCACGCAATTCGCCATTTTTAGTCACCTTGTCCCCCAGAAGATGTCCCTGGATGTGAGAGGCATGTGGTGCTGTTTTTTCCTATATGTAGTGCTGGCTCACTACTGGGACCTGCGTCTCATCTTCTCAAAGTCCTTTTTTTTTTAATTATATACATTTTAAATTTGGCGACTAATAAATGTAATTTGGCTCCAAATTTTTTAGTTTAGGAGCCAATGGCTCCTGGTCATTTTTTTTTGTCTGGAGCACTGCACGTGTAGCGCTCCTCTTCTCCTGCACACTCTGGTACGTGCAGGAGGAGGAGCTTACCGGCGCGCTTCTTCCTGCCCCAGGGGCGCAGTGAGAGACGGCTCCCTCCACATGCAGGCACCAGCGCTTTCTCCCTCCGTGCGCTCACAGGTCCCTCCTCCCCTGCAGCAGCGGCAGCAGGTAAGGGAGCTTCAAGCTCCAAAGGACACTTACGCGATGCTAGAGAGGGAGGGGCATCACCACTGCCACCAATGAAATAAATGTCACATTTGGGAAGGAAGGGGGGCGTGAAGAGGGCTACAGAGAGGCGGGAACACGTCACTGACTGCAGGAAAGGACTCCAGTCAGTGTCGTGTTCCCATCTCTCCTGGGCCATCTTCTTTCAAATTAAAGGTAATCTGATTAAATAAAGTGATTAAGCCCCATCAAACCATGATAGTTTTGTTCCGCATCCAATTCCCATTATTGGGGCATTGGATGCGGACCCCTTAGTTTCAATGGAGCGGAAAAAGATGCAGACAGCACACAGTGTGCTGTCTGCATCTCTTGTGGCCCCATTGTAATTAAGGGGCCGCATCCAATCCCCCAATAATGGAAATTTGATGCGGAACAAAACTATCATATGTCTGTTCTGTGGCTTGGGTTGCCACCTGGCCAGTAGTTCACCAGCAAGGCTGGTATTTTAGTTCCCTTGCCGGTGCCAGAATTTTCCTGTAAGGACTGTTAGGGTACTTTCACACTTGCGGCAGGACGGATCCGACAGGCTGTTCACCCTGTCAGATCCGTCCTGCCGCTATTTCGCCGGACTGCCACTCCCCATTGACTATAGCGGGAGTGGAGCTACGGCGCAGCATGGCAGTGCACGGCGTGAGGCTGCCAGACGAAAAAGTCGGACATGTAGTACTTTTAGTCTGGCGGCCTCTCACCGTGCTGCGCCGTAGCTCTGCCCTCATCCCCATTATAGTCGATGGGCACAGAGCAGTGGCACGGCGAAGTAGTGGCAAGATGGATCTGACAGGGTGAGCAGCCTGTCGGATCCGTCCTGCTGCAAGTGTGAAAGTACCCTTACTAATGAGCGCTTCCATCATGGAACGCCCATTAGTACAGCCTTTACCTCCACCGCTACTTGTGCTAGTAAAAAAATAAATAAAATTACGGTACCTCCACCTCCATTTGATGACACTGTGGAGAACACTCCCTGCTGACTAGAAGCTCAGGACAAGACCTACAAGACGTCATCACGTTGGAGCACCGGTCCTGAGCTTGCAGTCAGCAGCGAATATTCACCGCAGCCAGGTGAATGCTAATTTTTTTATTTTTTTTTGCAAAAGCAGAGAAGGGGGCACTAATGGGGGCATTACTCTTACTGGGGGCACTAATGGGGACATTATTCTTACTGGGGCACTAATGTGGCCATTACTAATTCTGGGACTTACCCGGGGCACTCCACTATAACGTCAGAGCGCCCCACGCGCATGGATCACATGATCGCATGGCATCTTTACTGTTGGCGTTCAGCTCGGACCTTCACCTGACTGCAGACCCAGGTATGTGGACCTTTAATAAAACTAGTTGTGTACCCCTGAAATACAGTATGTGTGTAAGACACTCTCCTTTTTCGCGGTCCACTGGGGCCCCCAGGAATTCTCGTGGGGCTCGGCCTGCGGGGGACCCCATTGGAGTAGTGGGACAGGTCACTCATGTGCCTGCGGAATCGTCGGATACGACGCGGACGCGGTTCCGGTGTCTGTGCCGACTCGATCACGTATCCATGCTGGGCTTCGTGATATTCTCAAGAGGAGGTTTGCAAAGGGTTATGTGGCCGAACGTACGCACATCTTATTCGCTACGCCGGCCGCTGACGGGGAATATACCAGTACATAAATTCTAGTAGATTAGAGGGCAGGCATGGGTTAAGTGATCGATGACCAGCCTATGCCGCACAAGTGTCAGGGATTAGGATAATCATATGGCCTATGAGGAATAGACACATGGCACTCTGTGATTGTCTAGCAGGTGTTTAAGAGGTGATCTCCCTGGCTGGTCAGTGCCCACTGTCGTTTTGACAACCCGGGTGTATGTTGATGTTCACATTCTTCCAGACTACCTGCGCATGATCTCTGACTTCCTCAATCCATCTCTAGAGACTGCCTGTGGGAAACTTCTATGCGGAACAGTTTGTCTCGTGTTGGACCTTGGATCGGACTCTGGAAATGCCTCGTCCCTAGGAACTACGTTACACAGACTATTTCTATGCATATGAACTTTGGCCTGGTCTGGCTGTCTCTTGAGAGTTTTCCTGCACAAGTTATTATTTGGATTGATTACCTGCATATGATTTCTGGTCTGGACTGTACTGCCGTCATTTAATAAATCCACCATTGTTTAAATCTCAGACTGGCCTGGATAAGTAAAAGCGTTTTAAAGTTACTACCACATAAAGTGACGCATGTCAGATTTGCTAAAAATGGCCTGGGCAGAAAGTTGAAATATGGCCCGGTCATGGAAGTAAATTTACATTTGTTATGAGTTTTGAGTTGTTTCTCTAAATTCTGAACATTGTGTGATTACAGGGGTTCTAATTTCCACTGTGCGCCGCCTGACTTCCTCCAAAGAAATGGAGGTAGTGGTGGTGTCTGCAGAGGAGGTGGACGAGGGAGAGCAGGCTGGACCCTTCCAGCATGCCGATGCTACACCACCACCTGATGTTGGAAAAAATGTGGAGGTGGAAGCCGAACAGGCTGGTCCCTCTCACCAACTGCATCCCCCCAGTTCCTGATGAGGAAGAAGAGGAGGAGGAGGATATCACCACCAGCCCCCGTCAGTAGAGTAACTATGTGCACACAGCAATATAACACTTTATCCATAACATGTACAGAAACAAAGGGCCAACAATGAAGGGAAAGACATACACTACAGTAATAGAAAACTGTACATAAAAAACATTTACTAAGCAACTAAATCACTCTACATAACTATCATAAACTAACCAACTAAATACAATTATGCTCTACTGAACTAGCACAAACTAACCAACTAGATAACATTATACTGTACTGAACTATCACTAACTAACCAACTATATAATCATCATAAACATCATAAAAAAAATTGTAATGTAAATCATCTGTGATTTAACAAATACTCCACACAATGCACTAATTGCCTCAGAATCTTCATTAAAAGTTCTCTGTAAATAAATATTTTGTTACGTTCTAACATGTGCTTTCATTTGTTTAGATTGTTTTTGATTAATTTTAACATATAAGGTTGCAGGAAGTCCCCTTTAGTCCTGGGCCAAACTCGTCAGGATCATGACAGACAGAAACAGCAGGTAATGGTAACGGTGGAGTAAATGGCCTACACAAAACTTAGCAGGATCAGGTCAGACAGTAGCAGCAGCAGGTACATGGTAAAGGTGTAGTATAAGGCTTGCACATACAGTGAGGAACAGAAGTATTTGAACACCCTACGATTTTGCAACTTAGAAATCATGGAGGGGTCTGAAATTCACATTGTAGGTGCATTCCCTCTCTGAGAGACAGAATAAAAAATAAAGGAAATCACATTGTATGATTTTTAAAGAATTTATTTGTCTTGCACTTCTGAACATAAGTATTTTAACACCTGAGAAACAGCAAGAATTCTAGCTCTAATTCTAACTACAAGGGAGGAGCTTGTCAATGACATGAAGAGAACTGGGACCACAGTTTCAAAGGTCACTGTCGGTAGAACACTACGCCGTCATGGTTACAAAACATGCATTGTACAGAAGGTTCCACTAGTGATGGACAAACATCGGCTGGGATAGTTCGCAAATGGGATCGCACTCAAATGTTCGCAAACCGCAAGTTCGCTGCGGGCCCCATTCACTTTAATGGCAGGCGAAACTGAAAAACCTTCAGCTCATATTTGCAGCCACCAAATACTTAGTTGAAGTGCACAAATAGTCCCACAACATGGACAGTGACATACTCGAGGGCGATCAATGACATAAATTCGAACAAAAATATGTATCTTAACTGCTTCCCGACCGCCTAACGCACGGATGCGTCCTGGCGGCGGTCGATTTATTCCTCCTGGACGCATCCGTGCGTCATCTCCCGAGACGCGAGATTTCGGTCTGAGCCGGCCCGCTCATGCGCATTGCGGGCCGGCAAAGGTTAAAGAACAATTTCGTCATCAGCCTGCCAGCCAATGATCGTTGCTGGCAGGCTGGCGATTTTCAAAAAACCGAATCAGAAGCCATATAACACCTTATATTAATAAATATAAGGTGTTATATGGCTTCTGTGCTCCTCTGCTGGTCCTTTTCGTTGGTTGGTCCCAGCAGGGGAGCACACATCACAGTGAGTAGCCACCAAACACTACACTGAGCCCCAGATCACCCCCCATAACCCCAATTAACCCCTTGATCGCCCCTGTCAATCGCCTAGTGAAAGGGAAAAAAAGTGATCAGTGTAAACTGTCACTTTTTTTTTCCCACTGGTATTGACTGATAGTTTTAGGATAGTTTAGGCCCCTTGGTTAGGTAGTTAGCGATCGTTTAGCGCCCAGCCCACCGCACCGCAGTCACTGATTTGCTGATTAGCGTATCTCTAATCAGCTTTTGTACTTTTATAGTATCTGTAAGTGATCAAAACTGATCACAGTCAGATCTATAATAGTATTAGTGTCACCTTAGTTCGCCCTCCACCCAAAAACGCAGTGTTTGCCCAATCAGGCCTGATCGGTCGCCCACACGTGCGTTCACCCACGCCCGCTCCGCCGCAGTGACAAAAAAAAACTTTTTTTTTATCACTGCACAATCACTTTACAAGCGCTGCGGCGATAAAAAAAAAATCTGTTTTGATATTTTTTTATCAATCGCAGCGGCCTCCGGTACTTCGCTAGCCTCCCATTTGTAAGACAGGCTTGCTTTTTTTCTTGGGTAGTCTCGGGGAATACCCCCTAAATTTAGAAGTAGTAGTAGTAGTCCAAATGTCAAATAGGGGGTATTCTTCTGAAGAGGCCTACAGGCTTCTGACCCAGTCGGATGAGGAATGGGAACCCTCATCTGACGAATCCAGCGGGTCAGAATATGAACCTGTAGAAAGCAGTGGCAGTCTGACCCAAAGTTCGGACGAGGAGGTTGAGGTTTCTGATAGCACCAGGCGTACCCGGCCCCGTGTTCCTAGACCACAGGTTGCGCAGGATCCGCTTCAAGGGCAGCAGAGTGGGGCTGGCGCTGTCGGATTACGTGGTGAGGCATACACCAGCAGCGCAGCCCATCCTGGACCTAGTACTAGCACTGCCGTACAACATGGTGAAGTGGCGAGCACCAGAAGGGCAGTTGAAGTTGGTACGGTGGCACGTGCAATAAATACCCCGTCGCAGCCACCGCACAGACAGGCCCGTAGAGCCCCTAGAGTCCCTGAGGTGCTGGCAAACCCTGATTGGCAGTCCCCAACTTCAGCCACACCTGTAGTTCCCCCTTTCACCGCCCAGTCTGGAGTTCGGGTTGAGACAGCTCAGATTGGTTTGGCACTGGGATTTTTTGAGCTGTTCTTGACTGCGGAGCTCTTGGACTTAGTCGTGGCAGAAACAAATCGGTATGCCACTCAATTTATAGACGCCAACCCGGGAAGCTTTTATGCCCAGTCTTTCCGGTGGAAACCAGTCCAAGTTTCCGAAACATGGGTCTAACCAAAAAGCATGAATTGCGGTCATATTGGTCCACGAACCCAATTCATCACATGCCCATGTTCTCTGCTGCTATGTCCAGGACACGATTTGAGACCATCCTGCGTTTCTTGCACTTTAGCGACAACAGCACCTCTCGTCCCAGAGGCCACCCAGCTTTTGACCGGCTCCACAAAATTCGGCCCCTCATAGACCACTTCAACAACAAATTTGCAGATTTGTATACCCCTTAGCAAAACATCTGCGTAGACGAGTCCCTTATACATTTCACCTTTACTTCAAACAATACATCCCAAGCAAGCACGCCCGGTATGGGGTCAAATTGTATAAGCTCTGTGAAAGGGCCACAGGCTATACCCACAAATTTCGGATCTATGAGGGTAAAGTACAGACCCTGGAGCCGGTCGGTTGTCCTGACTACCTGGGGAGCAGTGGGAAGACAGTCTGGGACTTGGTGTCACCCTTATTTGGCAAGGGGTACCATCTTTATGTGGACAAATTCTACACAAGTGTGCCCCTCTTCAGGCATTTGTTCCTAGAACAGATTGGCAGGTGTGGCACCGCGCGACCTAGTCGCCGGGGCTTCCCCCCAATGGCTCGTTACCACCCGTCTTGCAAGGGGGGAGAGGGCTGCCTTGTGTAACGAAGAACTGCTCGCGGTGAAATGGAGAGACAAGCGTGACGTTTACATGCCCTCCTCCATTCACGCAGACACGACAATACAAATAGAACGGGCAACCAGTGTCATTGAAAAGCCCCTCTCAGTCCACGACTATAACCTTCACATGGGAGGGGTGGACTTCAATGACCAGATGTTGGCTCCTTATTTAGTTTCCCGATGCACCAGACGCTGGTATAAGAAGGTGTCTGTATATTTGATTCAATTGGCTGCATATAATAGTTTTGTTCTCTACAGTAAGGCTGGGAGAACAGGATCCTTCCTCAAATTTCAGGAAGAGATAATCGAGAACCTCCTGTATCCAGGAGGTTCCGTGGCCCCATCCATCAGTGTAGTGAGCCGTCTACACGAGCGACATCGTTGCTGGTACCTCAACCCAACCATCACCCCGAAAAAGATGTTGTGTCTATAGCAGGAGTGGAATAAGGCGTGACACCCGCTATTTCTGTCCTGACAGCCCTGACCACCCTGCCCTATGCTTAGGGGAGTGTTTCCGGAAGTACCACACACAGGTACACTTAGTATAGGGATTGCATCTCACAGGACAGGCACACAGGGCTATTAGGGCCCTTTCACTCACAGCTGCTGCAAACCTCTCCTTTCACCTGGGACAAAGTGCATAATGTACTTCGCCACATCTTTGGGCGATTTGCGCTTTGCACATTGTCCCATGGGGAAGGAGAGGTTTGTCCTATAAAGGTAAAAAAAAAATCAAAAAAAAAAATCACCGGTAAGCAAAAAAGTTAACGTTCTGTTCAAAAAGTTAAATGTTTATATGTTCCGTTCAAATTTTATTATAAAGTTAATAAATGTATTGCGTTGCGGCCTGGTTTTTTCTTTTTTGTTTTTTTGTTTTTTACCTTCCAGGTGGACCAACCGATCGACTAGCTGCAGCGCTGATGTGCATTCTGACAGAAGCATTGCGCTGCTGTCAGATTACACAAAAGTCGGTGTATGCGGCGCTGCAAGACAAGATTTCTCCTCTGCAGTAAAAGATACGTTTGCCGAGGCATATGAGCTGAGGGGGAGGCGGTGTTCATATACTTTGGCAAACACTTTTTATTTATTTTTTATATACAAAATCCCGACAATGATTTATTCATTCACATCGATTGATGTGAATGGAGAAATCTGGTTTGCCAGGGCATACGGGCTAAGTGGGTTTGGATGTTGGGCGGAGCTCCTATGTCCTAGCAGATGCCTTTCCCCTTCTTTTTTTTTTTTGGCAGAGATTTTTTCATCCACATTGATCGATGCGAATGAAGAAATCTGTGCCGTTCATTTTTTCTTTCAGCTCAGAGTCTGAACGAAAAATAATAATTTCATTACCCGTATGCTCAATATAAGGAGAATAGCAGAACCTCCTAATGCTGGCCATACATGTAATGATTGCGGCGACCCTAAAATGCCAGGGCAGTACAAACACCCCACAAATGACCCCATTTTGGAAAGAAGACACCCCAAGGTATTCGCTGAGGGGCATATTGAGTCCATGAAAGATTGAAATTTTAGTCCCAAGTTAGCGGAAAGGGAGACTTTGTGAGAAAAAACAAACAAAAAAAAATTCCTCTAACTTGTGCCAATAAAAAAAAAATTCGATGAACTCGCCATGCCCCTCATTGAATACCTTGGGGTGTCTTCTTTCCAAAATGGGGTCACATGTGGGGTATTTATACTGCCCTGGAATTTTAGGGGCCCTAAAGCGTGAGAAGAAGTCTGGAATCCAAATGTCTAAAAATGCCCTCCTAAAAGGTATTTGGGCCCCTTTGCGCATCTCCGTACTCAGGATAAGTTGGGGAATGTGTTTTGGGGTGTCATTTTACATATACCCATGCTGGGTGAGATAAATATCTTGGTCAAATGCCAACTTTGTATAAAAAAATGGGAAAAGTTGTCATTTGCCGAGATATTTCTCTCACCCAGTATGGGTATATGTAAAAAGACACCCCAAAACACATTGCCCTACTTCTTCTGAGTACGGCGATACCAGATGTGTGACACTTTTTTGCAGCCTAGGTGGGCAAATGGGCCCACATTCCAAAGAGCACCTTTCGGATTTCACAGGGCATTTTTTACACATTTTGATTTCAAACTACTTCTCACGCATTAGGGCCCCTAAAAAGCCAGGGCAGTATAACTACCCCACAAGTGACCCCATTTTGAAAAGAAGACACACAAAGGTATTCCGTGAGGGGCATGGTGTAAAAAGTGGCCTGGTCATTAACCACCTCAGCCCCCAGTGCTTAAACACCCTGAAAGACCAGGCCACTTTTTACACTTCTGACCTACACTACTTTCACCGTTTATTGCTCGGTCATGCAACTTACCACCCAAATGAATTTTATCTCCTTTTCTTCTCACTAATAGAGCTTTCATTTGGTGGTATTTCATTGCTGCTGACATTTTTACTTTTTTTGTTATTAATCGAAATTTAACGATTTTTTTGCAAAAAAATGACATTTTTCACTTTCAGTTGGAAAATTTTGCAAAAAAAACGACATCCATATATAAATTTTGCTCTAAATTTATTGTTCTACATGTCTTTGATAAAAAAAAATGTTTGGGTAAAAAAAAAAATGGTTTGGGTAAAAGTTATAGCGTTTACAAACTATGGTACAAAAATGTGAATTTCCGCTTTTTGAAGCAGCTCTGACTTTCTGAGCACCTGTCATGTTTCCTGAGGTTCTACAATGCCCAGACAGTACAAACACCCCACAAATGACCCCATTTCGGAAAGTACACACCCTAAGGTATTCGCTGATGGGCATAGTGAGTTCATAGAACTTTTTATTTTTTGTCACAAGTTAGCAGAAAATTATGATTTTTTTTGGAATATGGGCCCCTTTGCCCACCTAGGCTGCAAAAAAGTGTCACACATCTGGTATCTCCGTACTCAGGAGAAGTTGAGGAATGTGTTTTGGGGTGTCTTTTTACATATACCCATGCTGGGTGAGATAAATATCTTGGTCAAATGCAAACTTTGTATAAAAAAATGGGAAAAGTTGTCTTTTGCCAAGATATTTCTCTCACCCAGCATGGGTATATGTAAAATGACACCCCAAAACACATTCCCCACCTTTTCCTGAGTACGGAGATACCAGATGTGTGACACTTTTTTGCAGCCTAGGTGGGCAAAGGGGCCCATATTCCAAAGAGCACCTTTCGGATTTCACAGGTCATTTTTTACAGAATTTGATTTCAAACTCCTTACCACACATTTGGGCCCCTAGAATGCCAGGGCAGTATAACTACCCCACAAGTGACCCCATTTTGGAAAGAAGAGACCCCAAGGTATTCGCTGATGGGCATAGTGAGTTCATGGAAGTTTTTATTTTTTGTCACAAGTTAGTGGAATATGAGACTTTGTATGAAAAAAAAAAAAAAAAAACATCATTTTCCACTAACTTGTGACAAAAAATAAAAAATTCTATGAACTTGCCATGCCCCTCACGGAATACCTTGGGGTGTCTTCTTTCCAAAATGGGGTCACTTGTGGGGTAGTTATACTGCCCTGGCATTCTAGGGGCCCAAATGTGTGGTAAGGAGTTTGAAATCAAATTCTGTAAAAAATGACCTGTGAAATCCGAAAGGTGCTCTTTGGAATGTGGGCAACTTTGCCCACCTAGGCTGCAAAAAAGTGTCACACATCTGGTATCTCTGTACTCAGGAGAAGGTGGGGAATGTGTTTTGTGGTGTCATTTTACATATACCCATGTTGGGTGAGAGAAATATCTTGGCAAAAGACAACTTTTCCCATTTTTTTTATACAAAGTTGGCATTTGACCAAGATATTTATCTCACCCAGCATGGGTATATGTAAAAAGACACCCCAAAACACATTCCTCAACTTCTCCTGAATACAGAGATACCAGATGTGTGACACTTTTTTGCAGCCTAGGTGGGCAAAGGTGCCCAAATTCCTTTTAGGAGGGCATTTTTAGACATTTGGATACCAGACTTCTCACACTTTGGGGCCCCTAAAATGCCAGGGCAGTATAAATACCCCACATGTGACCCCATTTTGGAAAGAAGACACCCCAAGGTATTCAATGAGGGGCATGTCGAGTTCATAGAAAAAAAAAAAATTTGGCACAAGTTAGCGGAAATTGATTTTTTGGATTTTGTTCTCACAAAGTCTCCCTTTCCGCTAACTTGGGACAAAAATTTCAATCTTTCATGGACTCAATATGCCCCTCAGCGAATACCTTGGGGTGTCTTCTTTCCAAAATGGTGTTATTTGTGGGGTGTTTGTACTGCCCTGGCATTTGAGGGTCTCCACAATCATTACATGTATGCCCAGCATTAGGAGTTTCTGCTATTCTCCTTATATTGAGCATACAGGTAATGAGATTTTTTTTTTCCGTTCAGCCTCTGGGCTGAAAGAAAAAAATGAACGGCACAGATTTCTTCATTCGCATCGATCAATGTGGATGAAAAAATCTCTGCCAAAAAAAGAAAAAGGAGGGGAAAGGCATCTGCCAGGACATAGGAGCTCCGCCCAACATCCATACCCACTTAGCTCGTATGCCCTGGCAAACCCGATTTCTCCATTCACATCAATCGATGTGGATGAATAAATCATTGCCGGGATTTTTTTTTTTATATATACAAAGTGTTTGCCAAAGTATATGAACACCGCCACCTCCTCAGCTCATATGCCTCGGCAAACGTATCTTTTACTGCAGAGGAGAAATCTCGTCTTGCAGCGCCGCATACACCGACTTGCGTGTAATCTGACAGCAGCGCAATGCTTCTGTCCGAATGCACATCAGTGCTGCAGCTAGTCGATCGGTTGGTCCACCTGAAAGGTAAAAAAAAAAAAAGAAAAAACCAGGCCGCAACGCAATAACTTTATTAACTTTAGAACAGAACATATTAACTTTTTTTAAACTTTTTAAACTTTTTTACTTACCGGTAATTTTTTTTTTGTTTAGTTTTTTTTACCTTTATAGAACAAACCTCTCCTTCCCCATGGGACAATGTGCAAAGCGCAAATCGCCCAAAGATGTGGCGAAGTACGTTATGCACTTTATCCCAGGTGAAAGGAGAGGTTTGCAGCAGCTGTGAGTAAAAGGGCCCTAATAGCCCTGTGTGCCTGTCCTGTGAGATGCAATCCCTATGCTAGGTGTACCTGTGTGTGGTACTTCCGGAAACACTCCCCTAAGCATAGGGCAGGGTGGTCAGGGCAGTCAGGGCAGTCAGGGCAGAAATAGCGGGTGTCACTCCTTATTCCACTCCTGCTACAGACACGACATTTTTTTCGGGGTGGCGGTTGGGTTGAGGTACCAGCAACGACACTGGGGAAATGTCGCTCGTGTAGACGGCTAACTACACTGGTGGATGGGGCTACGGAACCTCCTGGGTAAAGGAGGTTCGCGATGATCTCTTCCTGGAATTTGAGGAAGGATCCTGTTCTCCCAGCCTTACTGTAGAGAACAAAACTATTATACAGCGCCAATTGAATTAAATATACAGACACCTTCTTATACCAGCGTCTGGTTCTGCGGGAAACTAAATGGGGAGCCAACATCTGGTCATTGAAGTCCACCCCTCCCATGAGCGCATTATAGTCGTGGACTGAGAGGGGCTTTTCAATGACACGGGTTGCCCTTTCAATTTGGATTGTCGTGTCTGCGTGAATGGAGGAGAGCATGTAAACGTCACGCTTGTCTCTCCATTTCACCGCGAGCAGTTCTTCGTTACACAAGGCAGCCCTCTCCCCCCTTGCAAGACGGGTGGTTACAAGCCGTTCGGGGAAGCCCACGCGACTAGTTCGCGCAGTGCCACAGGCGCAAATCCATTCTAGAAACAAATGCCTAAAGAGGGCCACACTTGTGTAAAAATTGTCCACATAAGGATGGTACCCCTTGCCGAATAAGGGTGACACTAAGTCCCAGACTGTCTTCCCACTGCTCCCCAGGTAGTCAGGGCAACCGACCGGCTCCAGGGTCTGATCTTTTCCCTCATAGATCCGAAATTTGTGGGTATAGCCTGTGGCCCTTTCACAGAGCTTATACAATTTGACCCCATACCGGGCACGCTTGCTTGGGATGTATTGTTTGAAGCCAAGGCGCCCGGTAAAATGTATTAGGGACTCGTCTACGCAGATGTTTTGCTCAGGGGTATACAAATCTGCAAATTTCTGGTTGAAATGGTCTATGAGGGGCCGAATTTTGTGGAGCCGGTCAAAAGCTGGGTGGCCTCTGGGACGGGAGGTGGTGTTGTCGCTAAAATGCAGAAAACGCAGGATGGTCTTAAATCGTGTCCTGGACATAGCAGCAGAGAACATGGGCATGTGATGAATTGGGTTCGTGGACCAATATGACCGCAATTCATGCTTTTTTGTCAGGCCCATGTTGAGGAGAAGGCCCAGAAAAATTTTAAGTTCGGAAACTTGGACTGGTTTCCACCGGAAAGGCTGGGCATAATAGCTTTCCGGGTTTGCGGTTATAAATTGTGTGGCATACCGGTTTGTCTCTGCCACGACTAAGTCCAAGAGCTCCGCAGTCAAGAACAGCTCAAAAAATCCCAAGGCCGAACCGATTGGAGCCGTCTCAACCCGAACTCCAGACTGGGCGGTGAAAGGGGGAACTACAGGTGCGGCTGAAGTTGGTGACTGCCAATCAGGGTTTGCCAGCACCTCAGGGACTCTAGGGGGTCTACGGGCCTGTCTGCGCGGTGGCTGCGACGGGGTAACTACTGCACGTGCCACCGTACCAGCTTCAACTGCCCTTCTGGTGCTCGCTACTTCACCAGGTTGTACGGCAGTGCTGGTACTAGGTCCAGGAAGGGCTACGCTGCTGGTGTATGCCTCACCACGTGATCCGGCAGCGACAGTCCCACTCTGCTGCTCTTGAAGCGGATCCTGCGTAACCTGTGGTCTAGCGACACGGGGCCGGGTACGCCTGGTGCTGCCAGGGACCTCCACCTCCTCGTCCGAACTTTGGGTCAGAGAGCCACTGCTTTCCACAGGTTCATATTCTGACCCGCTAGATTCGTCAGATGAGGGTTCCCACTCCTCATCCGACTGGGTCAGAATCCTGTAGGCCTCTTCAGAAGAATACCCCCTGTTTGACATTTTGGACTACTAAATTTAGGGGTATTCCCTGAGACTACCCAAGAAAAAAAGCAAACCTGTCTTACAAAGGGGAGGCTAGCGAAGTACCGGAGGCCGCTGCGGTTGATAAAAAATATCAAAACGGATTTTTTTATCGCCGCAGTGCGTGTAAAGTGAATGTGCAGTGATCAAAAAATAATAATTTTTTGTCACTGCGGTGGGGCGGGCGTGGGTGAACGCACGTGTGGGCGACCGATCAGGCCTGATCTGGCAAACACTGCGTTTTGGGTGGAGGGCGAACTAAAGTGACACTAATACTATTATAGATCTGACCGTGATCAGTTTTGATCACTTACAGATACTATAAAAGTACAAATGCTGATTAGCGATACGCTAATCAGCTAATAAAAGTGACTGCGGTGCGGTGGGGTGGGCTCTAACTGACGCTAACTACCTAACCAAGGGGCCTAAACTATCCCTAAAACCTAACAGTCAATACCAGTTAAAAAAAACAAGTGACAGTTTACACTGATCACTTTTTTTCCTTTCACTAGTGATTGACAGGGGCGATCAAGGGGTGATCAAAGGGTTAATTGGGGTGCAGGGGGGTGATCTGGGGCTAAGGTGTAGTGTTTGGTGTACTCACTGTGAAGTCTGCTCCTGTGCTGCATCCAACCGACGAAAAGGACCAGCACAGGAGCAGACAAGCCATATAACAGATCATATTTACTAATATGATCTGTTATATGGCTTGTGATTCGATTTTTTAAAAATCAGCAACCTGCCAGCGACGATCATTGGCTGGCAGGTTGCTGATGCAATTCTCCTCAAACTTTTGCCGGCCCGCGATGCGCATGCGCGGGCCGGCTGTGACCGAAATCTCGCGTCTCGCGAGAGGACGCGCCGGCGCGTCCACTCGGAATGAAACAACCACCTCCAGGACGCGTCTGTGCGTACAGCGGTCCGGAGGTGGTTAAGGGTGTTTAAGCTAGGGGAGCTGAGGTGGTTAATTAGGGGACATTTTTATGCGTGTTAAAGGGAAATTCTCTGAAATGTGCCCTGTTGGAGCCTAGAAAATTTTTATTTTACGCCACGGAAGTACGGGCCTTAAAAATTAGGCATTCACCTGACATAAAAGAAATTCTAATTATGCGGCTTGAGGTACATTATGCGGTCAATGGATAAACATTTTACTGTAGGCCAATGGACTGCAGGCCCCAAACATTAGGCATTTACCGGACGGAAAAGTTTAAGTGATTATGTGGATGGAGGTATATTACATAGTCAATGGATATCAATTTTACTGCTGGCCAGTACAAATACAGGTCAAATACATATGTTTAAAAAAACTACAAATATAAAATTGAATTAAAAACATGGCTAACGAAATCCCCCCTCTTGAAAAAAAAGCTAATAATAATAGTTGAAATTTGATAACACGTGGTCGTCACTGGTGTTAAATTTCCGAGGCCCCAAAAATTAGGCATTCACGGTACAGAAAAGATCAAGTAAGTATGTGGTTGGAGGTAGATTACACGGTCATTGGATATCAATTTTACAGCAGGCCAGTGGACTACAGGCCCCAAAAATTATGCATTCACCGTACAGAAAAGAACAAGTAAGTATGTGGCTGGAGGTATATTACACAGTCATTGGATATCAATTTTGCAGCAGGCCAGTGGGCTATAGGCCCCAAAAATTATGCATTCAGCGAAAAGAAAAGAACAAGTAAGTATGTGGCTGGAGGTAGATTACACGGTCATTGGATATCAATTTTACAGCAGGCCAGTGGACTACAGGCCCTAAAAATTATGCAATCAGCGGACAGAAAAGAGCAAGTATGTGGCTGAAGGTAGATTACACGGTCATTGGATATCAATTTTACAGCAGGCCAGTGAACTACAGGCCCCAAAAATTATGCATTCAACAAATAGAAAAGAACAAGTATGTGTCTGAAAGTAGATTACACAGTCATTGGATATCAATTTTACAGCAGGCCAATGGACTACAGGCCCCAAAAATTATGCATTCAACAGAAAGAAAGGAACAAGTAAGTATGTGGCAGGAGTTAGGCCTCTTTCAAATAGGCGTCATGGTTTTGGGCCGGAAAAGATGTGGATGTGTCGCGGGAAAATGCGCGACTTTTCCGCGCAAGTGCAAAACATTTTAATGCGTTTTGCACGCGCGTAATAAAAATCGGCATGCTTGGTACCCAAACCCGAACTTCTTCACAGAAGTTCGGGTTTGGGTTAGGTGTTGTGTAGACTGTATTATTTTTCCTTATAACATGGGTAGAAGGGAAAATAATAGCATTCTTAATACAGAATGCATAGTACAATAGGGCTGGAGGGGTTAAAACAAATAAAAAAATTATTTAACTCACCTTAATCCATTTGTTCGCTTAGCCAGGCTTCTCTTCTTTCTTCAGGACCTGGGTAAAGGACCTTTGATGACATCACTGCACTCATCACATGGTCCATCACATGATCCATCACCATGGTGATGGATCATGCGACGGACCATGTGATGAGTGCAGTGATGTCACCACAGGTCCCAGCAGATGTTCGTCACTAGATATCAATCACTGGATAATCAATTTTATAGCAGGCCAGTGGACTACAGGCCCCAAAAGTTATGCATTCAATGGACAGAAAAGATCAGGTGATTATCTGGCCGGAGGTATATTACACGGTCAATGGATATAAATTTTACAGCAGGCCAGTGGACTACAGGCCCCAAAAATTATGCATTCAGCAGAAAGAAAAGAACAAGTATGTATGTGGCTGGAGGTAGATTACACGGTCATTGGATATCAATTTTACAGCAGGCCATTGGACTACTTAGTGATGAGCGGCAGGTCCCATATTCGAATTAGCGATATATTGCGAATATTCGCTAGAATATTTGTTTCATATTCGCTAGAATATTTGTTTCATATTCGCGAATATTCGCTAGAATATTCGTTTCATATTCGCGAATATTTGTAGTCGAGATTATTTTCGCGATTGCGATTAATCTAAAATGTAAAAATCGTGTAATGCGAAGTTGATCAAAAAAGAATATACAGCAGTAAATATAGTGCTATATATTCATTTTAAGAATATTTGTCATATTCTAAAACAAGAATATATAGCAATATAGTGAATATTTGGGAAAATACAAACAGAGCAATTTAGCTAAGCTAATATAGAGCTATAATATTTTTTTTTTAATAGTGTACATTTTTTTCAAAATTGGAGTTCAGAAGAGAAGAAAAAAATAAGACTATAAAAAAAGATTATAGCGCTATATTAGCTAAATTGCTCTATATTTGTATTTAGCAAATATTCGCTATATTGCTATATATTCTTGTTTTAGAATATGACGAATATTCTAAAAAACGAATATATAGCAATTTAGTGAATATATTTGTTATTTAGAATATTCGCCTTTTCCCCCCAAATCTGTACAGTTGTTCGCATACTCCTCCCTGACAAGCATCACCTTCACCATTGGAACGCCTGTGGGTTAGAATATACGATCGGATCTGAGTTTTCCTTGCAATCGTGAAAACTTAGATCCGATGGTATATTCTAACCCACAGGCGTTCCCATGGTGACGGGGACGCTTGTCAAGGAGGAGTATGCGAACAACTGTACAGATTGAGAAAAAAAAAAGGCGAATATTCTAAATAGCAAATATATTCGCTTTATTGCTATATATTGTTTTTTTTTTATAATATTAAATTTTTTTCCATATGAAAACATTATTCCTATCTGCTTAAGTTGCTTGTGGGCCAATGACTCATTGGCCCACAAGCAAGAAGCAGTGAGGAATCATGTATTCAGATGTTAAAAATGACGATTATTCGATATAGCGAATATATAGCACTATATTCGAAATATTAGCAAATTCTCGAAGTTGCGATATTTGCAAAAAAAATTGTTATTCGAATATTCGCACTCAACGCTATGGACTACATGCCCCAAAAATTATGCATTCAGCGGACAAAAAAGAACAAGTATGTGGCTGGAGGTAGATTACACGGTCATTGGATATCAATTTTACAACAGGCCAGTGGACTACAGGCCCCAAAAATTATGCATTCAGCGGACAGAAAAAGATCAAGTTATTATGTGGCTGGAGGTATATAAGACGGTCAATGGATATCAATTTTACTGAAGACCAGTACAAATATAGGTCAAATACATATGTTTAAAAGAACTAAAAATATAGAAATATAAAATTGCATTAAAAACGTGGCTAACAAAATCCCCCCCTAATGATAATAGTTGAAACACGTGGTTGTCACAGGTGTTGAATTCCTCCGAGGCCCAAAACATTAGGCATTCAATGGACAGAAAAGGCCTTTTATGCTTCATTATTTAAATAATTCAGGGACCATTATTTGTTCTGGGTGGTGGCAGATATGTGTGGGCTGGCATGAGGAAATTCAATTAAACGTGGTTGTCACAGGTGTTGAATTCCTCC
This sequence comes from Bufo bufo, assembly GCF_905171765.1. NCBI lineage: Eukaryota > Metazoa > Chordata > Amphibia > Anura > Bufonidae > Bufo > Bufo bufo. The sequence continues at coordinate 389,469,149 of NC_053389.1, forward strand.
CAGATCCATACCTCATTCTTTTTTATAAATGTGAGGTAGTCCACACTGTCGTGAGCTAGGAGAGTGTGCTTATCGGTCACGATCCCCCCTGCTGCAATGAACGTCCTTTCGGATAGGACACTGGACGAGGGGCAAGCCAAGAGTTCCACGGCAAATTGTGCCAGCTCTGGCCACAGGCCAAGCCTGCACACCCAGTAGTCCAGGGGTTCCTCGCTTCTCACAGCATCCACATCGGCCGTTAACCCGATGTAGTCGGACACCTGCTGGTCTAGGTGTTCCCTGAGGCTGGATCCAGATGGCAGCTGTCGATAGGTTGCCTGTAAGAATGATCTCATATCCGAAGTGACCAACACATTTTTAAACTGCCCTCTTCTTGCATGAGCTGTTGGATTGGTACCCGCACCTGTTTCTCTGTGAGTGGAAATTCCTCAACCAGCGCCCGCAAAAGCAGAATGCAGTATTTCTGGAAGCAAGGCCTGGAAGTGCTGCATTCTGACAGCCCTCTGTGATGCTGGTAACATATCCACTATTTTGTGTTTGTATGAAAAATATGTACAGGTAGCACTACTGTGTCAGGTCTCCCGGATGGGTGCTCTCAGCCGACAGATTGACCCAATCTACAAAAAATTTGCTATTTATCAAGAAAAGGCTGGGCACTCACTACTACCTGGAGTAAGTGGTATTTTATTATAAAAATATTCAGATAAAATCAATAACCATAAACAGTGAATAAAATCATGAATTATAAAATGATGCATATAATAGATGGTCTGGCCAGACCTAAAATGAAATAATCCACTCCAGTAGAATTTGAAAATATGAGGAACTATTGGGAGGATTCGTCTTGAATCTGTTCCCACTGCAGTATAACCATCGATATAATAATCAAAATATAATTATTTATCGCATACCATTCGATTATGATATTCAATTAAAATGTTTGGATCAAGCTTGAATAGACTTAAAAAATCTAAATAGATAATCAACTCCACAACCAACAAAATCACTTTAGTTATCCTCTATACGGTGTGTTTTACTCGCAAGCCAGGTCCGATCCGGTGTATAGACCGCGGTGTCCGGCACCAGGCACCCCGCTCCTGCTTACTCATGTGAGTGTCGAATATTTCACTAGAGGCATGTAGTATATTGAAAATGTTTTTTTTTCTGTGATGTCAAAGATGTCTCGATTACTGTATTCTTTGCCAACATCTACTTTATGCGGGTGTTTTCCCAACTGGTGCCAGTGACTTCATACGTACTTCCGGTTCATGGGATGTCACAAACTTAGGTATAGTTGTGAACATTTTACCATGAATTTTGAAATATTTGTTGTAGATTGTGGTTGTCTTTATGTTGTAAAGGAGGATCCAAATCAAACGCGTTTCGGGACTCTAAGTGGCCCCTTCCTCAGTGGTTCCTCATATTTTCGAGGTCTACTGGAGTGGATTGTTTCATTTTAGTTCTGGCTAGACCATCTATTATATGCATCATTTTATAATTCATGATTTTATTCACTGTTTATGGTTATTGATTTTATCTGAATATTCTTATAATAAAATACCACTTACTCCAGGTAGTAGTGAGTGCCCAGCCTTTTCTTGGTATATATTTTGTGTTTGTACCTGGAGTCTAAGTACGTTGCCACCCAGTGCGGGTCCTTGCCCTTTATGCTTTTTATACGGGGTCCCTCTTCAAACACTGGAGCATGAAGGCCCCCATTTGCACTAAATTGGAATCGGTGGAATGGCCTGGCTCCTGCTCATCGTCTAGGATAAGGTCATTCTCTGTCTCCTCCCCCCAGCCACAGACAATACCAGGGATCCCAGAAAAGTTTAAAACATGCTCTTCTTCTCCTCACCCACACCGAGACCATCCTCCTCTGACTCCTCTTCAAACTCCTGTTGACTTGTTACAGATGGATTAGCCCCCCCGGGAATTCATACAGCATTGTGACTTCCTCATCTTCCTGCTCCTCGACGGCTTGATCAATGACACGATGCAATGCCTGCTCCAGAAAGAAGGTATAAGGTACGATGTCACTGATGGTGCCCTGGCTCCGACTGACCAGTTTGGTGATCTAATCAAAAGGCCGTAGAAGTCTGCATGCGTCCGCATGAGCAACTACTGGTGCGTTAAAAAAAAAAAAGCTCCCCAGAAACTGTCCTGCTGCAGAGTTCGTACAGGTAGTCGTTAACTGCACATTTCTGCTGGAGCAGCCTATCAATCATATACAAGGTGGATTACCATTGCGTCGGGCAGTCACAAATCAGACGTCTGACGGGCAGGTGGTGTCGCCGCTGAACTTCAGCAAGGCGAGCCATGTCAGTGTAAGGCCTTCTAAAATGGCCAGAAATTTTCCTGGCCTGCCACAAGACGTCCTGGACCCCGTGGTATTTGGCAACGATTCGCTGCACGACGTGTGCCATGCACGGCATGTGTCTCATTTTGCCCTGTTTCAGCGCACTCAGCAGAGTGGCACCGTTTTCACACACCACTTTACCAACTGTCAAATTGAGCGGGGTTAGCCACTGATTGGCCTGTGACCGCAAAGCTGAAAGGAGTGCAGGACCGGTGTGGCTCTTGGCTTCCAGGCACAACAGCCGCAGCACAGGATGGCAACGTCTCACCTCGCACGTCGAATAGGTTCTGGGGAGCTTGTGGAGTGCAGCAGAAGAGGCGGTAGCAGTAGAAAAGGAGGAGTCAGCCGAGGAGGAGACGGAGGATGGAGTAGGAGGAAGAGGAGGAGAAGAAGAGGCAGGCCTAGATGCAATCCCTGGCGGTAACACCAAATCCATAAGGGTGCCACCGGTTGCATGCTTTAAAAGTTATGTGCCTTCCCTGGCCGTGTTTGCTAGACCATGTGTGTGTGGTCAGATGTATCTTGACAATGACACTGTGTGCCAGAGATACATTCACTTGCCGCTGAAAATGGCCATATAGCTCTGGGATGCCCTTCTGGGAGAAATATTTCCTTCCTGGGACGTTCCATTGTGGGGTGCCAATGGCCACATATTTTCTAAAGGCCTCTGAGTACACCAGTTTATATGACAGTAGTTGGCATGTTAGCAGTTCCGACAAGCAGGCAGTCAGACGTTGGGCAAGAGGGTTATCCGGCGTCATCATCTTTTTATGCTCGAACATTTGGGCCAAGGAGGCCTGCCTTTTGCCATATGAATGCGACGATGGCACAGTGGAAGGTGGAGTGGAGGACAAATGGGAGGAGAGAGGAGGAGGAGGAGAAGAGGCAGGACGTGGAGCGCCGGGAGTGTGGCTTTGTGGGTTCTGATGGTGTTGCTCCCACTGGGCTCGGTGATGGGAGGCCAGGTGCCTTCTTAAGGTGGTTATCCCTAGGTGAGTGTTGGGCTTACCGCGACTTATGCGTTGACAACACAGACTGCAGATGGCAACACTATTGTCAGCAACGAAAACATTAAAAAAAAGCCCACACTGTGGAGCCATGTGCCGGTCCTCCTGGGAGCGCCAGATATGACCGTGCATGGAGGATGGCTCTTTCCAGATACATTAGCAGTCTTCTTTTTGCCTCCTGTGCACTGTAAGTTCTGCCTGCTTCTCCTCCCTATCTGCTGCTCCATCTCTCCCTCTGGACTCCCCTCCTCTTCATCTCTTGTGGGCACCCAAGTGACGTCCAACGACATGTCATCATCTTCACCTTCACCACCACTGACATTAGAGATCTCGGAGTAGGCAGCAACAGCGGGGACCACCCTCCTTGGGCTGATCTGGGTACTGTCGTCAGACTGCTGGGTGGCGACCGCTGATACCTCCTCTTCCTGATCCAATGCCAAGAATGGCTGCGCATCGGTAATGTCTTGGAATGGATGGGAAGATAATTCCTCTGACTCGAACGGAGGGGATATGGTGGTGGTGGTGTCTTTGGGGGTGCACACAGCAGAGAGTGAAGAGGGTGCAGATAGAGAGGATGAGGAGGGTGCAGAAGCGGAAGGCTGAGTGAGCCACTCAACCAACTCTGGTGCGCCCTTTGATGTAATCGCACGCACCTTCTGCAACTTTCCACTTAGGCTCCGGCCTGGTACACCTGCCCGACCCCTATCACCCCTGCGGAATGGCCTGCCTCTTCCTCTGCCTGTCATTTTCAAAAAGAACCTGTAACAAAGTCCCTATAGAAGAGCAGTATTTGTGTAAGAAGGAATATCACACCCCTGCCTCAATAGTTTTTTTGGGGGGGGCAACTGGTATATCACACCAGTAGAAATTATTTGTTCCAATAGCGTTTGCCACTCTGTGTAGCTGCGATAACGCAGCAGAACCGCACACAAATTCTGCACTACCCAGAAAGTATATTATAAGTATATCACACCCCTGCCTCAATCAGTTTTTTTGGGGGCAGCTGGTATACCACACCAGTTGAAATTATTTGTTCGAAGAGCGTTTGTCACTGTGTAGCTTCAGTAACGCAGCAGAACGGCACACAACTGCTGCACAATACAAATGCACTCTAATATACTTATAATATACTTTCTAACATAGAAAGTATATCACACACCTCATTAAGTCACACCTATCAATAGCACACCTATAACAGTCCTTAAAAGGACTTTTGTGGCCCTTTTAGCTAGCGTTTGGTGTATCTACCAGTTTGTCCCTGCTCCACACAGCAACCTCTCCCTACACTAGAAAAAGACTAAATGTAAAATGGCGGTTTTATTTATAAGGTAGGGGGTGCGTCCATGTGCTTAAACGTCTCAATTGGCTGTCCTGTACCACCTAATGGATATGTCATGGGTCAAAGTTCTTCACAATGTAAAAGAATATGGTGCCGGCGGACATCGCCATATGTTCGCCCATTCGTCGACCCGCGAACGAGAAAAGTTCACCATGAAACAACCGCTGGGCGAAACGCAAGGCCATTTCTAGTCATCACATGTTCAGGCCCATCTGAAGTTTGCCAATGACCATCTGGATGATCCAAAGTAGGCATGGGAGAAAATCATGTGGTCAGATGAGACCAAAGAAGAACTTTTTGGTATAAACTTCACTCGTCATGTTTGGAGGAAAAAGAAGGATGAGTTGCATCCCAAGAACACCATCCCTACTGTGAATCATGGGGGTGGTTATATCATGCTTTGGGGGTGCTTTTCTGGGGGGGAGGACGACACTGCACTGTATTAAGGAGAGGATGAATGGGGCCATTTATTGTGAGATTTTGATCAACAACCTCCTTCCCTCAGTCAGTTAATTGAAGATGGGTCATGGCTGGGTCTTCCAGGTGGAAGTGGAAGCCGAACAGGCTGGTCCCTCTCACCAACTGCATCCCCCCCCCGCCCCCCCCAGTTCCTGATGAGGAAGAAGAAGAGGAGGAGGAGGAGGATATCACCAGCCCCCATCAGGAGGGTAAATATGTGCACACAGCAATATAATACTTTATCCATAACATGTACAGAGATACTAGATAACATACTGTACTGAACTATCACTAACTAATCAACTATATAATCATCATAAATATCATTAAAGAAAATTGCAATGTAAATCAGTGCTTTGACAAATACTCCACACAATGCAATAATTGCCTCAGAATCTTAATTTAATGTTTTTGTTTTTTCATCCTAACAGTTCTCTGTAAATAGAAAAAAAAATATCCAGCAGCAGGATGAGGATGCAGAAACAGTGCTAGAGATAAAAAAAAAACATCAAAAAAATATTAGGGAGCAGCAAAGGCAGTTGAATCAGCAGCTGCGCCAACTCGAAAAGAAGGTGCATCAGCTGGAGGAGAGGCATAGTAAGGGCAAACAGGAGGCTGCTGGACCTCCATAAGGAACTAAAACAGTTGCCTTAGAGCAGTGGTTCTTAACCTTGTTGGAGGTACTGAACCCCACCAGTTTCATATGCGCATTCACCGAACCCTTCTTAATTGGAAAAATTAAATATGATTTTTTTCAAATTCAAAACATAGGTATATATTTATACATAGGTGCACAAAGTGAATAAAACCATTAAAGAACAAAACCATTAAGAACAAAGAACAAAACCATTAAAACATGATTTTCACACAAAAATAAAAACATAATAATTAATATTTACTGCAAATCAGTGTGACTTCTGCTGTTGTCTTTCAGAGACCAGGTCAGAAATGCGCGGCTTTACCTTGGCAAGTGCCACTCTCATGTCATTTTCACAACAAAGTCTGTTCCTTTTCTTCGTTTTTATGTCCAGCATCCTTGAAAAGGATTGCTCGCAAAGACATGTTGTAACAAACGGTATGAAAAACTCCAGAGCTTTCTTAGCAATAACAGGGTACGTTACCATTTGTTGACACCAAAACGTTGAGAGAGTTGTTGTTCTGAAGAGTTGCTGTTGAACCTGGCTCTTCTGAAGTTCAATGATTTCATCAAGGTATTCATCATTGACATCTGTTGTCTCAACACTAAATGTGAACGGCTGTCTCACCCATGCTGGATATGACTCTCTTGTAGGGAAGTATCCATCAAGAGACGTTGCAAGCTCATCTAAGTGCGTGGCAATTGCTTGCTTCAGTTCCGTGGGTACAGAAATGTCTCTGATTCCAGATACATCTTCGATCTTACTTACACAGTCGTCTAGCAGGGGAAAGTTTGCGAAGTTATCGTTCTCAATTCGTATTTTCCATAACGGTAGCTTTTTTTGAAAAGCCTTCTGGTTTTCTTCCGCTTCGATGATGTTGACTCCACCACCCTGCATCTGTTGATTGAGATGATTTAGAGCTGCAAAGATATCAGTCATGTACGCTAAAATGAGAATGAACTCAGAATCTTTGAAGCAATCTGCATGACAATGTTGGTGCTCTTGCAAAAACAGGGCTAATTCCACACGCACGGCAAAAACACGATTCAACACCTGTCCCCGGGATAACCACCGAACGTTGGAATGGTACAGAAGTACCTCAAATTCAGATCCCATTTCTTTACACAGCTCCCTGAAGATGCGGTGCCTCAGAGCACTATTTTGCACATAGTTCACACATTCCACTACAATTTTTAATACTTCTGCAAGTTTTGGAGGCAAGGTTTTTGTTGCCAATGCATGCCTATGCAGAATACAATGCGTAACAATGATGTGTGGTGCATCGGCTTTCACTAGCGCACCAAAACCAGACTTTCTTCCCAGCATGGCTGGAGCTCCATCCGAACAAACTGCAGAAACCATATCCCACGAAAGATTGTTGTCTTTGAAGAAGTCATCCACAAGTTTCTTCACATCGGCTGCCTTAGTTGTTGTTGTAAGAGGCTTACAAAATAAAAACTCTTCCTTTATCACGTCGTCTTTCACATAGCGCACGAATACTGCAAGCTGGCTTAGATTGGAGACGTCTGTGGTCTCGTCGAGTTGAAGGCTGAATTTTGCCGGGCTTGAAATCAGATCTGCAACTATTTGAGCCAAGATGTCTTTGCTCATGTCCTCTATTCTGTCGCTGATGGTGTCATTTGAAAGAGGAATTTGGGATAACTTAACTTCAGCCGCTTTTCCCAGCATGATATTCGCTGGTTTTATGAGTGTTTCACCAATGGTGTGGGGTTTGCCCTGCTTTGCGATCAGGTAAGCAACTTCGTACGATGCTATGAGGATCGGTTTGTTGATGGGTACAAAGCCGAGAACAGGCAGACTAGCCTTTTCATCGAATCTGGCTCTCCTCACCTTGAATTCAGCGAGCGTTGTGTTCTTGTATTTTCCATCTCCATGCAGCTTAAGGAAGTGTTCTCTTAGTTTTGCCGGTGCTAGACTAGAATTGCTCAACTTGGCATTGCAAATCATACAGTTAGGACGCTGACTCCCATCACGTTCCGTTATACATGTGAATCCATATTGTACATATTCGTCCGACCACTTTCTTTTTTTGCTCGACATAGTTAGTATAAAGGGATAGGCCAAGCGATGTTGCGTGATCACCTGCAGCCAATGATGGACAAGCGGGGCGAGTCGGGTGTGTGTCTTGACCTCCAGGGCCGGACTGGGGATACAAAGCAGCCCTGGAAAAAAAAATCTATGTCAGCCCCATAAGTCACTGCGCCTAATACACTGCTGCCCCCTCCCCACCACTATCTAATACACTGCTGCCCCCTCCCCACCACCCCCAATACACTGCTGAACACCCTCCCACCCCCCTAATACACTGCTTATCCCCTCCCACCCCCTAATAAACTGCTGACCCCCCTCCCAACCTCCTAATACACTACTGACCCCCAGCCACCCCAATACACTGCTGACCCCCCAGTCCCTCAATACACTGCTGACCCCCTCCCAAAACAATCCCAGCCCCCCTAATACAATGATGACCCCCTTCCCAGCCCCCCTAATTCACTGCTGACCCCCCTCCTAGCCACCCCAATACACTGCTGACCCCCCATACTTGCCACCCCAATACACTGCTGACCACCACCCTCCCAGCCCCCCCAATACACTGCTGGCCCCTCCAATACAATGCTGACCCCTTAAATGCAATACACAATAGGTCCTCCAAGCCCCTTTACTCTTACCTGTAGTACAACAGGTCAGCTTAGCTCAGTGATGCCGGTGTCTGTGTGCAGGAGGGACAGGATGCCGCCACCATGCTGTGCAGTCACTAGATCCGCCGCCGCGCAGCCGCTGGATATGACGTCATGTCGTCATATGCCGCTCACATCCGGCGGCTGGCGGAAGCAAAATCATTGCGCTCGCTCGGCTCTTCTGATCATGAGCCGCAGTGGGCGCAAAAGGAGTCTGAGTAACAGGAAATAAATATTTTCCTGTCTTGTGGCATTTACCTATCAAAGCGGCCCCCCAGGGCCGGCGGCCGAACCCGCGAGACTGACTCACCGAACCCCTGGAGTTCGATCGAACCCAGGTTAAGAACCACTGCCTTAGAGGCATATTTGGTCATCTACATTGTTAATAAATATTTTGTTACGTTCTAACGTGTGCTTTCATTTGTTTAGATTGTTTTTGAATAATTTTAACCTATAAGGTTGCAGGAAGTTCCCATTAGTCCTGGGCCAAACTCGTCAGAATCAGGACAGACAGAAACAGCAGGTAAAGGCAACGGTGGATTAAATGGCCTACACAAAACTCAGCAGGATCAGGTCAGACAGTAGCAGCAGCAGGTACATGGTAACGGTGTGCTGAGAGACAGAATAAAAAAAAATAAAGGAAATCAAATTGTATGATTTTTAAAGAATTTATTTGTCTTGCACTTCTGAACATAAGTATTTGAATACCTGAGAAACAGCAATAATTCTGTCTCTCAAAGATCTGTTACTGTGCCTTTAAAAAGTCCACCTCTACTCCACTCATTAATCTAATAGTAGCACATGTCTGAGCTCTTTAAAGACATCTGTCCACCCCACAGTCAGTCAGACGCCAACTACTACCATGTTCAAGACCAAAGAGCTGTCAAAAGTGGACTAAGGGCTACAGGGCAATTGCCAAGCAGATTGGTGAAAATAGATCAACTGTTGGAGCAATTGTTACAAAATGGAAGAGGTTAAAGATGACTGTCAGTCTCCCTCGGACTGGGGCTCCATGCAAGAGCTCACCTCGGGGGATATCACTGATGATAAGAAAGGTGAGGTATCAGCCCAGAACTACAAGGGAGGAGCTTGTCAATGACATGAAGAGAACTGGGACCACAGTTTCAAAGGTCACTGTCGGTAGAACACTACGCCGTCATGGTTACAAAACATGCATTGTATGGAAGGTTCCACTAGTGATGGACGAACATCGGCTGGGATGGTTCGCAAATGCGGGCGAACATGAAAAACCTTCAGCTCATATTTGCAGCATCCAAATACTTTGTAAAAGTGCACAAATAGTCCCACAACATGGACAGTGAAATACTAGAGGGGGATCAATGACAAAAATTCCAACAAAATTTTTTATTTTAGGCCACGGAAGTACGGGCCTTAAAAATAAGGCATTCACCTGACATAAAAGAAATTCTAATTATGCGGCTTGAGGTACATTATGCGGTCAATGGATAAAAATTTTACTGTAGGCCAATGGACTGCAGGCCCCAAACATTAGGCATTTACCGGACAGAAAAGTTTAAGTGATTATGTGGCCGGAGGTATATTACATAGTCAATGGATATCAATTTTACTGCTGGCCAGTACAAATACAGGTCAAATTCATATGTTTAAAAAAACTACAAATATAAAATTGATCTAAAAACATGGCTAACGAAATCCCCCCTCTTGAAAAAACCCCTAATAATAATAGTTGAAATTATTACATGGTAGTCACTGGTGTTAAATTTCCGAGGCCCCAAAAATTATGCATTCACGGTACAGAAAACAACAAGTAAGCATGTGGCTGAAGGTAGATTACACGGTCATTGGATATCAATTTTGCAGCAGGCCAATGGACTACAGGCCCCAAAAATTATGCATTAAGCGAACAGAAAAGAACAAGTAAGTATGTGGCTGGAGGTAGATTACACGGTCATTGGATATCAATTTTGCAGCAGGCCAATGGACTACAGGCCCCAAAAATTATGCATTAGGCGAACAGAAAAGAACAAGTAAGTATGTGGCTGGAGGTAGATTACACGGTCATTGGATATCAATTTTGCAGCAGGCCAATGGACTACAGGCCCCAAAAATTATGCATTCAACAGAAAGAAAAGAACAAGTAAGTACATGGCAGGAGTTAGGCCTCTTTCACACGGGCGTCATAGTTTTGGGCCGGATAAGATGTGGGTGCGTCGCGGGAAAATGCGCGATTTTCCGCGCGAGTGCAAAACATTTTAATGCGTTTTGCATGCGCGTAATAAAAATCGACATGTTTGGTACTCTAACCTGAACTTCTTCACAGAAGTTTAGGTTTGGGTTAGGTGTGGTGTAGATTGTAATATTTTCCCTTTTAACATGGTTAGAAGGGAAAATAATAGCATTCTTAATACAGAATGCATAGTACAATAGGGCTGGAGGGGTTAAAAAAAATAAAAAAATTATTTAACTCACCTTAATCCACTTGTTCGCACAGCCAGGCTTCTCTTCTTTCTTCTTTCTTCAGGACCTGGGTAAAGGACTTTTGATGACATCACTGCGCTCATCACATGGTCCATCACATGATCCATCACCATGGTGATGGATCATGTGACGGACCATGTGATGAGTGCAGTGACATCAACACAGGTCCCGGCAGATGTTCGTCACTAGATATCAATCACTAGATAATCAATTTTATAGCAGGCCCGTGGACTACAGGCCCCAAAAGTTATGCATTCAATGGACAGAAAATATCAGGTGATTATGTGGCCGGAGGTATATTACACGGTCAATGGATATCAATTTTACAGCAGGCCAGTGGACTACAGGCCCCAAAAATTATGCATTCAGCAGAAAGAAAAGAACAAGTATGTATGTGGCTGGAGGTAGATTACACGGTAATTGAACAAAATAAGAACAAAATAAGACTATAAAAAAAGATTATAGCGCTATATTACCTAAATTGCTCTATATTTGTATTTAGCGAATATTCGCTATATTGCTATATGTTCTTGCTTTAGAATATGACGAATATTCTAAAAAACGAATATATAGCAATTTAGTGAATATATTCGTTATTTAGAATATTTGCCTTTTTTCCCCCCAATCTGTATAGTTGTTCGCATACTCCTCCCCGACAAGCATCCCCGTCACCATTGGAACGCCTGTGGGTTAGAATATACTATCGGATCTGAGTTTTCCCTGCGATCGTGAAAACTTAGATCCGATGGTATATTCTAACCCACAGGCGTTCCCATGGTGACGGGGATGCTTGTCGGGGAGGAGTATACGAACAACTGTACAGATTGAGAAAAAAAAATAAAAATAATATTCTAAATAACGAATATATTCGCTTTATTGCTATATATTGTTTTTTTTGAATATTAGTCATTTTTTTTCCATATGAAAACATTATTCCTTCCTGCTTAAGTTGTTTGTGGGCCAATGACTCATTGGCCCACAAGTAAGAAGCAGTGAGGAATCAGGTTTTCAGATGTAAAAAAATGACGAATATTCGATATAGCGAATATATAGCACTATATTCAAAATATTAGCAAATTCTCAAAGTTGCGATATTTGCACCAAAAAAAATTGTTATTTGAATATTCGCGCTCAACGCTATGGACTACAGGCCCCAAAAATTATGCATTCAGTGGACAAAAAAGTATGTGGCTTTAGGCAGATTACATGGTCATTGGATATCAATTTTACAACAGGCCAGTGGACTACAGGCCCCAAAAATTATGCATTCAGCGGACAGAAAAGATCAAGTTATAAAAACATGGCTAACAAAATCCCCCCTAATGATAATAGTTGAAACACTTGGTCGTCACAGGTGTTGAATTCCTCCGAGGCCCAAAACATTAAGCATTCAACAGACAGAAAAGGCCTTTTTTGCTTCATTATTTACATAATACAGGGACCATTATTTGTTCTGGGTGGTGGAAGATATGTGTGGGCTGGCATGAGGAAATTCAATTAAACGTGGTTGTCACAGGTGTTGAATTCCTCCGAGATCCATACCTTATTCTTTTTTATAAATGTGAGGTAGTCCACACTGTCGTGAGCTAGGAGAGTGCGCTTATTGGTCACGATCCCCCCTAATGCTCTGAACGTCCTTTCGGATGGGACACTGGACGAGGGGCAAGCCAAGAGTTCCATGGCAAATTGTGCCAGCTGTGGCCACAGGTCAAGCCTGCACACCCAGTAGTCCAGGGGTTCCTCACTTCTCATAGCATCCACATCGGCCGTTAACCCGATGTAGTCGGACACCTGCTGGTCTAGGTGTTCCCTGAGGCTGGATCCAGATGGCAGCTGTCGATGGGTTGGCTGCAAGAATGATCTCATATCCGAAGTGACCAACACATTTTCAAACTGCCCTCTTCTTGCATGAGCTGTTGGATTGGTACCCACACCTGTTTCTCTGTGAGTGGAAATTCCTCTGCCAGCACCCACAAAAGCAGAATGCAGTATTTCTGGAAGCAAGGCCTGGAAGTGCTGCATTCTGACAGCTCTCTGTGATGCTGGTAACATGTCCACTATTTTGTGTTTGTAAGAAAAATATGTACAGGTAGCACTACTGCGTCAGGTCTCCCGGATGGGTGCTCTCAGCCGACAGATTCACCCAATCTATAAAAAATTTGCTATATATCAAGAAAAGGCTGGGCACTCACTACTACCTGGAGTAAGTGGTATTTTATTATAAAAATATTCAGATAAAATCCAGGGGCGTAGCTAAAAGCTTATGGGCCCTAGTGCAAGAGTTCAGCTGGGGCCCCCCTTCCCTCAGTGCTTGTTGGAAAGGAGCAGGGGAGCATGTAGCCTTCCTGCTGCCTGAGGCAAACTTTGAAAGGGCACCGCCTCATGCCATATTATTGACCTAACCCCTTCCCTCCAGCCAGAGGTGTAAATTGACCAGCAAGCACTTCCTAAAATACCAGTGTTTTATGTGGCACAAGGGTCTTTGGGCCCCTCAGGCTCTCTGCTACCTCTGCACACCCTATAGCTATATTCACCATAAACCGTGAATAAAATCATGAATTATAAAATGATGCATATAATAGATGGTCTGGCCAGACCTAAAATGAAACAATCCACTCCAGTAGAACTCAAAAATATGAGGAACTATTGGGAGGATTCGTCTTCAATCTGTTCCCACTGCAGTATAACCATCGATATAATCAAAATATAATTATTTATCGCATAAAATTTCTGTGCGTTTTTCACGATTTTGACAATGTTTGCATAAAAATCTGTGTGTTTCCACAATCAATGTTCAATTATTCTTATATTTATAGTCTTAGAACCGAACCATTCGATTATGATATTCAATTAATATGTTCGTATCAAGCTTGAATAGACTTAAAAAAATCGAAATAGATCTTCAGAAACTGTCCTGCCGCAGAGTTCATACAGGTAGTCGTTAACTGCACATTTCTGCTGGAGCAGCCTATCAATCATATACAAGGTGGATTTCCATTGCTTCGGGCAGTCACAAATTAGACGTCTGACGGGCAGGTGGTGTTGCCGCTGAACTTCAGCAAGGCGAGCCATGGCAGTGTAAGATCTAAAATGGCCAGAGATTTTCCTGGCCTGCCGCAAGACATCCTGTACCCCGTGGTATTTAGCAACGAATCGCTGCACGACTAAGTTCAGGACGTGTGCCATGCACGGCACGTGTCTCATTTTGCCCTGTTTCAGCGCACTCAGCAGATTGGCACCGTTGTCGCACACCACTTTACCAACTGTCAAATTGAGTTGGGTTAGCCACCGATCGGCCTGTGACCGCAAAGCTGAAAGGAGTGCAGGAACGGTGTGGCTCTTGGCTTCCAGGCACAACAGCCGCAGCACAGGATGGTAACGTCTCACCTGGCACGTCGAATAGGTTCTAATGAGCTTGGGGGCCGCAGCAGAAGAGGCGGTAGCAGTGGAAAAGGAGGAGTCAGCCGAGGAGGAGACAGAGGATGGAGTATGAAGAGGAGGAGGAGAAGAAGAGGCAGGCCTAGATGCAATCCCTGGCGGTAACACCAAATCCATAAGGGTGCCACCGGTTGCATGCTTTAAAAGTTATGTGCCTTCCCTGGCCGTGTTTGCTAGACCATGTGTGTGTGGTCAGATGTATCTTGACAATGACACTGTGTGCCAGAGATATATTCACTTGCCGCTGAAAATGGCCATATAGCTCCGGGAAATATTTCCTTCCTGGGACCTTCCATTGTGGTGTGCCAATGGCCACATATTTTCTAAAGGCCTCTGAGTACACCAGTTTATATCACAGTAGTTGGCGTGTTAGCAGTTCCGACAAGCAGGCAGTCAGAAGTTGGGCAAGAGGGTTATCCGGCGTCATCATCGTTTTATGCTCGAACATTTAGGCCAAGGAGGCCTGCCTTTTGCCAGATGAATGCGATGATGGCACAGTGGAAGGTGGAGTGGAGGACAAATGGGAGGAGAGAGGAGGAAGAAAAGAGGCAGGACATGGAGCGCCGGGAGTGTGGCTTTGATGGTTCTGACGGTCTTGCTCCCACTGGGCTCGGTGATGGGAGGCCAGGTGCCTTCCTAATGTGGTCGTCCCTAGGTGAGTGTTGGGCTTACCGCGACTTATGTGTTGACAGCACAGGCTGCAGATGGCAACACTATTGTCAGCAGCGAAAACGTAAAAAAAAAGCCCACACTGTGGAGCCATGTGCTGGCGTCCTGGGAGCGCCAGATATGACCATGCATGATGGATGGCTCGTTCCAGATACATTAGCAGTCTTCTTTTTGCCTCCTGTGCACTGTAAGTTCTGCCTGCTTCTCCTCCTTCTCCTCCCTATCTGCTGCTCCGTCTCTCCCTCTAAACTCCCCTCCTCTTCATCTCTTGTGGGAACCCAAGTGACGTCCAACGACATGTCATCATCTTCACCTTCACCACCACTGACATTAGAGATCTCAGAGTAGGCAGCAACAGCGGGGACCACCCTCCTTGGGCTGATCTGGGTACTGTCGTCAGACTGCTGGGTGGCGACCGCTGATACCTCCTCTTTCTGATCCAATGCCAAGAATGGCTGCGCATCGGTAATGTCTTGGAATGGATGGGAAGATACTTCCTCTGACTCGAACGGAGGGGATATGGTGGTGATGGTGTCTTTGGGGGTGCACACAGCAGAGAGTGAAGAGGGTGCAGAAAGAGAGGATGAGGAGGGTGCAGAAGCGGAAGGCTGAGTGAGCCACTCAACCAACTCTGGTGCGTCATTTGACGTAATTGCACGCACCTTCTGCAACTTTCCACTTAAACTCCGGCCTGGTGCCCCTGCCCGACCCCTATCACCCCTGTGAAATGGCCTGCCTCTTCCTCTGCCTGTCATTTTCAAAATGACCCTGTAACAAAGTCCCTATAGAAGAGCAGTATTTGTGGAAGAAGGAATATCACACCCCTGCCTCAATCAGTTTTTTTCGGGGGCAACTGGTATATCACACCAGTAGAAATTATTTGTTTCAATAACGTTTGCCACTCTGTGTAGCTGCGGTAACACAGCAGAACCGCACACAAATGCTGCACTACCTAAATGCACTATATAGAAAGTATATTATAGGTATATCACACCCCTGCCTCAATCAGTTTTTTTGGGGGGTCAACTTGTATATCACACCAGTTGAAATTATTTGTTCAATAGCGTTTGTCACGCTGTGTAGCTGCGGTAACGCAGCAGAACTGCAATCAAATGCTGCACTACCTAAATGCGCTATATATAAAAAGTATAGTATTGGTATATCACACCCCTGCCTCAATCAATTTTTTTGGGGGGCAACTGGTATATAAAACCAGTTGAAATTAATTGTTCAAATCGCGTTTGTCCCTCTGTGTAGCTGCGATAACGAAGCAGAAATGCAAACAAATGCTGCACTACCCAAATGCACTATGTAGAAAATATATGATAGGTATATCACACCCCTGCCTCAATCAGTTTTTTTGGGGGGCAGCTGGTATACCACACCAGTTGAAATTATTTGTTCGAAGAGCGTTTGTCACTGTGTAGCTTCAGTAACGCAGCAGAACCGCACACAACTGCTGCACAATACAAATGCACTATAATATACTTTCTATGTTAGAAAGTATATTATAAGTATATCACACCCCTCATTAAGTCACACCTATCAATAGCACACCTATAACAGTCCTTAAAAGGACTTTTGTGGCCCTTTTAGCTAGCGTTTGGTGTATCTACCAGTTGGTGTATCTACCAACCTGCTCCACACAGCAACCTCTCCCTACACTGGCAAAAGACTGAATGTAAAATGGCAGTTTTATTTATAAGGTAGGGGGTGTGTCCATTGCCATATGTTTGTTTGTCGACCCCCGAATGAGCAAAGTTCACCGTGAAACAACCGCTGGGCGAACCGCAAGGCCATCTCTAGTCATCACATGTTCAGGCCCGTCTGAAGTTTGCCAATGACCATCTGGATGATCCAGAGTAGGCATGGGAGAAAATCATGTGGTCAGATGAGACCAAAGTAGAACTTTTTGGTATAAACTTCACTTGTCGTGTTTGGAGGAAAAAGAAGGATGAGTTGCATCCAAAGAACACCATCCCTACTGTGAATCATGGGGGTGGTAACATCATGCTTTGGGGGTGCTTTTCTGGGGGAGAGGACGACTGCACTGTATTGAGAGGATGAATGGGGCCATTTATTGTGAGATTTTGATCAACAACCTCCTTCCCTGGGTCAGTTCATTGAAGATGGGTCATGGCTGGGTCTTCCAACATGACAACGGCCTGAAGCACACAGCCAGGATAACCAAGGAGTGGCTCCGTAACTAGCATATCAACGTTCTGGAGTTGCTTAGCCAGTCTTCAGCCCTAAATCCAAAAGAACATCTTTGGAGGGAGCTGAAACTCTGTGTTGCTCAGTGAAAGCCCCGAAACCTGACAGATCTAGAAAAGATCTGTGTGGAGGAGTGGGCCAAAATCCCTGTTGCAGTGTGTGCAAATCTGGTCAAGAACTACAGTATAGGAAACATTTAACCATTGTAATTGCAAACAAAGGCTTCTGTACCAAATATTAACACTTATTTTCTCAGGTGTTCAAATACTAATGTTCAACAGTGCAAGACAAATACATTCTTTAAAATTTGATTTGATTTGATTTTTTTTATTTGCAGATATATATTTTTTATTCTGTCTCTCAGAGTGGGAAAGCACCTACAATTAGAATTTTATACCCCTCCATGATTTCTAAGTGGGAGAACTTGCAAAATCGCAGGGTGTTCAAATACTACTGTTCCTAACTGTAGGTCTACCAAACTTATTAGGACAGACAGCAGCAGGTAAATGGAAATGGTGTAGTATAAGGCCTACACATAGCTCGGCCACAATCATCAGCACAAACAGCAGTAGGTAAATCTTAAATGTGTAGTATAAGGCCTACACATAGCTCAGCCACACTCATCAGGATAGACAGCATCAGGTACATGGTAACGGTGTAGTATAAGGCCTACACATACGTCTAGGACAGACAGCAGCAGGTAAATGGTAATGGTGTAGTATGAAGCTTACACATAGCTCTGCCAAACTCAGTCAGAACAGACAGGAGCCTGTTCTTTGTTTGTAGGATAAATATGTTCCCACGAATGGGCCCCCACTAGAGCGGGGCAACCCCAAAAATAAACCTCTGACAGCAGCATGTTCTTTGTTGGCAGCAGGAATGTGTTACCATGCATACAAATTTTTATACATTCCTTTTACAATTTTTATTTTAAAGGATTTTGAAGTTTGTAAAGCCCACAAGAAATTAAATAAAAAAATAATTGTATATATATATATATATATACACATACACATACACACACATACACGCCAAGGCAAAGCCTCAAGGAAATGTGCATTAATTCAACCAAAAGTGACATTTCAGTTCACACAATGGGACCTTGCTCAAGCAGTAACAAAAGTGAATGTTGCCAAGTACAAATACTAACTCAAGGAAATTATTTAATGAAAACTTTTAATAATATAATTTAATTTAATGTGTTTGATTCGTATTGTGTTTAAATTAAAAAATAAAATTAAAATAAAATGCAATAATATACAATTATCCATACTGTGAAGAGATTAATAACTTCCATTACAGTATGTGAATTCATATTATCTGCTTAATTCATCAAATTTCAATATAAAAAAGCAAATTTTGTCAATAAAATATCCGGTGTACTGATTATAAAAATAATGGAGGGGGCCAATATAACGTCCCATTTGGTTAACTGCGCATGTTGGTGCATAGTTTCCGCATTACATAAAGAAAAATGTGATGCAATAATGTGATCAGATTGAAGGAGGAACACACACAGGCCGCGAGTGTCCATAGACAGGGTGTTCAAATGATAACAGATCACCAGACAGTGAACGCAAGCTGAGCCACAAACGCATCCAGTCTATGCGGTCACATGATAGCAAACCTTGGAAATGATAAGAATAACTCCCAAAATAGTGACATGGCTGCAAGAATATTATATATACACAATATTCTATATTTTAAATTGAAAATCTTTGATTCTATAAAAATTGCATGTGCACATTATCATTACATAGTTGTCAAGAAGTAACATTAAATAAAAATGTATATATAGATATATACATGTGGCAATAATGCTCCATTCCCAAAACAAGATTAACAAACGGATGAGTATAACGCCAGCCACAACCAACAATGTGAAGAGGTCAACATGGAAGTCAGGCATTCTGTTCAGGATGAAAGACAACACCATGTTCGAACCTATATCCTGAATAAAACAAACAAGAAAATAATAAAATAATACAATTTATATAGGGTCCTCAATCAGTCCGGTACAATGTTAACTGCAAAATTATGACATATATTGAAGGCTGCTTGCAGCCTGTAATTGTGGGAGGAGCGCACTTACCCTATTTAAACCCCCTCTTACAAGCAGGAGGGCGCCCGGTTCTTGCATGGTTCTCACCTCGGCAGATCCGTGATGTCACTTCCGGTTCCCGTGACTTCCGTTTGTTCCTGCAGAGCGGCGCCAGCGGTAAGTAAGTGCTTCGGCACATCCATGCGGCCGCGGCCTCCCACCAGCACCAGGTGCTTCTCCCCCTGCCCCGTCTGCCTTCCGCCCGAACACGCCCTGCAACCGGGATGGGCCTCCAGGCATCGCTCGGGCTTCCGGTCGGCGTTCACGGACATCGCGGCCAGACGGCTTCCCCTCCAGGTACTTTGGCACTCAGCCAGCACAGACGTCGCGGCCGGCGGGCGGGTCTGTCCATCACGGGGGCGGAGTCAGCAGCCGCGCCCACTATCCTGGGCTGGGTGGGCTCAGGCAGCAAACAGGACTCCATGCAGTCATGACCTGGGTCCAACAGAGTCTCGGGCACCGCCTGGGCCCAACGGGGTCTCGGGCACCGCCTGGGCTTCCAGTGGGAGGGAGAGGCTTCACAACCGGTCGATCCTGCGGCAGTCACTCTCTCCCTCTGGGGTTCGTGCGGGGGTCGTGATGGTCCAGGGATCCCGAGGGAGGCGGGGCTGGCGGCTGCAGACAGCCAATACCTCTGTTCCAGCAGGCTCATGCAGCGTGTGCTGCGTTCTCCAGCCACTGCGGCACTGCCAAAAAAAGGAAAAAGGCAAATAGTCATCTGATGGCATCCTGTTGTTCATTACCAGGCTGAGCGCCTGCCAACCACGCCAATACATTGGCCAATCAACCTCTGGGGGACTGAGGGCAGTCGTTCCTTGAGGTCAGGGGTCTGTTGCCTGGGCCTCGCGCCGGTGCGGCTGTCCTTAGGTCACCCAGGGGTCCCGCTCCCCAAATCACTCAGGGTAACGCCATTCCGTGGTACCGCCCTAGCATCACGTGTTTCCCGGTCCGCACGGTTGTCTTATCGTCTGCAACCACCAGGTGTCGTTTGTCCCCTGAATCGCTCAGGTTCAATGTCATCCCCGATTCGCTCAGGTGTATACTCCCTGATTCGCTCAATGGGATGAGGTCCCCAAACCGCTGTTACAATATTCCCTGTACCACCCAGGTGTCATGTCTTCCCTGAATCGCTCAGGTGCAAGGTCTTCCCTGGATCGCTCAGGTGCAATTTCTTCCCTGAACTCGCTCAGGTGTAATGTCTCCCTGAATCACTCAGGTGTAATGTCTTCCCTGAATCGTTCAGGTGTCATGTCTTCCCTGAATCGCTCAGGGTTATGTTTTCTCCAATTCACAGATGTCATGTTCCCAAAATCGCATGTGTCATGTCTTCCCTGGGTGACTCGGGGGTCAGGTCCCCTGAATTGCTCTGGTGTTGCCTCCCCTTAGTCACTTAGGGGTGATGTTCCCTGAATCGCTCGGGTCTGGTGTTTCCTGAGTCGCTCAGGTGCCATGTTCTCCCTCATTCGGGTTTTGTTTTTCCTTCCTCTTCCAGGTCGGTTGTTCCCAGATTGCACATTTTCCTGAACAGTCTGGTTATGTTTTCCCCGAATCACTCAGGTCAGGTGTTTCCCTGAATCGCTCAGGTTTAGGTATTTCCCTGAATCGCTCAGGTTTTGTATTTTTCCTGTCTTCAGGTTGCCGGTTTTTCCAGGTCGTATGTTTTCCTGATTTCCCCAGGTTACGTATTTCCCTGAATCACTCAGGTTTTGTATTTTCCTGTCTCTTTCAGGTTGGCAGTATTTCCAGGTCGTATGTTTTCCTGATTTCCCCAGGTTACGTATTTCCCTGAATCACTCAGGTTTTGTATTTTCCTGTCTCTGTCAGGTTGGCGGTATTTCCAGGTCGTATGTTTTCCTGATTCACCCAGGTTACGTATTCCCTGAATCGCTCAGGTCTTTTTGCCCACAGGTTGTTCGCATTTGCATGATTCTCTCAGCTCTTTCTCCCGCAGGTTGTTCGCATTTGCCTGAGTCACTCGGGTCAGCAGTATCCAGTGGTTCCTGTTATCCGGTTCGGGTTCCGCATGTTTGAATCCTTGATTGCATTGGATCCGGGTCATCACGGGGGTTTGGACATGGTCATCCATTATCTCGACAACTGTGGTTACATCAGGTATTGTACTCTGCTCCCACTCAAGCGGCATTCTTGTGTTCTTTGCTACATCATAGTTTTGCTCAATCTCACCTGGGCGGTCTGCACCCTGATTCCTGATCAGGGGACCTCAGGACGTCCCCTCGGGCTGGACTAGTTGCTCCAGCTTTTCGCCAGGCTTGAGGCATCAAAGCCCCTCAGCGTTAGCGCGGCGGTTCAGGTGCGTAGGCAACCAGTGTCAGGCAAGTTTCCGCAGATTGTCTGTAGGCCTAGACGGTCTCCCCTTTGGGCACTCAGCGAGCATCATCACCAAGCAGCCATGTACCTAGGGTCTCTGGGTTCTTAGACCCGGGGAGTCCACCTGCGGCACGGTCAACCGAGCGACCCGGCTCAGGCGACATCTCACCTGGCATTCGGTCCATTTCATACTGTCCATCCCAGCCACCAAGTCCATCAGGCTGGTCCTCCCACCGAGGTAGAGTTCTTCCCCACGGCCTACTGGTGTCCCGTCAAGGTCTTCCTTTTGGCCAATCAGCAAGCATCATTACAAGCGGCCATGTACCTCGGGTTCTATGGGTTCCTCAGGCCCTAGGAGTTCACCTGCAGCGCCATCTCCCGGACAACCCTGCTCAGGCGACATCTCGCCTGGCACTCCGACCACTTCATCCTGTCCATTCCGTCCTCCAAGACCAATCAAGCCGGTCCTCCCATGGAGGTGGAATTTTACCCTACGGCCAACTGTTGGTGTCCTATCAAGGTGCTCCAGGAGCTCCTGGCCTCTCTCCAATCTCCCACTTAGACGACCCATTGCTCCCGGTCAACAGTAAGCCCCTGTCTTCAACCCTGTTCATCTCCAACATCCGCACCCTGGCCGCAGGGTTGGGTTACAACCCTAGCACAATATCCGGGCACTCCTTTCGTATAGGGCCGCGTCCGCAGCTTCTAGTCACCAGGTACCGGCGCACATTATCTGCAAGATGGGCCGTTGGAGGTCGTCCTGCTTCGCAAGGTACATTCCGAATCCACGGGCTGAGATATCCAGAGCCTTTTGTTCCTTGGCATTGTAGGCCACAATGCTTCAATAAATATTCCATACCCTGCAACGTGCCAGTTCTCTTTTGCCCACTTATTCAGGCTTTACCTCGTCACTGGCGTCGGGCACACTCCAGCCAGTTAGGTCAGGACGGTATGTAGGCATGCCTATTCTGTTCCTCGCTCAGCTCCTCCCACAAATATTGAAGGCTGCTTGCAGCCTGTAATTGTGGGAGGAGCGCACTTACCCTATTTAAACCCCCTCCTACAAGCAGGAGGGCGCCCGGTTCTTGCCCCTCCCTCCCATCCCCTTCTTCATACTCTTCTCTTGGGTGGCCCACTTATTCAGGCCTTACCTAGTCACTGGCGTCGGGCACACTCCATCCAGTTAGGTCAGGACGGCACGTAGGCATGCCTATTCTGTTCCTCGCTCAGCTCCTCCCACAAATAAAATAAATAAACTTTGTGGTGAATAAAGTGTAACACCCCCTCATTATATTTTATTCAAACAAATCTTAATATAAATATATATATATATATACACACACACACACACACACACACACACATACAGGGAGTGCAGAATTATTAGGCAAGTTGTATTTTTGAGGATTAATTTTATTATTGAACAACAACCATGTTCTCAATGAACCCAAAAAACTCATTAATATCAAAGCTGAATATTTTTGGAAGTAGTTTTTAGTTTGTTTTTAGTTTTAGCTATTTTAGGGGGATATCTGTGTGTGCAGGTGACTATTACTGTGCATAATTATTAGGCAACTTAACAAAAAACAAATATATACCCATTTCAATTATTTATTTTTACCAGTGAAACCAATATAACATCTCAACATTCACAAATATACATTTCTGACATTCAAAAACAAAACAAAAACAAATCAGTGACCAATATAGCCACCTTTCTTTGCAAGGACACTCAAAAGCCTGCCATCCATGGATTCTGTCAGTGTTTTGATCTGTTCACCATCAACATTGCGTGCAGCAGCAACCACAGCCTCCCAGACACTGTTCAGAGAAGTGTACTGTTTTCCCTCCTTGTAAATCTCACATTTGATGATGGACCACAGGTTCTCAATGGGGTTCAGATCAGGTGAACAAGGAGGCCATGTCATTAGATTTTCTTCTTTTATACCCTTTCTTGCCAGCCACGCTGTGGAGTACTTGGACGCGTATGATGGAGCATTGTCCTGCATGAAAATCATGTTTTTCTTGAAGGATGCAGACTTCTTCCTGTACCACTGCTTGAAGAAGGTGTCTTCCAGAAACTGGCAGTAGGACTGGGAGTTGAGCTTGACTCCATCCTCAACCCGAAAAGGCCCCATAAGCTCATCTTTGATGATACCAGCCCAAACCAGTACTCCACCTCCACCTTGCTGGCGTCTGAGTCGGACTGGAGCTCTCTGCCCTTTACCAATCCAGCCACGGGCCCATCCATCTGGCCCATCAAGACTCACTCTCATTTCATCAGTCCATAAAACCTTAGAAAAATCAGTCTTGAGATATTTCTTGGCCCAGTCTTGACGTTTCAGCTTGTGTGTCTTGTTCAGTGGTGGTCGTCTTTCAGCCTTTCTTACCTTGGCCATGTCTCTGAGTATTGCACACCTTGTGCTTTTGGGCACTCCAGTGATGTTGCAGCTCTGAAATATGGCCAAACTGGTGGCAAGTGGCATCTTGGCAGCTGCACGCTTGACTTTTCTCAGTTCATGGGCAGTTATTTTGCGCCTTGGTTTTTCCACACGCTTCTTGCGACCCTGTTGACTATTTTGAATGAAACGCTTGATTGTTCGATGATCACGCTTCAGAAGCTTTGCAATTTTAAGAGTGCTGCATCCCTCTGCAAGATATCTCACTATTTTTCACTTTTCTGAGCCTGTCAAGTCCTTCTTTTGACCCATTTTGCCAAAGGAAAGGAAGTTGCCTAATAATTATGCACACCTAATATAGGGTGTTGATGTCATTAGACCACACCCCTTCTCATTACAGAGATGCACATCACCTAATATGCTTAATTGGTAGTAGGCTTTCGAGCCTATACAGCTTGGAGTAAGACAACATGCATAAAGAGGATGATGTGGTCAAAAAACTCATTTGCCTAATAATTCTGCACGCAGTGTATATACACATTGACAATCTATGATGAACAGAGCACATGTGTAAAAAATTAAGCATGCACAACAGTTTAGGAGAATTCTAATGCTCGATAGTCTATAATGCTCGATAGACTCAGCAGTAGCAGGTCAGACTGCAGCAGGTAAATGGTAACGCTGTAGTATAAAGCATACACAGAGCGTTGCCTAACTCAGTACGAACAGAAAAGACAGCAGCAGGGAAATGATAACGCTGTAGTATAGGGCATACACATAGCTGGGCCTAACTCAGCAATATGAGGACAGAGCAGCAGCTTGAAAATGCTAACACTGTAGTGTCAGGAGTACACATAGCCAGGCCTAATTCGGCAGAAACAGAGCAGATAGCAGCAGGTAAATGGTAACGTTGTAGTATAAGGCATACACATAGCTGGTCCTAACTCAGCAGGAACAGAACAAACAGCATCAGGGAAATGGTAATGCTGTAGGACAAGGCAGACACATAACTCATCAAGATCAGAACAGACAGCAGCAGAAGATAACGGTAACTGTGGAGCATAAGGCCAACACATAACTCAACATGACCAGGACAGACAGCAGCAGCAGGTACATGGTAATGGTCGAGTCTAAGGCCTACACATAGCCCGGCCTAACTTAGCAGGAACAGACAGCAGCAGGTTCTTTGTTTGCAGCAGGAATGTGTTCCCAGGAATGGGCCCCCACCAGACCTGGGCAACACCCAAAAAAAAACTTAGACACCTCTGACAGCAGCAGGTTCCATGTATGCAGCAGGAATGTGTTCCCAGAAATGGGCCCCCACCAGACCTGGGCAACACAAAAAATAAACTTAGAAACCTCTTACAGCAGCAGGTCCGTCGTCTAGAGCAGGAATGTGCTCCCAAGCATACAAAATGCAATATTTTCCTTTCATAAAATTGTTTATTGAATGTATTTTAAGTTTGTACAGCCCACAATAAATTAGTACGACATTAGCTCCACATGCTGCACACACCGGTCTGCTCTCAGTTTCTATATCGGGCACATCGAGTCTAGAGAAGAACACTGTGATAACGCAGCCTCCCGTGTGCTGATTCCTCCAAGCCAGTTCTGCACCTGGTTTGCCTGGGTGAACGGAGTCACACAGGGGAGGAACTGCTCCACGTCCTTTATTAAGAAATCAAATCTTGGTTGTCTCCTCGCCAATTGAAAATTGGAACCATGGTCACCGACAACGGGAAGAGCATTGTGTTGGCCCTGCGTCAAGGAGGTCTCAGCCATGCATCCTGCATGGTGCACGTCTTTAATCTGGTTGTAAAGTGGTTCCTGAAGTGTTCCCCCCATCTGCAAGACATCTTGAAAATGGCCAGGAAACTGCATGCACTTCATGCAAAGCATGCCCTCCTTGAGCTGCAAAGGCAGAATAGTGTTCACCAACATCGCCTGATTTGTGATATTTCCACCCATTGGAACTTCACCCTCTGCATGTTGGCCCAACTATATGAGCAGAGTAAGGCCATAAACGATTTCTTGATGATGCAGGCGGACAGGAGCAATCCCCTGTGTAACTTTGACATTAGCCAGTGGCAACTCATGCGTGGCACCTGCCATTTTCTCAGGCCCTTTGAGGAGGCCACATTTGTCAGTCGACAGCACTATGGGATGAACAACGTCATTCCACTCCTTCATTTTCCAGGAGCAGATGCTGATAAATCTGGCTGGTCAGGGGACAGAAGATGCGGTGCCTACATCTCATGGCCACCTGAGCCCTGTGGGAGCTGAACTGGAGGAGGAGGAGGACATTCATGCACAAGCAAGGGATACAGATGACCGTGACACACCATGGCAGTATACGGTGGAGTCCCTTGCGCAAATAGCCAGATGCATGCTAAGTTGCTTGCGTAGTGACAGCCGTATTATCACCATTCAGCAGAGGGATGACTACTGGCTCTCCAACATGTTAGACCCTCACTACTGCTCCAAAATGGGGGCCTTTTTTCTACCCATTGAGATGAAGCATAAACTCAACTACTGTCGAGACATCTTATGTAGTCAGTTGGCTGCTAGCTATGTGCGCCATCGCCCATCCTCGTAAAGATCTGAACAGGGGGGCCCCTCTGCGCTCAGGTTCCACTGCCATGGCAGCTGGAGGGGGATGGCGGGGCAGGAGCAGCACCAGCTCCATCAGCAGCAACTTAAGTCTGGAGTCTCTAATGAGCAGTGTTTTTCACACGGCTACTGAAGAAACCACCCACCAGCAGCAGCAACAAGACAGAGCAGAACCTGAACCAGCAGGTGTTGGCATACTTGGACTGCACCCTACCACCCCACATCCAAGATCCCTTGGACTACTGGGCAGCAAAACCAGATTTTTGGCTGCAACTGGCCGAGTTTGCCCTGGACAAGCTTTCCTACCCGGCCAGTAGTGTGTCATCAGAACGGGTGTTTAGTGCGGTGGGGGGCATAGTTACGCAAATAAATGAAAAAAATGGTGTGGTGTTAAAAGGCAGGAAGTGCTCAATCCCATATGCTGTTGTGCATATATATATATATATATATATATATATATATATATATTGTGGCAGTCCGTTATTTAGCTCACCTTTCCAGAGGTGAAAAGGTAGGGGGATTAGTCAGATTATTTCGCAGAAGGAGACCTCAGGAGACAGAAGTGCATTTCAACTGGCGTCCTGCCAGCTTTATTTCACAGGTTGCATTAAAACGCAAAAACATAAACAGAACACCTAGCCTTGTCCAGGCTCTAACTAAACAATAGGTCCCTCTCTAGGATGTGGATGAGCTATCCTCAGTCCACCCAAAATAAGCACGCTGTCTGAACAGCAACCTGTGATACTTGCAGTTTGCAGGCTCTGGACCTTCAGGGTCCCTCAGTGAGATGTGGCTTCTCTCACTCCCAGGAAGTTCTGAGCAAGTGTGTTGATAGCCCAGTTTTCTAGCAACTCCCCAGGTGCAGCTCATCAGGACCCAGGGTTAGGTTTTTTAACCCTTTCCTAAATAACTTTCTTCAGCATATGCTAAGAACCTGGGAGACACATATATACCCTCAATTACTTCACCCTGTGAGACACCACATTTCCCCCCCTTTTGCACTAACCTATGGGTTGGGGCACCCTGGCTTGACAAACAGTAAGTACGAGACAAACCATCTACATTTCCCTGGAGGCTGCCTGCTTGGTGCTGTACTGTGAACCTAAAAGGCTGGAGGGACAGAAACCACCTAGTAACCCTACTATTCTTTTCCTTGTTATTCTGCATTCACTTTAGGGGTGCATGGTCTGTGATGAGGGTGAATTCTCTGCCCAGTAGGTAGTATTGGAGAGCGTCCAGGGCCCATTTAATGGCCAAAGCCTCTTTCTCTACAGTGGCATACCTCTTTTCATGGTCATTCAGCTTCCGACTTATGTATAAGACAGGGTGTTCTTCCCCATCAATTATTTGTGATAACACTGCTCCTAACCCAGCCTCCGAAGCATCGGTTTGCAGTGAGAAGGGTTTATGAAAATCCGGACATACCAGTACCGGCTGGGAGCACAGCGCTTGTTTCAAGGATTGGAACGCCCTCTCGGCCTCTGGGGTCCATTTTATCATCACCGAATTTTTTCCTTTTGTAAGATCGGTTAAGGGAACCGCCATAGATGCAAAATTAGGGATAAACCTTCTGTAATACCCTGCAATTCCCAAAAACGACCTCACTTGCTTCTTGTTTAGGGGTCTAGGCCAGTTTTGTATGGAGTCTATTTTGTTTAGCTGGGGTTTGATCAGACCTCGCCCAATGGTGTATCCCAAATACTTGGCTTCTTCCAAGCCGATGGCACACTTTTTAGGGTTTGCGGTGAGACCCGCCTGTCTTAGTGAAGTCACGACCGCCTGCACTTTTTGTAGGTGAGACTCCCAGTCGCTACTGTAAATTATTACATCATCCAGATATGCTGATGTATAACCAATATGTGGCCTTAGGATCCTATCCATCATACGCTGAAAAGTCGCCGGGGCCCCATGGAGGCCAAATGGCAACCTAGTGTATTGGAAATGACCACTGGGTGCAGAACAGAAAAAGCCGTCTTTTCCTTGGCCCTTTCAGTTAGCGGAATTTGCCAGTACCCTTTAGTTAAGTCCAATGTTGTTAAGTACCGAGCACTACCCATCTTGTCTATTAGATCGTCTACTCTCGCCATTGGGTAGGCGTCAAACTTTGAGACCAAGTTTAACTGGCGATAGTCATTACAGAACCTTATGGACCCATCAGGTTTGGGAATTAAAATGATGGGACTAGACCACTCACTTACGGACTCTTCTATTACCCCTAGGTCTAGCATCTTGTTAATCTCTTGGGTAATGACCTCGCGCCTCGCTTCGGGGACCCGGTAGGGCTTAATCTTCATCTTAACACTGGGTTCTGTGACAATATCGTGTTTTATCACATGAGTGAGGCCTGGGAGTTCTGAGAAGAAATCGTTATTTCTCATAACGAATTCCTGTGATTCCTGTTTCTGATGGGGAAACAGGGACTCAGCAATTCTAACCTCAGGTACGGTGTAACTTCGTGGTACTGAGTTTACCACCAGAGTTTCCCTATCTTTCCAGGGCTTTATCAAGTTAATATGATAGTTCTGTTCGGGTTTTCTCTTCCCGGGCTGATGAACTAGATAGTTCACCTCGCTTATCTTTTTAACAATTGTGACGGGCCCTTGCCATTTTGCTAAGAATTTGCTCTCTACTGTGGGTATTAATACAAGCACCCGGTCCCCTGGACTAAAATGACGCAGTTTTTCACCCTGGTTATATATTCTACTTTGGGCCTGTTGGGCTTGCTGCATATGTTCTCGAACCAAGGGCATGACTGCCTTGATCCGGTCCTGCATCTGTGACACATGCTCAATTATACTGCGGTACGGGGTAGATTCGTGCTCCCACGTCTCTTTAGCTATGTCGAGTAGCCCTCGGGGCTGCCTGCCATACAGAAGTTCAAAGGGTGAAAACCCCGTAGACGATTGCGGTACTTCTCGTATGGCAAACAGTAAATAGGGAAGTAGGCAATCCCAATCCCTACCATCCTTGGCAATCACCTTTCTTAACATGTTTTTCAGGGTTTTATTGAATCTTTCCACCAATCCATCCGTTTGCGGATGGTAGACTGAGGTTCGGATATGCTTCACCCTGAATAGCCGACATAATTCTTTGGTCACCCTGGACATAAATGGGGTGCCCTGATCTGTTAAGATCTCTTTAGGGATCCCAACCCTACTGAACACCAGGACCAACTCCTTGGCTATGGTCTTTGCCGTCATATTTCTTAATGGAATAGCTTCTGGATATCTGGTGGCGTAGTCTAAGATCACCAGTATGTACTGATGTCCGCAAGCTGATTTCACTATAGGGCCTACCAGATCCATAGCTATTCGTTCGAATGGCACTTCCACAATGGGTAAGGGTACCAATGGGCTTCTAAAGTTAGGGGACGGAGATGTATATTGGCACTCGGGACAAGATGCACAGTAATCTCGTACCTCTGCTACTAGCCCTGGCCAAAAGAAACGCATTAAAATTCGTTCTTTTGTCTTTTCCATCCCCAGATGTCCCCCCAACAAATGACCATGTGCTAGATCCAAGACCATCTTCCTAAATGGCTTGGGAACTATCAGTTGTTCTACGATGTCTTCACCTTGCTTGTCTACCTGATACAGTAAGTTATTTTGCATCGCGATATGGGGATAAGCAAGCGTGACATCTGGGTAAACCAGAACACCATTTATTATTTTTACATTTTCCCGTGCCCGAACCAAAGTAGGGTCATTCAGCTGCGCTGTGGCAAAATTGTCGCGTGAAACCTTTATATCCGCTAAGACATTTTCAACCCTCTCCTCTGGCTCCCCACTTACATCAGTGGTTTCGGTGTCCCCTGACATTACATCAAAAGGAAACACGGTCTTATCAGGAGATGACAGAACCTCATGAAGAAGCTCAGGTTCTGTGACTCCTGTTGCCCTTTCTCCAGAGATCGTAACCACTGTTGGCTCTTTAACCCTTTTTTCCCACAATTCCCAGAAAAAAGGAAAATCCCTCCCCAGTATTACGTCATACATGAGAGTGGGTATTATCGCTACCTGACAGGTTACCTGGTTGAGCACAGTTCCTATGGTAACACGTGCCGTATTATACTCGCGAGTTTCCCCATGAATACAGGTGACCCCTACTGACTGGGTCTGTAAGCTATCGGAGTTTACCAAACTGGCTTTGACTAACGTGATCATACTGCCAGTATCCAGGAGAGCCTGCACCTCTCTCCCCTCTACTGAAACAGGACACAGATGTTTATCGACCTTTTCAGGGGTCCCAATAGAACAAACCCCTTGGGCAAACATCGATTTCGTATTTGCCATAGCACTCATATCACACTGCATGGGCTCTGAGTTTAACGGACAGTTAGCAGCAATATGTCCTGGTCCCCTACAACGGAAGCATTTGATAGGTTCTGGTCTCAGAAAGTCAGACTTGGACCTTTCAGAGCGTTCTGGCCAGAGTTCAGCTTTGGACCTTGTGTCCCTGTTAGGGGCCCCACCCCTCACAGGAGTACCCCCCTGCCGGGTACTTTCCTGGGTTAGGCGGGGCTTTTGTAACAGGTCCTTTGCCGCAGCATATCTTTCCACCAGAGAGACCAACTCATCTGCGCTGTTAGGGTCACCGTGGGTAACCCACTTGCATATTTCAGGTGGAAGGGCACTAAGATATCTGTCCATTACTACACGTTGGACAACCTCTGGAGCCGATAGAACATCTGGTTGTAACCACTTCTTGGTTAAGTGTACCAGGTCGTACATTTGGGAGCGAGCTGGTTTGTCTGCCTGAAAAACCCAATGGTGCACTCTTTGGGCCCGAACCGACAAAGTAACTCCCAGACGGGCCAAAATCTCCGCTTTCAGCTTACAGTAATCCTGAGCGTCGGCAGGATCCAAGTCATAATAAGACTTCTGAGCCTCTCCACTCAGAAAGGGGGCTATCAACCCCGCCCACTGATCTAGTGGCCATCTTTCACGCTCAGCGGTGCGCTCAAAGGTCATCAAATAAGCCTCCACATCATCCGTGGCAGCCATCTTTTGTAGGTAGTTCCCAGCACATATGTCCTTCTTCCCCATGGGACCAATTTTAGTCGACCAAGGGGTCTGGTCTGCAAAGCGCTGCACCACCTCAGTCAAAGCAACACGATCTTTGTTTTGCATCTCGGTTAGAGTGGTAAGTTGCATTGCCATAGACCGCGCCAGATCCTCTGTCTGCCGATTAGCTTCTTGCTGCACTTTGTTTGCATGTTGCTGGGCTGCGGTGGCTTGCAGCAAAGCCTTTAACATATCCTCCATGTCAGGAGTCTTTCTCTGCAGCAATGTAGCAGGTTTTACCCAGGACATATACAGTAGGTGAACCCGATTTTGTGTCAATCTCGCTCTCTTTCTCGGCGAGATTGAGCAACTACGAGCCCCATCGCGGGAGCCAGCGCCGAGCTGGCTTGCCGCGATGGAGACAGAGCCGTCATAGAAGCGACGGGAGATCCGACTTGGATTCCCGCCAATTCTACACGTGTGCGGCGTTTGTTATGAATCCTGAGGGGGAAGTCCCCGCTGGATTTTAAATAAAAATCCGGCATGGGTCCCGCCCTCAGGAGCATACCGGGCCCTTAGGTCTGTTATGGGTTGTAAGGAGAGCCCCCCCTACGCCGAAAAAAACGGCGTAGGGGGTCCCCCTACAATCCATACCAGACCCGTATCCAAAGCACGCTACCCGGCCAGCCAGGAAGGGAGTGGGGACGAGCGAGCGCCCCCCCCCCTCCTGAGCTGTACCAGGCTGAATGCCCTCAACATGGGGGGGTTGGGTGCTCTGGGGCAGGGGGCGCACTGCGGCCCCCCCACCTCAGAGCACCCTGTCCCCATGTTGATGAGGACAGGGCCCCTTCCCGACAACCCTGGCCGTTGGTTGTCGGGGTATGCGGGCGGGAGGCTTATCGGAATCTGGGAGCCCCCTTTAATAAGGGGGCCCCCAGATACCGGCCCCCCACCCTAAGTGAATGAGTATGGGGTACATCGTACCCCTACCCATTCACCTGCAAGAAAAGTGGTAAAAACACAAATAAACCACACAGTGTATTAAAATATTTTATTTTTCTGCTCCGGAGGCCACCCCCTGTCTTCTTTATTAGCTCTTTTACCAGGGGGGGCTCTTCTTCTTCCGCTATCCCGACGGGTCTTCTCCGCTATCCGGGGGGTCTTCTCAACTCTCCGGGGTTCTCCTTCTGTCTTCGCCGCTCTCCGTTGTTGACTCGGCGCACCCCGGTTCTTCGTCTCGCGAGATCTCGGAGATCTCGAAGAACCGGGGTGCGCCGAGTCAACAACGGAGAGCGGCGAAGACAGAAGGAGAACCCCGGAGAGTTGAGAAGACCCCCCGGATAGCGGAGAAGACCCGTCGGGATAGCGGAAGAAGAAGAGCCCCCCCTGGTAAAAGAGCTAATAAAGAAGACAGGGGGCGGCCTCCGGAGCAGAAAAATAAAATATTTTAATACACTGTGTGGTTTATTTGTGTTTTTACCACTTTTCTTGCAGGTGAATGGGTAGGGGTACGATGTACCCCATACTCATTCACTTAGGGTGGGGGGCCGGTATCTGGGGGCCCCCTTATTAAAGGGGGCTCCCAGATTCCGATAAGCCTCCCGCCCGCATACCCCGACAACCAACGGCCAGGGTTGTCGGGAAGGGGCCCTGTCCTCATCAACATGGGGACAGGGTGCTCTGAGGTGGGGGGGCCGCAGTGCGCCCCCTGCCCCAGAGCACCCAACCCCCCCATGTTGAGGGCATGCAGCCTGGTACGGCTCAGGAGGGGGGGGGGGGGGGGGGGCGCTCGCTCGTCCCCACTCCCTTCCTGGCTGGCCGGGTAGCGTGCTTTGGATACGGGTCTGGTATGGATTGTAGGGGGACCCCCTACGCCGTTTTTTTCGGCGTAGGGGGGGCTCTCCTTACAACACATAACAGACCTAAGGGCCCGGTATGCTCCTGAGGGCGGGACCCATGCCAGATTTTTATTTAAAATCCGGCGGGGACTTCCCCCTCAGGATTCATAACAAACGCCGCACACGTGTAGAATTGGCGGGAATCCAAGTCGGATCTCCGGTCGCTTCTATGACGCGCTTGCTGGGATGTGCTGTCACTATTCCAGTGAGTGCGAGATCTCGGCACCATGTCGCCGAGTATCAGCGCGACGCTGTCGTGCTAAAAGCACAATATCACAAACACCTACTGTACCTGTTCCCAAGTCCAGAAACAATTTGTATTCAGGCGTTACCCTTAGCAACCAGCTGTTCAAGGACCAGAAAAATTTCCAGCAGCAAGCCCCCTTTAACTCCACACAGTTTTTTTTTATTTATTTTTTTTAAGTATTCAGCAGCACCTGTTCCACTGAGCAAACAGGCTTCTGGCCCTTTAAGTTCCCACACAGCACTGCAGCATTCAGCTTTTCTGAGGTGTCGTTGCCCGCATCCGACACCAATTGTGGCAGTCCGTTATTTAGCTCACCTTTCCAGAGGTGAAAAGGTAGGGGGATTAGTCAGATTATTTCGCAGAAGGAGACCTCAGGAGACAGAAGTGCATTTCAACTGGCGTCCTGCCAGCTTTATTTCACAGGTTGCATTAAAACACAAAAACATAAACAGAACACCTAGCCTTGTCCAGGCTCTAACTAAACAATAGGTCCCTCTCTAGGATGTGGATGAGCTATCCTCAATCCACCCAAAATAAGCACGCTGTCTGAACAGCAACCTGTGATACTTGCAGTTTTCAGGCTCTGGACCTTCAGGGTCCCTCAGTGAGATGTGGCTTCTCTCACTCCCAGGAAGTTCTGAGCAAGTGTGTTGACAGCCCAGTTTTCTAGCAACTCCCCAGGTGCAGCTCATCAGGACCCAAGGTTAGGTTTTTTAACCCTTTCCTAAATAACTTTCTTCAGCATATGCTAAGAACCTGGGAGACACATATATACCCTCAATTACTTCACCCTGTGAGACACCACAATATATATATACACATACAGTGAGCAAATCCTGCACTTGTAGCCCGTTGCTAATGGCGATCCCCAGCAAAAATGCATACAGTGGAGGATGCCTGCGGCAGACCATAAGTACCACAATAGACATCCTACACAAGATAGCAATTATGTGGATGTGATAATCAATATAACAAAATAATAATAGCAAAGACAGGTGCACTCTGCAGAATTTGCCTGCCTGTTTATATATGCACAACTGCATATGGGTTTGAGCACTTCCTGCCTGTTTAACACCACACCATTTTTTTTTTTCCATTTATTTGCATATAGAGATACCTGGAGGTGTATAAACTCCAATTTAAATGAGCCTGTTTTCCATCCACAGGCTACATTTACAGCCGGTTCAGACCTGAGCGTTTTACAGCGCGTTCCTACGCGCTGTAAAACGCTCAACAAGGATAAACCAATGCTTCCCTATCGGCATGGTTCTCACCTGGGCGTTTTACAGCACGTACGATCGCCCTGTAAAACGCCCGACGCCCCAAGAAGTTCAGGAGCTTCTTTGGGGCGTAGTGTCGCGCGTTCCCGTACAGAGACTTTCTGTAACACGCGACAATGGGCGTTCGCTTGTGTCCGCCTCAGGATTGTAAACGCCCGTACAATCGCGCATACAGAGCGTACGTTCAGTACGCTCAGGTCTGCACCGGCAGTGAGGTTTCCCCCTCAAAGGCCTGGGCAATATCAGCCAGTCTTGAGTGGGACTCGCAGACTCCTCCCTCCTCCCATTGCTAGCATGGTTTCATGCTGGAGGTAACTGGTGAGTTGTCTATGAGTCGTACCTTTATACTCCTGTAATTTGCCCACTGGCTCCTGGTATTGCCCATATGGCTCAGGTAGGTGAGTGTTAGGACCCGAGCTACTTGAGAAACCTTGGCACGGTGCTCGGTCTCAGACATGCCCTCCCAGTAGGACATGTTGGCTAATCTCTCAATTTTATCAATTTCACAGAACTACCACCATTCTAAAATATAACCTTTATTGTTATTATATAAAAGTAATTACACCCTTTTATAAATACAAAAAATGAACAAATAACAAAAATGAATATGGAATAAGACGATTATAGGTCTGGTAGTAAATTCCCACTAAGGTTATATGGTAAGGGTTGGAGTGGGTAAATGAGGACCTGTTGGGATAAATATCCCTAGTTCTGGCCCTGATGTAGGATTCCCTACCTGAATACGGAATAGCCGCCCTGATAAGGGCGATCCCGTTTCTCGTGCCTCCTGATGACCCTGTAAGGACCCTAATAGGGGAGGAGAGAGACTACCCTAATTAATTAATGACCTATACTAAGATACAGAAAAAAAAAATAACAATTTAGAACAATATAAGTACCCAACAATAGTGAAGGTGAATATCCAGGTGAATATCAAAAAAGAAAAAGTGGAGAAATGAAGATGTTCAAAAGCGTCCCTACGCGTTTCGCCTGGTTGTCGTCAGGCTCATCAGGGGACAAGATTGATCATGGAAAAACCCGACACCCGAGTACCTAATGTACTATTATATACACTTTAGTTCATTTATTTTTGATAATTAATTTTGATATTTAATAGAATCATAATAGAAAACCACTGGCTCAAATAAGTATAAATACTCTATCAGCCTAATAGCTGGTTAGTTAGTCCGACAAAAGTCGATATCATGTCAGTTATGGACTTGAGAGATAGGGTCAAAGTATATATAAACCATCCGGAGATGACTCCTATATATCACAATCCAATTTATATACACATATGTATATCCCACATGGAGTATTGTAGTAGGTTGGTAGTCAAGGACCAAAAAATTGTAAGGCCTAAGGAGTGGTATAAGAATGTGACTATCAACCATAGTATGAAAATCAACAGTATGTCACTAATTCAAATAATCAGTCTAAGTCTATATACCAGATCAGACATAGAGTGTCAACATATAATGCGACATTGGGAGCAGTTAGTACAGTCATGATGCAAAACTGTCAATATGTGGCGCAACAATAGTGGCAGTCAGATAATACTGTCATATGGCAGAACTGTCAACATATTATACAATAAAGGTAGCAGTTAGATGATGCTATAATGATAGGCGGTACTTGCGTTCCCCAAGGACACATAATGGGCCGTTGATGATATTCATAGGTTGAGAGGCCAGTGTCTGTTGGTGCATCCTGATAGCATGCTGGCGTCCGGTCAATAGGATAGCAGTGTGCTGCCAGCGTTGTTACCTTTAAATAATGCTACCGGATCTCTGATAGGATCAAAAGTTCATCACGTCTGACGTCTGAGGTCAGACGTACACCACGTGATCGGGTCAGAGGCGTAGCCGCAACATGTGACCAGATGAGGTCACAAATCCAGGGGCGTGAGTTAGAAGGAGATAAGGACCGCAGTACGGTAGTCAAAGAATCAACACAGACACGTGACTGAAGTGCCGGTCACGTGACTTAGTGATGTCACACTATCGGACATCTGACTAGGTGGAGCTATAGGTCCGGAGCGTGGAGATAAGGATGACGTGTAGGTGCCGCTGCTCACATATGACAACAAAGGCCGGTCAGGTGACTATCAGTCGGAATCAAGAATAGATAAATGGGGAGAAAAGACATGAAACTGTAAATAACCAATTATTATTGCCAAGGGGAGAAGAATAAATTTCCCAGGATGAATATGAAGAAGTAAGGGGGGGATATACTGTGACGACATGAGGGATATCAAAATGAGTCAGATACATCAGTAGATAGTGTATACCCTATTTGATAAATTACC
This sequence comes from Bufo bufo, assembly GCF_905171765.1. NCBI lineage: Eukaryota > Metazoa > Chordata > Amphibia > Anura > Bufonidae > Bufo > Bufo bufo. The sequence goes on from NC_053389.1 coordinate 389,506,605, forward strand.
AGTGGGTGGTTAGATTTAATAAGGGTGTGACTAACTGATATATATAAATGAGGATCAAAAATTAGGGCGGTTAACTACCCAGTCAACATATGTTGTACTATATACATGATAGGTTGATCCTGTAAGATAAAAGGCCTCAAATAAAGCACGCATAATCTATATTTTCATTTAGTCCTGCTGGTGTGACCGTATTTAATCTAAAGATCCATCTAGATTCTTTCTGTTTTAATAATTTATCTAAGTCACCACCTCGCTTTGACATTTTCAAAACCTCGATCATGAAGAAGTGGATGCTTTTACTGGACCCTGCATGATTTATCCATACATGTCTGGATATTGGTTTATCTCGTTTATTGCGAATATCCCCGATGTGTTCGAGGATACGTTTTTTGAAACTTCTTTTGGTTTTCCCGACATACATGAGCCCACAGTCACATTCGGCCATATAGACAATCCCAGAGGTGTTACAATTGGCAAAGCTGCGGGCATAAAAGGTCCGATCTGCCCGGCTATTCATGAATGTTTTGCCTGGGGCTATGAATGTGCAAGCTTTACATTTACCGCACTTGAAAGTGCCCACCTGTCTGTTCGACAACCATGTATTCTTTTCTGGGGACTCGAAGTGACTATGGACCAATGTATCGCCTATATTACGTCCACGTCTATAAGTGATCGCCGGATATTCTGGTAAGACCTGCGTTAGGTCGGGATCCGTCTTAATCTCTCAATTTTATCATCAGTTTGGGGGCATAGTTACCCCAAGGAGAACTCGCCTTTCCACCCCAAAAATTTTTTGGCTACCTGCTTCAACCACTACTCGGATGCTGCCACACACCTGATGACACACACCTGCAGCCTCTGCTACCATGTGCTCCTACTGCTACCCACCATCTTATGCAGTTACTGCCACTGCTGTTGCTCCCAACTCTGTGACTGGGCCACTGTGTGGACTCCTTATGCGGTTGCCACCCTCACCACTCTGTCACTGGGCTACTATGTTGACTCCTCATGCTGTTGCCACCTCTCCACTCTGTGACTGGGCCACTGTGTTGACTTTTCATGCTGTTGCTACCTCACCACTCTGTCACTGGGCCATTGTGTTGTTTCCCCATGCGGTTGCGCTACCCTCTCCATAATGTAACTGGGCCACTGTGTTTACTCCTCATACAGTTGCCACCTTCCCCACTCTATGACAGGGCCACTATTGTCACTTTTTGGCCTTGTTGACATCACTATTTATTTTACCCTTCTTCTGATCTGTCAGAAGGACGGAAAAATGATAAGCACAACAGATCCTGTCTTTGGAGCATCCGTAAGACCTGTATCATGTGGTCCTTAGTTTTGCATCAGGTTATGCTCATGATTTGGAAGCCAAAAGCAGGAGTGGGTACAAAACACAGAAGACATGCAAAGTTTCCAATCATCTCTGTTTTCGAACCACTCGTTTTTTTTTGTTTTTTTTGCCTTAGCAATACTGAAGGATTATAACCAAATGCTGACTATGTGAAGGTGGATGCTCAAGAGACAGGATCCATTTTTTCGGGGTTGTTCTTGTGGACTGATCAGAAGAAGGGCAAAATAAACAGTGACGTCAACACAAACTTACTGCTCATACTTTTTCCACTCTGTCATAGGGGCACTACCGTATTTTTCGCCCTATAAGACGCACCAGCCCATAAGACGCACCTAGGTTTTTGAGGAGGAAAATAAGAAAAAAAAATTTTTTAACCAAAGGGTGTGCTTTTGGTGGGTTTTGAACTAATGGTGGTCTGTGCATGACACTACTATGGGGGATCTGTGGATGGCACTGTTATGGGGGGGGATCTGTGGATGGCACTGTTATGGGGGGGATCTGTGGATGGCACTGTTATGGGGGGGATCTGTGGGTGGCACTGTTATGGGGGGATCTGTGGGTGGCACTGTTATGGGGGGGATCTGTGGGTGGCACTGTTATGGGGGGATCTGTGGATGGCACTGTTATGGGGGGATCTGTGGATGGCACTGTTATGGGGGGATCTGTGGATGGCACTGTTATGGGGGGTAATCTGTGGATGGCACTGTTATGAGGGAGTGATCTGTGGATGGCACTGTTATGGGGGGAGATATGTGGATGGCACTGTTATGGGGTGATCTCTGGATGGCACTATTATGATGGGGGGGTGATCTGTGGATGTCACTGTTATGGGGGGTGGATCTGTGGATGGCACTGCTATATATGTGTCACCCACAGATCCCCCACCCCATAACAGTGCCATCCACATATCCCCCACCCCATAATAGTGGCATCCACAGATCACCCCCCATAACAGTGCCATCCACAGATCAGCCCCCCATAACAGTGCCATCCACAGATCTCCCCCCCATAACAGTGCCATCCACATATCCCCCACCCCATAATAATGCCATCCACATATGCCCTAATATACCTGTGGGAGAGGCTCACTGCTTTATTGCCTAAACATTTTATAATAATAGCTTTCATTGAAGTTCCGATCCCCAGCCCCATCTGTACTACTTACTAAATGTCCTGTAGCAGGCAGAGCAGGGCGGGCGGCCGGCCGTAACTCACTGATGTCACATGCCTGCGCCGCCTACTTTATGTCAGTACAGGACATTTAGTAAGTACCGTAGTATAGATGGGGCTGGGGATCGGAACTTCAATGAAAGCTATTATTATAAAAGGTTTAGGCATTAAGGAAGTGAGTAAGCGGTGGGGCCGGAGTACAGTGACCGCACTGGCCCCGCTGCATTTGCATGACACCGGCCCCTCCTCCCTCCCCCCTCCAGCTGATACATCGCAGTCTGCGATGCTGCAGCTTCGCAGACTGCGATGTAAAATGGCAGCATTCGCCCCATAAGACGCAGGGGCATTTTCCCCCCACTTTTGGGGGGGAAAAAGTGCGTCTTATGGGGCGAAAAATACGGTACTTGTCTCAGCGTGTAACAGAACAGGTTCTGTAGAAATCTATGTGGAATCAGCTGACGACATTGTAAAAGCATTGTGCTCTTTTACTCTACAGTACAATCTTGGACCACTGCACGATTCTTTATACCGTACACTACCACAGCGGGCTACCTATGCACGTTTCTGCAGTGCACAGTGTTCTACACCAATCTGCAGCCAGGAAATAGCTGATTTTTAATGCGATTCGTCACAAATAAATTCGTATTAGATCTAATCTTTTTGGAATATTTTTGAAAAATTTGCTCTTCTTTAGTTAGAGTGCATTTTTAGCTTTGAGAGAACCCGAACTGTAAAGTTTGGGTTTGTACAGAAAATTAGGATTTTTGGACCCCGGACCCGAATATTTCAGTAAATGTTCGGGTTCGGTATTCGGCCATTTCTTGGCGCTTTTTGAAAGGCTGCAGAACAGCCAATCAACAAGCGTTTAACTGTGTGACCTTAGAGGCCATCACAGCCATGCCTACTAATGGCATGGCTGAGATTGGCCAGTGCAGCATGTGACCCAGCCTCTATATAAGCTGGAGTCACGTAGCGCTGCACGTCACTCTGCTGTGCTAAGTGTAGGGAGAGGATGCTGCTGGTGCTTTGAGGGAAAGAATAGGACAGAATCTGTGATCAGAACTCCAATTGAACTCAGCAATCTACATAGATTTAGTTTTGTGGGTGCAGTGCACAATCTTTTTACCCTGCCCTGAGCCCAGTGACAGAGAAAAATAACTTTTATCTGTCTGTTAGTTAGGTGGGTGGCGGCGGCGGCGGCGGCCATTTTATGCAAGGTCAGTGCACCAGCACTGCATCTGAACTTTTGTAACATTCAAATCCAAGCTTGAAATACTGCACTAATAATCTGGTTTTAAAAAAAACACCCTTTTTTGGCAATATACAATATCTGGTGCATTTACAGGATTAGTCAGTGTGCAATTTAAGCTAGAAATACAGCCATACTTTTCTGGGTTTTTACAAAGATCCCTTTTTTGGCAAAATGCACTATTTTACAGCCCTTGATGCATCTGCACGTGAGAAATTCAAGCGTTATATACAGCTTTCATATTCTGTTAGTAAAAAAAACAAACTTTTTGGGCAATATACAACATATGGTGCCTTTGCAGGATTTGTAAAAAGTCAGGGTGCAATTTAAGCTAGAAATATAGCTTCTATTAATTGTCTGTTACCTGCTGTATATGGTCACATTATCCCCCATTGTGATTCTCCACATTGCAGACCCCTTTTGTGGCCCAGTCTCCATGTTCTGTCCCTTTTGAGTCTCACCTGTAATGTTCATGTGATTTCTAATTAATAAAATGAGATTTTTTTTACCTTGTTAAATCCTTGCTCTTTTTTTGTACAAACATTAAGCTAGAAATACAGACATAATTTTCTGGGTTTTTAAAAACACCCTTTTTGTGTAAAATACACTATTTTACAGCCCTTGCTGCATCTGCACGTGTGAAATTCAATCGTTATATACAGTTTTCATATTCTGTTATTAAAAAAACAACCTTTTTTTGCAAAATACTTAATATTGCAGCCCTTGCTGCATCTGTGATTGTTAACCCTTTCATGATCAAGGGTCATTGATGCCCCAGTGTCCAGGTCAAAATTTACAAATCTGACATGTGTCACTTTATGTGGTAATAGCTTTAGAACACTTTTATTTATCCAAGCCATTCTGAGATTGTTTTCTCGTGACGCATTTTACTTCATGATACTCATGAATTTGAGTTAATATATTTCACCTTTACTTATGAAAAAATCCCAAATTTACAAAAAATTTAAAAAAATTCACAATTTTCAAAATTTCTATTTCTCTGCTTCTAAAACAGAAAGTGATACCTAATAAAATATTTATTACTTAACATTCCCCATATGTATACTTTAGGTTGGCATCATTTTGGAAATGTTATTTAATTTTTTTAGGACGTTAGAAGGCTTAGAAGTTTAGAAGCAATTTTTAAAATTTTTAAGAAGATTTCCAAAACCCACTTTTTAAGGACCGGTTCAGGTCTGAAGTCACTTTATGGGGCTTACACAGTGGAACCCCCCCATAAATGACCCCATTGTAGAAACTACACCCCTCAAATTACTCAAAACTGATTTTACTAACTTTGTTAACCCTTTAGGTGTTCCACAAGAATTAAAGGAAAATGGAGATGAAATTTCTAAATTTCACTTTTTTGGTAGATTTTCCATTTTATTAATTTTTTTTCTTTAACACATTGAGGGTTAACAGCCAAACAAAACTCAATATTTATTACCCTGATCTTAAATTTTTTACAAGATTCATCCGACATGGTAAATATGCTATTTTTATAGAGCAGGTTGTTACGGACGCAGTGATATCAAATATGTCTACTTTGTTTGTTTGTTTGAGTTTTACATGACAAGGCATTTTTGAAAAAGAAATTATGTTTTGGTGTGTCTATTTTCTGAACGCCATATGTTTTTTATTTTTCTACCGATCGTCTTGTGCAGGGGCTTGTTTTTTGCAGTAAGAGTTGAGGTTTTTATTGGTACCATTTTTGGGTACATATGATTTTTTGATCATTCATTATTACACTTTATGGGGCAAGGTGACCAAAAAATTGGCTGTTTTGGAACATTATTTTTTTTTTTTTTACAGCGTTCATCTGAGGGGTTAGGTCCTGTGACAGTTTTATAGAGCAGATCGTTACAGACGTGGCAATACCCAATATGTATACTTTTTCTTATTTATCTAAGTTTTACACAATAATAGCATTTCTGAAACCCAAAAAATTATGTTTTAGTGTCTCCATAGTCTGAGAGCCATAGCTTTTTTATTTTTTGGGCGATTGTCTTAAATATGGGCTAATTTTTTGCGGGATGAGGTGACGGTTTGATTGGTACTATTTTGGGGTGTATATGCCTTTTTTATCGCTTGGTGTTGCACTTTTTGTGATGTAAGGTGACAAAAATGGCTTTTTTTTACACCGTTTTTTATTTTTTATTTTTTATGGTGTTTATTGGACGGGGTTGATCATGTGATATATTTATAGAGATGGTAGTTACGGACGCGGTGATACCTAATATGTGTGGTTTTTATTTTGTTTATTACATTTTTTTATAGGAAAAGGCAATTATTTATTTTCATTTACATTTTTATTTATTTATTTTTACTTTTATTATTTTAATTTTTTTTTTATCAGTTCCCTCTTGGATCTTGAAGATCCAGTGGGGCTGACGGTTGTACTATCTTGCATTCCAAAGTATAATACTACCAGATGTCCTGTAGGTGGCAGCACCGAACGCCTTTGCCATGGCAACTGGACGCCTTTGCAAAGTGTCCGGTTGCCACGGCAACCATCGGGCGCTGCAATCGCAGCGCAGCAGCCCCGATGGTTGAGAGAGGGAGCCCCCTCCCTCTATTAACCCCATGGATGCCGCTGCATCTATGGGGTTACAGCAGAGTGTCAGCATAGAGCTGACACTCACTGCTGATGGCGGCGGGTCAGGAATGGAGCCGCCGCCATCACACACAGCAGGGGGACCGCATCGGGGGCAGGGGGCACCGCTGGAAAAGGGGGGGCAGCATTCAGAAAAAACAGATCGGGGCAGGATGAATGTTTTGGAGGGGGCGGACCGCATCAGGGGCAGGATACATGGATGGGGGGGCGGGGACCGATGGCAGAGGCAGGGCTCACAATGGTGGTGGGGGGTTGAAGGCACACAAGAAGGGGGCACAGATCGGGAGCTTCAGGTCAGGACACTACCCGATTTCTGCAGAGCGCAAATCAGAGCCTGAAACCGGCATTTTAACACTGCCGCAATCCGATTGGTTAGTCTGCACAATTTTGCTACATATGTCATTGTGAGATACACAGTTTAGATACTGCGGTTCTATTCAGTTATTTGAAAAACAACCATTTTGGACAAAAAAACTTTAATTGCGGCCTAGTCTGGATCTCTACCTGTGAGATACACACTTTAGATACTGTGGTTATATTCTTCTATTAATAAAACACCCATTTAGGGCAAGATCCTAAATTTGAGAAATATGAGGAGAGCGTCAAATAATGGACGTGGCCCAGGTCGTGGTGCTGCTGGTGGAGCTCCTGTTGCAGGGAGAGGATGTGGTCAAGTGAAACTCCTTCCTCAGGTGTGAGTAGGCGACAGAACCTGCAGCATTATTTGGTCGGGCCAAATGCGGCTTTACGAATGGTGAGGCCAGAACAAGTACAGGCAATAGTAGATTGGGTTGCTGACAGTGCCTCCAGTTCCTTCACATTGTCTCCCACCCAGTCTCCTGCTGAAAGATCAGAATTGGCACCTGCAGCCGATGTCCATCAGTCTTTAACCTCGCCCCCTTGCAAATCAGCCAAGCAGTCTGAGCCCCAAGTCATGCAGCAGTCTCTTCTGCTTTTTGATGACTCTGTTAGCAGGGTTTCCCAGGGCCATCCACCTATCCCTGCCCCAGAAGTGGAAGATATTGAGTGCACAGATGCCCAACCACTTATGTTTCAAGATGAGTACATGGGAGGACCATTGCAGCATGTCTCGGATGATGACGAAACACAGGTGCCAACTGCTGGGGCTTTCGAAAGAGTGCAGACTGACAAGGAGGGCAAGGGTGAAGACTGGGTGGAAGATGATGTGGAGGACGATGAGGTCCTCGACCCCACATGGAATCAAGGTCATGCGAGTGACCTATGTATTTCAGAGGAAGAGGCAGTGGTCACACAGAGCCACCAGCACAGCAGAAGAAGGAGCAGGGTGCAAAAGCGGAGCTGCCGTCCACTAGAGAAAGAGGAAGTATCCCCCTAAACACCCGCAATCCCTAGCCCTGAATGCCAGCATTTCTAAATTACTGGCCTTTGAAATGCTGTCATTCTGTCTGGTGGAGACGGAGAGTTTTAAAGGCCTCATGGGGGTGGCTGTCCCACAGTATGTCGTGCCCAGCCGCCACTACTTTTCCAGGCGAGCCATCCCTTCCCTGCACAACCAAGTGGGGGACAAAATCAGGTGTGCACTGTGCAACACCATCTGTGGCAAGGTGCACCTCATTACGGATACGTGGACCAGTAAGCACGGTCAGGGACGTTATATCTCCATAACAGCACACTGGGTAAATGCAGTGCCGGCTGGGCCTGAGGCGGATGGCAGTTTGGCGCATGTCCTTCCACCACCGAGAATTGCAGGGCGCTTCAGTTTGCCTCCTGTTGCTTCCTCCTCCTACTCTGCTTCCTCATCCGGTCAGCGTAACACCTTCACCACCAACTTCAGCACAGCCAGGGGTAAACGACAGCAGGCAGTTTTAAAACGTATCTGTTTGGGGGACAAACCACACACCGTGCAGGAGCTGTAGACGGGCCTTGAACAGACCAATGAGTGGTTGGTGGCAGTGAGCCTCAAGCCCGGCCTGGTAGTGTACTGTAATGGGCGAAATCTTGTAGCAGCTCTGGGACTAGCCGGTTTGACGCACATCCCTTGCCTGACGCATGTGCTGAATTTGGTGGTGCAGAGATTCCTTAAAAATTACCCCGATATGTCAGAGCTGCTGCATAAAGTGCGGGCCGTCTGTGCGTGCTTTCGGCGTTCTCACCCTGCTGCTGCTCGCCTGTCAGCGCTGCAGCGTAACTTCGGCCTTCTCGCTCACCGCCTCATATGCGACGTGCCCACAAGGTGGAACTCTACCTTGCACATGCTGGCCAGACTGTGCGAGCAGCAGCAGGCGATAGTGGAGTTTCATCTGCAGCATGCACGGGTGAGTCGCTCTGCGGAACAGCACCACTTCACCACCAATGACTGGGCCTCCATGCGAGACCTGTGATCCTTGTTGCGCTGTTTAGAGTACTCCACCAACATGGCCAGTGCCAATAATGCCGTTCTCAGCATTACTATCCCACTTCTATGCCTCCTTGAAAAAACGCTGCTGGCGATGATGGAAGAGGATGTGGCACAGGAGGAGGAGGAGGAAGAGGGATCATTTCGTAGGGTTTCCGGCCAATCATTCACAAGTGGCTCCGAGGGTGGATTCCTGCACCCACAAACTCCAGGTACACAATTGTCCAGCCAGGGCACAGTTCTGGAGGATGATGAGGTGGAGGATGAGGAGGAGGAGGAGAAGGAGGAACCTTGTTCACAGCACGGTGGCACCCAGACCAGCTCATGGCCATCACTGGTGCGTGGCTAGGGGGATACAGAGGACACAGACGATACACCTCCCACAGAGGACAGCTTTTTTTGCCTCTGGGCAGCCTGGCAAACATGAGCGATTACATGCTACAGTGTCTCCGCAACGACCGCCGAGTTGCCCACCTTCTAACTTGTGCTAATTATTGGGCTAGTACATCAGTCTGTTTTTTTTTTTTTTTCCTCTGTAATCTAACTGCAGTTGCCTGCCAGCGTGTGTGTCAGGCACACAGCGTATACTGTGTCCACTTGCCCAGTGCCACCACTCATATCTGGTGTCACAGAATCACAGTAGCTTGCATTTAAAAAAAATAATAATTTTGGACTGTAATATAATTTCAGTTAGTTGCCTGCAAGCATGTGTGTTAGGCCTACAGTGTGTACTGTGCCAACTACTGCCAGTGCACAGTGCCACTCATATCTGGTGTCACAGTAGATTACATTTAAAAATAAAAATAAAAATTTTGACTGTAATATAATTTCAGTTAGTTGCCTGCAAGCGTGTGTTAGGCCTACAATGTGTACTGTGCCAACTACTGCCAGTGCACAGTGCCACCAGTGCCACTCATATCTGGTGTCACAGTAGATTACATTTAAAAACAAACAAACATTTTTTTGAGGACATAGTTGATTGGCTAACACAGGACACCCAATCTTCTACAGCTTCCGCGAGGAACCTTGATGCACCATCCTCCTCCAGCTCAGCTTCGGGCACCTCTCAAGTTACCACTCGCCTACCTGACGCCACCACCAACACTAGTACCTAAGCTGCTTCACTTGATCTGTCAGAGGAGTTATTTACACATCAGTTGGAAGAAATGAGTGATGCGCAACCATTATTGCCAGAGGATGTAGATAACAGGGATATGTCTCAGTCAGGCAGCATTACACACATGGACGTACGGTGTGATGATGATGATGATGATGATGATGATGATGATGTACCCGCTGCTGCTTCCTTTGCTGAGTTGTCAGATACAAGTGAAGCGGTTGATGATGACGATGTGTCCGTGGATGTCACGTGGGTGCCCGCTCGAAGAGAAGAAGAACAGGAGGATAGTTCATATGGGAAGACAGAGAGGAGGAGGAGGAGACGAGTTGGAAGCAGGAAGAGGTCGTCACAAGGAGCTAGTGGCCCAGTCAGACAGCATGCATCGGCACTCGGGGTCAGCCAGACAGCACGCCAATCAACGCATGCTGTTGCCACCACCAGAGTGCCGTCATTGCAAAGCTCAGCAGTGTGGCATTTTTTTTGTGTGTCTGCCTCTGACAACATCAATGCCATTTGCAATCTGTGCCAAAAGAAACTGAGTCGTGGGAAGTCCAACACCCACCTAGGTACAACTGCTTTGCGAAGGCACATGATCTCAAATCACAAACGCCTATGGGATCAACACATGAGTACAAGCAGCACACAAACTCAAAGCCGCCATCCTCCTCCTAGTCCAGCATCTTCAGCCACGTCAACCACTGCTGTCCTCCTTACCCCCTCTCAACCATCCATCACTTCGCCTCGAGCCTTCAGCAGTTCCGGCTCATCTGCCCACAGTTAGGTGTCTGTCAAGGAAATGTTTGAGCTTAAGAAGCCAATGTCACAGAGTCACCCCCTTGCCCGGCGTCTGACAGCTGGCTTGTCAGAACTCTTAGCCCGCCAGCTTTTACCATACAAGCTGGTGGAGTCTGAGGCCTTCAAAAAATTTGTAGCTATTGGGACACCGCAGTGGAAGGTACCTGGCCGAAATTTCTTTTCACAAAAGGCAATCCCCAACCTGTACTCTATTGTGGAAAAAGAAGTCATGGCATGTCTGGCACACAGTGTTGGGGCAAGGGTCCATCTGACCACTGATGCCTGGTCTGCAAAGCACGGTCAGGGCAGGTATATCACGTACACTGCGCATTGGGTAAACCTGCTGACGGCTGCCAAGCATGGAATGCATGGCTCTGCAGAGGAGTTGGTGACACCGCCACGACTTGCAGGCCAGCCTGCTGCCACCTCTTCTACTCCTCCTACTCCATCCTCTTCGCTAACCTCCTCGGCTGAGTCCTCTTCTGCTGCTGCGTCTTGCTCCACATCAACTGCACCCCCCAGCTTCCCAGGGGCTATTCCACATCCCGGATACGACAGTGTCACACCGTCTTGGGGTTGACTTGCCTGAAAGCAGAGAGTCACACCAGACCAGCACTCCTGTTCGCCCTGAACGCACAGGTGGATCAGTGGCTGACTCCCACCAACTGGAGATCGGCAAAGTGGTGTGTGACAACGGAAGCAATTTGTTGGTGGCATTAAATTCGGGCAAGTTGACACATGTGCCGTGCATGGCACATGTGTTGAATCTTATCGTACAACGCTTTGTCCATAAGTACCCAGGCTTACAGGACGTCCTCAAGCAGGCCAGGAAGGTGTGTGGCCATTTCAGGCGTTCCTACACAGCCATGGTGCGCTTTTCAGATATTCAGCGGCGAAACATGCCAGTGAGGCGCTTGATTTGCGACAGCCCGACACGTTGGAATTCAACACTCCTAATGTTCGACCGCCTGCTCCAACAAGAAAAAGACGTCAACGAGTATTTGTATGACCGGGGTGCTAGGACAGCCTCTGCGGAGCTGTTTTTTTTTTTTTTGCCACGTTACTGGACGCTCATGCGCAATGCCTGAAGGCTCATGGGTCCTTTTGAGGAGGTGACAAACCTAGTCAGTCGCACCGAAGGCACCATCAGCGACATCATCCCATTTGTTTTCTTCCTGGAGCGTGCCCTGCGAAGAGTGCTGGATCAGGCCGTAGATGAGCGTGAAGAGGAAGAGTTGTGGTCACCATCACCACCAGAAACAGCCTTATCAGCATTGCTTGCTGGACCTGCGGCAACGCTGGAAGAGGAGTCAAGGAGGAATGTGGCTTTGAGGAGGAGGAAGACCAACCACAGCAGGCATCCCAGGGTGCTCGCTGTCACCTATCTGGTACCCGTGGTGTTGTACGTGGCTGGGGGGAAGAACAGACATTCAGTGAGATCAGTGAGGACGAGGAACGGGAAATGAGTAGCTCGGCATCCAACCTTGTGCAAATAAGGTCTTTCATGCTGTCGTGCCTGTTGAGGGACTCTCGTATAAAAAGGCTGAATGAGAACGACCTGTACTGGGTGGCCACGCTACTAGACCCCCAGTATAAGCAGCTTATAAGGGGGATGTCACAGCACGACGGGAATCTAACAGGGGAAGAGGTGAAAGTAATCCTCCTCCTACCACGACCACGGCGGCAAGGACAGGACACTTTACAGATGTGTTGTTGATGGAAGACATGCAGAGCTTTTTCAGTCCTACACATCGCCACAGCCCTTCAGGATCCAGCCTTAGAGAACAACTCGACCGACAGGTAGCAGACTACCTCGCCTTAACTGCAGATATCGACACTCTGAGGAGCGATGAACCCCTTGACTACTGGGTGTGCAGGCTTGACCTGTGGCCTGAGCTATCCCAGTTTGCAATAGAACTTCTGGCCTGCCGCGCTTCAAGTGTCCTGTCAGAAAGGACCTTCAGTGCAGCAGGAGGCATCGTCACTGACAAAAGAAGTCGCCTCGGTCAAAAAAGTGTTGATTACCTCATCTTCATTAAGATGAATGAGGCATGGATCCCGAAGGGACTGACAGTGGGGGATACGTTTGACTAACAAAAGGCCTGATGACATGCCTTGGCCTCAAAATGGTCCCCACGCTGCTGTATTTAATTTCTGCATACCGGATGACTTTCGTGAATTCTCTGCCACCAACTAGGGTTCAAGCCGCAATGTTTTAGTCACCTTTTTGCCTTGAAAACATACATTTTTCCGGCCGCTGGTACAACAGCGGCTGCAACAATGACATTATTTTTCAGGCATGTGTACATGCCTAATTTTTCTGGCCTCTGGTGCTGCAAAAACAAAACAAAAACAAAACGGCACATACAAGTGTCAATTCCCCTTCGTGATCGTTACCTTGTTGTGGTAAAGGGGCTTGCGTATCACAATGAAGCGATCATCACCTCTATGAGTGTGTTGGCAATGTTGCCACACCCCAGATGATAAGGCCGTTGCTTCATTATGATTAGTGATGAGCGGGAGGTGCCATATTCGATTTTGCGATATTTCACGAATATTTGATTGAATATTCGTATTATATTTGTCGAAATCGAATATTCATAATTATTTCATTTATTGCGAATAATATGCGATTAAATTAATCGTACGATTTTTATTTATTTTTTTTTCTGTATAAGGCAACGTTCCTATGACTATGGCTAGGCTAATATGTGTATTTTACGAATATTCTTAATATTGCTCTAACGTCTTTTAGAATATTCGTAATATTCTAAAAGACGGAGTTAGAGCAATTTTACGAATATTCTGAAAGACGAAGTTAGAGCAATATTGAAAATATTCGTAAAATACACATATAGATTGTAATTTAGCTAATATACTGCTAAAGTAATTTTTTAATAGTGTACATATTTTCCAAAACTGAAGTTCAGAAGAGGAAAAAAAAATTAGACAAAAAAAAAAAAAGGATTATAGCACTATATTAGCTAAATTACAATCTATGTGTATTTTACGAATATTTTTAATATTGCTCTAACTTCGTCTTTTAGATTATTCGTAATATTGCTCTAACTCCGTCTTTTAGAATATTACGAATATTCTAAAAGACGAAGTTAGAGCAATATTAAGAATATTGTAAAATACGAAGTTAGAGCAATAATATTCCACTTTGGCATACTGCTCCCCGACAAGCGTCCCCGTCACCATGGGAACGCCTGTGGGTTAGAATATACCATCGGATCTGAGGTTTTACGATCTCAGGGAAAACTCAAATCCGATGGTATTTTCTAACCTACAGGCGTTCCCATGGTGACGGGGACGCTTGTCGGGGTGTTTTTTGTATGCTGAAGTTGATTAAATAACGATTTTGTCATGCGCTCCGGCACACATATTAACCATTACGATTTTTCTGTTGTAATATTCGTGAACTCGAATATTATAACCGAGATTATTAGTTTCGATTAGAATAGGACGAATATTCTAAAATTGAATATACAGCAATATATTCTTTATTTAGAATATTCCGGTCCATCTGAAAACGTGATTCCTTCCAGCTTCAATTCAGTTGCTTGTGGGCCAATGGCTCATTGACCCACAAGCAAGAAGCAGGGAGGAATCATATATTTTCAGATGAAAAAAATATAAAAATAAAAATACGAATATTCGATTTCGCGAATACAGTGGGATGCGAAAGTTTGGGCAACCTTGTTAATTGTCATCATTTCTCTGTATAAATCGTTGGTTGTTACGATAAAAAATGTCAGTAAAATATATCATATAGGAGACACACACAGTGATATTTGAGAAGTTAAATGAAGTTTATTGGATTTACAGAAAGTGTGCTATAGTTGTTTAAACAAAATTAGGCAGGTGCATAAATTTGGGCACTGTTGTCATTTTATTGATTCCAAAACCTTTAGAACTAATAATTGGAACTCAAATTGGCTTGGTAAGCTCAGTGACCCCTGACCTACATACACAGGTGAATCCAATAATGAGAAAGAGTATTTAAGGGGGTCAATTGTAAGTTTCCCTCCTCTTTTAATTTTCTCTGAAGAGTAGCAACATGGGGGTCTCAAAACAACTCTCAAATGACCTGAAGACAAAGATTGTTCACCATCATGGTTTAGGGGAAGGATACAGAAATCTGTCTCAGAGATTTCAGCTGTCTGTTTCCACAGTTAGGAACATATTGAGGAAATGGAAGACCACAGGCTCAGTTCAAGTTAAGGCTCGAAGTGGCATACCAAGAAAAATCTCGAATAGACAGAAGCGACGAATGGTGAGAACAGTCAGAGTCAACCCACAGACCAGTACCAAAGACCAAACATCATCTTGCTGCAGATGGAGTCACTGTGCATCGTTCAACCATTCGGCGCACTTTACACAAGGAGATGCTGTATGCGAGAGTGATGCAGAGGAAGCCTTTTCTCCACCCACAGCACAAAAAGTGCCGCTTGAGGTGAGCTAAAGCATATTTGGACAAGCCAGCTTCATTTTGGAATAAGGTGCTGTGGACTGATGAAACTAAAATTGAGTTATTTGGCCATAACAAGGGGTGTTATGCATGGAGGAAAAAGAACACAGCATTCCAAGAAAAACACCTGCTACCTACAGTAAAATATGGTGGTGGTTCCATCATGCTGTGGGGCTGTGTGGCCAGTGCAGGAACTGGGAATCATGTCAAAGTTGAGGGACACATGGATTCCATTCAGTATCAGCAGATTCTGGAGACCAATGTCCAGGAATCAGTGACAAAGCTGAAGCTGCGTCGGGGCTGGATCTTTCAACAAGACAACGACCCTAAACACTGCTCAAAATCCACTAAGGCATTTATGCAGAGGAACAAGTACAACGTTCTGGAATGGCCATCTCAGTCCCCAGACCTGAATATAATTGAAAATCTGTGGTGTGACTTAAAGAGAGCTGTCCATGCTCGGAAGCCATCAAACCTGAATGAACTAAAGATGTTTTGTAAAAAGGAATGGTCCAAAATACCTTCAACCAGAATCCAGACTCTCATTGGAACCTACAGGAAGCGTTTAGAGGCTTTAATTTCTGCAAAAGGAGGATCTACTAAATATTGATTTCATATCTTTTTTGTGGTGCCCAAATTTATGCACCTGCCTAATTTTGTTTAAACAATTATAGCACACTTTCTGTAAATCCAATAAACTTAATTTCACTTCTCAAATATCTCTGTGTGTGTCTCCTATATGATATATTTAACTGACATTTTTTATCGTAACAACCAACGATTTATACAGGAAAATCATGACGATTAACAAGGTTGCCCAAACTTTCGCATCCCACTGTATATGGAACTATATTCAAAATATTTGCGAAATCTCGAAATTGCGATATTCGAGATAAAAATTCGAATATTCGCGCTCAACACAAATTATGATCATATATATAGGGTTCGGACCGCGCGTGTCATAAACAGACGGTATACAAACAGTTTTTTTCTTTTCTCCTTCTCCTTTTAGAAAAAAACCGAGGGCTGCAAATGTCCTATTTGTGGATTTCCTGCAACTTAAAAAAACTAAAATAGTGCAAATCCGTAAGCTTGTTTTGCCCTGCAGTGCACAGGTTGTACTTACACGGCACTCCACCAACAAAAAGCGTGTATGCGATATCCTCCGTGGCTGGTTAGATTTTTCGCGGCGAAGATCCATGTTCATACACAGGGTTCAACCACGGACTTGGTTCCAGTACACACCAGATAAGTCTGCTAATATTCCCAATTTCTTTGCCTAAAAGTTTCTGTGGATACAAGTGGCTCCTACCATAGTGAAGCTCCGGTGACTGTTTTTAAAAAATTTATTAGTACTGTACATACTTACAAACATGCACTTTAAAATTCGCATAAAAAAATCCCAGCGTCTTAGTCTTTGCCCGACCCAGGTTTCGCTCCTAAAGCTTCGTCAGGGGCACAATTCATCTCTCCCTCCCCCTTCTTTTTATTTGGTAGGCTAGAGTTAATCAAGCACCTGATGTGCTACTCCAGACACCTCTTTTTCCTTCACTTTAACCCTATACTTGTATCTCCTAGTTCTCAAGGGAAAAAAAACGCAGATCTTTAGGTCCCAATTCACATGGGGATAAATGTTCTACCAATTTATTAGTCTAATTTAGAACGGCTTGCAGGTCAAAATCTACATTCAGACCCCCTGGTTGTAGCGTACATAATTCGTATATCCACCTACTTTCTTTCTACGACTCCCTTGAGAACTAGGAGATACAAGTATAGGGTTAAAGTGAAGGAAAAAGTGAAGGTGTCTGGAGTAGCACATCAGGTGCTTGATTAACTCTAGCCTACCAAATAAAAAGAAGGGGGAGGGAGAGATGAATTGTGCCCCTGACGAAGCTTTAGGAGTGAAACCTGGGTCGGGCAAAGACTAAGACGCTGGGATTTTTTAATGCAAATTTTAAAGTGCATGTTTGTAAGTATGTACTAATAAACTTTTTAAAAACAGTCATCGGAGCTTCACTATGGTAGGATCCACTTGTATCCACAGAAACTTTTAGGAAAAGAAATTGGGAATATTAGCAGACTTATCTGGTGTGTACTGGAACCAAGTCCGTGGTTGAACCCTGTTTGGTTGTGTATGAACGTGGATCTTCGCCGCCAAAAATCTAACCAGCCGCGGAGGATATCGCATACACGCTTTTTGTTGGTGGAGTGCCGTGTAAGTACAACCTGTGCACTGCAGGGCAAAACAACCGTACGGATTTACACTATTTTAGTTTTTTTAAGTTGCAGGATATCCACAAATAGGACATTTGCAGCCCTCGGTTTTTTTCTAAAAGGAGAAGGAGAAAAGAAAAAAAACTGTTTGTATACCGTCTGTTTATGACACGCGCGGTCCGAACCCTATATATATATATATATATATATATATATATACTCCATGAACGTGTGATTGACCCCACAGTACTCCTTGGACCTGCAGCGCAACATTTTTGCGGACTGGTGATTAGATATCTTTCTTTTTTACTAATTATGATCAGACCAAAAGCGATTGGCTGGATAATTTTTCATAGAAAAAACAAAAAAAAATTTTTTTTTTTTTTTTAAGTTGAATGGGTAGGTTTTTAATACATAAAATAAAAAAATCATAATAAAGTCTCTTAATAGTTTATTAGAAATAATGCAGACAATTTAAAAAATTCCCATCAATTCCAATACAAAGCAAGTACAAAGCTCAGAAATAAATTATTCCAGGATGTCGTAATGGTTCGTTAATTCGACAATGGTTAATCAATTCGACACACGTCCCCGGATAGGGGACGTAACAGGGATTAAACTGATAGGAATAGTACTAGTTAAGACACCATTCATATAGGGTGTCACAGCACATTGCTCCATGCACGCGCAGTGCCCCAACTTGGGAGTAAGAGGACCGACCAAGCTGCTTTTTCCATCTCCCGGTTCCTAAAATCAATTCAGTTTGGTGTATCAGAGTTTGGTCTGTTACTGTGAAGGCAGTCGAAGGTACCCGGCCCAAATTTTTTTTCACAAAAGGCAATCCCACCCTGATATGGGACGTAACAGGGATTAAACTGATGAGAATAGCACTACAGAAAATACCACTCATATCGGGTGGGACAGTAAATTGCATGGCGCAGACGCAGTGACCGTGGGAAGGATTCAAACAAAGGGGAGGGACCCAGCGTTTTTTTAACCATCTCCCCGTTCGAAAAATCTATTTAATAAATGGACCCCAGATTGGGAACGTAACAGGGATTAAACTGATGAGAAGAGAGAACTACAGAAAATACCACTCATATCGGGTGGGACAGTAAATTGCACGGCACAGATGCAGTGACCGTGGATTCAAACAAAGGGGAGGGAGTCAGCGTTTTTTTAACCATCTCCCCATTCGAAAAATCAATTCAATTCACCTTTCCGGGACCCTTGGTGTTGTACGTGGCTGGGTGGAGGAAGAAACCTTCAATGACATCAACTGGACATGGCTAGCTTGGTATCCAACCTTGTACAAATGGGGAGTTTGCGGTTGGGCAAATGGACTGTTTGCGGTTGTTTGTGGTGCATTAAAAGGGGAGTTTGGTCTGTCAATGTCTGTTAAGCGGGCGTAACCCTTACACTACCTGATCGATACAACATCATACCTGATCGTATACACACACTGGATGTTTTAAACCACGTTGTTCAAAGAAAATTGGATTGTTAGGTGATTTATGCCCTTTATGGATTAAAATCCAACTCTGCGTAAACTATGTCATTTTCCATGGGAGTTTTACCATGGATCCCCCTCCGGGTGTTAGTCCCCTTGAAACAACTTTTCCATCACTACTGTGGCTAGAAAGAGTCCCTGTGGGTTTTAAAATTCGCCTGCCTATTGAAGTCTATGGCGGTTCGCCCGTTCGCGAACATTTGCAGAAATTTGCGTTCGCCGTTCGCGAACTGAAAATTTTATGTTCGCGACATCACTAGTGATGAGATGAGCTGCCTTGGGCTAAAAATGGTCCACACGCTGCTGTATTTTATCTCTGCATGCCGGATGACTTGCGTGACTTCTCCGCCACCATCTAGGGTTCAAGCCAAAATGTTTTAGTGCACTTTCTGCCTGGAAAACATAGATTTTTCCGGCCGCTGCTACAATACCTAGTTTTTCAGGCATGTGTACATGCCTAATCTTTCTGGCCTCTGGTGCTGCACTGTGGCTGCAAAAACAAAAAAAAAGGCACATACATGTGTCAATTCCCCTTCGTGATCTTTACCTTGTTGTGGTGAAGGGGCTTGCGTAACGAATTGTTCAGGTAGTGGGACTCCTACACTCAAAGCCTATGCACTAAGTGAAAGGGCTGTCAAAAATGACAAGGAACGGCATTCCAATACACCCTTTGTTACACATAAAGGAGGGCATCATACACAGCCATGAAAAATTATGATTGATTGCCTGCTGGTGACCCTCAAAAACATTTGGAGCAAGTGCCTGCTGATCTGACCATCTAAAACATTATGGGCGAGGGCCTGCTGCTGCTTTGGTGACTCTAGATAACCTGGGCCGATCTCACATCCCTGTTACAGCAATGATCCATTCGGATGTCTGCCCTATCAACTTTCGATGTTATTTTCAGCGCTAACCACGGTGACCATGAGGAAAGGGGGAATCAGTGTTTGATTCCGGAGAGGAAGCCTGAGAAATGGCTATGGCTACCACATCCAAGCAATTCAGCATGCAAACAAATTACCTATTAAGTATAATTAGGTGAGGGCCTGCAGGTGAGCTGACCCTGTAAAAGATAGTAGATGAGGGCCTGCTGGTGAGCTGACCCTCTAAAAGATTGTAGGTGAGGGCCTGCAGGTGAGCTGACCCTCTAAAACATTATATGCGAGGGCCTGCAGGTGATTTGACCCTCTAAAAAAATTATATGCAAGGGCATGCTGCTGAGCTGACCCTCTAAAACATTATGGTTGAGGGCTTGCTGTTGAGCTGACCATTTAAAAATTATGGGAGAGTGCCTGCTGCTTAGCTGACCATTGAAAAAATTTACAGTGTTCAAAGCAGGCCGGGTCTCCTGAATACTTCAGCTAGGAATAATGGAATAGGACACCGGTTATATTTTGTTGCCTTTCGGAACTGGGGCCGTGATTAAGAGGGACGGTCGGGGGCATCCGTATTCCGCCACTAGAGGTGAAATTCTTAGACCGGCGCAAGATTAAATAAAGCGAAAGTATTTGCCAATAATGTTTTTATTAATCAAAAACGAAAGTCGGAGGTTTGAAGACAATAAGATACCATCGTAGTTCCGACCATAAACGATGACGACTGGCAATCCGGTGGCGTTATTCCAATGACCCGCCAAGCTGCTTTCGGGAAGCCAAAGTCTTTGGCTTCCGGGGGGATTATGGTTTCAAAGCTGACAAAGTACACTGTACCCTATGTCACAGATAAATTTTTCAAGCGCACACGTTACACTGCAGATGTGGCCCTGGCATGGTCACTGTCAGAAGTGGACACTGTCTACAGAAAAAGTACAATGTATATCATAGAAAAAAATTTCAAGCGCAAACGTTACACTGCAGATGTGGACCTGGTATAGGCACTGCCAGAAGCTGACAACGTCTACGGATAAATTACACTGTATGTTACAGATAAATTTTTTAAGTGCACACGTTATACTGCAGATGTGGCCCTGGTAAGGTCACTGTCAGAAGCGGACACCGTATACAGAAAAAGAACAATGTATGCCACAGCAAATTTTTTGAAGCGCAAAACGTAACGTTTGCGCTTTAAAAAATGTCTGACATACATTGTACTTTTTTCGTAGACTGTGTCTGCTTGTGACAATGGCCTTACCAGGGCCACATCTGCAGTGTAACGTGTGCGCTTCAAAAAATTGGCAGATGTGGCCCTGGTATGGTCTCACTGTCAGAAGTGGACAACGTCTACGGAAAAAGTACACTGGATGTCACTGATATTTTAGGGATGCCCACACTTTACACAGGTGATGTGGCGCAGCTAATCTCACTGTCCGCAGCGGACACCATCTATTGAAAAAGTACACTGGATGTGACAGATATTTTTTGGATGCGCACACTTTACATTGGAGATGTGGCATGGATAATTTAACTGTCTGCAGCGGACACAGTCTACGGAAAAAGTACACTGAATGTCACTGATATTTTAGGGATGCGCACACTTTACACAGGAGATGTGGCACAGTTAATCTCAATTGCCCAAGTTACAGGAGAAATGCACCCCCCAGAGAGGCTGTACAGCACAATACAGCGCTGTACAGCCTCAGTGCACGGCTGATTGAGGTCTCTGAAAGACCTCACACAGCTCCTGCACTCTCCGGTCCCGGCGGTCACATGACCGTCGGGCCGGAACAGGAAGCACATAGCGCTTCCTGCACTGTATACACAGCACTCGGTGAGCGCTGTGTATACATCGATCTAGAAGGCAGGGACACCTGGGCACTGTCCCTGTCTTCTCTAAGGGTTGGCCTGCTGTCACTGACAGCGGACAACCCGATCAGCAGCTGCACGATTAGCGTGCAGCTGCAGTTTCTGAATGGACATTCAGAAACGTCCATTGATAAATAGAGAACCACCTCCCGGACATTTTTAGTCTATGGGCGGACGGGAGGTGGTTAAGTTGCATTACTGAAATAAATGTACTTTGCACGATATTCAAACTTTTCGAGTTTCATCTGTATATTGCTGCTGTCAAACACAATAGTCCTTAAAAGGACTTTTGGGACTCTGAAAAGTTTTTTGTTTAAAAATCTTCCTATTACACTCCCTACACTGTCTGTTCCTTCCCATGCACATCTCTCCCTAACACTGAGCAATTTAACGCAGGTTGCGCTACAAACATATATTGCTGCTGTCACACACAATATGTTTTTGTACAAAAAAAATATTAAATTACACTCTCTACACTTTATGTCCCTTCCTATGCTCACCTCTGCCTGACTACGAATGAGCGGAACATGCGTATTGCACCGATGACGCATTCCGGCCAGCCAATAAATGTAATGTCAGCAGCCAATATACGTACTAGCATTACAGTGAGGCCAGTACTTACCTGCACGTTTATTGGCCTCGTAGCAGCAAAGAAACGTACGGGGAGGAGACTCGAGCATGGCGCTAGAGCACATGCGATACTCAGCCGAGTACCGCCATGTGCCGAGCATCGAGAAATAGCAATATTTTAATTTTTATACTTGTTATAGATAGGGATGAGCGAACCCGAACTGTATAGGGGTTTTTGGGGTGTTCGTGACACAGACCCGAACATTTACGTAAAAATTTGGGTTCGGGTTCGTTGTTCGGAGATTTCTATGGCGCATTTTGAAAGCCTGCAAAGCAGCCAATCATACTACTTGCCCCAAGAGGCCATCACAGCCATGCCTACTATTGGCATGGCTGTGATAGGCCAAGTGCAGCATGTGACCCAGCCTCTATTTAAGCTGGAGTCACGTAGCGCCGCACGTCACTATTAGAGGCTGGGTCACATGCTGCACTTGGCCTATCACAGCCATGCCAATAGTAGGCATGGCTGTGATGGCCTCTTGGGGCAAGTAGTATGATGCCCATGCAGCCTAACAGAAGCTGCATCCTCTCCCAGGTGTGGGGAATCAAGGGTGATGAGCAAGGCTTGGCAAGACTGAGGTTAACTAATAGGCTTCAGGGAGGAATGTCCATAGAGGATGGTAGCCTAGAAAGCAGGGCTACCGCCTGGGATGTGGCTGGTCATGGGTTTGAATCCCGACAGTACTCTCCCCCTTCCAAGTTGACCTCCAGGCACCGCAGGGGTAGGCTTACCAGGGTGCCGTTGGTGGAACTCTTTTACCAGTCTGGGGGCGTGGACATTTTCTTCTGGCTCCCAGGAGTTATCCTCGGGAGGGTAACCCTCCCACCCAATTAGGTATTGTAGTCTTCCCCGGTGGATCCTGGAGTCGAGGATCTTTGCGACAGTGTATTCTTCTTCACCCTGTACCCTCACGGGTGGTGTAGGGGGCGAGTGGCGGCCTATGAAGGTGTTCTCCACGTATGGCTTGAGGAGTGAACAATGGAAGACAGGGTGCACCCTAATGGAGTATGGAAGGTTGAGCCGGAACGTGACCTTGTTGATTTGTGCGGTGATCCGAAACGGACCCATGTATCTTTGGGCCAACTTTTTGGAGGGGACCTTCAATCTGAGGTTCCTGGTGGACAGCCACACCTTGTCTCCCACATGGAAGCCCGGGGTGGGTTTGCGACGTCTGTCTGCTCCCTGTTTAAAGCCCCTCTGGGCAAGCTGGAGGTTGTCTATAATGTTCTTTTGTGCCTCCTGTAGGGTTGTTAGGCGTTCGGCCACTGCTGGGAGGGTGGAGGCGACGGGTAGGTGGGGAATGAATACCGGGTGCGAGCCTGTGTTAGCAAAGAAGTGCTGTGCTTGGTTGAGCTGTGCTCAGCATTGTTGTAGGCGAACTCGGCCGTGGAGAGATGATCAAGCCAGTCATCCTGCAGGTGGGAGCTGAAACAGCGTAGGTACTGCTCTAGGGTCTGATTAGTTCTCTCCGTCTGCCCGTTTGACTGAGGGTGGAAAGCGGAGGACAGGTTCACTTTAACCCCGAGTGCCAGGCAGAAGTTCTTCCAGAACTTTGAGGCAAATTGTACGCCTCGGTCGGAGACCACATCATCCGGGATCCCATGCAGCCTGAAGACCTCTCTGAGAATAAGATCGGCCGTCTGTTTGGCGGTGGGTAGGCCTTTGTAGGGGATGAAATGGGCCATCTTGGTGAGACGGTCGACCACGACCAGGATGGTGTTCATCCCTTTTGAAGGAGGAAGGTCTACCACAAAGTCCATGGAGATCGAGCCCCAGGGGCGGGAGGGAATCGAGAGGGGTTGTAACAGACCCACAGGAGAGGAACGAGGAGTCTTATTGCGGGCACAGACCGTGCACGAGGAGATGTACCTCTTGATGTCCTCCTTGTATGTTTGCCACCAGAAGGAGTGGCTTGGACCTTCCCCGGGTCCATACTTAGGCCCTCAGGGGAGATGATGTATCCGAGGAACTGAGTGGTGGTTCGCTCAAACTCGCATTTCTCTAACTTGATATAGTCTTATTGCGGGCACAGACCGTGCACGAGGAGATGTACCTCTTGATGTCCTCCTTGTATGTTGGCCACCAGAAGGAGCGGGAGAGAGTCTTTCTTGTGCCAAAATGGCCGGCCACCTTGGAGTCATGGTTGAGTTTGAGCACTTCGAGCCGTGCGATTTCTGGTACATATAGTTGTAGGTCCTGATGAAACCATTGACCGTTCTTAAACGTAAGGCTGACATTCCCTGTGAGGTGGGCGAGGAAGGGGTCATTTTCATATCCTTCTTTGATTGTGCCCAGGAGTTCTTTAGAGTAGGTGGCCCCTACGACCCTTCTCTCGGGTAGGATGTTATTTTGGCCCTTGTTACTCTGTGAGGGCTCGGAAAACATTCTGGAGAGGGCGTCAGCCTTGCAGTTTTTTGATCCGGGGCGATAGGTGATGAGAAAGTTGAAGCGGGAAAAGAATAGGCTCCATCTGGCCTGTCTGGCTGAGAGTCTCTTAGCGCTGCGGATGAACTTGTGGTCAGTTAGTACGATTATGGGGTTGGTGGCTCCCTCCAGCAGGTGTCTCCACTCGGAGAAGGCATCCTTGATCGCCAGTAGTTCTTTGTTCCCGATGTCATAGTTCTTCTCCGAGGGGGACATCTGGCAGGAGAAATATGCGCACGGGTGTAATAGCATCCTCTCCCCTGTCCGTTGTGACAAAACTGCCCCAACCGCGGAGTCTGATGCATCCACTTCGACTGTAAATGGCAGCTCGGGGTTCGGGTGGATTAGGATTGGAGCAGAAGTGAAGAGGAGTTTCAACTTGGTGAAGGCCTCCTGGGCCTCGGGTGTCCAGGAGAAGGGGACTGCCTTCTTGGTGAGTTGGGTGATTGGTGCTATGACCTTGGAGAAGTTCCGAATAAACTTCCGATAGAAGTTGGCAAAGCCAATGAATCTTTGTATCTCCTTCTCGTTTCTCGGAACGGGCCAGTTCGTCACAGCTTGGACCTTCCCCGGGTCCATACTTAGGCCCTCAGGGGAGATGATGTATCCGAGGAACTGAGTGGTGGTTCGCTCAAACTCGCATTTCTCTAGCTTGATATAGAGAGAGTTCTGTTGGAGTCTCTGCAGTACCCTGCGGACGTGTTCGCGGTGCTGCTCGATGTCTTCAGAGAAGATCAAGATATCGTCCAGGTAAACGACTACAAACAGATCCAGCATGTCCCTGAGGACGTCGTTAATGAAGTGCTGGAAGGTGGCGGGAGCATTGCAGAGTCCGAAAGGCATGACCAAGTACTCGAAATGACCATAACGTGTCCGGAAGGCGGTCTTCCATTCGTCCCCAGGGAGGATTCAGACGAGGTTGTAGGCCCCTCGACGGTCGAGTTTAGTGAAGATCTTCGCTGCCCGGAGTCTCTCGAGGAGTTCTGAAATCAGTGGGAGCGGGTACCGTTTTTTTACGGTTATGTTGTTAAGCTTTCTGTAATCTATGCAGGGACGCAGGGTGGAGTCGTTTTCTCTACGAAGAAAAAGGGGGCTCCCGCTGGGGAGGTTAAGGGCCGGATGAACCCCTTCCTCAGGTCCTCGTCCAGGTACTCTTTCAGAGCCTTGAGTTCAGGCTCTGAAAGGGGGTAGATACTGCCAAAGGGTATTTCGGCCCCTGGCAACAGTTCTATAGGGCAGTCGTAGGGTCGGTGTGGTGGCAGCTTGTCTGCGTTTTTCTTGTCGCAGACATCCTGGGGTAGCAGATCCTTTTGAGGGGGTAGCAGATCCTTGACGGATAGTTTTGAGATGGTGGTGTCTTCGGGTGGAAGGACGGGTTTGTAGGAGCAATTTAGCGAGCAGGTTGTGGGTGGCCAACCATGGGATGCTCAAGATCACCGGAAACTTCAGGGAGGCGATCAGCGAGAAGTGGATCTTTTTGCGGTGATCGGGTTCTATGAGGAGTTGTAGTTCGGTGGTCTCGTGAGTGGCCGGCCCCGAGGAGAGTGGGGATCCGTCGACAGTTTCCAGGTCAACGGGGCCTGCCTTGATTGTCAGTGGAATGTTCTTTTTGCGGGCAAAGGTTAGGTCCATGAAGTTTCCTCCCGCCCCGGAGTCTAACATCGATGAACAGGGGAGTTGTCACCCCTCAATGTCGATGAGGATGGGAACGATGAAGTGGGATCCATGAGCCGCCGTGTTGTTATTTTCCGGGGCTGCTGGCGGGGTTGGAGTCTGTGGTTGCTCCTTTAGTTCCGTGATGGCAATAGTCTTTCGGATCTTATGAGGACATTTGATGGCAAAATGACCCGGCTCCCCACAGTAGAGGCAGAGGTTTTCGGCCAGCCATCTCTCCTTCTCAGCTGTGGATAGAGACCTACGTAGAGCGTCGACCTGCATAGGTTCAGTTGCTGATTGGGGGTCGCGCTGGGCGGTGGAAGAGAAGGAGTAAGTGGGTCTGTGGTCCGAGGACCAGAGTCTTTCTTTCTTCCTCTCGGAGAGTCTTTGATCTATCCGGATGCATAACTGAATGAAGTCATCCAGATCGTCCGGGGCCACAACTCTGGCAAGTTCGTCCTTTATTAATTCGGACAGGCCTCGCCGGAATTGGCTCCTCTGTGCTGCTGGGTTCCAGGTGGTGTCCGTGACCCAACGGCGAAACTCGGCGGTGTATTCGGCGACGGAGCGTCTCCCTTGCCGCAGACCATGTAGTCGCGCCTCGGCTGTCGCACAGAGGTTGGGGTCGTCGAAGACTTGGCTCATGGCGGTGATGAAGTTGTTTAGGTTGTCCAGGAGCTGACTGTTAGTCTCCACGTAAGGTGATGCCCATGCTAATGCTTCATCCGTCAGGAGATTGACAATGAATAGCTGTCACAGCCAGACAGCTGAGAAGCGCTCACAGGAGCTTCTCAGATCCTCCTCCTTGAATTTCTTTGTTTTGGTTTAGTTTCTCATCTCGTTAGTCTATCTCAGCTGTCATGCAGTCAGACTGATCGCTACCCTTTAAGTTCCTCCCCATAATGCAGTAGTGTGCGGCTGATACAACTTCCTGGAGTGTGTGTGCATGCTGTTCCCAGTTCCCAGTTCCCAGTCCTCAGTCGTCAGTCGTCTGCAGATAAGTGCTGTTTATGTATTTATGTTTTTGTCTTTTCTGGATCCAGGTGACCCTGACTCCCTCCGTGTCAGTGTAGGGAGCCGGTGGTCGTGTCCCTTCACTATTGTAGGGTCTTCAGGTAATAGATAGCCGAGGAACGTGGATATGCGGCCATCCACCTTTGGGGTGTTCGCATAGGCTGAGCAGTGAGGGAGAGCGGCAGCTCTATTGCAGGGGTCTCCCTTTGTTCCTTAGTTGTGGATCCAGAGAGACATTGTTTATATGGTATTGTCTTGTTTCCTGTACACCATCCGTGACATTATCAGCCGCCAAAACCGTCTCAAGCATGGATCCGGTTTCACTTTTGGCTGAACGCCTCCAGGGTCTTTCATTGGAGGTAGCTGATCTCCGTAGGATTTTTTCTCAGTTTCAAGTGACCGGTTCAGCTTGCGTTCATGGAGTTTGTGCTGAGCCCAAGATCTCGCTCCCGGATACGTTCTCTGGGGGTAGTGAGAATTTTGTGCGTTTTAAAGAGGCTTGCAAACTCAATTTTCGCCTTCTTCCCCATTCTTCTGGTGATGAAGAACGGAGGGTGGGGATCATTGTATCGCTGCTCAGGGGTAACGTCCAGTCTTGGGCCCTTTCGCTACCGGAGGGGGCACGGCCCCTCCGCTCAGTGGATGAATTCTTTTTAGCCCTGGGTCAGATATATGATGATCCAGATCGTATTGCTCTGGCTGAGTCTAGACTACGTCTGTTATGCCAGGGTAAACAATCCGCAGAGATATACTGCTCCGAATTTCGGAGATGGGCAGCTGATACTGGTTGGAATGATGCTGCACTCCGAAGTCAATTTTGCCATGGTCTTTCAGAGGGATTGAAAGATGCATTTTCCTTTCATGAGAGGCCTATCTCCTTGGACTCTGCTATGTCTCAGGCCGTTCGTATTGACAGGCGTCTTAGAGAGAGACGAGAGATCTCTCCTTCCTGTCCTACTCAGTCTCGGAACAGTGCAGCGGTCTCATTCTGTGCGCAGGAGTCTCAGTCGCTGTCAGCCCCTTCTGAGCAGGAGCCCATGCAGCTGGGGTTGATTGCCTCTGACAATAGAAGATTCAGCCCGCATGGGAGGGTTTGTTTTTGTTGTGGAGGTATAAATCATTTGGCAAATGTTTGTCCCTCAAGGAGATTCAGGCAGTTTTCTGGGAGTAATAAAGAGACAAAAAGGAAAAAATCTTTTAAAAATGTTCCGTCTGTTACTATTGGCAGGGTTGAGGCGGAAATTGAAGGTTTTCCGTTTGCTTGTAGTTCCCGTTTTGTCCTGCCTGCTAGGGTGGCGCTAGAGAGCAAGAGCATTTTTTGTGAGATTTTTGTGGATAGTGGAGCAGCTGTCAACCTCATTGATAATCAATTTGCAATAACTCATGGTTTCCAGGTATGCACTTTGGGAAGGGATATTCCTGTTTTTGCTATTGATTCAGCTCCACTTTCTCAGAAATCATTAAAGGGCATAGTTCACAATATCCGTTTAATTGTGAGTGATGCTCATGTTGAGGATGTGTCATGTTTCGTCCTTAGCGGTTTGCCTACTCCTCTAGTGTTGGGGCTACCCTGGCTCACTAAACATAACCCCACCATTGATTGGCAAGCGAGGCAAATAAATGGTTGGAGTAACTTTTGCAGAGAGAATTGCCTCATAACATCTGTTTCTGAGGTTTCTACTAAGACTGTACCACCTTTCCTCTCTGAATTTTTGGATGTCTTCTCTGAGAGTGGAGTTCAGGTTTTGCCTCCGCACAGGGAGTATGATTGCCCTATTAATCTCATCCCAGGTGCCAAGCTGCCTAAATCTCGTTTATACAATCTCTCCCAACCTGAGAGGGTCGCTATGCGGGCTTATATCTCTGAGAGTTTGAGAAAAGGACACATACGACCCTCGAAGTCACCTGTTGCCGCTGGTTTTTTCTTTGTTAAGAAAAAAGATGGTTCTTTAAGACCTTGTCTGGATTTCAGGGAGCTGAACAGTATCACTATTCGTGATCCTTATCCGCTTCCTCTGATCCCTGACCTGTTTAACCAGGTTGTTGGGGCTAAAGTCTTTTCCAAATTAGACCTAAGAGGGGCATACAACCTGGTTAGGGTCAGAGAAGCAGACGAATGGAAGACGGCTTTCAATACCCCTGAGGGCCATTTTGAGAATTTGGTTATGCCTTTTGGTTTGATGAATGCCCCAGCCGTTTTTCAGCATTTCGTCAACAGTATTTCTTATCATTTAATGGGAAAATTTGTATTAGTGTATTTGGATGACATTTTGATTTTTTCTCCTGATTTCAAGACTCATAAGGAACACTTACGTCAGGTCTTGCTCATTCTGCGGGAGAATAAATTATATGCGAAACTGGAAAAATGTGTGTTTGCGGTTCCAGAAATCCAATTTCTGGGGTTTCTTGTCTCCGCTTCTGGTTTTTGCATGGACCCCGAGAAGGTCCGCGCTGTGCTTGAGTGGGAGCTTCCTGAGAACCAGAAGGCGCTGATGCGTTTTTTGGGCTTTGCCAATTATTACAGGAAATTTATTTTGAATTATTCCTCTGTTGTTAAACCACTCACTGATATGACCAGAAAGGGGGTAGATTTTTCTTCCTGGTCGGTAGAGGCGCGTAAGGCCTTTTCTAATATCAAGGAGAGTTTTGCTTCCGCTCCCATCCTATTACAACCTGATATTTCGTTACCCTTCATAGTTGAGGTTGATGCTTCTGAGGTAGGGGTGGGTGCGGTCTTGTCTCAGGGTTCCTCTCCTGCCAAATGGCAACCGTGTGCCTTTTTCTCAAAGAAACTCTCCTCCGCAGAGAGAAATTATGATGTGGGAGATAGGGAATTGTTGGCCATCAAGTTGGCTTTTGAGGAATGGCGCCATTGGTTAGAGGGAGCCAGACACCCTATTACCGTGTTTACTGACCATAAAAATCTGGCCTATTTGGAGTCAGCCAAGCGTCTGAACCCGAGACAGGCCAGATGGTCTTTGTTCTTTTCAAGGTTTAATTTTGTTGTTACGTTCCGCCCTGGGGTTAAGAATGTGAAGGCAGATGCCCTGTCACGTTGTTTTCCAGGAGGTGGGAATTTTGAAGACCCGGGTCCCATTTTGGCTGAAGGTGTGGTGGTCTCTGCTCTTTTTCCTGAATTGGAGGCAGAGGTGCAGGCAGCCCAGTCAGAAGCTCCTGATCTTTGTCCTCCTGGGAGGTTGTTTGTGCCTCTCGCTTTGAGACACAAGATTTTTAAAGAACACCACGACACGGTCCTTGCTGGGCACCCGGGGGCAAGAGCCACACTGGATCTCATCGCTCGGAGATTCTGGTGGCCTGCGCTTCGTAAGTCGGTTGAGGGTTTTGTGGCAGCTTGCGAGACTTGCGCTCGTGCCAAGGTCCCTCATTCACGGCCATCAGGTCCTCTCCTTCCTTTGCCCATTCCTTCCCGTCCTTGGACACATCTGTCCATGGACTTCATAACGGACTTGCCTCGTTCCTCGGGGAAGTCTGTGATTCTGGTGGTGGTGGACCGTTTTAGCAAAATGGTGCATTTTATCCCTTTCCCTGGTTTGCCCAATGCTAAGACGCTGGCGCAGGCATTTATTGACCACATTGTCAAATTGCATGGGATTCCTTCAGACATAGTCTCTGATAGGGGCACGCAGTTTGTTTCCAGATTCTGGAAGGCTTTCTGTTCTCGCTTGGGGGTTCGGTTGTCATTCTCTTCTGCTTTCCATCCGCAGTCGAATGGCCAGACAGAGCGTGTCAATCAGAATCTGGAGACATATTTGCGCTGTTTTGTGGCGGAGAATCAGGAGGATTGGTGTTCTTTTTTGTCCCTTGCTGAGTTTGCTTTAAATAACCGTCGTCAGGAGTCCTCTGATAAGTCACCATTTTTTGGTGCATATGGGTTCCATCCGCAGTTTGGGACTTTCTCGGGAGAGGGCTCTTCTGGTTTGCCTGATGAGGACAGATTCTCCTCGTCTTTGTCATCTATTTGGCAAAAGATTCAGGATAATCTAAAGAGCATGAGTGAGAGATATAAGCGTGTGGCGGATAAGAGACGTGTGCCTGGTCCGGACCTGAATGTTGGTGATCTGGTGTGGTTGTCTACCAAGAATATCAAATTGAAGGTTCCCTCCTGGAAGTTGGGTCCTAGGTTTATTGGGCCTTACAAGATCCTGTCTGTCATCAATCCTGTTGCCTACCGTCTTGATCTTCCTCAGACTTGGAAGATCCATAATGTTTTTCATAAGTCCTTATTGAAACCTTATGTTCAACCTAATGTACCCTCGCCTTTGCCTCCTCCTCCGATTATGGTTGATGGAAATCTTGAATTTCAGGTCTCTAGGATTGTGGATTCTCGTCTTGTCCGCGGTTCCCTCCAGTACCTCGTTCATTGGGAGGGTTATGGTCCTGAGGAGAGGATGTGGGTCCCAGTGACGGACATTAAGGCCTCTCGTCTCATCAGGGCTTTCCATAGGTCCCATCCTGAGAAGGTGGGCCCTGAGTGTCCGGAGTCCACTCCTAGAGGGAGGGGTACTGTCACAGCCAGACAGCTGAGAAGCGCTCACAGGAGCTTCTCAGATTCTCCTCCTTGAATTTCTTTGTTTTGGTTTAGTTTCTCATATCGTTAGTCTATCTCAGCTGTCATGCAGTCAGACTGATCGCTACCCTTTAAGTTCCTCCCCATAATGCAGTAGTGTGCGGCTGATACAACTTCTCCTGATATGTAGTACCAAATTCTTGAAGTTCGGAGACCTGCTTACGCAGAGTGGTCATTGCGGACTCCATAGTGCGGCTGATTATTCTGTAACAGTCCTACAGGCGCACCTGAGTCAGAGGACTGCTGGCTGGAGGTAGGAGTAAAGCCCAGTGTTAAGGACCGCAGGCAGGTAGTAGGTGCAGGAAGTCTGGCAGAGGCGTAGTCGGTAGGCAGGCGGTGGGTCAGGGCAGGCGGCAGTAAGCGTGGTCAGACAATCCGGATGGCAACGGTGGTAGCAGTTCAGTAGATAGGGACAAAGCAGAAGAGTAGTCGGTAGGCAGGCGGTGGTCAGGGCAGGCGGCAGTAAGCGTGGTCAGACAATCCGGATGGCAACGGTGGTAGCAGTTCAGTAGGTAGGGACAAAGCAGAAGAGTAGTCGGTAGGCAATTCCTGGTCAGCAGTGGACTTCCAGTAGTAGCAAGAGCAGCAGATGAGGAGAAGCTTGATCAAGGCTCAGGAGCTCAATAATCAGCAAACTGGAGTGCAAGGGGCTGGACTTATATAGGGAAGTACCAGGTGTGGGGAATCAAGGGTGATGAGCAAGGCTTGGCAAGACTGAGGTTAACTAATAGGCTTCAGGGAGGAATGTCCAGAGAGGACAGTAGCCTAGTAAGCAGGGCTACCGCCTGGGATGTGGCTGGTCATGGGTTCGAATTCCGACACTCAGGATAGAATTTTCAATATTTTATTGAGGGGTGAAATTCACTTGCAAAAATAGCAACCCCCTAAATCTGGTGTTCCAGCTGTGGTTAGCCAAGTGTAATACTGCCTGCTGTCTGGCAAAGGATATATTTTTTTGGGGGGGTCAAATTCAATTGCCAAAATAGCAATACCCTAAATCTGTGGTTTCAGCTGTGGCTGGACAAGTTTCATAGTGTGCGTAAAAGAATAGCTTTTGTTCTGGGTTGAAATTCAATTGCCAAAATGTCAATACCCTAAATCTGGTGTTCCAGCTATGGCTGGACAAGTACAAACCGGATTCCAAAAAAGTTGGGACACTAAACAAATTGTGAATAAAAACTGAATGCAATGATATGGAGATGGCAAATGTCAATATTTTATTTGTAATAGAACATAGATGACAGATCAAACGTTTAATCCGAGTAAATGTATCATTTTAAAGGAGAAATACGTTGATTCAAAATTTCACGGTGTCAACAAATCCCAAAAAAGTTGGGACAAGTAGCAATAAGAGGCTGGAAAAAGTAAATTTGAGCATAACGAAGAGCTGGAAGACCAAATAACACTAATTAGGTCAATTGGCAACATGATTGGGTATAAAAAGAGCTTCTCAGAGTGGCAGTGTCTCTCAGAAGCCAAGATGGGTAGAGGATCACCAATTCCCACAATGTTGCGCAGAAAGATAGTGGAGCAATATCAGAAAGGTGTTACCCAGCGAAAAATTGCAAAGACTTTGCATCTATCATCATCAACTGTGCATAACATCATCCGAAGATTCCGAGAATCTGGAACAATCTCTGTGCGTAAGGGCCAAGGCCGTAAAACCATACTGGATGCCCGTGATCTCCGGGCCCTTAAACGACACTGCACCACAAACAGGAATGCTACTGTAAAGGAAATCACAAAATGGGCTCAGGAATACTTCCAGAAACCATTGTCAGTGAACACAATCCACCGTGCCATCCGCCGTTGCCAGCTGAAACTCTACAGTGCAAAGAAGAAGCCATTTCTAAGCAAGATCCAAAAGCTCAGGCGTTTTCACTGGGCCAGGGATCATTTAAAATGGAGTGTGGCAAAATGGAAGACTGTTCTGTGGTCAGACGAGTCACGATTCGAAGTTCTTTTTGGAAATCTGGGACGCCATTTCATCCGGACCAAAGAGGACAAGGACAACCCAAGTTGTTATCAACGCTCAGTTCAGAAGCCTGCATCTCTGATGGTATGGGGTTGCATGAGTGCGTGTGGCATGGGCAGCTTGCATGTCTGGAAAGGCACCATCAATGCAGAAAAATATATTCAGGTTCTAGAACAACATATGCTCCCATCCTGACGTCATCTCTTTCAGGGAAGACCCTGCATTTTTCAACAAGATAATGCTAGACCACATTCTGCATCAATCACAACATCATGGCTGCGTAGGAGAAGGATCCGGGTACTGAAATGGTCAGTCTGCAGTCCAGATCTTTCACCTATAGAGAACATTTGGCGCATCATAAAGAGGAAGGTGCAACAAAGAAGGCCCAAGACGATTGAACCGTTAGAGGCCTGTATTAGACAAGAATGTGAGAGCATTCCTATTTCTAAACTTGAGAAACTGGTCTCCTCAGTCCCCAGACGTCTGTTGAGTGTTGTAAGAAGAAGGGGAGATGCCACACAGTGGTGAAAATGGCCTTGTCCCAACTTTTTGGCGATTTGTTGACACCATGAATTTCTGATTCAACATATTTTTCCCTTAAAATGGTACATTTTCTCAGTTTAAACTTTTGTTCCGTGGGGGGCGGAGCTAGCGCCGGCAGGAGATGGCTGCATGAGTGAATAGCTCTGTACACAAATCACCCTAACTAGCTTGGTTTTAACGCCTGGAGATCCAACCATGGTAAAAATCTTAGGTTCCAAGTCCAGCGACACCGCTGATCAACATAAAACCCCTGTCTGCAAAGGGGACATGGATAAATTTATCAAAAAAGCGGCCTCTGCTTATGTGGCGCGGAAAGACAAGATGGAGCCGGCCTCACCACGCACTACAGGCCGCCCACAGAAAGAACCGTCTGCTGCGCCTCAGGATGCGGAGGTAGAATCAGACAGACTACCTATCTCAAGATCGTACCTCAAAGATGTACTTACCTCCTCTCTAACAGCAGCGCTGGAGCCTCTGAGCACAGACCTTTTAGAGATAAAGCAGGACGTCCGGCAAGTCGGCAGAAGGGTCAAGGTCCTAGAGGAGTCACAAGCGGCTCTGGTGAGTCACCAATTGGGGGTAGCAAATAACCTGGTCTTCATTCAAAGCAATTTAAACACCCTATACTGTGCTCTTGAAGACAAGGAAAATCGCGGCAGACGCAACAACTTGCGATTTCGGGGGGTGCCGGAGACAACTGTCGCAAGAGATATTCCCCACGTCATCACCCAAATTTGCCTCTCCATCTTGGGCCCTGACTCAGCCGATGAAGTGTTAATCGAAAGAGCACACAGAGCTCTTAGACCCAAACCAGCCGCAACAGACCCACCAAGGGACATAATCTGCAGATTCTTAAGCTTCCAAGTTAAAGAAGCCATTATGATTAAAGCCCGCTCTGCAGGAGAGATCTCTTGGGATTGAAGCAACATTACCATATATCAGGATCTTTCCCAATCCACACTAAAGAAGAGGAGATCTTTGAAGCCACTGACAGACTGGCTTAGATCACACAATATCCCATATAGATGGACATTTCCTTTCGGCCTGTCTTTCTTTCACGAAGGTCGCAGGATGAATATATCTACTTTCACAGACCTCAACCCAGTCTATGACCACCTCAACATTGAACCTATGAACATTCAGAACTGGGATCTAGTCCAGGACTTATCTTCCTTGCCGGATCTGCCTATCCCGATCCCATGGGAAAAGCAACATAGGACCAGGAGGGATGTCCCACAGACCACACCAAGAAGACTTCCACTAGGAGAGTGAGCTGGACTGTCACATATATATTTTTGTCTTCCATTATCACTCCCCCTCTCCAAGCTTTAACCCTCTCACCACTTTCTCTACCTCCAACCTCTCATCCTTTTATCCTTTCCTACTACTTAACCCCTTCATCCCCTCCTCCATTCCAACAGCTATAATTGCTTTGCAATGTTATGGATCTATATTTCAAAATAGGGTGATATCCTTCACATATTTGAAATTTCCCCTCTAATCCACCAACGAATCTTTTGCGCACGAGCGCAAATATTCTCTTATATAAGTTTATTTTTGTTCTTATGTTTAAGGTTTTATCACTTGTATTTGTTTCGTAGATACCTTTCATATTGTGACCAAGCCTTATCTCAACCAAGACACTGTATACTTACGCTCCTACTACCATTGTACAAATCAACAGATATCTTATATCTTATGTTTACTTCTTACATGGGGAAGCCTGAATCGCAGGGGTCCACTCCACAAATTAGAAAAGTATGGCAGGTCTCACAGTAGCTTCATTTAATGTAAGAGGCTTCAATGCCCCTTCTAAAAGATGTCAAATTTTTTCACTTTAAAAAAAAAGAAATACCTCTATATTATTTTTACAAGAAACCCATTTTAAGTTCAACCACTACCCAGATCTTTCCCACTCCAGCTTTCCTGTGTGGTTGCACTGCGGCTCGGGCTCCTCCGCTTCCAGAGGGGTTAGCATCGGATTTAACAAAAACACATTTTTCCAATATGTTTCACATATTCAGGATACAGAAGGAAGGTATATAATGTTAAAAAGAACTATAGCTAACCATATCTACACACTGATAAACATATACGCTCCTAATGTTAACCAGGCTTCTTGGTTTGATACTATCTGCCCAATTATAGAATCTTTCCAAGAAGGTACAGTTATCATGGGAGGGGACTTTAATGTTGCCCTAAATCCCGTGCTAGATTCTTCAACAAGAAAATCTGTCCTCTCACGGAAAAAACTTAACTTCTTATGCAATAAACTCCACAATCTTAACCTGGTTGACACTTGGAGAACATTTAATCCCACTGAAAGGGATTACACCTTCTTTTCAAACGTGCATGGCTCATACCAAAGGTTAGATTACCTATTTATTTCTAAATCACATCTTCAGCTATGCTCTAAAACCCATATAGACTCCATCCATTTATCCGACCACTCTCCAATATTTGTCACTATTTCCATCCCCCAATTAGCTCCAAAAAGAATTAACTGGAGACTCAATGAACAGTTGATCTCCTCAAAAGAAAATAAAGACAAAATCCAGAAATCCCTCAACGATTTCTTTTCCCTAAATGCCTTTCCAGAAACCTCCCCCCACGTCCTATGGGACACCCACAAGGCATACATAAGGGGCCAACTCATCAGCCTAGGTGCCCATCTCAAAAAATTGAGAAAAGCCCGAATTGATGGCCTTCTATCTGAAATTCGGAAGATTGAAGCGATCCACAAAAAATCCCTCTCTGACCAACATCTCCCTAAATTCAACTCACTTCGATCTGAGCTTAAAAACAACTTAAATTCCATATCGGCCAAATATTTTCTAAACTCCCAATTTAAATACTTTGCCCATGGCGTCCAAGTTTATCATGAACAGGATTAAAAAAAGGAGAAATTATAACTATATTTGTAAGATCCATAATAACAAAGGTGGTACAGTCACTACGTCCAAAGAAATAGCCTCCCAATTTCAAGCCTTCTATCAAGCGCTTTATAATCTACCCCAACCAACCCCCTCAGCTAACGCCCCATCCACTATAGAAGCCATCAGCAGTTTCCT
Source organism: Bufo bufo (assembly GCF_905171765.1). Lineage (NCBI taxonomy): Eukaryota > Metazoa > Chordata > Amphibia > Anura > Bufonidae > Bufo > Bufo bufo. Next base: position 389,544,125 of record NC_053389.1, read on the forward strand.
GGATACTGTTTCCCTCCCTAAACTTAATACTTCTAATGTAGAAATATTAGAATCCCCTTTTTCTATGGATGAACTGAAAAAAGCCATCAAACAGCTCCCAAAAAATAAAGCCCCAGGTCCTGACGGCCTTACAGCCCTTTACTATAACACATTCAGAGAATCTATTTCTCCTCATCTTCTTAATATCTGTAATCAGTCACTCAAAGGCACTCCTCTCACCATAGACATGACTAGAGCTTTAATAACCATTATCCCTAAGGAAGGTAAAGATCCAGCACACTGCGCAAATTATCGGCCCATTTCTCTGCTGAACCTTGACCTAAAACTTCTAGCTAAGATGTTAGCAAACCGTCTCTCCCCTATTCTCGCATCATTGATACATGGCGACCAAACAGGCTTTGTGATTGGAAGAGAGGGTAAAGATAATTCGGTCAGAATTATCAATGCTATTCATTATGCCACCAAGTTCTCTCACCCCTTAGTTCTTCTCAGCACCGACGCCGAAAAGGCTTTTGACAGGATCAGTTGGGACTTCCTACGCCTTACTTTGATCACATTTGGATTACCAACATCTTTTATAGACACGGTCTTCTCCATGTATTCCAATGCTTCGGCGTCGGTGCTGGTGAATGAAACAACCTCTTCTTCCTTTTTGATTAGAAATGGCACGCGCCAGGGATGTCCACTTTCCCCCCTAGTTTTTGTATTAACTATGGAACCACTCCTACAATCCTTCCACCAAAATGACAAAATCAAAGGCATTAAACTTGGAAACCATGAACATAAGGTCGCAGCATTTGCTGACGACCTCCTTCTCCTCACCTCCAACCCGAAAATATCCCTCCCATTAATATACGAGACTTTAGAAAAAATTAGCCCCCTTTCTAACCTCAAAATAAATATGAAAAAATCACATATCTTGAGCATAGGCCTAAATACTCGTACTAAAGTTGACCTAGCAGCCCAATCCCCGTTTAACTGGGATACCCCTTACATAACTTATCTAGGAGTTAAAATCAGCACTGATATTTCCAAATTATTCCAACTAAATTTTGCCCCACTGCTACAAAATATGCACAAACAATTAAACAACCTCCACCTTCAAACACTATCCTGGTTTGGCCGTAAAAATATATTTACTTCATTAGTCCTCCCTAAGCTAAATTATCTACAACAAGTCCACCCCCTCCCTATTCCCAAAACCTTCTTCCAATCCCTTGATAAGGAAATTCGCTCCTTTATATGGAGTCACAAGAAAGCCCGTATACGTCTTTCTGTACTGCAGAACCCCAAAACCTTCGGTGGCATCAACCTCCAGAATCCCTCTCTATATAACCTAGCTACCCTATTAGCCAGGAGTGTTGATTGGTTCAGGAATCCCACATACAAATCCTGGCCTAGTATGGAGGCTGCCCTAGCTAATGTATCATTCAGAACCCTACTGATCCATTCTCAGCAAAACCGAATTAAATTCAAAAATACGAGCCCAAATATAACTGCCACCCTGGAGGCATGGAATAAATTCCAAAAATCCGATAATGGAATCCCACTTCCCTCTCCACTTATTCAAATAAAAGATTTAATAGACCTGGCTCCATTAGAGCTGAAACAAAGTCTCCCTACATATATTCGTAATTCTGAAACTCCGGCTCTTTCCCTTTTTAGGGAGGACGGTGGCATGATCCATAAAGATCAATTTGTCTCCCTTTTCCCCGAAACTAAGATATTTCCATCTCTCTATTCATTTATACAAACTAGCTTAACAAAGTTTGTCCCCTACCATGCGCTTCTAAGACCCCTTACCTGGTTTGAAAGCCTCATTAATACTAAACATCCCCCTAAGAAATTAATTTCTCAGCTATATAGAAAATTGAGTATTCCTATATGCCCTCCTAAGTTGGCATTCATTGGTGCCTGGGAAAAAGATCTAGATATTCTATTCTCTAACGAGGACCAACAGAGACTTTTTAGAGAGCCTCATAGCTCATCTAGATGTGTCAGGATACAGGAAAATGGTTACAAAGTACTCACCAGATGGTACAAAACGCCTGATATCACATGTAGATATAACAGTACTGGTTCTGACGCATGCTGGAGGTGTGGAGAGGGGGGTGGCAAATTTCTTCATATTTGGTGGTCCTGCTCACCTTTATATAATTGGTGGTCCGAGATCTTTAAGCAATGTAACACAATCTGCAAGTCCAAGATTATACTTTCTCCTCAACTTGCTCTCTTAGGCCTCCCCCCCTCCCATGAATCCACCGGTGTCACTCCACTGTTTAAGAAGTTGTTATCAGCAGCACGCCTCTTAATCCCCAGATTTTGGCTCTCATCAGATCTCCCACCTCTTGAATACTGGGTTAATAAAGTGGACTCCATATTCAGGTTTGAAGAGCTGTCAGCTTGGGAAAACCAATCTCATGACAAATTTACTGCCCTTTGGAAACCCTGGATCGTTTATAGGCACTTTAACGAGGTCCACTAATGGTTCTAGGAAATACTGTCTCTCACCTGCATTCTACGTTAACTTTGCTTAAATTATGCAATATGACTGGAAATGATATCTACTATGTTAATTTTGTTAACTTGGTTAGTTTATTGATAGCTAAGTACACTGGCAATGTATGCGGCTGTATACTGTCCACTACTGTCCACTGAAATGGAATTAATTGTACTGCTGAATTACGTTTTCAATAAAGCTTTGAAAAAAAAAAAAAACTTTTGTTCCGTGATTTATGTTCTATTCTGAATAAAATATTAGAAGTTGGCACCTCCACATCATTGCATTCAGTTTTTATTCACGATTTGTATAGTGTCCCAACTTTTTTGGAATCCGGTTTGTAGTTTAATAGTATCCGTCAAAGGATATATTTTTTTCTGGGTTGAAATTCAATTGCCAAAATAGCAATACCCTAAATCAGTGGTTTCAGCTGTGGCAGGACAAGTTTTATAGGGTCCGTCAAAGCATAGCTTTTGTTCTGGGGTGAAATTCAATTGCGAAAATAGCAATACCCTAAATCAGTGGTTTCAGCTGTGGCTGGACAAGTTTCAAAGTGTGCATAATAGAATAGCTTTTGTTCTGGGTTGAAATTCAATTGCCAAAATAGCAATACCCTAAATCTGGTGTTCCAGCTGTGGCTGGACAAGTAGTTTAATAGTATCCGTCAAAGGATACATTTTTTTCTGGGTTGAAATTCAATAGCCAAAATAGCAATACCCTAATTTAGTGGTTTCAGCTGTGGCTGGACAAATTTCATAGTGTGCGTAAAAGAATAGCTTTTGTTCTGGGTTGAAATTCAATTGCCAAAATGGAAATACCCTAAATCTGGTGTTCCAGCTGTGGCTGGACAAGTAGTTTAATAGTATCCGTCAAAGGATATATTTTTTTCTGGGTTGAAATTCAATAGCCAAAATAGCAATACCCTAAATCAGTGGTTTCAGCTGTGGCTGGACAAATTTCATAGTGTGCGTAAAAGAATAGCTTTTGTTCTGGGTTGAAATTCAATTGCCAAAATGAAAATACCCTAAATCTGGTGTTCCAGCTGTGGCTGGACAAGTAGTTTAATAGTATCCGTCAAAGGATATATTTTTTTCTGGGTTGAAATTTAATGGCTAAAATAGCAATACCCTAAATCTGTGGTTTCAGCTGTGGCTGGACAAGTTTCATAGTGTGCATAAAAGAATAGCTTTTGTTCTGGGTTGAAATTCAATAGCTAAAATAGCAATACCCTAAATCAGTGGTTTCAGCTGTGGCTGGACAAGTTTTATAGTGTCCGTCAAAGCATAGCTTTTGTTCTGGGGTGAAATTCAATTGCCAAAATAGCAATACCCTAAATCAGTGGTTTCAGCTGTTGCTGGACAAGTTTCACAGTGTGCGTAAAAGAATAGCTTTTGTTCTGGGTTGAAATTCAATTGGCAGAATAGCAATACCCTAAATCTGGTGTTCCAGCTGTGGCTGGACAAGTAGTTTAATAGTATCCGTCAAAGGATATATTTTTTTCTGGGTTGAAATTTAATAGCCAAAATAGCAATACCCTAAATCAGTGGTTTTAGCTGTGGCTGGACAAGTTTCATAGTGTGCGTAAAAGAATAGCTTTTGTTCTGGGTTAAAATTCAATTGCCAAAATAGCAATACCCTAAATCAGTGGTTTCAGCTGTGGCAGGACAAGTTTTATAGTGTCCGTCAAAGCATAGCTTTTGTTCTGGGGTGAAATTCAATTGCCAAAATAGCAATACCCTAAATCAGTGGTTTCAGCTGTTGCTGGACAAGTTTCATAGTGTGCGTAAAAGAATAGCTTTTGTTCTGGGTTGAAATTCAATTGCCAAAATAGCAATACCCTAAATCTGGTGTTCCAGCTGTGGCTGGACAAGTAGTTTAATAGTATCCTTCAAAGGATATATTTTTTTCTGGGTTTAAATTTAATAGCCAAAATAGCAATACCCTAAATCAGTAGTTTCAGCTGTGGCTGGACAAGTTTCATAGTGTGCGTAAAAGAATAGCTTTTGTTATGGGTTGAAATTCAATTGCCAAAATAGCAATACCGTAAATCTGGTGTTCCAGCTGTGGCTGGACAAGTAGTTTAATAGTATCCGTCAAAGGATATATTTTTTTCTGGGTTGAAATTTAATGGCTAAAATAGCAATACCCTAAATCTGTGGTTTCAGCTGTGGCTGGACAAGTTTCATAGTGTGCATAAAAGAATAGCTTTTGTTCTGGGTTGAAATTCAATAGCTAAAATAGCAATACCCTAAATCAGTGGTTTCAGCTGTGGCAGGACAAGTTTTATAGTGTCCGTCAAAGCATAGCTTTTGTTCTGGGGTGAAATTCAATTGCCAAAATAGCAATACCCTAAATCAGTGGTTTCAGCTATGGCAGGACAAGTTTTATAGTGTCCGTCAAAGCATAGCTTTTGTTCTGGGGTGAAATTCAATTGCCAAAATAGCAATACCCTAAATCAGTGGTTTCAGCTGTTGCTGGACAAGTTTCATAGTGTGCGTAAAAGAATAGCTTTTGTTCTGGGTTGAAATTCAATTGCCAAAATAGCAATACCCTAAATCTGGTGTTCCAGCTGTGGCTGGACAAGTAGTTTAATAGTATCCTTCAAAGGATATATTTTTTTCTGGGTTTAAATTTAATAGCCAAGATAGCAATACCCTAAATCAGTAGTTTCAGCTGTGGCTGGACAAGTTTCATAGTGTGCGTAAAAGAATAGCTTTTGTTCTGGGTTGAAATTCAATTGCCAAAATAGCAATACCCTAAATCAGTGGTTTCAGCTGTGGCAGGAGAAGTTTCATAGTGTGCGTAAAAGAATAGCTTTTGTTCTGGGTTAAAATTCAATTGCCAAAATAGCAATACCGTAAATCTGGTGTTCCAGCTATGGCTGGACAAGTTTCATAGTGTCCGTCAAAGGATAGCTTTTGTTCTGGGGTGAAATTCAATTGCCAAAATAGCAATACGCTAAATCAGTGGTTTCTGCTGTTGCAGGACAAGTGTAAGTCTGTCCGTAAAAGGGTATACTACACTCAGCTTGCATCTCCAAGTGTATTTCTTTCCGTAAAAGGGTATATTAGGGCTCTTTCACACTTGCGTTGTCCAGATCCGGCATGTACTCCATTTGCCGGAATTACACGCCGGATCCGGAAAAACGCAAGTGAACTGAAAGCATTTGAAGACGGATCCGTCTTCAAAATGCGTTCAGTGTTACTATGGCAGCCAGGACGCTATTAAAGTCCTGGTTGCCATAGTAGTAGTGGGGAGCGGGGGAGCAGTATACTTACAGTCCGTGTGCGGCTAGAATGACGTCAGAGCGCCCCATGCGCATGAATGACGTGTTCCATGCGATCACGTCATCCATGAGCGTGGGTCGCCCTGACGTCATTCTGGAGCGCCCGGGGAGCCGCACGGACGGTAAGTATACTGCTCCCCCGCTCCCCACTACACTTTACCATGGCTGCCAGGACTTTAGCGTCTTGGCAGCCATGGTAACCATTCAGAAAAAGCTAAACGTCGGATCCGGCAATGCGCTGAAACGACGTTTAGCTTAAGGCCGGATCCGGATTAATGCCTTTCAATGGGCATTAATTCCGGATCCGGCCTTGCGGCAAGTGTTCAGGATTTTTGGCCGGAGCAAAAAGCGCAGCATGCTGCGGCATTTTCTCCGGCCAAAAAACGTTCCGGTCCGGAACTGAAGACATCCTGATGCATCCTGAACGGATTTCTCTCCATTCAGAATGCATTAGGATAAAACTGATCAGGATTCTTCCGGCATAGAGCCACGACGACGGAACTCTATGCCGGAAGAAAAGAACGCAAGTGTGAAAGAGCCCTTACACAAAGTGTTAAATTACAATTGCTGAAAGCATAATCCTTTAAATTTGTACGCACTATTGTGCATCTCATAGTGTATTTCTGTCCGTAAAAGGGTATATTACACTCAAGGTGTAAATACAAGTGCTGATAGGGTCATCCTCAATAACTTCACATATATACACTGCTCAAAAAAATAAAGGGAACACTTAAACAACACAATGTAACTGCAAGTCAATCACACTTCTGTGAAATCAAACTGTCCACTTAGAAAGCAACACTGAGTGACAATCAATTTCACATGCTGTTGTGCAAATGGGATAGATAACAGGTGGAAATTATAGGCAATTAGCAAGACCTCCAGCAGGCCACAAATGTGCATGTGTCTGCTCAAACAGTCAGAAACAGACTCCATGAGGGTGATATGAGGGCCCGATGTCCACAGGTGGGGGTTGTGCTTACAGCCCAACACCATGCAGGACGTTTGGCATTTGCCAAAGAACACCAAGATTGGCAAATTCGCCACTGGCGCCCTGTGCTCTTCACAGATGAAAGCAGGTTCACACTGAGCACATGTGACAGACGTGACAGAGTCTGGAGACGCCGTGGAGAACGTTCTGCTGCCTGCAACATCCTCCAGCATGACCGGTTTGGCATTGGGTCAGTAATGGTGTTGGGTGGCATTTCTTTGGAGGGCCGCACAACCCTCCATGTGCTCGCCAGAGGTAGCCTGACTGCCATTAGGTACTGATATGAGATCCTCAGACCCCTTGTGAGACCATATGCTGGTGCGGTTGGCCCTGGGTTCCTCCTAATGCAAGACAATGCTAGACCTCATGTGGCTGGAGTGTGTCAGCAGTTCCTGCAAGACGAAGGCATTGATGCTATGGACTGGCCCGCCCGTTCCCCAGACCTGAATCCAATTGAGCACATCTGGGACATCATGTCTCGCTCTATCCACCAACGTCACGTTGCACCACAGACTGTCCAGGAGTTGGCAGATGCTTTAGTCCAGGTCTGGGAGGAGATTCCTCCACCTCATCAGGAGCATTCACAGGCGTTGTAGGGAGGTCATACAGGCACGTGGAGGCCACACACACTACTGAGCCTCATTTTGACTTGTTTTAAGGACATTACATCAAAGTTGGATCAGCCTGTAGTGTGTTTTTCCACTTTAATTTTGAGTGTGACTCCAAATCCAGACCTCCATGGGTTGAAAAATTTGATTTCCATTCTCTTATTTTTGTGTGATTTTGTTGTCAGCACATTCAACTATGTAAAGAACAAAGTATTTCAGAAGAATTTTTAATTTAGGCTACTTTCACACTTGCGTTTGGGGTTCCGCTTGTGAGCTCCGTTTGAAGGCTCTCACAAGCGGCCCCGTACAGATCCGTCCAGCCCCAATGCATTCTGAGTGGATGCGGATCCGCTCAGAATGCATCAAGTTTGGCACCGTTTGGCCTCCGTTCCGCTCAACAGGCAGACACCTGAACGCAGCTTGCAGCGTTTTTGTGTCCGCCTGGCCGTGTGGAGCCAAACGGATCCTTCCAGACTTACAATGCAAGTCAATGGGGACGGATCCGTTTTACGTTGACACAATATAGTGCAATTTCAAACGGATCCGTCCCCCATTGACTTTCAATGTAAAGTCATTAGTCCCCTATTAATATACCATCAGATCGGAGTTTTCTCCAATCCGATGGTATATTTTAACTTGAAGCGTCACCATGGGAATGCCTCTATGTTAGAATATACCATCGGATTTGAGTTAGATCGTGAAACTCAGATCCGACAGTATATTCTAACACAGAGGCGTTCCCATGGTGATGGGGACGCTTCAAGTTAGAATATACTGAGAACTGTGTACATGACTTCCCCCTGCTGCCTGGCAGGTGCTGCCAGGCAGCAGGGGGAAGATCTCCCCTCCCCCCCTGTATTTAACTCATTGGTGGCCAGTGCGGCCCCCCTCCCTCCCTCCCCAGTATTAAATGTTACCAGTGCGGCCCCCCTCTCTCTATATTTATTGTTGGCCAGTGCGGCCCCCCCTCCTTCCTTCCCCAGTATTAAATGTGACCAGTGCGGCCCCCCCTCCCTCTATATTCATTGGTGGCCAGTGCGGATTCCCAGTATTAAATGTGACCAGTGCGGCCTCCCCTCTTCCCCCTAATTAAAATCACCCCCCCCCATCATTGGTGACAGCGGAGAGTTCCGATCGGAGTCCCAGTTTAATCGCTGGGGCTCCGATCGGTTACCATGGCAGCCAAGACGCTATTGCAGTCTTGGCTGCCATGGTTACTTAGCAATAAATAGAAGTATTATACTTACCTGCGAGCTGCGATGTCTGTGACCGGCCGGGAGCTCCTCCTACTGGTAAGTGACAGGTCTGTGCTATAGGCAACGCACCGCATCTAGTAAGGGACGCGGACATGGTCGCGGTGGTGTTAGTGGACCCTCTGGTGCTGGGAGAGGAAGTGGCCGTTCTGCCACAGCCACAAGTCCTAGTGAACCAACTACCTCAGGTCCCAGTACCTGCCAGAATTTACAGCGATATTTGGTGGGGCCCAATGCCATACTAAGGATGGTAAGGTCTGAGCAGGTACAGGCATTAGTCAATTGGGTGGCCGACAGTGGATCTAGCATGTTCACAACATTATCTCCCACCCAGTCTTCTGCAGAAAGCGCACAGATGGCGCCTGAAAACCAAGCCCATCAGTCTGTCACATCACCCCCATGCATATCAGGGAAACTGTCTGAGCCTCAAGTTATACAGCAGTCTCTTATGCTGTTTGAAGACTCTGCTGGCAGGGTTTCCCAAGGGCATCCACCTAGCCCTTCCCCAGCGGTGGAAGACATAGAATGCACTGACGCACAACAACTTATGTTTCCTGATAATGAGGACATGGGAATAGAGATGGCCCGAATAGTTCGCGGCGAACATAGCTTGTTCGCGTTCGCCGCGGCGGGCGAACATATGTGATGTTCGGTTCGCCCACTATACATCATCATTGAGTAAACTTTGACCCTGTACCTCACAGTCAGCAGACAAATTCCAGCCAATTAGCAGCAGACCCTCCCTCCTCCTGGACAGCATCCATTTTAGATTCATTCGGAATCTGCATTCTCAGTGAGAGGAGGGACAGTGCTGCTGCTGATTCAATAGGGAAAACGTTAGCTAGGGCATTGTTCTGTGTCCACAGACTCATCTGCTGTAAGGACAGCATCCTGACAGCACCCCAAAAAGCCCTTTTCAGGGCTGGTACATCAGTCTTCTTTTTATTTTTTTATATATATATATATATACATATATTGCAGTTGCCTGCCCGTGTGTGAGAGGCTGCAGGCTCAGTCACAGACAGTACTGTGTGCACACCATTCATACAGGGTGTGACAGAAAATACCTCACAGATAAAAAAAAATATATTCAATATTTTTCTGTGATCTAATCACAGTTGCAAGCCCGTGTGTCAGGCCCACACAGACTGTATTGTGGCCTGTGGCTAGTGGCTAGACCTCCACTTATACCGTTACAGGGTGTCACTTACTCTCAAATACCTTGCAGATAAAAAAAATTCTATTTAATATTTTTCTGTGATATAATCACAGTTGCAAGCCCGTGTGTGTCAGGCCCACACAGACTGTACTGTGCCCACTGCCCACCACTCATATTGGGTGGGGCAGTAAATTGCACTGCGCAGACGCAGTGACCGTGGCGTGGATTCAAACAAAGGGGATGGAGCCAGCATTTTTTTAACCATCTCCCCGTTCGAAAAATCAATTTAATAAATGGACCCCAGATTGGTGACGTAACAGGGATTAAACTGATGAGAAGAGAGAACTACAGAAAATACCACTCATATCGGGTGGGACAGTAAATTGCACGCACAGACGCAGTGACCGTGGATTCAAACAAAGGGGAGGGAGCCAGCGTTTTTTTAACCATCTCCCCGTTCGAAAAATCAATTCAATTCACCTTTCCGGGACCCTTGGTGTTGTACGTGGCTGGGTGGAGGAAGAAACCTTCAATAACATCACTGGGACATGGCTAGCTTGGCATCCAACTGTCACGGCTGAGGATGGGGAAAACCCTCAGCCGTGCGATGTCAGGAGATGGTAGGTCGCTGCTTGGCCAGGACCACAGAATTAGGGAGCAGGTCACCTCCTAACGCATCCCTAATCTGACCCTGACTCCTAGCTGCATGAGCCGACCTTGATGGTAGGAGGGCTCATGCTCCGGAACCTCGGATCCCTACGGACCCTCCGCCGATCCCTGAACTAGGAGCTGGGTAGACCACCTGTTCCTCCTGGATGCGGAGAAACAGGAGTTTAAACTGGACGAGCTGCAAGGGGATATAAACATAAACAGACTATGGATATGCCAGGAGAGTGAAAGACTTCCACCCCTACCTGCCACAGACACACTGACTGGATCCCTGGACACAAGTGCTGAAGTCCACACACAGACAAAAGGACACTGCACACATAAACACACAGGAAGCCAGAACCATAGCTGCAATAATAACAGACACCACATAAACATAAACTTAACATCACATCACATCACATAACAACATTTATGACCACAAGGGTGGCCCTCACTGGCAGATGATATAAGGGACCAGGAGGGTGCCTCCAACTTACAAACAAGGCTGGAGTACCCCTCAGACATCAGGTCTCAACTGAGGCTATATAGCCCAAAGTGGCCACACCCACACAGACACACCCAGTGTTCACACACACAGAAGGAAATTAACCCTTCTCACACCAGGGAAGGGAAGACAGCCACTTAAAGGAAAAAGTGCACAAATAACTAAAACCCTGTGCACACCAGACATACAAAAGACACACCTAACAAAGATAGGTTGCCAGGTGCAACCGCATGCACATTGCAGCAAGCTGCCCAGCACCAGCTCAGGCTGCTAAACTGCGAATTAACATACTAGCGGCCCTCACCTGTGGTTGAAGAACCAAACCAGACCGAAGGCAACAGCATGCGGATACAGGAGTCATGACCATGACCATGGTCGTGACACCAACCTTGAACAAATGGGGAGTTTGCGGTTGGGCAAATGGACTGTTTGCGGTTGTTTGCGGTGCATTAAAAGGGGAGTTTGGTCTGTCAATGTCTGTGAAGCGGGCGTAACCCTTACACTACCTGATCGATACAACATCATACCTGATCGTATACACACACTGGATGTTTTAAACCACGTTGTTCAAAAAAAAATTGGATTGTTAGGTGATTTATGCCCTTTATGGATTAAAATCCAACTCTGCGTCAACTACATAATTTTCCATAGGAGTTTTGCCGTGGATCTCCCTCCGGCATGCCACAGTCTAGGTGTTAGTCCCCTTGAAACAACTTTTCCATCACTACTGTGGCTAGAAAGAGTCCCTGTGGGTTTTAAAATTTGCCTGCCTATTGAAGTCTATGGCGGTTCCCCCGGTTCGCGAACATTTGCAGAAGTTCGCGACATCACTACATGGGAATACCACCTCATCAGAGTCAGCACGTCTATGATGATGATGAAACACAGGTGCCAACTGCTGCGTTTTTCTGCAGTGTGCAGACTGAACAGGAGGTAAGGGAGGAAGACTGGGTGGAAGACGATGCAGGGGACGATGAGGTCATAGACCCCACATGGAATGAAGGTCGTGCAACTAAATTTCCGAGTTCAGAGGAAGAGGCAGTGGTGAGACCGAGCTAACAGCGTAGCAAAAGAGGGAGCAGGGGCAAAAGCAGAACACCCGCCGCCAAGAGAGTTCGCCTGCTACTGGCCACCGCCATCTGGGACTGAGCACCCCAAAGGCAGCTTCAAGGAGTTCCCTGGCGTTGCAGTTCTTCAAACAATGTGCTGACGACAAGACCCGAGTAGTTTGCACGCTGTGCCATCAGAGCCTGAAGCGAGGCATTAACTTTCTGAGCCTTAGCACAACCTGCATGACCAGGCATCTGCATGCAAAGCATGAACTGCAGTGGAGTAAACACCTTAAAGGGATTCTGTCACCAGGTTTCACCCCTGTCAGCTAAACATATGCTGATGTTCAGGGCCTCATCAGGATTCCTAATGTGGGCTTCTAAATGTGATCCGTAGCCTTAGGCTACTTTCACACTAGCGTTCGGAGCGGATCCGTCTGATGTTTCATCAGACGGATCCGCTCCGATAATGCAGACGTTTGCATCCGTTCAGAACGGATCCGTCTGCATTATAACTTAGAAAATTTTCTAAGTCAGAAAGTAGCCTGAGCGGATCCGTTCAGACTTTACATTGAAAGTCAATGGGGAACGGATCCGCTTGAAGATTGAGCCATATAGTGTCATCTTCAAGCGGATCCGTCCCCATTGACTTCCATTATAAGTCTGGACGGATCCGCTCGCCTCCGCACGGCCAGGCGGACACCTGAACGCTGCAAGCTGAGGCTGAGCGCTGGCAGGCGGATGCATTCTCAGTGGATCCGCCTCCACTGAGAATGCATTAGGGCCAGACGGATGCGTTCGGGGCCGCTCGTGAGCCCCTTCAAACGGAGCTCACGAGCGGACACCCGAACGCTCGTGTGAAAGTAGCCTTATTTTGCTAAAAAACAGGTTTTACTAACCTATCACTCAAAGAAATAAGGTGCCCAAGGGTATGTCAAGGGATGCAAGGTGCCGGCCGCACCCACCACCGTTCGTGCCCAGCGCCGCCTTTCCAGACTTCTGCACCGCCTCCTAATCCTCTGTGCCGCCTCTCGCTCTCCCTCCCTCCCCCCTCCTCCTGCTGTAAGATATTGCGCGTGCGCACAGGGCTCTGAGAGGCTGGCGCCAGAGTGCAGGTCATACCTGGGTTGAGCGAAGTGCCGGCGCAGGCCATTCTGAAACTCATATGTTTGCGGGACAGGCCCCACACCGCGCAGGTGTTGTGGCGGTGTATAGAACAACAGACCGACGAGTGGTTGCTGCCGGTGAGCCTCAAGCCCGGCCTGGTGGTGTGCGATAATGGGCGAAAACTCGTCGCAGCTCGGGGACTAGCCGGTTTGACGCACATCCCTTGCCTGGCGCATGTGCTGAATTTGGTGGTGCAGAAGTTCATTCACAACTACCCCGACATGTCAGAGCTGCTGCATAAAGTGCGGGCCGTCTGTTCGCGCTTCCGGCGTTCACACCCTGCTGATGCTCGCCTGTCTGCGCTACAGCGTAACTTCGGCCTTCCCGCTCACCGCCTCATATGCGACGTGCCCACCAGGTGGACCTCCACCTTGCACATGCTGGACAGACTGTGCGAGCAGCAGCAGGCCATAGTGGAGTTTCAGCTGCAGCACGCACGGGTCAGTCGCACTGCGGAACAGCACCACTTCACCACCAATGACTGGGCCTCCATTCGAGACCTGTGTGCCCTGTTGCGCTGTTTCGAGTACTCCACCAACATGGCCAGTGGTGATGACACCGTTATCAGCGTAACAATACCACTTCTATGTCTCATTGAGAAAACACTTAGGGCGATGATGGAAGAGGAGGTGGCCCAAGAGGAGGAGGAAGTGGGGTCATTTTTAGCACTTTCAGGCCAGTCTCTTAGAAGTGGCTAAGAGGGAGGTGTTTTGCAACAGCAGAGGCCAGGTACAAATGTGGCCAGCCAGGGCCCACTACTGGAGGACGAGGATGAGGAGGAGGTGGAGGAGGATGAGGATGAAACATGTTCACAGCGGGGTGGCACCCAATGCAGCTCTGGCCCATCACTGGTGCGTGGCTGGGGGGAAACGGAGGACAATGACGATACGCCTCCCACAGAGGACAGCTTGTCCTTACCTCTGGGTAGCCTAGCACACATGAGCGACTACATGCTGCAGTGCCTGCGCAACGACAGCAGAGTTGCCCACATTTTAACTTGTGCGGACTACTGGGTTGCCACCTTGCTGGATCCCCGGTACAAAGACAATGTGCCCACCTTACTTCCTGCACTGGAGAGTGATAAAAAGATGCGCGAAAACAAGCACACGTTGGAAGACGCGCTACTGAGAGCATTCCCAAATGTCACAGGGGAACAAGTGGAAGCCCAAGGCAAAGGCTGAGGAGGAGCAAGAGGTCGCCAATGCAGCTGTGTCACGGCCAGCTCCTCTGAGGGTAGGGTTAGCATGGCAGACATGTGGAAAAGTTTTGTCACCACGCCACAGCTAACTGCACCACCACCTGATACGGAACGTGTTAGCAGGAGGCAGCATTTCACTATCATGGTGGAACAGTACGTGTGCACACCCCTCCACGTACTGACTGATTCGGCCCCATTCAACTTCTGGGTCTCTAAATTGTCCACGTGGCCAGAGCTAGCCTTTTATGCCTTGGAGGTGCTGGCCTGCCCGGCGGCCAGCGTTTTGTCTGAACGTGTATTCAGCACGGCAGGGGGCGTCATTACAGACAAACAGCCAATGTGGACAAGTTGACGTTCATAAAAATGAACCAGGCATGGATCCCACAGGACCTGTCCATCCCTTGTGCAGATTAGACATTTATAACTACCTCCCCTTAACCATATATTCTTGTACTCCAGGGCACTTCTTCATTCAATCCTCTTTTTTTAATTTTACCATTATATTGCGGGGCAACCCAAAGTGGAATGAACCTCTCCTCCGTCTGGGTGCCAGGGGCCTAAATATCGTAAACTGGCCTGTTCCAATGGTGGGCGACATGAAGCCTGATTCTCTGCTATGCGACCTCTCTCCTCTGTCTGGGTGCTGGGGCCTAAATAAGTAAAAGTGGCCTTCTCCATCGGTGGGTGAGATGAAGCCTGATTCTCTGCTATGCGACCTCTCTCCTCTGTCTGGGTGCCGGGGGCCTAAATATCTGAAAGTGGCCTGTTCCAGTGGTGGGTGACATGAAGCCTGATTCTCTGCTATGCGACCTCTCTCCTCTGTCTGGGTGCTGGGGCCTAAATAAGTAAAAGTGGCCTTCCCCATCGGTGGGTGACATGAAGCCTGATTCTCTGCTATGGGACCTCTCTCCTCTGTCTGGGTGTCAGGGGCCTAAATAAGTAAAAGTGGCCTTCTCCATCGGTGGGTGACATGAAGCCTGATTCTCTGCTATGGGACCTATCTCCTCTGTCTGGGTGCTGGGGCCTGAATAAGTAAAAGTGGCCTTCTCCATCGGTGTGTGACATGAAGCCTGATTCTCTGCTATGGGACCTCTCTCCTCTGTCTGGGTGCTGGGGCCTGAATAAGTAAAAGTGGCCTTCTCCATCGGTGGGTGACATGAAGCCTGATTCTCTTCTATGGGACCTCTCTCCTCTGTCTGGGTGCTGGGGCCTGAATTAGTAAATGTGGCCTTCTCCATTGGTGGGTGACATGAAGCCTGATTCTCTGCTATGGGACCTCTCTCCAATTGATATTGGTTAATTTTTATTTATTTTATTTTGTTTTTAATTCATTTCCCTATCCACATTTGTTTGCAGGGGATTTTGCTGCCTTTTGCAGCCCTCTAGCCCTTTCCTGGGCTATTTTACTGCCTTTTTAGTGCTGAAAAGTTCGGGTCCCCATTGACTTCAATGGGGTTCGGGTTCGGGGTGAAGTTAGGGTTGAGTTCGGATCCCGAACCCGAACATTTTCGGGAAGTTCGGCCGAACTTCTCGAACATCCAGGTGTTCGCTCAACTCTAGTTATAGACCCAAAAGTCTTTTTAACGACTATTGTGTGTGGCAGCAATATATATTATTAGTGCAACCTGCACTAAATTGCTAAAACTTGTTAGAGACCTAAAAGTCCTTTTAAGGACTATAGTTGTATCTGGCAGCAATATATATTTTTAGCGCAACCTGCGCTAAATAGCTTGCAATTGTTTGGCCACTGCAGACAGCGACATTATCTGTGCTACATCTCCTGTCTAACATGTGCGCAGCCCAAAAATATCTGTGACATCCAGTGTACTTTTTGCGTAGATGGTGTCCGCTGCGGACAGTTACATTACCTGCGCTACATCTCCTGTATAATGTTTGCCCATCCTAAATATTAGTGACATTAATTCAGTGTAATTTTTTATTAGCCGGTGGTGACAGCGACATTAATTTTATACTGAATATTCAATAAAGAAGCCTTTGGATTACCACAACTACAAGCTGGACAAAACCTCTTTTTTCTTTATACATTAATTCAGTGTAATTTTTTATTAGCCGGTGGTGACAGCGACATTACTTGCGCTATACCTCCTGTATAACATTTGTGCATTCTAAATATCAGTGACATTCATTCAGTGTAATTTTTTATTATCCGGTGGTGACAGCGATATTACCAGCGCCACATCTCCTGTATAATGTTTGTGCATCCTAAATATCAGTGATATTCATTCAGTGTAATTTTTTATTAGGCGGTGGTGACAGCGACATTAATTGCACTATACCTCCTGTTTAACGTGTGCAACCTAAATATCAGTGACACCTACTAAATCATCCAAAGGATGAAATTAATGTGTCAAAATGTTATAACACAACCAATTAAGACAGAAGACACACATGTACAATTCATGAAAGGGTAATCAGAGCAGCTCTCATCTGTCCGTAAATTTCATTCAAGTAGGCACGGACCGCTTCCTCACCCGGATTGGAAGCCAAATGAATGCAGGTAAACTTGGGGGCCAAGTTCTCTCCCTCCATAGCTAACATTTTCATGGCATGGTGGGAGAGAAGCTTTCTCCTCATCGGCACCCACCCATTTGTTGAGAATATTAAGTGGTATGGCCGTTACATCGATGACCTGATCTTCATCTGGTCTGGTGATGTGACGGCCATACCACTGTTCTCGCAATACCTTAACACCTATGTGAACAGTATCCAGTTTACTGTTCAATCTGATATCTCACACATAGTGTTTTTGGATCTCCACCTGAGGGGGGACTCCACGACAGCCTCCATTCACACAAGTACCTATAGGAAACCAACATCAGGCAATACACTACTACATGCAAAGTCATGTCATCCCCCCCATATACTACGTAATATACCTAAATGGGAACTCATTAGAGCCACGAGAAACTGTAGTGAGCAAAATACATATGAAGAATAAGCTGGAAATATTATCAGCAGGTTGTCCAATAGATCTTACTCCAAAAAATTTATGATGAAACACAATATAGAAGTTCGTGATTTAAGTAGAGATGAACTGATAATTACTAATTCCAAAAAAAACTCACAAAAAAGATGAGACAGACCACACAAAAAAAAGTGTGTTTGTCACACAATTTAGTAGTGAATATAAACAAGTCTGCAACATCATTAAAAAACATTTCCCGGTACTAGCATGCGATAAAAATTGGAGTGAAGTGGCTTCAACAGGCATAAAATTTGCGGCACGCAGGGCTCCAACAATTGCTGATACGGTTAGTCCAAGTATGTTTCGAAATAATATAACAACATCCTCCCTTAAAAATACCTGGCTATCCACGAAAGGTAGTTACAAATGTGGGCACTCTATATGTACTTGCTGCAGATATATGAAAATATCTAAAACGTTTGAGTCCTGTGTTACTGGTCAGAGATTTGTGATAAAATCTTATTTAAATTGCAATACAACATATTCCATTTACTTGATTACATGTACTAAGTGCTTAATACAATACGTAGGATGCACTACTAACGCTATAAAAACTCGGATAAGAAAACACGTATCTGATGTGCCGCATCATGAAAGCCGCAATTTGTCCGCAGCTAGCCTCCACTTTGCGGTTTTTCATGGTGAGGACACATCAGATATGATGGTACAAGGCATTGAAAGGGTCAACAAGCCAGCAAGAGGTGGCGAAAGAAAAAGAAAACTTCTCAATAGAGAATCTTTTTGGATTTTTAAACTGGAAAGTCGCCAACCACTAGGATTAAATAAAAGGCTGGATTTGATCCTTCAATACTAAAACCTTTCCCATTTACTTTGTATGCTATTTGCAAAATTATTTTAAAGAGGACCTTTCACTTGTAAAAACTATGTGAACTAAGTATGCTGCCATGTAGAGCGGCGCCCGGGGATGTCACTGCACTTACTATTAAAAAAACTCCCAGGCTGTGAGCTGTGCGCTGTGATTGGCCAGCGTTACAGCCTAGGAGAAGGAGACGCCCACAGGACAAGGGAAGACCCGCCTACTATAACTTAAGGAGCAAAGGTACCGGAGGGCATAACGGGAGAATGGAGCGGCGCCCGGGGATAATAGTAAGTGCAGTGAGATCCCCGGGCGCCGCTCTACATGGCAGCATACTTAGTTCACATAGTTTTTACAAGTGAAAGGTCCTCTTTAAGTTTGCTTAAGTTTTTAATTGATTATGCACCTGTTTGGGAGGAGGTAACCGCATGGCCACGTTGATTGGTCTGATGCGGTTCCTTCCCACTACATAAGTGAAGATGTAATGTTGGTTCAATGGTCATGAGTAAGGGCTGTAACTGTTTTGTTGCCTGAAATGCGTACCCAGCTCTAGCAGAGAGCGCACCCCGACGCACGTTTCGCTCATCCGCTTTATAACATTTGTGCAACCTAATTCATTCAGTGACATTCATTCAGTGTAATTTTTTATTAGGCGGTGGTGACAGCGACAGTACTTGCGCTATACATCCTGTATAACGTGTGCTCATCCTAAATATCAGTGACATTCATTCAGTGTAATTTTTTATTATCCGGTGGTGACAGTGACAGTACTTGCGCTATACCTCCTGTATAACGTTTGTGCAACCTAAATATCAGTTATATTCATTCAGTGTAATTTTTTATTAGGCGGTGGTGACAGCGACATGATTTGCGCTATACCTCCTGTATAACGTTTGTGCAACCTAAATATCAGTGACATTCATTCAGTGTCATTTTTTATTAGGCGGTGGTGACAGCGACATTACTTGCGCTATACCTCCTGTATAACGTGTGCACATTCTAAATATCAGTGACATTCATTTAGTGTTATTTTAGTACCAATTTAATATGTGCAAGGCGAGCAGTAAGGGACCGGGAAGTGGCCGTGCTGCTGATGGTGCACGCAGAGGTCGTGGCCCTGGGCGTGGTGAAACTGTGCTTGCTGCCAGAGCACAAGAAACACAATCATCCACGATACCTAGCTTCATGTCCCAGTTTTCAGGGCGGCGCAGGACACCACTCTCGAAGACAGACCAGTGTTCGACCAGGTGGCCGGTTGGATTGCAGCAGATCATGCTTCCAGTCGGTTAAGCACCACCCTGTCTTCCACAAAGTCCAGTCTCAGTAGCCAAGAGTCTGGTCAACAGAATCCGCACCCTGATACTCCTTCTACCCACCATGGAGAGTCTTGGCAAACAAGTGATCCCACACTCGGATATTCCGAGGAGCTCTTTTCATCGCCATTCCTTAACTTGGGCCTCTCGCCAAGCCCGCTTGAAGAGGGACATGAGGAGATCTTGTGCCCTGATTCCCAAATTCTGGTGCATCCACAGTCAGAAGAAGATGACTGTGGGGAACGGCAATTAGTGTTTTACAAGGTGAATGATGATGATGAGACACAGTTGCCAATAAGTCAACCGCAATTAGTGTCTCAAGAGGTTCATGATGAGACACAGTTGTCAATAACTGAGGTTGTTGCTAACTCAGCAAGTCAGGAGGATGACCAGAGTAAGGAAGTGGAAGAGGAGGTGCTGGACGATGAAGTCACTGACCCAAACTGGGAAGGTGGGAAGCCGAGTGAGGACAGCAGTACAGAGGGGGAGGGATCCGCTGCACCACAACAGGCTGGAAGAGGCAGTGGGGTGGCAAAAGGGAGAAAGGCGGGCCACACCAAACAGGCCCGCAACTAATCCCCGGAGCACCCCCTTGCGGCAATCTCCCTTGCCAAAGGGTAGGTGTTCCGCAGTCTGACGCTTTTTTGAGGAAAGTGCAGACGATAAAAGAATTGTCCTTTGCAACCTGTGCCGCACCAAAATGAGCAGAGGCGTGAACACTAGAAACCTCACCACCACCAGAATGATCCGCCACATGGCATCAAAGCACCCTAATAGGTGGGCCGAACGCCTGGGTCCACAACCAGTGTCTGTGAGTGACACCACTGCCTTCTCTCCCCCTGTGTTACCTGCTGGCCAATCCCATGTCCAAGACACAGGCCCGGATGCCTCCCGCCATGCACCTGGACCTTCGCAAGCACCATCAGCTAGCACATCCACTTCTGTGTCCCAGCGCAGCGTGCAGATGTCTATACCCCAGGCCTTTGAACAAAAGCACAAATACCCACCCACCCACAGGCCATAGCACTAAATGCGCACCTTTCCAAATTGCTGGCCCTGGAAATGTTGCCATTTAGGCTTGTGGACACTGAGGCTTCTTTCCGCAGCCTGATGGCGGCGGCTGTCCCGCGTTACTCTGTCCCCAGCCGCCAATATTTTTCACATTGTGCAGTCCCAGCCTTACAACACAACAGCATGTGTCCCGTAACATCACCCGTGCCCTGACCAACACAGTTATTGGGAAGGTCCACTTAACGACTGACACATGGACAAGTGCTTTCGGCCAGGGATGCTACATTTCCCTGATGGCACACTGGTTGAACGTTGTGGAGGCTGGGAGCGAGTCGCACCCTGGGATGTCACAGGTGCTACCAACGCCAAGGATTGCGGGCCCTACTTCCATCAGGGTTTCCGCCGCCACCTACGTTAGTGGCTGCAATTCCCCCTTCTCCTCCTCCACCTCCTCCACTTTCGCCTCTGAATTATCATCTTGCAGCACCAGTCAGCCATCAGTCAGTAGCTGGAAGCAGTGTAGCACTGCAGTGGGGAAGCGGCAACAGGCCCCGCTTAAACTGATCTGCTTATGTGACAAATAGCACACCACCGCAGAGCTTCAGCAGGGGATAAGGGACCAGACTGAGCTGTGGCTCTCTGATAATGGCAGTAACTTGGTGGCCACTTTGGAGCTCGGCAAGCTCATACACATACCATGCCTAGCCCATGTGTTTAACCTAGTGGTGCAGCGTTTGCTCACAACCTACCCCAATTTGCCTGAGCAAAGTCATCGACAGCTTCCGCCGGTCTGGCAATGCTGCAGCAGCGCTTGCAATTGCCAGCTCACGACTGTTGTGCGCTGGAACTCCATGTTGCACATGTTGGCCAGGCTTTGTGAGCAGCAGTGGGCAGTAGTGGAATACCAGCTGCAAAATGGTCATCACCTTTCCAGTCAGCTTCCGCTCTCTACAAGCCACGAGTGGGCATTAATGTCTGAGGTTTTACACAACTTTGAGGAATCAACACAGATGGTGAGTGGCGATCACGTTATTATCAGCGTAACCATCCCACTTCTGTGTCAACTCAAATGCTCGCTGATCACAATGAAGGCGGATGCTTTGCACATGGAAGATGTGAAAATTGGGGAAGACTGTACACAGGGTAATAGCCAGACCACCCTCAGTTCGTCTTATCAGCGCGCATTGGATGATGATGAGGAGGAGGAGCAGGAGACGGTCGCCGCCACTACAGTCTAGTAGTACCCATGGAAGTTTTATTCCATCTGTCCAGCGTGGGTAGAAGAGGAGGAAGAGGATGAGGAGATTGAGAGTCATCCTCCTGATGAGGACAGCAAAGTCTTGTCTGTTGGGACTCTGGCACACATGGCTGACTTTATGTTAAGTTGCCTTTTCCGTGACCCTCGCGTTGTACGCATTTTGGCCAACACCGATTACTGGTTGTTCCCCCTTCTTGACCCCTGCTACAAAGAGACCTTCTTGTCTCTCATTCCTGTGGTGGAGAGGACAAGCAAAATAATGCAAAACCATTAGGTCCTTGTGGAAAAATCAATCCAAAAATTTCCAGCTGACAATGTTGGTGACAGAGTATGTAGTTCCTTGGCCAACCGAGGAGGGGAGATGAGGGGAACACACAGCAATTCCAGCAGAGGCAGGGCAACACTCTCCAAGGCCTGGGACAGTTTTATGACACCCCGCCAGCACCCTCACCCTGATGCACGGCTAAGTGTCACAAGGAGGAAAAAAATTTGGAAGATGGTGAAGGAGTACGTAGCAGACCGTGTCAGCGTCCTCAGTGATCCCTCTGTGCCTTACAACTATTGGGTGTCCAAGCTGGACACATGGCACGAACTGGCACTCTACACCTTGGAGGTGCTGGCCTACCCAGCCGCCAGCGTTTTGTCAGAGTGTGTATTTAGTGCTGCTGGGGGCATAATAACTGATAAGCGCATCCGCCTGTCAACTAATAATGCTGACCGGTCTTATAAAAATGAACAAGGCCTGGATTACCCTTGACTTCTATACTCCAGCAGAGGAAAGCAGCTGAACATAAAGGCACTCTAAATTTGGCTTTTATGGTGTATTGAATACACTGTATTCCCATGCACCCCTTCCACCACAAAAAAGGGTATATGGTTCAATCTCCCTTTTCTCGTCGTCCTCCTCCTCCTTCATCATATCAACATGCTTATTAGGCTGCCCTCGCTCCTAATGTTTGAAAGTGTCAGCTCAGCAACAGGCCTTCGCCCACAAAATTCTTTAGATGGCCAGCTGTGCAGCAGGCCCTCGCCCACAAAATGTTATAGATCAGGGATGGCCAACCTGCGGCTCTCCAGATGTTGCAAAACTACAACTCCCAGCATGCAAAGACTGCCTACAGCAATCAGCCTACAGCAGGGCATTGTGGGAATTTTAGTTTTACAACAGCTGGAGAGCCGCAGGTTGGCCAGTCCTGTTATAGATGGTCAGCTCGGCAACAGGCCCTTGCCTACAAAATTCTTTAGATGGTCAGCTTGGCAGCAGGCCCTTGGCCACAACATTTTTAACATGGTCAGCTCAGCAGCAGGCACTCGCCAACAACAATTTTTAGATGGTCAGCCGGGCAGCAGGCCCTCGCCCACAAAATTCTTTAGATGGTCAGCTCGGCAGCAGGCCCTCGCCTACAAAATTCTTTAGATGGTCAGCTCGGCAGCAGGCCCTCACCCACAAATTTTTATAGATGGTCAGCTCGACAGCAGGCCCTCACCCACCAAATTTTTAGATGGTCAGATCACCAGCAGGCCCTCGCCCATAATGTTTTAGAGGGTCACCAGCAGGCCCTTGCTTCTACTGTTTTTGAGGGTCACCAGCAGGCCATCAATCATAATTTTTCAAGGGTGTGTATTATGCCCTCCTTTATGTGTAATAAAGGGTGCATTGGAGTGCCGGTTCCTTGTAATTTTTGGCAGCCCTTTCACTTAGTGCATAGGCTTTATAAGTGTAGGAGTCCCACTACCTGAACAATTGTGCAATGAGCAGGACACTGGGTCAGTGGGAATGCTATGCAGTGGGTCAGTTTATATATGTATAAGTTCATGACGCCAGTTGCAGCTTGCGCAGGTACTGTAGCAGGGCCCTTTAAGATGGTATAGGCTCACGTACCGGGTGAGGAATGCCAGAGGGGGATAATGTCTCTATATAGTGGGTATAATAGTGTCAATGGTGTCTCCTACCTTGGTATGGCTGGACTCCTGTATCCTGGCTCACATGCAACAAAATGAGTGTTGTTAATAGGAGTAATTGAGGAATGATGGAAATCCACACAGATAATAGGGTCCAACTTGTCTTTACTTGGTGGTATGATATGCAGCTTTGGATCCATACAAGTTACAGCTTTAGTCTAGGGACCCAGCAGGTTTTGGCAATATGTGGCAGGAATTTATATGTATTCTGCATCTGATCATATGCCTAGAGAAACTGGCAGGTATCTATCTTCTGCTCTGTCTTTAGTCTGCTTAGTTTGGGTCTGACTAGCTGGTGAGGAAATTATCTTCTCTTTGTCTTAGGATCTTTACTTACAGGACTGCTCGCAGGGTATGGTGGTGGCTTCCTGGAGATCCTATAGTTCTGTGAAAGGGGGGGTGGCTCACACTGCCTAGAACTTTCCTTCCTCCCTCTGAAGTAGGATGTGGGAACATTCCACTCCTCCTCAGATAGGGGGAAGCTAGCCTGGAATGGTCTATTCCAGCCTAGATCTATTAACTAACCATGGTCTGCTTACATATTGCTGCCACCTGCTGAAATATATATTAAATAGTCATAGAAATACATAGGTTGGTAATGCACAGTTATATTACACTAGCTGACAATACATTCACACTTAACATTATCGTAGCAGGGTGACAGAGTTTAAGTGACATACTCTGGGATGTTACATACCCCTTGACTTTAAGATAAGCCGTCCTCGGCGCATGGTAGACGGTTGAGGAATAAGCTCTGGGTACCCAATAAATACAAAGTGCTGCATGAATATACATATAAAGACATACAAATACAAAACATTTAACGGTTTCCTCGAGGTTCCTGCCCGTTAGAGTAAGGTGTCCAACACACAGTTTCCTTCTCTTGGTATAACCAGGTAACCTAATACTGCACAAAGCAAACATCACTGACTGACTTTGTATGTTCTGGCCCCATTATGTAATGCAAAGCCCGCAAATGAAAGAGTGGCTTTATCCTGTATTCCCTTCCCTGCATCATAGCCTGAAGAAATTTGGCTTATAGCACGATCACTATGATGTCTATGAGGAAGCTAGAATATATGGCTCTAAGGTTTGAGGCGCCTTACCTTAGGCAAACGCTCAGAAGGGGAGGTATTTATCGTCTCCATGTCTTCAGGCAAGTCACAGGAGGAGGGCAGTAAGTTCCCATGGATCTCCTGGAAATGAGACACCTCCAGATGGGAACAATTCGGAACATAAAACAAGCGGGAAGGAGCAGCCTAGGGCTTCTAACGATTCCCGAAGCAGCAGGGGTACCTTTGAAGTAACTAGACCTGTCAGGACTTACCACTAGGTCCTACCCTGGATACCTATGGGTATATATCACCGGGTGTAGGCCATTAGTATTCAATGTCCCTCTGATGACAGTCAGTATGAAGGGGGGAGAGAACAAGAGCTGTAAAAAAGGCATACTTTAAGCAAATTTTGGTTAAGTGCAATGGTAAGTGCAATCATTCGGGATAGTGCATAAATTCACATTGTGGTAACTGGATCGATAATACACACAATGGGCAGGATACTTAAACGTTACATAACAGTAAACAGGTACATTAGTGCAAAATTATCATAATAGGACAATCACAAAGAGCTCAGGTATCACGTTTGAGTCTTTTCTTTGGCACAAAGAGCTCAGGTATCACGTTTGAGTCTTTTCTTTGGGTGCAAGCTTTTATGTTGCTGTAAAACATTTAATATAAAATAGTGCAAATTTTATAAGTGCAAGGATAGGCTCAACAATAACTTGAGTCCTTATTCCTAAAAGTGCTTGAAGTTATAGAATCCTCTGGAAATTGATAAAAGTTCTTTGCAATACACAGGGCAAAAGTTTATTGTAATCCAAAGGGTTAAAATATTTAATAGCAGCAACAGGCTATCAAGTAACCTGAGAAAGGGGATAAAACGTTCAACTTGGATATGAGGGATTAAGTGCTGATGAGGGGAGTCCTAACTAGCATGACCATCTGGATGAGGACAACCAATGGCAACCTGGAACAAAACGGTTAAAACACACAACATGCCAACAGGTCCTCACTAGGGATGAGCGAACCCGAACTGTATAGTTCGGTTTCGTACCGAATTTTGGGGTGTCCGTGACACGGACCCGAACCCGAACATTTTCGTAAAAGTCCGGGTTCGGGTTCGGTGTTCGGCGCTTTCTTGGCGCTTTTTGAAAGGCTGCAAAGCAGCCAATCAACAAGCGTCATACTACTTGCCCCAAGAGGCCATCACAGCCTTGCCTACTATTGGCATGGCTGTGATTGGCCAGTGCAGCATGTGACCCAGCCTCTATATAAGCTTGGGTCACGTAGCGCTGCACGTCACTCTGCTGATTCAAGCATAGGGAGAGGTTGCAGCTGCGACGTTAGGGCGAGATTAGGCAGATTAACTCCTCCAAAAGACTTCATTCTGTGATCGATCTGCAGCTGTGGATCATTCAAGTGCTAATATTGACTTGCTCACTTTTTTGAGGCTGCCCAGAGCGTTTTTAGATCACTTTTTTCTGGGGTGATCGGCGGCCATTTTGTGACTTGTGGTGCGCCAGCACAAGCTATCACCAAGTGCATTTAACCATCAATAGTGTGGTTATTTTTTGGCCATATACTACATTAGGTGCAGGCTGAGCCTGTGTCACCCAAGTGCATTTAACCATCAATAGTGTGGTTATTTTTTGGCCATATACTACATCAGGGGCAAGTTGAGCCTGTCACTCAGCGCCTAAAAAATAGGCCTGACATTTCTATTCCTCCAAATCAGTACAGTTTTAGCTGGTCAAGTTATATTTAGTGACCGTAAAAGCACAGTTTTTGTTCTGGGTTGAAAAACTATTCCCAAATTTGCCATTCTCAAAATTAGTAGTTTCTGCTATATCAGGCCTACTTTAAATCTATCCCAAAAAGGATATCTTAGATTGAAGGTGTTGATAGTGTCATTCTGAAAAACTTAACACACACGCTACAGTGCAGATACAAGTCTAATTCTGTGATTAAAGGTATATCTGTCACACAGCTCGTAAAAAATAGGCCTCACATTTATATTCAACCAAATCTGTACTGTTTTAGCTGGTCAAATTATTTGTAGTGACCGTAAAAGCAGAGTTTTTGTTCTGGGTTGAAAAACTATTCCCAAATTTGCCATTCTCAAAATTAGTAGTTTCTGCTATATCAGGCCTACTTTAAATCTATCCCAAAAAGGATATCTTAGATTGAAGGTGCTGATAGTGTCATTCTGAAAAACTTAACACACACGCTACAGTGCAGATACAAGTCTAATTCTGTGATTAAACGTATATCTTTCACACAGCGAGTAAAAAATAGGCCTCACATTTATATTCAACCAAATCTGTCATTACTTGTGTGCCTGTATTAGTGTAATACGGTACCTAAATAGATAGCCAGATAGTGTTAGGTGTCTGTAAAAAAAGGCCTGAATTTTAATTCAATACATTGGCCCGAATAATATTTTTCTTATTGTGGTGAACGGTAACAATGAGGAAAACAACTAGTAAGGGACGCGGACGTGGACATGGTCGTGGTGGTGTTAGTGGACCCTCTGGTGCTGGGAGAGGACGTGGCCTTTCTGCCACACCCACATGTCCTAGTGTACCAACTACCTCAGGTCCCAGTAGCCGCCAGAATTTACAGGGATATTTGGTGGGGCCCAATGCCGTTCTAAGGATGGTAAGGCCTGAGCAGGTACAGGCATTAGTCAATTGGGTGGCCGACAGTGCATCCAGCACGTTCACATTATCTCCCACCCAGTCTTCTGCAGAAAGCGCACAGATGGCGCATGAAAACCAAGCCCATCAGTCTGTCACATCACCCCCATGCATATCAGGGAAACTGTCTGAGCCTCAAGTTATGCAGCAGTCTCTTATGCTGTTTGAAGACTCTGCTGCCAGGGTTTCCCAAGGGCATCCACCTAGCCCTTCCCCAGGCGTGGAAGAGATAGAATGCACTAACGCACAACCACTTATGTTTCCTGATGATGAGGACATGGGAATACCACCTCAGCACGTCTCTGATGATGACGAAACACAGGTGCCAACTGCTGCGTCTTTCTGCAGTGTGCCGACTGAACAGGAGGTCAGGGATCAAGACTGGGTGGAAGACGATGCAGGGGACGATGATGTCCTAGACCCCACATGGAATGAAGGTCGTGCCACTGACTTTCACAGTTCGGAGGAAGAGGCAGTGGTGAGACCGAGCCAACAGCGTAGCAAAAGACAAAGAGGGAGCAGTGGAAAAAATCAGAACACCCGCTGCCAAGAGACTCCGCCTGCTACTGACCGCCGCCATCTGGGACCGAGCACCCCAAAGGCAGCTTCAAGGAGTTCCCTGGCATGGCACTTCTTTAAACAATGTGCTGACGACAAGACCCGAGTGGTTTGCACGCTGTGCCATCAGAGCCTGAAGCGAGGCATTAACGTTCTGAACCTTAGCACAACCTGTATGACCAGGCACCTGCATGCAAAGCATGAACTGCAGTGGAGTAAACACCTTAAAAACAAAGAAGTCACTCAGGCTCCCCCTGCTACCTCTTCTGCTGCTGCCGCCTTGGCCTCTTCTGCTGCTGCCGCCGCCTCGGCCTCTTCCTCCGCCTCTGGAGGAACGTTGGCACCTGCCGCCCAGCAAACATGGGATGTACCACCAACACCACCACCTGCGTCACCAAGCATCTCAACCATGTCACACGGCAGCGTTCAGCTCTCCATCTCACAAACATTTGAGAGAAAGCGTAAATTCCCACCTAGCCACCCTCGATCCCTGGCCCTGAATGCCAGCATTTCTAAACTACTGGCCTATGAAATGCTGTCATTTAGGCTGGTGGACACAGACAGCTTCAAACAGCTCATGTCGCTTGCTGTCCCACAGTATGTTGTTCCCAGCCGCCACTACTTCTCCAAGAGAGCCGTGCCTTCCCTGCACAACCAAGTGTCCGATAAAATCAAGTGTGCACTGCGCAACGCCATCTGTGGCAAGGTCCACCTAACCACAGATACGTGGACCAGTAAGCACGGCCAGGGACGCTATATTTCCCTAACTGCACACTGGGTAAATGTAGTGGCGGCTGAGCCCCAGGCGGAGAGCTGTTTGGCGCACGTCCTTCCGCCGCCAAGGATCGCAGGGCAACATTCTTTGCCTCCTGTCTCCTCCTCCTCCTACTCAGCTTCCTCCTCCTCTTCTTCCACCTGCTCATCCAGTCAGCCACACACCTTCACCACCAACTTCAGCACAGCCCGGGGTAAACGTCAGCAGGTCGTTCTGAAACTCATATGTTTGGGGGACAGGCCCCACACCGCACAGGAGTTGTGGCGGGGTATAGAACAACAGACCGACGAGTGGTAGCTGCCGGTGAGCCTCAAGCCCGGTGGTGGTGTGCGATAATGGGCGAAATCTCGTTGCAGCTCTGGGACTTGCCGGTTTGACGCACATCCCTTGCCTGGCGCATGTGCTGAATTTGGTGGTGCAGAAGTTCATTCGCAACTACCCCAACATGTCAGAGCTGCTGCATAAAGTGCGGGCCGTCTGTTCGCGCTTCCGGCGTTCACACCCTGCTGCTGCACGCCTGTCTGCGCTACAGCGTAACTTCGGCCTTCCCGCTCACCGCCTCATATGCGATGTGCCCACCAGGTGGAACTCCACCTTGCACATGCTGGACAGACTGTGCGAGCAGCAGCAGGCCATAGTGGAGTTTCAGCTGCAGCACGCACGGGTCAGTCGCACTGCGGAACAGCACCACTTCACCACCAATGACTGGGCCTTCATGCGAGACCTGTGTGCCCTGTTGCGCTGTTTCGAGTACTCCACCAAAATGGCCAGTGGCGATGACGCCGTTATCAGCGTTACAATACCACTTCTATGTCTCCTTGAGAAAACACTTAGGGCGATGATGGAAGAGGAGATGGCCCAGGAGGAAGAGGAGGAAGAGGGGTCATTTTTAGCACTTTCAGGCCAGTCTCTTCGAAGTGACTCAGAGGGAGGTTTTTTGCAACACCAGAGGCCAGGTACAAATGTGGCCAGACAGGGCCCACTACTGGAGGACGAGGAGGACGAGGATGAGGAGGAGGTGGAGGAGGATGAGGATGAAGCATGTTCACAGCGGGGTGGCACCCAAAGCAGCTCTGGCCCATCACTGGTGCGTGGCTGGGGGGAAACACAGGACGATGACGATACGCCTCCCACAGAGGACAGCTTGTCCTTACCTCTGGGCAGCCTGGCACACATGAGCGACTACATGCTGCAGTGCCTGCGCAACGACAGCAGAGTTGCCCACATTTTAACGTGTGCGGACTACTGGGTTGCCACCCTGCTGGATCCCCGGTACAAAGACAATGTGCCCACCTTACTTCCTACACTGGAGCGTGATAGGAAGATGCGCGAGTACAAGCGCACGTTGGTAGACGCGCTACTGAGAGCATTCCCAAATGTCACAGGGGAAACAGTGGAAGCCGAAGGCAAAGGCAGAGGAGGAGCAAGAGGTCGCCAACTCAGCTGTGTCACGGCCAGCTCCTCTGAGGGCAGGGTTAGCATGGCAGAGATGTGGAAAAGTTTTGTCACCATGCCACAGCTAACTGCACCACCACCTGATACGGAACGTGTTAGCAGGAGGCAACATTTCACTAACATGGTGGAACAGTACCTGTGCACACCCCTCCACGTACTGACTGATGGTTCGGCCCCATTCAACTTCTGGGTCTCCAAATTGTCCACGTGGCCAGAGCTAGCCTTTTATGCCTTGGAGGTGCTGGCCTGCCCGGCGGCCAGCCTTTTGTCTGAACGTGTATTCAGCACGGCAGGGGGCGTCATTACAGACAAACGCAGCCGCCTGTCTACAGCCAATGTGGACAAGCTGACGTTCATAAAAATGAACCAGGCATGGATCCCACAGGACCTGTCCATCCCTTGTGCAGATTAGACATTAACTACCTCCCCTTAACAATATATTATTGTACTCCAGGGCACTTCCTCATTCAATCCTATTTTTATTTTCATTTTACCATTATATTGCGGGGCAACCCAAAGTTGAATGAACCTCTCCTCTGTCTGGGTGCCGGGGCCTAAATGTGTGACAGTGGCCTGTTCCAGTGGTGGGTGACGTGAAGCCTGATTCTCTGCTATGACATGAAGACTGATTCTCTGCTGACATGAAGCCTGAATCTCTGTTATGGGACCTCTCTCCTCTGCCTGGCTGCCTGGGCCTAAATATGTGACAGTGGCCTGTTCCAGTGGTGGGTGACGTGAAGCCCGATTCTCTGCTATGACATGAAGACTGATTCTCTGCTGACATGAAGCCTGAATCTCTGTTATGGGACCTCTCTCCTCTGCCTGAGTGCCTGGGCCTAAATATGTGACAGTGGCCTGTTCCAGTGGTGGGTGACGTGAAGCCTGATTCTCTGCTATGACATGAATACTGATTCTCTGCTGACATGAAGCCTGAATCTCTGTTATGGGACCTCTCTCCTCTGCCTGGGTGCCTGGGCCTAAATATGTGACAGTGGCCTGTTCCAGTGGTGGGTGACATGAAGCCTGATTCTCTGCTATGACATGAAGACTGATTCTGTGCTGACATGAAGCCAGATTCTCTGCTACGGGACCTCTCTCCTCTGTCTGGGTGCCTGGGCCTAAATATGTGACAGTGGCCTGTTCCAGTGGTGGGTGACGTGAAGCCTGATTCTCTGCTATGACATGAAGACTGATTCTCTGCTGACATGAAGCCTGAATCTCTGTTATGGGACCTCTCTCCTCTGCCTGGGTGCCTGGGCCTAAATATGTGACAATGGACTGTTCCAGTGTTGGGTGACGTAAAGCCTGATTCTCTGCTATGACATGCAGACTGATTCTCTGCTGACGTGAAGCCAGATTCTCTGCTATGGGACCTCTCTCCAATTGATATTGGTTTATTTTTATATATTTTATTTTTATTTTAATTAATTTCCCTATCCACATTTGTTTGCAGGGGATTTACCTACACGTTGCTGCCTTTTGCAGCCCTCTAGCTCTTTCCTGGGCTGTTTTACAGCCTTTTTAGTGCCGAATAGTTCGGGTCCCCATTGACTTCAATGGGGTTCGGGTTCGGGACGAAGTTCGGGTCGGGTTCGGATCCCGAACCCGAACATTTCCGGGAAGTTCGGCCGAACTTCTCGAACCCGAACATCCAGGTGTTCACTCAACTCTAGTCCTCACCCGTCAGGTAGCAGTCCACGGAGTGACTCCCAAACAATGTCACTTGTTGGTTATTTATTTTCTTTGCAGGGGACACCTTATCGCTGTCCAGCTCCTCATCGCTGCTGGAGCTGCTAAAATGCATTAGAGGTTGCTCTAGCCTCTGCTGGTAGCTGAGAGTAGTGTTGGTAGTGGTGCGCCACTGCCCTCTACTGGTTGTGGTAGGGATAGGCTGTACCGACAGTCTGGAGAACGCTGCAGTAGCTTGCCGCAGACCGGAATTACACAGCCGGTGCGGGAAGGGGCAGAACTTCTGGTTGCAGAGGCTCAAGAAGGCCTGGAGCAGATTGTGAAGGCTGCTTCCAGGGCAGCATGTAAGGCGGCATAAGGCATGGCTGTACTTTAGGTTTGAAGGTCAATACACTATTATTTATTTGTCCCACCCTCAGGGTTGGTGGTGGTGACAGGTCCGGTATTAGTGGTGCCGATGCAGGTTGTGCCTTTTCTCTGAAAAGTAAGCGACCATCCGGGGTTTCTTGAAGGCATCTAGTCCTGCCCGCAGAGCCTGGATCTTCCTGCCAGGACTCTGGGGTAATGGCAGGAGAAAGTGGCTTATGCAGTAGGTGGACTCCAGCGGCAAAGAGTCCCTGCATGGAACGCATGGGGGTGTACTCCACCTGGTCCCCTACATAAAGATTATGCCTTTCCTGGGGTAGATAGTGCCGTTTTACTGAGCGGCGGCCCACAAATACTTCAGTCCCTGAGTGGTTGTCCTGCAGGAATCCTACACCCCGTTCCACAGAGAACCACAGTACAGTTCCTGTACGCCGGGTCAGTTTGGGGTCTCCTGACTGAGGGCTGTTGAGGACCTGCTTCACCCACTCTTCAATGGCCGACTTATACTCCCAGGCCGTCTGGGAAAACGCAGTAATCTCATGTGGTACCTCAGGGTTCAGGCTGCTTAACTGGCTGTAGCTGGGCGGCGGAGTGGAATCACCAGCCACCTCCGCCGCACCAGTAGGTGGTAGTGGCTTTGCGGGTCTGAGGCTGATGGCAGGTGTTGGAGTCCCAGGACGTGGCGGGGGAACGGGCACGGACTGGGCCGGGGCCTCAGGGAGCGCGGCAGCTCCTACCTGAAGTTGCAGCCCGGCGGCCGATTCCGGTGCTTTCTGCTGGGCTTCTCGGGATTCAGGCGCCATCTGGGTCACTGGCTTCTCCACAGCTGATGCAGCGACGTCAGCGGTGTCCACCGCGGGAATAGTCTTGAAGTCGACCTCCATCTGACGTGGCACGTCACCTTCCGCGGGGGCGCTGGACAAGGCGAAGGAATCCACGGCCTCCGAGAACTCCATCAGGTCAGGGCCTTGTGCAGCAGGAACCGGGACCTCAGAGATGCTCGGTAAGGTAGGCGGTCTTGCTCTCATTTGCAGGGAGGAATCCACAGCCTCCGGGATAGTAGCGAATACGGAGGACCCAGTCTTCTGGACAATCTGGGAAACTTGTATCTCAGGTGGACGCTCCTCATAGACGGCTTCTCCACAAATCGCCATCTGGTTCCACCGAGAAGCGCCATCTTGATGTCTTCTTCCCTCCGTCAAATAGCAGGTTCTTAGGGCGCAGCCCAGGGGGTGGAGACTTTATCACCTCTGCTTGCAGTAGAAATTACATTCGGGGCAGTCTCACTTTTTCCCGCTCCCAGGGGGGCGTATTCGACATCTTCGCGCCTTTCTTGAGGGGGTGTTGCTAATTTTTCCCGCTTCTGGGGGGCGTAAACAGCATTTTCGTGCTCTTGAGAGGGCGTTCCTTTGTTCCTTTGTCTTTGGGCATAAAGATGAGGCGCCATTTTAAATGAATATGGCGAATTCCACAATATCGAATTAACTCTGTGAATGCTGTAGCGCACGTCCAGCACTTTCTTGGCACAGCAATACAAGTAAGAAAGTCACTTTTTTTGCGATCTTTGCACAATCTTCAGCCCTTGTTATATTGTGAAACATGCGGTTTAAGTCAGTTTTTTGCGCACAATTGGATCCGGTTTTGTTAGTAGGGATGGACACACAATTCAATCCAATCCTGTTCGTGACGCCACTTGATGCAATGAGCAGGACACTGGGTCAGTGGGAATGCTATGCAGTGAGTCAGTTTATATATGTATAAGTTCGTGACTCCATTTGCAGCTTGCGCAGGTACTGTAGCAGGGCCCTTTAAGATGGTATAGGCTCACGTACTGGGTGAGGAATGCCAGAGGGGGATAATGTCTGTGTATAGTGGGTATAATAGTGTCAACGGTGTCTCCTACCTTGGTACGGCTGGACTCCTGTATCCTGGCTCACATGCAACAAAATGAGTGTTGTTAATAGGAGTAATTGAGGAATGATGGAAATCCACACAGATAATAGGGTCCAACTTGTCTTTACTTGGTGGTATGATATGCAGCTTTGGATCCATACAAGTTACAGCTTTAGTCTAGGGTCCCAGCAGGTTTTGGCAATATGTGGCAGGAATTTATATGTATTCTGCATCTGATCATATGCCTAGAGAAACTGGCAGGTATCTATCTTCTGCTCTGTCTTTAGTCTGCTTAGTTTGGGTCTGACTAGCTGGTGAGGTAATTATCTTCTCTTTGTCTTAGGATCTTTACTTACAGGACTGCTCGCAGGGTATGGTGGTGGCTTCCTGGAGATCCGATAGTTCTGTGAAAGGCTGCCATCTTGGTCTACCAGCTGAGGTAAGGGACTCAGGCTGGGAAGGTTGATCTTGGGCCTCAGCTGAGGCTTGGATCCTTGGTTGGGGTCCCTGTTTCTGGGAGCTCCTACTAACACAGCCTACCCCAGCAGGGGGGTGGCTCACACTGCCTAGAACTTTCCTTCCTCCCTCTGAAGTAGGATGTGGGAACATTCCACTCCTCCTCAGATAGGGGGAAGCTAGCCTGGAATGGTCTATTCCAGCCTAGATCTATTAACTAACCATGGTCTTCTTACATACAGCTGCCTGCTGGCGTACATGGATATTACAGCAAATATATATTAAATATATATATTAAATAGTCATAGAAATGCATAGGTTGGTAATGCACAGTTATATTACACTAGCTGACAATACATTCACACTTAACATTATTGTAGCAGGGTGACAGAGTGACATACTCTGGGATGTTACAATTGTACCACAATGTGAATGAGGCCCTCCTTTATGTGATATACAGGTTGTATCGGAGTGCCTCTACCTAGTAATTTTTGGCAGCACTTGCACTTTATATACAAGTAAATATACAGGAAAGAATGTTTCCTAACAATTTTTTTCCTCTAAAATCTATTTTATCTTCGGTTTTGTGCGTATTAATGTCAGTCTGTAAAAGTGGCGTACTACTCAGACAACATCGTTCCCAGCAGCGACCTGGGTGTCCAAGATGCATCCAGACATCCTCCCCATGCTGTTCCCGAACCATTTTGGTGGTGTTTCCAGCAATTTCGGACCTTTTTCTATGAACCAGACACTCTCCCCTCTTTAGAGCAGGGGGTGCCTGGTTTAATGCTCGGGTGATCTCCCATTGACTTCCATTGTGCTCTGGTGCTCTGTAGAGCACCCGAGCATCCCAAAGTGTTCTACTCGAGCACCTGAGCACTTTGGTGCTCGACCAACACTATTAATTATACATAGTGTAAAAATACAAATAATGGCTGAACTACATCCACTGGGCTATCACCCTGTATACAGTGTAACAAAGTTCATAACTCACCGATATATACGTGCGGTCAAGGATGGCGCTACGCCAACGCACATTTCGGCACATTTCGTCAGGGGGTAACGCTATAACTGTGAATCATGCCTAATAAGCCCCCTCACATGAACCAAAATGAGTCATGAACTTTGTTGTTTGATGTTTTTTACCATATGACTGGACATGGTTATTTCAAGCTATGGTTTGGACCTAATTACACTGTATACAGGGCAATAGCCCAGTGGATGTAGTTCAGCCATTATTTGTATTTTTACACTATGTATAATTATCATTCATAATAGTGTGGGTCATGGATGGTGATTTTTCTGTCACCTATCCTTGCATCATGTGATTTTTATTTTTATTTTTTATTTTTATAAATTTTTATTAAGGAAAATCAAAAGTGTACAGACTTTTCGAATAATGTTCACAATAAAATAAAAGGTACACTATCATCAGGTACAAAGTAATGATAAATTATGCATAATCAACCCTAATAAGAAGAGTCATAAATATATATCTGGGGTAAGTTGACGTTCCTATTTGACATTCAGAGCAGTGGTGTGCTGACATTGAAGATTATAATTGTTATAGCTAATATGGGACTGAGTATAGACTTGAAATCAAGTAGCCTTGATGTAGATAGGGGGAAAATGTAGAAAGAAAGCGGGTTATTCATATTTCCTGAAAGAGGACCAAGGTGACCAACACTTCTTAAACGCAATTGTACTACTGTTTTCCCATGAGGCTAATTCCTCGAACCTGTAAATCTGATCGATCTTGGCCATCCAACGTGGTATGGGCGGTGTATCTGCTGACAGTCAATAGCAAGGTATTAAAAGGCGTGCTGCGTCTAAAAGGTGATTAAATAGGGGGGGATAGTCTCCTTATGAGTGGGTGTATATGTCCCCAAGAGTGCTAGAGCAGGTGAAATAGGTATGGATGAATGGCAAATCTTATTACACTCTTCAAATATGTCGGACCACCATGTTTTTATTTTAGGGCAAGACCACCATATGTGGAAAAAAGAGCCTCTGTCACTACTGCACCTCCAGCACCTATCCGAACGTGAAGTACTGAACCTACAAGTTACGTCTGGGGTTTTATACCATCTTGTCAATATCTTGTAAGCATTTTCCTGTATCCGGACACATCTCGACGCTTTGTGAGGTCTTAGAAGAATCCTGGACATTACTGTCTGGGTAAACGGGGTTTCAAGGTCTTTCTCCCATAAACCAATAAACGCTGGTTTTGTCAAAAGTTTAGGGGAGTTTAGGTTTTTGTATATCAAAGAAATTAATTTAGGTTGTGGGTCGGGTCTAGATAAAAGGTTTTCAAACCATCTAAGTGGGCGTAAAAGGGATCTTTTCTCTATGAATTTTGTAATAAAAGATTGCAAAAATGAGATAAAAGGAAGGTGGAACTTACATTCCGGAAAGAGCCGGGTAATAGAGGCCGGATCTATTAAATTCCCATTATCGTCCAGCAGGGACACCACTAAATGAGTAGAGCCCCTTATGAACAACGGAAGGCTATTCAACAGAGCTTTGGGTGCCATTCCCACAATATCTCTTACCTGGATTAAAGGGGAGGGTAATGGAATGGCATGTGTGAATGATTGGAACCAGTCCCAAGCTTTTAGGGTGGCTTTGATTATGGGAGTACCACCTTTAACCATGTATTTAGATGTTCCATTTCCTACTAGAAGTCCTCTAAATGGTGTGCCATATTGTGTTTGTTCAAGGTCAACCCAAGATTCATTGGATGTTCCCTTAATCAAACCCACCAGTCTGGCTAAGAGGACTGCATTGTTGTAAAGTTCAGGGTTGGGCATGTCTATTCTGCTAAAGGGTTTAGGCCTATTTAGGGTGGAGAACGCTATGCGAGCTTTCTTTCCAGCCCAAATAAAGGATCTAATCATCTGGTTAAATAATTTATAAAACGGTTTAGGCACCGGAATTGGTAGAACTTGTTGGAGATAGGTCATTTTAGGGATTATAAGTGAAGTTACTATGTTTTTCCTGCCGAACCAGGATAGCAGGAGATTGTTAAGAGAGGAAAGTTGGTATTTTATTGAATTTAAGAGTGGGGTGTAGTTTAGGCGAAATAAAGAGTCAGGATCAGGGCCAATTTTGATTCCCAGGTACGTGATGTGTGGGTTATCCCAGCTAAAAGAGGAATTTGATCTAAGTTTTTTAACCAATAATGGGGGAAAACCAACATTAAGGACATGGGATTTATCAGCATTGATTTTAAAATTAGAGAAGGTACCAAATAGTTCTATTATATGATGAATGTGAGGAAAAGCTATGACCGGGTTCGTGAACATAACAAGTAAGTCGTCGGTGAAAGCTGCAACCTTATGTTCATGTCTTCCAACCCGAACCCCTTGGATTCCCTCCTCTCTCCTAATAGCCTGTAGTAAAGATTCCATAGCCAGAACAAACAATAGGGGAGAGAGGGGGCAACCCTGCCTAGTCCCATTGTGTATAGCAAAGGGAGCAGATAGGGAGCTGTTAACAATCACAGAGGCTGATGCATTTGTATATAAAGAAAAGACTGCATTTATAAACTGGACTGGTATTCCAAATGTAGAGAGCACCTTGCTCATGAAATCCCAATCTACTCTGTCGAATGCCTTCTCAGCATCCGTGCTGAGAAGTATCAGAGGGCGTTAGGATCTTTTTGCATGATAAATGCAAGTTAAGACTCTGGCGGTGTTATCCTTCCCTTCCCTGCCCCTCATAAAGCCCACTTGGTCTTTTTGGATTAATATGGGGAGAGGGGTAGATAAACGAGTGGCCAGTAATTTAGCTAAAATTTTTAAATCTATATTTAGCAATGAGATTGGACGATAGTTCGCACAGTCCGAACCATCCTTTCCCTCTTTGTGTATCAGAGATATATGGGCCTTAGTCATGTCTGTAGACATGTTGGTGCCAGTTAAAGAGCTATTACACACTTCAAGTAGGAAGGGGTTTAATATATTAGCTAGTGAGCGATAATAAGAGGCTGGAAGGCCATCAGGGCCTGGGCATTTTCCTCTAGGAAGCTGTTTGATAGTGTCTTCTAGTTCTTGTAATGTGAAGGGGGCTTGTAACATTTGAGCCTGTTGCGTGGAAAGAGTTGGGAGAGACAAGGAGCTCAAAAAGGAATTCATTGAATCATTTGGTGGATAAGGGTATTGAATAGAGTTGAGCGAACACCTGGATGTTCGGGTTCGAGAAGTTCGGCCGAACTTCCCGGAAATGTTCGGGTTCGGGATCCGAACCCGACCCGAACTTCGTCCCGAACCCGAACCCCATTGAAGTCAATGGGGACCCGAACTTTTCGGCACTAAAAAGGCTGTAAAACAGCCCAGGAAAGAGCTAGAGGGCTGCAAAAGGCAGCAACATGTAGGTAAATTCCCTGCAAACAAATGTGGATAGGGAAATGAATTAAAATTAAAAAAAAATTAACAAAAAATTAACCAATATCAATTGGACAGAGGTCCCATAGCAGAGAATCTGGCTTCACGTCAGCAGAGAATCAGTCTCTTCATGCCATAGCAGAGAATCTGGCTTCATGTCAGCAGAGAATCAGTCTTCATGTCATAGCAGAGAATCAGGCTTCACGTCACCCACCACTGGAACAGGCCACTGTCACATATTTAGGCCCCGGCACCCAGACAGAGGAGAGAGGTCCCGTAACAGAGAATCTGGCTTCATGTCAGCACAGAATCAGTCTTCATGTCATAGCAGAGAATCAGGCTTCACGTCACCCACCACTGGAAGAGGCCACTGTCACACATTTAGGCCCTGGCACCCATACAGAGGAGAGAGGTCCCGTAACAGAGAATCTGGCTTCATGTCAGCACAGAATCAGTCTTCATGTTATAGCAGAGAATCAGGCTTCACGTCACCCACTACTGGAACAGGCCACTTCACATATTTAGGCCCCGGCACCCAGACAGAGGAGAGAGGTCCCGTAACAGAGAATCTAGCTTCATGTCAGCACAGAATCAGTCTTCATGTCATAGCAGAGAATCAGGCTTCACGTCACCCACCACTGGAACAGGCCACTGTCACATATTTAGGCCCAGGCAGCCAGGCAGAGGAGAGAGGTCCCGTAACAGAGAATCTGGCTTCATGTCAGCACAGAATCAGTCTTCATGTCATAGCAGAGAATCAGGCCTCACGTCACCCACCACTGGAACAGGCCACTGTCACATATTTAGGCCCAGGCAGCCAGGCAGAGGAGAGAGGTCCCGTAACAGAGAATCTGGCTTCATGTCAGCACAGAATCAGTCTTCATGTTATAGCAGAGAATCAGGCTTCACGTCACCCACCACTTGAACAGGCCACTGTCACATATTTAGGCCCCGGCACCCAGACAGAGGAGAGGTTCATTCAACTTTGGGTTGCCCCGCAATATAATGGTAAAATGAAAATAAAAATAGGATTGAATGAGGAAGTGCCCTGGAGTACAATAATATATGGTTAATGGGAGGTAGTTAATGTCTAATCTGCACAAGGGATGGACAGGTCCTGTGGGATCCATGCCTGGTTCATTTTTATGAAGGTCAGCTTGTCCACATTGGCTGTAGACAGGCGGCTGCGTTTGTCTGTAATGACGCCCCCTGCCGTGCTGAATACACGTTCAGACAAAACGCTGGCCGCCGGGCAGGCCAGCACCTCCAAGGCATAAAAGGCTAGCTCTGGCCACGTGGACAATTTGGAGACCCAGAAGTTGAATGGGGCCGAACCATCAGTCAGTACGTGGAGGGGTGTGCACAGGTACTGTTCCATCATGTTAGTGAAATGTTGCCTCCTGCTAACACGTTCCGTATCAGGTGGTGGTGCAGTTAGCTGTGGCGTGGTGACAAAACTTTTCCACATCTCTGCCATGCTAACCCTGCCCTCAGAGGAGCTGGCCGTGACACAGCTGCGTTGGCGACCTCTTGCTCCTCCTTTGCTTTCGCCTTGGGCTTCCACTGGTTCCCCTGTGACATTTGGGAATGCTCTCAGTAGCGCGTCTACCAACGTGCGCTTGTACTCGCGCATCTTCCTATCACGCTCCAGTGTAGGAAGTAAGGTGGGCACATTGTCTTTGTACCGGGGATCCAGCAGGGTGGCAACCCAGTAGTCCGCAAACGTTAAAATGTGGGCAATTCTGCTGTCGTTGCGCAGGCACTGCAGCAAGTAGTCGCTCATGTGTGCCAGGCTGCCCAGAGGTAAGGACAAGCTGTCCTCTGTGGGAGGCGTATCGTCATCGTCCTGTGTTTCCCCCCAGGCACGCACCAGTGATGGGCCCGAGCTGCTTTGGGTGCCACCCCGCTGTGAACATGCTTCATCCTCCTCCTCCTCCACCTCCTCCTCATCCTCGTCCTCCTCGTCCTCCAGTAGTGGGCCCTGTCTGGCCACATTTGTACCTGGCCTCTGCTGTTGCAAAAAACCTCCCTCTGAGTCACTTCGAAGAGACTGGCCTGAAAGTGCTAAAAATGACCCCTCTTCCTCCTCTTCCTCCTGGGCCACCTCCTCTTCCATCATTGCCTTAAGTGTTTTCTCAAGGAGACATAGAAGTGGTATTGTAACGCTGATAACGGTGTCATTGCCACTGGCCATGTTGGTGGAGTACTCGAAACAGCGCAACAGGGCACACAGGTCTCGCATGGAGGCCCAGTCATTGGTGGTGAAGTGGTGCTGTTCCGCAGTGCGACTGACCCGTGCGTGCTGCAGCTGAAACTCCACTATGGCCTGCTGCTGCTCGCACAGTCTGTCCAGCATGTGCAAGGTGGAGCAACCACTCGTCGGTCTGTTGTTCTATACCCCGCCACAACTCCTGTGCGGTGTGGGGCCTGTCCCCCACACATATGAGTTTCAGAACGGCCTGTTGACGTTTACCCCGAGCTGTGCTGAAGTTGGTGGTGAAGGTGTGTGGCTGACTGGATGAGCAGGTGGATGAAGAGGAGGAGGAAGCTGAGTAGTAGGAGGAGGAGACAGGAGGCAAAGAATGTTGCCTTGCGATCCTTGGCGGCGGAAGGACGTGCGCCAAACAGCTCTCAGCCTGGGGCCCAGCCGCCACTACATTTACCCAGTGTGCAGTTAGGGAGATATAGCGTCCCTGGCCGTGCTTACTGGTCCACGTATCTGTGGTTAGGTGGACCTTGCCACAGATGGCGTTGCGCAGTGCACACTTGATTTTATCGGACACTTGGTTGTGCAGGGAAGGCACGGCTCTCTTGGAGAAGTAGTGGCGGCTGGGAACAACATACTGTGGGACAGCAAGCGACATGAGCTGTTTGAAGCTGTCTGTGTCCACCAGCCTAAATGACAGCATTTCATAGGCCAGTAGTTTAGAAATGCTGGCATTCAGGGCCAGGGATCGAGGGTGGCTAGGTGGGAATTTACGCTTTCTCTAAAATGTTTGTGAGATGGAGAGCTGAACGCTGCCGTGTGACATGGTTGAGATGCTTGGTGACGCAGGTGGTGGTGTTGGTGGTACATCCCATGTTTGCTGGGCGGCAGGTGCCAACGTTCCTCCAGAGGCGGAGGAAGAGGCCGAGGCGGCAGCAGCAGAAGAGGTAGCAGGGGGAGCCTGAGTGACTTCTTTGTTTTTAAGGTGTTTACTCCACTGCAGTTCATGCTTTGCATGCAGGTGCCTGGTCATGCAGGTTGTGCTAAGGTTCAGAACGTTAATGCCTCGCTTCAGGCTCTGATGACACAGCGTGCAAACCACTCGGGTATTGTCGTCCACACATTGTTTGAAGAAATGCCATGCCAGGGAACTCCTTGAAGCTGCCTTTGGGGTGCTCGGTCCCAGATGGCGGCGGTCAGTAGCAGGCGGAGTCTCTTGGAGGC
This sequence comes from Bufo bufo, assembly GCF_905171765.1. Lineage (NCBI taxonomy): Eukaryota > Metazoa > Chordata > Amphibia > Anura > Bufonidae > Bufo > Bufo bufo. Next base: position 389,586,600 of record NC_053389.1, read on the forward strand.
GGGTGTTCTGATTTTGCCCACTGCTGCCTCTTTTGCTACGCTGTTGGCTCGGTCTCACCACTGCCTCTTCCTATGAACTGTGAAGGTCAGTGGCACGACCTTCATTCCATGTGAGGTCTAGGACCTCATCGTCCCCTGCATCGTCTTCCACCCAGTCTTGATCCCTGACCTCCTGTTCAGTCTGCACACTGCAGAAAGACGCAGCAGTTGGCACCTGTGTTTCGTCATCATCAGAGACGTGCTGAGGTGGTATTCTCATGTCCTCATCATCAGGAAACATAGGTTGTTGTGCGTTAGTGCATTCTATCTCTTCCACCCCTGGGGAAGGGCTAGGTGGATGCCCTTGGGAAACCCTGGCAGCAGAGTCATCAAACAGCATAAGAGACTGCTGCATAACTTGAGGCTCAGACAGTTTCCCTGATATGCATGGGGGTGATGTGACAGACTGATGGGTTTGGTTTTCATGCGTCATCTGTGCGCTTTCTGCAGAAGACTGGGTGGGAGATAATGTGAACGTGCTGGATGCACTGTCGGCCACCCAATTGACTAATGCCTGTACCTGCTCAGGCCTTACCATCCTTAGAACGGCATTGGGCCCCACCAAATACCCCTGTAAATTCTGGCGGCTACTGGGACCTGAGGTAGTTGGTACACTAGGACGTGTGGCTGTGGCAGAACGGCCACATCCTCTCCTAGCACCAGAGGGTCCACTAACACCACCACGACCATGTCCACGTCCGCGTCCCTTACTAGATGTTTTTCTCATTGTTACCGTTCACCACAATAAGAAAAATATTATTTGGGCCAATGTATTGAATTAAAATTCAGGCCTTTTTTTACAGACCCCTAACACTGTCTGGCTATCTATTTAGGTACCGTATTACACTAATATAGGCACATGACAGATTTAGCTGAATATAAATGTGAGGCCTATTTTTTAGGCGCTGTGTGACAGGTATACGTTTAATCACAGAATTAGACTTGTATCTGCACTGTAGCGTGTGTGTTAAGTTTTTCAGAATGACACTATCAGCACCTTGAATCTAATATACCCTTTTTGGGATAGATTTAAAGTAGGCCTGATATAGCAGAAACTACTAATTTTGAGAATGGCAATTTTGGGAATAGTTTTTCAACCGAGAATAAAAGCTGTGCTTTTACAGTCACTACAAATAATTTGACCAGCTAAAACAGTACTGATTTGGAGGAATATAAATGTCAGGCCTATTTTTTAGGCGCTGTGTGACATGTATACCTTTAATCACAGAATTAGACTTGTATCTGCACTGTAGCGTGTTTGTTAAGTTTTTCAGAATGACACTATCAGCACCTTGAATCTAATATACCCTTTTTGGGATAGATTTAAAGTAGGCCTGATATAGCAGAAACGGTTAATTTTGAGAATGGCAAATTTGGGAATAGTTTTTTAACCCAGAACAAAAACGGTGCTTTTACGGTCACTACAAATAATTTGACCAGCTAAAACAGTACTGATTTGGAGGAATATAAATGTCAGGCCTATTTTTTAGGCGCTGGGTGACAGGCTCAACTTGCCCCTGATGTAGTATATGGCCAAAAAATAACCACACTATTGATGGTTAAATGCACTTGATGAAAGCTTGACCCTGATGTAGTATATAGCAAAAAATAACCACACTATTGATGGTTAAATGCACTTGGGTGACACAGGCTCAGCCTGCACCTGATGTAGGATATAGCAAAAAATAACCACACAGCAACCTCTCTCTACGCTTGTATCAGCAGAGTGACGTGCAGCGCTACGTGACCCAAGCTTATATAGAGGCTGGGTCACATTCTGCACTGGCCAATCACAGCCATGCCAATAGTAGGCAAGGCTGTGATGGCCTCTTGGGGCAAGTAGTACGACGCTTGTTGATTGGCTGCTTTGCAGCCTTTCAAAAAGCGCCAAGAATGCGCCGAACACCGAACCCGAACCCGGACTTTTACGAAAATGTTCGGGTTCGGGTCCGTGTCACGGACACCCCAAAATTCGGTACGAACCCGAACTATACAGTTCGGGTTCGCTCATCCCTAGTATTGAACTCTCTTTTCTGGGTCTTTTAGATTATATAGGGAATTCTCTAAATTGGGTTGCAATGTCAGCTGTGGAGTAGGCTAAACCTCCACTAGATGTTTTGATCTGATGGATGTAATTATGGGCTTTCCTTTGCTTAATCCTTTGCGTCATAAACTTAGATGCTCTATCCCCGTTGGCATAATATTTAAATCGCGCTTGTAAGTAATATTTGGCTGAGGCTATGTTTAGGACTTTTTTTAGGGCTTCCCTAGTTGCAGTTAGTTCTGAAAGGTGAGGTTCCAAAAGGGACTGTTTGTGAAGGGATTCAAGTTTTTGAAATTTGGCTAGTAAGGAATCCACAAGGGCTTTCCTAGCTTTCTTGATTCTAGCTCTGATTGAGATAAAATGGCCTCGCATGAAAGCTTTATGTGCATTCCACAGAACATGACAAGAATTAATTGATTTATGGTTAAGGGAAAAATATTCCTTCAAAGCTTCTTGTGTTTGGGTTAAGGAGTCGCCTGGAGCAATTAATTGCTAGTTTAGACGCCATCTAAAGGGCCTAGGTTCCAGAATAGGGGCAGATAGCGTCAAGAAGATAGGTGCATATTACCAATGCTGGCCAGACTAGAGAACTGAAGATGCTCTTTTGATGAGAAAATATAATCCAGCCTGTGATAAGACCCATGTACATGAGAGAAGAAAGAATAATCTCGTTCGTTAGGATTAAGAAGCCTCCAAACATCACAGATAGACCAGTTGTGCAAGAATTTCTTGAGACGCCTAAGTTCTTTGATAGCTATCGGTGATGCGTTAGGTTAAAGTCTCCCCCCAATATCACTACTCCCTCTTTATATGGCTCCAATAGGGTTAGGACCTCTACAATCCATGAAGCCTGGCCAGCATTGGGGGCATAGAGATTGATAAAAGTATATACAGGGAGTGCAGAATTATTAGGCAAGTTGTATTTTTGAGGATTAATTTTAATGTTCTCAATGAACCCAAAAAACTCATCAATATCAAAGCTGAATATTTTTGGAAGTAGTTTTTAGTTTGTTTTTAGTTTTAGCTATTTTAGGGGGATATCTGTGTGTGCAGGTGACTATTACTGTGCATAATTATTAGGCAACTTAACAAAAAACAAATATATACCCATTTCAATTATTTATTCTTACCAGTGAAACCAATATAACATCTCAACATTCACAAATATACATTTCTGACATTCAAAAACAAAACAAAAACAAATCAGTGACCAATATAGCCACCTTTCTTTGCAAGGACACTCAAAAGCCTGCCATCCATGGATTCTGTCAGTGTTTTGATCTGTTCACCATCAACATTGCGTGAAGCAGCAACCACAGCCTCCCAGACACTGTTCAGAGAGGTGTACTGTTTTCCCTCCTTGTAAATCTCACATTTGATGATGGACCACAGGTTCTCAATGGGGTTCAGATCAGGTGAACAAGGAGGCCATGTCATTAGATTTTCTTCTTTTATACCCTTTCTTGCCAGCCACGCTGTGGAGTACTTGGACGCGTGTGATGGAGCATTGTCCTGCATGAAAATCATGTTTTTCTTGAAGGATGCAGACTTCTTCCTGTACCACTGCTTGAAGAAGGTGTCTTCCAGAAACTGGCAGTAGGATTGGGAGTTGAGCTTGACTCCATCCTCAACCCGAAAAGGCCCCACAAGCTCATCTTTGATGATACCAGCCCAAACCAGTACTCCACCTCCACCTTGCTGGCGTCTGAGTCGGACTGGAGCTCTCTGCCCTTTACCAATCCAGCCACGGGCCCATCCATCTGGCCCATCAAGACTCACTCTCATTTCATCAGTCCATAAAACCTTAGAAAAATCAGTCTTGAGATATTTCTTGGCCCAGTCTTGACGTTTCAGCTTGTGTGTCTTGTTCAGTGGTGGTCGTCTTTCAGCCTTTCTTACCTTGGCCATGTCTCTGAGTATTGCACACCTTGTGCTTTTGGGCAATCCAGTGATGTTGCAGCTCTGAAATATGGCCAAACTGGTGGCAAGTGGCATCTTGGCAGCTGCACGCTTGACTTTTCTCAGTTCATGGACAGTTATTTTGCGCCTTGGTTTTTCCACACGCTTCTTGCGACCCTGTTGACTATTTTGAATGAAACGCTTGATTGTTCGATGATCACGCTTCAGAAGCTTTGCAATTTTAAGAGTGCTGCATCCCTCTGCAAGATATCTCACTATTTTTGACTTTTCTGAGCCTGTCAAGTCCTTCTTTTGACCCATTTTGCCAAAGGAAAGGAAGTTGCCTAATAATTATGCACACCTAATATAGGGTGTTGATGTCATTAGACCACACCCCTTCTCATTACAGAGATGCACATCACCTAATATGCTTAATTGGTAGTAGGCTTTCGAGCCTATACAGCTTGGAGTAAGACAACATGCATAAAGAGGATGATGTGGTCAAAATATTCATTTGCCTAATAATTCTGCACGCAGTGTACCTGATTAGCTATAGATCCCTTAAGTAGCAAATATCTCCCCTCATGATCTTGAGTGTGGTATATATAGGTGAATGTAAGATGTTTCCTTATCTCTATACTTACGCCTCTGGAGGCCGACGACCCTGAACCACAATGGTACCATTCAGTAAATAGAGAATTCTTAAGGTTTGGATATTTATCAAATTTAAAGTGGGTCTCCTGAAGAAAGATGATCGAGCACTTTTCCTTCTTTAAATAGGAGAAAATTTGACTTTGTTTGGAGGGGGAGTTGAATCCCTTCACATTGAAGGATGCTATACAAAGGTCAGCCATGATTCAAGGTGAAGGGAGGATTGTTTAAATAGGCTTAGTGTATGTGGTATGATATAGATGGAAAATAGAAAAGGGGAACATTCAGCCTCCAGAAGCGAAGCACCAGGATGTCTCAGAGGACTCAGATAGGGTCGTATGTCTTGCTTACAAAAAATAGTACCTGATTGAGAAACGAAAACAAAAGAAAATAGAAAATATAAGAGGCAAGTAACAGTACAAATAACACAATTATGTGTGTAAAACATTTTGGCAGAGCTAGGAGACTCTGCAATCTCTAGGGGGAAAAGAGAATTTTTTCAGAGTATCCTTCCCTAGGACAGATTAAACCAGATTATGTTAATGCTATATGGCCATGTATGAATCCTCACCCAGCAACAATATTGGGCAATAATGGCACTATATGCATTCACATAAGGCTAAACACAATAAATAATCGCAGTGTATAACAGATGAAGCATTCCCCTATAACCTGGAATTTGCCATTAAATTCGTATCTGCAGGGAGATAACTTGGCAAGTCAACTATTTAATCGGGAACAAACATTCGGATGGAATCACCCTATATTCGAAATGTTCACTGATATACTAACTGTGGAAAGTCATGCGATTATATACTTATCGACAAAAACGTTCTTCACTCGTCAATTAATGGAAGTCTCCTCGGGGTTGAGGTGTTCAATCTTCTTCCTCTTTGCGGTTTGGGGGTGGGAGGAGGTTCCAATGGAACGAAAGATGGCAGATCGGGAAGAGTAGCTGCGTTCTGGACCACATCCCAGTTGTCGATCGGCAACGGTTGGATCTGAAGGTGAGCGTAGATCTTTTCCAGGTCCTTGGGAGAAGAGATAAAGAGGCGACGGCCATCATGGGTGAATGAGAGGCCGAAAGGGAAGGACCAGCGGTAAAGGATCTTCTGAGAGCGCAGCCAATCCGTAAGTGGCTTTAGCGCTCTGCGCTTCCGCAGGGTAGATTGTGCTAAGTCCTGAAAAATCTAAATTTTCGTTTCCCTCCCACAACAGCGACGGGCTGTTTCTAGCACTGGAGAGAATCGCCTCTTTAACCGGAAAATACAGAAATTTACAAATAACGTCCCGTGGGGGCTCGTTTGGCAGAGGTTTGGGCCTCAATGCTCTATGAGCCCTTTCAATTGTGATTTCATGCGCTGTATCAGGACCCAACAGTTGGAGGCAGATTTGCATTACTGCTTCAGAGACATCACCGGGGCTAACAGATTCAGGAATACCTCTGATCCGGAGATTATTCCTTCTTCCCCTATTCTCCTGGTCCTCCAGCGTCGTGTATAGAAGGTTAATGTGCGCTTGATATTCAGCCATGTTAGAAGACACCTCTTTCTGATGCGCAGCAATCTTTTGCTGGTTTTCCTGCAGGATCTCCACTCTGGATCCATTATGGCGAATATCACCCCGGATAGCAGCTAGTTCAGAGCTGAGGGGTTCCAGAGCTTCAGCCAGTGAGTCCTTGAGGAAACTCCTGGATATTGGAAGGGCGTATGGGCTAAGGGAAGCTTCCCTGCATCCTTCAGCGCCTACAGGAGCTTGTTGTTTGTAGCCGGCGGCCTTCGGAGTGCCGGGAGCCATTTTAGTTTCTCTAGCCACACATGCAGCGGCAGCCTTCTTAATGAATTTATCCATTTCTCCAGGCTGGATCGCCGCTTTAGCAGGACCGGAATGATCAGTGTTCTTTTGACCTCCAATTTTGACAATTTTCAGTCTGGTTAGCTGATAAACAGAAGCTATGAAGGATAATCAAGTAGCGGAGCGACGCTTCACACAGCCATCCACTCTCAGCGTAGGCTCCGCCCGCCCCGCCCCCCCATCATGTGATTTTAAGCAATACTAATTAGAATTTTTTGTATAGTAAAGCTTGAATATATATTTTATTGGTACGTTTGTGAGCTCGTTTTTCTATATAGGCTATCTAACTGTAGTGTAAGCAGCCATGCACTTGCTTATCCATCAGTTGGCTAGAGCAGAAGAAGGCTTCCATTCAATCCGCTGCAAGCAAAGATCTTAATAACCATGAGGAATTGAGTACACAGAGAGTAACCTTTATTTGCTGAATGATAATATACAATGATGATGACCAAGATTATTCATGTAAAAGAAGCGAATGAGAAACATAAAATCTCCAAGCACAAAATATATTTTAAGAAAGGAAAAAGAATGATGAATTTATTTCTGACTCGTTATAATTATAGATTACAGAGCAGAAAAATGGAAAGCACAAACATCAATATTTTATTCATTCCATTGCTCTGTGCATAATTACAGGCTCATGTTTTATTTTATCTTTTATCATGTCCTGAAGTTCTCTGAATAGAAAAGTGAATTGACCTAGTCAGCACCATGCTTGTAATGTGCTGATTTCATTTTTCAGACTGAGCTGAATTTTCTCTTGTGAACATAAAATGTTGGATTAAAATTAAATGATTAGTAGTAGGAAATGTATTCTGATTTCTGTCTGCCAAAGCCAACCAGACTAAATTCAAAAAAATATATCTGCTGAAACTCATATACTGTAGGTTTATTCATAAATAAATATCTTCTATGCCACTTACATTATTGTTATTCATTTGTGATTAGTATTATAGTGTAATGGTCATTTCATTTTATTTTTAATATAGTGTAAGGACCAGGATGTAACACATTTTTTAAATATACTTGGTTAGGGAAAGATATTTCTTTGTTCTACAAAAGAAAATGTAGAGGAGTTTAACACCTCTACATACCTCCCAATTGTCCCAGATTTGAATGACTTTCCCACGAGGGCCGAACTATGTCTCGCTCTTAAAGGGAACCTGGCACATTGAACATGGTGTTTCAGCAGGTCATAGAGCAGGAGGAGCTGAGCAGATTTATATATAGTTTTATGGGAAAAGATTCAGTACAACTTGTATTTCATTTATGCAGGGGCATAGCTAGAAATGACTGGGCCCCATAGCAAAAAAATTTATGGCCCCCCCTCCCGGATCTCCCACCCCCACATACCTCTCGGACCTCGCTGCCACATCCGCAGCTCCTCATGCACTTGCGACGGTTACGCGTAGGATTGAGCACAGACAGTTGGTCACTGGCAACGCATTTGTGCCAGTGTAGGAAATGTATGAATCTAAATGTCTGTGTATAAGGGTCCATTCACACGTCCGCAAATGCGTTCCGCATTTTGCGGAACGGAATTGCGGACCTATTCCTTTCTATGGGGCAGCATGATGTGCTGCCCGGAAAATGGAATTGCGGACCCGCACTTCCAGGTCTGCAATTCCGTTCCCGGAAAAAATTGGACATGTCCTATTCTTGTCCGCAATTGCGGACAAGAATAGGCATATTCTATAAGTGCTGCAATGTGAGGTCCGCAAAATGGGGACGTGTGAATGGACCCTTAAAGAAGATTGTTAAATTGTACAGGGGTCTGTAACACAAGAAGGTGAAAGAACATATTGTGGGGTGTGTATGTGTATTAGACAGAAGGTAGGGATATGTATCTTGTATAATTTGGGTATTAGGGAGAGTAAGGGGTATACATCTAGTGCTGATACACGTGTAGGTGAAAAGCCGCTCTGACATAATTTGTCTCTTTCATATTATAAGATCCCCTCAGGAATGCTGGCAGGCTTGGCCTCACGGGTGCTGGCAGGCTTGGCCTCACGGGTGCTGGCAGGCTTGGCCTCACGGGTGCTGGCTGGCTTGGCCTCACGGGTGCTGGCTGGCTTGGCCTCACGGGTGCTGGCAGGCTTGGCCTCAGGGGTGCTGGCAGGCTTGGCCTCAGGGGTGCTGGCAGGCTTGGCCTCAGGGGTGCTGGCAGGCTTGGCCTCAGGGGTGCTGGCAGGCTTAGCCTCAGGGGTGCTGGCAGGCTTAGCCTCAGGGGTGCTGGTAGGCTTAGCCTCAGGGGTGCTGGCAGGCTTGGCCGGGCAGAAGGAGTGTGGGAGGCAGTGAGGCCTTTTTTCTCCAAGCTGCTCTGGAAAAAAAATATTTTTCATTATACCTCAGGTCAGACCACCAATCAGACCTCAGGTAACAGCCCCAATAAGATCCCGAATGTTAATAAGACCCCAATAAGACCTCAGATCACACCTCAGCTCAGACCCCAATATGAATGACCCCCAATCAGACCTCAGATAAGAGCCCCATGCCTCATAGCAGACCCCAGTAGCCTCATAGCAGACCGCAGTAGCCTCATAGAAGGCCCCAGTAGCCTTATAGAAGCCCCTAGAAGACTTATAGCAGCCCCCAGTAGACTCATTGCAGTCCCCAGTGCCTCTCAGCAGCCCCCAGTACCTCTCCATCAGCCCCCAGTGCCTCTCACCAGCCCCCAGTGCCTCTCCATCAGCCTCCAGTGCCTCTCACCAGCAGCCCCCCAGTGCCTCTCACCAGCAGCCCCCAGTGCCTCTCCATCAGCCCCCAGTGCGCCCTCCCTGGTATTAAAATCATTGGTGGGTGAGGGGGCGGAGCTAGCGCCAGACCGGAATGGACGTGTGCGCTTGAGCTCTGCTGCTCAGACCAGGCTTTTTACCAGCTAAAGTCAGTTGTTCGATATAAAATATGGGCAAAATTGGGCAGCAAAGAGCAGGGGACCCGTCCCTACCCCACAAGCATCCGTCGAACTGCGGTGACATGGATAAGTTTATCAAAAAAGCCACAGCGGTGTGTGCCGCGAGGGAGGCTAAGATGGCGCCGGAGCCAAGCAGAGAAACGGAGGAGAGCGAGGCTGAGCTGCAAGCTGACGGCAGCGATGCTGAAGATACAAGACATCGCAAACACTTCCCGATTTCCGGAAAGTATCTGGATTCTGTACTCCAAAGAGCAATGGAGTGAACTCTCCTCGTTGAGGCAAGATATTAGACATGTGGGCGGCAGGGTGGAGGCCCTGGAGAACAACCAGGCCGCAATCCTGGACTTCCAGACGGCAACAGCCATCAGCCTACAGAAATGCCAAACGCACTTCAATGATGCGTTCAATGCCCTGGAGGACCAGGAAAACCGCGGGAGAAGAAACAATCTTCGGTTCAGAGGAGTCCCAGAGACGGAATCCTCTCAAGATTCCTCAGCCGTGGTGAAAGAGATATGCGAAGAATTACTGGGCCCGGAACGCTCCACATCTATAATAATCGAGAGAGCTCATCGGGCATTGTACCCGAAACTGCAAGGCAATGAGCCCCCTAGAGACATCATTTGCCGATTTCTCCACTTTCAGGATAAGGAGGCTATAATTAACAAGGCTCGTCTGCCAGGTGGAGCTAAATACAATGGGGTGCCGATTAACATACTTCAAGACCTAGCTCCGGTGACTCTTCAGAAATGAAGGACTCTCAAACCCCTCAACGATTGGCTCAGAAGCAACAAGATCCTTTACCGTTGGCAGTTCCCGTTCGGATTGTCCTTTTCTCATCAAGGCAGGCGAATCACCATCAAGTCGCATCTGGACTTAGGCCCTGCATTCGATCTTTTGGGTATATACCCCCTGGACATTGAGGATTGGGACGCTGTCCAGGAACTTACAGCACTGCCGAAACTCCCCAAAGTGGTGCCATTTGAAACAAAAGGTACCCCCGAAGCCCAAAGGCAAAAAGAGAAAAAGAAAAATTATCCTCTTACCCCGAGGCGCATAACTACTGAAGTCTTCTGAGAACAGGACTCTATACCGTATTTATCGGCGTATAACACGCACTTTTTCCCCCTGAAAATAGGGGGCAAATCATGTATGCGTGTTATACGCCGATATTCACTGCGCTGTATGAGCCGGGAGAGAGGAGGGGCTGGAGTCCGTAACTAGGGGCGGGGCCCGGTGCAGTCACTGTACTCTTACACCGGGCCCCGCCGCTCACCGAAGTATTTATAAACTTGAATCCTTATCCTGTTATTAGGCTGCCCTCTCCCATGTTCCCATGTCCCCCCTGTATCCCCACAGCACTTACTCAAGCTTCAATAGCAGGCAGAGCGGACGGCAGCAGTAACGTCACTCACTGACGTCGAGCGCCTGCTCCGCCCCCTTTATGAATGAAGCAGGCGGAGCAGACGCGCGACGTCAGTGAGTGACGTTACTGGTGCCGTCCGCCCTGCCTGCTATGGTAGCGTGTGAATCGTAAGTGCTGTGGGGATACAGGGGAACATGGGAACATGGGAGAGGGCAGCTTAATAACAGGATAAGGATTCACGTTTATAAATACTTCGGTGAGCGGCGGGGCCCGGTGTATTGGGGGACACTGTTATGAGGGGGATCTGTGGATGACATATAGCAGTGTCATCCACAGATCCCCCCCATAACAGTTCCATCCACAGATCCCCCCACCCCATAGCAGTACAATTTGAAATGGACACTGTTATGAGGGGGATCTGTGGATGACATATAGCAGTGTCATCCACAGATCCCCCCCATAACAGTTCCATCCACAGATCCCCCCACCCCATAGCAGTACAATTTGAAATTTATTTTTTTTCCCTGAAATTTCCCTTAAAATGAAGGGTGCGTGTTATACGCCAGTGCGTGTTATACGCCGATAAATACGGTACTTCTCCTCAACTGTTGTCTAGTTAGATGAGTACCAGCCTTTCAATCTTCTTTCTATCTATTCCTGTCCCTGCCTCCTGTATTAAATATATGCTCCCTGACGCTCTCACCTTCTAACCTTCTCTGTGGCTTTTCCTGAAATTCCGAGACTGGCACCAAGTGTAATACCCAGCATCTTATTATTATGCCTTAACTTGCACTTAGAACTCTGCAGTTTTATAAGGTCTTTAGTATTGCCAGGCTATAAGATTTATCTCGTATCTTCCGACCTCTGCAAGGTTGTTACATGTTAAATAGATGATATATGGCATATTCGATTTCTTAACTAACCTGTAGTTGTCACACGTTGTCGAATTCTTCGAGCCGTTTACCACTTTAGTCAGTTGGTGTCTCCTGGTAGATGTGATGCGATTTATCCGATGGCGTATCCGGTCGTATATTCCGATTATTTCTTATGTATATATTCTCATGTTATGACCGGTTTTTCCTTGACCCTAAGATACGCATCGTACCACCAAGCTATGTTGAGCTCTCGATGTTATTTGCCGAATGTTCCGGTGGTACTTGAAATCGTACCTCCTATCTACTATAGGTCCTACGATATCTTTGATGCTACTGGCCATATTACGGGTTTAGTGCCTTAGAGCTAATTTATAGATTCAGCAGATCCTGGTGGTATTGACGACTACGTGGTGCCTCAACACTATTTCTATATGCATTGAATCCGTATATAACTGACTCTATAAAGCCATAATATGTTCTTCAAGCCTTCGGGCTAACTATATTTAGTAACCCCTGGTGGTGTCCCCGACTGCGCATCGATTTATTGCTCCTATTTATCTGCGACGACTCAATGTGCAGCCGGCTCCATAATGCCATAATATGTTCTCAGCGCCTACGGGCTAATTTATGTATTCAGCAACCCATGGCGGTGTTCCTGATTATGCATTGTTTCAGAGCTCCTTTTAGATTGTATAGCCGGCACCATAATGCTATATTTTGTTCTCAGCGCATTTGGGCTAACTTATGTACCCAGCAACCCCTGACGGTGGTCCTGTCTACACATTGCTTCAGTGCTCTTTTATTTATGCGATGACTTAGTGTGTAGCCGGCACCACAAAGCCACATACAGGGAGTGCAGAATTATTAGGCAAGTTGTATTTTTGAGGATTAATTTTATTATTGAACAACAACCATGTTCTCAATGAACCCAAAAAACTCATTAATATCAAAGCTGAATATTTTTGGAAGCAGTTTTTAGTTTGTTTTTAGTTTTAGCTATTTTAGGGGGATATCTGTGTGTGCAGGTGACTATTACTGTGGATAATTATTAGGCAACTTAACAAAAAACAAATATATACCCATTTCAATTATTTATTTTTACCAGTGAAACCAATATAATATCTCAACATTCACAAATATACATTTCTGACATTCAAAAACAAAACAAAAACAAATCAGTGACCAATATAGCCACCTTTCTTTGCAAGGACACTCAAAAGCCTGCCATCCATGGATTCTGTCAGTGTTTTGATCTGTTCACCATCAACATTGCGTGCAGCAGTAACCACAGCCTCCCAGACACTGTTCAGAGAGGTGTACTGTTTTCCCTCCTTGTAAATCTCACATTTGATGATGGACCACAGGTTCTCAATGGGGTTCAGATCAGGTGAACAAGGAGGCCATGTCATTAGATTTTCTTCTTTTATACCCTTTCTTGCCAGCCACGCTGTGGAGTACTTGGACGCGTGTGATGGAGCATTGTCCTGCATGAAAATCATGTTTTTCTTGAAGGATGCAGACTTCTTCCTGTACCACTGCTTGAAGAAGGTGTCTTCCAGAAACTGGCAGTAGGACTGGGAGTTGAGCTTGACTCCATCCTCAACCCGAAAAGGCCCCACAAGCTCATTGTCACGGATGGTGTACAGGAAACAAGACAAAACCATATAAACAATGTCTCTCTGGATCCACAACTAAGGAACAAAGGGAGACCCCTGCAATAGACCTGCCGCTCTCCCTCACTGCTCAGCCTATGCGAACACCCCAAAGGTGGATGGGCGCATATCCACGTTCCTCGGCTATCTATTACCTGAAGACCCTACAATAGTGAGGGGAAACGACCACCGGCTCCCTACCCAGACACGGAGGGAGTCAGGGTCACCTGGATCCAGAAAAGAGATAATTATAAATACATAAACAGCACTTAACTTGCAGACGACTGACGACTGGGAACTGGGAACAGCATGCACACAAACTCCAGGAAGTAGTATCAGCCGCACACTACTGTATTATGGGGAGGAATTTAAAGGGCAGCAATCAGTCCGACTGCATGACAGCTGAGATAGACTAACGAGATGAGAAACTAAACCAAAACAAAGAAATTCAAGGAGGAGGATCTGAAAAGCTCCTATGAGTGCTTCTCAGCTGTCTGGCTGTGACACTCATCTTTGATAATACCAGCCCAAACCAGTACTCCACCTCCACCTTGCTGGCGTCTGAGTCGGACTGGAGCTCTCTGCCCTTTACCAATCCAGCCACGGGCCCATCCATCTGGCCCATCAAGACTCACTCTCATTTCATCAGTCCATAAAACCTTAAAAAAAAATCAGTCTTGAGATATTTCTTGGCCCAGTCTTGACGTTTCAGCTTGTGTGCCTTGTTCAGAGGTGGTCGTCTTTCAGCCTTTCTTACCTTGGCCATGTCTCTGAGTATTGCACACCTTGTGCTTTTGGGCACTCCAGTGATGTTGCAGCTCTGAAATATGGCCAAACTGGTGGCAAGTGGCATCTTGGCAGCTGCACGCTTGATTTTTCTCAGTTCATGGGCAGTTATTTTGCGCCTTGGTTTTTCCACACGCTTCTTGCGACCCTGTTGACTATTTTGAATGAAACGCTTGATTGTTCGATGATCACGCTTCAGAAGCTTTGCAATTTTAAGAGTGCTGCATCCCTCTGCAAGATATCTCACTATTTTTGACTTTTCTGAGCCTGTCAAGTCCTTCTTTTGACCCATTTTGCCAAAGGAAAGGAAGTTGCCTAATAATTATGCACACCTAATATAGGGTGTTGATGTCATTAGACCACACCCCTTCTCATTACAGAGATGCACATCACCTAATATGCTTAATTGGTAGTAGGCTTTCGAGCCTATACAGCTTGGAGTAAGACAACATGCATAAAGAGGATGATGTGGTCAAAATACTCATTTGCCTAATAATTCAGCACTCCCTGTATTGTTCTCAGCGCCCTAGGGCTAACTTTTGTATTTTGTAATCCCTTGTGAGCTTTCGGATATAGACAAAACTATAGAAATATGAGATGTTCCCAGTACCTAAGATCTAACCTATGTATTCAGTGGCCCCTGGCTTTTCCCTTCTCCACAAGTAAAAATTTGGACCCCTCGGGCTACTACTCCAAACTCCAATGCTCTTCTAACCTACTTACGCTATATCTTCAATCGAGCGACTGCTCTGACATTAACCTTAAGAGAGCCGGGTCCAAATTTGGCAAATGCCACTCCCCCCCTCTCTTTGGGTGCCACAGGACCTATATGCTACTTCGGTTCTCATTTTTCTTTTGTTTGTTCTCAATATGTTTTGTTATTTTTTACGCAGGTCTCTCATTGTGTGGAGCACTGTCCATCCAAGACGGGACGTCCCATCACCCAGGCTTCGACTTTTCCACCTACTAATTCAACCAGATGCTAAGTACCCTAAACAATTCTATATTGTAACTGGCTTTCAGGCTCACATGTTACAGCACTTTACCTCTCCTCTTTACTCCTATGATGGCTCTTAAAATTGCATCTTATAATGTTAAGGGTTGCAATTCGCCTTCCAGCCAGATTTTTGGGATATTGAGAAAAGATAAAGCGAACATTGTTTTCCTGCAGGAAACACACTTTAAGTCCCAACACTTCCCTAATCTATCCTATTCATTTTATCCTAATTGGTATCATTGTGGTTCTCCTACATCTAACTCTAGAGGAGTAAGCATTGGTTTTCAGGGCAAGGTCCCCTTTATCCTAGATGACCAACTGTGTGACCCTGATGGTCATTTTATAATGGTCAAAGGGAAGATAGGTCAACACCTTTATACTTTTGTGAATGTCTATGCCCCGAATAGTCGCCAGATACCCTGGCTTAAATCATTATTACTAAAAGTGGAATCTTTTAGAGATGGTGTTACGGTGATGGGAGGTGACTTAAATCTCGTCCTCAACCCCCTTATAGATTCCTCTTCCCGCAAATCTGCCCAATCCCAGAAGGGTATTCGTTCTCTTCTACGTGCAATAACCAAGGCTCATTTGATTGATGTCTGGTGCACTATTAATCCAGATTCTAGAGACTATAGCTTTTACTCTCCACTTCATAAGTCGTATCAACGGCTAGACTATCTGTTTATTTCAAAGGAACATCTCCAGCTGTGCTCTAAAGCGGATATAGGATCCATTATCCTATCAGACCATGCTCCCATATACCTTCACATGAAGCCCCCACTTACCCATAGACCTACTAGCCATTGGCGATTTAATGAACAGCTCATTGGCTTTTCGGATAGTAGATCTAAATTAAAACGCCTTCTAGAAGAATACTTCAACACAAACTGTACCCCTGAGGTTTCCCCACAGACAATTTGGGACGCCCATAAAGCGTTTATAAGGGGCCATTGTATCAGTCTGGGGGCTTACCTCAAAAAAGAAAGACAAAAGCAGATAGAATCCTTGCATGTAAAAATCAGTTCCTTGGAAAGTGCCCACAAAAGATCTCTGTTGGAATCTCACTTACAGGAATTGTCCTCATGTAGAGCCTCCCTCAAAAATCTTTTAAATGCGGCATCGGCCAAGCTTTATCTGCACTCCCAATACAAAATATTTGCTCACGGAAATAAAGCTTCCCGTTACATGATGTCCAGGCTCAAACGTAGGAAATTACATAACTATGTACACAAACTGAAAACCCCTGAAGGTGAAATAACTTTTGAATCAAATAAAATAGCCTCGCTATTTAGGGATTATTACGAATCCCTTTACAACCTCAACCCTACCCACTCTCTCTCGGGTAACACAGACTCTATGACGCCCTCTAAATTATACTTGGAAAGTTTGACACTTCCCTCGATCCCGGAACAGGACAGACTCCGATTAGCTTCTCCTTTCTCCTCTGAGGAACTCTTGGAGGCTATTAAAAATTTCCCCAAAGGGAAATGCCCTGGTCCGGACGGACTCCCTATACCATACTACTTATCTTTTCGTGAAGAACTGATCCCACACCTCTTACCAATTTACAATAACTCTCTACGAGGCGTGCCACTGTCTGCAGATATGACTAGAGCCCACATAACACTAATCCCCAAGGAAGGTAAGGACCACTCCCTTTGCTCCAACTATAGACCCATTTCCCTCCTCAACATAGATTTGAAACTTTTAGCCAAGATGCTAGCAAACATACTGGCGAAGCTACTTCCCTCACTGATTCACAGGGATCAGGTTGGTTTTGTGAAACAGAGAGAGGGGAAAGACAATACAGCACGTATACTTAACATTATTCACTATGTCAAAAGAAAAGGCCTCCCCCTAGACTTTCTTAGCACGGACGCGGAGAAGGCCTTCGACAGAGTCAACTGGTCTTTTATGTACTCAATGTTGCGTTCTCGCAATTTCCCTCCCCCTTTTATCCATTCCATAGAAGCTATGTATCTCCATGCCTCAGCCTCAGTCAGGGTTAATGATACCCTATCTGACCCCTTTAAAATACGCAATGACACTCGTCAGGGCTGCCCCCTATCCCCCCTCCTATTTGTCCTTGCTCTGGAACCTCTTCTTCAGCCCATTCGGATGGATAGGGACATCCAGGGAATATTTCTTGGGGACCAGCAGCACAAAATCGCCGCCTTTGCGGATGACCTACTCTTAATAGTGAGCAACCCCGTAATAGCTCTTCCTAAGATTTATAGCCATTTGGAAACGTATGGTTCACTCTCCAACTTTAAGATTAATCACAACAAATCATTGATAATTTCCACGGGCCTTAAAAACTCAGTGAAGACTCACCTTGAGGCTTGCTCGCCTTTTAACTGGTCTTCCCCTTTTCTAACCTACTTAGGGGTAAAAATAAGTACTGACCCAAGCCAACTATTTAACTTGAACTATATCCCTCTCCAGAATAAGTTGACGGAAGACTTAACTTCCCTGGATGTCGTGGTTCGGGAGGAAAAATATCCTACTTTCTCTCATCCTTCCTAAACTCATCTACCTTCAGCAGACCTTACCAATCCCCGTTCCTTCCACATATTACTCAAAACTTAGATCCATGTTCCGATCTTTCATATGGAACAAAAAAAAAGGCTAGAATATCCTATAAATTGCTGTCTTACCCGAGAGAGAGAGGGGGTATATCCTTGCCAGACCCCGAATTATACGGTCGAGCTGTCCTACTCACCAGAGTAGTAGACTGGTTATCTGCCCCCAAACATAAATCCTGGGTCCCGATGGAAGAATCCTTACTGGGAATTCCTTTCAAAGTGGCCCTTTTAGGTCGCATGTCCCAAATACCTATTCATCCAAATTTCACCCCAATCATGAAGGCTACCCTGCAAGCATGGTACACTCTGCAAAACACCCCCTTAAACTCCCCACTACCGTCCCCTATTCTCAGAGTGGACAATGTTTTCCACTTAGCCCCCCAGGCCTTAAGAAGCAGCCTTCCCATTGAAATTAGTAGGTCTAAACTAAGATTGTCGGACCTTTACAGCAATGGCCAATTACTCTCCATGAAAGATATGGGCGATCTTTTAAAAATATCTGGCTCCAGCTTTGTGGGGCTTCATTTTCTACGGGCCTACATGTCTTAAAATGCCCATCTGCACACTCTGTTACACCCCATAACTTGGTTTGAGCACATTGTCACTCACGATCCCTCACCCCATAAATTGATCTCACAGTGGTATAACAGATTGAGGACTCCTCCGTTCGCCCTAACGCCAGTTTTTATTAGATTATGGGAAAAAGATTTAGGTAAATGTTTATCCCCGGTTGATACCATTACTATTAACTCCTCACATAAGGCCTTGAGATGTGTCAAGATCCAGGAGAATAATTATAAAATTATCACAAGGTGGTATAAAACCCTTGACAAAACATGTTTGTATTCAGCTTCAGACACATGTTGGAGATGCTTAAAGCAGAGAGGCACTTTCCTCCACATATGGTGGACGTGTCCAACATTGCTAAAATGGTGGGACAAGATTTTTCAAACAAGTAATGACATATGTAGATCTGGTATTACTCCAACACCTGAAGTGACTCTCCTGAATCTTTTCACACGAGATCCTCCTCCGTCTAATTCGGCACTCTTTAAACATCTAATAAATGCCGCTAAACTGTTGATCCCTTTATTGTGGCTATCCACTGATATACCCCCTATAGAACAATGGTTCCAGAAGATTGACCAGATCTACAGGCTAGAGGAGCTATCCTCTTGGGAACTGAGATCTCACCACAAATTTTTGAGGGTCTGGGAAAGATGGATTTCCTTTAGAGGTTATTAGACGATACCCTGCAGTTAATGTTCTTTCAGGTAGCTTGTTCCTGCGAGCCAGTTACACTCGATTTATCCCTCCATTCCCATTATCTCCCTATTCCTAAAGCTCACAGAGGGCGTTACCCTCCTTACTTTTATCCCGTCTCGGATGTGATGAAACGTGATACACAGTGACACCTTGAAGCAACAATTGGTGATTACTTTTCGTCTTATCCATTGGATGTCTTTCCAGTGACTTGCCTTACTGATGAAACTGTAATACTTAAAATACAATTGATTGACCTGTAGTATGTACTATGTTTATGACCTATGTAAGAGTAGTGGAGGCTTGTCTTCCCTCCACTATTCTAATATTGTATATGATTGATTTGCTCAATAAAAATTGTTTAAAACCAAAAAATAAATAAAAATCATTTGTGGGCAGTGCACCCTTCCCCCCTTCCTCTGTATTAAAATCATTGGTGGGCAGTGTGCCCTCCCCCCAGTATTAAAATCATTAGTGGGCAGTGTGCCCTCCCCACCAGTATTTAAATCATTGGTGGGCAGTGCGCCCTCCCCCCAGTATTAAAATCATTGGTTGGCAGTGCGTCCTCCCCCAGTATGAAAATCATTGGTGGGCAGTTTGCCCTCCCCCCAGTATTAAAATCATTGGTGGGCAGGGCGCCCTCCCCCCCATCATTGGTGGCAGCGGCAGTTCCGATCGGAGTCCCAGCAGTGTAATGCTGGGGCTCCGATTGGTTACCATGGCAGCCAGGACGCTACTGAAGTCATGGCTGCCATGGTTAGTTACTCTGCAGCATACTTACATGCGCTGTGGCCGCCGGGCGCTCCTTCTTGTAACTCACAGGTTTGTGCGGCGCATTGCTTATGCAAGAAGGTTTGCTGTGTCCGTCAGCGTAGTGTCCAGAACATGGAGGCGCTACCAGGAGACAGGCCAGTACATCAGGATACGTGGAGGAGGCCGTAGGAGGGCAACAACCCAGCAGCAGGACCGCTACCTCCGCCTTTGTGCAAGGAGGAACAGGAGGAGCACTGCCAGAGCCTTGCAAAATGACCTCCAGTAGGCCACAAATGTGCATGTGTCTGCTCAAACGGTCAGAAACAGACTCCATGAGGGTGATATGAGGGCCCGACGTCCACAGGTGGGGGTTGTGCTTACAGCCCAACACCATGCAGGACGTTTGGCATTTGCCAGAGAACACCAAGATTGGCAAATTCGCCACTGGCGCCCTGTGCTCTTCACAGATGAAAGCAGGTTCACACTGAGCACATGTGACAGACGTGACAGAGTCTGGAGGTGCCGTGGAGAATGTTCTGCTGCCTGACACATCCTCCAGCATGACCGGTTTGGCATTAGGTCAGTAATGGTGTAGGGTGGCATTTCTTTGGAGGGCCGCACAGCCCTCCATGTGCTCGCCAGAGGTAGCCTGACTGCCATTAGGTACCGCGATCCGATCATCAGACCCCTTGTGAGACCATATGCTGGTGCGGTTGGCCCTGGGTTCCTCCTAATGCAAGACAATGCTAGACCTCATGTGGCTGGAGTGTGTCAGCAGTTCCTGCAAGACGAAGACATTGATGCTATGGACTGGCCCGCCCGTTCCACAAACCTGAATCCAATTGAGCACATCTGGGACATCATGTCTCGCTCTATCCACCAACGTCATGTTGCACCACAGACTGTCCAGGAGTTGGCAGATGCTTTAGTCCAGGTCTGGAAGGAGATCCCTCAGGAGACCGTCCGCCACCTCATCAGGAGCATGCACAGGCGTTGTAGGGAGGTCATACAGGCACGTGAAGGCCACACACACTACTGAGCCTCATTTTGACTTGTTTTAAGGACATTACATCAAAGTTGGATCAGCCTGTAGTGTGTTTTTCCACTTTAATTTTGAGTGTGACTCCAAATCCAGACCTCCATGGGTTGAAAAATTTGATTTCCATTTTTTTATTTTTGTGTGATTTTGTTGTCAGCACATTCAACAATTGAAAAATGGAAATCAAATTTTTCAACCCATGGAGGTCTGGATTTGGAGTCACCCTCAAAATTAAAGTGGAAAAACACACTACAGGCTGATCCAACTTTGATGTAATGTCCTTAAAACAAGTCAAAATGAGGCTCAGTAGTGTGTGTGGCCTCCACGTGCCTGTATGACCTCCCTACAACGCCTGTGCATGCTCCTGATGAGGTGGCGGACGGTCTCCTGAGGGATCTCCTCCCAGACCTGGACTAAAGCATCTGCCAACTCCTGGACAGTCTGTGGTGCAACGTGACATTGGTGGATAGAGCGAGACATGATGTCCCAGATGTGCTCAATTGGATTCAGGTCTGGGGAACGGGCGGGCCAGTCCATAGCATCAATGCCTTCGTCTTGCAGGAACTGCTGACACACTCCAGTCACATGAGGTCTAGCATTGTCTTGCATTAGGAGGAACCCAGGGCCAACCGCACCAGCATATGGTCTCACAAGGGGTCTGAGGATCTCATCTCGGTACCTAATGGCAGTCAGGCTATCTCTGGCGAGCACATGGAGGGCTGTGCGGCCCTCCAAAGAAATGCCACCCCACACCATTACTTACCCAATGCCAAACCGGTCATGCTGGAGGATGTTGCAGGCAGCAGAACGTTCTCCACGGCGTCTCCAGACTCTGTCACATCTGTCACATGTGCTCAGTGTGAACCTGCTTTCATCTGTGAAGAGCACAGGGCTCCAGTGGCGAATTTGCCAATATTGGTGTTCTCTGGCAAATGCCAAACGTCCTGCACGGTGTTGGGCTGTAAGCACAACCCCCACCTGTGGACGTCGGGCCCTCATATCACCCTCATGGAGTCTGTTTCTGAACGTTTGAGCAGACACATGCAATTTGTGGCCTGCTGGAGGTCATTTTGCAGGGCTCTGGCAGTGCTCCTCCTGTTCCTCCTTGCACAATGGCGGAGGTAGCGGTCCTGCTGCTGGGTTGTTGCCCTCCTATGGCCTCCTCCACGTCTCCTGATGTACTGGCCTGTCTCCTGGTAGCGCCTCCATGCTCTGGACACTACGCTGACAGACACAGCAAACCTTCTTGCCACAGCTCGCATTGATGTGCCATCCTGGATAAGCTGCACTACCTGAGCCACTTGTGTGGGTTGTAGACTCCGTCTCATGCTACCACTAGAGTGAAAGCACCGCCAGCATTCAAAAGTGACCATAACATCAGCCAGGAAGCATAGGAACTGAGAAATGGTCTGTGGTCACCACCTGCAGAACCACTCCTTTATTGGGGGTGTCTTGCTAATTGCCTATAATTTCCACCTGTTGTCTATCCCATATGCACAACAGCATGTGACATTGATTGTCACTGAGTGTTGCTTCCTAAGTGGACAGTTTGATTTCACAGAAGTGTGATTGACTTGGAAGTACATTGTGTTGTTTAAGTGTTCCCTTTATTTTTTTGAGCAGTGTATATATATATATATATATTCAAAGAATGAAGAGGCAGCACTTCCAGTTGTTAGGTGATAGGGTGACGACCCCAAACTTTATTCCAGCTGGAATAAAGTTTGGGGTCGTCACCCTATCACCTAACAACTGGAAGTGCTGCCTCTTCATTCTTTGAATATATATCTTGGAGGACAAGCCAGCCTCTGTGAGGATTTCTTGCACCCAGAGCTCCACATCTGACTGTGCTGCTGCATTATTTGTGGTATTATATTATATTATATATATATATATATATATATATATATATATAGAGATGAAAAAACGGACCGCACTCCAAGTAAAAGCTAGTGGTGTTTATTCACCCATGTGGATGCCATCCACATGGGTGAATAAACACCACTAGCTTTTACTTGGAGTGCTGTCCGTTTTTTAATCTCTAATTGACTGGGTAAGCTGCTACATCCCTGGACATAGCACCCTCCTTGTGTTTTTTCCAGTGCCGACATTATTTTCTTTTCTATATATATATATATATATATATATATATGGCCTTGCGGTTTACCCGGCGGTCGTTTAGCTTTGCACATTCGCGATTCGCCAAACATGCGAACATATGGCGATGTCTGCCAGCACCATATTATTTTGCATAGCGCCTGTAAAGGGGGAATATTAATCACTAATATTTATGCAAATATTAATAATTAATATTCATAAATGGGAGGAGCCATCTATTGATGACTCCGCCCATTTATACCTTTATATAATAATATTACAATACTTTCACTATACTTTACCTTACGCTAATCACTAAGCTAGCTGCATGCGCCTTACTAAACTAACTATCGCTAATAACCACACATTACACAGATAGTTATACAGGGAGTGCAGAATTATTAGGCAAGTTGTATTTTTGAGGATTCATTTTATTATTGAACAACAACCATGTTCTCAATGAACCCAAAAAACTCATTAATATCAAAGCTGAATATTTTTGGAAGTAGTTTTTAGTTTGTTTTTAGTTTTAGCTATTTTAGGGGGATATCTGTGCGTGCAGGTGACTATTACTGTGCATAATTATTAGGCAACTTAACAAAAAAACTAATATATACCAATTTCAATTATTTATTTTTACCAGTGAAACCAATATAACATCTCAACATTCACAAATATACATTTCTGACATTCAAAAACAAAACAAAAACAAATCAGTGACCAACATAGCCACCTTTCTTTGCAAGGACACCCAAAAGCCTGGCATCCATGGATTCTGTCAGTGTTTTGATCTGTTCACCATCAACATTGCGTGCAGCAGCAACCACAGCCTCCCAGACACTGTTCAGAGAGGTGTACTGTTTTCCCTCCTTGTAAATCTCACATTTGATGATGGACCACAGGTTCTCAATGGGGTTCAGATCAGGTGAACAAGGAGGCCATGTCATTAGATTTTCTTCTTTTATACCCTTTCTTGCCAGCCACGCTGTGGAGTACTTGGACACGTGTGATGGAGCATTGTCCTGCATGAAAATCATGTTTTTCTTGAGGGATGCAGACTTCTTCCTGTACCACTGCTTGAAGAAGGTGTCTTCCAGAAACTTGCAGTAGGACTGGGAGTTGAGCTTGACTCCATCCTCAACCCGAAAAGGCCCCACAAGCTCATCTTTGATGATACCAGCCCAAACCAGTACTCCACCTCCACCTTGCTGGCGTCTGAGTCGGACTGGAGCTCTCTGCCCTTTACCAATCCAGCCACGGCCCATCCATCTGGCCCATCAAGACTCACTCTCATTTCATCAGTCCATAAAATCTTAGAAAAATCAGTCTTGAGATATTTCTTGGCCCAGTCTTGACGTTTCAGCTTGTGTGTCTTGTTCAGTGGTGGTCGTCTTTCAGCCTTTCTTACCTTGGCCATGTCTCTGAGTATTGCACACCTTTTGCTTTTGGGCACTCCAGTGATGTTGCAGCTCTGAAATATGGCCAAACTGGTGGCAAGTGGCATCTTGGCAGCTGCACGCTTGACTTTTCTCAGTTCATGGGCAGTTATTTTGCGCCTTGGTTTTTCCACACGCTTCTTGCGACCCTGTTGACTATTTTGAATGAAACGCTTGATTGTTCGATGATCACGCTTCAGAAGCTTTGCAATTTTAAGAGTGCTGCATCCCTCTGCAAGATATCTCACTATTTTTGACTTTTCTGAGCCTGTCAAGTCCTTCTTTTGACCCATTTTGCCAAAGGAAAGGAAGTTGCCTAATAATTATGCACACCTAATATAGGGTGTTAATGTCATTAGACCACACCCCTTCTCATTACAGAGATGCACATCACCTAATATGCTTAATTGGTAGTAGGCTTTCGAGCCTATACAGCTTGGAGTAAGACAACATGCATAAAGAGGATGATGTGGTCAAAATACTCATTTGCCTAATAATTCTGCACGCAGTGTATATAAAACACAGTATTTATTATTACCAACAATACACTAAGCACGCAATACACTAACAATACAGTACTATAAATACAGCACTAAACTACACTACACAGTTCCCAAGTTCCACCCACAAACTAACTATACAATACACATACACACACGTATTAGCAGCCCACCCCACCTGTCTCTATTTGCTATCCCTATGGGGTACGACAAGGGTTAACGGTGGTCTTACAGGGGTGTAAGTAAACCACAAATAATGGGGTAAGGTACCGTGAAGGGTAATCGGGGCAAGGGTATATCAGGGGCACAGGATCAGGGAAATCAGGGCAGGGGTTTGGGGGACTAGGGTGCCCAGTACCAGGGACACAAACAAGGCAAGGGTTAATCAGGGCCCAGGGTGCACATCAGGGAATCAGGGCCCAGGGTGCACATCAGGGACACTTACAACAATACAAGTCTAATTATACGCTATATCTATATATATTTATAGATCAATCGTTATAAATATATATACATATAGACGCACACACCACAATACAAACCTCACTACACTAGAAAATTCCCAATTCCACCCCACACTCTAGCTGTACAATACACATACATACATTCCTTAGCAGCACACACTCAGCTACTACTGGGGTATGTAGGCAGATTACAGGGCAGCTACAGGGGTATGAGTTGGTGGCAGGGAAGGGGTGAATCAGGGCAGGTGTATTAGGGGTCTGGAGGGAAAGGGTTACTCAGCCATTCTCAGGGCCATGTGGCCTCTCTTCCTTCAGGGTGCAGCTCCCATGTGTCTCTCATCGCAGTCCAGGTATCCAAGAGACCGCACCTCTGCCCTGCTTGGGGCTTTATAGCCCAAAACCAGCCCCCCTCCTCCTTCTTCAGGGATGTGACATCATAGTGTCACTGTGACGTATGCCTGCCCTCAGAACAGCCAGTTGGCCCCCTGAGGCTAGCAGCACCACACGCCCAGCCATGTCCCAATCACAAGGTGGGGGAGAGCATAGTAACTAGGCTGATAAACTCAACAAAAGGCCTCAGATTTCTTAGCCTTTGAAGTCACCAGCCACCTGGAGACATATCCACCCCACTGCAGGAACTGGTTAAACGCTGTCCCTATGGGGGGCATTTAAGTATATATATGTAAATAGATACTTGGGGCGCATCTATATACACATATATACTCATTATAAACCTGGGGCATACATGGGCAGTTATAGGCCTATATATATATATATATATATATATATATATACACACACACACCTGGGGGAGAGCCATGGCAGATGCACATATATAGATGTATGCACTGAATACACACATCCCCATATATATATATATATATATATATATATATATATACACATATATCTACATGAGAGGGACAGGAAATATATACTAACTATAAGGGGACAGATCATATAAGGGGGCACAGATCAACCAGGGACCACATATTTCCCACAGGGCCCAACATGAGCCCCTGTGGGCCACTAAGGGCAGATGTGCGCAGATGCTGGGCACATCCGCGCACATCGTCCTATGAAGTGACCATTAATGCATATATATATATATATCATACATGCATGCACATGTTTGCATGCATATATATGTATATATATGCATGCGTCTCAACCCTTCCTCAACAGCGCCGAACTTTGACCCATGACAAATCCATTAGGTGGGACAGGACAGCCAATTGAGACGTGTAGGGAGAGGTTGCTTTGTGGAGCAGGGACAGGCTGTTAGGGACACCAAACGCAAGCTAATAGGACCACAAAACATAGAAACATAGAAACATAGAATGTGTCGGCAGATAAGAACCATTTGGCCCATCTAGTCTGCCAAATATACTGAATACTATGGATAGCCCCTGGCCCTATCTTATATGAAGGATGGCCTTATGCCTATCCCATGCATGCTTAAACTCCTTCACTGTATTTGCAGCTACCACTTCTGCAGGCAGGTTATTCCATGCATCCACTACTCTCTCAGTAAAGTAATACTTCCTGATATTACTTTTAAACCTTTGCCCCTCTAATTTAAAACTATGTCCTCTTGTAGCAATTTTTCTTCTTTTAAATATTCTCTCCTCTTTTACCTTGTTGATTCCCTTTATGTATTTAAAAGTTTCTATCATATCCCCTCTGTCTCGTCTTTCTTCCAAGCTATACATGTTAAGGTCCTTTAATCTTTCCTGGTAAGTTTTATCCTGCAATCCATGTACCAGTTTAGTAGCTCTTCTCTGAACTCTCTCCAAAGTATCAATATCCTTCTGGAGATATGGTCTCCAGTACTGCGCACAATACTCCAAATGAGGTCTCACTAGTGCTCTGTAGAGCGGCATGAACACCTTCCTCTTTCTACTGGTAATTCCTCTCCCTATACACCCAAGCATTCTGCTAGCATTTCCTGCTGCTCTATGACATTGTCTGCCTACCTTTAAGTCTTCTGAAATAATGACCCCTAAATCCCTTTCCTCAGATACTGAGGATGGGACTGTATTACTGATTTTATATTATCTTGCACTTATCAACATTACATTTTAGTTGCCAGATTTTTTACCATTCCTCTAGTTTTCCTAAATCCTTTTCCATTTGGTGTATCCCTCCAGGAACATCAACCCTGTTACAAATCTTTGTGTCATCAGCAAAAAGACAGGCGAGGCCTTCTGCAATTTCGCTGATAAAGATATTAAACAATATGGGTCCCAGAACAGATTCCTGAGGTACCCCACTGGTAACAAGACCTTGGTCTGAATATACTTCATTGACTACAACCCTCTGTTGCCTGTCCCTCAGCCACTGCCTAATCTATTCAACAATATGGGAGTCCAAGCCCAAAGACTGCAATTTATTGATAAGCCTTCTATGTGGGACAGTATCAAAAGCCTTACTAAAGTCTAGGTAAGCGATGTCTACTGCACCTCCTCC
Organism: Bufo bufo; assembly: GCF_905171765.1. Lineage (NCBI taxonomy): Eukaryota > Metazoa > Chordata > Amphibia > Anura > Bufonidae > Bufo > Bufo bufo. The sequence goes on from NC_053389.1 coordinate 389,614,280, forward strand.
ATCTATTATTTTAGACACCCAATCAAAAAAATCAATAAGATTAGTTTGACATGATCTCCCTGAAGTAAACCCATGCTGTTTTTCATCTTTCAATCCATGGGATTTTAGATGTTCCACAATCCTCTCCTTAAGTATGGTTTCCATTAATTTCCCCACTATTGATGTCAGGCTTACTGGCCTATAGTTGCCTGATTCCTCCCTACTACCTTTCTTGTGAATGGGCACAACATTTGCTAATTTCCAATCTTCTGGGACGACTCCTGTTGCCAGCGATTGGTTAAATAAATCTGTTAATGGTTTTGCTAGTTCACCGCTGTGCTCTTTTAATAGCTTTGGGTGTATCCCATCAGGCCCCTGTGACTTATTTGTATTAATTTTAGACAGCTGACAGAACCTCTTCCTCTGTAAAGACACATGCAACAAAAGATTCATTAGTCTTCTTTCCTAACTGAGGTCCTTTTCCTTCATTTTCCTTTGTAAAAACAGAACAGAAGTATTCATTGAGGCAGTCAGCTAGTTCTTTATCTTCTTCCATATACCTTCCTTCTTTTGTTTTTAATTTGGTAATTCCTTGTTTTAGTTTCCTTTTTTCATTTATGTATCTGAAGAATGCCTTATCGCCTTTTTTCCCTGACTGAGCTAATTTCTCTTCTGCCTGTGCTTTTGAAGCTCTTATAGCTTGTTTGGCCTCTCTCTGCCTAATCTTATAAACTTGCCTTTCATCCTCGTTTAGTTTTTTTTTATAATTTCTAAATGCTATCTTTTTGTTTTTAATGATTTTGGCCACTTCTGCTGAGTACCACAGTGGTCTCTTCCTTTTTTTGCTTTTACTGACAAGCCTAATGCAATTTTCTGTTGCCTTCAATAGTGCCACTTTTAAGTAGTCCCATTTCTCCTGGACTCCAATGAAACTGTTCCAATCTGATAGTGACTCGTATAGCACTAATCTAATTTTAGAAAAGTCTGTTTTTCTAAAATCTAAAACTTTTGTTTTTGTGTGGTGTGACTCAGTCACTGTACTTATAGTAAACCACACTGACTGGTGATCACTAGATCCCAAGCTTTCCCCTACAGTAATATCATATACCAAATTCTCATTTGTGAATACTAAATCTAAAATGGCCTCCTTCCGGGTTGGCTCCTCAACTACTTGCTGTAGGGATAATCGCAGTAGGGAATTTAGAATATCTGTACTCCTGGCAGAACTAGCTATTTTAGTTTTCCAGTTTACATCTGGAAGATTGAAGTCTCCCATAATGATAAATTCCCCCTTCAATGTTATTTTAGCTATTTCCTCAACTAGTAGATCAACTAATTCTTTGACTTGGCTAGGTGGTCTATATATCACACCTACACGAGTTACCTTATGATTATCAAGCTGCAAGGTAACCCAAACTGACTCTATATTGCTCTCGCTAACTTGTATCAAATTAGATTTTATGCTATCTTTCACATACAGGGCCACCCCTCCCCTTCTTGCCTTCTCTGTCTTTCCTGTATAGAGAGAACCCTGGTATTGATATATCTCAGTCATTACTCCCCTTGAACCACGTCTCAGTAACAGCCACTACATCTATATTCTCAGATGCCATTATAGCCTCAAGTTCATTGATCTTATTCCCTAAACTGCGAGCATTTGTAGACAAGAATCTGAGCTTGTCATTTCTTAACCTTTGTGCTACTGGCATCTTCTGGCATTGTTCCGGGGGGCAGTTGGACTGCTGGATTATCACTCTGTTGCTCCCCTTTCCTAGTTTAAATGCTCCTTAGCAAATACTTGGAACTGTTCACCGAGGACATTTGTTCCCTTGAGAGAAAGATGCAAACCATCTTTCTTGTACAGTTCTTTTCCATTCCAACAAGAGCTAACATGAGACACAAAGCCAAACACCAGACACCATTCACCATGGTTCAGACACCATTCACCAAGCCATACATTGAATTCCTTAATGCGCATCTTCCTGTCATGCTGAAGGTGCAACTTCCTGTCATGCTGAAGGTTATGCACAGGCAAAACTGCAGAAATTGAAACAGTTGATGCAACCTCCCGTATATCCTTTCCAAGTGTGTGAAAAGCTTCTTTCACCTTTGAAACCTCATTGCAAGCCAGATCATTTGTCCCAAGATGGACAATAACATCCACTTCCCTTTTTTTGCTTTGCTTGCCTAACAATATTAACCCCTTAAGGACACATGACGTATTGGTACGGCATGTTTCCTGAGTCCTTAAGGACACATGACGTACCGGTACATCATGTGTTGTTCCGATCACTGCCGCCCGGCCGACAGTGATCGGAACAAGGTACCTGCTCAAATCATTGAGCAGGCACCTCGGCTAAATGCGTGGGGGGTCCCGTGACCCCCCCCATGTCGGCGATCGCAACAAACCGCAGGTCAATTCAGACCTGCGGTTTTCTGCGCTTTCTGCAGTTTCTGATCCCCGCGGTCCCTGACTTGAATATGCCTAAAATATATATGTTTCACCCCCCCTGCACCCCTGAATAATTTGATGGCGGCGGGAGGTGCAGGGGGGGTTGTGGGCGGTGCGGGCGTTGCGGGTGGCGGGCGGTGCGGCAGGTGGGATCGCAATCCCCCGCCCGCCTCCCCTTGAATAATCGCTGGTGGCCAGTGGGTATACCAGGGTGTCAGCATATTATACAGACATCAGACCCACTGGATCTTCAAGAACCAAGTGGGTCTGGGTAAAAAAAAAAGTAAAAAAAAGTGAAAAAAAGTAAAAATCGAAAAAACACATTTATCACTGATTAAAAATGAAAAAAATAAAATTCCCTACACATGTTTGGTATCGCCGCGTCCGTAACGACCTGATCTATAAAACGGTCATGTTACTTTACCCGAACGGTGAACGCCATAAAAATCAAAAATAAAAAACTATGATGAAATTTAAATTTTGCCCACCTTACTTCCCAAAAAAGGTAATAAAAGTGATCAAAAAAGTCGCACGTATCGACCGGCTCTATAAAAATATCACATGACCTAACCCCTCAGGTGACCACCGTAAAAAAATAAAAATAAAAACGGTGTAAAAAAAGCCATTTTTTGTCATCTTACGTCACAAAAAGTGTAATAGCGATCAAAAAGTCATATGCACCCCAAAATAGTGCCAATCAAACCGTCATCTCATCCCGCAAAAAATGAGACCCTACTTAATATAATCGCCCAAAAACTGAAAAAACTATGGTTCTTAGACTATGGAGACACTAAAACATTTTTTTTGTTTTAAAAATGAAATCATTGTGTAAAACTTACATAAATAAAAAAAATTGTATACATATTAGGAATCGCCGCGTCCGTGACAACCTGCTCTATAAAATTACCACATTATCTAACCTGTCAGATGAATGTTGTAAATAACAACAACAAAAAACGGTGCCAAAAAATGTTTCTTGTTACCTTGCCGCACAAAAAGTGTATTATAGAGCAACCAAAAATCATATGTACCCTAAACTAGTACCAAAAAAACTGCCACCATATCCCGTAGTTTCTAAAATGGGGTCACTTTTTTGGAGTTTCTACTCTAGGGGTGCATCAGGGGGGCTTCAAATGGGACACGGTGTAAAAAAAAAACAGAACAGCAAAATCTGCCTTCCAAAAACCGTATGGCATTCCTTTCCTTCTGCGCACTGCCGTGTGCCCGTACAGCAGTTTACGACCACATATGGGGTGTTTCTGTAAACTAAAGAATCAGGGTCATAAATAATGAGTTTTGTTTGGCTGTTAACCCTTGCTTTGTAACTGGAAAAAAAATATTAAAATGGAAAATCTGCCAAAAAAGTGAAATTTTTAAATTGTATCTTTATTTTCCATTAAATCTTGTGCAACACCTAAAGGGTTAACAAAGTTTGTAAAATCAGTTTTGAATACCTTGAGGGGTGTAGTTTCTTAGATGGGGTCACTTTTATGGAGTTTCTACTCTAGGGGTGCATCAGGGGGGCTTCAAATGGGACATGGTGTCAAAAAAACAGTCCAGCAAAATCTGGTTTCCAAAAACCATACGGCACACCTTTCCCTCTATGCCCTACTGTGTGCCCGTACAGTAGTTTACAGCCACATATGGGGTGTTTCTGTAAACGGCAGAGTCAGGGCAATAAAGATATAGTCTTGTTTGGCTGTTAACCCTTCCTTTCTTAGTGGAAAAAATGGGTTAAAGGGTTTCTATCACTTCGTTTCACATAATTAGCTGTCAGACACTAGCGATCCGCTAGTGTCTGCTCTGCCAAACCATCCTAATATAATTGCTTTTGGGGCAGCCGTTTTGCTAAAAAAAGAACTTTTATTAATATGCTAATGAGCCTCTAGGTGCTATGGGGGCGTCATTAGCACCTAGAGGCTCCGTCTACCTTCACAAACTGCCGCCGCCCAGCGCGTCCCTCCAGCCCGCCCATCTCCTCCTGAATGCGATCCTCCCTGTGAGCGCCTGTATTCGGCGCATGCACAGTGAATGTCTGACCGCTTCCCTGCTCAGACATCTCCACTGCGCCTGTTCCTCGGAGCACTATGACGTCATCGCGCTGGCGCAGTGGAGATGTCTGAGCAGGGAATCGGTCAGACATTCACCGAGCATGCGCAGAATACATACGCTCACAGGGAGGATCGCATTCAGGAGGAGATGGGCAGGCTGGAGGGACGCGCTGGGCGGCGGCAGTTTGTGAAGGTAGACGGAGCCTCTAGGTGCTAATGACGCCCCCATAGCACCTAGAGGCTCATTAGCATATTAATAAAAGTTCTTTTTTTTAGCAAAACAGCTGCCCCAAAAGCAATTATATTAGGATGGTTTGGCAGAGCAGACACTAGCGGATCGCTAGTTACTGACAGCTAATTATGTGAAACGAAGTGATAGAAACCCTTTAAAATGGAAAATTAGGCAAAAAAATGAAATTCTCAAATTTCATCCCCATTTGCCAATAACTCTTGTGCAACACCTAAAGGGTTAACGAAGTTTGTAAAATCAGTTTTGAATACCTTGAGGGGTGTCATTTATAGAATGGGGTTATTTTGGGCGGTTTCTTTATGTAAGCCTCGCAAAGTGACTGCAGACCTGTAGTGGTCCCTAAAAATTGGGTTTTTGTAAATTTCTGAAAAATTTCAAGATTTGCTTCTAAACTTCTAAGCCTTGTAACATCCCCAAAAAATAAAATATCATTCCCAAAATAATTCAAACATGAAGTAGACATATGGGGAATGTAAAGTCATCACAATTTTTGGGGGTATTACTATGCATTACAGAAGTAGAGAAACTGAAACTTTTAAATTTGCTAATTTTTCAAAATTTTTGGTAAATTAGGTATTTTTTTATGCAAAAAAATATAAAAAATTGACTTAATTTTACCAGTGTCATGAAGTACAATATGTTACGAAAAAACTCAGAATGGCCTGGATAAGTAAAAGCGTTTTAAAGTTATCACCACTTAAAGTGACACTGGTCAGATTTGCAAAAAATGGCCTGGTCCTTAAGGTGAAATAAGGCTGTGTCCCTAAGGGGTTAAGGATCCGTCGTCTATCCCTGATAGCGGTAGCACCAGGGAGACATCTCACAACACCATTCTCCTCAAACTTCACACCTCTTATGATGGAATCGCCCACCAACAGCTGCTTACTATCAATCCTCCCCTTCTCCTTTTTGTCTTTGGCTGCAGTCTTACATACTTTAGGCATGGGAGATAATTCTCACCCACTGTGCTTGAGCCATCCTCCATGTTGCTCTTGCACTCTGAAAGTGCTACAAATGGATTATGGAGAGCCACAGACTGTGGGACATGTCTTCTATCCACAACTCTCAGTCTACCAGAACCTACAGTAACCCATCTTCCATTTCTAGGGGGCCGCTGTGGCAGTGGCATTGCAATGTTCTCAGCCTGAGTTTGTTTAATGGTTAATTTACAAATCTCATATTTAAAAAAGGTAATTTCCTGCTGCATTATGGAGAGCTCTCTACAGATCAGACAGTATCCAAACCTCTGAAGAGTGGAACCTGAAATAAAAGCACAACAATTCCTGCACAGAACCAGGTCTGCCATTTTAAAGAGGGGAAAGATTTTAAACAAACAAATCTTACTTTTTTAGATTGTATCCACCTCCAGATTACCTCCTGAGTATCTCCTGAATATCTCAGATGCACTTGTAAATCAGCACTTGGTATAGCAGCCTCTTTTGAAACACAGTGTCTGAGTATCCACCAGAAACACCACTGAAGTTCTGCTACAGTGGAAACTCTGAGTTAAATCACAGAATTGCAGTGGCCAATATGGGGGAACTGCTCAAACCCCAAACACTGTAGCGTGTTTCTCATTGGGTGAGCAGTCCCACCGCATGTGAACCACAGAAATATCGTGGCAGATATGGGGGAGCTGCTCAAACCCCAAACACTGTAGCGTGTTTCTCATTGGGGGAGCAGTCCCACCACATGTGGACCGCAGCAAACGACTATCCCGAGCAATTAATGCGTACAAAGGAGGACGCCAGCGCGGTCCACATGCACCACAAAAGCATCCTACACAGACCAGAGCATTGTGCGGATGAAAATACAATTATATAAATCACTGAAGAAAATGCACCAAAAGGATATGCCACTGACTATACTAGCTGGTCATACAAGCAGATATTAAAAGCTGAGACTTTTGCCAATATATTCCTGTCAGGAAAACATCGGAGCCCAAAACATCGGAGCCCATCAGCTTTTAATATCTGCTTGTATGACCAGCTAGTATAGTCAGTGGCATATCCTTTTGGTGCATTTTCTTCAGTGATTTATATAATTGTATTTTCATCCGCACAATGCTCTGGTCTGTGTAGGATGCTTTTGTGGTGCATGTGGACCGCGCTGGCGTCCTCCTTTGTATGCATTAATTGCTCGGGATGGTCGTTTGCTGCGGTCCACATGCGGTGGGACTGCTCCCCCAATGAGAAACACGCTACAGTGTTTGGGGTTTGAGCAGCTCCCCCATATCTGCCACGATATTTCTGTGGTTCACATGCGGTGGGACTGCTCACCCAATGAGAAACACGCTACAGTGTTTGGGGTTTGAGCAGTTCCCCCATATTGGCCACTGCAATTCTGTGATTTTGTTTTATATGTATTGAATGTGCCTTCATCTGGCAATTGAACATTCCTTTGCACCTGGAAACCTCCATCACACGGTCTGATATGGGTGTGGCTTACAGTCTTGCTTTGTTCACATTGCACTAGCTGTCCTGCTAGGCGGTTGTGTGGAAGCCTGGCTGTGAGCTGGATTACATCACCTTCAGACCGTGTTCACACCATAGTTAGCGTAGTGGTAGGACCCCGTGCCATGCTGAGTGACCGTGACGTGGTGCATGATGGGCTCCGATGTTTTCCTGACAGGAATATATTGGCAAAAGTCTCAGCTTTTAATATCTGCTTGTATGACCAGCTAGTATAGTCAGTGGCATATCCTTTTGGTGCATTTTCTTCAGTGATTTATAGAAACTCTGAGTTAGACTGAGTTAGTCTCCTGAATATCTCAGATGCACTTGTAAATCAGCACTTGGTATAGCAGCCTTGGAAAAGCAGCAAGTCCTTTTAAGGACTGGTATAGGTGTGCTATCGATAGGTGTGGTATACTGAGGGGTGTGATATACTTATAATATACTTTCTAATATAGAAAGTATATTATAGTGCATTTGTATTGTGCAGAAGTTGTGTGCGATTCTGCTGCGATACCGCATCTATATAGAGGGACAAGTGCTATTGGAACAACTATTTGCAATGGGTGTGATATACCTGTTGCCCCAAAAAAACTGATTGACGGCTGCGATATACCTATTGCCCCAAATAAACAGGGTGGTGTGATATAACTGTTGTGGCAAAAAAAAAAATTGAGGGGTGTGATATACCTTCTTCCACAAAATACTGATTAAGGGGTTTGATATACCTGCTTTCACCAAATATTGATTGAGGGGTGCGATATACCTGCTTCAACCAAATACTGATTGAGGGCTGCGATATACCTGCTTCCACAAAATACTGATTATGGAGTTTGATATACCTGCTTCAACCAAATACTGATTGAGGGCTGTGATATACCTGCTTCCACAAAATACTGATTATGGGGTTTGATATACCTGTTTCCACCAAATATTGATTGAGGCCTGCGATATACATGCTTCCACAAAATACTGATTAAGGGGTTTCATATACCTGCTTCCACAAAATACTGATTAATCCCTTCAGGACCCTGCCATTTTTCACCTTAAGGACCAGGCCATTTTTTTGCAAATCTGTCATGTGTCACTTTATGTGGTGATAACTTTAAAACGCTTTCGCTAAAAGTGATTTCACCGATGCCCATGCATGCAGCAGGGGTCCGGCTATCAGTGACTGCTGGACCCCTGCCGCGGATCGGGCGGGCGCATCTCCTGCACACGCCCGATCACACGCCCGATTACAGGTACGGCGCTGGTCCTTAAGTCATGGACATTTGCTCCATACATGTACAGGGTGGGTCCTCTACGGGTTAAGGGGTTCGATATACCTGTTTCCACCAAATATTGATTGAGGCCTGCCATATACCTGCTTCAACAAAATACTAATTAAGGGGCTTGATATTCCTGCTTCCACCAAATGTTGATTGAGGCCTGTAATATACCTGTTTCCACAAATACTGCTCTTCTCTAGTGTTGGGCGCGAATATTCGAATAGCGAATATTATTCACGAATTGTGGCACTTCGAGAATTAGAGAATATTTAGAATATAGTGATATATTCGTAATTTCGAATATTCTAGATTTTTTTTCTCATCAGTAACCTCCCTTCTTGCTTGTGGGCCAATGAGAAGGATGCAATGTCTTTGTCTGAGTTTAGCAACATCCCTAGCAACCAATAGGAAAGTTGCCTACCACTTACTATATAAGAACCTCCCCAGCAGCCCTTCTATGCAGTATTTTGCAGATCTGAGAGAGAAAGCAGTCTTATTGCTGTGCTCTCTGCTTTCCTGTGTCATTACATTAGATAGTTAGTTAGCTTATATATAGAGTTGAGCGGACTCCTGGATGTTCTTGACGAACTTGACCCCGAACCTGAACCCCATTGCCAAGTCAATGGGGACCTGAACTTTTGAGCACTAAAATGGCTAGAGGGCTGCAAATGGCAGCAAAATGTGGTTAAGAGCATGGCAAGTGCTCTGGTAACAAATGTGGATAGGGAAATGACTTAGAATAACATAAAAAAACTGAAAAATAAAAAAATATAATCTTGATCATGGAGGACGAGGTCCATATGGAGTGGGAGGTTGAGGAGGCAGTGGATGTGGCGGTGTAGGTGGAAGCAGCAGTGGAGGATAAGGAGGTAGCCTACACTACAATTTGTAGACCCAGAAGTTAAAGGGGGCAGACCAATCAGTCAGTACGTGTAGGCGTGTGCACAAATACTGCTCCACCATGTCGCACGTCCCTGTGATGTCCACGATCCAATTGGATACAGTCAGGTCCATAAATATTGGGACATCGACACATTTCTAACATTTTTGGGATTTCTTGCCTTATAAATGGGGTTGGGACCATCAGTTGCATTGAGGAGAAGTCAGGTGGATACACAGCTGATAGTCCTACTGAATAGACTGTTAGAATTTGTATTATGGCAAGAAAAAAGCAGCTAAGTAAAGAAAAACGAGTGGCCATCATTACTTTAAGAAATTAAGGTCAGTCAGTCAGCCGAAAAATTGGGAAAACTTTGAAAGTAAGGGCTATTTGACCATGAAGGAGAGTGATGGGGTGCTGCGCCAGATGACCTGGCCTCCACAGTCACCGGACCTGAACCCAATCGAGATGGTTTGGGGTGAGCTGGACCGCAGAGTGAAGGCAAAAGGGCCAAGAAGTGCTAAGCATCTCTGGGAACTCCTTCAAGACTGTTGGAAGACCATTTCAGGGGACTACCTCTTGAAGCTCATCAAGATAATGCCAACAGTGTGCAAGGCAGTAATCAAAGCAAAAGGTGGCTACTTTGAAGAACCTAGAATATGACATATTTTCAGTTGTTTCACACTTGTTTGTTATGTATATAATTCCACATGTGTTAATTCATCGTTTTGATGCCTTCATAGTCATGAAAATAAAGAAAACTCTTTGAATGAGAAGGTGTGTCCAAACTTTTGGTCTGTACTGTACATGTATACCTAAGTGCCCCCAGGTTGGGTGGACATATATGTATATACTGATATGATCCCCAGGTTGTGCAGTGTGTATATGTGTACATATATATATTTATCAGCCTGGTTCTGTTAGGACGTGGGAGTGTGTGATGTTACAGCTTGGGCAGGAAGTAATATTGTGTTGCACACTTAATTCTAGTCCGAACAGGTAACCCAGCTCTGATTGGGATTGGACACAGAATGATTGGCAGCAGAGTGTGGACTGTGTTCTTGTATTGTGGAGTCCTGGGGAGCCAGGGCATGACCCATGCCATTGATTCTGCAGGCCTCCACAAGACAGGATCACAGGGGGAAATCAGCCTGGGTACACATGAGTGGACGGGGATACGGTGCCATCAATAACAAGATGGTGCTTTGTCCACAGCTCACTTCAGTTATCCTAACCTAGTAGGGTGGCCATCCTTATCTGTTGCAGAGGGATGTGTAGCAGAAGACGCGATCCTCTGAAGATAGGGTGTTCAGACACCAGTGTTAGGATAACGAGGGGTCCTGCGAGATGAAGGGCAGCCCAATACCTTTCTCTACTCATGGGTCAAAGGTGTTGGTGCTGGGATTTGACATCTAATTACACCGTGAGGGGAGAAATCCCCCAGGAGCACCTGGTATTTTCTTCTGTCATAGGTATGTTCACTATGGAGCAGAGGAAAAACCTAGATGACGCCACAGAAGAGACTAGCTACCCCCCTGTCACTCTTGGGAGGCTCCAGAGGATCCCACTGGATTTTGGCAATCAAGCAAGAGATGGAGGACGGTGCCACAATCCAGCGGGAGCATTATCTCAGGCTCTGGAGAAAGACTTAGAGATGTTCGGGTGGAAGAGCTTATTCCGCTACGATCTCTTGTTTCACCCAGTGAAACTTCTTCTGGTTCTGGTCATCATCATCTATGTTAGACTGTGTATGGGAGGGTCAAGGGACTTATTGACCAAGCACACCAGAACCAGACAGAACTTTTCCGAACTAACCGGAGGAGGAGGCTCAGGACATGACTCCAACATAGTCCTGTAGCCAAACATCTTATGGACACACTTTGTTTCCTATGAGGATTCAGGACGTTTTCAGGACATGACTCCAACATAGTCCTGTAGCCAGACATCTTACGGACACACTTTGTTTCCTATGAGGGTTCGGGACGTTTAACTTGTGCTATCCTGAAACCCCATAGCACTATGTACATATATTGATTTTGTATCTTGGTCAATTGTGTACCCATATACACTCTAGGTACAAATGTGTGACAGCCTATACCCAGGGAAACTCGCCCAACGCACTGCAGTGAGTTATAACTTGGCTGTACACATTTGCATCCTATAGTCGTTTCCCATTGACACGGGGGTCTGTGACCTACCTGTGTCTTTGGAGGTGTAGAGAGATAGGCCAGGTTGCATGAGTCTTTATGGGTACACACATTTAATGGAATTTGGTGGTGTTGGGAGGGATGTGACCTGTTTTTGTGTGAATGGGGAAGAGTAGATTCCCTAGGGACAGGCCCCCCCTCCTTTACCAAATTCATTTGCCACTTTAACCCTAAGAACGGTGACGTTTGTAAGAGTCGGACTGAATGTCAGTGAGTGCAGTGTTCTCTCCCGCAGTTAGAATTTAGGTAGCATGACATCACTTCTTACCAGAAATTCTGACCTGCCTTGTAAAGACCTACGTATCTGTCCATGGGAGAACCTCCCCAACAACTGATTCTTCAATCAAGATGGAAGAAGCAGTGTCGGAAGAAAAGTCGTGCCGTTACTAACAGGAAGCCATTCCACGGTTGACCGTACTACCTGGAGATCGTGGGGGTTAAGCTATCCCAGAGTCTGACTAAAGAAAGACGAAAATGGGGACGGCGGCGGGTGCCTAAAGATAGACACTGAAAGCGAAAACGAAAGGAGGCCAGTCCACAGTTGCTACGTGGATCGACCCATAGACTGTGAGGGTGAAGCCATTCCAGAGTCATTGGGAGAGGCTGATACCTGAAGATTGACACTGACAGACCACAGACCAAGAAAGTTCCAGAGAAGAAGACTGTGTATTCTGTGGATGGAGACGCCTGGTTACGTTGAAGGGCAGGTCGGAGGTGTTAGTGAGAGATGGGTGATGACTAGGTACCTAAGGGCCATATTACTTCAGTCCTTCCTGAACTGTTACCAGGAGGGGGGTTGAGGGGGCAAAAATATTCCAACCGTTCCCCCAAGAGTTGATTGTCGTATTTCGACAACAGGGGGATTGTTGAGGGAAGTGTTGGATTTAAATATATATATGTATATATGCCCTTACATATATGCATGTATATTGTCCCTTTTGCATGGGCCGGTCCAGGTGGTATGGGTATATACATGGAGATGTATGTATGCCCCCTTGTCAGCATACATCTCTATGTATAATATATCCATAGGCAGGTGGGCTTATTACTGCCCATTTATGCCCCTGAATTATATTGTGTATATGTACATGCAGATAGATGTGCCCCAAACATCTATATGGATATGGATCTGTCCAGGTTGTGTGTATGTATACACATGTATACCTAAGTGCCCCCAGGTTGGGTGGATATATATGTATATACTGATATGATCCCCAGGTTGTGTAGTGTGTATATGTGTATATATATATATATATATATATATATATATATATATATATATATTGATCAGCCTGGTTTTGTTATGACGTGGGAGTTTGTGATGTTACAGCTTGGGCAGAAAGTCCTTTGTTTCAGTTCAAGCATTCCGTCACACGCCCACGATTATGTCATCACCCTCCTGTTGAAGGAGGAAGGGGCTGCTTTTGGGCTATATTAGCCCAAGCAGGACAAAGGTGCGGCCTCTTGGAACCAGACTACAATCAGAGACACATGGGAACAGCTCCCTGAAGGAAGAGAGGCCCCTGGAGATGGCTGAGTAACCCTTTTCCTCCAGACCCCTAATACTCCTGCCCTGATTTACCCCTATTCCACCGACCACCCCCTAACCCCACATACTGCCATGCCTCAGCATTAATCCCTGATGAGCCTGTACCCTTGAGGCAGCCCCAGTTACCCCTGTAGCTGCCCTGTAATCCTACCCCTTCACTGCTGCCTGCTTACCCCAGTAGCAGCTGAGTGTTTGTTAACCCTTTGCCTCCCATAGGGATAGCTTAGAGCCAGGTTGGGTGGGCTGCTAAGGAATGTATGTAAGTGTATTGTATAGCTAGAGTGTGGGGTGGAATTGGGAATTGTCTAGTGTAGTTAGTTTTGTATTGTGGTGTGTGCGTCTATATGTATAAATATTTATAACCATTGATCTATAAATATATATATAGATATAGCGTATAATTAGACTTGTATTATTGTCCCTGACCATTAACCCCTTCACTACATGCTGCCCTGCCTCAGCCCTGCTCTGCAAGTCCCTGCAGAGCATTAACCCCCGCATTACCCTGTGTGTAGCCCCAGCAGTAGCCCCTTTACTGCTGCTGCCTTGTTAACCCTTTCTTGGGTTACCCCTGCATGGTTACTACCCTGTGTTAACCCCCTTGTAACCCCGTAGGGACAGTTAGTAGCCAGGCGGGTGGGTTACCAATATCTGTGTGTATGTAAGTGTATTATTGTAATTGTAGTTAGATCCTGGGGAGGACCTGGGACTGTGTTAGCGTAGTTAGAACCGTATTAGTGTGTTGTTATAGTGTGTTTACTTATATATATTTATAGCAGCACACAGCAATATATCTATTCCATTGATATAGATATATATAATTATAAGCAAATATTAGACTGTTACGTATAGTGTGTTAATAAATACCTTTTATTTAAGCACAGTGTGTAGTCTTTTGTAGTAGTAAGGCGCCGCAGCAATAATAGTCGCAGGTAGTCCAGTGGAGTGTATAGGTAACAGAGGTAGTTAGCTAGTTAACATAGCTAAATAGGTTAGTTTATTTATATATGATTTAGGCATAAATAGGCGGAGTCATTACTAGACGACTCACGCCTATTTATGAATATTAATTATTGAGATTTGCATAACTATAAATAATTAATGTCTCCTTTAACAGTTACAAATCCTTTGCAGTCAATTACAGCCTGAAGTCTGGAATGCATAGACATAACCAGACGCTGGGTTTCATCACTGGTGATGCTCTGCCAGGCCTCTACTGAAACTTTCTTCAGTTCCTGCTTGTTCTTGTGGCATTTTCCCTTCAGTTTTGTCTTCAGCAAGTGAAATGCATGCTCAATCGGATTCAGGTCAGGTGATTGACTTGGCCATTGCATAACATTCCACTTCTTTCCCTTAAAAACTCTTTGGTTGCTTTTGCAGTATGCTTTGGGTCATTGTCCATCTGCACTGTGAAGCACCGTCCAATGAGTTCTGAAGCATTTGGCTGAATATGAGCAGATAATATTGCCCGAAACATTTCAGAATTCATCCTGCTGCTTTTGTCAGCAGTCACATCATCAATAAATACAAGAGAACCAGTTCCATTGGCAGCCATACATGCCCACGCCATGACATTACCACCACCATGCTTCACTGATGAGGTAGTATGCTTAGGATCATGAGCAGTTCTTTTCCTTCTCCATACTCTTCTCTTCCCATCACTCTGGTACAAGTTGATCTTGGTCTCATCTGTCCATAGGATGTTGTTCTAGAACTGTGAAGGCTTTTTTAGATGTCGTTTGGCAAACTCTAATCTGGCCTTCCTGTTTTTGAGGCTCACCAATGGTTTATATCTTGTGGTGAATCCTTTGTATTCACTCTGGTGAAGTCTTCTCATGATTGTTGACTTTGACACACATACACCTACTTCCTGGAGAGTGTTCTTGATCTGGCCAACTGTTGTGAAGGGTGTTTTTTTCACCAGGGAAAGAATTCTTCAGTCATCCACCACAGTTGTTTTCTGTGGTCTTTCGGGTCTTTTGGTGTTCCTGAGCACACTGGTGCGTTCCTTCTTTTTAAGAATGTTCCAAACAGTTGTTTTAGCCACGCCAAATGTTTTTGCTATCTCTCTGATGGGTGTGTTGTGTTTTTTTTTAGCCTAATGATGGCTTGCTTCACTGATGTGTGTGACAGCTCTTTGGATCTCATCTTGAGAGTTGACAGCAACAGATTCCAAATGCATATAGCACACTTGAAATTAACTCTGGACCTTTTATCTGCTCATTGTAATTAGGATAATGAGGGAATAACACACACCTGGCCATGGAACAGCTAAGAAGCCAATTGTCCGATTACTTTTGGTCCCTTAACAAGTGGGAGGCACATATGCAAACTGTTGTAATTCCTACACCGTTCACCTGATTTGGATGTAAATACCCTCAAATTAAAGCTGACAGTCTGCAGTTTAAAGCACATCTAGTTTGTTTCATTTCAAATCCATTGTGGTGGTGTATAGAGCCAAAAATGTTAGAATTGTGTTGATGTCCCAATATTTATGGACCTGACTGTATCTGCTCTATCAACTTTCGATGTTCTTTTCTGCGCCTACCATGTAAATCACGTTTAGCGGTGAATCAGGGTTCCACGCCAGAGAGGAAGCGTGAGAAGGGGAGACCACATCCAAGGAAGGTCAATGGCTGCAATGGGATGGAGCGGAAATGTGGGACAAGTTATTAAAGCAGAATGAAAGGGCCAAATAAAGACGTATTTTAGAAATTTAAGTCCCTGTCACCTATGCAGAGCAGGGGTTTTTTATCGCCAGAAATGGGTTAATTTTACCCACCAATGGAACAGATTATTTTTAAAAATTTTGGTCCCTGTCACCTATGCAGAGCAGGGGTTTATTCACGTAAAAAATTGTAAAATGTCACCCAAGAATGTAACAGAAATATTAGTGAAATTTATTAAGCTGTCAACTAGGTAGAGCAGGGGTATATCACAGCCAAAAATTGGTGAATGTCACCCGAAAATGTAACAGAAAAATTTGTGAAATTTATTAAGCAGTCAACTACAGTTGCAATAAAAAGCATGTGAATCCTTTGGAATTATATGGATTTCTGCACAAATTGGTCATAAAATGTGATCTGATCTTCATCTAAGTCACAACAATAGACAATCACAGTCTGCTTAAACTAATAACACACAAAGAAACCAAACGTTTCCTGTAGTTGCAGATCAGACGTGCACAACAGTCAGGAGTAATTCTTGACCATTCCTCTTTACAAAACAGTTTCAGTTCAGCAATATTCTTGGGATGTCTGGTGTGAATCGCTTTCTTGAGGTCATACCACAGCATCTCAATCGGGTTGAGGTCAGGACTCTGACTGGGCCACTCCAGAAGGCATATTTTCTTCTGTTTAAGCCATTCTGTTGTTGATTTACTTCTATGCTTTGGGTCGTTGTTGTAACGGTCACGTACACACACACACACAGGGGGGAGGATAATGACCACTGCGCTCCACCCTCACCCCTGGCCCTGCCTACTTGCCTCACGCGTCCTGATGACAGGGGACAACTGGAAGGCAGTCCCTAACTTAGGATACGTGCAGGAAGGACAGACAAGTCAAATAACGGATAGTGAACGGACTAGGTCAAAACCAAGAGGACAACGCAGTACAGAGGGATAAGCAAAGAATGGTCAGGAGAAGCCGGGGTCATAAATACCAGGAGAGTCGAGAAATACCAAAGGAGTCCGCAAAGAATAGTCAGGTGGAAGCCGAGGTCAAAATACCAGGAGGGATGCGCAGTACAGGAGGAGCAGGCAAAGGATCGTCAGGGAACAGGATCAGCTAAGTATACAGGTATCCAACAAACGCCAGGAACCTAAATTAACAGGCAACCTGTGGCCAGCAGGCTGCCTGTATTTATAGTGGGGAGTCAGGGTCATGTGACGTGGCCAGCGTCACATGACCGACAGACCGACCAGTCGAGCACCGAGTGATCAGCTCGGCGCTCAAGGCAGACGTAGGAGCAGGGAGCCTCCTAGCTAGTAAAACCGCCCTGGGAACAAGGTCAAACACAAATCCTCGCTCCCGAAGCTAAGCAGCAGGTCTGCAGTTGTCCTGTTGCAACACCCATCTTCTGTTGAGCTTCAGCTGGTGGACAGATGGCCTTAAGTTCTCCTGCAAAATGTCTTGATAAATTTGGGAATTCATTTTTCCTTCGATGATAGCAATCCGTCCAGGCCCTGATGCAGCAAAGCAGCCCCAAACCATGATGCCCCCACCACCATACTTCACAGTTGGGATGAGTTTTTGATGTTGGTGTGCTGTGCCACTTTTTCTCCACACATAGTGTTGTGTGTTTCTTCCAAACAACTCAACTTTGGTTTCATCTGTCCAAAGAATATTTTGCCAGTACTGCTGTGGAACATCCAGGTGCTCTTGTGCAAACTGTAAACGTGCAGCAATGTTTTTTTTGGACAGACTAGATTTTATTGGGCAGACTAGATGGGCCAAATGGTTCTTATCTGCCAACACATTCTATGACAGCAGTGGCTTCCTCTGTGGTATCCTCCTATGAAATCCATTCTTGTTTAGTGTTTTACTTATCGTAGATTCGCTAACAGGGATGTTAGCATATGACATAGACTTTTGTAAGTCTTTAGCTGACACTCTAGGATTCTTCCTCACCTCATTGAGCAGTCTGCGCTGTGCTGTTGCAGTCATCTTTACAGGAGAGTAGCAGCAGTGCTAGGGAGAGTAGCAGCAGTGCTGAACTTTCTCCATTTATAGACATTTATTGATGAACAGCAAGGCTTTTGGAGATACTTTTATAACCCTTTCCAGCTTTATGCAAGTCAACAATTCTTAATTGTAGGTCTTCTGAGAGCTCTTTTGTGCGAGGCATCATTCACATCAGGCAATGCTTCTTGTGAAAAGCAAACCCGGAACTGGTGTGTGTTTTTTATAGGGCAGGGCAGCTGTAACCAACACCTCCAATCTCATCTCATTGATTGGACTCCAGTTGGCTGACACCTCACTCCAATTAGCTCTTGGAGATGTCATTATTCTACGGGTTCACATACTTTTTCCACCTGCACTGTGAATGTTTACATTATGTGTTCAATGAAAACATGGTAACATTTAATTCTTTGTCTGTTATTAGTTTAAGCAGACTGCGATTGTCTATTGTGACTTAGATGAAGATCAGATCACATTTTATGACCAATTTGTGCAGAAATTTATATTATTCCAAAGGGTTTACATACTTTTTCTTGCAATTGTAGGTAGAGATGGGGTATATCACAGCCAAAAATTGGTGAATGTCACCCAAAAATGTAACAGACAAATTAGTGAAATTTGTTTACCTGTCTACTAGGTATAGCAGTGGTATATTACAGCTAAAATTGGTGAATTTCACCTGAAAATGTAACAGACAAATTAGTGAAATGTTTTTACCTGTCTACTAGGTATAGCAGTGGTATATTACAGCCTAAAATTGGTGAATTTTACCCGAAAATGTAACAGACAAATTAGTGAAATTTGTTTACCTTTCTACTAGGTATAGCAGTGGTATATTACAGCTAAAAATTTGTGAATTTCACCCGAATATGTAACAGACAAATTTGTGAAATGTTTTTACCTGTCTACTAGGTACAGCAGGGGTATATCACACCCAAAAATTTGTGAATTTCACCATAAAATGTAACAGACAAATTTGTGAAATGACATAAAATACGTACAAATAAAAAATAAATAAACTTGATTTATGAGGTGGAGGTCCATATGGAGTAGGAGTTTGAGGAGGCGGTGGACGTAGCGGTGTAGGTGTAAGCGGCGGTGGAGGAGGACGAGGTAGCCAACACTGGTTTTAATTAGGGTACACTCCAAAAGAGTGTGCAATATCCAAAATACAACAATGAGCAATTGCGCTGTAGTATAACAATGGCTGGGTAAGGCCGGTATACATATCTATTCTGCAC
The DNA here is from genome assembly GCF_905171765.1 of Bufo bufo. Lineage (NCBI taxonomy): Eukaryota > Metazoa > Chordata > Amphibia > Anura > Bufonidae > Bufo > Bufo bufo. The sequence goes on from NC_053389.1 coordinate 389,633,295, forward strand.
AGGGTACGGACAAATCCTGTGGGATCCATGCCTGGTTCATTTTAATGAACATGAGCTTGTCCACATTGGCTGTGGACAGGCGGCTGTGCTTGTCTGTGATAACGCCCCCTGCCATGCTAAACATACGTTCAGTCAATACACTGGCTGCAGGGCAGGCCAGCACCTCCAAGGCGTAAAGGGCAAGCTCAGTCCATGTGCCCAATTTGGAGACCCCGAAGTTGAAGGCGGCAGACCTGTCATTCAGTACTTGTAGGTGTGTGCACACATACTGCTCCACCATGTTGCTGAACTGCTGCCTCCTACTAAGACGATCCATATCAGCTGGTGGTGCTGGTTGTTGTGGCGTGCTGACAAAACTTTTCCACATTTCGGCCATGCTAACCCTGCCTTCTGAGGTGCCGGCGGTGCAACAGCTGTGTTGGCGACCTTCTCCTCTGCCTTTGCCTTGTGCTTCCACTGTGCCCCCGCTGTCACGTGGGAATGCCACCAGCAGTGCGTCTACCAGCGTGCGCTTGTACTCACGCATCTTACGATCACGCTCCAGTGATGGAATTAAGGACCGTACGTTGTCCTTGTAATGGGGATCCAGCAGCGTGGCCACCCAGTAATCAGTACAAGTTAGAATGTGGGCAACTCGGCGGTCGTTGTGGAGCATGTAATCGCTCATGTGTGCCAAACTGCCCAGAGGCAGCGAAAAGCTGTCCTCTGTGGGAGGTGTATTGTCTGTGTCCTCTGTATCCCCCCAGCCACGCACCAGTGATAGCCATGAGCTGGTTTGGGTGCCACCCTGATGTGAACAAGGTTCCTCCATCTCCTCCTCCTCATCTTCCACCTAGTCATCCTCCAGAACTGTGCCTTTGCTGGACAATTGTGTACCTGGCCAGTGTCGTACACACAATCCATGGGGCCCCTGTGCGAAACTGATCTATGGGGCCCCCTCCCCATCGCCCCCCCAACCTGCCTCCAAGCCCCTTCCCACTACCTCCCCTACTAGTGTTGTAACTATAGTGTTATAGGCCACAGTGCAAATATTTTTACAAAGAATCAGCAGATTTTCTTACTAAGGGCTCTTTCCATGCGGGTAATCCGCTGCGTGAATGAGTGCCAAGCCCCATTCTGGACAGCAGAGACACGGAGCAGTAACATGATTGACTGTGATCTTTTTACTACAAAATCACGGTGACAACTTTATGTCTCTGTGATTTTGTAGCGAAAAGATCACAGAGAGGCACAGAGCATTACCAATCATGTTACTGCTCCGTGTCTCTGCTGTCCGGAACGGGGCTTGGCTGTCTTTCACGCAGTGGATTACCCACACGGGATCCGCTCCTGTTAAAGAGCCTTAAGCCCAATGTATGGCTACACTCACCCAATCCTAATAAAATCTGGTCCTACCTCATCCAGGGTGTCGCTGGTATCTGCGTGATGTCCGCTGGATCCAGAACAAGGTCCCTGTGGTGAGAAAAAAAGAATAATCACATAAGGAAGGGATGGTGACTGCCCCTGTGAAATCACCAGCAGGGGGCGCTGTGCTGGCCTGTAAGACTGAGCCATGCCAATGTACTATAGCAGGGTAATCTAGGACATTTCCCCTAAATTCAACCACACAGTACTAATGCCCATCTTGTGGCCCCTCACAGTAGTTATGCCCACCTTTGTTCCTGTCACAGTAATTATGCCCAGATATGTGCCCCCTCATAGTAGTTATGCCAAATATGTGTCCCCTTACAGTAGTTATGCCCAGATATGTGCCCCCTCAAAGTGGTTATGCCAGATTATGTTCCCCTCACCTAGTAACGCCAGATTATGTGCCCCTCACAGTAGTAATGCCAGATTATGTGCCCCTCACAGTAGTTATGCCCAGTTATGTGCCCCCTCAAAGTAGATATGCCCAGATATGTGCCCCCTCAGAGTGGTTATGCCAGATTATGTGCCCCTCAGAGTAGTTATGGGAGATTATGTGCCCCTTCACAGTATTTATGCCCAGTTATGTGCCCCCTCAAAGTAGATATGCCCAGATATGTGCCCCCTCAGAGTGGTTATGCCAGATTATGTGTCCCCTCACAGTAGTAATTCCAGATTATGTGCCCCTTCACAGTATTTCTGCCCGGTTATGTGCCCCTTCAAAGTAAATATGCCCAGATATGTGCCCCCTCAGAGTGTTTATGCCAGATTATGTGCCCCTCACATTAGATATGCCCAAATATGTGCCCCTCACATTGGTTATGCCAGATTACATGCCCCGTCACAGTAGTTATGCCTTCATATGTGTCCCTTCATAGTTACGCCTTTATATGTGCCCCCCTCACAGTAGTTATGCCACATTAGGTGTCCCCTCAAATTAGTTATGGCAGATTAGGTGCCCCCCTCAAATTAGTTATGGCAGATTAGGTGCCCCTCAGTAGAGATGCCAACTTTTGTGCCCCCTCACTCTAGTTGTGCCCATCAAACCCTGCCCCCCCACCGCCATATTATACATGTAATGGAAGCATGGAGCGCTCTGATGGGGCCCAAAATTGCCACTGTACTTCATGCCGGGCCCCATCAGAGCGCTCCATTACATGTGAGTACAGCAGGGGCCCTGCCCCCCAGTGAACATCTAATGTACCTCCAGCCACATCATCACAAGTTCTTTTCTGTCAGGTGAATGCATAATTTTTGGGGCCTGTACTGGCCTACAGTAAAACTTTTATCCAGTGACCGCCTAATGTACAGTACCTCCATCCACATCATCACAAGCTCTATTCTGCCAGATGAATGCCTAATTTTTCTGGCCTGTACTCCCGTGGCCTAAAATAACATTTTGCTAGGCTCCAGCAGGGCACATTTTTGAGAGTTTCCCTTTAAGACGCATAAAATTGGTCCCTGATTAAAATACATATTTTTGTGGGAATTTTTTTCAATGATCCCCCTCAGGTATGTCACTGTCCCTCTTGTGGGACTATTTGTACACTTCTAGTAAGTATTTCTTGGCTGCAAATATGATCTGAAAGTTTTTCAGGTTCGCCTGCCATTAAAGTCAATAGGGCCCGAACATTTGATCTCGAATACGCGTTCACGAACCGTCCCGGCAGATGTTGAGCCATCACTATATAGTGGCATACCGCCAATAGAGGCAGACCAGGCAGTCGCTATAGAGCCAGTGAGTTTACAGCGGGGTACAGGAGTCTGTGGCTCCCATCACCACTGTTCAGCTCCATAGGACTCAGGCCACAATGTTGGTGATGTCAATGCATCGTTGTGTGAGACCTGGCGCAGGAGGGCATGGTGATGTCATCATGACAGCCTGTACCGGGAAGTGGGAGAGCAAGAGTAATGCAGATGGCAGTAGAGAGCGAAACAAAGGTATTCATTTTTAAATGTATGCTGGCTGTACTGGGAGAGAGGGATGATAGAGAGCATTATATTTACTACACAGGGTGCCATTCTATATACTTCACAGGGGGCATTATATATAATACAGAGGGGGCCAGTCTACAGAGGGGGCATTTTATATACTACAGAGAGAGCATTCTACAGAAGGTGGCATTTAATATACTAGAGAAGGGGCACTCTACAGGGGGGCATTGTATATACTATAGGGGGTATTCTATATACATACTACAGAGGGGGCCATTCTATATACTACAGAAAGGGGCATTCTATACACCACTGAGGGGGCGATTCCATATAATACAATGGGGGCTATTGTATATACCAGGCATGCCCTCCAGCTGTTGCAAAACTACAATTCCCAATATGACCTTATATCTGTAGGCTGTCTGGGCATGCTGGGAGTTGTAGTTTTGCAACAGCTGGAGGGCCGCAGGTTGGATATCCCTGGTATATAATATAGGGGGAGCCATTATACAAACCGGATTCCAAAAAAGTTGGGACACTAAACAAATAGTGAATAAAAACTGAATGCAATGATGTGGAGATGGCAAATGTCAATATTTTAGTTGTAATAGAACGTAGATGACAGATCAAACGTTTAATCCGAATAAATGTATCATTTTAAAGGAAAAATACGTTGATTCCAATTATCACGGTGTCAACAAATCCCAAGTAAAAGTTGGGACAAGTAGCAATAAGAGGCTGGAAAAAGTAAATTTGAGCATAACGAAGAGCTGGAAGACCAATTAACACTAATTAGGTCAATTGGCAACATGATTGGGTATAAAAAGAGCTTCTCAGAGTGGCAGTGTCTCTCAGAAGCCAAGATGGGTAGAGGATCACCAATTCCCACAATGTTGCGCAGAAAGATAGTGGAGCAATATCAGAAAGGTGTTACCCAGCGAAAAATTGCAAAGACTTTGCATCTATCATCATCAACTGTGCATAACATCATCCGAAGATTCAGAGAATCTGGAAAAATCTCTGTGCGTAAGGGTCAAGGCCGTAAAACCATACTGGATGCCCGTGATCTCCGGGCCCTTAAACGACACTGCACCACAAACAGGAATGCTACTGTCATGGAAATCACAGAATGGGCTCAGGAATACTTCCAGAAACCATTGTCAGTGAACACAATCCACCGTGCCATCCGCCGTTGCCAGCTGAAACTCTACAGTGCAAAGAAGAAGCCATTTCTAAGCAAGATCCACAAGCTCAGGCGTTTTCACTGGGCCAGGGATCATTTAAAATGGAGTGTGGAAAAATGGAAGACTGTTCTGTGGTCAGACGAGTCACGATTCGAAGTTCTTTTTGGAAATCTGGGACGCCATGTCATCTGGACCAAAGAGGACAAGGACAACCCAAGTTGTTATCAACGCTCAGTTCAGAAGCCTGCATCTCTGATGGTATGGGGTTGCATAAGTGTGTGTGGCATGGGCAGCTTGCATGTCTGGAAAGGCACCATCAATGCAGAAAAATATATTCAGGTTCTAGAACAACATATGCTCTCATCCAGACGTCATCTCTTTCAGGGAAGACCCTGCATTTTTCAACAAGATAATGCCAGACCACATTCTGCATCAATCACAACATCATGGCTGCGTAGGAGAAGGATCCGGGTACTGAAATGGCCAGTCTGCAGTCCAGATCTTTCACCTATAGAGAACATTTGGCGCATCATAAAGAGGAAGGTGCAACAAAGAAGGCCCAAGACGATTGAACAGTTAGAGGCCTGTATTAGACAAGAATGGGAGAGCATTCCTATTTCTAAACTTGAGAAACTGGTCTCCTCGGTCCCCAGACGTCTGTTGAGTGTTGTAAGAAGAAGGGGAGATGCCACACAGTGGTGAAAATGGCCTTGTCCCAACTTTTTGGGGATTTGTTGACACCATGAAATTCTGATTCAACATATTTTTCCCTTAAAATGGTACATTTTCTCAGTTTAAACTTTTGTTCCGTGATTTATGTTCTATTCTGAATAAAATATTAGAAGTTGGCACCTCCACATCATTGCATTCAGTTTCACAACTTTTTTGGAATCCGGTTTGTATATACTATCAATACAGAAGGGGCATTATACTATGGGGGGGGGGGGGGGGAGCAGATGACAGCATTATATATCCTAGCACTATAGGGGGTATTCTAATACAGGTGGCACTTCAGCAGGGCTTTATAAATACTGGGGCCGCTACAGGGGCATTATAGCTACTGGGGAGACTATAGGGGGCTATATTACTACTAGGTACCCTATGGGGGCATTATTATTATTGGGGGTCCTTTGGGGGTATTATTATTTGGCATAATATAGAGGGCATTACTACTAATGAAGTTGATATGGGGGGTACTGTTGACAGTACTATTACTATTGGGGGCAGTCTGGGAGCACTTTTACTATGGGGACTATCTGTTTCAGTATATGCCATTATCATTGTGGTATCTATGGTATCTGGGTATCGTATCTATGTCCATGGATATCTGACTAAATGATTTGAGCGATTCCTGTTTATCTTGTCAGTTTCGCTATGTGCTATAATCATTGTGGTATTTATGGTATCTATGTCCATATAGTTGTTTGCAGCAGTTTTTATATACATGGTGTCCTTTAGTTGGAAGTAAGTCCTGATGATTATCAGATAATGCTGGTTGACTGGGCTATAGTTAGCAGTTTTCATTGTTCTTATATGTGGACTTTTGTTTATTTTTTCATTTGCTTTACCCTCTTTTATTGTCATCCCCTGATGAACCCGGCGGGGGAAATGCGCAAAAGGGATGTTCTAGGATTCAATAGGGCAGATCAGGGGTAGGTTCCAGTACATGGTGCAACCACCATCAGGGTGCTTGCCTGTGTTTAGGGGTAGTCAGGGTCACATTAGGGTAAGATCCCCCTGACCACCTTTGTTACATCAGGCCTGTATTGGTCTGTCCATTTTGTGTTATTATATTATTTGTCATATTAATAGGGTCATGTTTGTACTTTCCATATTTATGGATATTTTATTAAAAGAGTAAATTACAGGTTATGTTTTAGAGTTTCATGCTTCTTATGTCTGTTTTTTTCTGCTTAGCATGATTCTGGTCATCTGATATAATCTGATTCTGGTTTTGGTGGACTATCTGTATGGTACTATAATACAGTATAGTATTGGGGAGGACAGTGGGCACAGTATTAGGAGTAGAAGCAGGATGACAATGTTGGGGGCAACAGGAGGATGATGATGATGATGTAAAAGTGAAGAATCTAAGATGACAGAGACGAAACGCAGCTGAAATTATATGTCAAGGCAGTCTGATCCAAATGGAGAAGATGAGGAAAGAGAAGGTCTACATCAGGGGAGATATTACTGGATGTAAGAGATATGTGGTGCTGTATTCTCCTGTATGTGTTACAGCGTCATATATAATTATTCTGACTCAGATTGTTGTAATAGCGATTTATCCCTAGTGAGACCTCTATGCCTGGCCTGTATAAGCAGATATAATCACTGCGGACAATCCTTATCAGATAACTTGAACTCACCAACACCCAGTTTATCCGTGTAAGTTGCTTTATTCTGTGAGCCAGATAACAGAGTACAGCAGAACAGATGGATTCTGGTATAGTGCGGTCAAAAGATGATGCTTTTGTAAGCTTACATGAGAATACATGTGTACCTGTTCAATGCCTGGAGCAGTATGGAGAAACAGGAAGTGAGGTATACAGAAGAAGGGGTGGAGCAATGAAATTAATGACATATATCACGGACAGAAAAACATGTACATTACCAAAAACGGCCACTAGATGGCAGCATATAACCAAATATAGAATATCATATGAATTAAACTATATAGATTTTAACTGCGTAGCAGCACACTCCCAGTCTGGCATTGAAAATGTCGCTATATAAACGATAACGGCAGTTATATAATTGCAAATAAACAACAGTGCAATTTGGTTGATGTCCGAGGACCTGAAAAACATAAAGAGAACAGGCATATAATGCAACAACTAAATTTTAAGGCTTCAAGTGTAACAAGTAAAGTTCAAACACTTCTTGCTTGAAGTTTCAGGCAGGATTCAGCAGCCTAGGCAAATAAGTTCATTCTGCAAAAGGCAAGAGCAGAATAAGTTCCGTGATAGGCCTGATGAAAGTCTTTACAGTTCCTTGCCTTGCAACTTTCACCTCCACCTTGCATACCTTACCGTCATCACTAGGAACGCTCTTCACAATAAGTCCCATAGGCCACTCGATTCTTTCGGCTTGCTGGTCCTTGAGCAGAACGAGATCTCCAACTTGTATGTACTGTCGTTGCCATTTCCTGAATCCTTGCAGAATGGAAAGATACTCCATCTTCCAGCGATTCCAGAAGCGGTTGGCAAAGTTTTGTACTCGCTTCCATTGATCAAAGCACAGATTTACATCTTTAAAGTTTCCAGGTGGAACAGGGACGGGCCCAAGCTTCTGGGTAAGCAGGGTAGCTAGGGTAAGGATAGTTTCGTTATCTGGATCCTTGTCAGGTTCTAGAAGACCGAAGACGTCAGCCGTGGTCTCTTCTGTGTGATCCAGCAGGAATTCAGGACCTGTTAACCAGGAAGAATTTGCAAATACACTTGCAGACACTGGCCTAGTAGCATGATCTGCAGGATTAATTTCAGATGGGACATAATGCCATTGTTCAAGCCTAGGAATTGTGTGCTCAGGCTTAGGTGCTAACTTAGCTTTCCCAAACAGAAACCCTATGTGGGTTTGATTAGAAGAGTCTCTCACCTTGAGGTAGGTAACAGCCGCAATGGCCTCAGTAGATGCTTCTAAGAAGATGTGAAGCTCTTTTCTCTGGCTCGTAGCAAGGGAAGCTGGGGTGTAGCAGCATGGTATATGGATTCCATCTAAGGTGTGTAGAGATTGCTTCCAGGACTCCCACTTTGAAAGCTTGTCAGATGGCAGTGCAGCATCCCAATCTTTAATAGACTCTGAGAGATGTCTAAGTAAGGCTTTACCTTGTATGATGATGGGAGCCACAAATCACATTGGATCATATAGGCTGTTTACCACTGACAGAACACCACGCTTGGTAAATGGCTTGTCTGTAGAGCTGACCTGAAAGCTGAAAGTGTCCTTTAATAGGTCCCACCGTAGGCCCAGACTTCTCTGTATAAGTGGCATGTCCATTCCCAGATTTAAGTCCTTAACCCCTGTGGCATGATCGCTAGGTTGAAAGGCTTTCATAACAGCAACACTATTTGAGGCAATTTTGTGTAGTCTGAGGTTAGCCTCAGAAAGCATACCTGGTGTCATTTGGAGCAGGTCTATGGCTTCTTCATCTGTAGGTAAAGACTTAAGTCCATCGTCAACATAAAAGTCTCTCTCAACGAAGTGTCTAGCATCCACGCCATACTCCTTTTCTCCATCAATGGCAGTCCTTCGTAAACCGTATGTTGCAACAGCAGGTGAGAGATTATTTCTGAAAACATGTACTTTCATGTGGTATTCAATAATCTCATTGTCCATGTTGTTGTCACGGTGCCACAGAAACCTTAGGAAATTCCTATGGTCTTTGCATACAATGAAGTAATGAAACATCTGTTCAATATCAGCAGTTATGGCAACTGGTTCTCTTCTAAGTCTCATAAGTACCCCTATGAGGTTGTTGGTTAGATTTGGGCCAGTGAGAAGAACATTGTTTAGGGATACACCTTGATGCTTGGCACTGGAGTCAAATACTATCCTGATTTGTTTTGGCTTACATGGATGATACACTCTGAAGAAAGGCAGATACCAGCACTTATCGTGTCTTTGAAGTGGTGGTGCTGGTTCGGCGTGATCATTGTCAAAGATCCTTTTCATAAAGGCGATGAAATGGTCCTTCTTTTCAGGCCTGTTCCTTAGTGTTTGTTGAAGTGAGCTGAATCGGGATAAAGCGTGTTCACGATTGGTTGGGAGTTTGGCCCTTGTAGCACAAAGAGGTAATGGTGCAACCCAACTGTTAGACTCATCCTGAAAGAATTTCTTATCCATTATTTTGATGAATTCTCTGTCTTCAACTGACAAGGCTATTTTGTTGTCCTCACTTGTAGTACAAAACACTGTAGTACCTAGGTTGTCATCACAAAGGACAGGAGTAACATCAGGTACTTGGATGATGTCAAGAAGCTTCTCCTTTACTTCATAATGGTGAGGGCACTGTTTGAAGTGGGATACACGTCCATTTTCCAACATGTAAGTTTTGAAGGAGTGGATCTCAGATGGCGTACCCATCCTGTTCAAGCATGCATCACCCACTATTACCCAGCCTAGGTCAAGTCTTTGTGCATAAGGGGCATTGTCAGGCCCATCGAACTGATCACGTACTTTATGTACTCTGAGAATGTCCCTTCCCAACAGGACTAAGATTTCAGCACTCTTGTCCATTGCAGGAATCTCATCAACAAGGTGCCTAAAATGAGGATGGTGATATGCAGCTTCTGGAGTGGGAATCTCTTTCCTTTCGTCTGGTATCTGGTCGCACTCGACTAACGTTGGTATGGGTATGCCCTCTTCCTTGTTGATATGAGAGACCATGAATCCATCAACCCTTCTGCCGAAGGTCTCTACACAACCAGAACATGTTCTGAGAGTATATGGTGTTGCATGACCCTCTATGCCAAAGATCTCAAAGAATTTAGACTTAATCAGGGATCTGTTGTTCTGTTCATCTATTATGGCATACATCCTATTAGCTTTCTCAGGATGATCCCTTGGGTATATCTTGACTAGGCATATCTTGGCACAGCATTTGTGGTCCTTGCCTTCTCAACAGACTTCTGTACATGAAGAAGAGACATTATCTTTGGTTGGAGCATGACCTTATTGCTCCCCGCCATGATTTGAGAGATTTGAGATGGGAGCGGAGGTAGGAAGCTGCTGTGGGTTGTCTGGAAGTGGAGTAGGCTGCATGGCTGTAACATGTCTGTTCCTACCGCATTCTGTGCCCTTTATGACAACTTTACAGTCCTTAGCAAAATGGCTATAAGAAGCACAACACTTGTAGCATATGCCAAGTTTCTGGAGAATCTTCCTGCGCTCTTGTAAGTCTTTGCCCTAAGCCCAAAACATTTCTTAAGAGGGTGAGGCTTCTTGTGAATAGGACACTGACGATTAGGGTCTTTATCCCTGTCATCCACAACGCCCTGATCAGTAGGTGAGGTTGTGGAGGGTGAGATGTCTGTCCTTTTTACAGATATTGCTCTATTTAAGTTACATTTAGCTGCTGTATTATCATACCTTGATGATGGTGAGGATGAAGCAGGCAGGTTGGGTTCACTGAAGCTGAAGCTGGGATCGTTTCTCATCCAGGCATGATTGCTAATGAACCTGCAGAAGTATGAGAATGGAGGAAAGGATACATTATAGTCTCTTTTGTATCTTGAGCCCTGTTGTGCCCATTTCTCTTGTAGGCCGTATGGCAGTTGAGACACCAATGGGTTGATACCATGAGCGGTGTCCAGGAAGGTTAGTCCAGGTAGACGTGGGTCAGTCTTTGCCACATCTAGCTCCATGAGGAGGTCACTTAGATCTTGGAGCTTGCGATAGTCCTTGTTCCCTATTTTTGGGAAGTTTTGCAGTCTCTTGAGCGCTTTCTACGACTTCAGAGCTACCATAGGCCTGCTCAAGTCTTGCTCATGCAGCAACAAGACCTGCATCTGGGTGATCAACATGTACTGTTCTGAGTCTTTTAACACGACCTCCAGATTCTGGTCCCAGCCACTTTATGAGCAAATCAAGTTCTTCCTTAGCAGTAAGGTTGAGATCAGCAATAGTAGCCTTGAAGGTTGATCTCCAGGCTCTGTAGCTCTCTGGACAGTCGTCAAACCTTGTGAGACTGGTGTAAATGAGCTCACGGTGTACCATGTATCTGGCAAAAGTCATTCATGTCTGGTCTCTCACTCCTTGGTGTCAAAGTAACTTGTGGAACCCCTTGGGTGTGAAAGTTCTCTGGTGATGTAGGGTGAGGTTTACCAGGGTAAAATGATGTTGCATGAGCGTTTAACTGTGGTGTAGTCTCTAAGGCTTGTGCTGGCTTTGAGCTGCGACCTATCACTGGAAGTCACCTTGTTGTTGACATGAGTTGATCCGGTTTGCTGCATAGATGTACTTGCGTTGTAGACTTGGAGAGGCTCAGGCATATAGAGCTGAGAGGTCTCTGCGTTGAGAGTCAGAACAGTGTTGTTAGTAGGAGGTACAGGAGATGACTCTGTGTTTTTGCGTGTGTTATTCTTTAGAACGTATTCACTGGTGCGTTCAGCTGGATCTTCCAGTTCTACTGGGAAAAGGCAGTCTGAAATAGTACTTTCTCCCATTGCTTGTTCAAAGACCTTCAGCCTTGCTAGGGAAGCTGCTTCCTCCCCTTCCATTTGCAGAATCTTTATTTGTGAATCTGCCTCTGCTTGGAGAGCTTTGCTTTGAGCTTCCATCTTGGCTTGAGGAGCTGCCCTTTGAGCTTCCATTTCTGCTTGTTGAGCTGCCCTTTGAGCTTCCATCTCTGCTTGCTGGTAAAGGAGCTTTGCGCCTTTTTTGATTCGGCATCAGGGCGGGCCTCTATTAACTTGTCGCTTAATGTTGATCTTCTGGAACGAGTGTATCTGGAAGAAAGTGCAGTGCACTTGGTTGTGGTGGATCTGTGAGATCTGGTCTCCTGCAGTTGAGTAATGCGGAGTTATGCCTTAAACCTAGCATTTTGCACTGCAAGATCCCTTTGTTGGTTCAGTGCATCAGTCCTGGTCAGATCTGCTGAAGAATCCTCTATATTAGAGTCCTGCAAGAAGGCTGAGTATTTTGCCGACAGCTGCTGATAAGTACATACACAGCAAATAGGTGATTTATAGAGTCTCTTATTTAAGCTGGTTGATCATTAGCGTGTGACAAAACTAACATGCGGTGTGAGGTTCTGTCCCAGAGGTCTGAGAGATTACTGGAGAACTCATCTCTAGTGGCTTCATAGTTTTCTCTGAGTTTCTGTGTTGGTTTTATTGCACGTTTGGGTCTTACACTCTGTTCGGTAATAACTGCAGAATCTGCTCCCTATATGTCTGCCGGTTCAGAGGCATGATGTATCTGTGTTGGTTCAGCCATAAAAGAGTGTTCAGAGCCTTGTCTAGACATTTTGTATGGTTTTGCAAAAAAATTGTACTGTCTCTTTAAGAAGTCGAACAGCGGCTTAGACAGGTGAGGTAACACAGTGCAATGTAGAGAAACAGTTTTAAACATTCACTTGAAGTGCAGTAAGTTTGTGCGACCATGTGCTTTCACAAGATGGCGGATGGCACTGAGCTTGATTGTTGTAATAGCGATTTATCCCTAGTGAGACCTCTATGCCTGGCCTGTATAAGCAGATATAATCACTGCGGACAATCCTTATCAGATAGCTTGAACTCACCAACACCCAGTTTATCCGTGTAAGTTGCTTTATTCTGTAAGCCAGATAACAGAGTACAGCAGAACATAAGGATTCTGGTATTGTGCGGTCAAAAGATGATGCTTTTGTAAGCTTACATGAGAATACATGTGTACCTGTTCAATGCCTGGAGCAGTATAGAGAAAAAGAAAGTGAGGTACACAGAAGAAGGGGTGGAGCAATGAAATGAATGACATATCACGAACAGAAAAACATGTACATTACCAAAAACGGTCACTAGATGGGAGCATATAACCAAATATAGCATATCATATGAATTGAACTATATTGATTTTAATTGCGTAGCAGCACAATAATGTCCATCCACATAAGTCTTTAACCTCTTAAGGACACATGACGTACCGGTACGTCATGATGTCCTGGTACTTAAGGGCACATGACGTACCGGTACGTCATGAATGGTTCCGATCACTGCCGCTCGGCGGGCGGTGATCGGAACCCGGTGCCTGCTCAAATCATTGAGCAGGCACCTGGGGAAAATGCGCCGGGGGGTCCTATGACCCCCCCATGTCGGCGATTGCAGAAAACCGCAGGTCAATTCAGACCTGCGGTTTTCTGCGTTTCCGAGATATTCGGGTCTCTGAAGACCCAATAACCTGGAACAGGATGGTGATGGTGGTGTGATTTCACTCCACAAACACCATCCAGCGATCCTGAGTGGTGATGGTGACATCACCGCTCAGGATCGCTTTCTGATTGGTCTGTGGGCGGTCCGGCGGCAGATTCAAAAGAGGCAGGCGCTCCTCTCCTCCTCCTTTTGTGTTCCGGAGCCGGAGGAGAGAGGAGCTGCCTGCACGTGTGTCTGCAATCGCTGCCAGCACCCCCAGGACCCGATCTCTGCCCCAGCACCCCCCATCAGGTACATAGGGACAGCACAGGGAAAGTTTGGTTTAGGCAGGGGAAAAAAAGGGAAAGTTAGTTTCTGAACTTTTCTGAACTTTGATTGCATCACCCTAAGTTAGGGTGTCTGGGGTCCACAGCACAGCTGTGTGACCCTAGACCCCCCAGGGGTGCCCCACTTTACAGTACAGCCATGACACGCTCCCGGTTTGAGGCCATCCGGAAATGTCTGCATTATTCCGATAATGCAGCATGTCTTCCCCGAGGTGATCCTGCCCATGACCGTCTGTATAAGATACGGCCGGTCATCGATCACTTTGGGGCCAAATTCATGGAGGCCTATGTACCTGGAAGGGAGGTCGCAGTTGATGAGTCTCTCATTGCGTTCAAAGGGAGACTCATTTTCCGCCAGTATGTTCCCTCCAAGCGGGTGAGGTATGGCATGAAGCTATACAAAATTTGTGAGAGTACCTCAGGGTACACTTACAAATTTCGTATATACGAGGGGCGAGATTCCCGGATTCAACCCCCAGAATGTCCCCCCACTCTGGGTGTTACCGGGAAACTTGTGTGGGACCTTATGTACCCACTGCTGGATAAGGGTTACCACCTGTACATGGATAACTTTTATACCAGTATCCCCTTGTTCCAGTCCCTTGCCGCCAGATCCACGTTCGCTTGTGGGACCGTGCGGAAAAATCAACGCGGCCTCCCTGCCCTCCCCCTCCAGGTACCTATCCCCAGGGGTGAGACCCGTGCCCTTACCACTGGAAACCTGTTGCTTTTCAGGTATAAGGACAAGAGGGATGTCCTTATGCTGTCCACAATTCATGGTAACGGCATCACCCCTGTCCCTGTGCGAGGTACCGCAGCAACGGTCCTCAAGCCCGATTGTATCGTCGCCTACAATCGGTATATGGGAGGAGTTGATCTCTCGGATAAAGTCCTCAAGCCATATAACGCCATGCGCAAAACCCGGGCATGGTACAAAAAAGTTTTGTACTATCCCGAAGCGCTGGCAGCACAGGGACATTCCTCCAGTTCTATGAGGCAGTCCTCATGGCCCTGATCTTTTCGGACCGGGAAAGAGCAGGCCGGAGTACCTCGGGAACTGTAGGTGCCCGGATCGTCCCTGGTCAACACTTTCCAGGTGTGGTCCCCCATACTGGAAAGAAGGGACGAACCCAAAAAAGGTGCAGAGTGTGTCACAGGAGGGGGATACGGAAGGACACCACTGCTCAATGTGACATGTGCCCCGATCATCCGGGCCTCTGCATTGACGGTTGCTTCAGGGAGTATCACACTTCCATAGAGTACTAAATTTATATCCCAATTTAGCACTGACATCGGATAAAAAAACTGGTTCTCAGACTTGAGACACCCAAAAAAACGAAAATAATTTATTAAAAGTAGACATATTAGGTATCGCCGCGTCGGTAATAATCTCCTCTATAAAAATACCCCATGACCTAACCCCCCAGATTAACACGGTCAAGGAAAAAAAAAAAAAAAAGGTGCAAAAAATGATTTTTTTTTGTCACCTTACATAACAAAAGGTTTAATAGCAAGCGATCATAAAGTCATATAGCCCCCAAAATAGTGCCAATAAAACCGTCCGCTTGTCCCGCAAAAAATGAGCCCCCACATAAGATAATCGGATAAAAAAAAATATATATATGACACCTAGACTTTAGAGATACAAAAATTATTTTTTTTGTATCAATAACGATAATATAGTCTAAAACCCAAATAAATGTAAAAAAATGTAGATTTATTAGGTATCGCCGCGTCCGTAAGAATCTCCTCTATAAAAATACCCCATGATCCAACCCCCCAGATTAACACGGTCAAAAAAATAAAAATAAAAAGTTGCAAAAAACGAATTTTTTTGTCACCAAACATAACAAAAATTTAATAGCAAGCGATAAAAAAGTCATATAGCCCCCAAAATAGTGCCAATAAAACCGTCCGCTCGTCCCGCAAAAAATGAGCCCCCACATAAGATAATCGGATAAAAAATAAATAAAAAAATGACACCTAGACTTTAGAGATACAAAAATTATATTTTTGTATCAAAAAGGATAATATAGTCAAAAACCTAAATAATAGTAAAAAAAAGTAGACTTATTAGGTATCGCCGGGTGCGTAAGAATCTCCTCTATAAAAATATCCCATGACCTAACCCCCCAGATTAACACGGTTAAAAAAAATAAAAAAAACGGTGCCAAAAACGCAATTTTTGGCACTTTTCCATTTCAATCCGTTTTTTTCGGTAATAAAACAAGGGTTAACAACCAAACAAAAGTTAATATTTATTACCCTGATACTGCAGTTTACAGAAATGCCACATTTGTGGTCGTAAACTGCTGTATCAGTAAAAGGGAGGCCGCAAAAGGAAAGGACCGACATGGTTTCTGGAAGGCCGATTTTGATGGCCTTTTTTATTGACACCATGTCCCTTTTGAAGCCCCCCTGATGCCCCCCTAGAGTAAAAACTCCCTAAAAGTGACCCCATCTAAGAAACTACACCCCTCAAGGTATTCAAAACTGATTATACAAACTTTATTAACCCTTTAGGTGTTCCTCAACAGTTAATGGCAAATGGAGATGAGATTTCAGAATTTAAATTTTTGGTAACCTTGCCTCACAAAAATGTAATATAGAGCAACCAAAAATCATATGTACCCTAAAAATAGTCCCCCAAAAAATGCCACCTTATCCCGTACTTTCCAAAATGGGGTCACTTTTAGGGAGTTTCGACTCCAGGGGTGCATCAGGGGGGTTGAAACAGGACACGGTGTAAATAAACCGGTCCATAAAAATCAGCCCTCCAAAAACCAAACGGCGCACCTTTCACTCTACGCCCCGCTGTGTGGCCGTACAGTAGTTTACGGCCACATATTGGGTGTTTCTGTAAACGGCAGAGTCAGGGCAATAAAGATACAGTCTTGTTTGGCTGTTAACCCTTGCTTTGTTAGTTAAAAATGGGTTAAAATGGAAAATAAGGCAAAAAAATGAAATTTTCAAATTTCATCCCCATTTGCCAATAACTCTTGTGCAACACCTAAAGGGTTAACAACGTATGTAAATACAGTTTTGAATACCTTGAGGGGTGTACTTTCTTAGATGGGGTCACTTTTAGGGAGTTTCTACTCCAAGGGTGCATCAGGGGGGTTGAAACAGGACACAGTGTAAATAAACCGGTCCATAAAAATAAGCCCTCCAAAAACCAAACAGCGCACCTTTCACTCTACGCCCCGCTGTGTGGCCGTACAGTAGTTTACGGCCACATATTGTGTGTTTCTGTAAACGGCAGAGTCAGGGCAATAAAGATACAGTCTTGTTTGGCTGTTAACCCTTGCTCTGTTAGTGGAAAAAATGGGTTAAAATGGAAAATAAGGCAAAAAAATGAAATTTTCAAATTTCATCCCCATTTGCCAATAACTCTTGTGCAACACCTAAAGGGTTAACAACGTATGTAAATACAGTTTTGAATACCTTGAGGGGTGTAGTTTCTTAGATGGGGTCATTTTTGGGCGGTTTCTATTATGTAAGCCTCACAAAGTGACTTCAGACCTGAACTGGTCCCTAAAAATTGAGTTTTTGTAAATTTCAAAAAAATTTCAAGATTTGCTTCTAAACTTCTAAGCCTTATAACATCCCCAAAAAATAAAATATCATTCCCAAAACAATTCAAACATGAAGTAGACATATGGGGAATGTAAAGTCATCACAATTTTTGGGGGTATTACTATTTATTACAGAAGCAGAGAAACTGAAACTTTGAAATTTGCAAATTTTTCCAATTTTTTGGTAAATTAGGTATTATTTTGTGCAAAAAAAAAATTATTTTTTTACTTCATTTTACCAGTGTCATGAAGTACAATATGTGATGAAAAAACAATCTCAGAACGGCCTGGATAAGTCAAAGCGTTTTAAAGTTATCAGCACTTAAAGTGACAGTGGTCAGATTTTCAAAAAATGGCCTGGTCCTTAAGGTGAAATAAGGCTGTGTCCCTATGGGGTTAACAGTAGGGCTGGGGAAGGGGTTGGATTGAGAATTTGGAAGGTGGGGGACACGATTTCAATTTTCACCTCAGGGAGCAGAAATGCTTGAATCGGCCCTGACATTGCTAAACAATTTTCTTGTGCTAATAGTAATACAACAGCAAAAACCATTATCTATTTATCTATCTATCTATCTATCTATCGGAAAAAAAAGGTTGAAGAGCAGCACACAAAGAGTGGTGCAAAACCTTGAAAAAGACCAAGGACCAAGGTCTTGTTACATATGTGCAAAAAGAAGCCAAGGCAGCACTCAAGTATCCGTGTCAAACAGTGGGTGATTTATTAACCCATGTGATAGCAGCAACATTTCAGCTCACTCCATGGAGCCTTTGTCAAGCCAAGGCTTGACAAAGGCTCCATGGAGTGAGCTGAAACGTTGCTGCTATCACATGGGTTAATAAATCACCCACTGTTTGACACGGATACTTGAGTGCTGCCTTGGCTTCTTTTTGCACATATCTATCCATCTATAAATGAATAAATGAATATAAGGTTATATCAACTGTATCTAATTATTGCGCAGGTAGATGCCACAAATTACAGTAAGTGGGGCAATAGCCAGCAACTGATATATAGACATCTGCTCAATATAATACTCAATGTCAAAAGCAGAGATCAGCAATGCCCAGGACTATAGCTGTTCTGAAATTACAACACCCAGAATCCTCCTTTAACTGATATGGGAGTTAGAAGGACAAGTAAATGTGCATGATGGGAGTTGTAGTTTCACAGCAGCTTGAGTGCTGAAGGTTGCTGATTGCTGTCATATATTATAGGCAGGTACCAAGTACCACACACAATTCTGTGGAGACTAGAATGTACCGTATTTATCGGCGTATAACACGCACTTTTTCCCCCTGAAAATAGGGGGCAAATCATGTATGCGTGTTATACGCCGATATTCATTGCGCTGTATGAGCCGGGAGAGAGGAGGGGCTGGAGTCCGTAACTAGGGGCGGGGCCCGGTGCAGTCACTGTACTCTTACACCGGGCCCCGCCGCTCACCAAAGTATTTATAAACGTGAATGCTTATCCTGTTATTAAGCTGCCCTCTCCCATGTTCCCATGTCCCCCCTGTATCCCCATAGCACTTACTTAAGCTTCAATAGCAGGCAGAGCAGACGGCAGCAGTAACATCACTCACTGACGTTGAGCGTCTGCTCCGCCCCCTTTATGAATGAAGCAGGCGGAGCAGACGCGCGACGTCAGTGAGTGACGTTACTGGTGCCGTCCGCTCTGCCTGCTATGGAAGCGTGTGAATCGTAAGTGCTGTGGGGATACAGGGGGGACATGGGAACATGGGAGAGGGCAGCTTAATAACAGGATAAGGATTCACGTTTATAAATACTTCGGTGAGCGGCGGGGCCCGGTGTATTGGGGGACACTGTTATGAGGGGGATCTGTGGATGACATATAGCAGTGTCATCCACAGATCCCCCCCATAACAGTTCCATCCACAGATCCCCCCACCCCATAGCAGTACAATTTGAAATGGACACTGTTATGAGGGGGATCTGTGGATGACATATAGCAGTGTCATCCACAGATCCCCCCCATAACAGTTCCATCCACAGATCCCCCCACCCCATAGCAGTACAATTTGAAATTTAATTTTTTTTCCTGAAATTTCCCTTAAAATGTGTTATACGCCGATAAATACGGTAATTTTTTTGGGTATTTTTTTATTTGAGGATCACACACCATCAATCTTTAGTGTAGGGACAGTCTTCTTTACATGGTGATCCGCAATAATTTTGATTTCACGTGATTGATTCGGTTCTGCTTAAATCAGCATCTAAAGTGGTATAACACATAGCAAGTATACGGTTGAACCATCACTTATTGTTAAACTTGGTCCACGGGTGAGAGATTGGGCACTCTAGTATAGCTAAAAGTTTGATAGTATGCGATCATCCCAAAAAATCGACATCCTGGTCTCCACAAAATCATGAGTGGTACTTGCTACCTGCTTATACTATATGTGTATTAAACGTTTCATTTTATATAGGTTACTTATGTTTGTTGGCTTACTTTATGCCAGAATTGTGCACCTAAATTTTGGAGCATATTGGCACATCTTAGACCATATCCCTTTCTGACAAATTCAAGAAAGTGTCTAAAACTTGAAAAAATATGGTGAAAAGCATGTCCACCAGTTTTTAAGGACAGATTATATATAAAAATATTTCAAGCATTTTAAGTAGTACATATCCCCCAATATATTATGTGAACTATTTCGCCGATTTCATCGAAACGCGTGGGTTAAGTGAGGGTCACTGGATGGGTGATGTGACAGTTAATACGTTTGTTTACAATTGAATGAGCTACTATATGTAGTTTCTGGTCTACCTGAGGCACTATTGTTATGTACGGTACTTTACTAGGCTCTTTGCCTGTGTATGGAAACCTGCTGTAGTATCTATTTCCTTAATTTTCTGTTACTAACTTGGGGCAACGTTTACACTTGTGTATTTATGTATTTAATTACAGTTGCTGCTTCCCCTATATGTATTCACCTTGATCGGTCCCCTCCCCCTGTGTTCCTCTTTTATACCTGTTTCACTCCATCCAATGATGTAAGACTCCATTATATGTGTTTTATTACGTTGTTCTAATAAAGTATATATTTTTTGCTTACATATGGTCGCTTCTTCTTTAGTGATCTGGGTATGCACATAGTGTTATAGGTTGTGATTAAATCAATATATGTGGCCCTCATAGGTCGTCTGTGTAGGTTTTTGTTTATGTTAAAGATAATACAAAGAGATCCGTTCTGAACGGATGCAGACGGCTGTATTATCTGAATGGAACCGTCCATGACAAAACGCGAGTGTGAAAGTAGCCCAAAGATGAGCGGATTTATTAAACATCAAATTGGCTGAATTGACCAGTTGATTCAGTTTGGGTCTGAATACATTTGAATGGAATTTGAACATGCTCTCCTCTCTCTCTCTCTATTCACCCTCTCTATTTCTCTTTCTCCTGGATTCTCCCAAAAGAAATCACACGGAATTTGAATTCGGTAAATTCAGAGCTTTCTCAAAAAATTTGTATTGAATTTCTGAATATTTGAATCTATTTGCTCATCTTTAGCAATAGCACAAAATGCATTGTTTTTTACACAAATGGACTACACATCAAATGATGCTGTTCAAACTGGTAGTTAATCAGGACTTTGATTAGGGTTTTACTAGGAGGTGTCCATCTCCATTTCCTAGTTTCCAGGCCTTATTCCCTCACCCCTTTCCCTCTTATGTTCAATGTGGTGTTCCCCTCCCACACCCGAACGTGACACAATGATTATTAGGTCCGACATGCAAAGCATCCATGAATGTGTGTTAAAAGCTTAATAATGGTCCATGTCATCTGATTGTTTAGATGGTATCAATGACTACTTACATGTTTGATTAAAAATCAGGTAACAACAAGGTCACAAATCTTAACTATTGCTAACCAAAATGCCCCTCATTGCCCACAACAATGCCCCCTCAGTGTCAGCAAACAAAGACTTTCATGAACATCCGCAATGGCCTTTCATAAGCCACAATGTGCCCTATTACCGGCTACAGTGCTGACTCTGCCATCTAGAAAATCCAAAAAACACAATAAATGTCTCTTTCCCAGTCCTATACTAATACATGCAGCTTTTTCTTCCTGTGCCAGATTCTTTCCATAATGAAGGTGAGTAACACCGATACAGAGGCCTTTTTTTAATAACTGGAGTCATAATAAAGCCCCATAGCTTCCGGAAGATCCGCTGAAGTTATGAAGAGGCCCAAGCCTCTCCATAACTTTGGCGCATCCAGCTCCAGTTCTAATGTAAGACAGCTTCCTAGCTGTCTTACATTTAGACCTTTTTCTATGCCTTTTTCTGCGGGCCCATTCCTTTCCCTGCCCACAATTTTAGACCTGGCGTGAGCAGGAAAAAGTCGCAGATAGAGGCACAACTAACCATTGCGCATCCATCTGCGCCTGAAATACGCCTAAGTTAAGCATATTTCAAGTTGATAAACGACCCCCTATGTTTTTACATACAAATCAATAGAAAAATGACTTAACATATTCAATTCCACACTTAGAGGGGGTTCAGATGAGGCATTGCAATTTATATACTTTTTTTTTTTTTGTATACTCTAAAAGAGTTGTTTAGGTTTTACCAAAGCCTTCCCTTCTGGGGCACTCACAATTACAGGACTTCAGTCACTTTATTTATCTTGTGCCCCGGCAAACATAACTGTATTACAGCTAAGCAGATTGATATATAATTTTATGCAAAAGGCTTTCATGTAACTTGTAGTTTAAATACCTACTCTTTCTGTACTTAGGAGTCCAATGGGCGGTACAACTCAGTGATTGATAGTTATCGCTGTATGCATACTCCTTGAGAGAGACTGTCCCCTGGACTCCTAAGCACAGAGAGGATCAGGGATTGCAATTAATAAATTTCAACTATAGTTACAACTATATATCAACCTGCTCAACTACTCCTTATGGTAGATATGATTGCTTTTCAATGCTTACAGACAGGGGCTTATGCAAAACTTTGTATGTCCCCCCCCTCCCCACCTAGTTTGCCAGTATGTGTGCACCAAACACGCCCAGGCAACGCAAAATGTAAAACACACTGTCCCAGATTTCTGATAAATTTATGGAAGAAATTTAAATTAAAACAAATTGCAATAAAAAGAGGCATTCGGCCTCACCCACTTTATGTTGGAAAACATGGAATAGGTGCTTTAAAAATATAGCGCAGATTCTGAAGAGTATATTTCTCAATGTATTTACACCAGAGCACTGGCATAAATACTGCACATTAAGAAATCTCCACCATACAGTTTTAAATCACTGCTTCCCTTCACAAAACATATTACAAAACTGGGTGCCTGCAGCCACCACTAGGGGGAGCTCAGTATATAGGATTTGACAGTTACTGTAATATCCTCTTTGGACCAAGCCGCCCCCATGAAAATGCCTGTTTTTATGTTGGAAAGAGAGAAAGTTCAGCACCACGACACTCCTTCTCCTGGGTTCCATAGCATTTGTGCGGTCTGCCTCCATAGAAAGTACGTCACTTCTCACAGGTTTCCTTTAAGGAACAATTAGCTAAAAAAAATATAGAAAAATAAAGCTTGAAAACAAACTAATAACACATTCCACACATACCCATATGTTTCTGGAGGTTCGCAGAACTGAAGATACATATGTGAGATAGTAGTGTTCATGAAGCAAATATTTTTTTCACTTTTTGGCAGTAATCCATAGGAAAAACATTCCAGTCATTCTGTCCCTAGTCTGAAATGGTTTCTTATAGGAAATAAAAAGTAAAATTCAACACAGCGCATCTAGATTAAATATATTTTGAACTTCAAAGAAGTTTTCCAGCAATGTAATGGTTATAAGAGGACTATCCTTCAACATCTGCTGTCAGGGCAAACAAGGTTTGAGGATGCTGAATTTTAACATGCCTGCTCCTTTGTTCCTGGGAGATACCTGTGTCTGGCAGCTACTTCTGCCTCTCTAAGGCTAGGTTCACATCTGCAGTGGAGGTTCCAGCAAGTCGGTACGTTTGGTAAAAAAAAAATGATTAAATACTGCTATATGCAGCTGTATTTTGTCCAGCCTAAGGCCTCATGCACACGACCGTTGTGTGCATCCGTGGCCGTTGTTCCGTTTTCCGTGATTTTCTGCGGACCCATTGACTTTCAATGGGTCCGTTGAAAACTCGGAAAATGCACCGTTGTTCATCCGCGGCCGTGATCCGTGTTTCCTGTCCGTCAAAAAAAAATATGACCTGTCCTATTTTTTTGACGGACAACGGTTCACGGACCCATTCAAGTTAATGGGTCCGTGAAAAAACACGGATGCACACAAGATTGGCATCCGCGTCCGTGATCCGTGGCCGTAGGCTACTTTCACACAGATGGATCGCACTTTGTGAAAACTCAGATCCGACTGTATATTCTAACACAGAGGCGTTCCCATAGTGATGGGGACGCTTCAAGTTTGAATATCCTACGAACTGTGTACATGACTGCCCCCTGCTGCCTGGCGGCACCCGATCTCTTACAGGGGGCTGTGATCCACACAATTAACCCCTCAGGTGCCGGACCTGAGGGGTTAATTGTGCGTATCATAGCCCCCTGTAAGAGATCAGGTACTGCCAGGCAGGAGGGGGCACACCCCCCTCCCTCCCCAATTTTAAATTCATTGGTGGCCAGTGGACCCCCATCTCCCTCCCCTGTATTACTGTCCATTCATTGGTGGCCAGTGGGCCACCCTCCCTCCCCTGTATAACTGTCCATTCATTGGTGGCCAGTGGGCCCCCCTCCCTCCCCTGTATTACTGTCCGTTCATTGGTGGCCAGTGGGCCCCCCTCCCTCCCCCTCCTAATTAAAATTTCCCCCCTCCCCCCCATCATTGGTGGCAGCGGAGAGTTCCAATCAGAGTCCCAGTTTAATCGCTGGGACTCCGATCGGTAACAATGGCAACCAGGACGCTACTGCAGTCCTGGTTGCCATGGTTACTTAGCAATTTTTAGAAGCATTATACTTACCTGCGATGTCTGTGACCGGCCGGGCGCTCCTCCTACTGGTAAGTGACAGGTCTGTGCTATAAGCAATGCGCCGCACAGACCTTTCACTTACCAGTAGGAGAAGCGCCCGGCCGGTCACAGACAGCGAAGGTAAGTATAATGCTTATAAAATTGCTAAGTAACAATGGCAACCAGGACTGCAGTAGCGTCCTGGTTGCCATGGTTACAGATCGGTGTCCCATGGATCGGAACTCTCCGCTGCCACCAATTATGGGGGGGAGGGGGGGAATTTTAATTAGGAGGGGGAGGGAGGGGGGCCCACTGGCCACCAATGAATAGACAGTAATACAGGGGAAGGAGGGGGGGCCACTGGCCACCAATGAATTTAAAACTGTGGAGGGAGGGGGGTGTGCCCCCTCCTGCCTGGCAGCACCTGATCTCTTACAGGGGGCTATGATACGCACAATTAACCTCTCAGGTCCAGCACCTGAGGGGTTAATTGTGTGGATCACAGCCCCCTGTAAGAGATCAGGTGCTGCCAGGCAGCAGGGGGCAGTCATGTACACAGTTCGTAGGATATTCTAACTTGAAGCGTCCCCATCACTATGGGAAAGCCTCTGTGTTAGAATATACTGTCGGATCTGAGTTTCACAATCTAACTCAAATCCGATGGTATATTTTAACATAGAGGCGTTCCCATGGTGATGGGGACGCTTCAAGTTAAAATATACCATCGGATTGGAGAAAACTCAGATCCGATGGTGTAATAGGGACTCCTGACTTTACATTGAAAGTCAATGGGGGACGGATCCGTTTGCAATTGCACCATATTGTGTCAACGTCAAACGGATCCGTCCCCATTGACTTGCATTGTATGTCGGAATGGATCCGTTTGGCTCCGCACGGCCAGGCGGACACCAAAACGACTTTTTTTTCATGTCCGTGGATCCTCCAAAAATCAAAGAAGACCCACGGATGAAAAAACGGTCACGGATCACGGAACAACGGAAAAAAAAAACGTCTGTGTGCATGAGGCCTAATGCCAGTATTAATGCTGGAAACCCAGTGGATCCCATTATGAATGGGAACTGCCAGGCGGTTCCAGGGATTCTGGTATTCAGTTGCTTTGCCAGTACAGAATCCTGTGCACACAGACTAAGGGCTCATGCACACAAACATATTTTCTTTCCGCTTTTGTTCTGTTTTTTTTTGTGGACTGTATGCAGAACCATTCACTTCAATAGGTCCACAAAAACAACGGAAGGTACTCCGTATGCATTCCATTTCCGTATTTAAGTTCCGCAAAAAAGTAATGCATGTCCTATTATTAACCTCAAATCACAGTCCGAGGCCCCATTCAAGTCAATGGGTCCGCAAAAAAGACAGAACGCACATGGAACACATCCGTATGTCATCCGTATTTCATCTGTATTTTGCAGATCCATACTGTAGAAATGCCAAGCCCATATTGCTCATGTGTTTTATTATTAGCAAGTTACTGTTTCCGATCCGCAAAAAACAGATCACATATGAAAACCATATGGATATGTTTTGTGGAATAATGGAACGGAAGAGGACTTAAATCAGAGAGAAAAAACCCTCAGATACGGAACAAAAGATCCGTGAAAAACGGACTGCAAAACAACAACGGTCGTGTGCATGAGCCTAAGAGTACATCTGAAGTACAGAAAAATGGAAAACACTGATCCTTTTTTTTTTTTTCCATTATTTGTGCTCGGTTTGCATTACTTTCTGTCAGTTCCATAAAGTTTCAGTAATTCTTCATAGAAGAAGACGTCCTATTGTATTTTTTCTCCCGTTATAAATAACTGAAACCTGATGGAACTATGCATTACACTTTTCCAGTAGTCTGTTTTGGCAGAGGAGCGGAGTACCAAAAAGACCATATCCTGCATAGCCAGACACGCCAGGGTTCAGCGGATCCCCATTCACTATTATGGCATTCACAGGGTCTCCGACATGAATGCTGGCTTTCTGCCGGAAAAATAACAGTCATGAAAAAAAAATTCTGCCAGAAAGCTGGCAAACCTCATTATAATGAATACAGATACAGTGGGCCCCAGCAGTTTTGGGCTATGCCGGATACAGTAATGTTGGATATGGTAATTCTGAAGGAACACCATACTGGAATTCTAAAATGCAGATGTGGACACAACCTTACACAAACTGATGCAAACTAAGCACAACTGATGTTCAAAGTAAAATGGATCAGTATTTTCTGTTTTCCTGTTCCTTCGAAGCAACAGAAATATTGGTAAGCAAACCCAGCAGGAAGCTGATGCAAATGGGATGGTTTGCAAGTAAGCATCCTGCCGGGGGGGAAGTGCTGACATAAAAATCAGGCATATGGGGCAAAAATATGCAGTGCTCGGGATTCCCTTGGCAGAAAAATAAAATTTCATTATGAAATAGGAGATCAGACTGATGCCACATAGTGGCATCCGTTCACCATAGAGTTCCATAGGAAGAAAAAATGTATACCATATTTTTCGCCCTATAAGACGCATCAGTGCACCTAGGTTTTAGAGGAGGACAGTAAGAAAAAAATATTTTTTATTAGACCTCAGATCAGACCAGCAATCAGACCCCAATGTTATTCACACCTCGCTGACAGCCCCAATCCGACTCCCAATGTTAATAAGACCCCAAAACGACCTCAGATCAGACTCACAATCAGACCTAAGCTCAGACCCCAATCTGAATGACCCCCATTCAGACCTCAAATCAGCTCCCAGCCATCTATCAGCCACCAGCCATCTATCAGCCCCCAGCCTTTAGCCATATATCATTCCCCAGCCATCAGTCATATGTCAGCCCCCATCCATCAGCCTCATGTGAGCAGCCAGCCTCAGAGCAAATAAAATTTTAAAAATCCACTTACCTCTCCTGCTTAAGCCACCGCTCCTCACCTCCAGCACTCCTCCTGCTCTTCCTGCCATGGCTGTGCTGTGATCTGACACGCACAGCGTGAGGTCACACAGCGCCCTCATGCTGTGTGCAGCCACAGCACAGCCGATAGCCGAGGACCAGGAAGCGGAGAGCACAGAGCCTTCACTGCTTCCTGGTCCTCCAGTACTAATGAGCGCTTCCATAATGGAAGCGCTCATTACTATTCACCCCATAAGATGGATGGACACCCCCCCCCCCAAAAAAAAAAGGTGCGTCTTATGGGGTGACATTTTTTTTTTACCAGATTGTGCAGGATACAAGAACGTGGTATGCTGAGTGTTTGTATCCTTTTTTTTGTAATGCATACGTCAAACGGAGGCATAAAACGTGATGTGTCAAAACAACCAACTTAATTCAGTTGTTATTGTAATTATTAGCATCAATTGAAATGTATTACTTCCAGTTCATACACCGTACATGCTGCTATGATCGCCATAATATATTCATAAGATGTACATTCAGTAGGCATCTGTTATAAAATTGTTCTATGGATATGAACAAAAGTCATGCAATGATAATTTCACTTGCAATGATCGTGCTCACAGTCACAGAACGTCAAAAACCTAATTACATAGTTACATAGTTAATATGGTTAAAAAAAGACATAATTCCATCAAGTTCAACCAAGACATAGGTGGGGACGCGAATCCCAGAAGGAATTGAGACTCAGATTTCTACACGTTTTCATAAGCATTAATGTTGTTTACTTTTAAGAATTCATCTAAACCCTTTCTAAAACTGTCCACTGTTCCTGCTGTAACCACGTCCTGAGGAAATCTATTCCACAGCTTCACAGTTCTTACAGTAAAGAAGCTTTGACGATTCCGGATACTTAACTTTTTCCTTTCCAATTGAAGGCAGTGCCCCCTTGTCTTTTGAGCGCATTTTACATGGAACAGTTTTTCACCATATTTTTTGTATGGCCCATATATATATTTGTATAGGTTAATCATGTTCCCCCTTAGACGTCTCTTCTCAAGACTAAATAAATTAAATTCTTTTAATCTTTCTTCATAACTAAGACCCTCCATGCCCCTTATCATTTTAGTCGATCTCCTCTGTACTTTATTCCAACTGTAGTGCATCCTTTCTATGGACTGGTGCCCAGAACTGAACTGCATATTCCAGATGAGGCCGCACCAGCGCTTTGGAAAGTGGTACTGTTACATCCCTGACCCGCGAATCCATGCCTCGTTTACTGCATGACAATATCCTGGTGGCCTTAGAAGCAGCTGATTGACATTGTGTGCTGCAATTTAATCTACCATCCACAAGGACACCGAAATCTTTCTCTATAAGTGACTCTCCCAGTGTTACATCACCTAGGACATATGAAGCACAGAGATTATTACTACCAAGATGCATAACTTTACATTTGTCCACATTGAACCTCATTTGCCAAGTTGATGCCCAATCACTGAGTGTTCAAGTCAGCTTGTAGTATATGGACATCTTCCATAGACTGTACAGTAGCTTAGTATCATCTGCAAAAATAGAAATGGTGCTATTAATCTCGTCCTCAATATCATTAATAAATAAATTAAATAATAAAAGGCCCAGCACTTACTATGGAACTCTCTGCCTGAGGAGGTGGTGATGGTGAGTACAATAAAGGAATTCAAGAGGGGCCTGGATGTATTTCTGGAGTGTAATAATATTACAGGCTATGGCTACTAGAGAGGGGTCGTTGATCCAGGGAGTTATTCTGATTGCCTGATTGGAGTCGGGAAGGAATCTTTTATTCCCCTAAAGTGAGGAAAATTGGCTTCTACCTCACAGTTTTTTTTGCCTTCCTCTGGATCAACTTGCAGGATAACAGGCCGAACTGGATGGACAAATGTCTTTTTTCGGACTTATGTACTATGTTACTATGTTACTGAACCTTGGGGTACAACACTTATAACCCGGGACCATTCTGAATAGGAATCATTGACCACAACTCTCTGGACACGGTCCTTCAGCCAGTTTTCAATCCAATTACAAACAATACTTTCCAAACAGAAGTTAAACTAACTGGTCTATAATTACCTGTGAAGGACCTTGATCCTTTTTTGAATATGGGCACCACGTTTGCCTTGCGCCAATCACTTGGCACTGTACCAGTACCTAGAGAATCTTTAAAAATTATAAACAGGGGCACAGCAATGACTGAACTGAGCTCTTTGAGCACTCTTGGGTGTAATCCATCTGGACCCGGAGCCTTGTTCACATTTACCCTATTTAACTTGTCCTGGACCCTATCTACAGTTAGCAAAGTGAGTATATTACTGTATGTACTAACAGCCCCAGCACCACAGATATCAGCTCCTTTCTCTTCTTTTGTATATACAGAGCTAAAAAAAAAACATTTAGTAACTCTGCCTTTTCCTTATTTTCAGTGACTAACCCCCCCTTTACCATTATTTAGTGGACCTACCTGCTCAGACCTAGGTTTTTTAGCATTTATATATTTAAATAATTTTTGGGGATTTGTTTTGCTCTATTTTGCTACCTGCTGTTCATTTTGTATTTTTGCTAAATTTATTTCCTTTTTACAGATTTTATTAAGCCCTTTGTAAACTTCAAACGCTACAGCTGACCCCTCAAATTAGTATTTTTTAAATGCCCTTTTTTTGTCTTTGCCATGGGGGGATTACTTTTAGCCATCTATACTTGTTACCCAAAGGAATACATTTTATAATGCAATTACTCAATGTGGATTTGAAGCTCTCCAATTTATCCTCAGTATTATTATGTGACAGTAGCTGCACCCAGTCTATGCCCTGAAATGCTGCCCTCAACCCAGGGAAATTAGCCTTTTTGAAATTTAGTGTCTTTGCTCTGCCTGACAGAGTTTGCTTCTCATAGTTTAGGGGGAATATAATTATATTGTGGTCACTAAACTGCCTGTCCAAAAAAAAGGTCGCCACAAAAAAAAGCCTTTAACTTTGATTATGGCACGCATTTGCTGTGGCATTGCTTCGATAAGCTTCTGCAGTCACAAGATTTATTTCCATCCAGTGTTGCATTAATTTTTCACCAAGATCTTGCATTGATGATGGTAGAGTATGACTGCTGCGCAAAGCCTTCCCCAGCACATCCCAAAGATTCTCAATGGGGTTAAGGTCTGGACTCTGTGGTGGCCAATCCATGTGTGAAAATGATGTCTCAAGCTCTCTTTCACAATTTGAGCCCCATGAATCCTGGCATTGTCATCTTGGAATATGCCCGTGCCATCAGGGAAGAAAAAATCTATTGATGGAATAACCTGGTCATTCAGTTATGTTAAGATAGTCAGCTGAGCTCATTCTTGGAGCACATACTGTTGCTGAACCTAGACCTGACCAACTGCAGCAACCCCAGATCATAGCACTGCCCCCACAGGCTTGTAAAGTAGGCACTAGGCATGATTGTGCATCACTTCATCTGCCTCTCTTCTTACCCTAATGCGCCAATCACTCTGGAACAGGGTAAATCTGGACTCATCAGACCACATGACCTTCTTCCATTGCTCAAGAGTCCAATCTTTATGCTCCCTAGGAGAGTTGAGTGGACACCTGAATGTTCGGGCTTGGCTGAACTTCACAAAAATGTTTGAGTTCGGGACCCGAAATTGAACCTGAACCACATTGAAGTCAATGGGGACCCGAACTTTGGAGCACTAAAATTGCTCTAAAAAAGTCATGGAAAGGACTAGAGGGTTGCAAATGGCATAAACATGTGGTTAAGAGCATGGCAAGTGCTTTTTAAACAAATGTGGATAGGGATATGACTTAAAATAACATAAAATATGCAAAAATAAAGAAATAATAATCTTGATCTAGGAGGACGAGGTCCATATGGAGTAGGAGGTTGAGGAGACGGTGGATGTGGCGGTGTAGGTGGAAGCGGCGGTAAAAGGAGGAGGAGGTAGCCAACACTGTTTTTTTATTTTAATTAATTTTTTTTGTTTAAATTAGGATACACCCCAAAACATTAGGAAATATAACCTGTGATAACCCCCTCCAGCCATGCTAAACAAATGATCAGACAATACACTGGCTGCAGGGCAGGCCAGCACCTCCAAGGCGTAAAGAGCAAGCTCAGGCCATGTGCCCAATTTGGAGACCCAGAAGTTGAAGGGGGCAGACCCATCATTCAGTACATAAAGTACACATACTGCTCCACAATGTTGCTGAAATGCTACCTCCTGCTAAGACTTTGCATATCAGCTGGTGGTTCTGGTTGTTGTGGCGTGCTGACAAAGCTTTTCCACATTTTGACCATGTTAACCCTGCCTTCTGAGGTGCTGGTGGTGCCCCAGCTGCACTGGCGACCTGTTCCTCCTCTTCGCCTTGTGCTTCCACTGTGCCCCCGCTGTCAGGTGGGAATTCCACCAGCACCGCATCTACCATCATGCTCTTGTACTCGCGCATCATACGATCACGCTCCAGTGACGGAATTACGGATGGTACGTTGTCCTTGTAACGGGGATCCAGCAGCGTGGCCACCCAGTAATCAGCACAAGTTAGAATGTGGGTAACTCGGCGGTGGTTGCAGAGACACTGCAGCATGTAATCGCTCATGTGTGCCAGGCTGCCTAGAGGCAGCGAAAAGCTGTCCTCTGTGGGAGGTGTATTGTCTGTGTCCTCTGTATCCCCCATCCACGCACCAGTGATAGCCATGAGCTGGTTTAAGTGCCACCCTGCTCTGAACACTGTTCCTCCTCCTCAATCTCCTCCTCCTCATGCTCCACCTTGTCATCCTCCAGAACTGTGCCCTGGCTAGACAATTGTGTACCTGGCGTTTGTGGGTGCAGGAACTTACCCTCGGAGCCACTTGTGAATGACTGGCCGGAAATCCTTGGAAATTATCCCTCTTCCTCCTCCTCCTGTGCCACATCCTCTTCCATCATCGCCTGAAGCGTTTTATCAAGGAGGCATAAAAGTGGCATAGTAACGCTGAGAACTGTGTTATTGGCACTGGCCACGTTTGTGGAGTACTCGAAACAGCGAAACAAGGCACAAAGGTCTCGTCTGAAGGCCCAGTCATTGGTGGTGAAGTGGTGATGTTCCGCAGAGCGACTCACCCGTGCATGCTGCAGCTGAAAATCCACTATCGCCTGCTGCTGTTCGCACAGTCAGGCCAGCATGTGCAAGATGGAGTTCCACCTTGTGGGTACGATGCATATGAGGCGGTGAGTGGGAAGGCCGAAGTTATGCTGCAGCCGAAAGCGCGCACAGACGGTCTGCAGACAGCTCTGACATATCGGGGTAATTTTTAAGGATTTTCTGCACCACGAAATTCAGCACATGCGTCAGGCAAGGGATGTGCATCAAACCAGCTAGGCCCAGAGCTGCTACGAGATTTTGCCCATTATCGCACACCACCAGGCCAGGCTTGAGGCTCACTGGCACCAACCACTCATCGGTCTGTTGTTCCATGCCTGTCCACAGCTCCTGCGTGGTGTTGGGTTTGTCCCCTAAACAGATAGGTTTTAAAACTGCCAGCTGTCGTTTACCCCTGGCTGTGCTGAAGTTGGTGGTGAAGGTGGAACGCTAACCAGCTGAGGAGGCGGTAGAGGATGAGGAAGCAGAGTAGGAGGAGGAAGCAACAGGAGGCAAAGAGAAGTGCCCTGCAATTCTCGGTGGTGGAAGGACGTGCGCCAAACTGCTATCCGAATCAGGCCCAGCTGCCACTGCATTTACCCATTGTGCTGTTATGGAGATATAACGTCCCTGACCGTGCTTACTAGTCCAGGTATCCATAGAGAGGTGCACCTTGCCACAGATGGCGTTGCGCAGTGCACACCTGATTTTGTCCCCCACTTAGTTGTGCAGGGAAGGGATGGCTCGCCTGGAAAAGTAGTGGCGGCTGGGCACGATATACTGTGGGACATCCACCGCCATAAGGCTTTTACAACTCTCCATCTCCACCAGATGGAATGACAGCATTTCGAAGGCCAGTAATTTTGAAATGCTGGCATTCAGGGCCAGAGATCATGGGTGGGTAGGGGGGTACTTCCTCTTCCGCCTTCTGTGTTTGGGAGATGGAGAGCTGAACGCTTCCGTGGGTCATTGTGGAGATGCTTGGTGACCCAGGTGGTGGTGTTGATGGCAGATCCTCTGTTTGCGGGGAGGCTGGTGCCACTGTCACTCCAGAGGTGGATGAAGAGGCCAAGACTGCAGCAGAAGAGGAAGCAGGAGGAGCCAGAGACCTTTTTTGGTTTTTGACGTGTCTACTCCACTGCAGCTCGTGCTTTCCACTTAGATGCTTGGTCATGCAGGTTGTGCTCAGGTTTAGAACGTTTATGTCTCGCTTCAGGCTCTGATTGCACAGCGTGCAAACCACTCGTGTCTTGTCATCAGCACATTGTCTGAAGAACTGCCATGCCAGAAAACTCCTTGAAGCTGGCTTTGCTGTGCTCGGTGCCTTGCTGCTTTTGCACCCTGCTCCCTCTTCTGCTGTGCTGGTGGCTCTGTGCGACCACCGCCTCTTCCTCCGAACTACACTGGTCACTCGCATGACCTTGATTGTAGTGTACGGGGACTGTAATGCCCGTCACTACAGAAGGGTCACTTGTGTGCTGTCGTCCCCCTTATCTATGGGGAAGTTGGTATAAGTCGTCTTTATAAAATTTAATGTAATGTAATGCTATGTATTTCCCTGTTGCTGTAAAATGTGCATGTACAGGCCTGCTAGGGGTGTCATTTCAGCTCTTAGTCACTAGAGGGAGCTAGGGAGCCCTAGTTTATATAAGGCCCAGTCAGGGAAAGGAAAGTCAGTCTAAAGTTGTGGTTGGAGTCTGAAGTCTGTAGTCTAGTCTAACCAGAGATTAGGCTATGTCAGAGTCAAGTCCAGGCCTGAAGCCTGTGGACCAGGAGAGGGTAATGCAGTCCCTGTAACCGGGTTCCAGATCCAAGGAAAAGGTTCCCCTCCTGAATTTATATATGCAGAAGCAGGAACACCACAGCTAATCAGCCTGAGGACACTGAGAGAGACAGAGGCAAGTCAAGAAAAGCAAGAGGTACTCAAGACAACAGAGGAGGTACTTGATAGAGATAAAACCAAGGATATACGCCAGAGCTAGGGCATTGGACCTTGGAGAAGAGTTTCTATGTTCCAGGATCAGTCAGGAATATAGTGCAAGCTGCCTGTACTGCAAGTCCTGTGTTTAACACTCTAAAGTCACCTTGCTATATACATATATATTGCCTGCATCAACTGTATTGAAAATCAACTGTCTTCAAAGGAACTGCGCTTCCGTCAATGTCCCTATATGATGACTACTAAAGTTTGAATTCTGTTTTAACATCACGTGGTTCCTCAGTTATTCCTGCTATCAGCAAACGGCGTGCCACCGTTTAATTGGCACTGGCGTCACGAACATTTCTCATCATCACCTGCCCTTGCAGAGAGTCAGCCGTCTCAGGTTAGTGTCTATTGCACTACAACACCCAGGAACATTTCTAAACCTAACTTGAGTACGCTGCATGATTCCATGTGGGGTCGAGGAACTCATTGTCCTCCATATCATCCTCCACCCAGTCTTCACCCCTGCCCTACTTGTCGGTCTGCACACTGCAGAAAGCCACAGCCGTTGACAACTGTGTTTGTTCATCATCCAAGATGTGCAGCGGTGGTCCTCCCATGTACTCATCTTGAAACATAAGTGGTTGGGCATCGGTGCACTCAATATCTTCCACTTCTGGAGCAGGGCTATGTGGATGGCCCTGGAAACCCTGCAAGCAGAGTCAGCAAAAAGCAGAAGAGACTGCTGCATGACTTGGGGCTCAGACTGCTTTGCTGATTTGCAAGGGGGTGAGGTGAAAGACTTATGGACATCGGCTGCAGGTGCCAACTCTGATCTTTCAGCAGGAGACTGGGTGGGAGACAATGTGAAGGAACTGGAGGCACTGTCAGCAACCCAATCTACTATCGCCTGTACTTGATCTGGCCTCACCATTCATAGAGCCGCATTAGGCCCGACCAAATAACGCTAAAGGTTCTGTCGCCTACTCGCACCTGAGAAAGGTGTTTCACTTGTGCGTGTAGCTGGCACAGATCGACCACGTCCTCTCCCAACAACAGGACCTCCACCAGCAGCACCACGACCAGGGCCACATCCCTTATTTGACGCTCTCCTCATTCTCCGCAAATTTAGGATCTTGTCCAAAATGGGTGTTTTTTTAATAGCAGAATATAACAGCAGTATCTAACGCGTGTATTTCACACTGAGGTGCAGCAAAGGCCGCAAATTTAGTATTTTATCCAAAAAGGGTGTTTTTTAAAACCCAGAAAATTATTGCAGTATTTCAAGCTTATATTTCACACTGACAAATGCAGCATAGGCCCCAGATGTAGGGTATTGCCAAAAATGGGTGCTTTTTTAAACCCAGAAAATTATTGCAGTATTTCAAGCTTGTATTTAATACTGACAGATGCATTAAATGCCTCAAATTTAGTATTTTGCCCAAAATGGGTGTTTTTTTTTTAATAGCAGAATATAACAGCACTATCTAACGCGTGTATTTCACACTGACAGATGCAGCAAAGGGCACACATTTAGTATTTTGCCCAAAATGGGTGTTTTTTTAAACCCAGAAAATTATTGCAGTATTTCAAGCTTATATTTCTCACTAACAAATGCAGCATAGGCCCCAGATGTAGGGTATTGGCAAAAATGGGTGCTTTTTTAAACCCAGAAAATTATTGCAGTATTTCAAGATTGTATTTCACACTGACAAATGCTGTAAAGGCCACAGATGTAGGGTCTTTCAAAAAATTGGTGATGTTTTTTAAACCCAGAATATAATTGAAGTATTTCAAGCTTATATTTGACTGTCACAAATGCACATATGCTGTGCTGGTGCACTGAACTTGCAAAAAATGGCCGCCGACGCCCACCTAACTAACAGACGGATAAAAGTTATTTTTCTCTGTCACTGGGCTCAGGGCAGGGTAAAAAGATTGTGCACTGCACCCACAAAACAAAATCTATGTAGATCGCTGAGTTAACAAGCACTTCAGATTAAAGATTCTTTCCTATTCTCTCCCTCACAGCAGCAGCATCCTATCCCTACACTAATCAGAGCAGAGTGACGTGCAGCGCTACGTGACTCCAGCTTATATAGAGGCTGGGTCACATGCTGCACTGGCCAATGACAGCCACGCCATTAGTAGACATGGCTGTGATGGCTTCTAAGGGCACACAAGGTAAACGCTTGTTGATTGGTTGCTCTGCAGCCTTTCAAAAAGCGTCATTTAATCGCCGAACACCGAACCAGAACTTTTACTGAAGAGTTTGGGGTCCAAAAATCCTAAAGTTCGGTATGAACCCGAACTTTACAGTTTGGGTTTGCTCAACCCTACTCCCTAGCAAATCAAAGCCTTTTTTTCTTTTTTGCCTCACTGATTAGTGGTTTTCTGATGGCTACATAACTGTTCAGTCCCTATCACTTGAGTTCCCTACGCATTGTGCATGTGGAAATTCTCTTACTTTCACTATTAAGCATAGCCCTGAGTTCTACTGTTGTTTTTCTTCGATTTGATTTCACCAAACGTTTAAGTGATCGCCGATCACAGTCATTCAGGATTTTTTCCCCGCCACATTTCTTCCTGGAATACGATGGGTCCCCACTATACTTCCAGCTTTTAATAATGCGTTGGACAGTTCTTAACCCATTTTTTGTAGTTTCTGCAATCTCCTTAGATGTTTTCACTGCTTGATGCATGCCAATCATTTGACCCTTCTCAAATAGACTAACATCTTTTCCACGACCACGAGATGTGTGTTTCGACATAGTTGTTTAAGAAATGAAAAGCAACTCATTGCACCAGTTTGGGTTAAATGACTTATTGCCAGCTGAAAGATAATCTCCCATGCAGTAATTATCCAATAGGAGGCTCATAATTATTTGTTTAGTTAAATCCAGGTGGCAACTTTTTTTTTTGGACACTATTACCTAGTGTTTCTCGAACAGTAACATTTCCAACAAGCTCTGCATCATTAGAAATTACCAGATCCAACAGAGCATCGCCCCCAGTGGGAGCTTCTACAAACTGGCCCATAAAGTGGTCCTGCAGGAAGCTGAGGAATTTTCTCCCCTTTGTGGTTGAGGCAGAATCATGACTCCAGTCAATGTTTGGGAAGTTAAAATCTGCCATTATGACCACTGTACCAGCTTGTGAAACCCGCTCTATTTGGTTATACATATGATCCGATTTTATGTGTGAATAAATATGGACAAGATGTATTTCTCAAAATGTTAAAGAGATTATAACATATCTAGCCTACTTATCACAGATTATGTGTCGTCTCCCAAGAGAAATCTGCACTTGCATTACCGCCCACAGGGAGTAGGGTGGGGGGGGCATTTTAATTACTCACCCAGGACATGCAGAGATAATACTGGTACTAAGAGACATGCATAAATTACTAACTGGCAATGCATTAGTGATAAAAGGTTTGTTAATCAGGAGAAGAGGAACACAATACAATGACCCCTGTCATTGATTTTTCTGCCAAGTTGATCTAAATAAAATCTATTTTCAGACATTGGAAGGTTTACCCTACGGCGCATAGTGACATTTGAACTATTCACTGAATCTATCACCTCTTGATATTTCTTTTAGGTTTCAGTTCTAATCAACCTGTAAATATGCAGTGATTGTATCCACTTCTTGGTTCTAAAAAGCAGAAACATTAAGGGACTCATTTACTTTTTCCTGCTCATGCCAGGTCTAAGAAAGTGGGCGAGGAAGGGGACGGGCTGGCAGGCCTATCTCATCATTTTCTGCGCCTGTTTTAGGCGTAGAAAATGGTCTAAATGTAAGACAGCTAGGAAGCTGGCTTCAATTTGGACCGGCAGTGGATGCTCCAAAGTTATGTAAAGGCTGGTGCCTCTACATAACTTCTGCAGATCCACATCCAAAGCAGGGGCTTATTGAGACCGGCGTTTTAGACCCCCTAAGAGTATTGGATTTTTGGAGTTGCTGAGGGAACCTTGGTCAATATTCTAACAGGCTGAAGACTAATATTAGAGATGCTAAATATGATAAAAATGAGTTGTGCTTCATATATACCAGACTGTTTTTGACAACAGGTCCAATAACCAAATTCAGCACCAGGAACCAATCTCTCTTGCAGTTTGCTACTTATAGTGGATAGCTACGCAGACATGTACTATTTGCAGTAGAGGGCTCCCAATGGGAAGAGTTTTTTGTCAAAATAAACATATTCCATATATTACATACATGAGACGCTGCCTCAACAAATAAACTGACCTTTCAACACCTTGTAATACTCATTTGTAATGCTAGAAAGTAATTTACAGGATTTAGGCAAGTTACGATATGATTTATGTGGCACTTAAGGCACAGCGCAGATACGAGATGGCTGAGCCTGCCTGGTTGGGCATGACTATAAGATCTCTTACAGTCCCAGCTACCAGAGAGACCGGTGCTTTTTCCTATAGTGTGCAAGCACGACCACTGCTACTGGATTACAGGGTGGTTGTAACTAGTGTTGATCACGAATATTTAGAATATCGCGAAATATATTCGGAATCGCGAATATTCGATTTTATTTAAAATACCAGTTCATGCGAATATTTTGGGCGAAATTTTATGCGAATTTTCGCAATCAAGAAAATAATGCCTGGAGATCATGAATTCGCGAATTCTTGAATATATGGCGAATATTCGCGAATTCGAATATTGCCCCTGCCGCTCATCACTAGTTGTAACCCCTGAATATGAGCAGTATATAATGTGATGGAAAAATGAATCAAGCCGGCAAAGGAGGCAATATGGATAATCACAATACATTCCTAAGTGCCTTGTATTAACTTTGTCTACATGACAAATAACATTTCCTGAAGGGATTCGACTCTTAACCATATTTTTCTTTTTTACTAATATGGTGATGTGTGACCATTGGAGAAATGCTTTGTTCAGTTTTCTATGAAGGCGATTTTATGACTTTGTGGCTTTGGAAAAATTCCAAGGATATTTTGTGGCTAACAAGCTTTCCTTAATCGAGTGCTGAGTTAATGGCCAACCGTGCCATAGAGTGAGTCTGGGACAACCATATGGTTAAAAGTCTGGTGTGGTGTTTTAAGTGAAGCTGTAATCCCTTCCATGTGTAGCAATACCTCATCACTATACAGTGGAGCTGATTGTGCAGCGAGTCCCTAAGGAGCTGGAGCAGAGGTTGGGAGTGGTAGTGGCCCTGATGATGATGGTCACGGTGCACTCCCTCAAGCTGTCGCTTCCTGCGGTCAAAGCAGTGAATGAAGGGCTTCCTGTGTTCCCTCGGGCACTCCCTGTAACTGTGGGCTCCCTGTCTAATGTCAGTTTGGGGGTGCCCTTGGTGTTAATGTCCATGTGGGTGCTAGGCAGGGAACATGATAGAAATGCTATAACCAGCGTGTCAGAGACAAGGTCAGATTGAATTTAACAAAAGTCTCTCTTTACTGTGTGTACAATAGGAGTTTTAATAAGTCTCAACACAGCAATCCAAAGTGCAAAGCTCCCTGGGAAACAGAAAAATAACCATGGAGCCCCACTTATGTGTCTTCAACACAGTGAAAGCCAGATATCCCTCAAAGGAAGGAAAACCGAGCAAAGGGGTGTCCCCATTATAGAGATCACCAGATCCTCCATATTAAGTGGTCCCTATGTCAAGATCTAGCTCTTTTATAAGCCTTAAGGATGTGACAGGTGAAGACCTACGGTAAGCCAGTTATCCCTCCTCAAACAGGTGTTGCCCCTCATCAGTGTGGAGTAAGATTCTGGCTAACTGGGAGCAATGCCTTGGCAACTACTCAAATAAAACAATAGCTGATCTTAGGGAGACCAGCTACAGAAAACACTGTGAAGCCTCATTTAAGAGTCTCAGCTCAGCAATCCAAAGCTCCCTGTGAAACAGTAATATGCAAACTAACCATGGAGCCCCAGTTATAGGTCTTCAACACAGTGAAAGCCAGATATCACACAAAGTAAGGAAAACCAAGCAAAGGGGTGTCCTCATTATAGAGATCACTAGATCTACAATGTTAAGTAGCCCCTATGTCAATATCCAGCTCTTTTACAAGCCTTAAGGATGTGACAGGGAAAGACCGAAGCCAGTTATCAATCCACAGACAGGTGTTGCCCCTCATCAGTGTGGAGTAGGATTCTGGTTAACTGGGAGCAATGCATTGGAGACTACGCAAACAAAACAATAGCTGATCTTAGGGAGACCAGCTACAAAAAAACACTGTGGAGCATCATTTAAGTGTCTCAACACGGCAATCCAAAGTGCAAAACTTCCTGGGAAGCGAGATCTCTTGCTGTAGCCATGCAAATCCTCCTCCTTTAGTTCTTGCTCTTTTTCATATCCTGGAGCTCATGGAGGTGACGGGGCTCCTGGGCTCTCGTGTTTGGAGCCTGAGTCTGGAGGAGAGGAGCACAAGGAGACTGCTGTCTACCTCCTTCCTTGTCTACAGCTAGCCTGATTGGTATCTTCTGGAGCAAGGGGGTGGAGCCAGCCCACATCCTAAGATCCAAAGAGGGCTGGGACAGGATAATTAACTCTGACTATAGATGTCTCATGCTGGAACATACTAAGTAGAGATGAGCGAATCGACTTCAGATGAAACATCCGAAGTCGATTCGCAAATACTTCGTTTGAATACTGTACGGAGCAAGCTCTCCGTACAGTATTAGAATGTATTGGCTCCTATGAGCAGAAGTTATTACTTTGCGAAGTCTCACGAGAATTTGCATAATAAGTTCATAAATCAATTTCTACTGTAAAAAAACATTTCCTAAACTTGGGTTCGGTTCCAAGAGGTACCTTGGAACCAAACCCGAGTTCGAGAAATGGTTCTTTACAGTAGAAATTGATTTATGAAGTTATTATGCGAAGTCTTGCAAGACTTTGCGAAGTAATAACTTCGGCTCATAGGAGCCAATACATTCTAATACTGTGCAGTATTGTCACGGCTGTAAGTGAGCAACTAGAGCATACACAGAAAATAGAGCCACTGACCGGACCCAAACTAGGGAGGATAAAGGGTGACCCCTGTCAGACCCTCAAAGCTTTCCCTATGCTGCTAAGCACATACCCGGATCCTAATGGTGGAACGAGGCATGCCCGCGTACCTAAGACTGATGACCACTGTAACCCCTACAATAGTGGAAGGGGCACGGCCACCGGTGCCCTGCTCAGTATATGGAGGGAACCGTGGTCGCCTCGGATCCGGTCAGAAAACAAACAGATACACTACAATGTCTGCACACTTAGCTGAAGGTGCTGCGGCAGCAGAGAAGACGGATCCAAAGACAGGTGGCAATATCCGGAGTACTTGCTGCAGCAGAACAAAGGTCCAGTGAAAAGATAGCATACAAGTGAAGATACTCAAGCAAGAGCTACAACTCAAATGAGAAATATAATCCACACTCTACAAAAGGAGGAGGGGTGATTTAAAGGAAGAGAAATCAAACAAAGGAGGAACAGCTGGAAGGAATGAAACAGAAAGTAATGACCTCATCCCAGGGGCGGAGAAACAGAGCAGTGAGAACTCCTCCAAGCTCTGGTAGTGACATCATCACAGGGGTGGAGAAACAGAGCTGTGAGAACGTCTCAAAGCTCTGGTAGTGACAAGTATTCAAAGTATTATGCAAATTGACTTCAGATGTTTCAACCGAATTCGATTCGCTCATCCCTAATACTGAGTATACAGTGCATTACATTAACATGACATAGCATTTCAAACATTACATTGCATTGCATTACAAACCATACATTGCAGATGCCCCAATGGATGATATATCAAGCTAGCAGCTCAAGAGTATCCTTTCTGCTGCAGCTCAGGGTGTGTGTCCATTCTGCCATAGATCTGTCCCTATCCCTGCTCAGGAGTCATTTGAAGGATTAAACTGAGCATGTGCGGCCTTCTCAGTGAGGACAAACAAGAAAAAGAACAAACAGCAGGTGCCACTATACAGATACATTTTATTGAATAACTCAGCGGCTAAACAGAATATTTAATTACATGCAATTACAAAAAGTATTCAGATCCAGGTGCTTTTTTGAAAACCGTAGAATATTTTTCGTGTGACAACTCATATGAGAAAATGATTTATTGCCATCTATAAAAGAATGTTGTTAGCATATTCTTTGTCTGTCCCCTTCTTCTATTATGCAGTTGATAAATTCCAATCCAGTTTTACTTGGTTCTAGACAAGCACATGTTAGATTGGTGACTCATGATATTCTTCATAGTTTATAGCAGCTGTTATAATATATATACCACCTTAAGGCTCCATTCACACATCCGTAATTCCATTCCGCATTTTGCGGAACGGAATCGTGGACCCATACATTTCTATGAGGCCGCACGAAGTGCGGCCCTGATCCGGAATTGCGGACCGGCACTTCCGGGTCCGCAATTCCGATCCTGGAAAAAATAGAACATGTCCTATTCTTGTCTGCAATAGCAGACAAGAATAGGCATATTCTCTTAGTGCCGGCAATGTGCAGTCCGCAAAATGCAGAACGCACATTGCTGCTGTCCGTGTTTTGCGGATCCGCAAAAGACACACGGATGAGTGAATGGACCCTAAAGGGTTATTCCCATGTCAGAATTGAGTATCCCTTTAAATGTATTCATATATCTATATAAATTGGAGCTCTGTTCTTCTCTAATTCCCGTTTCCCTTCACACTGCCAAATGAGTTACATGCATTTTTATCACCATTTTGCATAACTTCAGCATTTTTTGAAGAGGTTTTTTGGATATGACAGGTAAAAAAGCCACAAAAATCAGCATGTATGAATACATCATACACTATAGGATGCCCTAATTACGCCTATTATCTCAGCTCCTGTGTATAGAATAACCTCAATGTACACCACTTAACCCAGCAGAATTATTATCTAAGAATGTTTCAGACGGTGATGATTTCAGGTAGTTCTAGTAATGAACAGAATGTGGAATGCCACAGGTTGGAATACATTTGCATTCTAATGAACCTGGCTGATTGGATCACTTTGGCATGATTTATGATTTAGTGATTTTTTTCTGGGACTTGGTTTTTGTTCAAATGACATGAGATTCAGTAGACATTACCATATATTTAGAACTTTACTTCTGTAGTGATGCCACACAAGGGAGGGTGGAGTATATACTATATGTACATGGAATAGATCATGTATTCTGGGCACAATATCAAGGACATATTGCTGCTCCTTTCATACTATTCTCTATGTAACTTGGGAATTATGTGCTTTAAATACA
Source organism: Bufo bufo (assembly GCF_905171765.1). NCBI lineage: Eukaryota > Metazoa > Chordata > Amphibia > Anura > Bufonidae > Bufo > Bufo bufo. The sequence goes on from NC_053389.1 coordinate 389,676,753, forward strand.
ATTAAACACTCAGGAATTCTGAATGCTGATGATATGTTAACTTATCTGCTGCTGGTGCCACCTGTTTGAAGTAATCCCTTAGCGTGAGACCTGTGACACAATGCATTCAGGTGGAAGGGACATTATTATTGAAGGATTAGATTTTCATCTGCCCACGGGCGCTTCAGTGCTTCTCCCTCACATCTCCCTCCCTGTGCTGCTTTCTTTAATCCCTGTCTATAATTGCCCTCAAATACTCTGAAGCAGAGAGCCATAAGCCTTTCCCGTTGTTTAACCCTTTGGAAAGTTCTAGCACGTTTATGAAGGTGCTCTCTTAGGCCTCTTTCACACGGGCGTCCTATATTTGCTCCGGATGCGTCGTGTGTGCATTGGTGGAAACCCGCATGAGTGCGCACCCAATTTCAGTCAGTTTTGACTACGATTGTATTGTTCAGTTTTTATTGTGAGGGTGCAACGCGTTTTGCACACGCGTGATAAAAAACTGAATGTGGTACCCAGACCCGAACCCGGACTTCTTCACTGAAGTTTGGGTTTGGGTTAGGTACGCGGCTGCGCGGTCAAGTGGATAAGGGGAGTTCATTTTTTAAACATTTTTAACCCCTCAATCGACATTTTAGTAAGCATTCTGTATTAAGAATGTTATTATTTTCCTTTATAACCATAAATCCCATCGCGGACAGAATAACGCTGCAAGCACAGACGTCCTGACACACAAAGTAAGTTAATGGGGACGGATCAGTTTTCTCTGACACAATAGAAAACTGATCCATCCCCCATTGACTTTTAATGGTGTTCGTGACGGATCCGTGATGGCTATAGAAGACATAATACAAAGGATGCATGCGGTTGTATTATGCTAACCGAAGCGTTTTTGAAGATCCATGACGAATCCGCAAAAAACGCTATTGTGAAAGTAGCTTAAAAAAAAACTGATTTAAGACGGAAGAGGCTCAAACTGATTTGTTCCGTTTCCGTTCCGTTTTTTGCTTTCCGTATATGGAACCATTCATTTCAATGGATCTGCAAAAAAAACGGAAGGTACTCCGTATGCCTTCCATTTCCGTATTTCCATTTTTTCCGTTCGAAGATAGAACATGTCCTATTATTGTCCTCATAACGGACAAGGATAATACTGTTCTCTCAGGGGCCAGCTGTTCCGTTCCGCAAAAAATGAAATGCGCACGGACGTCATCCGTATTTTTTGTGGATCTGTTTTTTGCGGACCGCAATACGGTAGTGTGCAAGAGGCCTAATAATCCGCTTACTTTTAGCCTCCCTCACCAGGTGATATATGTATTGTTTTAACCCAGTTGCCCCAGCGAGTGGGCACATAAAGCAAATAGAGAATCAGCCTAATCAGCTAATAATCGCATAGTGACCTATATGTTGTACTTAGGCCTCCTTCACATGACCATATGGATTTTTTTGTATTTTGCGGTCCGCAAAAAACTGATCCGCAAAAAATACGGATGACATCCCTGTGCATTCTGGTTTTTGTGGAACGGAACATCTGACGCAAAAAACGGAACGTAAACAGGAAAAAAAAAAAACATTTGTGTGCAGGAGGCCTTAGGCTGAGTTCACATCACCATTTAGCTTTCCGTTCTTCTGATCCTTAAAAAATGGATCCTGTTGCATCAGTTATGCATAAGATTGCAACAGATCCTTTTTTTTTTACAGGATCCAGTAAAAAAAAAAAAAAAAGATCCTGTTGCGTCAGTTGTCATCTGTTTGAGCATTTCCGTCTGAGATCCGTTTTTTAAAACGGAAACAAAAGAACTGATCCAGAAAAGTAGCAAGAGATGTCCAGCACCGAGATAAATAAAAATATTCAGTCTTTATTTCATAAATGTAAAAAAATGCAGTTTCTTCACATAGAAGATGGTGACACCACCAACGCGTTTCGATCTTAATCATGCTATGGGTTAAATGCAAGTATGATGCTCCTATATACCTGGGAAGCAGAAAACTGCACCAACCAGGTTAGGGTTTTCATTACCACACAGGTGATTATAATGTCAGCCACGCCTTGCATTTAACCCTTTACTGCTCACTTAGACTTGTAAAAACACAATGTAATACAATGCATATAACTAAATAACAGAACAAATCCTCCAACACCCCAATCTCATGTAATTCTTGTTGTAATAAAGTAAGGCTACTTTCACACTCACGTTTGGTGCGGATCCGTCATGGATCTGCACAGAAGCATCCGTTTAGATAACACAACCGTCTGCATCCGTTCAGAACGGATCCGTTTGTATTATCTTTAACATAGCCAAGACAGATCCATCCAGGGGCGGACTGGGAACTTTAAGTGGCCCTGGGAAAAAAAAACTAAAAGTGGCCCCAAGTTGTAGGCGGGTCCAGTGATAGGAGGCGGGGCAATACAAGTAGGCGGGACAGGAATAGCATGGTGCAGCACAAAATACCTCCCTAGCAAAACCAAATATCACAGTGCAGCAAAAAATACTGCCCTTTCCTTATACTGAGGGCAGTGATACGGCTGAATTCAGGAAAACGCCCGCAGCTGCTAGCCAAGTGCATAAGTACCTGAAGCTCTTAGCATTAAGTAATGCTGAGAGCATCAGATCATTATGCACCGTCCTAGACAGAGGCCATAAGGAGAGTTTGGGGTGCCCCCTGGGCATCTCCCTCCCCACAGTGAGTATTGACTTATTTCATACCATGAGGAGCCCTTCATAAAAAAAATTATTTAAAAAAACAAAAAAAATAGCCCCTTAACACCTTAAGGACTTGGCCATTTTTTGCAAATCTGACCAGTGTCATTTTAAGTGCTGATAACTTTAAAACGCTTTGATTTACCCAGGCCGTTCTGAGATAGTTTTTTCGTCACATATTGTACTTCATGACACTGCTAAAATTGGGTCAAAAAAGTTATTTTTTTGCATAAAAAATTACCAAATTTACCAAATATTTTGAAAAATTAGCAAATTTCAAAGTTTCAGTTTCTCTACTTCTGTAATACATATTAATACCCCCAAAAATTGTGATGACTTTACATTCCCCATATGTCTACTTCATGTTTGTATCATTTTGGGAATGATATTTTATTTTTTGGGGATGTTACATAGCTTTGAAGTTTAGAAGCAAATTTTGAAATTCTTCAGAAATTTTTCAAATCCCACTTTTTATGGACCAGTTCAGGTTTGAAGTCACTTTGTGAGGCTTACATAATAGAAACCATCAAAAAATGACCCCATTCTAGAAACTACACCCCTCAAGGTATTCAAAACTGTTTTTACAAACTTTGTTAACCTTTTAGGTCTTCCACAAGACTTCATGGCAAATGGACATAAAATTTAAGAATTTAGATTTTTTTAGAAAATTTTCCAATATAATAAATTTTTTCAAGAAAAAAACAAGGGTTAACTGCCAAACAAAACTCAATGTATGTTGCCCTGATTCTGTAGTTTGCAAAAACACCCCATATGTGGTCCTAAACTACTGTTTGGCCAAACGAGAGGACATAGAAAGAGGGGAACGCCATATGGGTTTTGGAAGGCAGATTTTGCAGGATTGGATTTGTTTATACCATGTCCCATTTAAAGCCCCCCTTGCACCCCTAGAATAGAAATTCCAAAAAAGTGACTCCATCTAAGAAAGTACACCCCTCAAGGTATTCAAAACTGGGTTTACAAACTTTGTTAACCCTTTATGTGTTCCACAAGAATTAATGGCAGATAGAGAAACAATTTTGGAATTTCTATTTTTTGGAAAGTTTTCCATTTTAACCCTTACATTTTTACTGGAAAAAATGGGTTAACAGCCAAACAAAATTAAAAATGGGTTGCCCTGATTCTGTAGTTTGCAGAAACACCCCATATGTGGTCGTAAACTACTATTTGGCTAAACGGCAGGACATAGAAGAAGGGGAACGCCATATGGTTTTTGGAAGGCAGATTTTGCTGGACTGGTTTATTTACACCATGTACCCTTTCAAGCCCCCTGATGCACCCCTAGAGTAGAAACTCCATAAAAGTGACCCCATCTAGGAAACTACGGGATAGGGTGGTTGTTGTTTTGGGACTATTTTAGGGTAAATATGATTTTTGGTTGCTCTATATTACACTTTTTTGAGGCAAGGTAACAAAAAATTTTAATTCTAAAATTGTTTCTACATTCGCTATTTAGTTTTGTGGAACACTTAAAGGGTTAACAAAGTTTGTAAAGTAACTTTTGAATACCTTGAGGGGTGTAGTTTCTTAGATGGGGTCACTTTTTTGGAGTTTCTAGTCTAAGCTATCTCAGGGGGGGCTTCTAATGGGACATGGTGTAAATAAACCAGTCCATCAAAATCTGCCTTCCAGAAACCATATGGAGTTCCCTTCGTTCTATGCCCTGCCGTGTGGCTATATAGCCATTTACGACCACATATGGGGTGTTTATGCAAACTACAGAATCAGGGCAATAAATATTTAGTTTTGTTTGGCTGTTAACCCTTGCTTTATTACCGGGGAAAAAAAGGAATCAAATGGAAATTTTGCCCAAAAATTGGTGTTTTGGCAACGTTTTTATTTTATATTTTTAACGCTGTTCATCCGAGGGGTTTGGTCAAATGTTATTTTTATAGGGTAGATTCTTACGGACGCGACGATACCTAATATGTCTACATTTTAAAATGTATTTAGATTTTACACTATATTATCATTTTAGGAACCCAAAAAATTATTTTAGTATCTCCATAGCCTGGGAGCTACAGTTTTTTTTTTTTGGGCGACTATCTAATGTAGGGGCTCATTTTTTGCGGGATGAGATGGCGGTTTAATTGGCTAATTGGGGGTGCATATCACATTTTGATCGCTCGCTATTACACTTTTTGTGATGTTAGGTGACAAAAAATTGCTTTATTTACACTTTTTTTTTTTTTTTTTTAACGCTGTTCATCCGGGGGGTTTGGGTTAAATGTTATTTTTAACCCCTTAAGGACCTAGGACGTACCGGTACGCCCTATTTCCCGAGTCCTTAAGGACCTAGGACGTACCGGTACGCCCTATTTCCCGAGTCCTTAAGGACCGAGGACGTACCGGTACGTCCTGACTTAAAATCGGAACTCCGGCGCCGCAGGGGTTAATCGGAACGGGATTTCGGCTGAAATCATTCAGCCGGCATCCCGTAACAATGCAGGGGGGGGTCATTTGACCCCCCCGTATCGGCGATCGCAGAAAACCGCAGGTCAATTCAGACCTGCGGTTTTCTGCGTTTCCGGTCCATTCGGGTGTCCTGTGACCCGATGAACCGGAAAAAGACTGCGATCGGTGGCGTAATTATACACCACCTATCGCAGTCCGAGGATTTGGAGAGGCGGTGCTGGCCCTGGTGCTGAATGCCGCTGTCCAGGGTGCTGATTGGTGCAGGGGAGAGAGGCGCGAGATTCAAACTTCCTGCGCTCCTCTCTCCCCTCCTCTTCCTGTCCAGCACCCTGACCGTGCAGCACCGTCCAGAACGAGCTCCTGTGTCCCCCTAATCGGCATCCATCACCCTCCTGCACCCATCGCCACCCAGGTAGGTTAGGGTCAGTGAGGGAGAGGCACCGTTAGGCAGGGAAAGAAGGGAAAAGTAAGTTAGAAAAAAAAAAAAAAAAGTACTTTTATTCCAAACTTCCAAACTTCCATCTAACCCTAACCCAGACCCCTCCTGCCACTTGCCCCCCCACCCACCCCCCACCAGCCACTTCCCCCCCCCCCCCACCTGCCTCCCCCCCCCCACCTACCCCCCACCAGCACCCCCCACCCCCCACTCACCACCACTTTTTTTTTTCTGCGTGCGCTGACTGGCCGGCACTTTTTAGCGTCCGTCCACTGTTAGCGCATCGCCCGCCCCACCACCCCACCGACCGCTGATCAGCGTTGTACCGCTGATCAGCAAGTTTTAACTTTTTTTTTTTCTAACACTTGCCCATTTTTTTGCCTGGACTTTTTAGTACGCGAACACCCGTTGCCCCCACACACACGCACATATAATAAAGTTTGCCACACACGCACACCTACACGCACACACACCCATGGCCCACCGGATGTTCTCGGCCGAGGAGGCATACGCCCAGATTGCCTCCGACTCTGAGAGCCCCAGTGAGGATGAGGATGACCCCACATTCCTTTTGTCATCCGCATCCTCCTCATCATCATCTGATGACGATGAGCCACCAAGGCGGCGGAGACGCCGCCAGGCGGAGCCAGGGGCCCCACATGCTAGGGATCCTGTGGCCCACCCTAGTACGAGCCGCCCTGGGGTTCGTACTGGTTTCCCGGCCCACCAAATAAGTCCACCGGAGCCCCCTGCCGATGAACTTAGCTGGTGTCCCCCAGTGGACTTTGAGCCTGAGATTCCGGATTTTGCTGGCAATCCTGGAATCCAGATTCCCACAGTGGGGTTTACTGAAATAGACTATTTTAGTTTTTTTTTCAGTAACTCACTGGTGAATTTGATGGTGGAGCAGACGAATCTGTACGCCCAACAGTTCGTCGCTCAAAACCCAGGCTCAGTTTTGGCTAGACCCGGTGGCTGGACGCCGGTCAGTGCAGCCGAAATGAGGACATTTTGGGGCCTCGTGCTGCATATGGGTCTAGTCCAAAAACCCAGTGTCAGGCAATACTGGAGTGGGGACATACTCTACCAGACCCCACTGTACAGTATGGTCATGATACGTCACCGGTTTGAGGCCATCCGGAAATGTCTGCATTATTCCGATAATGCAGCATGTCCCCCCCGAAGTGATCCTGCCTATGACCGGCTGTATAAGATACGGCCGGTCATCGATCACTTTGGGGCCACATTTCAGCAGGCCTACGTACCTGGAAGGGAGGTCGCGGTTGATGAGTCTCTCGTTGCGTTCAAGGGGAGACTCAGTTTCCGCCAATACATTCCCACAAAGCGGGCGAGGTATGGCGTGAAGCTATACAAAATTTGTGAGAGTGCCTCAGGGTACACTTACAAATTTCGTGTGTACGAGGGGCGAGATTCCCGTATTGAACCCCCAGAATGTCCCCCCACTCTGGGTGTTAGCGGGAAACTCGTGTGGGACCTTATGTACCCACTGCTGGATAATGGTTACCACTTGTACGTGGATAACTTTTATACCAGCATTCCCTTGTTCAGGTCCCTTGCCGCCAGATCCACGTTCGCTTGTGGGACCGTGCGGAAAAATCAACGCGGCCTCCCTGCCTACCCCCTCCAGGTACCTATCCCCAGGGGTGAGACCCGTGCCCTTACCAGTGGAAACCTGTTGCTGGTCAGGTATAAGGACAAGAGGGATGTCCTTATGCTGTCCACAATCCACGGTAACGGCACCACCCCTGTCCCTGTGCGAGGTACCGCGGCAACGGTCCTCAAGCCCGATTGTATCGTCGACTACAATCGGTATATGGGAGGAGTTGATCTCTCTGATCAAGTCCTCACGCCATATAACGCCATGCGCAAAACCCGGGCATGGTACAAAAAAGTTGCGGTCTACTTGGTACAGGTTGCCATGTACAACTCTTTTGTACTATCCCGAAGCGCTGGCAGCACAGGGACATTCCTCCAGTTCTATGAGGCAGTCCTCAAAGACCTGATCTTTTCGGACCGGGAAAGAGCAGGCCGGAGTACCTCGGGAATTGGAGGCGCCCGGATCGTCCCTGGCCAACACTTTCCAGGTGTGGTCCCCCATACTGGAAAGAAGGGACGAACCCAAAAAAAGTGCAGAGTGTGTCACAAGAGGGGGATACGGAAGGACACCACTACTCAATGTGACACTTGCCCCGATCATCCGGGCCTCTGCATTATCAATTGCTTCAGGGAGTATCACACTTCCATGGAGTACTAAATTTTTATAATCCTCAACAGTCCACTAGAGAACATAAAACACTATGGCTCTCAGACTTTGGAGACACGGAAACAATTTTTCTTTCCCCAAAAAATATTAGTTTTAGAGCAGGCATCCTCAAACTGCGGCCCTCCAGATGTTGTAAAACTATAACTCCCAGCATGCCCAGACAACCTACAGCCATCAGCAGGGCATGGTGGGAATTGTAGTTTTACAATATCTGGAGGGCCGCAGTTTTAGGATGCCTGCTTAGTGTCTCCAAAGTCTGAGAGCCATACATATTGGGCATCGTCGCGTGCGTAAAAGTCGTCGCTATAAAAATAACTTTTGACCAAACGCCTCGGATGAACGGTGTTAAAAATATAAAATAAAAACTGTGCCAAAACACCAATTTTTGGGCAAAATTTCAATTTGAATCCATTTTGCCGGTAATAAAGCAAGGGTTAACAGCCAAACAAAACTAAATATTTATTGCCCCGATTCTGTAGTTTGCAGAAACACCCCATATGTGGTCGTAAATGGCTATATAGCCGCACGGCAGGGCATAGAACGAAGGGAACTCCATATGGTTTCTGGAAGGCAGATTTTGATGGACAGTTTTTTTTTTGACACCATGTCCCATTAGAAGCCCCCCCTGATGTAGCCTAGACTAGAAACTCCAAAAAAGTGACCCCATCTAAGAAACTACACCCCTCAAGGTATTCAAAAGTTACTTTACAAACTATGTTAACCCTTTAGGTGTTCCACAAAACCAAATAGTGAATGTAGAAACAATTTTAGAATTACATTTTTTTGTTACATTGCCTCAAAAAAGACTAATATAGAGCAACCAAAAATCAAATTTACCCCAAAAATAGTCCCAAAACAACAACCACCTTATCCCGTAGTTTCCTAGATGGGGTCACTTTTATGGAGTTTCTACTCTAGGGGTGCATCAGGGGGCTTGAAAGGGTACATGGTGTCAATAAACCAGTCCAGCAAAATCTGCCTTCCAAAAATGACGTTCCCCTTCTTCTATGTCCTGCCGTTTAGCCAAATAGTAGTTTACGACCACATATGGGGTGTTTTTGCAAACTACAGAATCAGGGCAACCCATTTTGAGTGTTGTTTGGCAGTTAACCCTTGTTTTACTCCTGGAAAAAATTGATTATATTGGAAAATTTTCCAAAAAATAGAAATTTCAAAATTGTTTCTCCATCTGCCATTAACTCTTGTGGAACACCTAAAGGGTTAACAAAGTTTGTAAACCCAGTTTTGAATACCTTGAGGGGTGTACTTTCTTAGATGGAGTCACTTTTTTGAAATTTCTATTCTAGGGGTGCAACAGGGGGCTTCAAATGGGACATGGTATAAACAAAACCAGTCCTACCAAATCTGCCTTCCAAAACCCATATGGTGTTCCCCTCCTTCTATGTGCTACCGTTCGGCCAAACAGTAGTTTACGACCACATATGGGGTGTTTTTGCAAACTACAGAATCAGGGCAACCCATTTTGAGTGTTGTTTGGCAGTTAACCCTTGTTTTACTCCTGGAAAAAATTGATTATATTGGAAAATTTTCCAAAAAATAGAAATTTCAAAATTGTTTCTCCATCTGCCATTAACTCTTGTGGAACACCTAAAGGGTTAACAAAGTTTGTAAACCCAGTTTTGAATACCTTGAGGGGTGTACTTTCTTAGATGGAGTCACTTTTTTGAAATTTCTATTCTAGGGGTGCAACAGGGGGCTTCAAATGGGACATGGTATAAACAAAACCAGTCCTACCAAATCTGCCTTCCAAAACCCATATGGTGTTCCCCTCCTTCTATGTGCTACCGTTCGGCCAAACAGTAGTTTACGACCACATATGGGGTGTTTTTGCAAACTACAGAATCAGGGCAACCCATTTTGAGTGTTGTTTGGCAGTTAACCCTTGTTTTACTCCTGGAAAAAATTGATTATATTGGAAAATTTTCCAAAAAATAGAAATTTCAAAATTGTTTCTCCATCTGCCATTAACTCTTGTGGAACACCTAAAGGGTTAACAAAGTTTGTAAACCCAGTTTTGAATACCTTGAGGGGTGTACTTTCTTAGATGGAGTCACTTTTTTGAAATTTCTATTCTAGGGGTGCAACAGGGGGCTTCAAATGGGACATGGTATAAACAAAACCAGTCCTGCCAAATCTGCCTTCCAAAACCCATATGGTGTTCCCCTCCTTCTATGTGCTACCGTTCGGCCAAACAGTAGTTTACGACCACATATGGGGTGTTTTTGCAAACTACAGAATCAGGGCAACCCATTTTGAGTGTTGTTTGGCAGTTAACCCTTGTTTTACTCCTGGAAAAAATTGATTATATTGGAAAATTTTCCAAAAAATAGAAATTTCAAAATTGTTTCTCCATCTGCCATTAACTCTTGTGGAACACCTAAAGGGTTAACAAAGTTTGTAAACCCAGTTTTGAATACCTTGAGGGGTGTACTTTCTTAGATGGAGTCACTTTTTTGAAATTTCTATTCTAGGGGTGCAACAGGGGGCTTCAAATGGGACATGGTATAAACAAAACCAGTCCTGCCAAATCTGCCTTCCAAAACCCATATGGTGTTCCCCTCCTTCTATGTGCTACCGTTCGGCCAAACAGTAGTTTACGACCACATATGGGGTGTTTTTGCAAACTACAGAATCAGGGCAACCCATTTTGAGTGTTGTTTGGCAGTTAACCCTTGTTTTACTCCTGGAAAAAATTGATTATATTGGAAAATTTTCCAAAAAATAGAAATTTCAAAATTGTTTCTCCATCTGCCATTAACTCTTGTGGAACACCTAAAGGGTTAACAAAGTTTGTAAACCCAGTTTTGAATACCTTGAGGGGTGTACTTTCTTAGATGGAGTCACTTTTTTGAAATTTCTATTCTAGGGGTGCAACAGGGGGCTTCAAATGGGACATGGTATAAACAAAACCAGTCCTGCCAAATCTGCCTTCCAAAACCCATATGGTGTTCCCCTCCTTCTATGTGCTACCGTTCGGCCAAACAGTAGTTTACGACCACATATGGGGTGTTTTTGCAAACTACAGAATCAGGGCAACCCATTTTGAGTGTTGTTTGGCAGTTAACCCTTGTTTTACTCCTGGAAAAAATTGATTATATTGGAAAATTTTCCAAAAAATAGAAATTTCAAAATTGTTTCTCCATCTGCCATTAACTCTTGTGGAACACCTAAAGGGTTAACAAAGTTTGTAAACCCAGTTTTGAATACCTTGAGGGGTGTACTTTCTTAGATGGAGTCACTTTTTTGAAATTTCTATTCTAGGGGTGCAACAGGGGGCTTCAAATGGGACATGGTATAAACAAAACCAGTCCTGCCAAATCTGCCTTCCAAAACCCATATGGTGTTCCCCTCCTTCTATGTGCTACCGTTCGGCCAAACAGTAGTTTACGACCACATATGGGGTGTTTTTGCAAACTACAGAATCAGGGCAACCCATTTTGAGTGTTGTTTGGCAGTTAACCCTTGTTTTACTCCTGGAAAAAATTGATTATATTGGAAAATTTTCCAAAAAATATAAATTTCAAAATTGTTTCTCCATCTGCCATTAACTCTTGTGGAACACCTAAAGGGTTAACAAAGTTTGAAAAAACAGTTTTGAATACCTTGAGGGGTGTAGTTTCTAGAATGGGGTCATTTTTGGGAGGTTTCTATTATCTAAGCCTCACAATATGACTTCAAACCTGAACTGGTCCATAAAAAGTGGGATTTTGAAGATTTCTGAAAATTTCAAAATTTGCTTCTAAACTTCTAAGCCTTGTAACATCCCCAAAAAATAAAATATCATTCCCAAAACAATTCAAGCATGAAGTAGACATATGGGGAATGTAAAGTCATCACAATTTTTGGGGGTATTACTATGTATTACAGAGGTAGAGAAACTGAAAATTTGAAATTTGCTAATTTTTCAAAATTTACGGTAAAAATTGTATTTTTTTATGCAAAAAAATTAACTTTTTTGACCCAATTTTAGCAGTGTCATGAAGTACAATATGTGACGAAAAAACAATCTCAGAACGGCCTGGGTAAGTCAAAGCGTTTTAAAGTTATGAGCACTTAAAGTGACACTGGTCAGATTTGCAAAAAATGGCCTGGTCCTTAAGGTGAAAATGAGCCTGGTCCTTAAGGTGAAAATGAGCCCGGTCCTTAAGGGGTTAAAGAGACGATTTTTACGGACGCGACGATGCCCAATATGTATGGCTCTCAGACTTTGGAGACACTAAGCAGGCATCCTCAAACTGTGGCCCTCCAGATGTTGTAAAACTACAATTGCCACCATGCCCTGCTGATGGCTGTAGGTTGTCTGGGCATGCTGGGAGTTATAGTTTTACAACATCTGGAGGGCTGCAGTTTGAGGATGCCTGCACTAAAACTAATATTTTTTTGGGGAAAAAAAAATTGTTTCCGTGTCTCCAAAGTCTGAGAGCCATAGTTTTTTATGTTCTCTAGGGGACTGTTGTGGATTATAAAAATTTTGTACTCCATGGAAGTTTGATACTCCCTGAAGCAATCGATAATGCAGAGGCCCGGATGATCGGGGCAAGTGTCACATTGAGTGGTGGTGTCCTTCCGTATCCCACTCTTGTGACACTGTCACAGCCACTATCTCTGGCTGTGACCTTCCGTTCTTGCTTATTCGGCGCTCTTCGCTGAAGTTCTGTTCCTGTGTATTATTTGTGGTTCTGTATGGGTTAACTCCCCTGTGTTCCTATTAGGAGTTAATCCTCTGTCTGCTCCATGGGTGTGGTCTCTCTGCTGCACCCATGGAACCTGTATATAAGGCTGAGGTTTCCTCAGTTCTGGGTCAGCTCTCCTGGTGTGTGTTGTCTTGTCCTGCTCCTGGTTTGTACTTTCTCTCCCATGCTGCTGACCCATGGGATCCGTGTCTGTCTGCCTGTGCTCTGTGGGTTTCCCTACTTGTTCATTTGCGTCCTTTTTCCTGTCTTTCTGTTCTGCCAGTTATGTTTTAGTTACTTTGTGTTTATTCTGATGTCTGTGTTCAGCAAGCCTTTGCAGCAGAGTGGCATGACAAGGCCATGCAGTTTACTACTGGTGGAGCAAGTCCTTCTCTGCTCATTGCCACTCCTGCTCCCTTGCATGAACTCCTGCTTGTGTTATTATTTGCCCTGTTTTGTATTTACCTGTCTGTTATGTTTGCCTATGTGCCGTCGGTACCTTCTGGTACCTGTTGTCCATTCGCTCCTGCTGTCACTGTCTAGGTCACGCTCCAGAGTGGACCCTGGCAACTTCCTGCGGCTAAGTCTAACCCTACCATCTAGGGCTCTAGTGAAAACCAGGAGTTGCTTAGTTACACCCCTCTGGAGTATTACTAGACAGTGGCGCAGTGGGGGTTTTCTCCCACTGTGCTGATGGTACATAGAGCTCATGTTTTATCTGTGCTGCTTTCCATGTTTCTGTTTGTGCAATAAACTCTTGTGTCTGTACCTGATTTCCGTTTATTGCTTGACGACGTGGTGGTCTCTCCTGGGACCTCCAACTCGTGACAGACACACTCTGCATCTTTTTTGGGTTCGTCCCTTCTTTCCAGTATGGGGGACCACACCTGGAAAATGTTGGCCAGGGACGATCCTGGCGCCTCCAATTCCCAAGGTACTCTGGCCTGCTCTTTCCCGGTCTGAAAAAATAAGGTCCTTGAGGACTGCCTCATAGAATTGGAGGAATGTCCCTGTGTTTCCAGCGCTTCGGGATAGCACAAAAGAGTTGTACAAGGCAACCTGTACCAAGTAGACCGCAACTTTTTTGTACCATGCCTGGGTTTTGCGCATGGCATTATATGGCTTGAGGACTTGATCAGAGAGATCAACTCCTCCCATATACCGATTGTAGTTGACGATACAATCGGGCTTGAGGACCGTTGCCGCGGTACCTTTTCACAGAGACGGGGGTGGTGCTGTTACCGTGGATTGTGGACAGTACAAAGACATCCCTCTTATCCTTATACCTGACCAGCAACAGGTTTCCACTAGTAAGGGCACGGGTCTCACCCCTGGGGATAGGTACCTGGAGGGGGTGGGCTGGGAGGCCGCGCTGATTTTTCCACACGGTCCCACAAGCGAACATGGATCTGGCGGCAAGGGACCTGAACAAGGGAATGCTAGTATAAAAGTTATCCACGTAAAGGGGACATTCTGGGGGTTGAATACGGGAATCTCGCCCCTCGTACACATGAAATTTGTAAGTGTACCCTGAGGTACTCTCACAAATTTTGTATAGCTTCACACCATACCTCGTCCGCTTAGTGGGAATGTATTGGCGGAAACTGAGTCTCCCCTTGAACGCAACGAGAGACTCATCAACCGCGACCTCCCTTCCAGGTACGTAGGCCTGCTCAAATTTGGCCCCGAAGTGATCGATGACCGGCCGTATCTTATACAGGCGGTTATGGGCAGGATCACCTCGGGGGGGACATGCTGCATTATCTGAATAATGCAGACATTTCCGGATGGCCTCAAACCAGGAGCGTGTCATGGCCATACTGTAGACTGGGGTCTGGTAGAGGACGTCCCCACTCCAGTATTGCCTGACACTGGGTTTTTGCACTAGACCCATGAGCAGCACGAGGCCCCAAAATGTCCTCATCTCGGCTGCACTGACAGGCGTCCAGCCACCGGGTCTAGCCAAAAATGAGACCGGGTGCTGAGCAACGAACTGTTGGGCGTACAGGTTCGTCTGCTCCACCATCAGATTCACAAATGGGCTACTGAAAAAAATAAAATAAAAAATAAGTCCATTTCAGTAAACCCCACTGTGGGAATCTGGATTCCTGGATTGCCAACAAAATCCAGAATCTCTGGCTCAAAGTCCACTGGGGGACACCAGCTAAGTTCATTGGCAGGGGGCTCTGGTGGGCTTATTTGGTGGGCCGGGAAACCAGTACGAACCCCAGGGCGGCTCGTACTAGGGTGGGCCACAGGATCCCTAGCATGTGGGGCCCCTGGCTCTGCCTGGCGACGTCTCCGCCGCCTTGTGGGCTCATCGCCATCAGATGATGATGAGGAGGATGCGGATGACAAGAGGAACGTGGGGTCATCCTCATCCTCACTGGGGCTCTGGGAGTAGGAGGCAATCTGGGCGTATGCCTCCTCCACCGAGAACATCCGGCGGGCCATGGGTATGTGTGTGTGCGTGTGTATGTGCGTGTAAACCTTTATTGTATGTGTGTGTGTGGGGGCACGGGTGTTCGCGTACTAAAAAGTCCCCCCAAAAAAAAGGTTCAAACTTGCTGATTAGCGGTACAACGCTGATCAGCGGTGGGGCGGTCGATGCGCTAACAGTGGCCGGACGCTAAGAGTGCCGCCGGCCAGTCAGTGCACGCAAAAAAAAAAAGTGGTGGGGGGGGGGCGCAAGTCGCAAGTTTTAGTTTTTTGTTCCTAACTAACCTTTCCCTTCTATCCCTGCCTAACGGTGCCTCTCCCTCACTGACCCTAACCTACCTGGAGGGCGATAGGTGCAGGAGGGTGATGGATGCCAATTAGGGGGGACTCAGGAGCGAGGTGAGGACAGTGCTGCAGGGTGCTCGTGCAGAACAGGAAGAGGAGGGGAGAGAGGAGCGCAGGAAGTTTGAATCTCGCGCCTCTCTCCCCTGCACCAATCAGCACCCTGGACAGCGGCCATCAGCACGATGGCCAGCACCGCCTCTTCAAATCTTCGTACTGCGATTGGTGGTGTGTAATGACGCCACCGATCACAGTCTTTTTCCGGTTCATCGGAGACCCGAATGGACCAGAAACGCAGCAAACCGCCGGTCTGAATTGACCTGCGGTTTTCTGCGATTGCCGATACGGGGGGGTCACATGACCCCTGGCGTTGTGACAGGATGCCAGATGAATGATTTCAGCCGGCATCCTGTACAGATTAACCCCCGCTGCGCCGCAATCGTATTTTAAAGCCATGACGTACCGGTACGTCATGGGTCCTTAAGGACTCGGGAAACATGCCGTATCGGTACATCATGCGTCCCTAAGGGGTTAAAAGTGATGGCATATTGCTAGGATATGCCATGGCCTTATCACTGGTCTGACCTCTATGGGTATGTTCACAGGAGGGATTTTGAAAATCTGCCTCCAAAAATTGCGGAATCAATGCCCATTTTAAAAATGGGCTTTTTAAGGCGTGTTTTTATTACACTTTTTGGAGATGCATTTTCTAACTTGTGGTTTTGCTAAAAAGCACGCAAAGAAAAATGAGCGGATAGGAGATTCAGTGTGCATTCTGCACCAATATAGGGCACGCTGTTTCTTTTTTCCAGTGCGGTACCAACCACCCCGGGAAAAAAAAATTAAAAAAAGGGCTGCTTCCTATTGAAGCGAATGAGAGGCTGCTTGAAGTCTTCTATTGGTGCCGATTCTAAGGTGGAAAACGAACCAAAAACTGTGTGTGAATGGGCCCTATGACTCCCCCTGATCCTGAGAAGGGGATTCAGAGCTGCAGCTTGCATCCCTTTCTTCCCAGAATTCCAGAGGAGCATGTATGGCCTATAAGTCTCCTCACGACGATTAATGGGGTTGTCTGGGTTCAGCGCTAAACCCGGACATATCCCTATCTTCACCCCTCCGGCCCCCCTGACATGAGAATCTGAGCTTTTTTGTTTACATTTGCACACTGCTAGGCGGAGGCTCCCGCCCAGCAGTGGTCCCAATGACGTCACCGACACTGATGGACAGGCTTTAGTGCTACCCTAGCCATTGTACAAGCTAGTACAGCACTAAAGCCCGCCCATTAGTGCCGGTGACGTCACTGGGCTCACTGCTAGGCAGAAGCCTCCGCCTAGCTTTCCCCATGGAGAGCCTGGTATGTCACCAGATGTCCAGAAAAAGCTGAATCACGCAGGGCAAAAGAGAGCATCTGAATATCAAATGCGCCGATGCTCATATCAGGAAGAAAGGGGGGGGGGGGGGTTTAGATGGGGATAGAGCTGAACCAGGACAACCCCTTTAAGGTGCTCTCTCGTCAAGGAGAGAAAGTAACTCCCAAATTCTGACCTCCCATTACACATGCCAGAGCAGTAAAGACAAGCATGCAGTTATAAGGTGAGATTCACACATCAGTATTATTCGCAAGTGTTACAGCCCAACAGCGGGTGCAACCGGCCCAAACTTAGAGCATCATAGGGATCTCTGATTATGTGAGTTCGGGTCAGTTAAACCCACAGTCAGGCAGTGACATATGCACACAACCCTATGTGTTTTGCTGTCCACAAAACACGGATCACGGCCGTACGCATGCTGCCATTTTCTTTCTCACTTCAATAGAAATGTTATATCCTTGTGCACAAAATGGACAAGAAAAGCACATGTTTTATCTTTTTAGCGGGGCCACAGAACTTCGGACAAGAATAGGACATGTTTTATCTTTTTAGGGGGGCCACAGATCGGATGAGGACAGCAGGATACTCCCAAATAAACAAAAGGATCAAGCATATTGAATTCTTACATGTCTGATACTCCTACATCGGCCATCAAATACACATTAGATCGCTGGGGGAATATAAGGTATATGGGCAGTTTTAGCCTCAGTTCCAACAGCAATCCTAAAGCACAGCTACTAATCCACAAAATAAATATGAAAAAAAAAAACAGAAAAGAAAAAAAAGAGAAGAACAGATGGGAATGTAAGCCGACCTGATGCTCAGTGCATTACACACATCTCCCAACTGTCTGGACTGTGAAAGGGGGACACTTATGCTTCATTGCGTGAAAGTCCATTTTTCCTGCGTATTAATACAATTTGATATTTTTCTTTTACACAATAGAGCAATATTTATCAGCATAGAGAAATTTCTAAAATCCAAATTGCATCAAATAATGAAATATACAAGATGTAAGGTGTAATATACAGAAAGAACCAGACAAACACTTTCTTCATCAGTATTGTAAATGTAATAATACAAATCTATCCCTAAGAGGGACATTTCAGGAGGAAAGAGGGACTTGGGTCAAAAATAGGGACTGTCTGTCCAAAAGAGGGCCACCTGGGAGGTCTGTTACATAGAAGGGCAGCAGTATTACTATGACCACCTTAGGCCTCTTTCACACTTGCGTTGTCCGGATCCGGCGTGTACTCCACTTGCCGGAATTACACTCCGGATCCGGAAAAACGCAAGTGTACTGAAAGCATTTGAAGACGGAACCGTCTTCCAAATGCGTTCAGTGTTACTATGGCACCCAGGACGCTATTAAAGTCCTGGTTGCCATAGTAGTAGTGGGGAGCGGGGGAGCGGTATACTTACAGTCCGTGCGGCTCCCGGGGCGCTCCAGAATGACGTCAGAGCGCCCCATGCGCATGGATGACGTGATCCATGTGATCACATGATCCATGAGCTTGGGGCGCCCTGACGTCACTCTGGAGCGCCCGGGGAGCCGCACGGACGGTAAGTACACTGCTCCCCGCTCCCCACTACACTTTACCATGGCTGCCAGGACTTTAGCGTCCCGGCAGCCATGGTAACCACTCTGAAAAAGCTAAATGTCGGATGCGGCAATGCGCCGAAACGACGTTTAGCTTAAGGCCGGATCCGGATCAATGCCTTTCAATGGGCATTAATTCCGGATCCGGCCTTGCGGCAAGTGTTCCGGATTTTTGGCCGGAGCAAAAAGCGCAGCATGCTGCGGTATTTTCTCCGGCCAAAAAACGTTCCGTTCCGGAACTGAAGACATCCTGATGCATCCTGAACGGATTTCTCTCCATTCAGAATGCATTAGGATAATCCTGATCAGGATTCTTCCGGCATAGAGCCCCGACGACGGAACTCTATGCCGGAACACAACAACGCAGGTGTGAAAGAGTCCTTATCCATGTTTTGACAATGTGCCCAGCGTGTGAGGCTGCCTCCTGTGACCTTCCTCCTGCACACTGCCCTCTCTACCAGGAGGTGCCCACCTCTCAGCACACAACACCTCCCATCTCCCATAACGGAGCAGCTATTAACTATTCACATACCACTGCCCTGTCACCCTTCACACAGCACGCACATTCACCTCTCGCCGGCTTGATGACACGACCGATCCATGAAGAGGGCACTGGCTATTTGTTCAGTCCCACTAGCTCAACCATCATCCTACCCCCAACCCCACATCCTAACCAAGAAATAAACACACCACACCACTGCTTGGATTTAATCGGCCACAGCAGCCGTTTATTGAATACATACAAAATAAATAACATAAGTTAACCCCTGACGAGGGAGGTCCTAGAAGCCCCAATAACTCCATAAACACTGGAACACCTGCGTCTCCATCTTGCCCCCAGCCGTTGAACCCAGCTCGGAGGCAGCAACTGATGGAACGCGTAATTAGTTCCTACCAGCTCCTCAATGAGAGTCCAGCCCCTCCCGCGGGGCCCTCCCATCCTCAGGTACCACCATATTCCTCCACTTCAAGGACCTCCCCCGCCTCCACGACTGCCGCGACATATAACACAACAACGCTCTCCTCATTCCACCTCCACTAGGGTCGGGTGGGTGGGCGTTTGTCTCCCCTGGCCGCACTGACCTCACTTCCGCCTCCTTCCTCAGTCACTGCTCCGGCCACGCCCCCCGCCGTCCTGGCAACTCCCGCCTTACCTCTTACACCGCCCCCACAAACATCTTAACCCTTTCCTCACCAGTCCTTCACCGCCCGGCCTCTTCATGCGCGTCCTCCCCCACCGCTGCGCTCCAGTCCGGCCTGACTGGAAGTGAAAACCAAAAGCAGCGGCTTCACATTGGTAAGGTGCACCTGTGATGTCTTCCGGCGGAAACGATCCTCACGACTTTCGGTTCCGCCTCACAATCCACCTGGCTGAACGATAACCCTGGCCTATGTTAGAGACTGCGCAGCCATAGGACGAGGCTAAAAGTAATATTATGTGGCCGAAAAGTGCAGGCACATCTTAAAGCGGCCCCAGGGCCGGCGGCCAATTGGAAAATTTCCCGGAATCCCGGTAGGCCAGTCCCGGTAGGCCATTCACTTGAATGGGTCCGCTATTCCGGAGATGTGAAACGGAGTCACGGAACAGAATACCGGAAGCACACAGAGTGCTTCTGTGGTGTTTCTTTTCGTGGTTCCGCACTGCAAAAAAAAAAAACATGACGTCATATTTTTTTGCTGTGCGGACATACCACGGACCCATTCAAGTTGAATCTGTCTGGCCCGCTGCACGGATGTTGCCCGTGCATTGGGGACCGCAATTCCTATCTGTCCTATCTTTTTGCGGAATGGCCGGATCGCGGACCCATTTAAGTGAATGGGTCCGCGATCCGATACGGCTGCCCCACGAACTGTGTTAGTTCATTGCGGCCTGCATTTTGCATCATGCACACGGCCTAATACTGAGGCCTCTTTCCCACGTACGTGTGCGCCCCGTGGTCGTGCTGCGGCCCGGGCCGCAATGCACGAACACAGTCTGTGGGGCAGCCGCATCAGATTGCGGACCCATTCATTTGAATGGGTCCGCGATCCGGCCGTTCCGCAAAAAGATAGAACATGTCCTATCTTTTTTCGGAACGGAAGTACGGGACTAAACACCAAGGAAGCACTCCGTAGTGCTTCCGTAGGGTTCCGTTCCGTGGTTCCGTTCCAAACCATTCCGCATCTCTGGATTTGCGAACCCATTGAAGTGAATTGGGAAAGAGGCCTGATTGGAATCACCATACTATTCTTGGATGCTGTTCACACTAGCAATGGTTAGAAGTCAGTAATTACACCATGTTCGATGTATTTTTGCAACAAATGCTCCACAATTATCCTTAGATGTTGTTCGCACTAGCAATGGTTGGATAGTCAGTAATTACACCATGTCTCATACATGCTTGCAATAAATATTCCACAATTATCCTTGGATATTATTTACACTGGCAATGGTCAAAAGTCAGTGATTACACACGCCCCATACATTCTTACAGTGAATACTCCACGATTACCCTTGGATGTTGTTCACACTAAGGCCTCTTTCACACTACAGTATGTCCATTTCAGTGTTTTGCGTTCCGTTTTTCACGGATCCGTTTTTCCGTTTTTTTGTTTCCGTTGTGTTTCCGTTTTGGTTCCGTTTTTCCGTTCCGTTTTTCCGTATGGCATATACAGTATACAGTAATTACATAGAGAAAATTGGGCTGGGCATAACATTTTCAATAGATGGTTCAGCAAAAAACGGAACGGAAACGGAAGACATACGGATGCATTTCCGTATGTGTTCCGTTTTTTTTGTGGACCCATTGACTTTAATGGAACCACGGAACGTGATTTGCGGCCAAATATAGGACATGTTCTATCTTTCAACGGAACGGAAAAACGGAAACGGAATGCATACGGAACACATTCCGTTTTTTTTGCGGAACCATTGAAATGAATGGTTCCGTATACGGACCGTATACGGACCGCAAAAAACGGACCGCAAAACGAAAAAAAAAAAAAAACGGTAGTGTGAAAGAGGCCTAAGACTGGTTAGATGTCAGTAATTGCAGTATGCCCCATACATGCTTACAGTGAATACTCCGCAGTTATTCTTGGGTACTGTTCACACTAGCAATGGTTGTATGTCAATAATGACACCATACCCCCATGCATTTTTGAGACAAATACTTCATAATTGTCCTTGGATGTTATTCACATTAGCAGTGGATGGATCTCAATAATTACACCATACCACACACATTCTTGCAGAAACTAATCCACAATTATCCTTGGGTGTTATTCACACTATCAATGGTTGGACATCAATAATTACACCATGCCCCATTCGTTTTTGCAACAGACTCTCCACAATTATCCTTGGATGTTGTCCACATTAGCAGTAGTTCGATATCAGCGATTGCACAACACTCCACACAAGTTTGCAGCAAATACTCCACAATTATCCTTAGATGTTGTTCACACCAGGAATAGCTAGATGTCAATAATTACACCGTGCCTCATACACTTTTTTACAAAAAATAGAAAGAACCGCTGCCACAGCACAGAACAAACTATATGTAAAGAATTATTCAGATTAATAATGATACATTATCTCGCGTTTCATATTTAGTCCGTTTGGGGCCATCGTATTACATTGGAAGATCCAAAACGCCTCCCTATTATGTAACAAATCCATTTAATCACCTCCTCTGAAAGTTTTTTTTATTTTCTCCATGCCGATTACCTTCAGCCCCATTAATGAACCTTTATGTATCTGTAAAAAATTTCTAGATACATTTGATATATTCTGATTCATTTGGTGACATCATTGAGATGTTCTAAAATACGAGTTTTTAATTGATGTGAAGTACAGCCTACGTATTGAAGAATAAGCCGTGGTTTTTGTTTGGGTTGTGTTATTTCCAACTAATTATTCTTGTTTGTATTTTTGTTAATGAGAGTGGTACGATTTTTTTTTAGAAACTACGTGTCTAGCATGATATAGAGACAAATTGGTATAACCGCGCATTTTTAACCTCTGTGTGAGCATGCCTGCTTCTTTCTCATATTGCACGGGGTCAGTTCAATTACGTTTGACACGTGTTAGTTTACCTATGGAAATTGCTTTGATGGTATGTTTTGGGTGTGAACTGGCAGCATGCAAAATTGTAAAAACTGTTGCTTTAATGCAATAAGTGCGACATCATAGGGAATTGATGTGTAAAGTGATGTAACATCACATGTTAACCAAGATAACTCTCTATTCCATGATAAAATCGGAGAAACTACGTAACACATCTCTACTATCTTGTAGGAAACCCGGTAGTCCGCTTACCAATGGTTAAAGCAGGGAATCTACCCACCCCCCCAATCTTTCACACACTGCCCCTTTACCAGATTGGTCTCATCAGAGGATTTGTTTTATACATTTATGAACCTTGGGCGGTGCGTAAAGTATTGGGATGGTCGGGTATTCCACACAAATGAATTCTGCCTGTTAATCAGTAATTACCCCTAAGGCTACCCCTCCAACACAAAGTGACGAACCTTCTGCTGAATCTCAGTTGTTGGATTGTGATCAATTTTGCGATATGAGAGTGTCATTTAACATTAAGTTAATTGTAGTGTTCCAAGTCCATCACCACCACTGTACCTCCCTTGGCCGCCATTTTAATAGCAATACCCAAATTTCTGTTTTTACAAGTCTAAGTGAGCAGTAAAGGGTTAAATGCAAGGAGTGGCTGACATTATAATCACCTGTGTGATAATGAAAACCCTAACCTGGTTGGTGCAGTTTATTGCTTCCTAGGTATATAGGAGCATCATACTTGCATTTACCCCATACCATGGATAAAGATCGTATAGATCAAAACGCGTTAGTAGTGTCACCATCTTCTATGTTAAGAAACTGCATTCTTTTACATTTATGAAATAAAGACTGAAGATTTTTATTTATCTCGGTGCTGGACATCTCTTACTACTTTTCTGTGCTTTTCTTTCCGTTTAAAAAAACGGATCTCAGACGGAAATGCTCAAACGGATGACAACTGATACAACAGGATCCGTTTTTTTTACTGGATCCTGTAAAAAAAAAAAAAAGGATCTGTTGCAATCTTATGCATAACTGATGGAACAGGATCCATTTTTTACAGGATCTTTTATTTTCTCTAGCTCTTCTTCTGACGAATCAGAAGAACGGAAAGCTAAATGGTGATATGAACTCTGCCTAAGGCCTCCTGCACACAAATGTTTTTTTTTTCCTATTTACGTTCCGTTTTTTGCGTCAGATGTTCCGTTCCACAAAAAACTGAATGCACACGGATGTCATCCGTATTTATTGCAGATCCATTTTTTGTGGACCACAAAATACTGAAAAAGCCATACGGTCGTGTGAAGGAGGCCTAAGTACAACATATAGGCCACTATCAGATTAATAGCTGATTAGGCTGATTCTCTATTTGCTTTATGTGCCCACTCCCTGGGGCAACTGGGTTGAAACAATACATATATCACCTGGTGAGGGAGGCTAAAAGTAAGCTGATTGTTAGGCCTCTTGCACTTGACCGTATGGCTTTTTCAGTATTTTGCGGTCTGCAAAATACAGATTCGCAAAAAATACGGATGATGTCCGTATGCATTTAGTTTTTTGCGGAACGGAACAGCTGGCCCCTGTTAGAACAGTACTATCCTCGTCCGTTATGCGGACATTAATAGGACATGGTGTATCTTTGAACGGAAATACGTAAATGGATGGTATACGGAGTACCTTCCGGTTTTTTTTGCAGATCCATTGAAATGAATGGTTCCTAACCTGGTTGGTGCAGTTTTCTGCTTCCCAGGTATATAGGAGCATCATACTTGCATTTACCCCATACCATGATTAAGATCATATAGCTCAAAACGCGTTAGAAGTGTCACCATCTTCTATGTGAAGAAACTGCATTCTTTTACATTTATGAAATAAAGACTGAAGATTTTTATTTATCTCGGTGCTGGACATCTCTTACTACTTTTCTGGATCTGTACGGACTGGACCGGGTCCTTGCACGAGACACCATATGTGGAGGTGCTGGCTTACTCTTCTAATCGTTATAAACAAAAGTACTGCATGCAGGACTTTTTTTCCCCCATCTAAAAAACGGATCTCAGACGAAAATGACTCAAACGGATGACAACTGATGCAACAGGATCAGTTTTTTTACAGGTTCCTATTTTTTTCCCCTCTCTCTCTTCTTCTGACGGATCAGAAGAATGGAAAGCTAAGCGCGGGTTCACATCAGTGTTATGGATTCCGTTTTTGTTTTTAGTTATAACATGGCCCCAACCCATAGATCTTCACTTTTGCAGCTGAATCTCAGCTGAACTCCATCTTGAAAATGAATTCCACCTAGATGAGAAGAAAAAAAAAAAGTACAATATATAATATAAAAACTATAAACATAAAACCCAATATAGCATAATAAGTGAAATGCATATTCCCATGCCCCCTTTTTCTAAAAAAATTCCATGAATTTGCATGAAAACCGCATATATTTTTCTACGATGATGTTATATTGTTTACTACCGTATTAGCTATATATATATATATAAGACATAAAAAAAACATTAATATGATCATCTATATCCATTTTGGAACCTTTAAAAAAAAAAAAAAAAAAAAACGCATGAGAACCACATCAGAACTGCAACTATTTTTTGGGGCGATTTTATTTGTTTTATGATTTTTTATTGTTGGCTATGTATATGTAGATGTAAAATACAATAAGATTTTGGTACACATCCACTTTGGCATTTTTATGTGTTGTCTATAAGAAAAAATATGTGCATTATTCTACTACAGGGAGTGCAGAATTATTAGGCAAGTTGTATTTTTGAGGATTAATTTTTTTTTATTGAACAACAACCATGTTCTCAATGAACCCAAAAAACTCATTAATATCAAAGCTGAATATTTTTGGAAGTAGTTTTTAGTTTGTTTTTAGTTTTAGCTATTTTAGGGGGATATCTGTGTGTGCAGGTGACTATTACTGTGCATAATTATTAGGCAACTTAACAAAAAACAAATATATACCCATTTCAATTATTTATTTTTACCAGTGAAACCAATATAACATCTCAACATTCACAAATATACATTTCTGACATTCAAAAACAAAACAAAAACAAATCAGTGACCAATATAGCCACCTTTCTTTGCAAGGACACTCAAAAGCCTGCCATCCATGGATTCTGTCAGTGTTTTGATCTGTTCACCATCAACATTGCGTGCAGCAGCAACCACAGCCTCCCAGACACTGTTCAGAGAGGTGTACTGTTTTCCCTCCTTGTAAATCTCACATTTGATGATGGACCACAGGTTCTCAATGGGGTTCAGATCAGGTGAACAAGGAGGCCATGTCATTAGATTTTCTTCTTTTATACCCTTTCTTGCCAGCCACGCTGTAGAGTACTTGGACGCGTGTGATAGAGCATTGTCCTGCATGAAAATCATGTTTTTCTTGAAGGATGCAGACTTCTTCCTGTACCACTGCTTGAAGAAGGTGTCTTCCAGAAACTGGCAGTAGGACTGGGAGTTGAGCTTGACTCCATCCTCAACCCGAAAAGGCCCCACAAGCTCATCTTTGATGATACCAGCCCAAACCAGTACTCCACCTCCACCTTGCTGGCGTCTGAGTCGGACTGGAGCTCTCTGCCCTTTACCAATCCAGCCACGGGCCCATCCATCTGGCCCATCAAGACTCACTCTCATTTCATCAGTCCATAAAACCTTAAAAAATCAGTCTTGAGATATTTCTTGGCCCAGTCTTGACGTTTCAGCTTGTGTGTCTTGTTCAGTGGTGGTCGTCTTTCAGCCATGTCTCTGAGTATTGCACACCTTGTGCTTTTGGGCACTCCAGTGATGTTGCAGCTCTGAAATATGGCCAAACTGGTGGCAAGTGGCATCTTGGCAGCTGCACGCTTGACTTTTCTCAGTTCATGGGCAGTTATTTTGCGCCTTGGTTTTTCCACACGCTTCTTGCGACCCTGTTGACTATTTTGAATGAAACGCTTGATTGTTCGATGATCACGCTTCAGAAGCTTTGCAATTTTAAGAGTGCTGCATCCCTCTGCAAGATATCTCACTATTTTTGACTTTTCTGAGCCTGTCAAGTCCTTCTTTTGACCCATTTTGCCAAAGGAAAGGAAGTTGCCTAATAATTATGCACACCTAATATAGGGTGTTGATGTCATTAGACCACACCCCTTCTCATTACAGAGATGCACATCACCTAATATGCTTAATTGGCAGTTAGCTTTCGAGCCTATACAGCTTGGAGTAAGACAACATGCATAAAGAGGATGATGTGGTCAAAATACTCATTTGCCTAATAATTCTGCACTCCCTGTATTTTCAGGCAAATAATCCCTATATACCTGCTATGAAAATGTAAAAACCGTCTAGAGCAAAAATCTGAATGAATCCATCCCAAGTTTTATCATGACCTTGGTGGGGGGGGGGGGGGGGGCTTGACCACTGAGGAAGGAACAGTGAATGTTCCAAAACGCGTTTGTTGTTTATTTGCCCCCTACGTATGGACACTCTAAGGGTCCATTCACACGTCCATAATGTATTGCAGATCCGCAATACACCCGGCTGGCAACCCCCAAAGAAAAGCCTATTCTTGTCTGCAATTGTCCGCACAAGAATAGGACATGTTCTATTTTTTTTTTGCAGAGCCGCGGCCCGGAAGTTCGGGGTCGAAGCCCGGAAGTTCGGCCCCACGCTCCGAAAATGCGGAGGCGGAGAGCACATAGTGTGCTCTCCGCATCTCTTCCAGCCCCATAGAGAATGAATGGGTCCACACCCGTTCCCGATATTGCGGAACGGATGCAGACCCATTTGCGGAAGTGTGAATGGACCCTAAGCTGGACTGTTATCTATAATCAAGCTTAAACAACATATGGAGCGCTCCAGGATTGTTCTTATCTGAAGCTGAAAGACGGACTGCTGGCTTCTATATACCACGTGGCACGCTGATTGTGCCTCTTAGGCCTAGTTCACACGAACGTATGACTTTTATAGTTTTTTGCGGTCCGTTTTTCACGAATCCGTTGTTCAGTTTTTGAGTTCCGTTGTGTTTCCGTTTCTGCTCCGTTTTTCTGTATGGCATATACAGTATACAGTAATTACATAGAAAAAATTGGTCTGGGCATAACATTTTCAATAGA
Source organism: Bufo bufo (assembly GCF_905171765.1). NCBI lineage: Eukaryota > Metazoa > Chordata > Amphibia > Anura > Bufonidae > Bufo > Bufo bufo. The sequence goes on from NC_053389.1 coordinate 389,704,206, forward strand.
TGGTTCATAAAAAATGGAACGGATACGGAAGACATATCCGGATGCATTTCTGTATGTGTTCAATTTTTTTGCGGACCCTTTGACTTAAATGGAGCCACGGAACGTGATTTGCGGGCAATAATAGGACATGTTCTATCTTTCAACGGAACGGAAAAACGGAAACGGAATGCATACGGAGTACATTCCGTTTTTTTTTTGCGGAACCATTTAAATGAATGGTTCCATATACGGAACACAAAAAAAACGGCCCGTACACTCGCAAAAAAACGTTCGTGTGAACTAGGCCTTAGAAACATACAAATCACCTCGCACAAGTGCACGAGCTGAGTCTATTACTCGCAGGCGGGAGGGGAGATTCAGAGTTAAGATTGCAGTGCCAGAGACCACGTGGGATGCCACGGCAGGCACTAGACCTCTATCCCTTAAAGGGGTTATCAGAGTTATTTTTTTGTTCTTTCTATGTTCCTAACTAAGCAAATGTAACAGCTTTCCAATTCACTCACTTTATCTCCGGTGGCTGGTTTCTCAGATTTCACTGAGGGTCACATGACCTGTGATGTCAGCTTCTCTCCCTGCTCTGATAAAGGTCTACAAGCCTGTAAACGAGACGTCATTGTGTTGGCCACGCCCCCCCTTCACTGCCGTCTACTCCCTGCTAGGATTCTTAACCCCTTCAGCTGCACAGCTCTGCAGGCAGTGAGGAGACAATTCTGGGCACATGTGCAATAAGCAGGACCGTGGTACGGTGACCAATGATGCAGTGGCTCAGGATATGTGCATATAAGTCTATGGGTAGTTTGTGACGCCAATTGCAGCTTGCGCAGGTACTGTAACAGGGCCCTTTAAGATGTTAAAACTCACGTACCAGGTGAGGAATGCCAGAGTGGGAATAGTGTCTCTGTGTAGTGTCAACGGTGTCTCCTACCTTGGTACGGCTGGACTCCTGGATCCTGGCTCACTTGCAATAAATTGAGTGTTGCTAGTAGGAGTAATTGAGGAACTTGGTAGCAGTAAATGAGATCCAGACTGGTAATATAATCCAACTTGTCTTTACTGAATGCAGCATAAATCCATACGAGTTACAGCAATAGTCCTTTAGGTCCCAGCAGGGATTGGCAATATGTGGCAGGGATCAATAGCTCTTATGCTTCTTATCCTATGCCTGGAGAATATGGCAGGTATGTATCTTCTGCTTGATATGGGCCTGACTAGCTGAGGAGGAATTTGGCTTCTCCTGGTCTCTGGATATGTACTCACAGTTATGCTCACAGGGTATATTTCGTCCTGGAGGTCTGTAGATCTGGAGGTGCTGCTTGCTTTGTCACCAGCTGAGGTAGAAGACTCAGGCTGGGAATGGTGATCTTTGGTCTCAACCGAGACGAGATCCTGATTTGGGATCCCTATTTCTGGGAGTTCCTACTAACACAACCTTCCCCTTGCAGGGTGTGCTGTTCCTTTCATATTGAATTTCTGCACTGTATTATTTCTTGTTTTACCTATGTTGTTTAAGTCTATTGTTCTCTGCTGCCATCTGCTGGCCGGAATTTGTATGCTGCACGCCTCGTTCGTTGTCTATAAAGTTTTATCTCTGGGCGTGGTTTTAGCAGCCTTGGGCCTGGTCACTTCCTGTAGCCTTTTTCAGTGCTGCATCCTTTGTGACTGGAGACACACACCTTGGCTTGTGAAGGCATCAGTTTTTGACCAGCAGTTGCCTCAGCAGTTAGCCTCAGGAAAGACATCCACATCACAGCATCTACTGCATTACTGTATTCCATCACCGTATGTCACTGCTCTGGATCAAATAAACCCACGTTTGATTGCATCCTCATGTTTACGTCTGGATCCATCTAACCTGAGCATCTGCCGGTCCGGTCTGCTCAACTGCTTGGATACGAAGGTAGGACAGTCACAAAGTCATTATCAGTTACACCTTCATTCGCCTTCATGTGGGGACAGAACAGTCAAAAACTGCCTTAAAGCCTTATACCCCAGTAAATACCCGTCTCAATGTCCAATGCCGGCTACAGGTTCCCTCAGAGCCCAGCGCCACACTCAGGAACCTCCCCTGCAACAGGCCCACTCCCAGCAAATCTGCCCGGCAACAGTGCACGTCCCATAAGCCTAAGGGGAAGCACGGCGTGTCTGCAGTAGATATACTCTCACCTGGAAGTCCTCCACTACTCGCCAAGCCACTTTCTACATCCTATATTAACCCTTGCTCGCATGATATAAGAACTTTTCACGCACGCGGGGCCTCCCTCAAACCAAAACCCCGCTATTCACTTAAAACACCTTGGGAAACTCATCGGGGTGCCTCATCTGAGCCGCACTGCAATTTTCAGCCCCCAATTCAAAAGTTTGATTTCTTAAAGAGACAGCGCACCTTAAATCAAAATGTCCGAAAAGGACCTCGTACAGTTCCCCAGTGATGAAACAAAGCAAATGCAACCTGATACTGATCATTATGAAGAGCTGGAGGTAGAAACCACACTTCCAGCAGACCAAGTCACGCGACCAAGGCGCTCTCTCAAACCAACTATAAAGATCACAGAAAACTATCACACCATGAAAGATGAGCTATGTGACAACCTGGAAGAGCTATGGGAACGAGTTTCCTCCCTCATATCAGGACTTAAGTCCTCCTCAGACGATGCCACCAGTTTACAAGTTGCCGTCGGGCGGCTGAACGCAGCCCATGAAAGATACAAGAGACTGTCCACAAGGTATATAACCTTTCTAAAAGACTCTAATATTGAAGAAGCCCCGTCAGAATTGTGCAAGGCAGAATCAATAGACAGACAAAGAGACGCCATGGTGCTGGATGCTAAAGATAAAGTGGAACTCCGCATCTCTCATTTGCAAGAAACCAGATCACACAGATCGCATTCATCCAAACATTCCTCACGGTCCTACAGATCATCATGCTCTAGAAGCTCCGCCCTGAGCGACAGATTACTAGAGGCCCGCATAAATGCAGAGTTATCCAAAGTGAGGAGTTCCTTCACCGAAAAAGAAGTCCTTGCGAGAACAGAAGCACAGACGGCGGCGGCCAAGAGGGCAGAAGCGGAGGCAGAAGCCAAGAGGGCAGAAGCGGAGGCAGAAGCCAAGAGGGCAGAAGCAGAAGCAGAGGCTCGAATAAAGATCCTTGAATCAGAGAGGGAAGAGGAAATCGCATTAGCAAGAGTAAGACTACTTGAGCAAGCATTGAGCCAAGGCCTTGATTCAGTCTGCTTACCACCAGAGGAGATAGACGATCCAGCTGATCGCACCAGCGACTATGTACTGAAACAGTTATCTGCACCACCCCCAGTGTGCAGTACTGTCCAAGCCAACAACACTGAAACCTCCAAGTCAGCTCTACCTGCAGTGGCAGCGATACCCACAGCACCCGAGCAATCCAATAACAGTTGCCCAGACGCGCCCTCTCAAGGGCAGTTATTACAGCAAGATGGCTACGAGGTGTTTCCTGGCCTACCTCCACAGCTCAAGCAGCAGTCATCAGAATCTACAGAGGCTAGACCACAGCTCAACCCTGCAGCAACATCATTCTACCCGGAAGCATCTCACCCTTTCACGCCACGCAGCCTATACGCCCCAGGGGCATCACAAGTTGTCATGGCAACAAGCAGTGAGAAATCAGATATGTCTGAGTTTGCCAGGTTTATGGTGAGCAGAGAGCTAATTAACACCAGTCTCTCAAAATTTGATGACCGTGCGGAGAGCTACAGAGCCTGGAAGGCAACCTTCAAAGCCGCCATCGCCAACCTCAACCTAACTGCAGAGCAGGAGCTCGACCTCTTGATCAACTGGCTGGGCCCAGGCTCCACAAATCGCATCAAGAGCCTTAGAACTGTCTATGTGGGACAAGCAGAAGCGGGTCTCGCTGCAGCCTGGCAGAGACTCGAACGCACCTTTGGCAGTGCAGAAGCAATAGAGAAGGCACTATTCAGGAGACTGCAGAACGTCCCCAAGATCAGTCTCAAAGATGTCCATAAGCTTCAGGATTTAAGTGATTTGCTCATGGAACTGGAGCTCGCCAAAAGAGACCCTCGTCTGTCCGGGCTGTGCTACCTGGATACAGCCCATGGGGTGAACGCAATTGTCGTGAAGTTACCATACAGCCTGCAAGAGAAGTGGGCGGCATCAGTCTCAAGGTACAAAAGAGTGCATGACGTCACTTTTCCCCCATTTATTCATTTCTGTAGGTTCATCGATGAACAGTCCCAGATGAAGAATGACCCCAGCCTTGACTTCCTGGAGTTCAATACTACAGCCTCAGTGACACCATCATCAAGGTATGAAAGTATTGTACATAAACACAGAGACTTTAAGAGCAGCGTGAATGTTAGAAAGACTAACCTACCATCATCTGCAGTACCCACTGGTAGACAGTACACTACCTCATCAGGAGACAAGGCCTTCAATCGTGAATGTCCCATTCATAAAAAACCACACTCACTGAACAAATGCAGAGGATTTAGATCCAAAACCATACAGGAGCGCAAGAAAGTCCTCACCGAGCTTGGGGTATGCTTCAGGTGCTGCGCTTCATTGGAGCACATGGCTAAGGACTGTAAATCCATTATCAAGTGTGAGGAGTGTCATAGTGAAAGACATGCCTCAGCTATGCACCCAACTCCACTCACAAGGGATTCACCGGCTGCTGTCACCACCAGTCCTGCTCAAAGTCATGGCGGGGAGCCCCAGAACAACGCTAACACAGCCACTGCTGTTTCCTGCTCATGCTTAGCCGTATGTGGGGAGGGCCAGAGTGAGAAATGTTGTGCCCTCATATGCCTAATCAAGGTCTACCCGGAGGGGCTACCAGAAAAGGCAGTAAAAATGTATGCCATCATTGATGACCAAAGCAACCGCTCCCTAGCAGGACCTAAATTCTTTGAAGCCTTTGGAATAAAGGGACCGTCAGAACCCTACATCTTAAACACCTGCTCGGGTCGCATAGAGACTAGCGGCAGGAGGGCACAAGGATTCATCGCTTGTTCCGTCAGTGGAAATACGGAAATGCCTCTACCGACGCTGATCGAATGCGATCAAATACCCAACCATAGGGATGAGATTCCTACCCCGGAAGCTGTATTTCACCATCCACACCTAAGGCACCTAGCCAACGTTATCCCACCTATGGACAACAACGCCGAGATTCTACTCCTGCTTGGCAGAGACAATCTAAGGGTACACAAGGTGCGTCAACAGTGTAATGGTCCCGACTATGCACCATACGCCCAGAGACTGGACTTGGGATGGGTGGTCATAGGAAATGTATGCTTGGATCAACCAAGAATCCGCTCTTTCAAAACGTACGTGCGTGGAGATGGACGCACAACTTGCATTAAGCCTTGCCCTCATCACTATGAGGTGAAAGAGAAGCCTCCAGACCTCATACAACCACCTGACGACATTCCTCCCTTTGCCGACAACTTGGAAAGATTAGTCTTTCACACAAGCAAGGACGATGATAAAGTAGCTTTGTCAGTAGAGGACAGAGAATTTATCAAGATAATGGACAATGAGTTCCTTAAAGACGAAACCAATCACTGGGTTTCTCCATTACCCTTCCGAGCTACCAGGGTGAGACTCCCGAACAATAGGGAACAAGCTCTGTCTAGATTTAACTCTCTTCAGCATACCATGAACAGTAAGCCTGAGATGAGAGAACACATCGTTGCCTTTATCGACAAAATATTCCGCAACAACCATGCAGAACCAGCTCCTTCCTTAGGGAAGAACGACGAGTGCTGGTACTTGCCTTCATTTGGAGTGTATCACCCACGGAAACCTAATCAAATTAGGGTTGTTTTCGACTCAAGTGCCAAACATCAAGGTGTATCTCTTAATGATGTCCTCCTCACAGGTCCTAATCTGACGAATAACCTAGTTGGAGTGCTGATGAGGTTCAGAAAAGAGCTCGTTGCCATCACCGCTGACATTGAACAGATGTTCCACTGTTTCGTAGTCAGAGAGGACCATCGGAATTTCCTCAGGTTTCTGTGGTACAAGAATAACGACACCAACGCAGAGATGGCAGAATATCGTATGAGGGTACATGTATTTGGAAACAGCCTTTCACCTGCCGTGGCAACTTACGGCCTTCGGCGAACTGCATTAGAGGGAGAATCCAAGTACGGTAAAGACGCCAGAGACTTTGTAGAAAAGGACTTCTACGTAGACGATGGACTCAAATCACTACCGACTGAAGAAGCGGCTATCGATCTGCTCAAAAGGACTCAAAGTATGTTGTACCAAGCTAAACTTAGACTACACAAAATTGCTTCAAACAGCCTGGCCGTTATGAGGGCCTTCGAATCAGGCGATCATGCACCAGGATTTAAGGACATTAACTTGGGACTGGACAGTCCACCTGTGCAGAGGAGCTTGGGCCTCAGATGGGATCTCTCGGCTGACTCCTTCGGTTTTCAGATAAGTTGTGCAGACAAGCAATTCACAAAACGAGGCGTCCTATCAGTAGTAAACAGCCTATTTGATCCGCTGGGATTTGTAGCACCCATTACCATACAAGGTAAATCTCTACTGAGACAGTTTTCCGAAACAGTCAAGGATTGGGATACCCCACTTCCCTCCGAGAAAGAGCAAAAATGGGAAGCCTGGAAGCGATTTTTGTGTGCCTTGGATGAGATCCACATCCCGAGATGCTATATTAAAACTTCACTTTCTTCTAGCATAAAGAAAGAACTCCACGTGTTCTCGGACGCCTCCACGGAGGCCATCGCAGCGGTTGCCTATCTGAAGGTGACAGAACCCAACAACCAAAATCACGTTGGATTCGTCTTTGGTAAGACTAAGTTAGCCCCCAAGCCCGATCATACTATTCCCAGACTGGAACTTTGTGGGACTGTGTTGGCAGTGGAGATTGCGGATTTTGTACAACAAGAACTGGGTGTCGACATAGCTGAAGTCCAGTATTACACCGACAGTAAGGTCGTTTTAGGTTACATCCACAATCGGACCAAGCGATTTTATGTGTACGTTAGTAACCGCATAGAGAGAATCAGGAGGTCCTCCAAACCTGAACAATGGCACTACGTACCATCCGAACTTAATCCAGCAGATCACGCCACTAGGCCTATGTCTATAGGTTCCTTTACTAACTCTACTTGGCTTACAGGTCCGGAGTTTCTGCTTGAAGAGGCGGACGAATGTGTACAGGAAGTTTTCAGCATCCAGGATCCGGATAATGATCCAGAAATCCGCGCTGAGGTTAGTGCATTAGTCACTGGAACAAAGCAAACCGCCAGCTTCGGTTGTCAGCGCTTTGAACGTTTCTCCAGCTGGATGAGGCTCGTCAGAACTATTGCAAGGTTAGTGCACATTGCAAGATGTTATCATAATACTCACCAAGATAAAGATTGTCATGGTTGGCATGCCTGTCATAAACCCTTCTCTGCTGAGAACATCTCTCATAGTGAGTACCTCATAATACGTCACGTCCAGCAGGAAAATTTCAACATAGAATGGAAGTGCTTGTACAACAAACAGCAGATTCCTTTAAAAAGTCCTCTTGCCAATTTAAATCCAGTTATCGACAGTTTTGGCTTGCTAAGAGTTGGTGGTCGTTTGAATAAAGCCCACCTGGGAATTGCAGAACAAAATCCTCTCATCATTCCTAGCAAACATCATATCACCGTCTTGCTAATCCGGCACTACCACGAAAGGGGCGAACACCAAGGCAGGCAAATTACTGAGGGCAAAATACGGTCTGCTGGCTTTTGGATTATAGGTATGAAAAAACGTGTGGCCCAAGTACTGCATGAATGTGTGCACTGTCGTAAAGCAAGAGGAAAACAACTACACCAACAAATGGCCGACTTGCCTGCGGATAGACTATGTACAGAGCCGCCTTTCACCTATGTTGGCCTAGATGTCTTTGGGCCATGGATGGTGTCCGCACGCAGGACCCGCGGCGGTCACGCAAACAGTAAGCGTTGGGCTGTACCATTTACTTGCATGAGCGTGCGAGCAGTTCACATAGAGGTGATAGAATCTATGGACACATCCAGCCTTATCAATGCCTTAAGACGGTTCTTCGCTATCAGAGGACCAGTTAAACAATTGAGATCTGACCAGGGAAGCAACTTCATCGGAGCTTGTAGAGAACTTAACATCGACACCAAGTCCATTCAAGATCAGTTGGCGGAAAAAGGTTGCACCTGGATTTTCAATCCTCCTCATAGTTCCCACATGGGGGGCTCCTGGGAGAGAATGATCGGCATCTCACGCAACATCTTAAATTCTATGCTGATGGATGTAAACTCGTCAAGACTCACACATGAGACTCTAGTCACCCTTCTCGCCGAAGTTTCGGCCATTATCAATTCAAGACCCCTTGTGCCAGTGTCTATGGATCCTGAAACACCAGCCATACTGACTCCGGCTATTCTACTTACCCAAAAAACGGAGAGTACGCTAATACCTAGTGGAGAATTTACTCATGCCAACATCTACCAAAAACACTGGAAACGTGTACAATACCTAGCAGATTACTTCTGGAACAGGTGGCGAAAGGAGTACCTCAGTATTCTTCAAGGAAGAAGAAAATGGCAACACAACAAACCAAACTTGAAGGAAGGAGACCTTGTATTGATGAAAGAGCAACAAACCGAAAGGATTGACTGGCCTATCGGACTAATTTCAAAGGTTTTCCCTAGCAAGGATGGCAAGGTCCGGAAGGTGGAGTTGAAGATCTTCAGGAAAGGCGAGCTTAAAACGTTCTCAAGACCAATCAACGAACTCATTTTAATATTACCCATCGAGAACGTCCCTGCAGGGTGAACAGGACTGTATCTAGCTTCGCAGATCTTCTCCATTCCAAGTTGGAAAATAGGACTAATCTATGTTTTTGCATTCTAACATGTTTTTCTTTTACAGGTTGTTTATATTTTATGGACATTCGTCATATTGAAATCCCCAAAGTGAATTTCAGACGGGGAGTGTGCTGTTCCTTTCATATTGAATTTCTGCACTGTATTATTTCTTGTTTTACCTATGTTGTTTAAGTCTATTGTTCTCTGCTGCCATCTGCTGGCCGGAATTTGTATGCTGCACGCCTCGTTCGTTGTCTATAAAGTTTTATCTCTGGGCGTGGTTTTAGCAGCCTTGGGCCTGGTCACTTCCTGTAGCCTTTTTCAGTGCTGCATCCTTTGTGACTGGAGACACACACCTTGGCTTGTGAAGGCATCAGTTTTTGACCAGCAGTTGCCTCAGCAGTTAGCCTCAGGAAAGACATCCACATCACAACATCTACTGCATTCCTGTATTGTATCACCGTATGACACTGCTCTGGATCAAATAAACCCACGTTTGATTGCATCCTCATGTCTACGTCTGGATCCATCTAACCTGAGCATCTGCCGGTCCGGTCTGCTCCACTGCTTGGATACGAAGGTAGGACAGTCACAAAGTCATTATCAGTTACACCTTCATTCACCTTCATGTGGGGACAGAACACAGGGAGAGCTGGAACACTCTGGATAAAACAGCTTTTTCCCTCCCTTTCCGCAGGGCGTGGGAAACTCCACTTCCCTTAAGCAGGGGGGCAGAACAGAACTGGAACATTCCATTCTGAATGGCCATAACATAAGTATGCCTACCAACGATGCCGCCACCTGCTGGTAGACCTGAAACATTACAGAGGAAATATAACATTTAAAATGGTTTCAACTGCACAGTAGTGTATGACAGTCACATCAGATGACAATATTAATGCTCTTTGCAGATTGTAGCGGGGTAAAAGCGTTTAGTAACCCCACTCTGGGATGTTACATTCCCCCTTACTTTGAATCAAGCAGTCCTCGGCTTGTGCTTGGGATAAGAGGAATGAGCTCTGGGGGTACCCAAATTAATACAAAGGGCTGCCTGAAATACATATAAAGACATACATAGACAAAACATATAACGGCTTTCCCCAGGTTCCTGCCAGCTAGAGTAAGGTGTCTAACACACAGTTTCCTTCTCTTGGTATAAACAGGTAACCTAAATACTGCACTAAGCAAACATTACTGACTGACTTGAAGTGTTTTGAGCTCTGTAAACACCAAAGAAAGCATGGGGGTGTCCTTACTCTGTAATCCCACCATGGTGTAATGAAATACTGGCAAATGGAAGGGTGGCTTTATCCTGTATTCCCTTTCCTGCACCAAAGTCTGAGAAATTTGGCTTACAGCACGATCACTATGGCGACTATGGGGTAGCTAAATTATGGCTCTAAGGTTTGAGGGCCCGTACCTTAGGCAAAAGGCTCAGAAGGGGAGGTATTTATCGTCTCCATGCACTTCTGGTAATGTCACAAGAGGAGGGTATTACGATCCCATGGATCTCCTGGAAATAAGACACCTCAGGATGGAACAATCCTGAACATTTAACAAGCGGGAAGGAGAGGTCTAGGACTTCTAACGATTCCTGAAGCAGCGGGGTTACCCTTGCTGGACCTGCCTGGGACTTACCACTTGATCCTACCCTGGGTACCCGGGATATATGACTCCAGGTGTAGGCCATTAGTATTAGGCTTCCAGATAGGCAGTCCGTATAAAGAGAACAGAGCTGTAAGGCAAGACACACAAAAGTAAGGTGCTACTGCTCTGGCTAAAGGCAAAAGTTAGTGCAGCTTCACAAACAGTGCATAAAGCACATTGCGGCATCTGAAAAAGAGTCCATACAATGGGCACAAATACTTGAACGTTGCTCAACCTGTAAACATGTTAGCAAAATTAGTGCAACATTTAAACAGTATAAGTCACAAAGAGCTCAGGTACACGTTTGAGTCCTTTCTTTGGGTGCAAGCTTGCAACGTTGCATAACTTGTATCAAGTAGGAAAAACACAAAAATCTAAAATAGTTTGTAATCCAATATGAAGTATGGTTTGGCTGATGGAGTCCATTAAGTCCAGGCACAAAAAGGTGAGATGAAAAAGGCCGAAAATGTCAACAATGAATAGTAGGCAATGTTTCTTACCAGTCAAAATGTGTCCATTGCTTGGCTCTGTAATCTCTGTAGCTAAATATTTACTTTGAGAATTCCCGATAACGGACAGGTGGCACACCCTTGTTGGTCCGTTGGGATCTCCGCAAGGATAATCCAGAGTCGCCGAGGGCTGAAATAGAGTCTGGTCCTTGTGAAGGAGGATCAGCCGATGAACTTGGTTCTATAGGCGCAGTGGTCTCTGCAACTGGCATCAGTACTCGGATTATAGGCTGAAAAAAAACACTGAAGGGGGTCAAGCATGGAAGGCAACTCTGTTGGAGTCTCACTTTCTGAAGACAATGGCAGCTCAGGTGATGTATCCTCTTCTCTTGGCTGCTCCTGAACAGGTTCCTGTAGGCATTTCTTAAGCCTGTTACGATGGACTCGCTGAGTACCTTTATCCTCTCTCTGGATTTCGTAGACCTCTGAGGGAATGGCCACTATTTAATATGGCTCACGCTCCTAGCGACTATCCAGTTTGCTTAGAGGGTGATTGTTTTTTAGCCAGACCTGGTCTCCAGGCTGTAAGGGCTCAGCATGTGCATGTATATCAAAGTCCTGTTTTTGTTTTTGTTGTGCCTTCTCTATTTTAGAGTCCACTATTTCTTTAGCGTCCTTCAGGCGTTTCTGATGCTCTTTGACCCACTCAGATTGGGGAAGGAGTGGTTCAGCGTCCGGTACAGGGACGTCAAGGGCAAGATCTGCAGGTAGACGGCCATGTCTTATGAACATGAGATAGTATGGAGTGTACCCAGTAGAGCAATGGGTTGTATATGTACACTAATTCAGGGAGGAGTAACGGCCAATCAGACCTCTGGTGAGGCGGCACAGCCTTGAGCATGTTGATCAGCGTCTGATTCATTTTTTCGCACAGTCCGTTTCCCTGAGGGTGGTATGCGGTAGTTCAGTTTTTTTGCAGTTGTACAAGGCACAAAGTTCATAGAATAAATGAGACTCGAATGCAGATCCCTGATCAGTAAGTATTTTGTCAGGACACCCATACGGCAGAATGAAGCTCTTCCACATGGTAGCAGCTGTAGTTTTTGCAGTTAAGTCTTTTACAGGTACAGCCACAACAAACTTGGTATAGTGGTCTATGATGGTCATAGCATAGACATACCCGGATCTGCTGGGTCCAGTTTCACGTGGTCGATTGCCACGATTTCAAGAGGACCTTAACTCACTATTGGATGAAGGGGGGCTCGCTGATCATGTCTTTCCCCTTTCGCCACTGCACAGGTGGGACACTGCAGACAACAGGTTTCAATGTCACTTCTCATGCCAATCCAGTAGAAACGTTGTCTGATGGTGGCTTCCGTTTTTTGGATTCCAAAGTGACCAGACCGGTTATGGTACATGTCCATCACCATCTTGGCATCTCTTCGAGGCACCACTATCTGGTGGAGGCGCTCACAGGTGACTGGATCAAGCATTCTCCTGAGGAGTAGGTCTCTTTGTAGGAAGAGTAGTTTCCGTTGTCGCCAGAGGCGAACTAGCTCTGAGTCAGCTCTCCGCCGTCGGATTCTCTCCGGTATGCGCCCGCTGTAAAAATAATCCAACAGTTCTCCAATGGCTCTGCTCTCTGATTGTAGTTTAATCCAGAGCTCTTTCTCAACTGGAGGTGAGGGGTCACAGGTCTGTGGAAAACAAGTGAATTTAGAGGTCGGGCGCCTAGTGTGTAGGGCCTCCTGTCGGGCAAATCGGGAGTAGAATAGTGCCATCTCTACATCTTCCCACTGATCATCAGTAGAAATTGGTTCTTTCTGGGCAGGTAGCCTAGACAAAGCATCGGCATTGCCATTAGATTTCCCAGTACGGTACTTAATGTTAAAGTTGAAGTTCGCCAGTCTAGAGGCCCATCTTTGTTCTAGAGCTCCCAGACGTGCAGTGTTCAAGTGAGCTAGCAGGTTATTGATGGTGTAGACCGTGAAAGGTGTAGCAGCTAGGTAGTCCTTGAATTTTTCAGTTACAGCCCAGACCAAGGCTAGGAACTCCAGTTTGAACGAACTGTAGTTATGGTCATTCCGCTCTGGCTCTCGTAAAGATCTGCTTGCATAGGCGATGACTCTTTCAGTTCCAGCTTGCGTCTGAGATAGTACAGCTCCCAAACCTTTCTTACTTGCATCAGTATAGAGGCAAAATGGTGGGCTGTAGTCAGGATAACCCAGGACTGGAGGTTCTGTAAGCTTTTCTTTCAACAGTTGGAAAGCGGCTTCTCTCTCTTCATTCCACTCCACTGGTATCTTGGAATTCTGACATCCTTTAGGGTGACCTTTCACAAGTTCCTGGATAGGTTCCGCAATCTGAGCAAAGTGTGGGATAAATCTACGATAGTAACTTGCAAATCCGAGGAAGCTCATGACCTCTTTGACTGTTTTGGGAGCCAGCCAGCTTTGTGCTGCTGCTATTTTATCAGGGTCCGGTCTTATGCACTCACAACATGTCCCAGATATTTCACTATTTCACTTCAGTAAGTGACACTTTGAAGGTTTCACTTTCAGTCCATGCTGGGTCAAAGTCTGGAACACTTCCACCAGGTGCTGTAAATGTTCCTCGTAGGTCTTAGAGTAGATGATCACGTCATCCAGGTACAACAGCACAGTCTCAAAGTTTTTGTGTCCAAGACATCTTTCCATGAGTCTCTGGAATGTTCCAGGGGCGTTGCATAGCCCGAATGGCATGTTGTTGAACTCACAGACCCATTGGGGTGGCAAAAGCTGTTTTTTCTTTATCTTCTGGTGCCATGGGAACTTGCCAATAGCCACTGGTTAGATCCAGAGTTTAAAAGTAGGCAGCGGATCCCAGAGCTGCCAGGGATTCTTCAATTCGTGGCAGGAAGTACGCATCCTTGTGCGTAATGTTGTTGATCTTACGGTAGTCCACACAAAAACGGATGGTTCCATCCTTCTTCTTTACCAGGACTAAGGGGGCAGCCCAGGGGCTGTGACTATCCTGGATGACATTAGCTGTCTTCATATCCTGAACATCTTCTTCACTTGCTGGTACATGGCAGGAGGGATTGGTTGGTATCTCTTTGATTGGAGGATGATTGCCGGTTGGAATGGTGTGCTGTATTAAGCAAGTCTGTCCATAGTCCAGAGAATGTTTGCTGAAGACTTGATGGTGTTGTTTGACTAAGTCTAGCACACCGTTGAGTTGCTCGGCAGAGGTTGTGGTATCCCCGATGTGTAGTTTGGCCCACCAGGGCTGTTCTGGCGGGTCTTTGGCTTCCTCCACTGTTTGGAGTGATTGTTGAGCCGCAGCAGTGGGATAATCCAGGATATCCTGCGGGCGGATGTGGTATAGGCAGGCCACTGGATAGTGCTTTTTTAATTTCACAGCTTCATCACCCAGATTGACTAAGCGTATAGGTACCTTTCCTTGGGACACGGTGAATATGCTCCTAGCGGCTAGGACGAGGGGATGATCCTGAAGATGTATTGGCTCCACAAGGGCCTGATAATCTTGACTTTGGATACCGATGCAAGCCTTGCACCATATCAGAGTCTCTGCTCCAGGCTGGAGTGTGATAGGATAAGCATCCTTGATGCGGACACGGCAGATTTCACCCTGTTGATTGCTGAACTTTTGTTGGACGGATAGCACTCGAATGGTCTGGTGTATAACCCATTGAGTTTCCTGTGGTGTAGTCAGCAGGGTTTTCTTTAAGGCTTTCAGCACTTCAGGGTAGCAATTGCTGAGTACATTCATTCCCAGGACCACAGGGCAATTGTCATCATCTGGAACCTGAATCACGATTACTCCTTGACATGAGAGTTCAGTATCTTCAATCTGTAAGGTAGGTTCCCAATAACCTAGTATAGGCACTGGTTTGCCATTGGTAGCTATGATCTGGAGCCAAGATTCAGGAGGTTGTATCAGTTGGGCTCCGTTTCGGCATGTGTAAAATGCTGTTTGGCGGATGGTAGTCACTTGAGATCCGGTATCAATTAAAGCAGAAAACTTCACTCCGTTGATGTCAACTGCCACCTTGGCATATAGGCTGGGTCTTTGGGACCTAGTATTCTTCCTCCCGAGGGGCGGTCCTTGACCTCAGGGGATACCCGTTTAACTGACGGCGTCCTTTTCAGTGTGTCCATACTTTTGACAATGCAGGCATCGCTGTTCCCTGATGTTTTGATAACTGGGGTCTGGCAATCTACTGACTGGCTGACGTCGATATGCTTGATTAGAGTATCACTAATCAGCATTTGTACTTTTATAGTAAGTGATCAAAACTGATCACAGTCAGATCTATAATAGTATTAGTGTCACCTTAGTTCGCCCTCAACCCAAAACGCAGTGTTTGCCTGATCAGGCCTGATCGGTCGCCCACTCGTGCGTTCACCCACGCTCCGTCCCGCCGCAGTGACAAAATTCTTATTATTTTTTGATCACTGTACAATCACTTTACAAGCGCTGCGGCGATAAAAAAAATCGGTTTTGATATTTTTTATGAATTGCAGCGGCCTCCGGTACTTCGCTAGCCTCCCATTTGTAAGACAGGCTTGCTTTTTTTCTTGGGTAGTCTCAGGGAATACCCCCTAAATTTAGTAGTCCAAATGTCAAACACATCTTTAAAATGGTGTTGCTACCGAAACTATTATTTGTGGTCAAGGCTAAATACGAAACTTGGGCAGCGTGCCTGCCTGGAACCTAACCGGCTGAGGTGTGCCTGGAGCCGGGTATGAGAGTAGCCTAAAAGGGGGCTACCCTAAAGAGGACCCTTGAAATGAAGGGAATGGGTGGGTGGGACCAAGAACCGGAACGCCCACTGTGATGAGGTAAGTGGGGGTTTAAATAGGCTCAAGCCCCTCCCACAAATGCAGGCTGAACCTCAGCCTTACCAACTTGTGGTCAAGGCTAAATACGAAACTTGGGCAGCGTGCCTGCCTGGAACCTAACCGGCTGAGGTGTGCCTGGAGCCGGGTATGAGAGTAGCCTAAAAGGGGGCAAAATGACAACAAAATAGTTAAGGTGTAAGACTTTATTACCTTATAACACCAAAGACCGAAATGCCTGCGAAATCTCCACCTGCGGGTTAGGTATGTATCTGGTGAAGCAAGACGAACGCCATCTCCCCATCTTTCGGATGACGTGGGCGGGGACCCCCTGCCGGGAAGCCGCGGAGGCTGCCCCAATGCGGAAGGAATGACCGGATATTGCTCCTGAGTCCAACCCTAAGCCAGCAGCCACCGTGCGGATGTGGCTGATGAATTGCGCCGTGGTGAGAGCTCCCTTCAGATGGGGTAGCAGAGGGCTGTGAGGTGGCGCATCCCGGAGGGCGAGGATGAGCTGGTCAAATACCTGTAACGGGCACCATTCATTACTAGTGGGAAAAAACTGGATCTCCACCGGGGGGCCTGTTTGACTGGTTTTGGAGATAATTATCTTCAGCGCGTAATGGTCAACCACCCTCACCAGCTGCTCTCGGTGCAGGCTGCACCATCCCGCCGTGCTGCACGTGAACTCGCCTGGCCTAAGGAAGCCGTAAAAAGCTAAGTACATGGCAGCTTTGATGATTAAGCTGGAAAAGGGCCCAAAAGGAGCACCATCCAGGGCTGAAGATAATTTCCGGAACATCTCTCCCGTGACGCCCTGCCTGCGGGACGAGGGATTGGACCCACCCTTCTGGACCCCTCGTAAGGTGGCCTTGACTGCATGCGCAGAAAAAATGGATCCGCCCCCTGGGTTGCGGAGCATGGTGTGGTGTTGGACGCCTGCTAGGTACAACTTAATGGTGTTGTAGGAGAGGTGTAACTGGTGGTGGCAATGGGCGATGAAGGCCATGATGTAAGGAATGTCCGCCAGGCCCGCCTGCGGGTGCAGACGTGAAAACTCCTGGAAGGTTTTCAGGCCTGAAAGGTAGTTCCTGGCCGTGTTTGGGGCAAGGGACTGCTGCGCCAGGTCCCTTGCTGACGAGACGAGCAAGCCTAGTCCATTGACAGGGAACTGAAAGGCGGGGTGGGATATCTGTGTGGCTCGGCCTCCGGCATGACCTGGAAGAAGAGTTCAAAATTAAACCTAGACAGTGCGTCGGCTGCTACATTCCTCTCCCCCGGAATGTGGCTACAATGCACATGGAAGTTATGTGACAGGGCCAGCCAAACCAGCTGGCGCAACAGCGCCATGATCTTGGGGGACTTGGCCCTGCCCTTGGCCAAGATGTCGACCAAGGCCTGGTTATCTGTCACAAACATCACTGGCAAGTTAGCCCAGAGGTGGCCCCATGCCTGAGCAGCTGCCACGATGGGGTATAATTCCAACAGAGAGGAGGTGCGGATGGATTCAGCCTCCTCTAAGATGGTACTGGGCCAACGATCCGCTAGCCACTGGGAACCCCAAATGGCAGCGTAGCCGCAAGATGCAGCTGCGTCTGAAAAAATGGTCGGGCAGGAGGAAGACCAAGGTGACACGAAAAAGGAGACGCCGTTCCATCGGGACAGGAACAACTCCCACATGGCCAGGTCTGCCATGGCCTGGCCGTCCAAACGGATGATGCTGTCCTGTTCGGGTGCTGAGGGAAGAAGCTGGAGCAGCCTTGACACAAAGGTTCTTCCCTGGGGCATAATCCTGGAGGCAAAGTTGAGCCGCCCCAGAAGAGACTGCAACTCGACTCTAGTGAGGCATCCCGTGGCTGCCGCATGGGAAATGACCTCCCGACACTGAGTGAGTTTCTCCTCCGGTAGGCTGGCTTGCAACAGAAGCGAATCCAGGACGATGCCCAAGAATGAGACCCTCGTGGCAGGACCCTCAGTCTTTGACTCCGCGATCGGAACAGCCAGACTGGCGAACAATCCGAGGAGGATGGTGAGTATGCTGGACCCGCCCTGCGGATCCTCGACAACCAGAAAATCGTCGAGGTAGTGGATGACCGACCGGAGGCCCCCGTGATGGATCAGGATCCAATGCAGCGCCTTGGCCAGCTGGTCGAATAACCACGGGCTACTCTTGGATCCAAACGTGAGCCTGTTGGCGAAAAAATACTGGCCGGCCCACTCAATGCCGTAGAATTGCCATAACTGCGGCAGGATGGGCAGGAGTTTAAATGCATCCGCAATGTCAACCTTTGCCAGCCAAGCGCCCCTACCATGTGACAGGATGGCCTGGATGGCGTCATCCACCGAGGAATAACGCATGGAAAATTCCTCTGAGGGAATCAGAGAATTAAGGCTTGGAATACCGGACACATGAGGGGCGGACAGATCATAAATTAATCTTTTTTTATTAGTGTTCTTTTTTGCCACTAAGCCGATGGGGTTAATGCGCCATGAGGAAAACGGGATGCGTGGGAACGGGCCTATGAGGAACCCCTTGGAAACTTCCGACTGGAGCAACTCGCTAGTTGCTGGAGGGTCCAGGGTGGCGGACAGCAGATTCCTGCCCTGCCAGGGCACCTGCGGCAGGGTGATGAGCCCTGTGTGGAACCCCTGGCGGAAGCCTGCCAACAGGAACGCCACGAAGTCTTGATCGTGGTGATCGTGAAGGAGTGCCGCCAAGAGGTCCACGTTGATGTCCGCTAGTCAGGAACCTTTGGAAGATTTCTTTGGGCAGGCGGACCGTGGGTGGGCCCTAAAGCACAGGGAGCAGACGTGGAGTGACCTGCAGCTGGCATATGAGCACCCCCCTGAATTAAAGTTATTACAGACCTGGCTCTTCCCCAGGTAGACAATAGGTCTGCCGAGCTTGTCTGTGGAGGGGTTGGATGGAAATGACCCGGAGGTCCCCGGGATGGCCCTGTCCTGAGGCGGGTGCGCGGTATTGGGGCACCACTCTGAGGAGTGGAAAATCGACTGACACGTCGCACAGTTGGGAGCCCTGAGGCCAGCGAAGTGACGGCAGAAGAGCTCGGTGTCAATCAAGGACCAGCTGGTGACATACTGGAACTGGGCCAGAGCTGCCGCCGCCTTAGCTGCAAAGGAACGGTGGTAGTCATAGAAGGCCGACCCACCATACTTGTGCCCTAGGTCAGTGACCAGGTACAAATAGCTGTCAAGCTCCTCTCTTCTCTCCGGCTGTGCGGTGCAGACGATGTCCCTGAAGAGGCTGAAGGCCAGGACAAATTCCGGAATGGACAACTTGCGGTTGAGCCGCGAATCCTTGGCCCGAAGGACCACCGACACATCGCCACAGTTGATGACCCGGTTCTCGGGAACATCTTGAGCGGCAATGAGGATTGATGCCAGATTGACATCTTTCCCTGCCAGGATGTCTCTCTTAAGGTTATCAGGAATGAAGTGAGAGGGGGACACATGTGGAATGGGTCTTGGCGTACCTGTAGCCAGCCAGCCTGATGTAGAGGGAGTCATCAGCGGAACGGGAGCCGGGGATACAACGGGTGGCCGGGATTCGAGCTCCGAAACCCTTGCCCGCACATCCGCCACCGAGTCCACCAAGGAATTCAGGGTCGCCTGTAGCTGCACCAGGGACAAATGGATGGCCGACGCCTCTGGCTGCACTGTTGTGGTGCTGGGGCTGGTCATGAGCAGTTTGTATAGCTCTGCCTTTCTTGCGGTGGCCGGATGTGGAATGCCTCTTCGGTTCAACTCGGCCAACAGTTTTGGGATGGTCCAACTCCGAAGGGATGAGGGACCCGCTTGGCTTGACACGATTGAGCCGGAGATGGAAAGGCCGTCCTCCATGTCCGAGGCTCGAGACATGGCAGAGCAGCTAAACAAAAATACAAGGCATAACAAAATAAAAGGAAAAAAAAAAAAAACGAGGGTGACGACGTACTGGAATTTGGACTGGTGCACGACAGAGAGACACGTACCGGTAACGGAATTCACGAGACGGCTCAGACGAACCTGGCCTAACCGAACAGACGAAGACAATTAACGCGTGGTTATGACTTTACCGGGACCGAGGTGGTGCCAGTGCGAACTTACCTGAACAGGACCGAAAGGAACAGAGAACTGGGAACAAACTTCTGTAAATAAAGCACAGGCAAAAAACATTTGAAAGTGCAGAGGACACGGGTGCCCCCCAACCTGCGGAACCAGGCGAACTGGCCAGGCTGGGGCTCACCCTAAGGCCAAGTGACCATCCGAGCGCATCGGATCGAACACCTGACCGAAAAGAGAGCCGCCTGAGCGTACCAGGCGGTTTGACAGGAGAGAAGGCGCGTAGCCATGAAATAGAGGCTGCGCGTAGCAGCGGCCCGCGAAGGGCAGTGGTAAGCCATAACCTAGGAGTTACGGAAAGCAAGAATGACCCGGGGAGAAGCCGAGGACGGCCCCTTTGGAAGACTTGAAAGCCGAAGGACAGGTGCGTGAACCCGTGTGATAGACAAGAAAAAAAAAAAAAACATGAAGACCTGGGCGTACCAGGAGTGAACCGAGCCCGGGCGTACCAGGGAAGAAGGACCCGCGACCGGACCCCTGACTGTGACCGGCCGACAGCGACTTGGCCACAAGACAAAACCCGGTGGCCTGGGCGAAACCAGGAAGACCAGACACCCTGGCCGTAACCAGGTGCCCGAGGTGGGGCCAGATCGGTCCTACGTGGGACACCTATCCTTGTCCAAACAGGGAAAATTAAATAATTCATTTTTTTTTTGGTTGATGACCCGACTATATGGCGGGTTTGTGCTGTAAATACTTACATATACATATTTTTAATTTCTTATTTAATTATTTATTACACCTTTACTTTTTTTTTTTTTTTTTTATCTATGCGGACTATATGACGGGTTTTTACAAAACGTACTTATTTTCATTCCCCTCTTTTTTTTTTTTTTTTTATCAGACTATGTGGCGGTTTTACCGCACACCCTTTACACCAATTACTTATTTCATTTATTTATGAATTCTTCATTTTACTACCTCCTCCTTACTTCCCCCCCCCCCCCCCTCCCCGTCCGGCCTGGCTGCCCGTGAGCCCGCGCCCCGCGTGGAACGCAAGCTGACATTGCAGCCAGGGAGACCGGGCAGGGGGCGGGTGACGTCACTGAAGCGCCGGAAGAGGAGTGCGTTCCAGGCACGCCTATGTGCACCGGCTTCCATGCCGCACCGAGGTGCAGCCTCACCCAGGAACCCAAACCCCCCCCCCCCCCCCCCCCCCGATGATCTGGTAGCTGTCGGCCGGCGTCGTTTCATCCCTGCTGCCGCCGGAAGCAAGCGGAGCGGGCGGGGATCGGAACCAGGAAGTGCGTGCGTTCCACCCTGGAACGCACGCCTTCTTGCGCCGTGCCGGGAACGAGGTGAGCCGGCCAGACCAGGGAAACCTCCCCCCCCTTTTTCCGGCATGATGAGCCGGCCGGCTGCCGGGTGCGCTGCCTGACGCCATACCGCCAGGAAACACAGGGAGACGAGCGGAGGAAGAGGGGACCTGGAAGCCCGTGCGCTCCACGCTGGAACGCACCGGCAGCATGAGGTGGAGGGAGGGTGCCAGACCGTCGCAGTCCTTGCCCTGCGAAAGAGCCCCCCCCCCTACTTACCACCAGGAGACACGAACTCTGCAAGAGGCGACCGTAGGTACCAGGAACACACGAATACTAGCCAGTGAAAGACCAAGAACCGGAACGCCCACTGTGATGAGGTAAGTGGGGGTTTAAATAGGCTCAAGCCCCTCCCACAAATGCAGGCTGAACCTCAGCCTTACCAACATGTATATAGAGCGGCTCCAGTGAGGGTCCCGAAGTCCCATTTTGATGCCTTAGACAAAGTCATGTCCCGATTCTTATGGTGCCATCGGACCCCTAGGATAGCAAGGAAGACGTTGAAAGCCTCCTACTTACAGGGGGGTTTGCAACTTCCTGACTTATATGTTTACTATATAGCGACACGCCTGATGTACGCATCCTGGTGGATTAGAGCGGATCCCAACAATCCGGCGGTGGTGCTGGAGGCAGCGCTAGTTGGCTCATATGAAGCTCTAACGAACTTGGTTTATAGGGGAGGCAGAGTTTTGATCGATGGGAGATATACAGAGGCTATGGTGACGGTTATAGAGGCCTGGGCGAGGTTTGTGAATACACATATGGATACTCAAACAGGGGACATCTGGTCTCCATATATCCCACTATGGCGTAACAAGCACCTCCCTGAGCTTTTACATTTGCCAGATTTTGAATTTTGGCCTAGGAAGGGGCTTAAGTACTTGACACAGCTGTTCCAGGAGGGGGTCTTTCGCTCTTTTGAGAGTTTGCGGTCGGACTTCCTGTTGCCTCGGACGAGTTTTTATCGGTTCCTCCAACTGAGACATGCTTGTGATAAACAATTCCACTCCTTGACCCTGAGCTTGGAGTGTGGTCCTCTAGAATCAGTAGCTAGGAGGGAACAATCATATAAACCAATTTCTTCCTTTTATGGTGAAATCATTAAGATGCAGGAGTCTCCTATATCTGACCCCGCTGCGTCTATATCAGATGCGGCAGATACCGAGTCCTGGGTGCGACAGATGTGGAGGTGATAGAGGAGCCTTTTTCCACATGGTTTGGTTATGTCCGACTTTACAAATATACTGGAAAGGGGTGTGCAACTTCATTAATGATAAGTTGGGACTACCAGGGATCTGTGATCCTATAATATGCGTTATGGGACTAGTTGCTGATGCGACTCCATCCAAGTATAGTAGAATATTGCTACGACTATTAATGTTCAATGGTAGAAAGAACATACTTTTGAACTGGAAACCTCCCAAGTGTCCCACGGTAAGCCAGTGGGTGCAACTTATTAACAAGGATCTTCAGATGTACAAATTGACGTATGAAGCGAGAGGGGTCCCTGGGTGCAGGCGGAGGGTACGGTTTGAGGCCCACTACTGGTTGGGACTGCATCACCCAAGTGTATGGTTGTGTGTGTGGATGTGGAGTGAGTACAGACCTTTGTTTCTCCTTTTTTGCGGCAACAGTGATGTACTGTAATTAATTATATTTAGGCCTTTTACTGTTGTACATTATGACATTGATGGAATTGTCTGGTCTTGCTTGCATGTGTGACTGTCATGCAGAACTGTTTTTTCCCTTTGGGATTGTTGTATTAACTTGAAAAGTGTTAAATAAACGCTATTTAAAAAAAAAAAAATGTCAAACAGGGGGTATTCTTCTGAAGAGGCCTACAGGCTTCTGACCCAGTCAGATGAGGAATGGGAACCCTCATCTGACGAATCCAGCGGGTCAGAATATGAACCTGTAGAAAGCAGTGACAGTCTGACCCAAAGTTCGGACGAGGAGGTTGAGGTCCCTGATAGCACCAGGCGTACCCGGCCCCGTGTTGCTACACCACAGGTTGCGCAGGATCTGCTTCAAGGGCAGCAGAGTGGGGCTGGCGCTGTCGGATTACGTGGTGAGGCATACACCAGCAGCGCAGCCCACCCTGGACCTAGTACCAGCACTGCCGTACAACATGGTGAAGTGGCGAGCACCAGAAGGGCAGTTGAAGCTGGTAAGGTGGCACGTGCAATAGTTACCCCGTCGCAGCCACCGCACAGACAGGCCCGTAGAGCCCCTAGAGTCCCTGAGGTGCTGGCAAACCCTGATTGGCACTCCCCAACTTCAGCCGCACCTGTAGTTCCCCCTTTCACCGCCCAGTCTGAAGTTCGGGTTGAGACAGCTCAGATCGGTTCGGCACTGGGATTTTTTGAGCTGTTCTTGACTGCGGAGCTCTTGGACATAGTCATGGCAGAAACAAATCAGTATGCCACTCAATTTATAGCCGCCAACCCGGGAAGCTATTATGCCCAGCCTTTCCGGTGGAAACCCGTCCAAGTTTCCGAATGAAAAAAATATTTCTGGGCCTTCTCCTCAACATGGGTCTAACCAAAAAGCATGAATTGCGGTCATATTGGTCCACGGACCCAATTCATCACATGCCCATGTTCTCTGCTGCTATGTCCAGGGCACGATTTGAGGCCATCCTGCGTTTCCTGCACTTTAGCGACAACACCACCTCCCGTCCCAGAGGCCACCCAGCTTTTGACCGGCTCCACAAAATTCGACCCCTCATAGACCACTTCAACAACAAATTTGCAGATTTGTATACCCCTGAGCAAAACATCTGCATAGACTAGTCCCTTATACATTTTACCGGGCGCCTTGGCTTCAAACAATACATCCCAAGCAAGCGCGCCCGGTATGGGGTCAAATTGCATAAGCTCTGTGAAAGGGCCACAGGCTATACCCACAAATTTCGGATCTATGAGGGTAAAGATCAGACCCTGGAGCCGGTCGGTTGCCCTGACTACCTGGGGAGCAGTGGGAAGACAGTCTGGGACTTGGTGTCACCCTTATTTGGGGGTACCATCTTTATGTGCACAATTTTTACACAAGTGTGCCCCTCTTCAGGCATTTGTTCCTAGAACAGATTGGCTGCTGTGGCACCGCGCGACCTAGTCGCCGGGGCTTCCCCCAACGGCTCGTTACCACCCGTCTTGCAAGAGGGGAGAGGGCTGCCTTGTGTAACGAAGAACTGCTCGCGGTGAAATGGCAAGACAAGCGTGATGTTTACATGCTCTCCTCCATTCACGCAGACACGACAGTACAAATAGAACGGGCAACCAGTGTCATTGAAAAGCCCCTCTCAGCCCACGACTATAATTCGCTCATGGGAGGGGTGGACTTCAATGACCAGATGTTGGCTCCTTATTTAGTTTCCAGACGCACCAGACGCTGGTATAAGAAGGTATCTGTATATTTGATTCAATTGGCTATGTACAATAGTTTTGTTCTCTACAGTAAGGCTGGGAGAACAGGATCCTTCCTCAAATTTCAGGAAGAGATCATCGAGAACCTCCTGTATCCAGGAGGTTCCGTGGCCCCAACAACCAGTGTAGTGAGCCGTCTACACGAGCGACATTTCCCCAATGTCGTTGCTGGTACCTCAACCCAACCGTCACCCCGAAAAAGATGTCGTGTCTGTAGCAGGAGTGGAATAAGGCGTGACACCCGCTATTTCTGTCCTGACCACCCTGCCCTATGCTTAGGGGAGTGTTTCCGGAAGTACCACACACAGGTACACTTAGCATTGGGATTGCATCTTACAGGACAGGCACACAGGGCTATTAGGGCCCTTTCACTCACAGCTGCTGCAAAGCTCTCCTTTCACCTGGGACAAAGTGCATAATGTACTTCGCCACATCTTTGGGCGATTTGCGCTTTGCACATTGTCCCATGGGGAAGGAGAGGTTTGTCCTATAAAGGTTAAAAAAAAAAAAATCACCGGTAAGCAAAAAAGTTAACGTTCTGTTCAAAAAGTTAAGTGGTAGGCAAACATGTTTGCCGTATTTGTGGGAGGGGAGGCTTGTTACCCTATATAAACCTGCCTCCCCTTGGCAGGGGTTCTCGACGGCGAATGCTTAGAGCAGCGTTACTCAGCTGAGAGGCACTTCCGGTTCCACGTCCAGACTGGTGTCCGCGTTCATTGCAGTTAGCAGCGTTAGCAGGTGTGGATAAATTAGGTCGACCTATCAGGTTCCTGGGCAGATCACAACTTTGTAATAATTTCAACTTTGCGAATTGTCATTATAATCAATGTAGGTTACTACACTTGTGCTCTATATGCTTTAGGGCCCACCCAAGGGCGGCCTGTCCACAGAGAGACGTCAAGACCACATGACTAGGGGTGGTAAATATAGATTTGTTCAGGCTATTGCTGGCGGATCACCCAGAGACAGGTTGGGTACAGTTCGTCCTGGAGGGTTTAGCTAACGGGTTTCATACGGGTTTCATGGCACTCCCGCAGATCCCTTACGAGTGTAGTAATCTACGTTCGGCGGACAGGGATCCATCAGTTGTGTCAGCTTTAATCCAGCAGGAACTCGATAAAGGTTATCTGATCGGGCCACTAAGTCAGTCACCATTTGATTGCTGGCGCGTCAATCCGGTGGGGGTTGTGTCCGGGAAATTCAATCCTAATAAAAAAAGGCTTATTTACGACTTGTCAGCGCCTCATTCATCATCTATTCCCAGCTTGAATTCTTTAATACCATCAGAAGAAATCACCATGAAATATTCCTCAATAGACAAAATAGACAAGGCCATTCATGTAATATTATCTTTAGGGCACAATACGTGGCTGTCGAAAGCGGATATTACTGACACCTTTAAATTACTACCCTTGCAACCCCAGCTTTGGCGTTGGCACGGTATCAAGTGGCAAGATTCATATTATTTTTCTAATAAACTCACGTTTGGCTCTAAATCTAGCCCCTGGTTGTTTGACCAATTTGCGAAGGCCTTACATTGGGTGCTGACCGACAAATTCCGGGTTAATCATGTCATACATTATCTGGATGATTTCTTGCTAATTGAGCCATCGTGGCAGGTTCCGCAAGATTTACATATCCTGCAGACAGTCTTTGAGGATCTCAAAGTCCCTGTTGCAGCCAGTAAGGTGGAGGGGCCCAGCACTAGAATTACCTTTTTAGGAATACAGTTGGATACACAAAAAATGGAGGCTAGTTTACCGGCTGATAAACTAGTTAGAATCAAGGAGGCGGTATCTAACGTTACTCGGGCAACAGTAATTTCCAAAACAGAATTGCAGTCACTCCTGGGGATTCTGAATTTTGCTATTCGGATAATCCCACAGGGTAGATCATTTATATCTAGATTGTTGAGATTACTCTCCTCGGCACCGGAGCAAGACAGTCCGATCTGTCTAGACCAGCAGGCCAGGGCAGACTTAAGCATGTGGGACAAATTCTTGTCTCAATGGAATGGGGTCTCGTTATTTTTTCCATCAGCATCCAATCAATCGCCAGTGGTATACTCTGATGTGGCTGCCACAACAGGGTTTGCGGCTATCCATGGTTCCCATTAGATAGCTGATTGTTGGCCTCCAGAGATTGGTAACTCCTCCGAGAGTATGCGGTCTTCCCCTCTCTTGGAGATCTATCCTATAGTGGCAGCAACACAGGCCTGGGGTGCGGAATGGAGGAACAAAACAGTCTTGTTCTTGACAGACAGCACAGTAGTGGTTGAGATTTTAGCTAGAGGTAGATCCGCTGCATTAGAAATCATGTCTTTTGTGCGGAGGCTGGTATGGTTATCCCTACAACATCAGTTTAATTTTGTGTGCTCGCATATTAGTGGTCATGAAAACACGGCAGCAGATGCGTTATCCCGCTTCAACTTCCCTCTTTTCTTCCAGGTTTTTTCAGAAGCAGACTCAGTGCCGTCAATTATACCGCGATACGCAGATCTGAGGATGGATTAGGGCACCATCTCGAAACAGCACGCAGGCTCATGCGCCAATCTTTATCGAGTAATATGGTTAGACTTTACAACACGGCATGGGCGTGGTTTACAAAGTTTAGTGAATCTTACCCAGCGGAGGGAATGGGGCATATTTCCTATATAATGGCATTCATTGGGTTTTGCCACTCTCAGCTAAAATTAGCATATAGCACCATTAAAATATATCTGGCAGGAATTCAGCATTTTTTCCATTTACTCCGCCCTGAGGAACCGTCGCTTTTCTCAGCTCACCCTATTAGGGCAGTTCTGAGAGGTATTCAGAAAGAATCAGTTAAAACTCATGTCACACGGCAACCTCTATCAGGCCAGAAGTTCAAGTTGCTGTCTGATTCTCTGGATAAAAAACCCTTCGGGTATGATATCAGCCTTGCCATTAAAGCCGCATTATACGTGGGTTTCTTTGGGTTCCTTAGGCCAGGGGAATTCACGTGTGGTGCGGCTTCCTCCACGTACTTAAGGAAGAAGCATTTCAGTCGGGACGGGGACTGTTATGTATTAACGTTACCTCACTCCAAAACCGCATCACCAGGGGAAGTGATAGAGGTCAGATATTTTCCTACTAGCAATAAGTGGTGTCCTGTTAGTGCCATCCATGAATGGTTAACATTTATCTCAGACAGACCAGTTGATTCCGCATTATTCTCAGTAGCCCGGAAACCCCTCAGCTTATCGGTATTTCTCAAGTATATAAGTATTTCGTTAGTCAATGCCGGTGTTAATCCAAGGTCTATTACTGGTCATTCCTTCAGAATGGGCGCAGCATCCGCCGCCTCTAGTAACGGGATACCAGTTCATGTAATTAAAAGACTAGGCAGGTGGAAATCTTCATGTTATGGGCGTTACATTCCAAATATGCATAATGCATAATGAGCATAATGAGCTGTCCATGGCGTTTCAGAAACTGTTAATGTAACTTAATAAATCTATTGTGCATCGATTAGTTCTGGACTCTCTTTTTGGCCCTCTTTAGGTTTCTCTTCCTACAGCAGTTACGGCACAATTCTACTGCTTGTTAGAGGTAGATAGGCATTGTCATCACGCTCTCGGTACGTCTCTGATAGCCGAACCGAGTACAAGTGGTAGGCAAACATGTTTACCGTATTTGTGGGAGGGGAGGCTTGTTACCCTATATAAACCTCCCTCCCCCTGGCAGGGGTTCTTGACGGCGAATGCTTACCACCCTCCCTCCCACTTTACGGATGGTCAGTATAAGAGAGGCCCTCTTTAGGTTTCTCTTCCTACAGCAGTTATGGCACAATTCTACTGCTTGTTAGAGGTAGATAGGCATTGTCATCACGCTCTCGGTACGTCTCCGATAGCCGAACCGAGTACAAATAAAGTTTCTATGTTCCGTTCAAATGTTATTATAAAGTTAATAAATTTATTGCGTTGCGGCCTGGTTTTTTCTTTTTTTTTTTTTTTACCTTCCAGGTGGAGCAACCGATCGACTAGCTGCAGCACTGATGTGCATACTGACAGAAGCATTGCGCTGCTGTCAGATTACACAAAAGTCGGTGTATGCGGCGCTGCAAGATGAGATTTCTCCTCTGCAGTACAAGATACGTTTGCCGAGGCATATGAGCTGAGGGGGCGGCAGTGTTCATATGCTTTGGCAAACACTTTGTATATAAAAAAAAATCCCGGCAATGATTTATTCATCCACATCGATTGATGTGAATGGAGAAATCGGGTTTGCCAGGGCATACGGGCTAAGTGGGTTTGGATGTTGGGCGGAGCTCCTATGTCCTGGCAGACGCCTTTCCCATTCTTTATTTTTTTTTTGGCAGAGATTTTTTTATCCACATTGATCAATGTGAATGAAGAAATCTGTGCCGTTCATTTTTTCTTTCAGCCCAGAGGCTGAACGAAAAAAAAATAAAAAATCTCATTACCCGTATGCTCAATATAAGGAGAATAGCAGAAACTCCTAATGCTGGCCATACATGTAATGATTGCGGAGACCCTCAAATACCAGGGCAGTACAAATACCCCACAAATGACCCCATTTTGGAAAGAAGACACCCCAAGGTATTCGCTGAGGGGCATATTGAGTCCATGAAAGATTGAAATTTTTTCCCAAGTTAGCGGAAAGGGAGACTTTGAGAAAAAAAAAAAAAAAAAAAATGAATTTCCGCTAACTTGTGCCAAAAAAAAAAAATTCTATGAACTCGCCATGCCCCTCATTGAATACCTTGGGTAGTGTCTTCTTTCCAAAATGGGGTCACATGTGGGGTATTTATACTGCCCTGGCATTTTAGGGGCCCTAAAGCGTGAGAAGAAGTCTGGGATCCAAATGTCTAAAAATGCCCTCCTAAAAGGAATTTTGGCCCCTTTGCGCATCTAGGCTGCAAAAAAGTGTCACACATGTGGTATCCCCGTACTCAGGAGAAGTTGGGGAATGTGTTTTGGGGTGTCATTTTACATATACCCATGCTGCAGTGTTCTAATTTTCACACTGGCCAATCAGCGCAAGTCAGCAGCAAACAGAGGCAGCTGCTGATTGGCCAGTGTTTGTGGGTAGCAGGGACGGGCGCCGGACATACACTGCATCGATCCCAGCCCCAGACTGAAGGACTGCCTGCCCGCTCCTGACCGGACACGGTTGGTGCCGGACTGCCGGTGGTTTGTTATATTGGGAAGGGTCCCCAGCCAGGAATGGGATGGATAGATAGGTTAATGCAGGCAGCAGCAAGATAACTCATATGGAGGGGGGGCCCATAGAGAACAGTCTGCTTTCCTTCTACTCTGTCCTGTATGAGCCTCCCCCCCCCTGAATCCTCTATGAGCCCCCTTAATGCCCCCATTACCCCAAAATGTCCAGGGGGGGAGGAGTAGGAGGAAAGCACACTGTCCTCTATGAGCCCCTCCCTGAGTCCTCTATGAGCCCCCAACCCCTAATGCCTCCCAAAATGCCAGGGGGAGAGGAGTAGAAGGAAAGCACACTGTCCTGAGCATTTTGGGGGGCATTAAGGGTTTGGGGGGCTCATAGAGGACAGTCTGCTTCCCTCCTACTCTGTCCTGTATGAGCCCCCCCCTGAATCCTCTATGAGCCCCCCAATTACCCCAAGATGCCCAGGGGGAAGGAGGAGTAGGAGACAAGCACACTGTTCTGAGTCTCTCCGCCCCCCCTGAGTCCTCTATGAGCCTCCTGCCTCCCAACCCCTAATGCCCCCATTACGCCAAAATGCCCAGGGGGAGAGGAGTAGAAGGAAAGCACACTGTCCTGAGCATTTTGGTGGGCATTAAGGGTTTGGGGGGCTCATAGTGGACAGTGTGCTCTCCTACTCCTCCGCCCCGGGCATTTTGGGGGGCATTAGGGATTCTTTAATGGGGGTGTGGCATGGGAGGAGCCAGGACAGGAGGTGGGATGGGCCAGGGGTGGGTAGTGGGCGGGGTTATGGGGCCCAATTCAGATGCTTGCTATGGGGCCCAGTGATTTCAATGTACGCCCCTGCTCCTCTGTCTGGGTGTCGGGGCCTAAATATCTGAAAGTGGCCTGTTCCAGTGGTGGGTGACATGAAGCCTGATTCTCTGCTATGGGACCTCTCTCCTCTGTCTGGGTGCCGGGGCCTAAATATCTGACAGTGGCCTGTTCCAGTGGTGGGTGACATGAAGCCTGATTCTCTGCTATGGGAACTGTTAAAGATGTGTGAATATTATTCTATATTTTTGTATATCTAGGATTGTAATGAGTTAACTTTTTCTTCTCCAAGTGCCCATCCACCCCCTCTTTGTTTCAAGACTGGAGAAGAGAGGGGGGCAAAGAGCTGTGCTGTGAGAAGTGTCTGATTTCTCATTCTTGTTCAGATGTCTCAACAAGGGAGGCATATATAGAGTGTGAAGGAGTGCATAAGCCAATTATATGGCTCGATGATATGTATATATTATTTACTGCCTATAGAGAAGCACCTCTTTGAAGTGTCACATATGACGTATGCAGTATTATTGTTAGAATAGAAGCCATTACAAAATGGCGATGGTAACCAGATGTTTACATTAGTTCACATTCCAAAGTAGGGCCCAGTGCGCAGATGCTGGTGTATTATCTCTTCTCTCTTATCTCTTCTTCCTTTTTGACCAATGAAACAATGTTTAAGCCTCAGTGAGGACTGCCCTCTTCTGAAAATGTATACACGCTTACCCCATGTAATAAAAGTTAGAGATTGCATTGACCATCTATGTGTCAGCATCTAGTCTCTCAGACACGCGTGGATATTAACCCCTGGGGGGGGGTACATTTATTTGGATAACCAGAGTGTATCTTAAATGCCCTAATTAGGGCATCTTCATCAGAACTATCTCTTCTGTCTGGGTGTAAGGGGCCTAAATAATAAAAGTGGCCTTCTCCATCGGTGTGTGACATGAAGCCTGATTCTCTGCTATGGGACCTCTCTCCTCTGTCTGGGCGCAGGGGCCTAAATATCTGAAAGTGTCCTGTTCCAGTGGTGGGTGACATGAAGCCTGATTCTCTGCTATGGGACCTATCTCCTCTGTCTGGGTGTCAGGGGCCTAAATAAGTAAAAGTGGCCTTCTCCATCGGTGTGTGACATGAAGCCTGATTCTCTGCTATGCGACCTCTCTCCTCTGTCTGAGTGCCGGAGCCTAAATATCTGAAAGTGGCCTGTTCCAGTGGTGTGTGACATGAAGCCTGATTCTCTGCTATGGTGTAATGACCGGCGTCACGCAAAGGGAGGGAAATGGGAAGGCCCTGTCCAAGGGAGAGGGAAAGGTGGTGACCCCTGACTCACCTTGCGGCTGGCACCTGACTGCCCTGACGTCCCTAGACGGGTTCCTCACCCGTACGCCGATCACGTGCCTAAACCCTGGCTTTCCCTAAGATGAGCCCTGTGTAGTGAACGGGGCGGTGGGATCACTAGTCCGCACCACTGACACTAAAGGAAAACACCAAGGCGAGGACAGACAATACAGACAAAACATATAATCCCAGGTGGGCGACAACAGAAGACCACCAGGGCCCACAGGGATCCGGAGGGTCACACTCTGGAACAACAACCAGGGAACACAGTTACACAGCTCCAGTGGGTCAGTATAGAAGTCCAGGCAGGAAGATCTATATCTGGCAACCAGAGAAGTGGGAGAGGGGAATATAAGGAGGTTGGGAGTGCTGGACAAGAAACAGCTGAGGAGAAGGTGCTACGGATCCCTGAGTGAGCCAAAAAGGGTTGCAAGGCAAACCCAGAAAGCTACCATAAAGAAACAGCACTATGTTTCTACATAGAGCGCGCAGCCACCCGCTGCGACTTCCTGACCCCGGGTATAACGGAGTCAGGCGTGGCTCTTGACACCCTCGTGACAGTACCCCCCTCTCTACGAGGGGCCTCCGGACACTCAGGACTAGGTCTCTCAGGATGAGAGGCATGAAAAGCCCGAACTAACCTGTCGGCGTTTACCTCAGACGCTGGAACCCACATTCTTTCCTCAGGACCGTAACCCCTCCAATGCACCAGATATTGAAGAGAGCGGCGGACCCGACGAGAATCAACAATTTTGGATATTTGAAACTCTAGATTACCATCCACAACAACAGGAGGGGGTGGCAGCGGTGACGGTTTTAGAGGTGGAACATATTTCTTGAGTAACGACTTATGGAAGACGTTATGGATTTTAAAAGTCTGAGGTAGCTCCAGGCGAAAAGCCACGGGGTTAATGATAGCTACTATTTTGTAAGGGCCAATGAACCTAGGACCCAGTTTCCAAGAGGGAACCTTTAATTTAATATTCCTAGTAGACAACCACACATAGTCATTCACTCCTAGGTCCGGACCTGGCGACCGTCTCTTATCAGCCATGCATTTATATTTACCTCCCATATTTTTCAAATTAGCTTGCACCTTCTGCCATACCGATGAAAGAGATGACGAAAACCGTTCCTCTTCGGGAACCCCAGAAGACCCCCCCTCTTTGAAAGTACAGAATTGGGGATGAAAACCATATGCACCAAGAAATGGTGACTTGCCAGTAGATTTCTGACGGCTATTATTTATGGCAAACTCGGCTAACGGTAAATATGATGACCACACCTCTTGGTTTTCAGACACAAAACATCTTAGATATGTCTCAAGGTTTTGGTTGGTACGCTCAGTCTGTCCATTTGACTGAGGATGGAAAGCTGAGGAAAAGGACAAGTGTACCCCCAAACGGGAACAAAAAGCTTTCCAAAACTTAGAAATAAACTGGGTTCCCCGATCCGAAACAACATCGGAAGGGACCCCGTGAAGCTTCACGATTTCACTGATGAATACCTGAGCAAGAGTCTTAGCATTAGGTAGTGCGGGTAACGCAATGAAGTGTACCATTTTGCTAAACCAGTCCACTACTACCAAGATAACTGTTTTACCCGCAGACAAAGGTAAGTCAGTGATAAAATCCATTGACAGATGTGTCCATGGTCTATTGGGAATGACAAGTGGCAATAAAGACCCTGCAGGACATGTATGAGAGACTTTCGCACAAGTAGAACAGGAAGACACAAAATCCATTACATCCTGACGCAACTTGGCCACCAAAAACGACGAGACAATAGCTCCAAGGTTGCTTTACTACCCGGGTGCCCAGCAAGTGCCGAATTATGATGTTCCTTTAATAATTCGAGACGCAGGTTCAACGGTACAAACAATTTCTCTGAGGGGCAAGAGACCGGGGCGTCCCCCTGGGCCTCTAACACCTTCCCCTCCAGAACAGAGTGTACCGCAGAGACAACCACTCCTCTTTGTAGAATGGGTACCGGATCACTCACATTACCCCCTCCAGGGAAACAACGAGATAGTGCATCTGCCTTGGTATTTTTTGCCCCAGGACGATAGGTAATAACAAAGTTAAACCTGGTAAAAAAATAGCGACCACCTAGCTTGTCTAGGGGTGAGACGCTTAGCTGATTCGAGGTACAGAAGGTTTTTGTAGTCCGTAATCACAGTGACGGGGTGGATTGGCCCCTCTAAAAAGTGACGCCATTCTTCAAACGCCAGTTTAATAGCTAATAGTTCCCTATTGCCAATATCATAGTTCTTTTCTGCTGCAGATAGTTTTTTAGAAAAGAAAGCACAAGGACGCCATTTGCCAGGAGACGGACCCTGAGACAGCACAGCCCCCTGTGGCGAAACCAACCTTGCCACTGGGTTTTGGAGGGGCCTGGCTGCTGGCCTCTTGCCCCAGGATTATGGGCCCTCTCATCAGCCAGGCCTCATTTGTTCACAAAGGACTTGAACTAACTTGAACTCCTGGTCTAATTCGTGGCATTGTGGGATGTTAAATGTCTGTATTGAAAAGGGTTGTGACATTGTATGCTTAAATGGTGATTTCTGTTCTGTTGTCCCCCACATGTGTATTGGTGATTTCCCTTTGTCTTGAGAGATAATTGGATTGCTCCTCGGGTGTCTCCAGGGCAGAGAGGAGGAAACCATGATGCATTGTGGGGATGTATTGTCTCTGTGTATCCTGAATTGCTACATATATGTCCTGTGTCGCAGTCTCCCTTCTGGTCCCCTAGGGGCATGAACGATTGGTTGCTGTACTTACATTGTATGTGTTGTAACATATTGATTGGTTGTATTTCAAAACCCTGTGGGCGAACCTGTATTTGCAACAACTGTAATAAAAACCAGGCTTGGTGTGCCAGCACCTCAGACCACTGCTTGACCCTCAACACGGAGCCTTGTCTCGTTATTGGGGGGATCCACTGTCTGCTGTTAGAGACTGATTGCCAGTAGTGTAAGCTGATTCCTGTTCGTCTGCTAGCAGCTATTTGTGAGGTTCCAGTTTGGAGTGCTATTTTGTATCCAGTTCGGGAGTTTGGTGTTCTGCAGTAGCTGTGCCTGTCTCTCAGAAAGGGGCCTATCGCCTAAACGGATTTTAACCCCTTGTCTGCTGAAACGGTCCGTTACATTGGTGGCAGCAGTGGGATCGTTCCTACAGCCAGAAGGACAGCTACAGGAGACACCATTTCTGTGGATTCTACAATTTAAGGGCAACGCATGTCCCAGTACAGCGACCCTAAAAGCAACAGGATGGAACCAGCAGTGTTATACGAGGAGGAGGACCTGGATGGCCGGGATGCATTAAGGAAAGGCATCTGGTACCAGGCCCTGGATAATGTACAATACCAGCGGGGTGAGAGTCTCCCCAGTGAAGAGCAGCGGTTGCAGAAGCAAGTGGCCCTGCGGATGCCCTTCCTGGGAGAGCAGCCCCTGGAGGAATGGGTGAAGGAACTAGAGCACCGGGTATGGCAGGAGCTATGGCTGGAGGATGCCTACCAGGTGCTTTGGTGGTATATGGCACAGTATATACCCTGGACACCCGAACATGACAAGCCAGAGGGAGAGGGGTTTGATGGTCCTGGCTTGTTATGGGAGTCCTTTGCAGAGCCTGACTTCGGGAGCCCTGCACAGTCCAGATTTCAGGACTTTTTTTTATGAGAGAAAGGCTAGGCATGAGTGGGATGACCCCCATGAGGTAGAGCAAGACCTGGCTCACTGTCATGGTCTTACCTTCTTGCTGTTCTCCTTCGTTTGACATGTGCTGGCGGCCATCTTGGTTTCTGGGTTTCTTGTAGCCTTCCACCCTGCGGCTCCTCCTTCCCACTGGGAGGAGCTGGATGCCTATCCATATATATAGGAGGTCTGTGGCTTCAGTTCCTTGCTTGGTCCTCCTGTGTTCACATGCTTCTAAGACTGCTGCTGCTTCTGGTTCCTGATCCTGGCTTCGTCTGACTACCCTGCTGGTTCCTGATCCTGGCTTCGTCTGACTACCCTGCTGGTTCCTGATCCTGGCTTCGTCTGACTACCCTTCTGGTTCCTGACCTCTGGCCTCTCAAAGACTCTGCTTCGGTTTCAACATCCGTTTGGACTTTTGCTTTACAGCTTTATTTTCAATAAAGCCTTCTTATTTTCACTTATCTCTTGTTGTACGTCTGGTTCATGGTTCCGTGACACTCACCTAGCAACCCTGGAGTGGGAACTGGAGCAGGACTACCGAGATCTCTTCCACTCCATTGGGAAGGCTCAGCAGGACAGTAAGGTGACAGACCCAGATCCAGACCCATTCAGCTGGGCAGATATTGTAGAGTGTTACTGGGAAGGACCCCAGGTGGCCGGTAGAGATGGGACCAAGGTCTCTCCTCCGGTCCTGCAGGGAATTTGGAGCCCAGTCTCCATTCCCCAGCGGCAGTGTGAAGTGCAGGGAGAGGAGAGCAGCGTCCTCCCTCCCTCCCCAGTGGCAGGCTGAGTTACAGGGGGCAGAGGTAGTTGTTCCTGCCCCCTAGCAGCAGGGTGATATGCAGGGAGAGGAGAGCAGCGTCCTCCCTCCCCAGCGGCAGGCGGAGTTACAGGGGGCAGAGACAGTCGGTCCTGTCCCCCAGCGGCAAAGTGTTCAGCAGGGAATAGAGAGCCTAGTCTCCTTTCCCCAGCCGCATGACACTGTATTGGGAGCAAT
The DNA here is from genome assembly GCF_905171765.1 of Bufo bufo. NCBI lineage: Eukaryota > Metazoa > Chordata > Amphibia > Anura > Bufonidae > Bufo > Bufo bufo. The sequence goes on from NC_053389.1 coordinate 389,740,847, forward strand.
GACGGTCGGTCGCCCTCCCCAGCGGCTTAAAGTATGTATGGGAGAGGCGCTCGTTACCCCCTCTCCCCAGCGGCAGCTTAACGCACCAGGGGGAGACAGTAAGCCACACAACAGTGCAGATGGGTCCGTGGTCTCTGCACTTACAGCACAGGGGGTAGAGACAGTCGGTCTCCCCCTCCAACAACCAGGCTCCAACCAGGCTTCTTCCATGGTAACGCTGGCACCAGGGCAGAGTACTGCTGATCCCTGCCCACAAAGCAACCTCCACTCCAAGCCAGGGAGCAACACAGAGACCGGGAGTACCAGCTACCAACATAACCTTGGTGGACTCACTGGACAGAGACAGGCTACCAAATTCAACAGGTCCAGTATTGGGTTGTGGGTGGACTGCCAGACTAACTCAGGTACTGACCGTGAGGTCAGGTACCTGGTTAGTCTTCCCTGGGAGGGGGAGATGTGTGGCGAAACCAACCTCGCCACTGGGTTTTGGAGGGGCCTGGCTGCTGGCCTCTTGCCCCAGGATTATGGGCCCTCTCAGCCTCATTTGTTCACAAAGGACTTGAACTAACTTGAACTCCTGGTCTAATTCGTGGCATTGTGGGATGTTAAATGTCTGTGTATTGAAAAGGGTTGTGACATTGTATGTTTAAATGGTGATTTCTGTTCTGTTGTCCCCACATGTGTATTGGTGATTTCCCTTTGTCTTGAGAGATAATTGGATTGCTCCTCGGGTGTCTCCAGGGCAGAGAGGAGGAAACCATGATGCATTGTGGGGATGTATTGTCTCTGTGTATCCTGAATTGCTACATATCTGTCCTGTGTCGCAGTCTCCCTTCTTGTCCCCTAGGGGCGTGAACGATTGGTTGCTGTACTTACATTGTATGTGTTTTAACATATTGATTGGTTGTATTTCAAAACCCTGTGGGCGGACCTGTATTTGCAACAACTGTAATAAAAACCAGGCAGGGTGTGCCAGCACCTCAGACCACTGCTTGACCCTCAACATGGAGCCTTGTCTCGTTATTGGGGGGATCCACTGTCTGCTGTTAGAGACTGATTGCCAGGAGTGTAAGCTGATTCCTGTTCGTCTGCTAGCAGCTATTCGTGAGGTTCCAGTTTGGAGTGCTATTTTGTATCCAGTTCGGGAGTTTGGTATTCTGCAGTAGCTGTGCCTGTCTCTCAGAAGGGGCCTATCGCCTAAATGGATTTTAACTCCTTGTCTGCTGAAATGGTCCGTTACACCCCCACTCCCACCTCTGACGCATCGACTTCAACAATAAAAGGCTGGGAGACATCAGGTTGGATTAGTACAGGTGCCGAGGTAAACCTCTCTTTTAGAGAGGAAAAAGCAATTTTAGCGGCGTCAGACCATTTAGAAAAATGAGTCCCCTTTCTAGTCATGTCAGTAAGGGGTTTTACAATCACCGAATAATTTTTTATGAATTTTCTATAGAAATTAGCGAAGCCCAAGAACCGTTGCAGTGCTTTGAGGTTCTCAGGAAGATCCCAATCTAAAATTGCCTGGACCTTCCTAGGATCCATACGGAAACCTGAAGCAGATAATAAATAACCTAGGAACTGTATTTCTTGAACGGCGAAGACACACTTTTCAATTTTAGCATATAATTTATTCGTTCGTAGGACCTGCAGTACCTGTCTGACATGCACCTCATGTGTTTTCAGATCAGACAAATAAATTAAAATATCATCTAGGTATATCACCACAAACCTGCCGATAAGATGACTAAAAATGTCATTAACGAAATGTTGGAAGACAGCAGGAGCATTGGTCAGACCGAAAGGCATGACTAGATTTTCATAATGCCCCTCAGGGGTGTTAAAAGCTGTCTTGCACTCATCCCCTTCCTTAATACGAATCAGATTGTAGGTCCCCCTAAGATCAAGTTTGGAGAACCACCTAGCACCCGCAATCTGATTAAACAGGTCAGGAATGAGAGGAAGAGGGTATGGGTCTCGGATGGTTATCTGGTTTAATTCACGGAAATCTAGGCAAGGACGCAGGCCCCCATCTTTCTTTTTAACGAAGAAAAACCCTGCAGCCACGGGTGAAGAAGAGGGTCTGATGTGTCCCTTAGCCAAGCTCTCGGAGATATAATCTTTCATGGCTGGTCTCTCCGGACCCGAAAGATTATATAACCTGGTCTTGGGTAATTTTGCACCGGGAATCAGGTTAACCGGGCAATCATAAGGACGGTGAGGTGGTAACTTCTGACAACCCTTTTCAGAAAAAACATCCTCAAAGTCCGAAATAAATGTAGGTAGGGTAGCTATGGAGGCGACTAAGCAATTGCTATTTAAGCAATTTTCTCTGCAATGCTCACTCCACTCCAATATCTCCCTGGCCTGCCAATCCACCACTGGATTGTGCGCTACCAACCAGGGAAGACCCAACACCACCGGAGTGGGAAGCCCCTCCAGAACATAACATGAAAGCAACTCGTTATGGTGGTCCCCTACCCGAAAGTGTAAGTTATGGACAATGTGAGTGAGGTTTCTCTGAGACCGAGGAGCAGAATCAATAGCGAATATGGGAATAGGTCTCTGTAGCGTACAGAGAGACAAACCCATAGTGTGGGCAAAATGGGCATCTATCAAATTTACTCCTGCTCCACTGTCTAGAAAAAAAGAAATAGTCTCCATCTTAACGCCAAAAACAACAACCGCTGGCAACACAAATTGCGATGTTCGTATGGAGGAAACGTATACCCCCCGGCTGACATCCTTCACACAGCCTGGGGTTAGTATTTTTTCTGACGTTTTTTTGTTTTTGAGGAAGGAAGGACAGACATTAATAAAATGACCCCTCTCCCCACAGAAAAAACAAACCCCACGCCTACGGCGAGCCTCAGGAGGTCGGACCTGACGAGTAGTTCCTCCTAGCTGCATAGGCTCGTCTAAGTCCGTACAGACTAACTGCTGCTTGGGAGGGGTTACCAATTGCTCCGGTTTTTTCAATCTGTCCCTAAGACGTCTATCTATTCTGATAGCAAGGGACATAACCGCATCCAGGGAAAAGGGAGTCTCACACAGCGCAAGCGCATCCTTAATCCTTTCGGATAACCCAGAGCAGAACTGACTCCTGAGAGCAGGGTCGTTCCACTGGGTATCCGTAGCCCACCTACGGAACTCTGAGCAATACTCCTCTACTGGCCGCTCCCCCTGTAGGAGTCTCCGTAATTTTGATTTAGCCAGTGCGACTCGGTCAGGGTCGTCATATATGAGACCCAAGGCCCCAAAAAATTCATCCACTGACCGGAGAGCCTGGGAATCAGCGGGTAAAGAGAACGCCCAGGATTGCGGGTCCCCCTGCAGCAGGGAAATAACAACCCCCACCCGCTGTTCTTCATTACCAGAGGAGTAATGGCGCAGCTTAAAATATAATTTACAGGCCTCACGGAACTTCACAGATTTGTCCCTTCCCCCAGAAAATCTGTCAGGAAGAACAACCTTGGGTTCCGCAACAACCTGGTTACCTGTAGCAACCGCTGGGCTTGTGGTCTGTTGTAATTGCTGCTGTTGCTGGAGGACCGACGCCTTCAAACCTGCCACCTCCAAAGACAGGCCTTGAAGTTGCTTTGACAAAGCAGCAATTGGATCCATACTGGATTCTAAGTAGGTAGAAAGAAATTTTTTTTCTTTTTTTTTTTACCTACACAAAATAAGGGCCAGATATAATGTAATGACCGGCGTCACGTAAATGGAGGGAAATGGGAAGGCCCTGTCCAAGGGAGAGGGAAAGGTGGTGACCCCTGACTCACCTTGCGGCTGGCACCTGACTGCCCTGACGTCCCTAGACGGGTTCCTCACCCGTACGCCGATCACGTGCCTAAACCCTGGCTTTCCCTAAGATGAGCCCTGTGTAGTGAACGGGGCGGTGGGATCACTAGTCCGCACCACTGACACTAAAGGAAAACACCAAGGAGAGGACAGACAATACAGACAAAACATATAATCCCAGGTGGGCGACAACAGCAGACCACCAAGGCCCACAGGGATCCGGAGGGTAACACTCTGGAACAACAACCAGGGAACACAGTTACACAGCTCCAGTGGGTCAGTATAGAAGTCCAGGCAGGATGCTCTATATCTGGCAACCAGAGAAGTGGGAGAGGGGAATATAAGGAGGTTGGGAGTGCTGGACAAGAAACAGCTGAGGAGAAGGAGCTACGGATACCTGAGTGAGCCAAAAAGGGTTGCAAGGCAAACCCAGAAAGCTACCATAAAGAAACAGCACTATGTTTCTACATAGAGCGCGCAGCCACCCGCTGCGACTTCCTGACCCCGGGTATAACGGAGTCAGGCGTGGCTCTTGACACCCTCGTGACATATGGGACCTCTCTCCTCTGTCTGGGTGTCGGGGCCTAAATATCTGACAGTGGCCTGTTCCAGTGGTGGGTGACATGAAGCCTGATTCTCTGCTATGGGACCTCTCTCCTCTGTCTGGGTGCAGGGGCCTAAATATCTGAAAGTGGCCTCTTCCAGTGGTGTGTGACATGAAGCCTGATTCTCTCCTATGGGACCTCTCTCCTCTGTCTGGGTGCTGGGGCCTAAACAAGTAAAAGTGGCCTTCTCCATAGGTGGGTGACATGATGCCTGATTCTCTGCTATGGGACCTCTCTCCAATTGATATTGGTTAATATTTATTTATTTTATTTTATTTTAATTCATTTCCCTATCCACATTTGTTTGCAGAGGATTTACCTACATTTTGCTGCCTTTTGCAGCCCTCTAGCCCTTTCCTGGGCTATTTTACAGCCTTTTTAGTGCCAAAAAGTTCGGGTCCCATTGACTTCAATGGGGTTCGGGGCGATGTTCGAGCTCGGATCCCGAACCCGAATATAATAGTACTATGTATTGTGCCTTTTTTTTTAACCTAATAAAATCAATTTTTGGCCTTGTAACCCAACATGCAAAATATGTTAAAGGAAATTACCGTAATGAAGGGTTACATACCAAAAAAAAATGTAAATAATACAATTGCCATGTATGTACACAAACATAGGAACACAAAGAACCAAACGGAAATCCTAACACTATTCAGGCACCTAAAACTGCAAAGGCCTTGGACCAGCATTTTCATATTTGGGACTGATCCAAAGGATAGGTACACATTATCATGACAATCAGCTGTATGATGAGAAAATGCGTGCAGTGCGCAGGTGCCATCTCCCTTCTCTATTCCAGCACTGATAGCACTCTATCCCAGCAGATATCTGTGATTTGATCTAGCAAAAAGTGCCACACAGGAAGAAGAGAGACGGCAGACGGCAGGGCATGTGCACTGTGCACGTGTTGTCTCGTCATACTGCTGAACAGCGTTGTTGACCGATGTTTTCCAAGCCTAAAAAATTAAAATTATCACCTACACAGAGGATAGGTCATCAATAGTCAAACACCATCACAAACATACTTACGGCCTCAAATCCATGACCAGCTTTAGAAATTGTAAATGTGCACTGTATATACAGTATATGGCTTTTTTCGGGCTCCTCCCTCGCCACTACGCCCTCTTTCATTTTGCTCCCGACGGAATTGATCCCGGCAACTATTCCACCGGGTCTTCATCTGTTTCACTGTTAAGAAATTAAACCATAAAAATCATATAAATAGCACAAAGAAATATGCAATAATAAGAGGACTAATAGCAAGGCAAACATTTCTCCAAAATGAAGCGGCCATCTGAAGATAAATGTCCGATAATGCACGAATAGACACCACATGGTACAGTAGTGCAGGTGTGGGTATACTAATTAAATACGTTCATGAAGCCAGTGATTATTCGTGCTATCCATTTGTATATTCATATTTTTTGAAATATGGGATAACTGCCAACTATTGTATGCTCAATTACAACAGGAACACGTGTCACCAAATAGCACGTGCACATGCATTTTATCCATTACTACAGTTTGCAGTAGCATAGGTAGGGCCAGGCATTTAAAATACACCAAAAGGCAGGAGTATGGTATATATTGCACGATTGTTCCATAAAAAACATATACAGGCCTATATAAAATAAGGCAGGCCCACAAAATATACAGTTTATGAACACGGAGGTGAGCGTTCCGCGGTATCCCGGCCTAGCATCCTGCTGAGAGCAGGAGTTCACAGCATCATTGGTTGCTTGGACGCTGTGCGCTTAGTGCCGCCATTGCAGTACAGTAATACACTCGTATGATCTATACGAGTGTCTGACTGTACTTCAGCGTCGCCACAAAGCACACTGCATCATAGCAACCAAAGAGGATGCCAGGCTGGGATACCGCGGAACGCTCACCTCCGTGTTCCACGGTTGTGTGCAGTTATCATGACATCATGGAATTAATAGTTAGTTCAATAGTGACAAGACAGGGCCAGGACAGTACAACGACATTGCTGGCACTTATCTAAATCAGCCCGGCCTCTGCCATCTGCTTTTTGCCATTCCGACCGCCTCAGGGAACGGGCAACTTTCTCCCATTGTCACGGCCATGCCCATGACCGTGACTTCTTTACCGCAAGCAGTTGCCTGCGGTTTTGTATAGGTGTTCAACCACGGGTGAGGGCCGCTTGTTTGTGGCCTCACTTGTGGATGCCGCGGGCAACTAGTGTTGTATTTAGCAGCAGAGCAGCCTGAGCGTCGCTAGGCAGCTTGCTGCCCTGGCATACGGTCTCACCTGACTTTCTTTATGTTAGGTGTGTGTGTTGTGTGCATGGTGTATTTTGTATTGTGTGCACTTCCCCTTTATGTGTCTTTCCCTTCTGTGGTACTGGAAGGGTTAACTTCCTTCCCAGTGTGTGTGTGATGTCACTGGGTGTGTCCAACCCTTGGGTGTGGCCACTTGGTCCTATATAGACTGTAACGGTCGCGTACACACACACACAGGGGGGAGGGAAGTGACCACTGCGCTCCACCCTTACCCCTGGCCCTGCCTACTTGCCTCGAGAGTCCTAATGACAGGGGACAACTGGACGGCAATCCCTAACTTGGAGTAAGTGCAGGGATGACAGACAGACAAACAACAGGACGTGAACGGACCGAGTCAATACCAGGAAAGCTGCAAAGTACAAATGGAGCAAGCAGAGAATTGTCAGGAGAAGCCGGGGTCATAAATACCAGGAGAGCAGAGAAGTACAAGAGGAGTCCTAAGAGAGTAGTCAGGTGGGAGCCGAGGTCACAATACCAGGACGGATGCGCAATACAGGAGGATCAGGCAAAAGGATGGTCAAGGAACAGGATCAGGTAAGTATTCAGCAGTCCAACAAATACCAGGAACCTAGAAATTAACAGGCAACCTGTAGCCAGCAGGCTGCCTGTATTTATAGTGGGGAGTGAGGGTCATGTGACGTGGCCAGCGTCACATGACCGACAGACCAACCAGTCGAGCACCGAGTGATCAGCTCGGCGCTCAAGGCAGACTTAGGAGCAAGGAGCCACCCAGCTAGTAAAGCCGCCCTGGGAATGAGATCAAACACAGAACCTCATTCCAAAAGCTAAGCAACAGTTCTGCGGGCAATGGGGGACCGAGTGCACCTTCGGAACCCCGTGACAGTACCCCCCCTTTTACGAGGGGCCACCGGACCCAAGACTTCAGGCGATGGCTTTTTTTAGGGTGTTCTAAATGAAATTTACGAACAAGTCTAGGAGCATGAACCTCCCTGGCAGGTACCCAAGATCTCTCTTCAGGTCCATACCCCTTCCAGTGAATCAGGTACTGCAAGGAATTACGCACCTTCCTGACATCCACTATTTTAGACACCACATACTCGACAGCATCATTAACAAGAACTGGCGGAGGCGAGGCTTTTGATGGTACTACCGGTTCAAAATATTTTTAAGCTGAGATTTATGGAACACATTATGAATGTGGAATGACTCAGGCAGCTCCAACCTAAAAGATACCGGGTTAATCACTTCCGTGATCTTATATGGTCCAATAAAACGAGGAGCAAATTTTTTAGAAGTTACCTTGAGAGATAGATTCTTGGAGGACAACCATACTTTATCCCCAACCTGAAAGTTTACCCCCCTTGAACGTCTCCTATCGGCCTTGAGTTTTTGAGAACATTGAGCCTTTTCTAGGTTCGATTGAACCCGGGCCCAAACTGTGCACAGTTCGGAGGAGAGTTTATCAGCTTCAGGGTTAGAGGAGGAGACGGACGACCCAGAATGAAAACGGGGATGAAAACCATGGTTACAAAAGAAAGGGGAGACCCCAGCAGAAGAATTGACATGGTTATTCAGAGCAAATTCAGCCAATGGAAGGAATTTGACCCATAATTGCTGGTCATCAGCAACATACAACCTCAGGAATTGTTCCACAGACTGATTAAGGCGTTCAGTCTGCCCATTACTCTCAGGATGGTAGGCGGAAGAAAAAGACAACGAAATTTTACATCTTTGACAGAAGGCCCTCCAGAATTTGGACACAAACTGCACACCCCTGTCCGAATATCAAAATGTCGTCAAGATAGACAATAATAAATTTACCTAAGAATTCCCTAAGAATATCATTCATGAAGTTTTGGAACACAGCTGGGGCATTGCTGAGTCCAAAAGGCATCACCTGATATTCAAAGTGTCCTACCGGAGTATTGAACGCCGTCTTCCATTCGTCTCCCTCCTTGATTCGGATTAGATTGTATGCCCCTTTCAGGTCAATTTTGGAAAACCAGGTTGCCCCCAGGACCTGGTTAAATAAATCCGGAATCAATGGGAGGGAGTATCTATTCTGGACAGTGATTTTATTTAATCTCCGGTAATCGATACATGGCCTAAGACCACCATCTTTTTTCTTAACGAAGAAAAACCCCGCCCCCATAGGAGAGACAGAAGGTCTAATATGCCCTTTACCAAGGCTCTCCTTAATATAATCTTCCATGGCCTTGCGTTCGGGCATAGAAAGATTATAAATTCGTCCTTTAGGAAACTTGGCCCCCTCTACTAGCTCTATGGTACAATCATAAGGTCTATGGGGGGGGTAGAACCTCTGGGGTTGGTGATGAGAATACATCAGAATATTCTCTAACAACAGAGGGTAAAGTATCAGACTTTACTGAGACCCCAGCCTGTACCACGGACAGGCACGAGTCACACTTAGGCCCCCATCTCACCAACTCCCCATTGGACCAATCTATAGTGGGGTTATGTAGTCGGAGCCAAGGCAACCCTAGTACCACCTCAGCAGGTAGGTTCTCCAGGACTAGAAGCGAACATCTCTCTGAGTGGCACACACCCATGGTTAGAGAAATCTCTGAGGTACATAAGCTCACCGTACCACCAATAAGAGGAGTAGCATCAATAGCCATGACATGGATAGGAGTTGGTAAGGCAAACATAGGAATACCCAATCTAACAGCATACTCAGAGTCAATAAAGCTAGCCGCTGAGCCAGAATCAATAAAGGCCTTACCCGGCCATTTATCTACTCCCAGAGAAATCGTAATGGGACCGAAAGCTTACATTTAGAAAATTCAGGGTGTACCTGGTCTTTAGGTTGCCTTGCCTTAGGAGACTTGACAGAGAGGACCTTCTTAGGACACTGGTTGATCCAATGGTCAGAATCTCCACAGTAAAAGCATTCTCCACGTCTGCGGCGAAGATTCCCTCGGGTCATGCCAACCTGCATGGGTTCCTCGGTGGAGACCTCAACATTGTCTCTGGGCTAGGCCCCCTGCTGGACCACCATCTGGGAAGAGAACTGTTGTTCCTGTCGTCTCTCTCTAACCCGTCGGTCAAGTCGGACAACAAGGGTCATCATCTCCTCTAAGGTCTCTGGAAGTTGATAACTGACCAGAAGATCCTTTAATTTATCAGACAGACCTGACCTGAACTGACTCTTCAGGGCTGGTTCGTTCCATCCTGAGGGGACACACCACCTTCTGAATTGGGTGCAATAATCCTCCGCTGGTAAATTGCCCTGAACCAGTGCCTTTAGAGCCGTCTCGGCTACTAGAGCCCTGTCTGGTTCATCATAGAGGGTACCTACGGCCTGAAAGAACCCCTCCACAGAATATAAACAACTGGCGCCAGCAGGTAAAGAGAACGCCCAGTCCTGGGGATCACCCTGTAATCGGGAAATGATAATGCCCACGCGTTGACTCTCGGGGCCAGAGGACACGGGGCGCAAACGGAAGTAAAGTTTACAACTCTCCTTAAAAGAGAGAAACTTCTTCCGGTCTCCAGAAAAGGTTTCTGGGAGCTTAATCTGGGGCTCAAAATGCGGACTGGAGGCCTGAGGAGTGGAATAGCCTTGCCCTAACTCAAAAGAGCTGAGTTTTTCCCCTAACTCCTGCACCATCTACGTCAGATTAGAGACATAGTCAGTCAGGGTCACCAGAGGATTCATAATACAGTGGTTATTGGGCCTGTTAATCTGTAACGGTTGCGTACACACACACACAGGGGGGAGGGAAGTGACCACTGCGCTCCACCCTTACCCCTGGCCCTGCCTACTTGCCTCGCGAGTCCTAATGACAGGGGACAACTGGACGGCAATCCCTAACTTGGAGTAAGTGCAGGGATGACAGACAGACAAACAACAGGACGTGAACGGACCGAGTCAATACCAGGCAAAGTACAAATGGAGCAAGCAGAGAATTGTCAGGAGAAGCCGGGGTCATAAATACCAGGAGAGCAGAGAAGTACAAGAGGAGTCCTAAGAGAGTAGTCAGGTGGGAGCCGAGGTCACTATGTAGTGTCCCACTAGGTTAAGGTGGGCACTGCACAAAAGGGGTTAATGTGTCTTTATTACATTTAATGTTATGTGTATGCATTTCCCTGTGTTTAACTGGTGTCAGGCCTAGTTAGGGTGCAGTTTAGCCTCCCAGACATTAGAGGGAGCCAGAGAGCCCTAGATATATATAGGAAGGCCCAGGCAGGGGAGTGGTAGTTCATTCCAGGGGACTAGAGGAGTTACTTCGTCCACCTGAAGCTCCTGAGGCTAGGCTTAGCTCAGTAGAGACACCCCAGTTGCAGGACAGCACCTCCTGGGAGAAACCTGCAGCTTCCCAACCAAGCAAGGATAATACAAGTCAGATAAGTACCCTGATGGGCAGAGGTTCTATAAAGTACAGCAAGCGCCAATACTGGAGAGAGGATTTATATACCAAGGATTAAAGCCAGCATTTAGGCATCCGGGCCTTGGGATTCAGCCAGCTAGAATAGCTGAAGGGAATAGAGCAGCATTGCACTGCAAAGCATTAACTGTTGCACCCTCCAAGTATCTTGCATGATTAATTACTGCCACTATTTAAAGTCTACCTGCTTGTAAAGTATTGTTCAAGGGACTGCATTATCATCACAATCACCTGTAACTGTATGTACAAAGTTGGACTGTGTTCACCAAGTAAAGCAACGTTTGGTTTATCCACTGCTTACTCAGTTATTCCTCCTATAAATCGGTGTGCCACCGTTACAGGCACTGGCGTCACGAAACCAACAGGGACCTTGCCCCAGGCACTCAAAATACCTGTAACATCCAGGGCACCTCATCCACCATCAGGCCTGGTCCCTACAAACAGAGTGTGCCCCAGAGGAACTGTGTCTACCTCTCATTCACTGCCGCATGCCTGCCCAGGGTTCTCCAATACAGTGAGCAACCCTCGATTGCCCATAACCATGACCTCACATCGCAATACCCTGCAGGTCTGGCGTGCTGCAACAATACCAGGACGGATGCGCAGTACAGGAGGATCAGGCAAAAGGATGGTCAAGGAACAGGATCAGGTAAGTATTCAGCAGTCCAACAAATACCAGGAACCTAGAAATTAACAGGCAACCTGTAGCCAGCAGGCTGCCTGTATTTATAGTGGGGAGTGAGGGTCATGTGAGCCTCCTGTCTTTTCTATCCGCCTGTGAGAGCCACCACTGTGGTCATAAGTTTAAGTTTAGCTAAGTCTGTGTGATGTTCGGTTTATGTTTTCCTGTATTATTCAGTGCTGCCATGTATCTGGGTTCCGGTGTGTGGATGAGTTTGTGCTGACTTCTGTTTGCTATTTGTGGACTTCAGCTTTCCTGCACACGGATCCAGTCAGCAGGGCTGTGGCAGGTGGCTGGAACTAGTGCAGCACCTGCCATATACATAGGCTTGCATTTGTTCCCCTTTTCCCAACAGCTTGGCCAGTGAGACTCCTGCTCCTCCGTGCCTAGGAGGAGTAGGTCGTCTTACCCCGACTCCTAGCGCAGGGACCGGACGGAGGGTGAGTTAGGGATCCGAGGTTCCTGCGCATGGGTCCTCCTACCTTTAAGGTCGGCCCATTCAGTTAGGAGTTAGGGTCAGGGTAGGGACGCTGTTAGGAGGTGACCTGCTCCCTATCCTGTTCTCCTGGCTGAGCAGCCATAACACCATCCGGCACGCACGGCTGAGGATTTCCCCCATCCTCAGCCGTGACAGTATGACCACAGTGGTGGCTCTCACAGGCGGATAGAAAAGACAGGAGGCTGCTCCAGCTAGCAAGACTGAAACAACCTCCTGAGCCCTGCTAAAGAGAGGGTCTTTATAGGCCCAAGTGGCCACACCCAAGGGTTGGACACACCCAGTGACATCACACACACACTGGGAAGGAAGTTAACCCTTCCAGTACCACAGAAGGGAAAGACACATAAAGGGGAAGTGCACACAATACAAAATACACCATGCACACAACACACACACCTAACATAAAGAAAGTCAGGTGAGACCGTATGCCAGGGCAGCAAGCTGCCTAGCGACGCTCAGGCTGCTCTGCTGCTAAATACAACAATAGTTGCCCGCGGCAACCACAAGTGAGGCCACAAACAAGCGGCCCTCACCCACGGTTGAACACCCATACAAAACCGCAGGCAACTGCATGCGGTAAAGAAGTCACGGTCATGGGCATGGCCGTGACACCCATGCCACCTCCTCGCGTACTCGGTCCTGGTATATATTCAGCCTGCTGTCCCATAATTCAGGCCTCTCCTGAACCAGAGTAATTAATTTCTCTACATTCCAGCGAGGCATTTTTGTCAGAACACTGAAAATCCACCACAAATCAAACCACCACACTTTTGCCACAGGTGCCTAGCAATCAGCTATCAGATAACCTGTGACCTTGAGCTTCCTTCCTGTATTCAAATTAATTTTTATTTTTATTTTATTTGGCTCAATTCTGGCAGACAGTTTGCCATGCCAAAGAATGTAAAAAATCGGATGCGGATGACATACAGTTGTGCATCCGCACTTTTTGCAGACCCATTGACTTGAATGGGTCCGCGAACCATTTCCCGCAAAAAAAATAGGACAGGTTATATTTTTTTGACGGACTGGAACCACGGATCATGGACGCGGATGGCAAACGGTGCATGAAAATCAATGGGTCCGCAGAAAATTATGAAAAACGGAACAACGGACACGGAATAAAACAACGGTCGTGAGCATTAGGCCTAACAGAAAATAACTGATCCATCTGGTTCCCGTTATGCAAGAGAGAAAACAAAGTCCTGTCGACAGGATTTTTTTTTACATTCTACATAACGGAAACCAGACGGATCTGTTATGATTCCCATAGACTTCTATTATGACAGATCAAAACTGAATGTAGGAGTATAGGAGTCTGGTCTGGAGTCTGATAATAATATAGGAGGTCTGGTCTTGTGTCTGGCATTAATTTAGAAGTGTGGTCTGGGGTCTGAAACTAATATAGCTGTTTGATCTGGGGTTGGATATTTATGAAAGGGGTTGTCCCACAAAAAAATATTCTACAGTTTTCAAAACAGCATCTGGATCTGAATACTTTTGCAATTGCATGGAATTAAACATTTAATATAGCCACTGAGTAATTCAATAAAATATATCTGTATAGCGCCATCTGCGGTTTGTTATTTTTCTTATTTCTTTGTCCTGCTCACTGAGAAGCCCGCACATGCTCAGTTACATCCTTCAACTGCCTCCTGAGCTGTGATAGGGAGAGCTGAGACACGCCCCCTTAGCGGCAGTAGAAAAGACACTCCTCTTGAGCTGTCATCTTGATATAAATCTAGCAGAGCAATAAATGGGGAGATATCTGGATCCCTATGAGGTACAGGACGGGTTTTAAGTTTGTTAGAAAGAGATTGGCATGTACTAGATGATGTCTGATTTAGATTTTTTTTTTTCAGTTAATCATTAGATACCTCCTTTACTATAATATCTTTTAATATAATATATTGAAAAGGCCTCAGGGAATGGGCAACTTTCTCCCATGCCACCTCCTTGCGTACTCGGTCCTGGTATATATTCAGCCTGCTGTCCCATAATTCAGGCCTCTCCTGAACCAGAGTAATTAATTTCTCTACGTTCCAGCGAGGCATTTTACTAGATGATGTCTGATTTAGATTTTTTTTTTTTTCAGTTAATCATTAGATACCTCCTTTACTATAATATATTTTAATATAATATATTGAAAAGGCCACTCTCATTTTTGTTGAAACCAACTGCTCACATATCACCCTGTAGACACCTCTGTTTCAGTACCCTTTCTGTCCGGAACTGTGTGAATCAAATTTCGTAATGTCTTATGCACTATAGTGCAACATCTGAATGCTGCAGTAAATGGCTGTGGAGACAAAAAAGCATGTGCAAGTACTGTTATAATACAACCAACATGTACAATATCACTGGTATCCTGTCACTAGCACATCTATCTTATTAATCTCCTTTCCCCCCAGGATTTCTTCACTGTTAGGCCTCATGCACGCGACCATTGTTTTGGTCTGCATCCGAGCCGCAGTATTTGCGGCATGGATGTGGACCCATTCACTTCAATGGGGCCACAAAAAATGCGGACAGCACTCCGTGTGCTTTCTGCATCCGTTGCTCCGTTCCATGGTCCACAAAAAAAATATAACCTGTCCTATTCTTGTCCATTTTGTGGACAAGAATAGGCAGTTATATTAATGGCTGTCCGCGCCGTTCCACAAATTGCGGAACACACACAGACGCCATCTGTGTTTTGCGGATCCGCAATTTGCGGACCGCAAAACACACAACAGTCGTGTGCATGAGACCTTACTATGAAAAAGCTTTCAGTCAATCACAGAAAAAAAAGGTTTTAATTTTTCATGCTGCTTGCTTGGGAGTGCAGGTTGCTTCCCTGACAGATTCATCTGCTTGACAAATAGTGCTAAGTCTTTGGGTAGACTTATTTTAATCAAGGTATTGAAAGCAAGAAGGAGAGCACTCATCTAGCAGCCTCCTACACGCTACAAGGGAGGAGGGGGTTCATTTCAACCTTTCTTCACTGCTTCCCTTGCAATTATTAAGCAGAGTGTCAAAACCATGGGGCCCCATATCCAGACTTAGAATGGGACCTCATTTTAGTACAACTCAGGACAAGAAAAGTTCATCATTATTTATGTCTCTTCTCTTCCCTTCCCTGTCCTTCATTCCTTGGATTCCTAGTATTCTGCAATAAATTTTCCACTGCCCCTTCCACTCTCTTGTTCCATTGTCTACAATGATTAACAAGTCCTCAGTACATGAACATATTCATTGTGGCCCATAGTAAATGGGAACCATATTGGGCATGGTATTGTGGGTTTTTAATTCCAAGAGTGCTTCCCTTCCGCAGATACAATTTTTCTCTGGAAGCACTGGATTCAGTGCTTATAGAGGAGACCTAGGTTCAGTATATGACATGCAGACTTAAGATGGTATGAATGGTATAGTTGAAATACAATAACTCTTGTGTACATGGAGCCTAACAATCTGAGTAGAGGTAGCCCGCCTTGATTGCTAGGCTTCATAGCAGATGTTATGCCTGTTACTCTGGTAGTTATATCCATAGAGATGACAGCTGGTAACAAGCACTGTTAGTATATAAATGTATGCTGGGTCCCTGGTGCCCATTATGAACATATTTCATTAGATATACTGTAGATCTATCTATGTCTCTATGTAAAATGTCTTTGCACTGGCGGTTGAAGAACAATGACAAGCTGCTCTGCTACACTGCAAATTCCACATTATTTTGGGGCCTCTTACAGATTTTGTATTGTTATTTAGTATCTTAAAGTTGCCACTTAACCTGTTGGGGAGACATGACGTACCGGTACGTCATTATGTCCCGGTACTTAAGGACACATGACGTACCGGTATGTTATGTGTAGTTCCGATCACCGCCGCACGGGGCGGAGAAATCGAAACTGGGTGCCTGCTTAAATCATTGAGCAGGTACCCTGGGACAATGCGTGGGGGTCCTGTGACCCCCCGATGTCGGCGATCGCAGCAAACAGCAGGTCAATTCAGACCTGCGGTTTGCTGCGTTTCCGGGTTATTCGGGTTTCTGGGGACCCGATAACCCGGAACAGGATGGTGATCGGTGGTGTTATAATACACCACTAATCCTGCGATCCTGAGAGGTGATGGTGACATCACCTCTCAGGATTAGCTCTGATTGGCTGCAGGGCAGGTGGGCGCTTTAAATTATTGCAGCGCTCCTCTCCTCCTTCTTTCTGTGTCCGGGAGCCGAGGAGAGAGGAGCACTGTATTGATCTCCTGACCCAGCACCCCCAGCACTCCCTTCTGACCCTCCACAGTGCCATCTGGCACTAAAAGGTATTTAGGGAAAGGTTAGGTTAGGCAGGGATATTCAGGGAAAGTTTAGTGGGAAAACTTGCATCACCCTAAATCGGGTGTCTGGGGTCCACAGCACAGCTGTGTGACCCTAGACCCCCCCAGGGTTGCTGCAGCTTGAACCCCTCCCCCCACAACTTTTTTGCCGGCGCAAGCAGTTTTTTTTAAGTTTTTTTCTGCGTATGCTGACTGTGGCTGGCACTCTTAGCGTCCGGCCACTGTTAGCGCATCGCACACCCCACCGCTGATCAGCTTCGGACGGCTGATCAGTGAGTTAGAATTTTTATTATAATTTTTTTTCCATTTTTTGGCCATTTTTTATTTAGTTTTTTTTTTAGTTTAGAGTAAGTACGTGAACACCCGTGCCCCCACACACACGCACACCAAATAAAGATATCCACACACACGCACGCACACACACACACTCCCGTATGGCCCGCCGGATGTTCTTGGCCAAGGAGGCATACGACCAGCTTGCCTCCGAGTCAGAGAGCCCCAGTGAGGACGAGGATGACCCCACTTTCCTTTTGTCATCCGCGTCCTCCTCATCATCTAGCGACGATGATGAGTCCCCAAGGCGGCGGAGACGCCGCCAGGCGGAGCAAGGGGACCACAATGCTAGGGACCCTGTGGCCCACACTAGTACGAGCAGCTCTGGGGCTCGTACTAGTTTTCTGGCCCACCAGTTAAGTCCACCAGAGCCCCCTACCGGTGAACTTGCATGGTGTACACCAGAGCATTTTAAGCCTGCTATTCCTGATTTTGTTGGCCAACCAGGAATCCAGATTCCCACAGTGGGCTTCACTGAATATGACTATTTTAGTCTTTTTTTCAGTGACCACTTTGTGAACCTGATGGTGGAGCAAACAAACCTGTACGCCCAACAGTTCATTGCTCAACACCTGGGCTTTTTTAGGGCTGGTGGCTGGACTCCGGTCAGTGCAGCCGAGATGAGGACGTTTTGGGGCCTCGTGCTGCACATGGGCCTAGTCAAAAAACCTAGTGTCAGGCATTACTGGAGTGGGGACATCCTCTACCAGACCCCACTTTACCCCATGACCTAACCCCTCAGATGAACACGGTCAAAAAAATAAGATAAAAACGGTGCCAAAACAGCTATTTTTTGGCACATTTTCCATTTTATATAGTTTTTTCCAGTAACAAAGCAAGGGTTAACAGCCAAACAAAACATAATATTTATTACCCTGATTCTGCAGTTTACAGAAATACCCCATTTGTGGTCGTAAACTGCTGTATGACCAAACGGCAGGGCGCAGAAGAAAAGGAACGCCGTATGGTTTCTGGAAGGCAGATTTTGATGGCCTTTTTTTTTTGCACCATGTCCCAAAGAGCCCCTGATGCACCCCTAGAGTAGAAACTCCATAAAAATGACCCCATATAAGAAACTACACCCCTCAAGGTATTCAAAACTGATTTTATAAACTTTATTAACCCTTTAGGTGTTCCTCAACAGTTTATGGAAAATGGAGATGAAATTTCAGAATTTCTATCTTTGGTAACCTCTCCTCACAAAAATGTAATATAGTCTTAGAGCAACCAAAAATCATATGTACCCTAAAAATAGTCCCAACAAAACTGCCACCTTATCCCGTAGTTTTCAAAATGGGGTCACTTTTATGGAGTTTCTACTCTAGGGGTGCATCAGGGGGGCTTCAAATGGGACATGGTGTAAATAAACCAGTCCAGCAAAATCTGCCTTCCAAAAACCACACGGCGCACCTTTCCCTCTATGACCTACCGTGTGCCCGTACAGTAGTTTATGGCCACATATGGGTTGTTTCTGCTAACTACATTATCGGGGCAATAAATAGAGTTTTGTTTGGCTGTTAACCCTTGCTTTGTTACTGTAAAAAATTGATTAAAATGGAAAATTTGCCCAAAAATTGAAATTCTTACATTTCATCTCCATTTGCCAATAACTCTTATGAAACACCTAAAGAGTTAACAACGTTTGTAAAATCAGTTTTGAATACCTTGAGGGGTGTAGTTTCTTAGATGGGGTCACTTTTATGGAGTTTCTACTCTAGGGGTGCATCAGGGGGGCTTCAAATGGGACATGGTGTAAATAAACCAGTCCAGCAAAATCTGCCTTCCAAAAACCACACGGCGCACCTTTCCCTCTACGCCCTACTGTGTGCCCGTACAGTAGTTTAGGGCCACATATGGGGTGTTTCTGCAAACAACAGAATCGGGGCAATGTATAGAGTTTTGTTTGGCTGTTAACCCTTGCTTTGTTACTGTAAAAAATGGATTAAAATGGAAAATGTGCCACAAAATTTGAATTCTTAAATTTCATCTCCATTTGCCAATAACTCTTGTGGAACACCTAAAGGGTGCCACGCTGCTCCCATTCTCCCAAATACGAGCAGAGCTGCAGGGACCAGCTTCGTCCACTACACAATATGTAGTTCTGATGCTGAAGTTCCTATAGAACAGCTTTTCGCCATCTGTGTGGGGTGTTAGACCCCCAGGGGCGTAGATAAGGGGGAATATAGGGGGGGTTCAAACCCCCCCCCCCAGAGTGTCTGTCCTCCTAACCTGCCAGAGAACGGCCCAGGCGTGCCGCTGCCTGCAATAGTGGCGCGGGCAGTGCGGCACACAGAGGTGATGGAGGCTGCAGGGCGGGCAGCACAGGGGGGCAGGTACGGCGGCACAAGTAACTCACAGACACACACAGGGCAGCCAGGCAGGGATGACGCTGATGATCACATGGCATGCACGCTGCCTTCAGGCTCCGCTTGTCGTACGTCTGGACCCCAGCCAGCTTCCTGCCTGCGCGTGCCTGCTACTCCTGGGCGGCGGCTGACAGAGCACAGAGCCTGGAGATCTCAGAAGATTAGAAGAGAGAGAGAAGAAAGAAAAAGAAGTAGTTTGAGAGAGAGAGAGAGAGAGAGAGAGAGAGAGAGAGAGAGAGAGAGAGAGACTCTGGAGCACTAGTGTAAGTAAAACTAATAGTTAAAAAAGAAAATCAAGAAGATTCAAAGCCCACCCCCACCCCCACACTAGGCTACAGACAGTGTCAATTCGTATATTTAGTCCAGCCCCCAGACTCTTATGAATTGAGGGAACTGGCCACCACCATGCTGGTCCACATCACTTATTGTGCAGGCTGCATGGTTTGATGTATTTTTTCTAGTCTCTCACACTCTAGTCTCCTCAACAATAAAGAAACGTAATTTCTTATGGAAATGACAAGAGTAAGCTAGCATGTGATGTGTCATGCGTGCCATAGACTGTCACTCCAGACTAAGTCCACAGTCACACATGCTGCAGCATCCATTCCACATCATGTGGAATGGATGCTGCAGCATTTGTGACTGTGGAGTGACAGCTATGGCAGGCATGACACATCACATGCTAGCTTACTCTTGTAACTAATTTCCATAAGAAATTGCATTTGTTTCTTTATTGTTGAGCAGAGAGTGTAAGAGACTAGAAAAATTAAATCAAAGCCCCCCTCCTAAAGTCTACAGTGTAAATTCATATTTTTTTGTCCAGCTCCAGTCCAGGTGATTTGGGCCCACTTTCATTTATTTTAAATAGACTTTTGGTTGGTGTCTGCTGCATATTTTTACTAAGTATTTTTTGAAAATACTCAATGAAAATGTGCAGTGGATAGGTACCAATTACGAGTCTTTTTAAAACATGTTTTTTCCATATGGTGTCAAACAACTAAATCGGTATTGCTCAAGGTAAAGGATTAGTTTAGGAATGATATGGCTGGTATATTTTTTTCAAACCCTGGTGTGTCTGCTAGATAAAGTCTTATAATTTGAGAAAGCTGAACCCCCCCCCAGGAAAAAAAATTATCTACGGCCCTGTAGACCCCCACTGATCAGATTTTGATAGGCTACCCCGAGAATAGGCTATCAAAATTAACATACATGTGGTGTGTGCTAGGGTATACTTAAGCAATAACAACATATTAAATGAGTAATAAAGCACAGTGGGGGAGATTTATCAAATTGTTGTAAACTAGAACTGGCTTAGTAAGCCCATAGCAACCAATCAGATTTTACCATTCATTTTCCAAAAGAGCTGTCAAAAATGAAAGATGGAATCTGATTTGTGTCTTTGGGCAACTAAGCCAGTACTACATTTTTTTTTTATTGATTTGTTTCCGTAATAGGAAATTATAAAATTTTCAAATATACATGTATTTAAAACTTTGCTTAAATACCTTTTTAATACCTTTCTTCTCAGATTGTTGACCCCTATCTGCATGGTAGAATGGTATACCCCATGAATCAGTCAGTCCTGTGTAATGTTTTGTAATATATATATATTGTGAGGGTTTAGCTCTGTCTCCGGGGTCTCAGTCACAGAATTCTCGCTGACAACCATGTTGATTGTCCAAACAGTGCATTTATTTTGACACCAGCACCAACAAACACGGTACAAAATGAAAACCTGCCAGTCTGTGCTCTACCTAAACATATAACATAATTCCCTGACTCACCTATACAGAGCGCAGTTCACACAATCTCTCTGGTGCATCTTTCTCTGGTGCCAGTAGTCCACCAGGCTGTAGCATGGCCAGTCCAGACTATCTCCCAGCCTCGTGGTCTCTCAGTCTTGCCCAGCTGAGACCACATTCACAGAGCCTCACCAGGCCTCTGTTTGCCCACCCCTCCTAACTGACACCCTGGGAGGATCTTTATCCCAGTCTGATTATCGCAGACCTCACCTGCGATCCTCTATGGTTCAGAGGAACACCTGTGCTGGACAGGTGTGAATTGGCAGATTCCACTTCCAATCCTATTTGCCAATCTCAATAAAATCCGGCCCAGACTACAACAACAAGAACCTTGTCTCAACAACCTATATGCTGCTGACACTATTACATCCTGGAATTTAGCTATCCCACCCAGCTGAGGTATCTGAGTGGGATATACACCTCTTCCCGCACTGTCCACCTTATTACATATCCCCCTTCCTTTGTTCACACCTGTAGAGGTGAACACATATAATACCCGGATGCTCGTGAGAGGGCATCCACTGCACCTGTTTCCCTTAATTTTTCCAGACCCATGCCAGCAGAGCTTGGTTTATCACCAAAACTGACATCTTGCCCAATAGAAACTGCCTAAAGGCCTCCTGTGCCCATCCCATGGCCAAATACTCTTTTTCTACTCTTTCACGCACTTTTTGATCTCGCTCTTTTTTTAGATTCTCTGGCTCCCGCACATGCACCTCATGTCCTTTCTTGGACTGCTGCAGCTCTTGACAAAACTGTTCCCACAGTTGTGCCCAGTCATGGTCGTGTCCAGACACTTTCTCCTTTGCTTTGTGGGGCTCCTTCAGCAGAGCATGCTTGCCCCCGATCGCTTCTTTTAGGTGCATCTGGTTCACTTCTTTCTTTTCAGCAGTGGTTTCCCCAGCTTTTTCAGCAGTGTTTTCCCCAGTTTCAGAGACCTCTGCTTCGTTAGTGGCTTTTTCCACTTCGGCCGCCGGTCTTTTTGTCTTAACCTTGGTCTCTGCAGCACCTGGGGACTTCATGTCCACCAACACATCGGCCTTAACTTCTTCAGCCTTTGTCTTCTTGGAGTCTCCAATCTCTTTGACAGGCTTCTTATCCTTCTCGGACATGGCATCATATACTTGCCCTCTTAACTCCTCCTCCTCTTTCTCATCGAGGCAGGAGGCACTGGGGTTTTCAGCACTTCAGCAGACTACTCGTCTTCGGGCATTTTCTCCAGAGGCTCACCCAGGACACTGTTCTCCTTTCGGGGAGGAGTCAGGAGAGCCAGCCCATAGTAATAGCCAGGATCTGAAAACTGATCGTTCACCTCCTCGTAATTCTTCACCAGCAGGCTGCTGGCTATTTGGAAGGCCTTGTAGGCGGAGGGGACATCTTCCAGGCCCGGGCTACACTCTACCACGAGTCTTTGGGCTTTGGCCTCCACATCAGTCCCATCAACTGGTTCAGCAGAAGCATCTTCCATCTTCTCTGCCTCAGCCAGCACAGCAGTGCCACCATCTCCAGACCCACGCTTAATAGGCTCTGGCTTAGACTTCTCCAACCCATAGACGTTCTTCCCGACGTCATCCTTTAAGCTCACAAGATCCTCTATCTCGGCTCTGAGTTGCTTGTTCAGCCTCTCAAATTCACCTCGCTCCTCAAGCGCTTATTCAAGGGCTCTAGCCAAGGAAAGGGCCTTGGTCTCCTTCTCCCGAGTAGTGTTGGGCGCGAATATTCGAATAGCGAATATTGGTTGCGAATATCGGCACTTTGAGAATTTGCAAATATTTAGAATATAGCTATATATAGTCGCAATTTCGAATATTCTAGATTTTGTTTTCATTAGTAACCTCCCTTCTTGCTTGTGGGCCAATGAGAAGGCTGAAATGTCTTTGTCTGAGCTTAGCAATATCCCTAGCAACCAATAGGAAAGTTGCCTACCCCTTACTATATAAGAACCTCCCCAGCAGCCCTTGTATGCAGTATTTTGCAGATCTGAGAGAGACAGCAGTGTTATTGCTATGCTCTCTGTTTTCCTGTTTAATTACATTAGTTAGTTAGTTAGTTAGCTTATATACACTCACCTAAATAATTATTAGGAACACCATACTAATACGGTGTTGGACCCCCTTTTGCCTTCAGAACTGCCTTAATTCTACGTGGCATTGATTCAACAAGGTGCTGATAGCATTCTTTAGAAATGTTGGCCCATATTGATAGGATAGCATCTTGCAGTTGATGGAGATTTGAGGGATGCACATCCAGGGCACGAAGCTCCCGTTCCACCACATCCCAAAGATGCTCTATTGGGTTGAGATCTGGTGACTGTGGGGGACATTTTAGTACAGTGAACTCATTGTCATGTTCAAGAAACCAATTTGAAATGATTCCAGCTTTGTGACATGGTGCATTATCCTGCTGGAAGTAGCCATCAGAGGATGGATACATGTTATCATTCTGTTTACGCCAAATTCGGACGCTACCATTTGAATGTCTCAACAGAAATCGAGACTCATCAGACCAGGCAACATTTTTCCAGTCTTCAACAGTCCAATTTTGGTGAGCTTGTGCAAATTGTAGCCTCTTTTTCCTATTTGTAGTGGAGATGAGTGGTACCCGGTGGGGTCTTCTGCTATTGTAGCCCATCCGCCTCAAGGTTGTGCATGTTGTGGCTTCACAAATGCTTTGCTGCATAACTCGGTTGTAACAAGTGGTTATTTCAGTCAACGTTGCTCTTCTATCAGCTTGAATCAGTCGGCCCATTCTCCTCTGACGTCTAGCATCCACAAGGCATTTTTGCCCACAGGACTGCCGCATACTGGATGTTTTTCCCTTTCCACACCATTCTTTGTAAACCCTAGAAATGGTTGTGCGTGAAAATCCCAGTAACTGAGCAGATTGTGAAATACTCAGACCGGCCCGACCGGTGTGTGTGGCCTTCACGTGCCTGTATGACCTCCCTACAACGCCTGTGCATGCTCCTGATGAGGTAGCGGACGGTCTCCTGAGGGATCTCCTCCCAGACCTGGACTAAAGCATCTGCCAACTCCTGGACAGTCTGTGGTGCAACGTGACGTTGGTGGATAGAGCGAGACGTGATGTCCCAGATGTGCTCAATTGGATTCAGGTCTGGGGAACGGGCGGGCCAGTCCATAGCATCAATGCCTTCGTCTTGCAGGAACTGCTGACACACTCCAGCCACATGAGGTCTAGCATTGTCTTGCATTAAGAGGAACCCAGGGCCAACCGCACCAGCATATGGTCTCACAAGGGGTCTGAGGATCTCATCTCGGTACCTAATGGCAGCCAGGCTACCTCTGGCGAGCACATGGAGGGCTGTGCGGCCCTCCAAAGAAATACCACCCCACACCATTACTGACCCAATGCCAAACCGGTCATGCTGGAGGATGTTGCAGGCACCAGAACATTCTCCACGGCGTTTCCAGACTCTGTCACGTCTGTCACATGTGCTCAGTGTGAACCTGCTTTCATCTGTAAAGAGCACAGGGCACCAGTGGCGAATTTCCAATCTTGGTGTTTTCCTGCAAATGCCAAACGTCCTGCACGGTGTTGGGCTGTAAGCACAACCCCCACCTGTGGACGTCAGGCCCTCATATCACCCTCATGGAGTCTGTTTATGACCGTTTGAGCAGACACATGCACATTTGTGGCCTGCTGGAGGTCATTTTGCAGGGCTCTGGCAGTGCTCCTCCTGTTCCTCCTTGCACAAAGGCGGAAGGTAGCGGTCCTGCTGCTGGGTTGTTGCCCTCCTACGGCCTCCTCCACGTCTCCTGATGTACTGGCCTGTCTCCTGGTAGCGCCTCCATGCTCTGGACACTACGCTGACATACACACCAAACCTTCTTGCCACAGCTCGCATTGATGTGCCATCCTGGATAAGCTGCACTACCTGAGCCACTTGTGTGGGTTGTAGACTCCGACTCATGCTACCACTAGAGTGAAAGCACCGCCAGCATTCAAAAGTGACCAAAACATCAGCCAGGAAGCATAGGAACTGAGAAGTGGTCAGGTCACCACCTGCAGAACCACTCCTTTATTGGGGGTGTCTTGCTAATTGCCTATAATTTCCACCTGTTGTCTATCCCATTTGCACAACAGCATGTGAAATTGATTGTCACTCAGTGTTGCTTCCTAAGTGGACAGTTTGATTTCACAGAAGTGTGATTGACTTGGAGTTACATTGTGTTGTTTAAGTGTTCCCTTTATTTTTTTGAGCAGTGTATATATATATATATATATATATATATGATACAGATGGTAAGTTGGAGATAGTCAGTGTAGGTTAGTCAGTGTAGGTTAGATTAGAGATGGCCTTGTAGTTCGACCGGCGGTCGTTACTGGGCAAACTTTACTTGTTCGCGATTCGCCGAACATGCGAATATATGGCGATATTCACACCGCCATATTTTTTTGCATAGCGCCAAACTTTGACCCATGACACATCCATCAGGTGGGACAGGACAGCCAATTGAGATGTTTCAACACATGGACACACCCCTACCCTATAAATAAACCCAATCTGGCAGCCATTTTACATTCTGTTTTTTGCCAGTGTAGGGAGAGGTTGCTGTGTGGAGCAGGGACAGACTGTTAGGGACAGTAAACGCTAACTAATAGGACCACAAAGTCTTTTTAAGGACTGGTATAGGTGTGCTATCAATAGGTGTGAAATACAGAGGGGTGTGATATACTTTTAATATACTTTCTAACATAGAAAGTATATTATAGTGCATTTGTATTGTGCAGCAGTTGTGTGTGGTTCTGCAGCTTAATAGAGGGACAAACGCTATTGGAATAACTAATTGCAACTGGTGACATATACCTGTTGCCCCCCAAAAAACTGATTAAGGGGTGAAATATACCTGCTTCCACAAAATACTGATTGAGGGGTGTGATACACCGACTTCCACAGAATATTGATTGAGGGTTGTGATACATCTGTTTCCACAAAATACTGATAGAGGGGATAGATATACCGGCTTCCACCAAATATTGATTGAGGCCTGCGATACACCAGCTTCCACCAAATATTGATTACGGGGTTTGATATACCAGCTTCCAGCAAATACTCATTAAGGGATTCTATATACCTGTTTCCAATTCTGATAGAGGGGATTTATATACCAGCTTCCACCAAATATTGATTGAGGCCTGCGATACACCAGCTTCCACCAAATATTGATTAATGGGTTTGATATACCAGCTTCCAGCAAATACTCATTAAGGGGTTCTATATACCTGTTTTCATAAAATACTGATAGAGGCTATTGATATACCGGCTTCCACCTAATATTGATTGAGGCGTGCAATATATCTGCTTCCACAAATACTGCTCTTCTATAGGGACTTTGTAACAGGGTCATTTTGAAAATGACAGGCAGAGGAAGAGGCAGGCCATTCCACAGGGATTGTAGGAGTCGGGCAGGTGCACCAGACCGGAGCCTAAGTGGGAAGTTGGAGAAGGTGCGTGCGATTACATCAAAGGGAGCACCAGAGTTGGTTGAGTGGCTCACTCAGCCTTCCGCTTCTGCACCCTCCTCATCCTCTCTATCTGCACCCTCTTCACTCTCTGCTGTGTGCACCCCCAAAGACACCACCACCACCATAGCCCCACCACTCAAGTCAGATGAATTATTTTCCCATCCTTTCCCAGACCTTACTGATGCACAGCCATTCTTGGCATCGGACCAGAAAGAGGAGGTAGCAATAGAGATGTCGCGAACATAAAATTTTCCATTCGCGAACGGCGAACGCGAATTTTCGCAAATGTTCACGAATAGGCGAACCGGGCGAACCGCCATAGACTTCAATAGGCAGGCGAATTTTAAAACTCACAGAGACTCTTTCTGGCCACAATAGTGATGGAAAAGTTGTTTCAAGGGGACTAACACCTGGACTGTGGCA
This sequence comes from Bufo bufo, assembly GCF_905171765.1. NCBI lineage: Eukaryota > Metazoa > Chordata > Amphibia > Anura > Bufonidae > Bufo > Bufo bufo. The sequence continues at coordinate 389,767,829 of NC_053389.1, forward strand.
TGCCGGAGGGGGATCCATGGCAAAACTCCCATGGAAAATTACATAGTTGATGCAGAGTCTGGTTTTAATCCATAAAGGGCATAAATCACCTAACATTCCTAAATTGTTTGGAATAACGTGCTTTAAAACATCAGGTATGATGTTGTATCGATCAGGTAGTGTAAGGGTTACGCCCGCTTCACAGTGACAGACCAAACTCCCCGTTTAACACACCGCAAACAGTCCATTTGCACAACCGCAAACTCCCCATTTGCACAAGGTTGGATACCAAGCTAGCCATGTCCCGTTCCTTGTTCTCACTGATGTCATTGAAGGTCTCTTCCTCCACCCAGCCATGTACAACACCAAGGGTCCCCGAAAGGTGACAACAAGCCCCCTGGGACGCCTGCTGTGGTTGGTCTTCCACCTCCTCAAAGCTACCTTCCTCATCTGACTTCTCTTCTTCAGACTCCTCTCTCTGCGTTGCCTCTCTCTGCGTTATTATAAGGTGTGTTAAGTAGTACTATTCCTATCAGTTTAATCCCTGTTACGTCCCCTATCAGGGGACGTGTGTATGGCATCGATTTTAAGAACTGGGAGATGGAAAAAGATGCTTGGTCGGTCCTCCTACTTCAAATTTGGGGCACTGCGTGTGCAATCTAATGTGTCACCAGATAGGAGTGGTGTGTTAAGTAGTTCTATTCTTATCAGTTTAATCCCGGTTACGTCCCCTATCAGGGGACGTGTATGGAATAGATTTTAGACAACCGCAAAGAGTTGTCAATAGTTGACACACTCATGAGATAAATTTTATACCTCTATGCGTCAATCTTGGTGTAGTTATGACTGTGCTTGTGCGCACGTTTGGGAGATTGCAGGCGATGAAGGTTTTACAAAGCCTATGGTTGTGCTAAAGTAGTTCAGTGACTGTTAAGTGACCCAAAAAACAATGATTCTGCAGTGTGGGCCCATTGTTGGCCTAATAGGCTTTAATGATCACCTTAGATGATCACAAAGAAAATTATTGTTTTTTGTATGCAAAATTATCCAGCCGATCGCTTTTGGTCTGTTCACAATGAAGCAACGACCTTATCATCTGGGGTGTGCCAACATTGCCATTGCCAACACACTCATAGAGGTGGTCGCTTCATTGTGATACGCAAGCCCCTTCACCGCGACAAGGTAACGATCACGAAGGGGAATTGACTAGGGATGAGCGAACCCGAACTGTATAGTTCGGGTTCGTACCGAATTTTGGGGTGTCCGTGACACGGACCCGAACATTTTTTGTAAAAGTCCGGGTCAGGGTTCGGTGCTTTCTTGGCGCTTTTTGAAAGGCTGCAAAGCAGCCAATCAACAAGCGTCATACTACTTGCCCCAAGAGGCCATCACAGCCATGCCTACTATTGGCATGGCTGTGATTGGCCAGTGCAGCATGTGACCCAGCCTCTATTTAAGCTGGAGTCACGTAGCGCTGCACGTCAGTCTGCTCTGATCAGTGTAGGGAGAGGTTGCAGCTGCTGTTAGGGCCAGATTAGACAGTGGTTAAGGCCTCATGCACACGACCATATTTTTTTGCGGTCCGCAAAAAGGGGTTCAGTTTTTCCGTGATCCGTGACCGTTTTTTCGTCCGTGGGTCTTCCTTGATTTTTGGAGGATCCACGGACAAAAAAGTCGTTTTGGTGTCCGCCTGGCCGTGTGGAGCCAAACGGATCCGTCCTGAATTACAATGCAAGTCAATGGGGACGGATCCGTTTGACGTTGACACAATATGGTGCAATTTCAAACGGATTCCTCCCCGATTGACTTTCAATGTAAAGTCAGGAGTTAATATACCATCGGATCGGAGTTTTCTCCAATCCGATGGTATATTTTAACTTGAAGCGTCCCCATCACCATGGGAACGCCTCTATGTTAGAATATACTGTCGGATTTGAGTTACATTGTGAAACTCAAATCCGACAGTATATTCTAACACAGAGGCGTTCCCATGGTGATGGGGACGCTTCAGGTTAGAATATACTAAAAGAACTGTGTACATGACTGCCCCTGCTGCCTGGCAGGTGCTGCCAGGCAGCAGGGGGCAGCCCCCCCCCTGTAGTTAACACATTGGTGGCCAGTGTGGCCGCCCCCCCTCCCTCCCCTGTAGTTAACTCATTGGTGGCCAGTGCGGCCGGCCCCCCCCTCCCCTGTAGTTAACTTGTTGGTGGCCAGTGGGCCTTCTCCCCTCCCTCCCCCTCCTAATTAAAATCTCACCCCTATCATTGGTAGCAGTGGAGTGTACCGATCGGAGTCCCAGTTTAATCGCTGGGGCTCCGATCGCTAACCATGGCAACCAGGACGCTACTGCAGTCCCGGTTGCCATGGTTACTTAGCAATTTGTAGAACCATTATACTTACCTGCGAGCTGCGATCTCTGCGTCCGGCCGGGAGCTCCTCCTACTGGTAAGTGACATGACCTGTCACTTACCAGTAGGAGGAGCTCCCGGCCGGACCTGTCACTTACCAGTAGGAGGAGCTCCCGACCGGACGCAGAGATCGCAGCTCGCAGGTAAGTATAATGGTTCTACAAATTGCTAAGTAACCATGGCAACCGGGACTGCAGTAGCGTCCTGGTTGCCATGGTTACCGATCGGAGCCCCAGCGATTAAACTGGGACTCCGATCGGTACACTCCGCTGCCACCAATGATAGGGGGGAGATTTTAATTAGGAGGGGGAGGGAGGGGAGAAGGCCCACTGGCCACCAACGAGTTAACTACAGGGGAGGGAGGGGGGGGCCCACTGGCCACCAATGAGTTAACTACAGGGGAGGGGGGGCCCACTGGCCACCAATGAGTTAACTACAGGGGAGGGAGGGGCGGGGGCCGGCCACACTGGCCACCAATGTGTTAACTACAGGGGGGGCTGCCCCCTGCTGCCTGGCAGCAACTTCCAGGCAGCAGGGGGCAGTCATGTACACAGTTCTGTTAGTATATTCTAACCTGAAGCGTCCCCATCACCATGGGAACGCCTCTGTGTTACAATATACTGTCGGTTCAGAGTTTTCACGAAGTGAAAGCTCAGCTATAAAAAAAGCTTTTATGCAGACGGATCTTCGGATCCGTCTCTATAAAAACTAACCTACGGCCACGGATCACGGACACGGATGCCAATCTTGTGTGCATCCGTGTTCTTTCACGAACCCATTGACTTGAATGGGTTCGTGAACCGTTGGCCGTGAAAAAAATAGGACAGGTCATATTTTTTTCACGGCCAGGAAACACGGATCACGGATGCGGCTGCAAAACGGTGCATTTTCCGATTTTTCCACGGACCAATTGAAAGTCAATGGGCCCGCGAAAAAAAACGGAAAACGGCACAACGGCCACGGGTGCACACAACGGTTGTGTGCATGAGGCCTAACTCTGCAAAAACACTTAATTCAGTGATCGATCTACAGCTGTGGATCATTGAACTGCTGCTATTTAATTGCTCACTGGTTTTAGGCTGCCCAGAGCGTTTTTATGTCACTTTTTTCTTGGGTGATCGGCGCCCATTTTGTGTCTTGTGGTGCGCCAGCACAAGCTGCCACCAAGTCCATTTAACCATCAATAGTGTGGTTATTTTTTTGCTATATCCTACATCAGGGGCTTGGCTGTGCTTGCTATTTTATTGAGGGGTAAAATACAATTGCCAGAATAGCAGTCCCCTAAATCTGGTGTTTCAGCTGTGGCTATCCAATTGTAATACTGTCTGCTGTCTGCCGAAGCACTGTTTTTGTTCTGGGTTGAATACAATTCCCAACTTAGCAATTCCCTAAATAATTTTTTTCTGCTGTATCAGGCCAAGTTTAAATTGATCCATAAAAGGGTATATTAGATTTAAGGTGCGGATAGTGTCATCCTCAATAACTTCACACGCTACCGTGCATTTCCAAGTTTAATTCTGTCCGTAAACGTATACCTGTCACCCAGCGCCTAAATAATAGGCCTAGAATTTATATTCAGCTAAATCTGTGTTTATTGCTGAGGCTGGTCAATTCATTTAGTGTCCGCCAAAGCACAGTTTTTGTTCTGGGTTAAATACAATTCCCAAAATAATTTTGTTCTGCTGTATCAGGCCAAGTTTAAATTGATCCATAAAAGGGTATATTAGATTGAAGGTGCGGATAGGGTCATCCTCAATAACTTCACACGCTACCGTGCATTTCCAAGTCTAATTCTGTCCGTAAAAGGGATACCTGTCATCCAGCGCCTAAATACTAGGCCTACAATTTATATTCAGCTAAATCTGTCGTTACTGCTGTGCCTGTATTAGTGTAATACGGTACCTAAATAGATAGCCAGATAGTGTTAGGTGCCTGTAAAAAAAAGGCCTGAATTTGAATTCAATACATTGGGCCAAATAATTTTTTTCTTATTGTGGTGAACGGTAACAATGAGGAAAACATCTAGTAAGGGACGCGGACATGGTCGTGTTAGTGGACCCTCTGGTGCTGGGAGAGGACGTGGCCGTTCTGCCACAGCCACACGTCCTAGTGAACCAACTACCTCAGGTCCCAGTAGCAGCCAGAATTTACTGCGATATTCGGTGGAGCCCAATGCCGTTCTAAGGATGGTAAGGCCTGAGCAGGTACAGGCATTAGTCAATTGGGTGTCCGACAGTGGATCCAGCACGTTCACATTATCTCCCACCCAGTCTTCTGCAGAAAGCGCACAGATGGCGCATGAAAACCAAGCCCATCAGTCTGTCACATCACCCCCATGCATATTAGGGAAACTGTCTGAGCCTCAAGTTATGCAGCAGTCTCTTATGCTGTTTGAAGACTCTGCGGCCAGGGTTTCCCAAGGGCATCCACCTAGCCCTTCCCCAGGGGTGGAAGAGATAGAATGCACTAACGCACAACCACTTATGTTTCCTAATGATGAGGACATGGGAATACCACCTCAGCACGTCTCTGATGATGACGAAACACAGGTGCCAACTGCTGCGTCTTTCTGCAGTGTGCAGACTGAACAGGAGGTCAGGGAGGAAGACTGGGTGAAGACTATGCAGGGGACGATGAGGTCCTAGACCCCACATGGAATGAAGGTCGTGCCACTGACTTTCAGAATTCGGAGGAAGAGACCGAGTCAACAGCGTAGCAAAAGAGGGAGCAGTGGGCAAAAGCAGAACACCCACCACCAAGAGCGTCCGTCTGCTATTGGCCACCGCCATCTGGGACCCAGCACCCCAAAGGCAGCTTCAAGGAGTTCCCTGGCGTGGAAGTTCTTCAAACAATGTGCTGACGACAAGACCCGAGTGGTTTGCACGCTGTGCCATCAGAGCCTGAAGCGAGGCATTAACGCTCTGAACCTTAGCACAACCTGCATGACCAGGCACCTGCATGCAAAGCATGAACTGCAGTGGAGTAAACACCTTAAAAACAAGGAAGTCACTCAGGCTCCCCCTGCTACCTCTTCTGCTGCTGCCGCCTCGGCCTCTTCCTCCGCCTCTGGAGGAACGTTGGCACCTGCCGCCCAGCAAACAGAGGATGTACCACCAACACCACCACCACCTCCGTCACCAAGCATCTCAACCATGTCACACGGCAGCATTCAGCTCTCCATCTCACAAACATTTGAGAGAAAACGTAAATTCCCACCTAGCCACCCTCGATCCCTGGCCCTGAATGCCAGCATTTCTAAACTACTTGCTTATGAAATGCTGTCATTCAGGCTGATGGACACAGACAGCTTCAAACAGCTCATGTCGCTTGCTGTTCCACAGTAGGTTCTTACCAGCCGCCACTACTTCTCCAAAAGAGCCGTGCCTTCCCTGCACAACCAAGTATCCGATAAAATCAAGTGTGCACTGCGCAACGCCATCTGTGGCAAGGTCCACCTAACCACAGATACGTGGACCAGTAAGCACGGCCAGGGACGCTATATCTCCCTAATTGCACACTGGGTAAATGTAGTGGCGGCTGGGCCCCAGGCGAAGAGCTGTTTGGCGCACGTCCTTCCACCGCCAAGGATCGCAGGGCAACATTCTTTGCCTCCTGTTGCCTCCTCCTCCTACTCAGCTTCCTCCTCCTCTTCTTCCACCTGCTCATCCAGTCAGCCACACACCTTCACCACCAACTTCAGCACAGCCCGGGGTAAACGTCAGCAGGCCATTCTGAAACTCATATGTTTGGGGGACAGGCCCCACACCGCACAGGAGTTGTGGCGGGGTATAGAACAACAGACCGACGAGTGGTTGCTGCCGGTGAGCCTCAAGCCTGGCCTGGTGGTGTGCGATAATGGGCGAAATCTCGTTGCAGCTCTGGGACTAGCCGGTTTGACGCACATCCCTTGCCTGGCACATGTGCTGAATTTGGTGGTGCAGAAGTTCATTCACAACTACCCCGACATGTCAGAGCTGCTGCATAAAGTGCGGGCCGTCTGTGCGCGCTTCCGGTGTTCACATCCTGCCGCTGCTCGCCTGTCTGCGCTACAGCGTAACTTCGGCCTTCCCGCTCACCGCCTCATATGCGACGTGCCCACCAGGTGGAACTCCACCTTGCACATGCTGGACAGACTGTGCGAGCAGCAGCAGGCCATAGTGGAGTTTCAGCTGCAGCACGCACGGGTCAGTCGCACTGCGGAACAGCATCACTTCACCACCAATGACTGGGCCTCCATGCGAGACCTGTGTGCCCTGTTGCGCTGTTTCGAGTACTCCACCAACATGGCCAGTGGCGATGACGCCGTTATCAGCGTTACAATACCACTTCTATGTCTCCTTGAGAAAACACTTAGGGCGATGATGGAAGAGGAGGTGGCCCAGGAGGAGGAGGAGGAGGAAGAAGGGTCATTTTTAGCACTTTCAGGCCAGTCTCTTCGAAGTGACTCAGAGGGAGGTTGTTTGCAACAGCAGAGGCCAGGTACAAATGTGGCCAGACAGGGCCCACTACTGGAGGACGAGGAGGACGAGGATGAGGTGGAGGAGGATGAGGATGAAGCATGTTTACAGCGGGGTTGCCACCCTGCTGGATCCCCGGTACAAAGACAATGTGCCCACAACACTTCCTGCACTGGAGCGTGATAGGAAGATGCGCGAGTACAAGCGCACATTGGTAGACGCGCTACTGAGAGCATTCCCAAATGTCACAGGGGAACAAGTGGAAGCCCAAGTCGAAGGCAGAGGAGGAGCAAGAGGTTCTCCTATGAGGGCAGGGTTAGCATGGCAGAGATGTGTAAAAGTTTTGTCAACACGCCACAGCTAACTGCACCACCACCTGATACGGAACGTGTTAGCAGGAGGCAACATTTCACTAACATGGTGGAACAGTACGTGTGCACACCCCTCCACGTACTGACTGATGGTTCGGCCCCATTCAACTTCTGCGTCTCCAAATTGTCCACGTGGCCAGAGCTAGCCTTTTATGCCTTGGAGGTGCTGGCCTTCCCGGCGGCAAGCGTTTTGTCTGAACGTGTATTCAGCACGGCAGGGGGCGTCATTACAGACAAACGCAGCCGCCTGTCTACAGCCAATGTGGACAAGCTGACGTTTATAAAAATTAACCAGGCATGGATCCCACAGGACCTGTCCATCCCTTGTGCAGATTAGACATTAACTACCTCCCCTTAACCATATATTATTGTACTCCAGGGCACTTCCTCATTCAATCCTATTTTTATTTTCATTTTACCATTATATTGCGGGGCAACCCAAAGTTGAATGAACCTCTCCTCTGTCTGGGTGCCGGGGCCTAAAAATATCTGACAGTGGCCTGTTCCAGTGTGGGGTGGCATGAAGCCCGATTCTCTGCTATGACAGGAAGCCTGAATCTCTGCTATTGGACCTCTCTCCTCTGTCTGGGTGCCAGGGCCTAAATATCTGACAATGGACTGTTCCAGTTTTGGGTGACGTGAAGCATGATTCTCTGCTATGACATGAAGCCTGAATCTCTGCTATGGGACCTCTCTCCTCTGTCTGGGTGCCGGGGCCTAAATATATGACAATGGACTGTTCCAGTTTTGGCTGACGTGAAGCCTGATTCTCTGCTATGACATGAAGACTGATTCTCTTCTGACCTGAAGCCTGATTCTCTGCTATGGGACCTCTCTCCAATTGATATTGGTTAATTTTTATTTTATTTTTATTTTTATTTATTTCCCTATCCACATTTGTTTGCAGGGGATTTAACTACATTTTGCTGCCTTTTGCAGCCCTCTAGCCCTTTCCTGGGCTGTTTTACAGCCTTTTTAGTGCCGAAAAGTTCGGGTCCCCATTGACTTCAATGAGGTTCGGGTTCGGGACGAAGTTTGGGTCGGGTTCGGATCCCGAACCCGAACATTTCCGGGAAGTTCGGCCGAACTTCTCGAACCCAAACATTCAGGTGTTCGCTCAACTCTAGAATTGACACATGTATGTGCCTTTTTTTTTGTTTGATTTTGGAAGCCACAGTGCAGCACCAGAGGCCAGAAAATTTTGGCATGTACACATGCCTGAAAAAACAGGTATTGTTTCAGCCGCTGCTGTAGCAGCGGCCAGAAAAATGTATGTTTCCCAGGCAGAAAGTGCCCTAAAACATTGCAGCTTGAACCCTAGTTGGTGGCGGATAAGTCACGCAAGTCATCCGGCATTCAGAGATAAAATACAGCAGCGTGTGGACCATTTTTAGCCCAATCAGCTAATCTCATCAGGCCTTTTTTAGTCGAATATATCGCCCACTGTCAGTCACTTCGGGATCCATCCCTTATTCATCTTAATAAAGGTGAGGTAATCTAGACTTTTTTGACCTAGGCGACTTCTCTTCTCAGTGACAATACCTCCTGCTGCACTGAAGGTTCTTTCTGACAAGACACTTGAAGCGGGGCAGGCCAGAAGTTCTATCGCAAATTGGGATAGCTCAGGCCACAGGTCAAGCCTGCACACCCAGTACTCAAGGGGTTCATCGCTCCTCAGAGTGTCGATATCTGCAGTTAAGGCGAGGTAGTCTGCTATCTGTCGGTCAAGTCGTTCTCTGAGGGTGGACCCCGAAGTGCTGTGGCGATGCGTAGGACTTAAAAAGCTCTGCATGTCCTCCATCAACAACACATCTGTAAATCATCCTGTCCTTGCCGGCGTGGTCGTGGGAGGAGGAGGATTACTTTCACCTCTTCCCCTGTTAGATTCCCGTTGTGCTGTGACAATACCCTTATACGCTGTGTAAAGCATACTTTTTAATTTATTTTGGAACTGCTGTTTCCTTTCCGACTTGCGGTAATTCGGTAACATCTCAGGCACTTTCTGCTTATACCGGGGGTCTAGTAGCGTTGACACCCAGTACAGGTCGTTCTCCTTCAGCCTTTTTATACGAGGGTCCCTCAACAGGCACGACAGCATGAAAGACCCCATTTGCACAAGGTTGGATGCCGAGCTACTCATGTCCCGTTCCTCGTCCTCAGTGATCTCACTGAAGGTATGTTCTTCCCCCCAGCCACGTACAACACCACGGGTACCAGATAGGTTGACTATGAGCACCCTGGGATGCCTGTTGTGGTTGGTCTTCCTCCTCCTCCTTAAAGCCACATTCCTCCTCTGACTCCTCTTCCTCACAATTCTCTTCCAGCATTGCCGCAGGTCCAGCAAGCGAGGCTGTCGCAAATCAAGCGCCTCACTGGCATGTTGTTTCACCGCTGGATATCTGAAAAGTGCACCATGGCCGTGTAGGCAGGGGCAGACTGACCGGTCGGGCACTTCGGACATGGTCCGAGGGCCCGGCCGGGATGGGGGCCCGCCGCAGAATAACATTACGTGTTAATGTTATGCTGGCCTGGTAATGGCAGCGGGGTCCAGTGCAGTCACTGTATTCTATTAAACCGGGCCCCGCTCACTGTAATTCATATGTGAACAACTTGAAATCCTCTGCGATCCTCTGAGCTCTCTGTACTCACAAACTCAGTAGCAGGCCGGGCGGCAGCGCACCTCTTCCTGTGTCCCGCCCTGTATGTCCATATATGGATGCCTGTTGTGGTTGGTCTTCCTCCTCCTCCTCAAAGCCACATTCCTCCTCTGACTCCTCTTCCTCACAATCCTCTTCCAGCATTGCCGCAGGTCCAGCAAGCGAGGCTGTTTCTGGTGGTGATGGGGATTACAACTCTTCCTCTTCACGCTCATCTACGGCCTGATCCAGCACTCTTCGCAGGGCACGCTCCAGGAAGAAAACAAATGGTATGATGTCGCTGATGGTGCCTTCGGTGCGACTGACTAGGTTTGTCACCTCCTCAAAAGGACGCATGAGCCTTCAGGCATTGCGCATGAGCCTTCAGGCATTGCGCATGAGCGTCCAGTAACGTGGCAAAAAATTTTACGACTCCGCAGAGCACCCTGGTCATACAAATTATCGTTAATGGCTTTTTCTTGTTGGAGAGGGCGGTCAAACATTAGGAGTGTTGAATTCCAACGTGTCGGGCTGTCGCAAATCAAGCGCCTCACTGGCATGTTGTTTCACCGCTGGATATCTGAAAAGTGCACCATGGCCGTGTAGGCAGGGGCAGACTGACCGGTCGGGCACTTCGGACATGGTCCGAGGGCCCGGCCTGGATGGGGGCCCGCCGCAGAATAACATTACGTGTTAATGTTATGCTGGCCTGGTAATGGCAGCGGGGTCCAGTGCAGTCACTGTATTCTATTACACCGGGCCCCGCTCACTGTAATTCATATGTGAACAACTTGAAATCCTCTGCGATCCTCTGAGCTCTCTGTACTCACAAACTCAGTAGCAGGCCGGGCGGCAGCGCACCTCTTCCTGTGTCCCGCCCTGTATGTCCATATATGGATGCCTGTTGTGGTTGGTCTTCCTCCTCCTCCTCAAAGCCACATTCCTCCTCTGACTCCTCTTCCTCACAATCCTCTTCCAGCATTGCCGCAGGTCCAGCAAGCGAGGCTGTTTCTGGTGGTGATGGGGATTACAACTCTTCCTCTTCACGCTCATCTACGGCCTGATCCAGCACTCTTCGCAGGGCACGCTCCAGGAAGAAAACAAATGGTATGATGTCGCTGATGGTGCCTTCGGTGCGACTGACTAGGTTTGTCACCTCCTCAAAAGGACGCATGAGCCTTCAGGCATTGCGCATGAGCGTCCAGTAACGTGGCAAAAAATTTTACGACTCCGCAGAGCACCCTGGTCATACAAATTCTCGTTAATGGCTTTTTCTTGTTGGAGAGGGCGGTCAAACATTAGGAGTGTTGAATTCCAACGTGTCGGGCTGTCGCAAATCCAGCGCCTCACTGGCATGTTGTTTCACCGCTGGATATCTGAAAAGTGCACCATGGCCGTGTAGGCAGGGGCAGACTGACCGGTCGGGCACTTCGGACATGGTCCGAGGGCCCGGCCGGGATGGGGGCCCGCTGCAGAATAACATTACGTGTTAATGTTATGCTGGCCTGGTAATGGCAGCGGGGTCCAGTGCAGTCACTGTATTCTATTACACCGGGCCCCGCTCACTGTAATTCATATGTGAACAACTTGAAATCCTCTGCGATCCTCTGAGCTCTCTGTACTCACAAACTCAGTAGCAGGCCGGGCGGCAGCGCACCTCTTCCTGTGTCCCGCCCTGTATGTCCATATATGGAGTCTGTGCTTGTGTATTCTAATTTAGCCTATATTTCAGAAAAGTTTCTGCTGGGATTCGAACCCACGACCTTCTGTATCAGAGGCAAAGCACCTAACCACACGGCCACACTGACTGAAAAAATATGAGACTTCTACTGTTATAGCTGGCTAAGTGTACATCTATACACATGACTGCTGCCCTAACACACCCAGCACTAATATATCTCTATATGACAGCTATGTCCCAGCACACTCATCTCTGCTATATCTCTATATATGATAGTTTCCCACGCACACCCAGCACTGCTACATCTAATACACATGACAGCTGCACCAGCGCACTCAGCTCTACTATATCTCTATATATGACAGCTGCCCCAGCAAACCCAGCTCTGCTACATCTATACACATGACAGCTGCCCAAACACACCCAGCTCTGCTACATCTATACACATGACAGCCTCCCCAGCACACTCAGCTCTGCTATATCTCTATATATCTACTGTATAGCAATACTTAGAGATATATAGATGTAGCAGAGCTGAGTGTGCTGGTGCAGCTGTCATGTGTATTAGATGTAGCAGAGCTGGGTGTGCTGGGGCAGCTATCATATATAGAGATATAGCAGAGCTGAGTGTGCTGGGACAGCTGTCATATAGAGATATAGCAGTGCTGGGTGTGTTTGGGCAGCTGTCATGTGTATAGATGTAGCAGAGCTGGGTGTCCTGGGGCAGCTGTCATATATAGAGATATAGTAGAGCTGAGTGTGCTGGTGCAGCTGTCAAGTGTATTAGATGTAGCAGAGCTGGGTGTGCTGGGGAAGCTATCATATATAGAGATATAGGAAAGCTGAGTGTGCTGGGACAGCTGTCAGAGATATAGCAGTGCTGGGTGTGTTTGGGCAGCTGTCATGTGCATAGATGTAGCAGAGCTGGGTGTGCTGGGGCAGCTGTCATATTGAGATATAGCAGTGCAGGGTGTGTTAGGGCACAGTCATGTGTATAGATGTACACTTAGCCAGCTATAACAGTAGAAGTCTCATATTTTTTCAGTCAGGCATTTTATACTGGTACATTATGGGGGGGCACTAGCAGGAAGGGGGGAGAGGAGCACTATGGGGGAATTTACTGGGGGCACTATATAGGGGTATTTTATACTGGGACATTATGGAGGCACTATGGGGACATTAGCTAAACTGGGGGCATTACAAGGGGGTATTTTTTGCACTGTCACATTAAAAGGAGAATTATTTCTACTAGTGGGGGGGCATTATGCTGGGCTTTATTTTTCCCTTATCGTATGACCCCCTAGTAGCAGTACCAGCCTCACCCTTCTCTGCGACCCCACTGCCCCTTCTCCAAATCCTTATTATGAAATCTTTCTCATTAGGATGAAACACAACATCAAATCCGCCGAGCCCCCGGCCAAAGTGTGGAAGTGGTGTCAGAGATCCCCAAGGGCCAAGCCAAGTAACTGTAAGTTTTCATATGAAATATGTTTATGTTATACACATATAGCCTACACTGTGCCACACAATATACAGTATACCGCTACACTGTGCCCCACAATATACCGCTACACTGTGCCCCACAATATACAATATACCGCTACACTGTGCCCCACAATATACAGTATACCGCTACACTGTGCCCCACAATATACAGTATACCGCTACACTGTGCCCCACAATATACAGTATACCGCTACACTGTGCCCCACAATATACCGCTACACTTTGCCACACAATATACAGTATACCGCTACACTGTGCCACACAATATACAGTATACCTCTACACTGTGCCACACAATATACAGTATACCACTACACTGTGCCACACAATATACAGTATACCACTACACTGTGCCACACAATATACAGTATACCTCTACACTGTGCCACACAATATACAGTATACCGCTACACTGTGCCACACAATATACAGTATACCTCTACACTGTGCCACACAATATACAGTATACCTCTACACTGTGCCACACAATATACAGCATACCTCTACACTGTGCCACACAATATACAGTATACCGCTACACTGTGTAGTATGTTCTATAAGCACCATTGTTTTGTGGTGGTGGACAGAAAATAATCTGGAAGTGCCCCTCCCGAGACCAGGCTCTGACTGCTAGAGGGGGTCTGCTGAGCTAACGGATGCCCCCTATGGCAGCAGCACCACCATAGCCCCCATATATGGCAAAAAAATTATTGCTTCGGGGGGGGGGGGGGGTGACACCATTTTTCTACCGCACCGGGTGACACCAGCCCTAGCAACGCCACTGGCTCCGCCTGCTTCATTCATAAAGTGGGAGGAGCAGGCGCGTGACGTCAGTGAGTTGCGCTGCCACCCAGCCTGCTACTGAGTTTGTGAGTACAGAGAGCTCAGAGGGAGAGGATCGCAGAGGATTTCAAGTTGTTCACATATGAATATTAGTATTACAGTGAGCGGGGCCCGGTGTAATAGAATACAGTGACTACACCGGGCCCCGCTGCCATTACAACACCAGATGCCGGCCCCCAGACCCTGTATAGGGGATCATTCACTCACAGGGACACTGTTATGGGGGGATCTGTGGATGACACATATATAGCATAAGGTGCTATATACACTGCTCAAAAAAATAAAGGGAACACTTAAACAACACAATGTAACTCCAAGTCAATCACACTTCTGTGAAATCAAACTGTCCACTTAGGAAGCAACACTGAGTGACAATCAATTTCACATGCTGTTGTGAAAATGGGATAGACAACAGGTGGAAATTATAGGCAATTAGCAAGACACCCCCAATAAAGGAGTGGTTCTGCAGGTGGTGACCTGACCACTTCTCAGTTCCTATGCTTCCTGGCTGATGTTTTGGTCACTTTTGAATGCTGGCGGTGCTTTCACTCTAGTGGTAGCATGAGACGGAGTCTACAACCCACACAAGTGGCTCAGGTAGTGCAGCTTATCCAGGATGGCACATCAATGCGAGCTGTGGCAAGAAGGTTTGGTGTGTATGTCAGCGTAGTGTCCAGAGCATGGAGGCGCTACCAGGAGACAGGCCAGTACATCAGGAGACGTGGAGGAGGCCGTAGGAGGGCAACAACCCAGCAGCAGGACCGCTACCTCCGCCTTTGTGCAAGGAGGAACAGGAGGAGCACTGCCAGAGCCCTGCAAAATGACCTCCAGCAGGCCACAAATGTGCATGTGTCTGCTCAAACGGTCATAAACAGACTCCATGAGGGTGATATGAGGGCCTGACGTCCACAGGTGGGGGTTGTGCTTACAGCCCAACACCGTGCAGGACGTTTGGCATTTGCAGGAAAACACCAAGATTGGAAATTCGCCACTGGCGCCCTGTGCTCTTCACAGATGAAAGCAGGTTCACACTGAGCACATGTGACAGACGTGACAGAGTCTGGAGACTCCGTGGAGAACGTTCTGGTGCCTGCAACATCCTCCAGCATGACCGGTTTGGCATTGGGTCAGTAATGGTGTGGGGTGGCATTTCTTTGGAGGGCCGCACAGCCCTCCATGTGCTCGCCAGAGGTAGCCTGACTGCCATTAGGTACCGAGATGAGATCCTTAGACCCCTTGTGAGACCATATGCTGGTGCGGTTGGCCCTGGGTTCCTCCTAATGCAAGACAATGCTAGACCTCATGTGGCTGGAGTGTGTCAGCAGTTCCTGCAAGACGAAGGCATTGATGCTATGGACTGGCCCGCCCGTTCCCCAGACCTGAATCCAATTGAGCACATCTGGGACATCACGTCTCGCTCTATCCACCAACGTCACGTTGCACCACAGACTGTCCAGGAGTTGGCAGATGCTTTAGTCCAGGTCTGGGAGGAGATCCCTCAGGAGACCGTCCGCCACCTCATCAGGAGCATGCACAGGCGTTGTAGGGAGGTCATACAGGCACGTGGAGGCCACACACACTACTGAGCCTCATTTTGACTTGTTTTAAAAGGACATTACATCAAAGTTGGATCAGCCTGTAGTTTGTTTTTTCCACTTTAATTTTGAGGGTGACTCCAAATCCAGACCTCCATGGGTTAAAAAATTTGATTTCCATTTTTTTTTTTTTGCTGTAATTTTGTTGTCGGCACATTTAACTATGTAAAGAACAAAGTATTTCAGAAGAATATTTAATTAACTCAGATCTAGGATGTGTTATTTTTGTGTTCCCTTTATTTTTTTGAGCAGTGTATGTGTCACCCACAGATCCCCCCCACAACAGTGCCATCCACAGAGCCCCCACAACAGTGCCATCCACAGAGCCCCCACAACAGTGCCACCCACAGAGCCCCCACAACAGTGCCACCCACAGAGCCCCCACAACAGTGCCACCCACAGAGCCCCCACAACAGTGCCACCCACAGAGCCCCCACAACAGTGCCATCCACAGAGCCCCCACAACAGTGCCATCCACAGAGCCCCCATAACAATGCCACCCACAGAGCCCCCATAACACCTTTTGGTTCAAAATATTTTTTAATTTGGCTATTCCCCACCCCTCTTGTAATTGTTCCGCTACTTGTGGGCTGCGCGGGAATGAGTTCAGTCACTTCGGTGGGCAATCCCGTCCTGCAGCGCGTGATCCCGCAAGACCCGCCGCTATAGGTCACAGGTCTCGCGGGATCACGCGCCGCAGGATGGGATTGCCCACCGAAGTGACTGAACTCATGCCCATGTAGCCCGCAAGTAGCAGATCAGTGGAACAAGTACAAGGTGGGTGGGGGGATGATCTGTGGGGTTGCCCAGACGGCTAGGCCCTTCACAGTAGTTATTAACCCCTTTCAGCAGTCCCCCATTCACTGAAGGGGGGACTGCTGAAAGGGATTAATAACTACTGTGAAGGGGGCACTGCTGAAAGGGATTAATAACTACTGTGAAGGGCCTCCCCCCCTTTCACAGTAGTTATGCCCAGACTGCTTCTAACAGAGGCTCACTAATGGACGCTGAGATTGAATCAATGCTTTCCTATGGGGAAAAATCTGACCCTGGAGGTCAGCATGCAGAGTGTGAGGACGTCCAGCGTCAGATACCAGACCAAAAGTCTGTTTTAATCCAGGAAGCCCTCAGGTGGCTGCCAGCCACTAGAGGCTGACTTATTGCTGGAACGTAAACAATGCAGTTTCTCTAGAACATTGCAGCTCGATTTGCAAAAGGGACACTGTACCCAGACCACATCAATGAGCTGAAGTGGTCTGGGTGCCTTTTGTGTCGCTTTAACTTTGAAATCTTATTAAAGATTGTGTAGGGTGTGGCTGGAGGCGGGACAAGGGTGGGGCTTGCAGAAGAACATGGGTGGGGCCTGTAAGGGGACCCTGAGGGTTCTCAGTCCGCCCCTGCGTGTAGGAACACCTGGAATGGCCACACACCTTCCTGGCCTGCTTCAGGACGTCCTGTAAGCCTGGGTACTTATGCACAAAGCGTTGTACGATCAGATTACACACATGTGTCAACTTGCCCAAATTCAATGCCGCCAAAAAAATGCTTCCGTTGTCACACACCACTTTGCCGATCTCCAGTTGGTGCGGAGTCAGCCACTGATCCACCTGTGCATTCAGGGCGGACAGGAGTGCTGGTCCGGTGTGACTCTCTGCTTTCAGGCAAGTCAACCCCAAGACGGCGTGACACTGCTGTATCCGGGATGTGGAATAGCCCCTGGGGAGCTGGGGGGGTGCCGTTGATGTGGAGCAAAACGCAGCAGCAGAAGAGGACTCAGCCGAGGAGGTTATAGAAGAGGATGGAATAGGAGGAGTAGAGGAGGTGGCAGCAGGCCTGCCTGCAAGTCGTGGCGGTGTCACCAACTCCTCTGCAGAGCCACGCATTCCATGCTTGGCAGCCGTCAGCAGGTTTACCCAATGCGCAGTGTAGGTGATATACCTGCCCTGACCGTGCTTTGCAGACCAGGTATCAGTGGTCAGATGGACCCTTGCCCCAACACTGTGTGCTAGACATGCCATTACTTCCTTTTGCACAATCGAGTACAGGTTGGGGATTGCCTTTTGTGCAAAGAAATTTCGGCCGGGTACCTTCCACTGCGGTGTCCCAATAGCTACAAATTTTTGGAACGCCTCAGACTCCACCAGCTTGTATGGTAAAAGCTCGCGGGCTAAGAGTTCAGACAAGCCAGCTGTCAGACGCCGGGCAAGGGAGTGACTTTGTGACATTGGCTTCTTACGCTCAAACATGTCCTTGACAGACACCTGACTGTGGGCAGATGAGCAGGAACTGCTCAAGGCGAGAGATGGAGTCGCGGATGGTTGAGAGGGGGCAAGGAGGACAGCAGTGGTTGACGTGGCTGAAGATGCTGGACCAGGAGGAGGATGGCGGCTTTGAGTTTGTGTGCTGCTTGTACTCATGTGTTGATCCCAAAGGCATTTGTGATGTGCGATCATGTGCCTTTGCAAAGCAGTTGTACCTAGGTAGGTGTTGGACTTCCCACGACTCAGTTTCTTTTGGCACAGGTTGCAAATTGCATCGATGTTGTCAGAGGCAGACACACAAAAAAAATGCCACACTGCTGAGCTCTGCAATGACGGCATTCTGGTGGTGGCAACATCATGCGTTGATTGGCGTGCTGTCTGGCTGACCTCGGGTGCCGATGCATGCTGTCTGACTGTGCCACTCTCCCTGCTTCCAACTCGTCTCCTCCTCCTCTCTGTCTTCCTATCTGAACTTTCCCCCTGTTCTTCTTCTCTTCTAGCGGGCACCCACGTGACATCCACAGACACATCGTCATTATCAACCGCTTCACTTGTACTGTATCTGACAACTCAGCAAAGGAAACAGCAGCGGGTACAACATCATCATCATCACACTGTACGTCCATGTGTGTAATGCTGCCTGACTGAGACATATCCCTGTTATCTACATACTCTGGCAATAATGGTTGTGCATCACTCATTTCTTCCAACTGATGTGTAAATAACTCCTCTGACAGATCAAGTGAAGCGGCTGTGGTGCTAGTGTTGGTGGTGGTGGCAGGCGGGCGAGTGGTAACTTGAGAGGTGCCCGAAGCTAAGCTGGAGGAGGATGGTGCGTCATGGTTCCGAGCGGAAGCTGTAGAAGATTGGGTGTCCTGTGTTAGCCAGTCAACTATGTCCTCAGAACTTTTCAAGTTCAGGGTACGTGGCCTCTGAACACTGGGCATTATTCTAGGGCCAAAGGGAATCACAGCACCACGACCACGACGGCCCCTGCGGGGTGGCCTGCCTCTGCCTGTCATTTTTTTTTTTAGATTAGTTAAGTTGTACTATGCGTGCAAGCTACTGTGGACACCAGATATGAGTGGCACTGTGCACTGGCAGAAGTTGGCAGAGTAGACGCTGTAGGCCTGACACACACGCTTGCAGACAACTAACTGCTATTCAATCTATTACAGTCAAAATTGTTTTTTTTTTTTAAATGTACACTACTGTTACACCAGATATGAGTTGCACTGGTGTCACACTGTGCCCTGGCAGGCCCTGAAATGCACGTGTGAAGGAAACTGACTGATATTATTTCACAGTCAAAAAAGTTTTTTTCTTTTTTAAATGCAAGCTATTGTGACACCAGATATGACAGGTGGCACTGGGCAAGTGGGCACAGTATACGCTGTGAGCCTGACACACATGCTGGCAGGCAACTGCAATTAGATTACACAGGAAAAAAAAAAAAAAAGCAGACTGATGTTCTAGCCCTAAAAAGGGCCTTTTGGGGTGCTGTCCTTACGGCAGAGATCAGATGAGTCCTTCAGGACTGTAGTGGACACTGAATACACTGGCCTAGCTATTGATTTCCCAGCAGCAGCTACACTGTCCCTCCTCTCACTAAGAATGCAGCTTTCGAATGAATCTAAAATGGATGCTGTCCAGAAGGTGGGAGGTTCTGGGAGGGAGGGTCTGCTGCTGATTGGCTGGAATGTGTCTGCTGACTGTGAGGTACAGGGTCAAAGTTTACTCAATGATGACGATTAGGGGGCGGACCGAACATCGCATATGTTCGCCTGCCGCGGCGAACGCGAACAAGCTATGTTCGCCGGGAACTATTCGCCGGCGAACTATTCAGGACATCTCTAGGTAGCAACGGCCGCCACCCAGCGGTCTGACGACAGTACCCAAATCAGCTCAAGGAGGGAGGTCCCCGCTGTTGCTGCCTACTCCGAGATCTCTAATGTCAGTGGTGGTGAAGGTGACGATGATGACGTGTCTATGGATGTCACGTGGGTGCCCACAAGAGAGGAAGAGGAGGGGAGCAGAGAGAGAGAGAGAGACAGAGCAGCAGATAAGGGGTAGAAGGAGGAGAAGCAGGCAGAACTCGCAGTGCAAAGGATGCAAAAAGCAGACTGCAAATGTATCTGGAACGAGCCATCCACCATGCACAGTCCCATCTGGAGCTCCCAGGATGCCGGCACATGGCTCCGCAGTGTGTTTTTTTTTTTAACGTGTCAGCTGCTGACAATAGTGTTGCCATCTGCAGCCTGTGCTGTCAACGCATAAGTCGCGGTAAGCCCAATGCTCACCTAGGGACGACCACCTTGAGAAGGCACCTGGCCTCCCATCACCGAGCCCAGTGGGAGCAACACCGTCAGAACCCACAAAGCCACACTCCTGGCGCTCCAAGTCCTGCCTCTTCTCCTTTTCCTCTCTCCTCCCATTTGTCCTCCACTCCACCTTCCACCGTGCAGTCGTTGCGTTCATCTGGCAAAAGGCAGGCTTTCGTGGCCCAAATGTTCAAACGCAAAGGATGATGACGCCGGATAACCTTTTTGCTCAACGGCTGATCGCTGACTTGCTAGCCCGCCAACTACTGCCATATAAACTGGTGGACTTGGAGGCCTTTAGAAAATTTGTGGCCATTGGCACACCGCAATGTAAGGTCCCCGGAAGAGAATATTTCTCCCAGAAGGGCATCCCAGAGCTATATGGCCACGTTCAGCGGCAAGTGAATGTATCTTTGGCACACAGTGTCGGTGCCAAAATACATCTGACCACAGACACGTGGTCTAGCAAACATGAGCAGTGAAGGTACATAACTTTTACTGCCCACTTGGTGAACCTTCTGACGGCTATCAAGCATGCAACTCGTGGATTTGGTGTTACCGCCACAGATTGCATGCATGCCTGCCTCTTCTCCTCCTCCTACTCCATCCTCAGTCTCTTCCTCGGCTGACTCCTCCTTTTCCACTGCTACCGCCTCTTCCGCTGCACCCCCCAAGCTCCCCAGAACCTATTCGACGTGCCAGGTGAGACATTGCCATGCTGTGCTGCGGCTGTTGTGCCTGGAAGCCAAGAGCCACACTGGTCCTGCACTCCTTTCAGCTTTGCGGTCACAAGAGTGTGGAGTAGTGATGAGCGGGAGGTGCCATATTCGGTTTCGCGATATTTCGCGAATATTCGCATGAATATTCGTGTTATATTCGTCGAAATCGAATATTCGCAATTATTCCAATTATCGCGAAATTATTTTTTCGCATATTGCGAAAATTTATCTTGATAGTATAAGGCAACGTTCCTATGCTAATGACTATGGCTAGGCTAATATGTGTATTTTACGAAATTTCGTAATATTGCTCTAACTTCGTCTCTTAGAATATTACGAATATTCTAAAAGACGAAGTTAGAGCAATATTAAGAACATTTGCAAAAGTCGAAATTGCGATGCGAGTAATATAACACGAAATAGTCGCATGAAGATTTAAACTTAGCACTGCTATATTCCATATTCTAGCCTAATATGGAATATAGCTGTGTTAAGTTAGCACTGCTATATTCCATATTAGGCTAGAATATGGAATATAGCTGTGCTAAGTTGAAATCTTCATGCGACTATTTCGTGTTATATTACTCGCATCGCAATTTCGACTTTTGCAAATGTTCTTAATATTGCTCTAACTTCGTCTTTTAGAATATTCGTAATATTCTAAAAGATGAAGTTAGAGCAATATTACGAAATTTCGTAAAATACACATAGATTGTATTTAAGCTAATATACTGCTATAGTAATAATTTTTAATAGTGTACATATTTTACAAAACTTAAGTTCTGAAGAGGCAAAAAAAATTACAGGAAAAAAAAGGGATTATAGCACTATATTAGCTAAATTACAATCTATATGTGTATTTTACGAAATTTCGTAATATTGCTCTAACTTCGTCTTTTAGAATATTCGTAATATTCTAAGAGACGAAGTTAGAGCAATATTACGAAATTTCTAAAAGACGAAGTTAGAGCAATATTAAGAACATTTGAAAAAGTCTAAATTGCGATGCGACTAATATAACATGAAATATTCGCATGAAGATTTCAACTTAGCACAGCTATACTCCATATTCTAGCCTAATATGGAATATAGCAGTGCTAACTTAGCACAGCTATATTCCATATTAGGCTAGAATATGGAGTATAGCAGTGCTAAGTTGAAATCTTCATGCGAATATTTCGTGTTATATTACTCGCATCGCAATTGCGACTATTGCGAAATTTCGTAAAATACACATATAGATTAGATTGTAATTTAGCTAATATGGAATATAGCAGTAAGTTGAAAACGCCACTGACTGGAGCAGCCAGGAAGCCAGGAATCCAAAGGACAGGTAAGAACAACTTTAGGGAAGTGGGAAAGAAAAAATATAATAAAAAAAAAAAGAAAAAAAAAGAATATTCTATTTCGCGAATATATAGAACGATATTCTAAATATTCGCGAAATCTCTAAATTGCGATATTCGAGAAAAAAATTCGCAATTCGAATATTCGCGCTCAACACTAGTGTGGAGTTAGAAAAAGGGGGGGGGGGGGGAGGAACAAACTAAAGAGATTAACAAAAAGGTGGATAGGGACTACAGATTCTCCTTTGTAACTAAATTCTGCTCCATGTCCGATAACATTAAGAAAATGGTAAAAAAGAATTGGGGAATTCTAAAGAATGACCCGATATTAGGAAAAACGATACCAACGAATCCCTCCTTTATTTTTAAAAAAGCAGCAAGTATCAGAACAAAACTTGTGCACAGTGCCATCCCCCCAATAAATATTAAGACCCCAAAAAAATGGAGGAAAATTCATCTGGTGCGGATTTTGCGCAGGTTGTAAGAACCGGAATTCGAAAGAACGGCAGAGATACACCAATTCTATAACATCAAAAAAGAATGGGGCTGATTTCCGTATAAGAGGCGATTGCTCGTGCGAAAAAGAGGGTATGGTATACGTGCTGGAGTGCCCTTGTGGGCTCCAGTACGTGGGCAGGACGGACAGGAAACTGAAAGTCAGAATACAAGAACATCTACGTAATATAAAAAAAGGCCTGATGACCCACAGTGTATCAGCACATTTCAAATTAAAGCATGATAAAAATCCGCGAGGTTTAATATTTGTGGGAGTAGAAAGCGTTAAACATCATTGGCGAGGAGGGGATGCTTTGGCACAGATTAATAAGAAAGAGGTGGAGTGGATCTATCTATTAGGGACCCTACAACCAGGAGGGCTTAATATCGAATTTGATTTGAAACCTTGTATACTGTTACTTGTTCCAATTAGCGTAGTCTGGCTCTCCACCACCGCGCCTCCTAAGGACCTGTGGGTGACGTCGTGGGGGTGGAGCGATGATGCCCCAATAGACGCACGCCGGGGGAGGGAGGCGGGGTTGAGGATACCCGGATTACGCTATAGGAGGAATTAGGTGGAGATTTATGGATATAAGATCTAGGAGTGGGCAGTTATATACTTATTTTATGCTTTAGTAGTCTGTCCGCACCCATGGTGGTATCTGTCCTTCTTTTGCTTGGCTTCTCAAGGACCTGTGGGTGACGTCATGGTGGCCGAACCGTTTAATTGGGCGGTGCTGCCACAGGCTATGCACGACAGAGGAGGGAGGCGGGGTAAGGGATACCCGGATGACGCTATCAAGAATGGGTGGGGGACACCAGCATTATGCACTAGGAGTGGGTGGATACAAGGAACGGCAATGTAGATTTTGGGTATGTGATGATATAATTACAATGCGAATAAGGCTGAAACATAATATGTAATGGTGCGGCAACCAAAAGGATATATATGTGGTTTATTTTTGTAATAGAGGGAATTGGTCCCCTATTTTTGATCTATGTTTTTATCTATGTTTTTTATGTATGATTTTATTTATGACTTTTATAAAAGAGGAAGTGATTTTTTCCTTATTTTTACATCTAATGTGTTTGTGAATGCATAAAGGAATGTTAATGACAAAATGATAATGTGAGATGTACAACTGTGTTTTATAAACTGCTGCATGTTCCGGAACCACACCGGCTAACTGATTAAGATCAGCTGGGCTATTTAAGGGCCTGAGTGCAAGCATGCGCAGTAGATGCCCCTGAGGAAGCGAGGCAGCGAAACCCGGGTCGGGCAGGAACCTGACGTTCTGACATTTGTATTATATGCTTTTTGTCTACCAACTCTTGTGAGTATAATAAAACCTTTTAAGAAAAAACTGCAAAGGGTGCTTCACTATTCTGCCTATCCCATTTGAACCCTTAGAGGAGGAGATCTTTTGAAGATTGGATCCTTTGGGTGTTGGGAAAAAGGGGCTCATCCTCTGCTATCCACGTTTATCGGGAGACTCGGTCCAGAGCAGCGCGGTTCCAAAACCCTTCACAAGCCGATCAGTGGCTAACCCCGCTCAATTTGACAGTTGGTAAAGCTGTGTGTGACAACGGTGCCAATCTGCTGAGCGCGCTGAAATGACACACGTGCCGTGCATGGCACACGTCCTGAACTTAGTCACGCAGCGATTCGTTGCCAAATACCCCGGGGTCCAGGACGTCTTGTGGCAGGCCAGGAAGATCAAGCAGTCGAGGAGCAGGAGCTGGAAGATGAGGAAGTCGCAATGCTGAATAAATTCCCAGGGGGCTATTCCATCTGAGACAAGTCAGGAGGAGTCTGAAGACGAGTCAGAGGAGGATGGTGCCTGGGGGAAGGAGGAGGAGGAGGAGGAGCAAGAAGAGCAGGCTTTAAACTTTTTGGGGATCCCTGTTGTTGTCTGTGGCTGGGGGCAAGAGACCGAGGAAGACATTCTCCTGGGTGATGAGCAGGAGCCAGGGCGCTCCACCGCTTTCAATTTAGTGCAAATGGGTGCCTTCATGCTCCAGTGTTTGAAGAGGGACCCCCATATAAAAAGCATAAAGGGCAAGGACTAGTACTGGGTGGCAACGCACTTTGACCCCCGATACAAACACAAAATGGAGGACATGTTACCAGCATCACAGAGGGCTATCAGAATGCAACATTTCCAGGCCTTTCTGCGAGAGATGCTGTATTCTGCTTTTGCAGGCGCTGGCAGAGAAATTTTCACCCAAAGAGAAACAGTTGCGGGTACCAATTCTACCGTGCATGCAAGAAGAGGGCGGTTTGAAGATGTGTTTGTCACTTCGGATAAAAGATCATTCTTGCATACAAACCCATCGACAGCCGCCCTCTCGATTCACCCTCAGAGATTGCCTAGACCGACAGGTGTCCGACTACATCTGGTTAACGAACGATGTGGGCGCTCTGAGAAGCAAGGAACCCCTGGACTACTGGGTATGCAGGCTTGACCTGTGGGCAGACCTGGCACAATTTGCCATGGAACTCTTGGCTTGACCCTCGTCCAGTGTCCTGTCCGAAAGGACGTTTAGCGCAGCAGGGAGGATCGTGACCGATAAGCGCACTCGCATAGCTCACGACTAAAAATGAATGAGGCATGGATCTCGGAGGAATTCAACACCTGTGACGACAACGTTTAATTAAATTTCCTCATGCCAGCCCACACATATCCGCCACTACCCAGAACAAAGAATGGTCCCTGTCTTATCTAAATACAGTCATAAAGGCCTTTTCTGTCTGGTGAATGCCTAATGTTTGGGGCCTGTACTCCACTGGCCTGCAGTAAAATTGATATCCAATCACCGTCTAATATACCTCCAGCCACATAATCACTTGATCTTTTCTGTACAGTGAATGCCTAATTGTTGGGGCCTCGGAGGAATTCAACACCTATGACAACCACGTGTTATCGAATTTCACCTATCATCATTTGGGGTTTATTTAAGAGGGGGGATTTCGTTAGTCATGTGTTTAATACAATTTTATATTTTTAGTTATTTTAAACATATGTATTTGACATGTATTTGCACTGGTCTACAGTAAAATTGTTATCCGATGACCGTCTAATATACCTCCAGCCACATAATCACTTGATCTTTTCTGTCCAGTGAATGCCTATTATTTGGGCCTGTACTCCACTGGCCTGCAGTAAAATTGTTATACAATGACAGACTAATATACCTCAAGTCACATAATCACTTGATCTTTTCTGTACGATGAATGCATAGTTTTTGGGGCATAAAATCTAACTGGCCAACAGTAAAATTGTTATACGGTGACCGCCTAATGTACCTCCAGCCACATAATCACTTGTTCTTTTCTGTACGGTGAATGCCTAATGTTTGGGCCCAGTACTCCACTGGCATGCAGTAAAATTGTTATCCAATGACCGTCTAATATACCTCCAGCCACATAATCACTTGATCTTTTCTGTCTAGTGAATTTCTAATGTTTGGGGCCGGTACTCCACTGGCCTGCAGTAAAATTGTTATACAATCACTGCCTAATATACCTCCAGGCTCCAGCCACATAATCACTTGATCTTTTCTGTCCGGTGAATGCCTAATGTTTGGGGCCTGTACTCCACTGGCCTGCAGTACAATTGATATCCAATGGCTGTCTAATATACCTCCAGCCACATATTCACTTGATCTTTTCGGTACGGAGAATGCCTAATTGTTGGGGCCTCGGAGGAATTAAACACCTGTAGCGACCACGTGTTATCGAATTTTACCTATTATAATTTGGGGTTTATTCAAGAGGGGGGGGATTTCGTTAGCCATGTTTTTAATCCAATTTAATATTTTTAGTTCTTTTAAACATATGTTTTTGACATGTATTTGTACTGGCCTGCAGTAAAATTGATATCCAATGACCGTCTAATATACCTCCAGCAACATAATCACTTGATCTTTTCTATACGGTGAATGCCTAATGTTTGGGGCCTGTACTCCAGTAGGCTACAGTAAAATTGTTATTCAGTGACCGTATAATGTACCTCCAGCCACATAATCACAATTACTTTTATGTCAAGTGAATGCCTAATTTTTAGGCCCGTACTCCCATAGTCTAAAATAAAAAATTTCTAGGCTCCAGCAGGGCACATTTTTGAGAATTAACCTTTAAGACACATAAAAATGGCCCATGATTAAAAGACATATATTTTGTGGGAATTATTGTCATTGATCCCCCTCTAGTATGTCACTGTCCATGTTATGGGACTATTTGTGCACTTCTAGTAAGTAATTGGTGGCTTCAAATATGACCGGAAGTTTTTTTAGGTTCTCCTGCCATTAAAGTGAATGGGGCCCACCGTAAACTTGCAGTTCGCGAACATTTGATCGCGTTCGCGAATCGTCCCGGCCGATGTTCGTCCATAACTAGGATAGATAGCAATATATAGTGCATCTGATAGGTTCTGCTCTCCATACATACATGCTACATATATAGTGCTGTATGTATGTATGCTACATACATACATAGTGCTGTGATGTCACAAGTTCACAACAGACCTGTCACGGATGGTGTTGCAGAAAACAAGAAGTAACAAAGATCCGACTGACTTGATCCCAAACTAAGGAACATATGGGTAAGCCCTATAAAAGCCCTAGAGCTCTCCCTGACTGCTCAGCCCATGCAAAGATCTTTATGATAGAAAATTGCATGTCCACGTACCTAGACTGAGTGACACCTGAAAACCCTATAATAGTGAGGGGACACGACCACCGACTCCCTGTACTTAATACGGAGGGAGTCAGGGTCACCTAGAATCAAGTCAACAGGAAAACACTAATAAAGGAATAGATTTATCTGAGGAACCAGCAGTTGCAGCTTCTAGCAGTAAGCACAATCCAGGAAGTAGTATAAACCGCAAAGTGAGGCAGTATGGGAGGGGATATAAAGGGAGGCAATCACTGCTAATAGATGACAGCTGGGAGAGGAGATGACAAAACGAAACCAAAACAAAAGAACATCATGCAAGAGGTACTGAAGAACGTCTGTCAGAGCTTCTCAGAGATCTGGCGGTGATAGTACCCCTCCCTTTACGAGTGGACTCCGGACACTTAGAGCCCACCTTCTCAGGATGGGACCTATGAAACGCCCTGATAAGACGAGTAGCCTTAATGTCCGCCACTGGGACGCACATCCTCAGGACCATAACCCTCCCAATGAACGAGGTACTGGAGAGAACCACGGATAATACGAGAATCCACAATCCTAGAGACCTGAAATTCAAGATTACCATCAACCACAATCGGAGGAGGAGGCAAAGAGGAGGGTACAGTGGGTTGGACATAAGGTTTTAATAGGGACTTGTGAAAAACATTATGGATCTTCCAAGTCTGAGGAAGATCAAGACGGAAAGCAACGGGATTAATGACAGACAAGATCTTGTAAGGCCCAATAAACTTAGGACCCAACTTCCAGGAGGGAACCTTCAAATTGATATTCTTAGTAGACAACCACACCAGATCACCAACATTCAGGTCCGGACCAGGCACACGTCTCTTATCCGCCACACGCTTATATCTCTCACTCATGCTCTTTAGATTATCCTGAATCTTTTGCCAAATAGATGACAAAGACGAGGAGAATCTGTCCTCATCAGGCAAACCAGAAGACCCCTCTCCAGAGAATGTCCCAAACTGCGGATGAAACCCATATGCACCAAACAATGGTGACTTATCAGAGGACTCCTGACGACGGTTATTTAAAGCAAACTCAGCAAGGGACAAAAAAGAACACCAATCCTCCCGATTCTCTGCCACAAAACAGTGCAGATATGTCTCCAGATCCTGATTGACGCGCTCTGTCTGGCCAATCGACTGCGGGTGGAAAGCAGAAGAGAATGACAACCGAACCCCCAAGCGAGAACAGAAAGCCTTCCAGAATCTGGAAACAAACTGCGTGCCCCTATCAGAGACTATGTCTGAAGGAATGCCATGCAATTTGACAATGTGATCAACAAATGCTTGCGCCAGCGTTTTAGCATTGGGTAACCCAGGAAAGGGAATGAAATGCGCCATTTTGCTAAAACGGTCCACCACCACCAGAATCACAGTCTTCCCCGAGGAACGAGGCAGGTCCGTAATGAAGTCCATGGACAGATGTGTCCAAGGACGGGAAGGAATAGGTAACGGGAGGAGAGGACCCGATGGCCGTGAATGAGGGACTTTGGCACGAGCACAGGTCTCGCAGGCTGCCACAAAAGCCTCAACCGACCTACGAAGAGCCGGCCACCAGAATCTCCGAGCAATGAGATCCACTGTGGCTCTACCCCCCGGGTGCCCAGCAAGGACAGTATCGTGGTGCTCCTTAAAAACCTTGTGTCGTAAAGCGAGAGGCACAAACAACCTCCCAGGAGGACAAAGATCAGGAGCCTCTGCCTGGGCTGCCTGAACCTCTGCCTCCAATTCAGGATAAAGAACAGAGACAACCACCCCTTCAGCCAAAATGGGACCCGGGTCTTCAAAGTTTCCCCCTCCTGGAAAACAACGTGACGGGGCATCCGCCTTCACATTCTTAACCCCAGGGCGGAACGTGACAACAAAATTAAACCTTGAAAAGAACAAAGACCATCTGGCCTGTCTCGGGTTCAGACGCTTGGCTGACTCCAAGTAGGCCAGATTCTTATGGTCGGTAAACACGGTAATAGGGTGTCTGGCTCCCTCTAGCCAATGGCGCCATTCCGCAAAAGCTAACTTGATGGCCAACAACTCCCTATCTCCCACATCGTAATTTCTCTCTGCGGAGGAGAGTTTCTTCGAGAAAAAGGCACACGGTCGCCATTTGGCAGGAGAGGGACCCTGAGACAAGACCGCACCCACACCCACCTCAGAAGCGTCCAACTCAACAATGAAGGGCAGAGAGACATCAGGTTGTACCAAGATGGGAGCGGAAGCAAAACTCTCTTTGATACTAGAAAAGGCCTTACGCGCATTTACCGAACAGGAGGAAAAATCGACCCCCTTTTTAGTCATGTCAGTGAGTGGCTTAAAAGAGGAATAATTCAAAATGAACTTCCTGTAATAACTGGCAAAACCCAAAAAGCGCATCAGCGCCTTCTGATTCTCAGATAGCTCCCAATCAAGCACAGCGCGGACCTTCTCGGGGTCCATGCGAAAACCAGAAGCGGAGAGAAGAAAACCCAGAAAATGAATTTCTGGAACTGCAAACACACATTTTTCCAGTTTATCGTACAATTTATTCTCCCGCAGAATGAGCAAGACCTGACGTAGGTTGTCCCTATGAGTTTTGAAATCAGGAGAAAAAAATCTAAATGTCATCTAGATACACTAGTACAAATTTCCCCATTAAATGATAAAAAATGCTATTCACAAAATGTTGGAAGACGGCTGGAGCATTCATCAAACCAAAAGGCATAATCAAATTCTCAAAATGGCCCTCAGGGGTATTGAAGGCCGTCTTCCATTCGTCCCCTTCCCTGACCCTGACCAGGTTGTATGCCCCTCTTAAATCCAACTTGGAAAAAACTTTATCCCCAACAATCTGGTTAAACAGGTCCGGGATCAGAGGAAGCGGATAAGGGTCACGAATTGTGATACTGTTCAGCTCCCTGAAATCCAGACATGGTCTTAAAGAACCATCTTTTTTCTTAACAAAAAAAAAAAAAAAACAGCGGCAACGGGTGACTTCGACGGTCGTATGTGCCCTTTCTCAGGCTCTCAGAGATATAAGTACGCATAGCGACCCTTTCAGGTTGGGAGAGATTGTATAAATGAGATTTAGGCAGCTTGGCGCCTGGGATGAGATTAATAGGGCAATCGTACTCCCGGTGAGGGGGCAGCTCCTGAACACCACTCTCAGAAAACACATCCAAAAATTCAGAGAGAAAAGATGGTACAGTCTTAGTAGAAACCTCTGAAAGAGACGCCGAGAGGCAATTCTCTCTGCAAAAGTCACTCCAACAATTTATTTGCCTCGCTTGCCAATCAATGGTGGGGTTATGTTTAGTGAGCCAGGGTAGCCCCAACACTAGAGGAGTAGGTAATCCGCTTAGGACGAAACATGACACATCCTCAACATGAGCATCACCCACAGTCAAACAGATATTGTGAACTATGCCCTTTAACGATTTTTGAGAAAGTGGAGCGGAATCAATAGCAAAAACAGGTATGTCCTTTCCCAAAGTGCATACCTGGAAACCATGTGTTATAGCAAATTGATTATCAATGAGATTGACAGCTGCTCCACTATCTACAAAAATCGCACAAACAATGTTCTTGCTCTCTAGCGCCTCCCTGGCAGGTAGGACAAAACGGAAAGTTTTTAGAGGACTTTTTTCTTTTTGTTTCTTTATTACCCTCAAAAACCTCCCTGAATCTCCTAGATGGACAAACATTTGCCAAATGATTTATACCTCCACAACAGAAACAAACCCTCCTCTGAGAGCTGAATCCTCTATTGTTAGAGGCAAGCAAACCCAACTGCATGGGCTCCTGCTCAGAGGGGATTGAGAGAGACTGAGGCTCCTGCGCACAGAATGAGAGCACCCCACTGTCCTTGGACTGGATATGACAGGAAGGAGTGATCTCCCCTCTCTCTCTAAGACGCCTGTCAATACAAACAGCCTAAGACATGGCAGACTCCAAGGAGGTAGGTCTCTCATGAAAGGCAAATGCATCTTTCAATCCCTCTGAAAGACCATGGCAAAATTGACTTCGGAGTGCAGCATCATTCCAACCAGTATCAGCTGCCTATCTCCGAAATTCTGAACAGTATATCTCTGCGGACTGTTTACCCTGGCATAAAAGACGCAGTTTAGATTCAGCCAGAGCAATACGATCCGGGTCATCATATATCTGACTCAGGGCTACAAAAAATTCATCCACCGATCGGAGGGGCCGTGCCCCCACCGGTAGCGAAAAGGCCCAAGACTGAGCGTTATCCCTGAGCAGCAAGATGATGATCCCCACCCTCTGCTCCTCATCACCAGAGGAATGGGGGAGTAGGCGAAAATGGAGTTTGCAAGCCTCTCTAAAACGAACAAAATTCTCACTACCCCTGGAGAACGTATCCGGAAGCAAGATCTTAGGCTCAGAACAAACTCCATGAACGCAAGCAGAACTGGTCACCTGAAACTGAGAGACAGTTTTACGGAGATCTGCTACCTCCAGTGAAAGACCCTGCACGCGGTCAATCAAGGCTGAAACCGGATCCATGCTTAAGACGGTTTTGGCAGTTTATAATGTCACGGATGGTGTTGCAGAAAACAAGAAGTAACAAATAAAGATCCGACTGTCTTGATCCCAAACTAATGAACATATGGGTGAGCCCTATAAAAGCCCTAGAGCTCTCCCTGACTGCTCAGCCCATGCAAAGATCTTTATGATAGAAAATTGCATGTCCACGTACCTAGACTGAGTGACACCTGAAAACCCTATAATAGTGAGGGGACACGACCACCGGCTCCCTGCACTTAATACGGAGGGAGTCAGGGTCACCTAGAATCAAGCCAACAGGAAAACACAAATAAAGGAATAGACTTATCTGAGGAACCAGCAGTGGCAGCTTCTAGCAGTAGGCACAATCCAGGAAGTAGTAAAACCGCAAAGTGAGGCAGTATGGGAGGGGATATAAAGGGAGGCAATCACTGCTAATAGATGACAGCTGGGAGAGGGAGAGGAGATGACAAAACGAAACCAAAACAAAAGAACATCATGCAAGAGGTACTGAAGAACGTCTATCAGAGCTTCTCAGAGATCTGGCGGTGAAAAGACTAGTGATGTCCCGAACTATTCGCCGGCGAACAGTTCACGGCGAACATGGCTTGTTCGCGTTCGCCGCGGCGGGCGAAAGTATGCGATGTTCGGTCCGCCCCCTATACATCATCATTGAGCAAACTTTGACCCTGTACCTCACAGTCAGCAGACACATTCCAGCCAATCAGCAGCAGACCCTACCTCCCAGACCCTCCCACCTCCTGGACAGCGTCCATTTTAGATTCATTCGGAAGCTGCAGTCTTAGTGAGAGGAGGGACAGTGCTGCTGCTGCTGATTTAATAGGGAGAGCGTTAGCTAGGGCAGTGTTCTGTGTCCACAGACTCATCTGCTGTAAGGACAGCGTCCTGACAGCACCCCAAAAAGCCCTTTTTAGGGCTGGTACATCAGTCTGCTTTTTTATATATATATATATATATATATATATATATATATATATATATATATCACACACATACACTGCTCAAAAAAATAAAGGGAACACTTAAACAACACAATGTAACTCCAAGTCAATCACACTTCTGTGAAATCAAACTGTCCACTTAGGAAGCAACACTGAGTGACAATCAATTTCACATGCTGTTGTGCAAATGGGATAGACAACAGGTGGAAATTATAGGCAATTAGCAAGACACCCCCAATAAAGGAGTGGTTCTGCAGGTGGTGACCACAGACCACTTCTCAGTTCCTATGCTTCCTGGCTGATGTTTTGGTCACTTTTGAATGCTGGCGGTGCTTTCACTCTAGTGGTAGCATGAGACGGAGTCTACAACCCACACAAGTGGCTCAGGTAGTGCAGCTTATCCAGGATGGCACATCAATGCGAGCTGTGGCAAGAAGGTTTGCTGTGTCTGTCAGCGTAGTGTCCAGAGCATGAAGGTGCTACCAGGAGACAGGCCAGTAAATCAGGAGACGTGGAGGAGGCCGTAGGAGGGCAACAACCCAGCAGCAGGACAGCTACCTCCGCCTTTGTGCAAGGAGGAACAGGAGGAGCACTGCCAGAGCCCTGCAAAATGACCTCCAGCAGGCCACAAATGTGCATGTGTCTGCTCAAACGGTCAGAAACAGACTCCATGAGGGTGATATCAGGGCCCGACGTCCACAGGTGGGGGTTGTGCTTACAGCCCAACACCGTGCAGGACGTTTGGCATTTGCCAGAGAACACCAAGATTGGCAAATTCGCCACTGGCGCCCTGTGCTCTTCACAGATGAAAGCAGGTTCACACTAAGCACATGTGACAGACGTGACAGAGTCTGGAGACGCCGTGGAGAACGTTCTGCTGCCTGCAACATCCTCCAGCATAATCCGGTTTGGCATTGGGTCAGTAATGGTGTGGGGTGGCATTTCTTTGGAGGGCCGCACAGCCCTCCATGTGCTCGCCAGAGGTAGCCTGACTGCCATTAGATACCGAGATGAGATCCTCAGACCCCTTGTGAGACCATATGCTGGTGCGGTTGGCCCTGGGTTCCTCCTAATGCAAGACAATGCTAGACCTCATGTGGCTGGAGTGTGTCAGCAGTTCCTGCAAGACGAAGGCATTGATGCTATGGACTGGCCCGCCCGTTTCCCAGACCTGAATCCAATTGAGCACATCTGGGACATCATGTCTCGCTCTATCCATCACAAACTGTCCAGGAGTTGGCAGATGCTTTAGTCCAGGTCTGGGAGGAGATCCCTCAGGAGACCGTCCGCCACCTCATCAGGAGCATGCACATGCGTTGTAAAAAGGTCATACAGGCACGTGGAGGCCACACACACACTACTGAGCCTCATTTTGACTTGTTTTAAGGACATTACATCAAAGTTGGATCAGCCTGTAGTGTGTTTTTCCACTTTAATTTTGAGTGTGACTCTAAATCCAGACCTCCATGGGTTGAAAAAATGGATTTCCATATTTTTTTTTTTCTGCGATTTTGTTGTCAGCACTAGGGATGAGCGAACCCGAACTGTACAGTTCGGGTTCGTACCGAATTTTGGGGTGTCCGTGACACGGACCCGAACATTTTCGTAAAAGTCAGTGTTCGGTGTTCGGCGCTTTCTTGGCGCTTTTTGAAAGGCTGCAAAGCAGCCAATCAACAAGCGTCATACTACTTGCCCCAAGAGGCCATCACAGCCTTGCCTACTATTGGCATGGCTGTGATTGGCCAGTGCAGCATGTGACCCAGCCTCTATATAAGCTTGGGTCACGTTACGCTGCACGTCACTCTGCTGATTGAAGCATAGGGAGAGGTTGCAGCTGCGACGTTAGGGCGAGATTAGGCAGTGATTAACTCCTCCAAAAGACTTCATTCTGTGATCGATCTGCAGCTGTGGATCATTGAAGTGCTAATATTGACTTGCTCACTTTTTTGAGGCTGCCCAGAGCGTTTTTAGATCACTTTTTTTCTGGGGTGATCGGCGGCCATTTTGTGACTTGTGGTGCGCCAGCACAAGCTATCACCAAGTGTATTTAACCATCAATAGTGTGGTTATTTTTTGGCCATATACTACATCAGCTGCAGGCTGAGCCTGTGTCACCGAAGTGCATTTAACCATCAACAGTCTGATTATTTTTTGGCCATATACTACATCTGGTGCAGGCTGAGCCTGTGTCACCCAAGTGCATTTAACCATCAACAGTGTGGTTACTTTTTGGCCATATACTACATCAGGGGCAAGTTGAGCCTGTCACCCAGCGCCTAAAAAATAGACCTGACATTTCTATTCAACCAAATCTGTACTGTTTTAGCTGGTCAAGTTATTTGTAGTGACCGTAAAAGCACACTTTTTGTTCTGGGTTGAAAAACTATTCCCAAATTTGCCATTCTCAAAATAACTAGTTTCTGGTATATGAGACCTACTTGAAATCTATCCCAAAAAGGATATCTTACATTGAAGGTACTGATAGTGTCATTCAGAAAAACCTAAGACACACGCTACCGTGCAGATAGAAGTCTGATTCTGAGATTAAACCTTAACCTGTCACACAGTGCAAAAAAAAACAGGTCTCACATTTCTATTCAAGCAAATCTGTACTGTTTTAGCTGGTCAAGTTATTTGTAGTGACCGTAAAAGCACTTTTTTTTTTCTGGGTTGAAAAACTATTCCCAAATTTGCCATTCTCAAAGTTGTGGTGAACGGGAACAATGAGGAAAACATCTAATAAGGGACGCGGACGTGGACATGGTCGTGGTGGTGTTAGTGGACCCTCTGGTGCTGGGAGAGGACGTGGCCGTTCTGCCACAGCCACACATCCTAGTGTACCAACTACCTCAGGTCCCAGTAGCCGCCAGAATTTACAGGGATATTTGGTGGGGCCCAATGCCGTTCTAAGGATGGTAAGGCCTGAGCAGGTACAGGCATTAGTCAATTGGGTGGCCGACAGTGCATCCAGCACGTTCACATTATCTCCCACCCAGTCTTCTGCAGAAAGCGCACAGATGGCGCATGAAAACCAAGCCCATCAGTCTGTCACATCACCCCCATGCATATCAGGGAAACTGTCTGAGCCTCAAGTTATGCAGCAGTCTCTTATGCTGTTTTAAGACTCTGCTGCCAGGGTTTCCCAAGGGCATCCACCTAGCTCTTCACCAGGGGTGGAAGAGATAGAATGCACTAACGCACAACCACTTATGTTTCCTGATGATGAGGACATGGGAATACCACCTCAGCACGTCTCTGATGATGACGAAACACAGGTGCCAACTGCTGCGTCTTTCTGCAGTGTGCAGACTGAACAGGAGGTCAGGGATCAAGACTGGGTGGAAGACGATGCAGGGGACGATGAGGTCCTAGACACCACATGGAATGAAGGTCGTGCCACTGACTTTCACAGTTCGGAGGAAGAGGCAGTGGTGAGACCGAGCCAACAGCGTAGCAAAAGAGGGAGCAGTGGGCAAAATCAGAACACCCGCCGCCAAGAGACTCCGCCTGCTACTGACCGCCGCCATCTGGGACCGAGCACCCCAAAGGCAGCTTCAAGGAGTTCCCTGGCATGGCACTTCTTCAAACAATGTGCTGACGACAAGACCAGAGTGGTTTGCACGCTGTGCCATCAGAGCCTGAAGCGAGGCATTAACGTTCTGAACCTTAGCACAACCTGCATGACCAGGCACCTGCATGCAAAGCATGAACTGCAGTGGAGTAAACACCTTAAAAACAAGGAAGTCACTCAGGCTCCCCCTGCTACCTCTTCTGCTGCCGCCGCCTCGGCCTCTTCTGCTGCTGCTGCCGCCGCCTCGGCCTCTTCCTCTGCCTCTGGAGGAACGTTGGCACCTGCCGCCCAGCAAACATGGGATGTACCACCAACACCACCACCTGCGTCACCAAGCATCTCAACCATGTCACACGGCAGCGTTCAGCTCTCCATCTCACAAACATTTGAGAGAAAGCGTAAATTCCCACCTAGCCACCCTCGATCCCTGGCCCTGAATGCCAGCATTTCTAAACTACTGGCCTATGAAATGCTGTCATTTAGGCTGGTGGACACACACAGCTTCAAACAGCTCATGTCGCTTGCTGTCCCACAGTATGTTGTTCCCAGCCGCCACTACTTCTCCAAGAGAGCCGTGCCTTCCCTGCACAAACAAGTGTCCGATAAAATCAAGTGTGCACTGCGCAACGCCATTTGTGGCAAGGTCCACCTAACCACAGATACGTGGACCAGTAAGCACGGCCAGGGACACTATATCTCCCTAACTGCACACTGGGTAAATGTAGTGGCGGCTGGGCCCCAGGCGGAGAGCTGTTTGGCGCACGTCCTTCCGCCGCCAAGGATCGCAGGGCAACATTCTTTGCCTCCTGTCTCCTCCTCCTACTCAGCTTCCTCCTCCTCTTCTTCCACCTGCTCATCCAGTCAGCCACACACCTTCACCACCAACTTCAGCACAGCACGGGGTAAACGTCAGCAGGCCATTCTGAAACTCATATGTTTAGGGGACAGGCCCCACACCGCACAGGAGTTGTGGCGGGGTATAGAACAACAGACCGACGAGTGGTTGCTGCCGGTGAGTCTCAAGCCCGGCCTGGTGGTGTGCGATAATGGGCGAAATCTCGTTGCAGCTCTGGGACTAGCCGGTTTGACGCACATCCCTTGCCTGGCGCATGTGCTGAATTTGGTGGTGCAGAAGTTCATTCGCAACTACCCCAACATGTCAGAGCTGCTGCATAAAGTGCGGGCCGTCTGTTCGCGCTTCCGGCGTTCACACTCTGCCGCTGCTCGCCTGTCTGCGCTACAGCGTAACTTCGGCCTTCCCGCTCACCGCCTCATATGCGACGTACCCACCAGGTGGAACTCCACCTTACATATGCTGGACAGACTGTGCGAGCAGCAGCAGGCCATAGTGGAGTTTCAGCTGCAGCACGCACGGGTCAGTCGCACTGTGGATCAGACACACTTCACCACCAATGACTGGGCCTCCATGCGAGACCTGTGTGCCCTGTTGCGCTGTTTCGAGTACTCCACCAACATGGCCAGTGGCGATGACGCCGTTATCAGCGTTACAATACCACTTCTATGTCTCCTTGAGAAAACACTTAGGGCGATGATGGAAGAGGAGGTGGCCCAGGAGGAAGAGGAGGAAGAGGGGTCATTTTTAGCACTTTCAGGCCAGTCTCTTCGAAGTGACTCAGAGGGAGGTTTTTTGCAACACCAGAGGCCAGGTACAAATGTGGCCAGACAGGGCCCACTACTGGAGGACGAGGAGGACGAGGAGGAGGAGGATGAGGATGAAGCATGTTCACAGCGGGGTGGCACCTAAAGCAGCTCGGGCCCATCACTGGTGCGTGGCTGGGGGGGAAACGCAGGACGATGATGATACGCCTCCCACAGAGGACAGCTTGTCCTTACCTCTGGGCAGCCTGGCACACATGAGCGACTACATGCTGCAGTGCCTGCGCAACGACAGCAGAGTTGCCCACATTTTAACGTGTGCGGACTACTGGGTTGCCACCCTGCTGGATCCCCGGTACAAAGACAATGTGCCCACCTTACTTCCTACACTGGAGCGTGATAGGAAGATGCGCGAGTACAAGCGCACGTTGGTAGACGCGCTACTGAGAGCATTCCCAAATGTCACAGGGGAACCAGTGGAAGCCCAAGGCGAAGGCAGAGGAGGAGCAAGAGGTCGCCAACGCAGCTGTTTCTCGGCCAGCTCCTCTGAGGGCAGGGTTAGCATGGCAGAGATGTGGAAAAGTTTTGTCACCACGCCACAGCTAACTGCACCACCACCTGATACGGAACGTGTTAGCAGGAGGCAACATTTCACTAACATGGTGGAACAGTACCTGTGCACACCCCTCCACGTACTGACTGATGGTTCGGCCCCATTCAACTTCTGGGTCTCCAAATTGTCCACGTGGCCAGAGCTAGCCTTTTATGCCTTGGAGGTGCTGGCCTGCCCGGCGGCCAGCGTTTTGTCTGAACGTGTATTCAGCACGGCAGGGGGCGTCATTACAGACAAACGCAGCCGCCTGTCTACAGCCAATGTGGACAAGCGGACGTTCATAAAAATGAACCAGGCATGGATCCCACAGTACCTGTCCATCCCATGTGCAGATTAGATATTAACTACCTCCCCTTAACAATATATTATTCTACTCCAGGGCACTTCCTCATTCAATACTATTTTTAATTTCATTTTACCATTATATTGCGGGGCAACCCAAAGTTGAATGAACCTCTCCTCTGTCTGGGTGCCGGGGCCTAAATGTGTGACAGTTCCAGTGGTGGATGACGTGAAGACTGATTCTCTGCTATGACATGAAGACTGATTCTGTGCTGACATGAAGCCAGATTCTCTGCTATGGCATGAAGAGACTGATTCTGTGCTGACATGAAGCCAGATTCTTTGCTATGGCATGAAGAGACTGATTCTCTGCTGACGTGAAGCCAGATTCTCTGCTATGGGACCTCTGTCCAATTGATATTGGTTCATTTTTATTTTTTTAATTTTAATTCATTTCCCTATCCACATTTGTTTGCAGGGGATTTACCTACATGTTGCTGCCTTTTGCAGCCCTCTAGCTCTTTCCTGGGCTGTTTTACAGCCTTTTTAGTGCCGAAAAGTTCGGGTCCCCATTTACTTCAATGGGGTTCGGGTTCGGGACGAAGTTTGGTTCGGGTTCGGATCCCGAACCCGAACATTTCCAGGAATTACGGCCGAACTTCTCGAACCCGAACATCCAGGTGTTCGCTCAACTCTATTTAGCACATTCAACTATGTAAAGAAGAAAGTATTTCAGAAGAATATTTAATTAATTCAGATCTAGGATGTGTTATTTTTGTGTTCCCTTTATTTTTTTGAGCAGTGTGTATATATATATATATATATATATATATATACACACACACACACACACACACACACACCTAAAGAATTATTAGGAACACCTGTTCTATTTCTCATTAATGCAATTATCTAGTCAACCAATCACATGGCAGTTGCTTCAATGCATTTAGGGGGGTGGTCCTGGTCAAGACAATCTCCTGAACTCCAAACTGAATGTCAGAATGGGAAAGAAAGGTGATTTAAGCAATTTTGAGCGTGGCATGGTTGTTTGTGCCAGACACACTGGTCTGAGTATTTTACAATCTGCTCAGTTACTGGGATTTTCACGCACAACCATTTCTAGGGTTTACAAAGAATGGTGTGAAAAGGGAAAAACATCCAGTATGCGGCAGTCCTGTGGGCGAAAATGCCTTGTGGATGCTAGAGGTCAGAGGAGAATGGGCCGACTGATTAAAGCTGATAGAAGAGCAACGTTGACTGAAATAACCACTCATTACAACCGAGGTATGCAGCAAAGCATTTGTGAAGCCACAACACGCACAACCTTGAGGCGGATGGGCTACAACAGCAGAAGACCCCACCGGGTACCACTCATCTCCACTACAAATAGGAAAAAGAGGCTACAATTTGCACGAGCTCACCAAAATTGGACTGTTGAAGACTGGAAAAATGTTGCCTGGTCTGATGAGTCTCGATTTCTGTTGAGACATTCAAATGGTAGCGTCCGGATTTGGCGTAAACAGAATGAGAACATGTATCCATCCTCTGACGGCTACTTCCAGCAGGATAATGCACCATGTCACAAAGCTCAAATCATTTCAAATTGGTTTCTTGAACATGACAATGAGTTCACTGTACTAAAATGGCCCCCACAGTCACCAGATCTCAACCCAATTGAGCATCTTTGGGATGTAGTGTAACGGGAGCTTTGTGCCCTGGATGTGCATCCCTCAAATCTCCATCAACTGCAAGATGCTATCCTATCAATATGGGCCAACATTTCTAAAGAATGCTATCAGCACCTTGTTGAATTAATGCCACGTAGAATTAAGGCAGTTCTGAAGGCAAAAGTGGGTCCAACACCGTATTAGTATGGTGTTCCTAATAATTCTTTAGGTGAGTGTATATTGCAGTTGCCTGCCCGTGTGTGAGAGGCTGCAGGCCCACAGACTGTACTGTGTGCACACCACTCATATAGGGTGTCACAGTACCTTGCAGATAAAAAAAATTCAGATTATAATTTAAAAAAATATATAATCGCAGTTGCCAGACAGTGAGAGGCTGAAGGCTCACAGACTGTACTGTGTGCACACCATTCATACAGGGTGGCACAATACCTTGCAGATAAAACTAAAGTCAATTTAATTTTTCTCTGTAATAAATATAATCGCAGTTGCAAGCCAGTGTGTGTCAGGCCCACACAGACTGTACTGTGCCCACTGCCCACCACTTATATAGGGTGGCACAGTAACTTGCACGCATAGTACCACTTATCTAAAAAAAAATGACAGGCAGAGGCAGGCCACCCTGCAGGGGCCGTCGTGGTCGTGGTGCTGTCATTTCCACTGGCCCTGGAATAATGCCCAGTGTTTAGAGGCCACGTACCCTGAACCTGAAAAATTCTGAGGACATAGTTGACTGGCTTACACAGGACACCCAATCTTCAACAGCTTCCGCTAAGAACCTTGACGCACCATCCTCCTCCAGCTCAGCTTCGGTCACCTGCTCTCAAGTTACCACTCTCCCGCCCACCGCCACCACCACCACTACAGCCACCACAGCCACCACAGCCGCTTCACTTGATCCGTCAGAGGAGTTATTTACACATCAGTTGGATGAAATTAGTGATGCGCAACCATTATTGCCAGAGGATGTAGATAACAGGGATATGTCTCAGTCAGGCAGGATTACACACATGGACGTACAGTGTGATGATGATGATGATGTTGTACCAGCTGCTGCTTCCTTTGCTGAGGTGTCAGATACAAGTGAAGTGGTTGGTGATGACGATGTTTCCGTGGATGCCACGTGGGTACCTGCTCGAAGAGAAGAAGAAGAGGGGGAAAGTTCAGAAGGGGAGACAGAGAGAAGGAGGAGACGAGTTGGAAGCAGGGGGAGGTCGTCGCAAGGAGCTAGTGGCACAGTCAGACAGCATGTATCGGCACCCGGGGTCAGCCAGACAGCACGCCAATCAACACATGCTGTTGCCACCACCAGAATGCCGTCATTGCAAAGCTCAGCAGTGTGGCATTTTATTTGTGTGTCTGCCTCTGATAACAGCAATGCCATTTGCAACCTGTGCCAAAAGAAACTGAGTCGTGGGAAGTCCAACACCCACCTCGGTACAACTGTTTTGCGAAGGCACATGATCTCACATCACAAACGCCAATGGGATCAACACATGAGTACAAGCA
This sequence comes from Bufo bufo, assembly GCF_905171765.1. Lineage (NCBI taxonomy): Eukaryota > Metazoa > Chordata > Amphibia > Anura > Bufonidae > Bufo > Bufo bufo. Next base: position 389,809,887 of record NC_053389.1, read on the forward strand.
GCACACAAACTCAAAGCCATCATACTCCTCCTGGTCCAGCATCTTCAGCCACGTCAACCACTGCTGTCCTCCTTGCCCCCTCTCAACCACCCGCCACTCCGCCTCTCACCTTCAGCAGTTCCATCTCATCTGCCCACAGTCAGGTGTCTGTCAAGGAAATGTTTGAGCGTAAGAAGCCAATGTCACAGAGTCACCCCTTTGCCCTGCGTCTGACATCTGGTTTGACGGAACTCTTAGCCCGCCAGCTTTTACCTTACCAGCTGGTGGAGTCTGAGGACTTCAAAAAATTTGTCGCTATTGGGACACCACAGTGGAAGGTACACGGACGAATTTTTTTTTAAAAAAAAAGGCAATCCAAAAACCTCTACGCTGTTATTGAAAAGGAAGTCATGGCATCTCTGGCATACAGTGTTGGGGCAAGGGTCCATCTGATACCTGGTCTGCAAAGCACGGTCAGGGCAGGTATATCACGTACACTGCGCATTGGGTCAACCTGCAGCAGAGTTGGTGACACCGCCACGACTTGCAGGCAGGCCTACTGCCACCTCCTCTACTCCGGCTACTCCATCCTCTTCGATAACCTCCTCAGCTGAGTCCTCTTCTGCTGTGGCGTCTGGCTGCACTTCAACTGAATCCCCCCAGCTCCCCAGGAGCTATTCCACATCCAGATATGACAGTGTCACGCTGTCTTGGGGTTGACTTGCCTGAAAGCAGAGAGCCACACCGGATCAGCACTCCTGTCCGCCCTGAACGCACAGGTGGATCAGTGGCTGACCCCGCACCAACTGGAGATCGGCAGAGTGGTGTGTGACAATGGAAGCAATTTGTTGGCGGCATTGAATTTGGGCAAGTTGTCACATGTGCCGTGCATGTGTGTCTAAGTAGCCAGGCTTACAGGACGTCCTCAAGCAGGCCAGGAAGGTGTGTGGCCATTTAAGGCGTTCCTACACGGCCATGGCGCACTTTTCTGATATCCAGCGGCGAAACAACATGCCAGTGAGGCGCTTGATTTCCGACAGCCCGACACGTTGGAATTCAACACTCCTAATGTTTGACCGCCTGCTCCAACAAGAAAAAGCTGTCAACGAGTATTTGTATGACCGGGGTGCTAGGACAGCCTCTGCGGAGCTGGGAATTTTTTTTGCTACGTTACTGGACGCTCATGCGCAATGCCTGTAGGCTCATGCGTTCTTTTGAGGAGGTGACAAACCTAGTCAGTCGCACCGAAGGCACCATCAGCAACCTCATCCCATTTGTTTTCTTCCTGGAGCGTGCCCTGCGAAGAGTGCTGGATCAGGATGTAGATGAGCGTGAAGAGGAAGAAGAGTTGTGGTCACCATCACCACCAGAAACAGCCTTGTCATTATCGCTTGCCGGACCTGCGGCAACGCTGGAAGAGGAGTATGAGGAAGAGGAGTCAGAGGAGGAATGTGGCCTTGAGGAGGAGTAAGACCAACCACAGCAGGCATCCCAGGGTGCTCATTGTTGTCACCTATCTGGGACCCATGGTGTTGTACGTGGCTGGGGGGAAGAACAGACCGTCAATGACATCAGTGAGGAGGAGGAACGGGAAATGAGTAGCTCGGCATCCAACCTTGTGCAAATGGGGTCTTTCATGCTGTCATGTCTGTTGAGGCACCCTCGTATAAAAAGGATGAAGGAGAACGACCTGTACTGGGTGGCCACGCTACTAGACCCCCGATATAAGCAGAAAGTGGCGGAAATGTTACCAACTTACCGAAAGTCAGAAAGGATGCAGCAGTTCAAAACCAAACTAAAAAATATGCTTTACACAGCTTATAAGGGGGATGTCACAGGACAACGGGAATCTAACTGGGGAAGAGGTGAAAGTAATCCTCCTCCTACCACGACCACGGTGGCAAGGACAGGACGCTTTACAGATGTGTTGTTGATGTGACATGCGGAACTTTTTCTGTCCTACACATCGCCACAGCCCTTCGGGATCCAGCCTTAGAGAACGACTCGACCGACAGGTAGCAGACTACCTCGCCTTAACTGCAGATATCGACACTCTGAGGAGCGATGAACCCCTTGACTACTGGGTGTGCAGGCTTGACCTGTGGCCTGAGCTATCCCAGTTTGCGATAGAACTTCTGGCCTGCCCCGCTTCAAGTGTCCTGTCAGAAAGGACCTTCAGTGCAGCAGGAGGCATTGTCACTGACAAGAGTAGTCGCCTCGGTCAAAAAAGTGTTGATTACCTCACCTTCATTAAGATGAATGAGGCATGGATCCTGAAGGGACTGACAGTGGGGGATACGTTTGACTAACAAAAGGCCTGATGACATGCCTTGGCCTCAAAATGGTCCCCACGCTGCTGTATTTAATGTCTGCATACCGGATGACTTTCGTGAATTCTCCGCCACCAACTAGGGTTCAAGCCGCAATGTTTTAGTCACCTTTCTGCCTGGAAAACATCAATTTTTCTGGCCGCTGCTACAACAGCGGCTGCAACAATACCATTGTTTTTCAGGCATGTGTACATGCCTAATTTTTCTGTCCTCTGGTGCTGCACTGTGGCTGCAAAAACAAAACAAAAAAAGTCACATACAAGTGTCAATTCCCCTTCGTGATCGTTAGCTTGTTGTGGTGAAGGGGCTTGCGTATCACAATAAAGCGATCATCACCTCTATGAGTGTGTTGGCAATGCTGCTACACCCCAGATGATAAGGCCGTTGCTTCATTATAATCAGACCAAAAGCGATCGGCTGGATAATTTTTCATAGAAAAAATATTAATTTTCTTTTTTTATATATATTTTTTTAAGTTGTATGGGTTTACATAAGATAAAAAAATCATAATAAAGTCTCTTAATAGTTTATTAAAAATAATGCAGACAATTTAAAAAATCCCCATCAATTCCAATACAAAGCAAGTACAGAGCTCAGAACTAAATTATTTCAGGATGTCGTAATGGTTCGTTAATTCGACAATGGTTAATCAATTTGACACACGTCCCCAGATAGGGGACGTAACAGGGATTAAACTGATAGGAATAGTACTAGTTAAGATACCACTCATATAGGGTGTCACAGCACATTGCTCTGTGCACACGCAGTGCCCCAACTTGGGAATAAGAAGACCGACCAAGCTGCTTTTTCCATCTCCCGGTTCCTAAAATCAATTCAGTTTGGTGTATCAGAGTTTGGTCTGTCACTGTGAAGGCAGTCAAAGGTACCCGGCCAAATTTTTTTTTCACAAAAGGCATATCCTGATATGGGACGTAACAGGGATTAAACTGATAAGAATAGTACTAGTTAAAACACCACTCATACCGTGTGGCAGAGTACATTGCACGGCGCACGCGCCGTGCCCCAAATTGGAAGTAACAAGAAGGATGCACACAGATAAATCACATTTCTGCAAGGAGTTTGTCAACTTTTGACAACTGTTTGCGGTTGTCTAAAATCCATTCAATACATGTCCTGATAGGGGACGTAACAGGGATTAAACTGATGAGAATAGTACTACAGAAAATACCACTCATATCGGGTGTGAGAGTAAATTGCACGGCGTAGACGCAGTGACCGTGGATTCAAACAAAGGGGAGGGAGCCAGCGTTTTTTTTAACCCATCTCCCCGTTTGAAAAATCAATTCAATTCACCTTTCGGGGACCATTGGTGTTGTACGTGGCTGGGTGGAGGAAGAAACCTTCAATGACATAAAGGGACATGGCTAGCTTGGTATCCAACCTTGTGCAAATGGGGAGTTTGCGGTTGTGCAAATGGACTGTTTGCGGTTGTTTGCGGTGTGTTAAACGGGGAGTTTGGTATGTCACTGTGAAGCGGGCGTAACCCTTACACTACCTGATCGATACAACATCATACCTGATGTTTTAAAGCACGTTATTCCAAACAATTTAGGAATGTTAGGTGATTTATGCCCTTTATGGATTAAAACCAGACTCTGCATCAACTATGTAATTTTCCATGGGAGTTTTGCCATGGATCCCCCTCCGGCATGCCACAGTCCAGGTGTTAGTCCCCTTGAAACAACTTTTCCATCACTACTGTGGCTAGAAAGAGTCTCTGTGGGTTTTAAAATTCGCCTGCCTATTGAAGTCTATGGCGGTTCGCGAACATTTGAGGAAATTCGCGTTCGCCGTTCGCGAACTGAAAATTTTATGTTCGCAACATCTCTAGACAAAACCTGTTAAAATGTGAAGTTGCATGTATTACGCCAAAATATTCGCATCATTAGTGCCGATTTCGCAATAGCGAATATATTGGAGCACTCTATCTGCATATAAAGTTATTGTAATGTTCTGCCGTGCCAACTATTTTCTCCAGTCTCAGGAAACTTCTAGCAGCTTGAAAAATGTAGCTATAGTGACCCACTCCTGTATTTCGCGCGTATTACGCCAATATTACATTGGCAATTTTTCATGATCAAGAACATAATCTTGAATTTGCGAATATATGACGAATATTCTACCAAATATTCGCAAAATATTGCAAATTCGAATATTGCCCCTGCCGCTCATCACTACTCCCGAGCATCAGTCTCCGCTCAGTCACGTTCTTCGGGCTATCTAGCCGAAATATATTTCTCTTCAGCCAGGAGCTGGTCAAACTTCTTCTGTTTCTGCTCTAGGTTAGACATAATTTGCTTCTGGTGGTCCAGGTCCACCATCAGATCATCCAATTCTCGCTGAAATTTGTTCCTGGTTTTCTCCAACTTTTTGTATGTCAGACCCTTTTTCTCCAGGCGCTGAACCATTAACTCCATGTTTTTCAACAGTTTCTTCTCAGCTTTTCGCACAAGCTTGTGGGAAGCTCCCTGCTTTTGGGCCTCCGGTTCCAGCTGCTCCTCGCTCGGCTCTGCTGCAGCAGATATAGGAGTATCACCATTCTCTTTCTCAGCTGACCCTTCTGAAGCCTTCTTCAGTTGCTCTGTGAACAAAGCTAGTCCCTTCGCTAACATTTCTAGGGACCGTGTGGAGAGAGAGATCATCCTCCTGTTTGCAGCTGTACTGTCCTGTCAGGTCATCTACAACTGTCTGGATATGGGCTTCAGACACTAGGCTGACATCACCTGACTTAACTCTCATCTCATCAGAAATAACTGTCACCTGGTCTCTACTAGTAACCACCTTAGTTTCGCAGGACCTTGACATGGTAGCTTAACTCTCTGAGATGCTATCACAGCACATACGTCACATATACCACTCATGTCATTATTAATTCTGACCTCTAGGGGCACTGATGAGCTAATCCCCACCTGGGACACTTCCTTAGTAACCATAAAACACTGTGGAGACTGCATATCCACCTCTGGTACGTGCGGTACACCCTCTAGCACTACCATATTTTCCTGCATATTCACCAAACGCTGAGTTGGAGCAGTGCTTCGCTCCACACTACTTATATGCAATTCTTCAAATCTCTTGATCAAGTCATATACTTCTTAATGAAAAATAGCAGATGAAGAAAATAAAGCTTCATCATCATTTACATTTTTACCACCAGGGGCTGCTTCTCCTCTGACCATAACCTGCAACGGAAAAGGCATGTTATCAACATCACATATTTCACATGACATCCCACTTTCATTATGCAACTCGGCACAATTACCTTGCACCATATCCGCACATCTATCATTTGCGGCGCAGTCTCCAGTCCTGGTGTCTCAACACCTCCCAGCTCGGCTGATAGCAACTGCTGCCGGTTCACACCAGAGTTCACAGCTTCTGAAGCCCCAGGGCACTGGTCAGCAACCTGCCCAGTCTCCATAGCCGTGCTCACTGTCACTTTGTCTTTTACACAAGAAAACGGAAGTCTTACCCACAGACGTCACTGCTTCAGCAGTCCCAGGCGATGAGGGAGTGCCAGGAACATCTTCCCCGAGGTCACCGTCCTTCTCCAGCCTTTGATTCCTGGTGACCTGACTCCTGACCATAGGACAATCAGGTGCACACTTTGTGACTTGACGGCATCTCCAGTAGCACTCTTTTTGTTACAGGACAGCTGCCTGCCATCGTGGTTGGTTGCACCTAGCAACCGCATCATGTCTTCTCCGCACATACTCTCTAGGATTCTGTACACCCGAGCCGTAAACACTTGAACTCGAGAGCCGCACCACTCTCCACCCCTTTCTTCCCAACGGTTGCCCTTGGCAACGGCACATATAACCTTTTTGTCTGGTTTTCCAGCCGCATCACCAACACTTTGGACTTTTAAAAATTGTCCACTCAGCTTTGCAGGCTTTTTCTCTAGGGCCCACTGCAAATGCGCCCTCAAAGCCTCAGCACAGCTGTTACCCTGGGAAGTACTTTGGGTTAGGAGTTCTCTTTGTCTTTCATAATCCTCCATGAGTTTTTTATGCTCCTGCTGCCATTTCAGGTGCCTTTGTTTAGCCTCCAGGTTGGCCTGCCTCAGCTGCTCGTTAGATTCTCCATTTACCCCATAGCAACAGACAGCCCAGGCACCAGAAAAAGTCCACTTTATAACAGAAACCCCGGCATGTCTCACTCTCTAGAGACAGTTTCAGCATTTACAGTCTCTTTTGCATCGCAGACATCACAGTTTCTTTCACAAGGCTGCTGGCCCTTTAAATCCACACAGCTTTTGCTTGCAGCACAGCAGTATTCAGAAACACCTGCTCTTCCCGTTGACCCTAGCAATAATTTGTCTTTTTCATTCTGTGGTATCCTTTCAGCATGGATGCAGCACGCATCCTCCACCAATTGTGAGGGTGTAGCTCTATCTCCGGGGTCTCAGTCACAGAATTCTCGCTGACAACCGTGTTGATTGTCCAAACAGTGCATTTATTTTGACACCAGCACCAAGAAACACAGTACAAAATGAAAACCTGCCAGTCTGGGCTCTACCTAAACATATAACATAATTCCCTGACTCACCTATACAGAGCGCAGTTCACACAATCTCTCTGGTGCATCTTTCTCTGGTGCCAGTAGTCCACCAGGCTGTAGCATGGCCAGTCCAGAATATCTCCCAGCCTCGTGGTCTCTCAGTCTTGCCCAGCTGAGACCACATTCACAGAGCCTCACCAGGCCTCTGTTTGCCCACCCCTCCTAACTGACACCCTGGGAGGATCTTTATCCCAGTTTGATTATCGCAGACCTCACCTACGATCCTCTCTGGTTCAAGGGAACACCCGTGCTGGACGGGTGTGGATTGGCAGTTTCCCTCCCAATCCTATCTGCCAATCCCAATAAAATCCGGCCAAGACTACAACAACAAGAACCTTGTCTCAACAACCTACATGCTGCTGAGACTATTACATCCCGGACTTTAGCTATCCCACCCAGCTGAGGTATCTCAGTAGAATATACACCTCTATATCACACAGTACATTTCCATGGGATAACTAAACGGGACTTATGGTGGAAATTGTACCTGCCATCTGCACTTGTTTTGTTGGGAGTTTAGTGCAGGAGCAGTGTGTGTGAACAGAGGAGACATCACATGGAGGTGATTTGCCTGGTCACATGACCCTTCATCAGCAGCCATCTTATGGACAGGACCTCTGTGTTGACAGCACAGCTAACAAAAAATATACCTTATGAAATATAGAAAACTGTGCAGAGTATGAACAAGGGCAATATTAGTAAGTGCCATATAATCATTTCACATACTCATTGGTCAACAATAACCAGAAAGTAGCCAAACCCTTTAAGTGATGATGTGGTCTGTAAAGCACTGTGGTATATGTCAGTGCTATATAAGTAAAACAAAAAAAAAAAAAAACATTGTTCACCCTCACCATTCCCTTGTGGTTGCTGTTCTGATTATCACTTGGTTTCTGCAGGTCTCAGCCAGTGATTGACTGAGTGGGAATCTCTGACCATTTGCTGCATTTCAAGCCTGGAACAGCAAGAGGAGGCCAGCAGGAACGGGATGAGAGTCAGGACATCAGAAGCAGGATATTGGTGTAGGAGAATAATGCTGGACTGTTTTAAACCCATTCGGAGCCTTACTTAATAAAGTTATTCCACTGGACCACCCTGGTGATTACATGTCATGTCAGTGTAAAAATGAATGTACAAAAATGTATTTGGAGTTGTAGTTTCACAATAGCTGGAGTGCGTAAGGTTCCTACCCCTGGTCTATTCTGTCAGTACTAAAAACTAGACATCCCTGTAATAATAAAACAGGATTCAGTATTTTGTATTCCCTACAGTTACCCTTGCTGAATTTCTAAATAAGCTAAGTACTATCTTTCCCTCACATAGCACATATGCATTGCAAAACAACTCTGTCATACAAGATAGAGCTGCTTGTTGATTTCTTCATGTGAAATTTTAAAAATAGAAATGTATTATCTGCCGAATATTTCTGCAAGTAAAGATTATCCTCATATACATAATTAAATGTACATTTATTCTCGGAGAAACAAATATTTGTGTTAAAACTTTGACCAAACCAGCATAATGTGCCCATTATTTTAACTATTGTAATTGGGAAAGGCAAAGATGCACTCACAGAACTAACTACTCAAGTGTGAAGAATCTTGAAGTCCAACACTGTCCCCTAGTGGTGCAGTTGGTAATAGCATGTGAAGGATTTGCAAGGTCAAAATATTTTATGTACTGTATGTATTTATACCCTAAAATGGCAACGATCATGCTATAATGGTGGTGTAATTTATTATCATATCATTCACCAGTCAAAATGCCAGAAAAATAGAAGGCTAAATGCCTTTTTCTATTTCTCTTGCTCAATCTTTCTATTTTGTAACACTGTGGTAAAGGCAGAGTTTTCATCTCTCATTGAGTGGTTTGGGGAAAATGAGCTGCTAATAACTAGCAATTATCTATGTATGGTCCAGTTCTTCATGTGTTTTTGCTACATGTGTATATGCATCGCTAAACAGGTACTGTATTACTTACTGAACTACTGAATATACTGTAGATATACAGAAAATAACTACAGTATATAGGTCATTAGTGAAATAAAAACTAAGGACTTAAAGGGGTTGTCTCACTTCAGCAAATGACATTTATCATGAAATTAATACAGACCACTTACAAATGTATTGTGATTGCCCATATTGCTTCCTTTGCTGGCTTGATTCATTTTTCCATCACATTATACACTGCTCGTTTCTAGTGGTTACAACCACCCTACAATCCAACAGTGGTGGTCATGCTTTTACACCATAGGAAAAGTTGTGGGCCTCTCGAGTGGCCCGGACCATGGCAGCGTACATAGGAACGCACACCCAGCAATTTCCATCCTAGACACCTCGTATCTGCACTGCAGTGGTGGTCATAACTAGAGTTGAGCGAACACCTGGATGTTCGGGTTCGAGAAGTTCGGCCGAAGTCAATGGGGACCCGAGCTTTTCGGCACTAAAAAGGCTGTAAAACAGCCCAGGAAAGGGCTAGAGGGCTGCAAAAGGCAGCAAAATGTAGTTAAATCCCCTGCAAACAAATGTGGATAGGTAAATGAATTAAAATAAAAATAAAATAAATAAAAATTAACCAATATCAATTGGAGAGAGGTCCCATAGCAGAGAATCTGGCTTCATGTCAGCAGAGAATCAGTCTTCATGTCATAGCAGAGAATCAGGCTTCACGTCACCCACCACTGTAACAGTCCATTGTCAGATATTTAGGCCCCGGCACCCAGGCAGAGGAGAGAGGTCCCATAACATAGAATCTGGCTTCATGTCAGCAGAGAATCAGTTTTCATGTCATAGCAGAGAATCAGGCTTCATGTCACCCAACACTGGAACAGGCCACTGTCAGATATTTAGGCCCCGGCACCCAGGCAGAGGAGAGAGGTCCCATAACAGAGAATCTGGCTTCATGTCAGCAGAGAATCAGGCTTCACATCACCCACCACTGGAACAGTCCATTGTCAGATATTTAGGCCCAGGCACCCAGGCAGAGGAGAGAGGTCCCATAGCAGAGATTCAGGCTTCATGTCAGTAGAGAATCAGTCTTCATGTCATAGCAGAGAATCATGCCTCACGTCACCCACCACTGGAACAGTCCATTGTCAGATATTTAGGCCCCGGCACCCAGACAGAGGAGAGAGGTCCCATAACATAGAATCTGGCTTCATGTCAGCGACTCAGCAGAGAATCAGTCTTCATGTCATAGCAGAGAATCAGGCTTCATGTCACCCACCACTGGAACAGGCCACTGTCAGATATTTTTAGGCCCCTGCACCCAGAAAGAGGAGAGAGGTCCCATAACATAGAATCTGGCTTCATGTCAGCAGAGAATCAGTCTTCATGTCATAGCAGAGAATCATGCTTCACGTCACCCAACATTGGAACAGTCCATTGTCATATAATTTAGGCCCCGGCACCCAGACAGAGGAGAGAGGTCCCATAACAGAGATTCAGGCTTCATGTCAGCGACTCAGCAGAGAATCAGTTTTCATGTCATAGCAGAGAATCAGGCTTCACGTCACCCACCACTGGAACAGGCCACTGTCAGATATTTTTAGGCCCCGGCACCCAGACAGAGGAGAGGTTCATTCAACTTTGGGTTGCCCCGCAATATAATGGTAAAATGAAAATAAAAATAGGATTGAATGAGGAAGTGCCCTGGAGTACAATAATATATGGTTAAGGGGAGGTAGTTAATGTCTAATCTGCACAAGGGATGGACAGGTCCTGTGGGATCCATGCCTGGTTCATTTTTATGAACGTCAGCTTGTCCACATTGGCTGTAGACAGGCGGCTGCGTTTGTCTGTAATGACGCCCCCTGCCGTGCTGAATACACGTTCAGACAAAATGCTGGCCGCCGGGCAGGCCAGCACCTCCAAGGCATAAAAGGCTAGCTCTGGCCACGTGGACAATTTGGAGACCCAGAAGTTGGATGGGGCCGAACCATCAGTCAGTACGTGGAGGGGTGTGCACAGGTACTGTTCCACCATGTTAGTGAAATGTTGCCTCCTGCTAACACGTTCCGTATCAGGTGGTGGTGCAGTTAGCTGTGGCGTGGTGACAAAACTTTTCCACATCTCTGCCATGCTAACCCTGCCCTCAGAGGAGCTGGCCGTGACACAGCTGCGTTGGCGACCTCTTGCTCCTCCTCTGCCTTTGCTTTGGGCTTCCACTTGTTCCCCTGTGACATTTGGGAAGGCTCTCAGTAGCGCGTCTACCAACGTGCGCTTGTACTCGCGCATCTTCCTATCACGCTCCAGTGCAGGAAGCAAGGTGGGCACATTGTCTTTGTACCGTGGATCCGGCGGGGTGGCAACCCAGTAGTCCGCACACGTTAAAATGTGGGCAACTCTGCTGTCGTTGCGCAGGCACTGCAGCATGTAGTCGCTCATGTGTGCCAGGCTGCCCAGAGGTAAGGACAAGCTGTCCTCTGTGGGAGGCGTATCGTCATCGTCCTGCGTTTCCCCCCAGCCACGCACCAGTGATGGATCCGAGCTGCGTTGGGTGCCACCCCGCTGTGAACATGCTTCATCCTCATCCTCTTCCACCTCCTCCTCATCCTCGTCCTCCTCGTCCTCCAGTAGTGGGCCCTGTCTGGCCACATTTGTACCTGACCTCTGCTGTTGGAAAAAACCTCCCTCTGAGTCACTTCGAAGAGACTAGCCTGAAAGTGCTAAAAATGACCCCTCTTCCTCCTCCCCCTCCTCCTCCTCCTGGGCCACCTCCTCTTCCATCATCGCCCTAAGTGTTTTCTCAAGGAGACATAGAAGTGGTATTGTAACGCTGATAACGGCGTCATCGCCAGTGGCCATGTTGGTGGAGTACTCGAAACAGCGCAACAGTTCACACAGGTCTCGCATGGAGGCTCAGTCATTGGTGGTGAAGTGGGGCTGTTCCGCAGTGAGACTGACCCGTGCGTGCTGCAGCTGAAACTCCACTATGGCCTGCTGCTGCTCGCACAGTCTGTCCAGCATGTGCAAGGTGGAGTTCCACCTAATGGGCACGTCGCATATGAGGCGGTGAGCGGGAAGGCCGAAGTTACGCTGTAGCGCAGACAGGCGAGCAACGGCAGGATGTGAACGCCGGAAGCGCGAACAGACGGCCCGCACTTTATGCAGCAGCTCTGACAAGTCGGGGTAGTTGTGAATGAACTCCTGCATCACCAAATTCAGCACATGCGCCAGGCAAGGGATGTGCGTCAAACCGGCTAGTCCCCGAGCTGCAACGAGATTTCGCCCATTATCGCACACCACCAGGCCGGGCTTGAGGCTCACCGGCAGCAACCACTCGTCGGTCTGTTGTTCTATACCCCGCCACAACTCCTGTGCGGTGTGGGGCCTGTCCCCCAAACATATGAGTTTCAGAATGGCCTGCTGACGTTTACCCCGGGCTGTGCTGAAGTTGGTGGTGAAGGTATGTGGCTGACTGGATGAGCAGGTGGAATAAGAGGAGGAGGAAGCCGAGTAGGAGGAGGAGGCGACAGGAGGCAAAGAATGTTGCCCTGCGATCCTTGGCGGCGGAAGGACGTGTGCCAAACAGCTCTTCGCCTGGGGCCCAGCCGCCACTACATTTACCCAGTGTGCAGTTAGGGAGATATAGCGTCCCTGGCCGTGCTTACTGGTCCACGTATCTGTGGTTAGGTGGACCTTGCCACAGATGGCGTTGTTCAGTGCACACTTGATTTTATCGGATACTTGGTTGTGCAGGGAAGGCACTTCTCTCTTGGAGAAGTAGTTCCGGCTGGGAACAACATACTGTGGGACAGCAAGCGACATGAGCTGTTTGAAGCTGTCTGTGTCCACCAGCCTGAATGACAGCATTTCATAGGCCAGTAGTTTAGAAATGCTGGCATTCAGGGCCAGGGATCGAGGGTGGCTAGGTGGGAATTTACGCTTTCTCTCAAATGTTTGTGAGATGGAGAGCTGAACGCTGCCGTGTGACATGGTTGAGATGCTTGGTGACGGAGGTGGTGGTGGTGTTGGTGGTACATCCTCTGTTTGCTGGGCGGCAGGTGCCAACGTTCCTCCAGAGGCGGAGGAAGAGGCCGAGGCGGCAGCAGCAGAAGAGGTAGCAGGGGGAGCCTGAGTGAGTTCCTTGTTTTTAAGGTGTTTACTCCACTGCAGTTCATGCTTTGCATGCAGGTGCCTGGTCATGCAGGTTGTGCTAAGGTTCAGAACGTTAATGCCTCGCTTCAGGCTCTTATGGCACAGCGTGCAAACCACTCGGGTCTTGTCATCAGCACATTGTTTAAAGAAGTGCCATGCCAGGGAACTCCTTGAAGCTGCCTTTGGGGTGCTCGGTCCCAGATGGCGGCGGTCAGTAGCAGGCGGAGTCTCTTGGCGGCGGGTGTTCTGATTTTGCCCACTGCTCCCTCTTTGTCTTTTGCTACGCTGTTGGCTCGGTCTCACCACTGCCTCTTCCTCCGAATTCTGAAAGTCAGTGGCACGACCTTCATTCCATGTGGGGTCTAGGACCTCATCGTCCCCTGCATCGTCTTCCACCCAGTCTTCCTCCCTGACCTCCTGTTCAGTCTGCACACTGCAGAAAGACGCAGCAGTTGGCACCTGTGTTTCGTCATCATCAGAGACGTGCTGAGGTGGTATTCCCATGTCCTCATCATCAGGAAACATAAGTGGTTGTGCGTTAGTGCATTCTATCTCTTCCACCCCTGGGGAAGGGCTAGGTGGATGCCCTTGGGAATCCCTGGCAGCAGAGTCTTCAAACTGCATAAGAGACTGCTGCATAACTTGAGGCTCAGACAGTTTCCCTGATATGCATGGGGGTGATGTGACAGACTGATGGGCTTGGTTTTCATGCGCCATCTGTGCGCTTTCTGCAGAAGACTAGGTGGGAGATAATGTGAACGTGCTGGATCCACTGTCGGCCACCCAATTGACTAATGCCTGTACCTGCTCAGGCCTTACCATCCTTAGAACGGCATTGGGCTCCACCGAATATCGCAGTAAATTCTGGCTGCTACTGGGACCTGAGGTAGTTGGTTCACTAGGACGTGTGGCTGTGGCAGAACGGCCACGTCCTCTCCCAGCACCAGAGGGTCCACTAACACCACCACGACCATGTCCGCGTCCCTTACTAGATGTTTTCCTCATTGTTACCGTTCACCACAATAAGAAAAAAATTATTTGGCCCAATGTATTGAATTCAAATTCAGGCCTTTTTTTACAGGCACCTAACACTATCTGGCTATCTATTTAGGTACCGTATTACACTAATACAGGCACAACAGTAACGACAGATTTAGCTGAATATAAATTGTAGGCCTAGTATTTAGGCGCTGGGTGACAGGTATACGTTTACGGACAGAATTAGACTTGGATATGCACAGTAGCGTGTGTGTGAAGTTATTGAGAATGACCCTATCAGCACCTTGAATCTAATATACCCTTTTAGGGATATATTTAAAGTAGGCCTGATACAGCAGAAACCACTAATTTAGAAAATTGATAGGTTGGGAATTGTATTTCAACCCAGAACAAAAACTGTGCTTTGACGGACACAAAATAACTTGAGCAGCTACAGCAATAGCCACAGATTTAACTGAATATAAATTTGAGGCCTATTATTTAGGCGCTGGGTAACAGGTATACGTTTACGGACAGAATTAAACTTGGATATGTACAGTAGCGTGTGTGTGAAGTTATTGAGAATGACCCTATCAGCACCTTGAATCTAGTATACCCTTTTAGGGATAGATTTAAATAACCTCACTATTGATGGTTAAATGGACTTGGTGGCAGCTTGCCCCTGATGTAGGATATAGCCAAAAAATAACCACACTATTGATGGTTAAATGGACTTGGTGGCAGCTTGCCCCTGATGTAGGATATAGTCAAAAAATAACCACACTATTGATGGTTAAATGGACTTGGTGGCAGCTTGCCCTTGATGTAGGATATAGCCAAAAAATAACCACACTATTGATGGTTAAATGGACTTGGTGACAGCTTGCCCCTGATGTAGGATATAGCAAAAAATAACACCACTATTGATGGTTAAATGGACTTGGTGGCAGCTTGTGCTGGCGCACCACAAGCCACAAAATGGCCGCCGATCACCCCAGAAAAAAAGTGACAGAAAAACGCTCTGGGCAGCCTAAAAACACTGAGCAATTGAATAGCAGCAGTTCAATGATCCACAGCTGTAGATCGATCACTGTCTTAAGTGTTTTGGAGGAGTTAATCACTGCCTAATCTCGCCCTAACGTCGCAGCTGCAACCTCTCCCTACACTTGTAACTGCAGAGTGACGTGCAGCGCTACGTGACCCAAGCTTATATAGAGGCTGGGTCACATGCTGCACTGGCCAATCACAGCCATGCCAATAGTAGGCATGGCTGTGATGGCCTCTTGGGGCAAGTAGTAAGACGCTTGTTGATTGGCTGCTTTGCAGCCTTTCAAAAAGCGCCAAGAAAGCGCCAAACACCGAACCCGAACCCGGACTTTTATGAAAATGTTCGGGTTAGGGTCCGTGTCACGGACACCCCAAAATTCGGTACGAACCCGAACTATACAGTTCGGGTTCTCTCATCCCTAGTCATAACCCCTGGAAACAAGCAATGTGTAATGAGATGGAAAAATGAATCCAGCAAGCAAAGGAGGCAATATGGACAACCACAATACATTAGTAAGTGCCTTGTAGTAACTTTCTATACAAGAAAAATACCATTTGCTGAAGTGAGAAACCCCTTTAACCAGGATTGTAGCTAGAACTGACTGGGCCCCACAGCAAACATTTGCCCCCCACAACTTTTTCACAACCCTCCAGTTACAGATGAGCAAAGTTGTCAAAAATTCTATTCAGCTGGTTTACCGAATTTTCGGAAAAATTTTTGTTCGATCCGAATTTATTTGTGGTAAATCGCATTAAAAAAACAGCTATTTCCTGGCTGCAGAGAGCCTTTATAGTGGTTTAGAACACTGTGCCTTGCAGTAACACGCATAGGGAGTCTGCTATTGTAGTGAAACAATACTGTGAGTCACTATGACATGTACAGTGCCTTGCAAAAGTATTCACCTCCCTTGACTTTTTTTTGTGTTTAGTTACATTACAGCCTTAAGTTCAATGTTTTGTTAATCTGAATTTTATGTGATGGATCAGAACACAAAAGTCTTAGTTGGTGAAGTGAAATGAGAAAAAATATATAAATAAAACTATTGTTTAGAAATAGAAAACAAAAAATTGGCATGTGCATATGTAGTCACCCCCTTTGTTAAGAAGCCCATAAAAAGCTCTGTTGCAACCAATTGCCGGACCGTGGTATGGTTACACAGACGCTAAATTATGCAGTGGGTCAGGATATGTGTATAATAGTCTATTGTTTGTTCGTGATGCCAATTGCAGCGTGCGCAGGGTACAGTTGCAGGGCCCTTTAAGGTGTTGTAACTCACGTACCAAGTTAGGAATACCAGAGTGGTGCAATGTCTCTGTATGGTAGTAGTAATGATGTTAATGGTGTCTCCTACCTGTGTACGGCTGGACTCCTGGATCCTGGCTCACTTGCAAAAAAATGAGTGTGGTGCTAGTAGAAGTAATTGAGGAACTTGCAGCAGTAATTGAGATCCAGACTTTGAATAAAGTTCAAACTTGTCTTTACTAGATGCATCTTTCATTCAAGTGAGATACAGCATTAGTCTTTGGTCCCAGCAGGTATTGGCAATGTGTGGTAGGAATCTGGCTTCTGCTCCATCATGTGCCTGGAGCTTTTGCAGGAAAAGACGTCTGCTTGTTGCTCTGTAATGTGGCAGGAATTTGGCTTCTGCACTGACTATCTTCTGTCTGGGGACTGACTAGCTGAGGAGGAATTTGGCTTCTCCTGGGGTCTCTGGACGGTACTCACAGTAATCTTCACAGAGTATGCTTCTTCCTGAAGTTCTGGAATTTGTCTGCTTGCTTCTACCAGCTGAGGCTGCAAGGCTCAGGCTGGGGATGATGATCAATTGTCTCAGCCGAGACAGGATCCTGGCTTTGGATCCCTATATCTGGGAGCTCCTACACGCACAGCCTTCCCCTAGCCGGGGTGGCTGGCACACTAACCTAACTTCCTTCTCTCCCCATGAGGCAGGATATGGGCAAGCCCACTTTACTCATAGAGGGGGAGACTGAACTGGAATGTACTATTCCAGCTCAAAAACACTAAACTGGCTCTAAGTCCCTGCTAACACATTGCTGCCACCTGCTGGTGAACAAGGAAATTACAGCAATATACATTTACAAGGCTTAGAATGCACATATGTGAGAAAATTACGTGAAATTACACAAGATGACAATGTTAATGCCCTTAACAGGTTGTAGCGGGGTAAAAGAGTTTAGTAACACAACTTTGGGGTGTTACATTATTACCTTTTGAAGTCACATAATTAGTGAAATGATGTCCACCTATGTGCAATCTAAGTGTCACATGATCTGTCATTACATATACACACCTTTTCTTGAAAGGTCTCAGAGGCTGCAACACCTAAGCAAGAGGCATCACTAACCAAACACTGCCATGTACAGGTGAAACTCGAAAAATTAGAATATCGTGCAAAGTTCATTTATTTCAGTAATGCAACTTAAAAGGTGAAACTAACATATGAGATAGACACATTACATGCAAAGCAAGATATTTCAAGCCTTTATTTGTTATAATTTGGATGATTATGGCTTACCGCTTATGAAACCCCAAAGTCTCAATTTTGAGGTACCCTTTGCTCAGGGGGTATGGATTCATTAGCTGACTAGATTGTGACACTTTGAGCCTTGAATATTGAACCTTTTCATAAAATTTATATTTTAAGCTGCATTAATGCAATTCCTTTTAATTTGCATTACTGAAATAAATGGACTTTTGCACAATATTCAAATTTTTCGAGTTTTACCTGTAGACCAAGAAACTCTCTAAACAAGTAAGGGACAATGTTGTGGAGAAGTACAAGTCAGGGTTAGGTTATAAAAAAAATATCCAAATCTTTGATGATCCCCAGGAGCACCATCAAATCTATCATAACCAAATGGAAAGAACATGGCAAACAGCAAACCTACCAAGAGACGGCCGCCCACCAAAACTCATGGACCGGGCAAGGAGGGCATTAATCAGAGAGGCAGCACAGATACCTAAGGTAACCCTGGAGGAGCTGCAGAGTTCCATAGCAGAGACTAGAGTATCTGTACATAGGACGACAATAAGCCGTACGCTCCATAGAGTTGGGCCTTATGGCAGAGTGGCCAGAAGAAAGCCATTTCTTTCAGCTAAAAACAATAAGGCATATTGTAAGTTTGCAAAAAGGCATGTGGGAGACCAGGGCCGGCCTTAGGTGTTCAGGCGCCCTGTGCGAGCTAACCTTGTGGCGCCCCCCCCCCCCCCCAAAAAAAAAAAAAAAAAAACACTGCTTGTTGCTGGCATCATGGCATAGGCTGGCTGACTATCCAACCAAGTAGTTACCAGCCCGCACACCCCAAAGGCCGGTGTAATGTTATACTTCCCTACTTCGTGAGATTTCCCTACCTTCGTCACTTCCGGTCGCACCGGACATGACGTGAGGAGGTGTGCAGTGCCGCGCAGGCGCACAACGACAGGTTAGGGAAATTTCACAGCAGAGTGCGCATGCGCCAGGAGCCTCACCGGCAGTTAGGGTAGGGAAAAACTATGGGCCAGTGCGCAGGCGCAGTGATCGGATGGATGTTCTCAGCTGGACACCGGCCGACACTGCGCATGCACCGGGAGCCTCACCAGCGGTTAGGGAAGGGAAAAATTACGTACGGGCCAGTGCTTTTTCCCTACCCTAACCGCTGGTGAGGCTCCCAGCGCATGCGCAGTGTTGGCCGGTGTCCAACTGAGAACATCCAT
Source organism: Bufo bufo (assembly GCF_905171765.1). Taxonomy (NCBI): domain Eukaryota; kingdom Metazoa; phylum Chordata; class Amphibia; order Anura; family Bufonidae; genus Bufo; species Bufo bufo. The sequence goes on from NC_053389.1 coordinate 389,828,615, forward strand.
CCGATCACTGCACCTGTGCACTGGCCCATAATTTTTCCCTACCCTAACCGCCGGCGAGGCTCCCAGCGCATGCGCACTCTGCTGTGAAATTTCCCTAACCCGTCGTTGTGCGCAGTGCGCCCCCCCAATATAATAAACATTGGTGGCGCAGTGCGCCCCCCCAACACCCCAGTATGATAAACATTGGTGGCGCAGTGGGCCCCCCAATATAATAAACATTGGTGGCGCAGTGCGCCCCCCCAACACCCCAGTATAATAAACATTGGTGGCGCAGTGCGCCCCCCCAATATAATAAACATTGGCGCAGTGCGCCCCCCCAATATAATAAACATTGGTGGCGCAGTGCGCCCCCCCAACACCCCAGTATAATAAACATTGGTGGCGCAGTGCGCCCCCCCAACACCCCAGTATAATAAACATTGGTGGCGCAGTGCGCCCCCCCTCAATATAATAAACATTGGTGGCGCAGTGGGCAGTGCCAATGAGGGTTAAAAAATAAAAAAAATAATTAACTCACCTCCTCCAATTGATCGTCTCCTGTTCTTTCTTCACGACCTGTCAAAAGACCTGTGGTGACATCACTGTGCTCATCACATGATACATCACATGATCCATCACCATGGTAATGGATCATGTGATGAGCTCAGTGACGTCACCACAGGTCCTGAAGAAAGTACAGGAGACCGGCAGCTACGCGATCAACTGGAGGAGGTGAGTTAATTTTTTTAATTATTTTTTAACCCTCATTGGCACTTCCCACTGAGCCACCAATGTTTCTTATACTGGGGGGGGGGCGCACTGTGCCACCAACGTTTCTTATACAAATACAGGAGGCGGGTGCCGGAATCAAATAGCCGGCACCCGACCTTTGTGACAGGGAGCTGCGATCAGCGGCAGTTAACCCCTCAGGTACCGCACCTGAAGGGTTAACTCAACTGCAGCTGATCGCAGCTCCCTGTCACAAAGCTCGGGTGCCGGCTATTTGATTCCGGCACCCGCCTCCTGTATTTGTATTACAGGTCAGTTATCTTCATTGGTGGCGCTGTGGCCACAGCCCCTCCCCTCCTCCTCCTGTCTCTCTTCTTATTGGCAGCGGCGGGGGCAGCAGGCAAGTCAGACACAGGGGAGGAGGAATCAGGTCAGACAGGGGAGATGGAGGGGGCGCCCCGAGGGAGAACACAACCTGCCGCATATTACATTGCGAGCTGTTGGCCGCCCAGCGCCCCTGTTGCTATGGCGCCCTGTGCGGCCGCACAGCCCGCACACCCCAAAGGCCGGCCCTGTGGGAGACTCCCAAAATGTATGGAGGAAGGTGCTCTGGTCTGATGAGACTAAAATTTAACTTTTCGGCCATCAAACAAAACTCTATGTCTGGCGCAAACCCAACATATCACATCATCCAAAGAACACCATCCCCACAGCCGGACTTGGAAACTGGTCAGAGTTGAGGGGAAGATGGATGGTGCTAAATACAGGGATATTCTTGAGCAAAACTTGTGCCACTCTGTGCGTGATTTGAGGCTAGGATGGAGGTTCACCTTCCAGCAGGACAATGACCCCAAACACACTGCTAAAGCAACACTTGAGTGGTTTAAGGGGAAACATGTAAATGTGTTGGAATGGCCTAGTCAAAGCCGAGATCTTAATTCAATAGAAAATCTGGGGTCAGACTTAAAGATTGCTGTTCACAAGCGTAAACCATCCAACTTGAAGGATCTGGAGCAGTTTTGCAAGGAGGAATGGGCAAAAATCCCAGTGGTAAGATGTGGCAAGCTCATAGAGACTTATCCAAAGCGACTTGGAGCTGTGATTGCCGCAAAAAGGTGGCTCTATAAAGTATTGACTTTAGGGGGGTGAATAGTTATGCACATTGACTTTTTGTGTTATTTTGTCCTCTTTGTGGTTTGCAGAAATAAGATAATAATACACTTAGTAAAGTAGATGCAAGCATTATATATGGACAAAGTCCTCACTCTGATATGATAAAATCTGAGACACTTAGCCAATATATTTTGATCAAAACACATCTGATCCCGCCTACCAAGCGCCAAGGTGGTCTCAGGTCAGGCGGGTCCTACGCTAAACCTACCTAAGCCATTGCTTGAGGGAGTGGCACCTTCAAGTGTGAATGCGCACCTGCTTTATCTTGTGAGTAGCATTCCTCTGCACTTTTGCCCTTCCTATCCAATAGGGCGCCTTGAATAGGTGGTACATATAGGTGTGCTTGCTCCTCATCCCATTGGTTGCTTGATGCACATGGAGGTGACTAGGAGCAGCACACCATATGTGCGGCGTCTGCGCTCCTGAAAATAGAAGCCCAATGGCTTAGGTAGGTTTAGCGTAGGACCCGCCTGACCTGAGACCACCTTGGCGCTTCGTAGGGGGGCTCAGATGTGTTTTGATCAAAATATATTGGCTAAGTGTCTCAGATTTTATCATATCAGAGTGAGGACTTTGTCCATATATAATGCTTGCATCTACTTTACTAAGTGCATTATTATCTTATTTCTGTGATTTTCTTCAATAATATGGCAGTGACATCCGCAGATTTGTATATCACACCGTGCAGGATGATTTTATCTTAGTTTTTTCTGTGATTTTTTTCTCTTTGTTGTTTGCTTCACAATAAAAAAAAAAAAAACATCTTCAAAGTTGTGGGCATGTTCTGTAAATTAAATGATGCAATTCCTCAAACAATCCATGTGTCACAAGCAGACAGCTGAGAAGCTCTGACAGGAGCCGTTCAGATCCTCCCCCTTGAGTTTCTTTGTTTTGGTTTCTGTTCCTCACCTCGTTAGGCTATCTCAGCTGTCATGCAGTCAGACTCATTACCTCCCTTTATATTCTCCCCCATAAGGTAGTTGGGTGTGGCTGATACTACTTCCTGGAATGAGTGTGCATGCTGACTTCAGCTCCCAGCTCCCAGCTCCCAGTTCTCAGTTCACAGTCGTCTTCAGATAAGTGCTGTTTTGTATTTATGATTTTCTGTTGTCTGGATCCAGGTGACCCTGACTCCCTCCGTGTCTGTGTAGGGAGCCGGTGGTCGTGTCCCCTCACTATTGTAGGGCCTTCAGGTTAAGATAGCCGAGGTACGTGGATATGCGCCCATTCACCTTTAGAGTGGTCGCATAGGCTGAGCATTAAGGGAGAGCGGCAGGTCGATTGCAGGGGTCTCCCTTTATGTTCCTTAGTTGTGGATCCAGTGAGTCATCATTTGTTATTTGTATCATCTTGTTTCCTGTACACCATCCGTGACATTATCAGCCACCAAAACCGTCTCAAGCATGGATCCGGTTTCACTTTTGGCTGAACGCTTCCAGGGTCTTTCATTGGAGGTAGCTGATCTCCGTAAGACTTTTTCTCAGTTTCAAGTGACCGGTTCAGCTTGCGTTCATGGAGTTTGTGCTGAGCCTAAGATTTCGCTCCCGGATACGTTTTCCGGGGGTAGTGAGAATTTTGTACGTTTTAGAGAGGCTTGCAAACTCCATTTTCGCCTTCTTCCCCATTCTTCCGGTGATGAAGAACGGAGGGTGGGGATCATTATATCGCTGCTCAGGGGTAATGCTCAGTCCTGGGCCTTTTCCCTGCCGGAGGGGGCACAACCCCTCCGTTCAGTGGATGAATTCTTTTTAGCCCTGGGTCAGATATATGATGATCCGGATCGTATTGCTCTGGCTGAGTCTAGACTACGTCTGTTATGCCAGGGTAAACAATCCGCAGAGATATACTGCTCAGAATTTCGGAGATGGGCAGCAGATACGGGTTGGAATGATGCTGCACTCCGAAGTCAATTTTGCTATGGTCTTTCTGAGGGATTGAAAGATGCATTTGCCTTTCATGAAAGACCTACCTCCTTGAATTCTGCTATGTCTCAGGCTGTTCGTATTGACAGGCGTCTTAGAGAAAGAGGAGAGATTTCTCCTTCTTGTCATGCTCAGTCCCGGGACAGTGCACCGGTGTCATTCTGTGCACAGGGGTCTCAGTCGCTGTCAGCCCCTTCTGAGCAGGAGCCCATGCAGCTGGGGTTGATTGCCTCTGACAATAGAGGATTCAGCCCGCAGGGGAGGGTTTGCTTTTGTTGTGGAGGTATAAATCATCTGGCAAATGTTTGTCCCTCTAGGAGATTCAGGCAGTTTTCTGGAAGTAATAAAGAGACAAAAAGGAGGAAATCTTTTAAGAATATTCCGTCTGTTACTATTGGCAGGGTTGAGGCGGAAATTGAAGAATTGTCTTTTGCTTGTAGTTCCCGTTTTGTCCTGCCTGCTAGGGTGGCGCTAGAGAGCAAGAGCATTTTTTGTGAGATTTTTGTGGATAGTGGAGCAGCTGTCAACCTCATTGATAACCAATTTGCAATAACTCATGGTTTCCAGGTTTGCACTTTGCGAAAAAATATTCCTGTTTTTTCTATTGATTCAGCTCCACTTTCTCAGAAATCATTAAAGGGCATAGTTCACAATATCCGTTTAATTGTGAATGATACTCATGTTGAGGATGTGTCATGTTTCGTCCTTAGCGGTTTGCCTACTCCTCTAGTGTTGGGGCTACCCTGGCTCTCTAAACATAACCCCACCATTGATTGGCCAGCGAGGCAAATAAATGGTTGGAGTGACTTTTGCAGAGAGAATTGCCTCATAACATCTATTTCTGAGGTTTCTACTAAAACTGTACCACCTTTCCTCTCTGAATTTTTGGATGTTTTCTCTGAGAGTGGAGTTCAGGATTTGCCTCCGCACAGGGAGTATGATTGCCCTATTGATCTCATCCCAGGTGCCAAGCTGCCTAAATCTCGTTTATACAATCTTTCCCAACCTGAGAGGGTCGCGATGCGTGCTTATATCTCTGAGAGTCTGAGAAAAGGACACATACGACCCTCAAAGTCACCTGTTGCCGCTGGTTTTTTCTTTGTTAAGAAAAAAGATGGTTCTTTAAGACCTTGTCTGGATTTCAGGGAGCTGAACAGTATCACTATTCGTGATCCGTATCCGCTTCCTTTAATCCCAGATTTGTTTAACCAGGTTGTTGGGGCGAAAGTCTTTTCCAAATTAGACCTAAGAGGGGCATACAACCTGGTTAGGGTCAGAGAAGGAGACGAATGGAAGACGGCTTTCAATACCCCTGAGGGCCATTTTGAGAATTTAGTTATGCCTTTTGGTTTGATGAATGCCCCAGCCGTTTTTCAGCATTTCGTCAACAGCATTTTTTATCATTTAATGGGAAAATTTGTATTAGTGTATTTGGATGACATTTTGATTTTTTCTCCTGATTTCAAAACTCATAAGGAACACTTATGTCAGGTCTTACTCATCCTGCGGGAGAATAAATTATACGCGAAACTGGAAAAATGTGTGTTTGCGGTTCCAGAGATCCAATTTCTGGGGTTTCTTGTCTCCGCTTCTGGTTTTCGCATGGACCCCGAGAAGGTCCGCGCTGTGCTTGAGTGGGAGCTTCCTGAGAATCAGAAGGCGCTGATGCGTTTTTTGGGCTTTGCTAATTATTACAGGAAATTTATTTTGAATTATTCCTCTGTTGTTAAACCACTCACGGATATGACCAGAAAGGGGGTAGATTTTTCTTCCTGGTCGGTAGAGGCGCGTAAGGCCTTTTCTGATATCAAGGAGAGTTTTGCTTCCGCTCCCATCCTAGTACAACCTGATGTTTCCTTACCCTTCATAGTTGAGGTTGATGCTTCTGAGGTGGGGGTGGGGGCGGTCTTGTCTCAGGGTTCCTCTCCTGCCAAATGGCAACCGTGTGCCTTTTTCTCAAAGAAGCTCTCCTCCGCAGAGAGAAATTATGATGTGGGAGATAGGGAATTGTTGGCCATCAAGTTGGCTTTTGAGGAATGGCGCCATTGGCTAGAGGGAGCCAGACACCCTATTACCGTGTTTACTGACCATAAAAATCTGGCCTACTTGGAGTCAGCCAAGCGTCTGAACCCGAGACAGGCCAGATGGTCTTTGTTCTTTTCAAGGTTTAATTTTGTTGTTACGTTCCGCCCTGGGGTTAAGAATGTGAAGGCAGATGCCCTGTCACGTTGTTTCCCGGGAGGTGGGAATTTTGAAGACCCGGGTCCCATTTTAGCTGAAGGTGTGGTGGTCTCTGCTCTTTTTCCTGAATTGGAGGCAGAGGTGCAGGCAGCCCAGTCAGAAGCTCCTGATCTTTGTCCTCCTGGGAGGTTGTTTGTGCCTCTCGCTTTGAGACACAAGATTTTTAAAGAACACCATGATACGGTCCTTGCTGGGCACCCGGGGACAAGAGCCACACTGGATCTCATTGCTCGGAGATTCTGGTGGCCTGCGCTTCGTAAGTCAGTTGAGGGTTTTGTGGCAGCTTGCGAGACTTGCGCTCGTGCCAAGGTCCCTCACTCACGGCCATCAGGTCCTCTCCTTCCTTTGCCCATTCCTTCCCGTCCTTGGACACATCTGTCCATGGACTTCATAACGGACTTGCCTCGTTCCTCGGGGAAGTCTGTGATTCTGGTGGTGGTGGACCGTTTTAGCAAAATGGTGCACTTTATCCCTTTTCCCGGTTTGCCCAATGCTAAGACGCTGGCGCAGGCATTTGTTGACCACATTGTCAAATTGCATGGGATTCCTTCTGACATAGTCTCTGATAGGGGCACGCAGTTTGTTTCCAGATTCTGGAAGGCTTTCTGTTCTCGCTTGGGGGTTCGCTTGTCATTCTCTTCTGCTTTCCATCCGCAGTCGAATGGCCAGACAGAGCGTGTCAATCAGAATCTGGAGACATATCTGCGCTGTTTTGTGGCGGAGAATCAGGAGGATTGGTGTTCGTTTTTGTCCCTTGCTGAGTTTGCTTTAAATAACCGTCGTCAGGAGTCCTCTGATAAGTCACCATTTTTTGGTGCATATGGGTTTCATCCGCAGTTTGGGACGTTCTCTGGAGAGGGCTCTTCTGGTTTGCCTGATGAGGACAGATTCTCCTCGTCTTTGTCATCAATTTGGCAAAATATTCAGGATAATCTAAAGAATATGAGTGAGAGATATAAGCGTGTGGCGGATAAGAGACGTATGCCTGGTCCGGACCTGAATGTTGGTGATTTGGTGTGGCTGTCTACCAAGAATATCAAATTGAAGGTTCCCTCCTGGAAGTTGGGTCCTAGGTTTATTGGGCCTTACAAGATCCTGTCTGTCATCAATCCTGTTGCCTACCGTCTTGATCTTCCTCAGACTTGGAAGATCCATAATGTTTTCCATAAGTCCTTATTGAAACCTTATGTTCAACCTATTGTACCTTCTCCTTTGCCTCCTCCTCCGATTATGGTTGATGGGAATCTTGAATTTCAGGTCTCTAGGATTGTGGATTCTCGTCTTGTCCGCGGTTCCCTCCAGTACCTCGTTCATTGGGAGGGTTATGGTCCTGAGGAGAGGATGTGGCTCCCAGTGACGGACATTAAGGCCTCTCGCCTCATCAGGGCTTTCCATAGGTCCCATCCTGAGAAGGTGGGCCCTGAGTGTCCGGAGTCCACTCCTAGAGGGAGGGGTACTGTCACAAGCAGACAGCTGAGAAGCTCTGACAGGAGCCGTTCAGATCCTCCCCCTTGAGTTTCTTTGTTTTGGTTTCTGTTCCTCACCTCGTTAGGCTATCTCAGCTGTCATGCAGTCAGACTCATTACCTCCCTTTATATTCTCCCCCATAAGGTAGTTGGGTGTGGCTGATACTACTTCCTGGAATGAGTGTGCATGCTGACTTCAGCTCCCAGCTCCCAGCTCCCAGTTCTCAGTTCACAGTCGTCTTCAGATAAGTGCTGTTTTGTATTTATGATTTTCTGTTGTCTGGATCCAGGTGACCCTGACTCCCTCCGTGTCTGTGTATGGAGCCGGTGGTCGTGTCCCCTCACTATTGTAGGGCCTTCAGGTTAAGATAGCCGAGGTACGTGGATATGCGCCCATTCACCTTTAGAGTGGTCGCATAGGCTGAGCATTAAGGGAGAGCGGCAGGTCGATTGCAGGGGTCTCCCTTTATGTTCCTTAGTTGTGGATCCAGTGAGTCATCATTTGTTATTTGTATCATCTTGTTTCCTGTACACCATCCGTGACACCATGTTAATTCCAGGTTGTGAGGCACCAAAACATGAAAAAAGTCAAGGGGGGTGAATACTTTTGCAAATCACTGTAGATGACAGGAGTCACTCTTAGAATTACTGCACACTTCACTTATTTGGGCAGTTACGGGACCAAAACTGACCAAATAACTCAAGTGTGAACTGAGCCTTACAGGTCAATGTTAGCACCAGGTATAAAAAACCGTGCAGAGGCCCAAGATCCTACTATAGCGTGAAAGAGTGCACTCCTTTTACACCAATTCACCGATTCCACATAGATTTCTGCAGAACCTGTTCTATTAAACGATTATACAAGTAGATCCGATTATACAAGACAGATCATAAGAAGGGTCAAATAAATGATGAAGTCAGCCAGGCCGAAAAGGCAAAATAGTGGACCAGTCATGAAGTGGGGAGGGTGAGAGAAGTCAACAAGTAGCCCTATGACATAGTGGTGAGGTGGAAGCAGCATGAGGAGACCACAGATTGGCCCAATGACAGAGTGTGAAGGTGGCAGCAGCATCAGGAGGAGGCCATAGAGTGGGACAATGGCAGTATGGAGGTGGCAGCATCAGGAGGCCACAGAGTGGCACAATGACAGAGTGAGGAGGTGGCAGCAGCATTAGGAGGAGGCCACAGGGTGGCCCAATGACAGAGTGTGAAGGTGGCAGCAGCATCAGGAGGAGGCCATAGAGTGGGACAATCGCAGTGTGGAGGTGGCAGCATCAGGAGGCCACAGAGTGGCACAATGACAGAGTGTGGAGGTGGCAGCAACAGCATCAGGAGACCCGAGTGGTGAGGTGGCAGCAGCATCAGCAGACCACAGAGTGACCCGTTGACAGAGTGGAGAGATGGGTGGCAATACCAGTACCAGCTGAAGATGGGTGAAAGAAGGAGCTCTTGGCATCAAATGTGTGGCATCAGGCAGGTGGCAGCATCAGAATAGTAGCTGAGGCAGGTAGCCAGAATAAACCTGTCTCTTTTGTCAAAGTGTTGGTGTTGCACCATGGATGATCTAGTCTTATGCATCAGGCCTTAGTGGATGGAAATCCTGGATGATCCACACCTGATTCATTTTGACAAAGCTCAGTCTCTCCACATTTTTGGTGGACAGGCGAGTTCTTCTTGGAATAACTATGGCCCCCGTCGCACTAAACACCTGCTCTGATGCCACACTACTGGCCGGGCAGGACAGCTTTTCCAGGGCAAACTCTGACAGTTACGGCCACAAATCCAGTTTGGCTGCCCAGTAGTCCAGCAGATTTTCATTGTGGGGTGGCAGAGTGCTGTCCAAGTATGCCACCCCTGCTGGTTCAGGTCCTGCTTCAGGTCTAGCTGCTGCTGGTGAGTAGTTTCTTCACTAAGCAGGTGAAGAAAGCTGCTCATCAGCGACTCTAGACTCAAGTTGCTGCTGATGGAGTTGGTACTGCTCCTACCCCACCACTCTGCCACAGCAGCCATGGCAGAGGAATGTGAGCGCAGAGGGCCCCCCCAGTCAGACCTGCAAGAGGATGGACGATGGCGCAGATAGGCAGCAGCCAACTGACTACATAGGATGTCTTTATAGTAGTTCAGTTTGTCCTCCATCTCAGCGGGTGTAAAAAATGCCCCCATTTTGGACCGGTAGTGAGGGTCCAACAAGGTGGAGAACCAGAAGTCATCCCTTTGCCAAATGGTGACAATTCGGCTGTCACTACGCAAGAAAATGAGCATGCATTGGGCCATTTGTGCAAGTGTCTCAGAGGGACTCCCTGCCTCCATCTCCACTGCATGCCTGGTCCCTCTGCCTCGTCTTCCTCATTGCTCTGTAGCTCCTCTGGCTGCTCCTCCTCTCCTGTCACCTGTGTAGAAAAACCACCCATTTCGCTACATATTGCTTGTGCTTCAACGTCCTTCTCCTCCTCCTCCAGTTCAGCCCCCATAAGGCTCATGTGGCCTTGATATCTAGGCGCCACTTCTCCAGTCCCCTGACCAGCTTCTCCAGGACAAGTGAAATGGTTTAGTTCATGCCGTAGTCCTGGCGACTGACAAATAAAGTGGCCTCCTCAAAGGGCATGAACAAACGGCAGGTGTCACGCATGAGTTGCCACTGGCTGACATCGAAGTTACACAAGGGAGTACTCCTGTCCGCTTGGATCATCAAAAAATCGTTTATGGCCTTTCTCTGTTCGTATAGTTGGTCCAACATATTGAGGGTGGAAACGTCGCATATCAGCCAATGTTGGGGGATGCCGTTCTGACTTTGCAGCTCAAGGAGGGTGTGCTTTGCGGTGTACGAGTAGCTAAAGTTAGTGATGATCGAGCACCAAAGTATTCAGGTGTTCGGCCCGAACACATTGCTATATTCGTGTGCTCGGCCGAGCACCCGAGTATGATGGAAGTCAATGAGAGACAACCAGGCACCCCCTGCTCTGAAGAGGGGAGGGTGCATGGTCCATTTGAAAAGGTCAGAAAGTGACAGAAACACCACAAAATTGGATCGGGAACACCATGGGGACGATGTCTGGATGCATCTTGGACTCCCAGGTTCCTGCTGGGAACCATGTTGTCCGAGTTGTACGCCACTTTTACAGACTGACAAAAATACGCACAAAACCCCCTAAAAAATTTATTTTACAGGAAAAATTGTTAGGAAATAATCTTTCCTGTATATTCAATTGTATATAAAGTGCATGTGCTGCAAAAAATTACAAGGAAGAGGCACTCCGAAACAGCCTGTATATCACATAAAGGAAGGCCTCATTCACATTGTGGTACAATTGTTCAGGTAGTGGGACTCCTACACTGATAAAACCTATGCACTAAGTGAAAGGGCTGCCAAAAATTACAAGGAATCGGCACTCCAAAACAAACTTTGTTACACATAAAGAAGGGCATCATACACACCCTTGAAAAATTATGATTGATGGCCTGCTGGCGACCCTCAAAAACATTTGGAGCAAGGGCCTGCTGATCTGACCATCTAAAACCTTCGGGTCGAGGGCCTGCTGCTGCACTGGTGGCTCTAGATAACCTCTGGGCGATTGCACGTCCCCGGGAAAGCGACGATCCATTTGGATGTCTGCCCTATCAGCTTTCGATGTTCTTTTCTGCGCATACCATGTTGATCACGGGTAACGGGGAATCAGGGTTTGATGCCGGAGAGGGAGCTTGAAAAAGGGATACCACATTCAAGAAAGATCAATGGCTGAAATCTGATTGGCTATTGTTGCCTTGTTGTCCCTTTTGTTTTCTAATTGTGAACCACCCAGAGAGGGTGCGTCAAGTTATTAAAGCAGAAACATCCAAGGAAGGCAGCAGGCGCACAGCAATTACCCACTCCCGACTCGGGGAGGTAGTGACTAGAGTTGAGCGAACACCTGGATGTTCGGGTTCGAGAAGTTCGGCCGAACTTCCCGGAAATGTTCGGGATCCGAACCCGACCCGAACTTCGTCCCGAACCCGAACCCCATTGAAGTCAATGGGGACCCGAACTTTTCGGCACTAAAAAGGCTGTAAAACAGCCCAGGAAAGAGCTAGAGGGCTGCAAAAGGCAGCAACATGTAGGTAAATCCCCTGCAAACAAATGTGGATAGGGAAATGAATTAAAATAAAATAAAAAATAATAATAATTAACCAATATCAATTGGACAGAGGTCCCATAGCAGAGAATCTGGCTTCACGTCAGCAGAGAATCAGTCTCTTCATGCCATAGCAGAGAATCTGGCTTCATGTCAGCAGAGAATCAGTCTTCATGTCATAGCAGAGAATCAGGCTTCACATCACCCACCACTGGAACAGGCCACTGTCACATATTTAGGCCCAGGCACCCAGGCAGAGGAGAGAGGTCCCGTAACAGAGAATCTGGCCTTATGTCAGCACAGAATCAGTCTTCATGTCATAGCAGAGAATCAGGCTTCACATCACCCACCACTGGAACAGGCCACTGTCACATATTTAGGCCCAGGCACCCAGGCAGAGGAGAGAGGTCCCGTAACAGAGAATCTGGCCTTATGTCAGCGCAGAATCAGTCTTCATGTCATAGCAGAGAATCAGGCTTCACGTCACCCACCACTGGAACAGGCCACTGTCACATATTTAGGCCCCGGCACCCAGACAGAGGAGAGAGGTCCCGTAACAGAGAATCTGACTTCATGTCAGCACAGAATCAGTCTTCATGTCATTGCAGAGAATCAGGCTTCACGTCACCCACCACTGGAACAGGCCACTGTCACATATTTAGGCCCAGGCACCCAGGCAGAGGAGAGAGGTCCCGTAACAGAGAATCTGGCTTTATGTCAGCACAGAATCAGTCTTCATGTCATAGCAGAGAATCAGGCTTCACGTCACCCACCACTGGAACAGGCCACTGTCACATATTTAGGCCCCAGCACCCAGACAGAGGAGAGAGGTCCCGTAACAGAGAATCTGGCTTCATGTCAGCACAGAATCAGTCTTCATGTCATAGCAGAGAATCAGGCTTCACGTCACCCACCACTGGAACAGGCCACTGTCACATATTTAGGCCCAGGCACCCAGGCAGAGGAGAGAGGTCCCGTAACAGAGAATCTGGCTTCATGTCAGCACAGAATCAGTCTTTATGTTATAGCAGAGAATCAGGCTTCACGTCACCCACCACTGGAACAGGCCACTGTCACATATTTAGGCCCCGGCACCCAGACAGAGGAGAGAGGTCCCGTAACAGAGAATCTGGCTTCATGTCAGCACAGAATCAGTCATGTCAGCACAGAATCAGTCTTCATGTCATAGCAGAGAATCAGGCTTCACGTCACCCACCACTGGAACAGGCCACTGTCACATATTTACGCCCCGGCACCCAGACAGAGGAGAGAGGTCCCGTAACAGAGAATCTGGCTTCATGTCAGCAGAGAATCAGTCTTCATGTCATAGCAGAGAATCAGGCTTCACGTCACCCACCACTGGAACAGGCCACTGTCACATATTTAGGCCCAGGCACCCAGACAGAGGAGAGAGGTCCCGTAACAGAGAATCTGGCTTCATGTCAGCACAGAATCAGTCTTCATGTCATAGCAGAGAATCAGGCTTCACGTCACCCACCACTGGAACAGGCCACTGTCACATATTTAGACCCAGGCACCCAGGCAGAGGAGAGAGGTCCCGTAACAGAGAATCTGGCTTCATGTCAGCACAGAATCAGTCTTCATGTGCAGCGTACTCAAGTTAGGTGTAGAAATGTTCCTGGGTGTTGTAGTGCAATTGTGACACTAACCTGAGACAGCTGACTCTCTGCAAGGGCAGGTGATGGTAAGTAATGTTCGTGACGCCAGTGCCAATTAAACGGTGGCACGCCGTTTGCTGATAGCAGGAATAACTGAGGAACCACGTGATGTTAAAACAGAACTCAAACTTTAGTAGTCATCATACATGGACATAGATGGAAGCGCAGTTCCTTTGCAGACAGTTGGTTGCAGTACATTTGATGCAGGCAATATATATAGCAAGGTGACTTCAGAGTGTTAAACACAGGACTTGCAGTACAGGCGGCTTGCACTCTATTCCTGACTGATCCTGGAACATAGAAACTCTTCTCCAAGGCCCGATGCCCTAGCTCTGGCGTATATCCTTGGTTTTATAATTATCAAGTACCTCCTCTGTTGTCTTTAGTACCTCTTGCTTTTCTGGACTTGCCTCTGTCTCTCCCAGCACTGACTCTAGAAACGTCTGAACTTTCCTTCCTAGGCTAGGCCCTGCCTATTTATACTGAACTGGGAGCTCCCTCTGCTGACTGGAACAGGGATTGCCTGCAACAGGCCTAACTGGCTTAAAGGGAAATACACATACAACCTAGCAGTGTCGGGTAACCTACCCGTATGCTGCACACCCCCAGACTTTAACGTGAGTAAGGCCTCGTACTCACACACACCTTCCTGAACCGGCATAACATGGTACATACTTAAGCATTACATCATGAATATAATAGATAATTATTTCACACAGAAAAACATAACATTAATAACTTCATGACCAAATGACGCAAGGGAAAGGGGCGTCTTCTTAGTTCTTAGTCACGGCCGCTGACCTGGCACAGCGGACTTAAGGTGAACTAGGTTAGTCCATTTTTCTTTGGTTGCAGTGTAGTAACGGACCTACCCAGGGGTTTCCTGTGGGTGTATCACAGGCAAGGGCTCACGTGGAGGAGTCCATTCTTGCGCACAAATGTCAAGTAAAGTATTACCAGTAGCAACTGCTCGAGAGGAGACACCACCAGCATAGTCAAAGTCTCCTAAACGGACTGGCGGACGTCCCCTGGTCATCCGGGTGGACCTTCTCAATACAGGGGTCTCCTCCTCCCTTAGCAACAAGGTAGAAGAGAGAGGAGCAACAGGAGGGTCTCCATCAGTGAGACCTTGGTCAGGAACAACAGGAACAACTAGATCCACTAGAGGGGAAACTGGATCCGGGGCATCTTGAACCGGCTCTTCTGGAGGTGAAGATACAGTAGGTGCCGGAGCAGGCACCAGCAAGTTCAACCATGGTGTCAGAAGCCAATGCATGGGATCAGCGTCAAACCTCAGATTACTGACAGCCTGCATAGGATCCTCGGGCGGTATTGATGACTCTGACACAGGGAATTCAGATCCAGAACTCTCGGCACTAGGTTCTGGTGTCAGGCAGAGCTTTAACCGGTTTCGGTGTACAATTTGGGATCCCTTGCCTTCCCGGGTGATCTCATAAGTGTGAGTTCCAACATTTGGAATTGCAGTGACAACATAGGGACTTCGCTCCCATTTACTGTCCAGTTTACTGGTACGGCGGTTATTTTTTAACCATACTACAGCCCCTATTGCTTGATCATAGTCTCTCTGCTGTCGGTCCCTAGCATAGTCCATACGTTCCTGCAAAATGGCTTTGGCTGTATTCAATCGCCTTTGATGTTCAGCAACCCAGTCGGTGTTAGGTAATGGGTTAATGCAATCAGGTACGTGTATGTCCAATGAATGATCAGCAGGCAATGTCCCTTGGCGCCCAAACATCAAATAAAAGGGGGTATACCCGGTGGAACAATGTATGGTATGATTGTATGTGAACATGAGCTGTGGCAACAGATTAGGCCAATCTCCTCTGGTTTCAGGAGGCACGGCCCTCAGCATCTCTATCAAGGTCTGATTCATTTTTTCACATAATCCATTACCTTGAGGATGGTAAGCCGTTGTCCGGATCTTCTTACAGTTGTGTAGGCGGCACAGTTCATGGAACAGATGGGACTCAAAAGCAGGTCCTTGATCGGTGAGGATCTTTTCTGGACATCCGTAGGGCAGGAGGAAGTGCTTCCAGAACAGTTCGGCTGTAGTCTTGGCTGTCTGGTCTCTCACAGGCACCGCTACAACAAACTTAGTGAAATGGTCAATAATAGTCATGGCATAAGCATACCCTGAGCGACTAGGCTCCAGTTTCACATGGTCGATGGCGACAAGTTCAAGAGGACGAGTACTTACAATGGGTCTCAGTGGTGCCCTCTGATCATGGTGCTCACTTCGTTTTAAGGCACAGGCTACACACTCCCGACACCACTTCTCCATGTCTTCTCTCATGCCCACCCAGTAAAACCGCTGGCGGATATTAGCCTCAGTCTTTTGGACCCCAAAGTGACCGGATTGATTGTGGTACATCTCCAACACCATACCTGCATCTCGTCGGGGTATGAGAATCTGGTGTACTCTTTCGTTGGACACTGGGTCTAGGCTTCTCCGTAGCAATAGGCCCTTTTGTATGAAGAGTTGATGGCGCTGTCTCCACAGTTTGATGAGCTCAGGATCTGCACTCTTACGCCGAATCCTCTCAGGGGCTCTGCCACTAGTAATGAAGTCCAACAACTCACCCAGCACTCTACTTTCAGACTGTAGTTTCACCCACCTTTCTTCTTTAGGATCAGGCCTACTGGAGGGTGAAGGAACTGCAGCTCTGTCATTGGTAGCTCGAGCCTGATCCTGTTGAGCAAATTTGTTATAGAAAGCCGGCATCTCTACATCTTCCCAAGCATCTCGCACATCATCAGGAGCTGTCTCTGTGGGAAGCCTGGATAAAGCATCAGCATTATCATTAGTACGTCCAGCACGATATTTTACAGAGAAATCATAGTTGGCGAGGCGAGAGGCCCATCTCTGCTCCAAGGCCCCTAATTTAGCTGTATTTAGATGTGCCAGAGGGTTATTGTCAGTGAATGCAATGAACGGGGTGGCGGCTAGATAATCTTTGAATTTTTCCGTCACTGCCCACACTAATGCCAGGAACTCTAGTTTGAAGGAACTATAATTCTGGTCATTTTTCTCAGCTCCTTTCAGGGAGCGGCTTGCATAAGCTATCACTCTTTCTTTTCCCTCTTGGATCTGGGCTAACACAGCTCCCAGGCCTCGCTTGCTAGCATCAGTATACAGATGGAAGGGCTTGCTGTAGTCTGGATAACCTAACACAGGAGGCTCGGTCAGTTTCTTTTTTAACAATTGGAACGCTATCTCTCTTTCCTCATTCCACTCAATGGGCACAGGAGTTCTAGGACTTTTCTTGGGTTGCCCCCTCAAGAGCTCCTGGATAGGATCAGCTATTTGAGCAAAATGGGGGATAAAACGTCTATAGTAGCCGGCAAAACCAAGGAAACCCCTCACCTCTTTGACGGTAGTGGGGACCGGCCAATTACGGACAGCCGCTAACTTATCAGGGTCAGGTTGCACGCCCTCTCCGCTTACCACATGCCCCAGGTATTTTACTGCAGGTTTGAGCAAGTGACACTTGGATGGCTTCACCTTCAGGCCATATTTGATAAGGATTTCAAATACTTCTGCTAAATGTTTCAGATGGTCTTCATATGATTTTGAGTACACAATGACGTCATCTAGATACAGCAGCACTGTTTCGAAGTTTTTGTGACCCAAACACCGCTCCATTAGTCTCTGGAAAGTTCCTGGGGCATTACACAGCCCGAACGGCGTACAATTGAATTCGAACAGGCCCATGGGAGTAGTGAAAGCAGTCTTTTCCCTATCTGCAGGGGCCATGGGTACTTGCCAGTAGCCACTGGTCAAGTCCAATGTGGAGAAATAGGCAGAGGAGCCCAGAGCAGTTAGTGACTCCTCAATGCGGGGCAGTGGGTATGCATCTTTGTGGGTTATTTGATTAATTTTCCTATAATCCACACAGAAACGGATAGCACCATCCTTTTTCTTTACAAGGACCAGGGGTGCAGCCCACGGACTACGGCTGTCCCGGATTACATTAGAGTCTTTCATCTCTTGGATCATTTCTTTTACAGTCTGATATGAAGTAGGCGGTAAGGGTCTGTATCTCTCCTTGATAGGAGGATGAGAGCCAGTAGGTATGGTGTGTTGTATGGCCCTCACCTCTCCATAATCAGTAGCATGCTTACTGAAGGCCTGGTGGTACTCTTTGACCAGCTGTAGGATCCCTTCTTGTTGATGTTGGGGGGTAGTCTCGTCCCCTACATGGAGCTCTTCCCACCAGGGCACTTGTGGCTGGGTCACTGACGGGCGTCCACTGCCTGCAGCTGGCGGCTTTTCTGTCACTGGAAGACGAATGATGTCTTGGAAGGACACCTGAGAAAGCTGGGCAACACGGCAATGCTTAGTAAGCGCCACAGGATGATCAATCAGGTTAATCAGACGGACAGGTACTTTACCTTGGGAGACGTTCACCAGGCACTTGGCAGCTCTCACATAAGGGTAATCCTCCATCTGGATTGGTTCCACCAGGGCTGGATAATCTCGGCCTTGGACTCCCAGGACAGCACGACACCATAAAAGAGTTTGAGAATTAGGAGGCAAAGTCACAGGCTTAATATCACTAATCCTGGCAGTACAAATTTCTCCTTTCCCATTAGCAAACCTCTGCTGGGCACTTAACACAGTAATAGTCTTTTGAATCACCCTCTTGGATGCAGAGGAAGCAGTGGGCAAAGTCTGGTGTAATACGGCAAGTATTTCTGAATAACAGTTTTTGAAGACATTGGTGCCTAGAATGACAGGATGTCCTCCTCTGTCGCCGGCCTGTACTACTATCACCCCCTGTTGCGGTAAGGTTACTTCTCCCACCTGCAGGGTGGGTTCCCAGTATCCATGAATCTTTACTGGTTTGCCATTGCTGGCGATAATTTCCACCCAGGATTCAGGCGGCTGGGTCAATTGGTTGGTGTCCCAGAATCTTTCAAAGGCGGGCAGCTGAATAGTAGTGACCTGAGACCCAGTGTCTAATAGGGCTTCAAAGGAGACCCCGTTGATCTCTATGTTGATTTTAGGATGGGATCCTACATACCGTGGCATCCAATTTGGATCCTTTGGACCTAGTGTTCTACCTCCCGAGGGGTGGTCCTCAGCCTCAGGGGTTGCCCGTTTAACTGCCAGCACGTGGATTCTGTGTGTCCCAGCTTTTTGCAGTATGTACACACGGGCCTCTTGCGACCTCTATTACGCCTCCCAGGATCCCTGGGGTGAGTCTCTTGGTATGGAGGTGGGAACGGCCTAGGAGGTGACAGGAACTCTTCTTCTGACATTATGGGTTTTTCCCATTCCTCTATTTTTCTGCACACTCTCTCTAGACTTTTAGTGAGGTGATTTACTTGCTCTGTCAGCATGGCGATAGTATCGGTAGCTGAAGCTTGAACAGCTTGACCGGCCTGAGCTTGGTTAGTGATAAGCGGTTTTGGCCTGCATGCTGGTGATTCAGGTAGGGTGCTCAACTCCGGAGATACTGCTGACCCCAGAATTTTTATAGCCAGTTCTTTAAAGTCCAGAAAGGTACTGTTAGGGTGCTGGGCGGACAGCATCTTTAGTTGGGTCCTTATTTGCTCACTAGACACCCCGTTGATAAATTGTTCCCTCAAGGTCTGGTCCTGATTATCAGCCTCTTTGGGATCTATCTGGATTACAGCCCCTAAAGCGTCCTGAAGTGATAGGGCATAGTCACGGAGGGACTCACCGGGCTTCTGTTTCTTGCCAAAGAAGTGCATCTTTATCTCTGAGGCAGTCGTAGTTTCAAAAGTGGCCCTGAGGCGGGTGAATATCTGTTCTAGAGTACTCCGCTCAGTAGCAGGCCAGGATAATACCTCCCTGCGGGCAGCTCCCTCCAGTTGCGCTAGCAGGATTTCCATTTGCTGATCGGCATTTATGGGGTACAGTTTGAATAATGCCAGCAACTTTTCTTTAAAGTCTCGTAGGGTATGGGTCTCTCCTTTATAGCGGGGAAACCATGGGGCCCCGAAATAGTAAGGCATGGTAAAGGGCATCATGCTGGGGGCTATAGAATGATTAGGAGCCGCAAGCTCTCCCGGGGCCGGCTGCTCGGGAACTCCCGGTTCCGACATGTTAGCTTATTGCGATGTGGCCGCTGGTGACTAAAGGGGCCGGAACAATCCCCTTCCCTCCGGTTACAAGTTCTTACCGGTATCGCCGGGCTTGCGCAGGCCAAGTCTCGAGAGATTCCGAACGTCCTGAGTACGCGATGACGTAGAAGAAACCGGGCCGCGGCGGTGCGATGATGACGAGGGGCGGGATTTTCTGTGTCTTTGAAGGGATCCGCCCACGAAGGTCCTCAGCAGCGCGGGAAACTTTACTCCAGGCGGCCGGTGGCCATCTTTTAGCAAGAAACGCTGTCTATTCACTGACAGCAAGCAGGATGGTAAAAAGTCCATAAAACCACACTCCGATGTGGCGATTTCCTTCCTCTTGATAGCGCAACACTGCACAGCGCTTTTTGGAGGTTTTAAGGACACTTTTGGTATGCTTTTCAGTCCACAAAGTCCATTTTAATAAAACAGGCAATTTGTCACTTTGGTCACAGGGCAACTGTATAAGGCACAAAGTTCACGCTTCTTGCACTAGAAAGCGTGCGCATCCTGTTCGTGACGCCAAAAGAGAGGTGCAGCGTACTCAAGTTAGGTGTAGAAATGTTCCTGGGTGTTGTAGTGCAATTGTGACACTAACCTGAGACAGCTGACTCTCTGCAAGGGCAGGTGATGGTAAGTAATGTTCGTGACTCCAGTGCCAATTAAACGGTGGCACGCCGTTTGCTGATAGCAGGAATAACTGAGGAACCACGTGATGTTAAAACAGAACTCAAACTTTAGTAGTCATCATACATGGACATAGATGGAAGCGCAGTTCCTTTGCAGACAGTTGGTTGCAGTACATTTGATGCAGGCAATATATATAGCAAGGTGACTTCAGAGTGTTAAACACAGGACTTGCAGTACAGGCGGCTTGCACTCTATTCCTGACTGATCCTGGAACATAGAAACTCTTCTCCAAGGCCCGATGCCCTAGCTCTGGCGTATATCCTTGGTTTTATAATTATCAAGTACCTCCTCTGTTGTCTTTAGTACCTCTTGCTTTTCTGGACTTGCCTCTGTCTCTCCCAGCACTGACTCTAGAAACTTCTGAACTTTCCTTCCTAGGCTAGGCCCTGCCTATTTATACTGAACTGGGAGCTCCCTCTGCTGACTGGAACAGGGATTGCCTGCAACAGGCCTAACTGGCTTAAAGGGAAATACACATACAACCTAGCAGTGTCGGGTAACCTACCCGTATGCTGCACATGTCATAGCAGAGAATCAGGCTTCACGTCACCCACCACTGGAACAGGCCACTGTCACATATTTAGGCCCAGGCACCCAGGCAGAGGAGAGAGGTCCCGTAACAGAGAATCTGGCTTCATGTCAGCACAGAATCAGTCTTCATGTCATAGCAGAGAATCAGGCTTCACGTCACCCACCACTGGAACAGGCCACTGTCACATATTTAGGCCCAGGCACCCAGGCAGAGGAGAGAGGTCCCGTAACAGAGAATCTGGCTTCATGTCAGCACAGACTCAGTCTTCATGTTATAGCAGAGAATCAGGCTTCACGTCACCCACCACTGGAACAGGCCACTGTCACATATTTAGGCCCCGACACCCAGACAGAGGAGAGAGGTCCCGTAACAGAGAATCTGGCTTCATGTCAGCAGAGAATCAGTCTTCATGTCATAGCAGAGAATCAGGCTTCACGTCACCCACCACTGGAACAGGCCACTGTCACATATTTAGGCCCAGGCACCCAGGCAGAGGAGAGAGGTCCCGTAACAGAGAATCTGGCTTCATGTCAGCACAGAATCAGTCTTCATGTTATAGCAGAGAATCAGGCTTCACGTCACCCACCACTGGAACAGGCCACTGTCACATATTTAGGCCCGGGCACCCAGACAGAGGAGAGGTTCATTTAACTTTGGGTTGCCCCGATATATATTGGTAAAATGAAAATAAAAATAGGATTGAATGAGGAAGTGCCCTGGAGTACAATAATATATTGTTAAGGGGAGGTAGGTAATGTCTAATCTGCACAAGGGATGGACAGGTCCTGTGGGATCCATGCTTGGTTCATTTTTATGAACGTCACCTTGTCCACATTGGCTGTAGACAGGCGGCTGCGTTTGTCTGTAATGACGCCCCCTGCCGTGCTGAATACACGTTCAGACAAAACGCTGGCCGCCGGGCAGGCCAGCACCTCCAAGGCATAAAAGGCTAGCTCTGGCCACGTGGACAATTTGGAGACCCAGAAGTTGAATGGGGCCGAACCATCAGTCAGTACGTGGAGGGGTGTGCACAGGTACTGTTCCACCATGTTAGTGAAATGTTGCCTCCTGCTAACACGTTCCGTATCAGGTGGTGGTGCAGTTAGCTGTGGCGTGGTGACAAAACTTTTCCACATCTCTGCCATGCTAACCCTGCCCTCAGAGGAGCTGGCCGTGACACAGCTGCGTTGGCGACCTCTTGCTCCTCCTCTGCCTTCGCCTTGGGCTTCCACTGGTTCCCCTGTGACATTTGGGAATGCTCTCAGTAGCGCGTCTACCAATGTGCGCTTGTACTCGCACATCTTCCTATTACGCTCCAGTGTAGGAAGTAAGGTGGGCACATTGTCTTTGTACCGGGGATCCAGCAGGGTGGCAACCCAGTAGTCCGCACACGTTAAAATGTGGGCAACTCTGCTGTCGTTGCGCAGGCACTGCAGCATGTAGTCGCTCATGTGTGCCAGGCTGCCCAGAGGTAAGGACAAGCTGTCCTCTGTGGGAGGCGTATCGTCATCGTCCTGTGTTTCCCCCCAGCCATGCACCAGTGATGGGCCCGAGCTGCGTTGGGTGCCAGCCCGCTGTGAACCTGCTTCATCCTCATCCTCCTCCACCTCCACCTCCTCCTCATCCTCGTCCTCCAGTAGTGGGCCCTGTCTGGCCACATTTGTACCTGGCCTCTGCTGTTGCAAAAAACCTCCCTCTGAGTCACTTCGAAGAGACTGGCCTGAAAGTGCTAAAAATGACCCCTCTTCCTCCTCTTCCTCCTGGGCCACATCCTCTTCCATCATCGCCCTAAGTGTTTTCTCAAGGAGACATAGAAGTGGTATTGTAACGCTGATAACAGCGTCATCGCCACTGGCCATGTTGGTGGAGTACTCGAAACAGCGCAACAGGGCACACAGGTCTCGCATGGAGGCCCAGTCATTGGTGGTGAAGTGGGGCTGTACCGCAGTGCGACTGACCCGTGCGTGCTGCAGCTGAAACTCCACAATGGCCTGCTGCTGCTCGCACAGTCTGTCCAGCATGTGCAAGGTGGAGTTCCACCTGGTGGGCACGTCGCATATGAGGCGGTGAGCGGAAAGGCCGAAGTTACGCTGTAGCGCAGACGGGCGAGCAGCGGCAGGATGTGAACGCCGGAAGCGCGCACAGACGGCCCGCACTTTATGCAGCAGCTCTGACATGTCGGGGTAGTTGCGAATGAACTTCTGCACCACCAAATTCAGCACATGCGCCAGGCAAGGGATGTACGTCAAACCGGCTAGTCCCAGAGTTGCAACGAGATTTCTCCCATTATCGCACACCACCAGGCCGGGCTTGAGGCTCACCGGCAGCAACCACTCGTCGGTCTGTTGTTCTATACCCCGCCACAACAGGTGTGGGGCCTGTCCCCCAAACATATGAGTTTCAGATCGGCCTGCTGATGTTTACCCCGGGCTGTGCTGAAGTTGGTGGTGAAGGTGTGTGGCTGACTGGATGAGCAGGTGGAAGAAGAGGAGGAGGAAGCTGAGTAGGAGGAGGAGGAGACAGGAGGCAAATAATGTTGCCCTGCGATCCTTGGCGGCGGAAGGACGTGCGCCAAACAGCTCTCCGCCTGGGGCCCAGCCGCCACTACATTTACCCAGTGTGTAGTTAGGGAGATATAGCGTCCCTGGCCGTGCTTACTGGTCCACGTATGTGTTAAGCAATGAAGGCATTGCTGGGTTTGTGCTAGGGGAGGCGGGGCCACACAGGGTTAAAAAGGCAGCCGAAGGTACCTGCTGCCGCACGTTCACCGGCACGTCTGAGGCAGAGCACTTCCCGGTCGTTCAGGTTCAGGTCGGGCAGCGCATGCAGGTCGCGTCATCGCGACTCCAAGTAAGACAAGGGCGACGGCACTCTGGTGGGACGCAGAATGGGGGGGGGGCAGAGACCGGCGGCTGCCGGCAGGCGCCGGCAGAGGCACGCTCCGGTCTGCTGGCTGGTGGACGGTGTGCGGCGCAGATCGCATTCCTTGGCCGCACGGCTCAGCGGCTGGTCTTGATTTGCTCGGCGCCGCCTGGTGGCCACTGGCGGCTACGATCGGGGGGGGGGGGGGGGGTTCAGCGGCAGGCCGGAGATATGGCATCTGGGTCAGGCGGCTGCAAGTTAACCCCCCTCTGTGGCTTGTGAACGTCGCCATAAGCACCGCAGGTTCTGTGGGGTGGCATGCTTAGAATAAAACGAATTACTACGTACAAAGGTGTTCACTATTGCGGCATAATCAGTCCTACTATGGTATTTTGGCATCCGTACATGACTGCACCACAATATAACTACACTGGGTTACCCACCCTCATCTAAGCTGTATCTTATTACGTGTGTGGGCCATAAAAAAAAAAAAAAAAAAATGGTACATAAGAGACTTTGTCGGCACCTGTGCGTCATGGATGGCATTCAGGAGGGGTTCTGCAGTAGGTGCTTCTTAAAGACGGAAAGGTTCATCCAATAAATTCAGCAGCCTCTCAATTCCCAGGCCGTCGCATCCACGCTCCAGGTCTTCAGGCGACTGCACAATCAGGGCACATACAATTTACCATGGCCTTACTAGGCAGCGGCCTGGGGTGAGTTCCGTTGGCAGTCCCGGTCACCAACCATTCCTTCTGGACGGGGGGGGTCAGAGTCTAGGTGCGGGTTTAATAAAAAAAATAAAATAAAATATTTGATAATATAAATAAAAAATAACCCATGTTCATGTTTTCACAGTTCGGGTAACATTGTGTGCCACCATTGGCATTTACAGAAGACAAGGTATGTATTATGTTCCGACGTAGCACAAACAGTTAGTCATCCATGGCGTTAGGTCCACGGTGGAGGGTTTACCCACGTTAAAAAAAAAAAAAAAAAGTCTGTCACGACCTCAGACTCACATAAGTCCTGTCACGACCACGGGCAGTCAAACGCGTCTGTCACGTCTTCAGACTTGCGATACAATCCTGTCACGACTACAGGCATTCGATAAAAGAAAGGAAAAAAAAAATAATAAAAAATAATAAAAAACCCTGTCACGACTACAGGCATTCGATAAAAAGAAAAAAAAAAAAAAAAAAAACCCTGTCACGACTACAGGTGTTCGTGTCACAACGTCTGTCACGTCCACAGACTCGCTATAAAGTCCTGTCACGTCCACAGGCAGCCTTGTCATACACTACGCGCACGTCCACAGGCTGGTCGAAGTCCTGTCACGCCTATAGGCACACCACTGCTTATTCAAACATCAGCACAAAGTCCTGTCACGACCACAGGCACACGTACCGGGACGTCTTCTCAGTCATGGTCACTCCACAGGTGCCACCTGGGATATTCCGACACTGGCCAGGGCCTGTCCCGTCTTCGGGCCTCACAGCCCGGAGACCACTGGGTGCTATAACACAGGTGGCAGTAGCACGCTTGTCAGCCACGGCACCCACAGGGTGGACAGGCCCCTCAGTGGCCAGGCACACGGACACGAGCTCATACTTCGCAGCCTGGCAAAAAGGGGGGTTCTAATAAGCTCTCAATTAATAACCAATAGGAAGATGTCGCAAGAACTCACACCTGGAGGATCTTCCGCATCACGGGATAGTGGGGACACCCAGTCGGAGCAAAGCGTGGGACCCTCTTTACGTTCCTGGACCATACCGAAATTGTCCTCCGAGCTGCGCCGAAGGGGCATCCCATTTCCGGCATCAGCAAGAAAAGCCGAGTTGTATCGTCTTCTGATGTCTGATGTACCACCAGTGCGGCACCCACAGGGTGGACAGGCCCCTCAGTGGCCAGGCACACGGACACGAGCTCATACTTCGCAGCCTGGCAAAAAGGGGGGTTCTAATAAGCTCTCAATTAATAACCAATAGGAAGATGTCGCAAGAACTCACACCTGGAGGATCTTCCGCATCGCGGGATAGTGGGGACACCCAGTCGGAGCAAAGCGTGGGACCCTCTTTACGTTCCTGGACCATACCGAAATTGTCCTCCGAGCTGCGCCGAAGGGGCATCCCATTTCCGGCATCAGCAAGAAAAGCCGAGTTGTATCGTCTTCTGATGTCTGATGTACCACCAGTGAGTCAGGATGAGGTTTCCATGGGTACCATTCAGACGTCGCTCACCCAACTACACGCCATGATCAACAGTATGGCGTCATCCATGTCAGACCTTCAGGCCAGAATGGAATCGGTGGAAGCCAGGTCTGCGACGGCAGCATCAGCGACACCAACACCGGCGGAACCTGTGGCAGGGCCATCCGGCGCTTCGGGTGGGTCATTCCACTTTCCCTCAATCGCCCCATCCCACTTCATTCCGGACAGTATCAGGCAGGACATATTGGAGGGCAAAGACGTCAACCTGGCGTCCCTGCTCATTGCGACACATGAGGCCCCGGACAATAGAACCATTGCCTGTGGGGAAGTCTCGGTAATCCTGAAGTCTAAGGATGCTAGGCTTAACAGGAAATTGAACGCCATGGAATTCGTTCTGGCGTTCAGTTTATATCGGGACGTGATTTGCTCAGTCAACCCGCATAGGAGGGCCGAGCTAGATCTGTATATGTATAAAGTGGTGGAATTAGCTTACAAATATGGCGGCTCGGCATTCTTCGAATATCACCGGTCATTCTCAGCCAAGGCAGCAGCTGCCCTTGTTCAGTGTCAGCGCGTGCTGGATTGGTCTGACATAGACACAGAATTGTTCTGCCGCCATTTTGCTGGGCTCAAAGCTCCAACCTGCACGGTCTGCAACTCGTACTCCCATACTACGGGTTGGTGTTCTCAGACGGGCCACATAGCAGATCCAGCACTACCTTATTCTGCCCCAGGTCCATCAAACACCAAGCCAGCTTTCGGGGTTGATAAGTTAGGTCGTCCCATTAAATACCTTTGCAGGAGCCAGATATGTAACAATTATAACTACGCCATTTGTCACTACAACCAGTGCAGGTTGCTGCACCTGTGTGCGACTTGTTTTAGGGCCCATCCACGCGCAGCGTGCCCTCAAAGGAATCAAGGCCCATCGTGACTAAGCATGGTCAACGTGGATCTGCTGGCGGTATTCTTGGCTGAACATCCTCACCCAGCCTGGGTCCAGTTCGTCATCCACGGCTTGACACACGGTTTTCATACAGGGCTTCTGGCGCTTCCTCAAACCACATTCGAATGTGACAATTTGCAGTCCGCAGCCAGAGACCCAGAGGCGGTCACTCAGTTGATCCACACTGAGCTAGACCGGGGGTACTTGATAGGGCCGTTCAACCATCCTCCTTTCGCATGCTGGAGAGTTAATCCAGTAGGCATCGTGACCGGCAAATTCAATAATAAAAAACGCCTAATCTATGACTTGTCCGCCCCACATTCTTTACACATACCAAGCTTGAACTCTCTGATTCCATCCGAGGAATTCACTATGAGATACGCATCTATAGACGAAGCCATACAGGTTATAATCAGATTAGGCAGAGGCACCTGGCTGTCAAAAGCAGACATCACCGATGCCTTCAAGTTACTTCCCATTATGGCAGTGGCATGGCATGAAATGGCAGGGTGCTTATTATTTTGCCAGTAAACTGACCTTCGGGTCAAAGTCCAGCCCCTGGTTATTCGACCAGCTGGCCAGCGCGCTGCATTGGGTGTTGACCAACACCTTCAGGGCGAACCACGTCATCCACTACCTAGATGATTTTCTCCTGATAGAATCCCCAGATCAAGCACCGCAAGATTTACAAGTCCTGCGCACTGCGTTTTCAGACCTGAGTATTCCATTGGCCCCACATAAGGTGGAGGGACCCAGCACTGAGATCACTTTTCTAGGCATCCGCTTGAACACAGTGGACATGAAGGCCAGTCTTCCTCTGGATAAGCTGGGCAGAATCAAGACTGTCGTTCATAGACTAGCACAAGTGAGGGTAACCACCAGGGCAGATCTGCAGTCACTCCTTGGAATGTTGAATTTTGCCATGCGCATTATGCCGCAGGGCAGGTCCTTCATTTCAAGGCTCCTGGCACTCCTCCCGCTAGTACCCTGCCAAGACAGTCCAGTCCAGCTGGACCAAGACGCCATTGCTGACTTGTTAATGTGGGACAACTTCCTCTCCCAATGGAATGGGGTTTCCCTCTTCATCCCGGTGGCATCCAGTAATTCCCCAGTGATCCATACAGACGCCTCGCCTCTCACTCTTTGAGATTTATCCCATAGTAGCAGCGGCCGTCACCTGGGGGGCACAGTGGAGCAACCAAACAGTCCTGTTTTTGACCGACAATGAGGCTCTCGCTGACATCCTAATGAAGGGCAGGTCAGCATCCAGGCACGTCATGGCGTTTGTACGGAAGCTGGTGTGGCTGGCTCTGCAAAACAATTTTAATTTTATATGCACACACATAAGTGGCCAGCGTAATGTTGCAGCCGATGCTCTATCTCGGTTTAACTTTCCCCTCTTCTTTCAGGTCTTTCCAGAGGCAGATCTCTCCCAAACACCAACCCCGCCTCATGGCCAGCTATTGTTGGAGTAGCACCTTTTCTCCAGATGGCTAAGAACCTCATGTCCGATTCTCTGTCCAGCAACACACGAAAGGCGTACAGAACGGCCTGGCGTTTGTTTAACAGGTTCAAATTCTCTTACCCTCCGGCCGGGGAAGGTCCTATCAGGAAAAAGCCGGCCAGGCAACCTTTCACCGGCAACATGGTTAGGACAGTTTCGGACGCTCTGGCCAATGAACCTTTCGGCCGATATATTAGCTCACTCGTCAGGGCGGCATTGTATCTGGCCTTCTACGGGTTCCTCAGGCCAGGTGAGTTCACCTGTGTACGATCATCAAACAAATTCTTGCGGAGGAACCAACTGGTTTGGGATGGTACGCACCTCATCCTCAGTTTGGACTCCAGCAAGACGGGCCGACCTGGGGAATCCGTGCAGGTCAGGTACTTCGTCACTAACAATAAGTGGTGCCCAGTGACTGTACTACGCGAGTGGTTGCGGTATACCGGGAACATGCCCGCGGAGGCCCCCCTGTTCCTGCTGGATGGGTTTCCCTTGAACATTCAGACCTTCCTCAGATACGTTCGCCTTTTGGTTTCCTCGTCAGGGGGCAACCCGTTAGCCATCACCGGGCATTCATTTCGTATAGGTGCCGCCTCCGCGGCCTCCAAAAATAATGTTGGCACACGACATTCAGAAATTAGGCAGGTGGAAATCTGCATGCTACGCTCGTTATGTTCCTGATCCTCAACAGAAAATGTCACTTGCATTCAATTATTTGTTGTTGTAATTTCACTTAGAATACACAGATCCTAACCTTTCCTGCATCCGTGTGGTTTTTGGCCCCTTCAGGCTACCCTCAATACAGCAGTTCCGGCATAACTCTACTGCTTCAGGTAGGTACAGGTACATAATTCCCAGCCAGCCGATCCTGGCACAAGTGTTAAGCAATGAAGGCATTGCTGGGTTTGTGCTAGGGGAGGCGGGGCCACACAGGGTTAAAAAGGCAGCCGAAGGTACCTGCTGCCGCACGTTCACCGGCACGTCTGCCCACCCAACCCTCCCTTTTTCAACACATAATCCACACTGGGGTAGCCCCCTTCAGGCTACCCTCAATACAGCAGTTCCGGCATAACTCTACTGCTTCAGGTAGGAACAGGTACATAGTTCCCAGCCAGCCGATCCTGGCACAACTGTGGTTAGGTGGACCTTGCCACAGATGGCGTTGCACAGTGCACACTTGATTTTATCGGACACTTGGTTGTGCAGGGAAGGCACGGCTCTCTTGGAGAAGCAGTGCCGGCT
The DNA here is from genome assembly GCF_905171765.1 of Bufo bufo. NCBI lineage: Eukaryota > Metazoa > Chordata > Amphibia > Anura > Bufonidae > Bufo > Bufo bufo. The sequence continues at coordinate 389,858,010 of NC_053389.1, forward strand.
GGGAACAACATACTGTGGGACAGCAAGCGACATGAGCTGTTTGAAGCTGTCTGTGTCCACCAGCCTAAATGACAGCATTTCATAGGCCAGTAGTTTAGAAATGCTGGCATTCAGGGCCAGGGATCGAGGGTGGGTAGGTGGGAATTTACGCTTTCTCTCAAATGTTTGTGAGATGGAGAGCTGAACGCTGCCGTGTGACATGGTTGAGATGCTTGGTGACGCAGGTGGTGGTGTTGGTGGTACATCCCATGTTTGCTGGGCGGCAGGTGCCAACGTTCCTCCAGAGGCGGAGGAAAAGGCTGAGGCAGCAGAAGCAGAAGAGGCCGAGGCGGCAGCAGCAGAAGAGGTAGCAGGGGGAGCCTCAGTGACTTCCTTGTTTTTAAGGTGTTTACTCCACTGCAGTTCATGCTTTGCATGCAGGTGCCTGGTCATGCAGGTTGTGCTAAGGTTCAGAACGTTAATGCCTCGCTTCAGGCTCTGATGGCACAGCGTGCAAACCACTCGGGTCTTGTCGTCAGCACATTGTTTGAAGAAGTGCCATGCCAGGGAACTCCTTGAAGCTGCCTTTGGGGTGCTCGGTCCCAGATGGCGGTGGTCAGTAGCAGGCGGAGTCTCTTGGCGGAGGGTGTTCTGATTTTGCCCACTGCTCCCTCTTTTGCTACGCTGTTGGCTCGGTCTCACCACTGCCTCTTCCTCTGAACTGTGAAAGTCAGTGGCACGACCTTCATTCCATGTGGGGTCTAGGACCTCATCGTCCCCTGCATCGTCTTCAACCCAGTCTTGACCCCTGACCTCCTGTTCAGTCTGCACACTGCAGAAAGACGCAGCAGTTGACACCTGTGTTTCGTCATCATCATCAGAGACGTGCTGAGGTGGTATTTCCATGTCCTCATCATCAGGAAACATAAGTGGTTGTGCGTTAGTGCATTCTATCTCTTTCACCCCTGGGGAAGGGCTAGGTGGATGCCCTTGGGAAACCCTGCCAGCAGAGTCTTCAAACAGCATAAGAGACTGCTGCATAACTTGAGGCTCAGACAGTTTCCCTGATATGCATGGGGGTGATGTGACAGACTGATGGGCTTGGTTTTCATGCGCCATCTGTGCGCTTTCTGCAGAAGACTGGGTGGGAGATAATGTGAACGTGCTGGATGCACTGTCGGCCACCCAATTGACTAATGCCTGTACCTGCTCAGGCCTTACCATCCTTAGAACGGCATTTGGCCCCACCAGATATCCCTGTAAATTCTGGCGGCTACTGGGACCTGAGGTAGTTGGTACACTAGGACGTGTGGCTGTGGCAGAACGGCCACGTCCTCTCCCAGCACCAGAGGGTCCACTAACACCACCACGACCATGTCCACGTCCGCGTCCCTTACTAGATATTTTCTTCATTGTTCCCGTTCACCACAAGAAGAAAAATATTATTCGGGCCAATGTATTGAATTAAAATTCAGGCCTTTTTTTACAGACACCTAACACTGTCTGTCTATCTATTTAGGTACCGTATTACACTAATACAGGCACACCAGTAATGACAGATTTAGCTGAATATAAATGTCAGGCCTATTTTTTAGTGTGTGTGTTAAGTTTTTCAGAATGACCCTATCAGCACCTTGAATCTAATATACCCTTTTTGGGATAGATTTAAAGTAGGCCTGATATAGCAGAAACTACTAATTTTGAGAATGGAAAATTTGGGAATTGTTTTTCAACCCAGAACAAAAACTGTGCTTTTACGGTCACTAAAAATTACTTGACCAGCTAAAACAGTACTGATTTGGAGGAATATAAATGTCAGGCCTATACGTATAATAACAACTGCACCGAAATAGGTGAGGTTTTACTCAAATACTGGGGAATATTGCGTGGAGATCCACAGCTGGGACCGACAATATCGGCCGGTCCACGCTTAACTTTTAGACGGTCTAAAAATCTTAAAGACCACCTGGTACGAAGCCATCATATGGTGAGACAACCTGGACTCCAAGGACCCCAGATGGGGCAATAAACCAGGTGGGAAGTGTGTTGCCTGCTGTAATATGGATAAGGTAGACATCTTCTGGGACACTGCACACAGAAAGGAATATAGGATCACTTATCCAATTGACTGTGCCACCACTGGGGTGGTATACTAGGCTTTATGCCCATGTGAAAAGATTTATGTGGGGTTAACGACACGCCAATTCAAAAACGTATTCGTGAACATGTACTGGCAATTACAGCTGCAGCTGATATCACGGATGATGATCTTCTCACAACGATACCAAGACACTTTAAGGAAGTACATGGCTGCAATGGTTCCTTGCTGAGGTTTAGGGGTATTGACCATGTCAAAATTTCCCCTAAGGGTGGGAACTGGAAAAGGATTCTTGCTCAACGCGAATCCCGGTGGATTTTCACCTTCAATTCCCTTGCACCACAAGGACTTAATGATCATAATAGTTTTGTGCCTTTCTTGTAGACTCCCTCGTGCTCCGCTTGCTGTGATCCGGACATTCACTAGGTGAGTTTTGGGTTTTAGCAGTATATGGTTTTTATTATTTATTTGTCTGCTTAATATGTTTTTACCATTACTAGTGTTTTGTCTGGTTACCTACCCATGACCCTAAACCTTTGTCTGTTTAGTTACTTTTAGACCCTGCGGATTGTGTGGTGTGGCTCTCAAAAAGCACCATGGGTTGACGCTGCCTCAGCAACGGTGTGCCTGTGCAGAGATATAACCATTTATGGACACTTAATTCCTACCTGCACATCATGAATCCATCCATATTGCATTTTTCAGTTGTTATGTAATTTATCCTCATGGTTGGCCAGGGCATCTGCGGACATGCATAAAGTGCATAGAGCAAAGAGTCGTATATACAAAGTTTACCTGATGGGATAATGGAATTGCGCTACTACCATTGGAGTGATATGGAATGTGGAGTTATGCATTAGATGTTTAGGGCTGTATTCCAGGCATTAGGCCTTTTTGTTTTAGAACGTACAAACACTGTACTGGATGTATAAGTGTCTGCAACAACTTTCCTGCACATATATTACATTTGTGTTACTGCACTTGCACTTTCGCACTGCGCACTTGCCCCTGCACTTTTTTGTTGTTTTTTTGCACAGTTTCTCATTCATATTTATTATTTTCTATACTGATTCTCATTAATATGGGTATTCTTATCCTCTTATGGTTTTTATTTATGTATAAGGCTAATCATGTGATGACACATTAAATATAATCACCATGTATTTATCATTAATTCATGGTTCATATGTTAAATCATGTATTGTCATATTAAGCTGAATTACTGATATAATCACTTTGTATTTATTATTATTCTCATCCTTATGATTTATATTTATATTTATTTTAATGTATAGATAAGGATAAAGCACTTTATTATTCTCCCATTAAAGGTGGGCTGCCCGACTTGTAATTATTTGGGATTATATGTGCGGACTTTAGTGAGCATAGGAACGACAGACATATGGGAGATCGGTTCCACTCACCTGCTGGTCAGGTGATTTCTGTTGCTGTGTTACTGCAGACGCTACGTTCCGATCATGTGATGTGCGGCGCCGCGTCACCCTTACTTCCGGTTATGAGGTCATATCCGGTCTGCCAGGCAGCGCCGATGCGGCGTGGTGCTGGGGTGGGTTAGCTAGTTTCTGTGACTAGTGTGACATCACCGCCGCGCATGCGCACTCTACAGCACCTGACACCAGCCGGACGCATGCAATAGGATAGAGGGCAGCATTTTTTCAGGTGTATAGTGTTAGTAAATCAATGGCCGCACCTTATTGGTTTAGGCAGATATTTAGGGTATAAAAGGGAGGGTCATATGGCAGGTTCATTGTGCCCTGTGAAAAAGCCAGCGTGCGAAACAGACGTCGGGCCGCCCCCCCTGCCAGGTTCAGTATTGTTGCATTTGTTATATACTTTATATGCCTATATTGCTGCCTATTGGTGTCACCGGGTATACGCTGTTCTGTGCATAGCGGTATGCTCATCAGTCATCTCAATCCACCCAGGCCTGGCTGCTGCAGCTTGTGGTGAGGTTGTGCACTAATCGAGATGACTGATATTGGAGCACATTGACCATCTTATTTTGACTTATACAGTGTCCGGTGCACTACACAGGCAGCGGCAATTTGATACAAGTATGATACATTGATATATGTACTGGTCTTGGGGGGTTTTCATCCACACTTTCCTGTATTTCCCTACTGGGTTTTTATTATGTATTATTTATTCATGTTGTCAGTATGCATATATGTTTAATAAAGATTTTGTATGAACATTACCGCTGGTGTGTTTTGCAATTATAGGAGTTTAATACTTTGTGGCCGTGCGGTATACACTCACCTAAAGAATTATTAGGAACACCTGTTCTATTTCTCATTAATGCAATTATCTAGTCAACCAATCACATGGCAGTTGCTTCAATGCATTTAGGGGTGTGGTCCTGGTCAAGACAATCTCCTGAACTCCAAACTGAATGTCAGAATGGGAAAGAAAGGTGATTTAAGCAATTTTGAGCGTGGCATGGTTGTTGGTGCCAGACGGGCCGGTCTGAGTATTTCACAATCTGCTCAGTTACTGGGATTTTCACGCACAACCATTTCTAGGGTTTACAAAGAATGGTGTGAAAAGAGAAAAACATCAAGTATGCGGCAGTCCCGTGGGCAAAAATGCCTTGTCGATGTTAGAGGTCAGAGGAGAATGGGTCGACTGCTTCAATCTGATAGAAGAGCAACGTTGACTGAAATAACCACTCACTACAACCGAGGTATGCAGCAAAGCATTTGTGAAGCCACAACATGCACAACCTTGAGGCGGATGGGCTACAACAGCAGAAGACCCCACCGGGTACCACTCATCTCCACTACAAATAGGAGAAAGAGGCTACAATTTGCACAAGCTCACCAAAATTGGACTGTTGAAGACTGGAAAAATGTTGCCTGGTCTGATGAATCTCGTTGAGACATTCAAATGGTAGCGTCCAAATTGTTGGCGTAAACAGAATGAGAACATGTGTGGCGAAACCAACCTCGCCACTGGGTTTTGGAGGGGCCTGGCTGCTGGCCTCTTGCCCCAGGATTATGTGCCCTCTCATCAGCCAGGCCTCATTTGTTCACAAAGGACTTGAACTAACTTGAACTCCTGGTCTAATTCGTGCCATTGTGAGATGTTAAATGTCTGTGTATTGAAAAGGGTTGTGACATTGTATGTTTAAATGGTGATTTCTGTCTGTTGTCCCCACATGTGTATTGGTGATTTCTCTTTGTCTTGAGAGATAATTGGATTACTCCTCGGGTGTCTCCAGGGCAGAGAGGAGGAAACCATGATGCATTGTGGGGATGTATTGTCTCAGTGTATCCTGCAGTGCTGCATATCTGTCCTGTGTCTTCCTTCTGGTCCCCTAGGGGCGTGTACACCAGATGGGATTGGTTGTTTTATACCTCCCTGTGGGCGGACCTGTATTTGCAACAACTGTAATAAAAACCAGGCTGGGTGTTACAGCACCTCAGACCACTGCTTGATCCTCAACACGGAGCCTTGTCTCGTTATTGGGGGGATCCACTGTATGCTGTTAGAGACTGATTGCCAGGAGTGTAAGCTGATTCCTGTTCGTCTGCTAGCAGCTATTCGTGAGGTTCCAGTTTGGAGTGCTATTTTGTATCCAGTTCGGGAGTTTGGTGTTCTGCAGTAGCTGTGCCTGTCTCTCAGAAAGGGGCCTAAAGGATTTTAACCCCTTGTCTGCTGAAACGGTCCGTTACATTGGTGGCAAGCAGCGGGATCGTTCCTACAGCCAGAAGGACAGCTACAGGAGACACCATTTCTTTGGATTTTACAACTTAAGGGCAACGCATGTCTCAGTACAGCGACCCTAAAAGCACCAGGATGGAACCAGTGGTGGAGTACAGATACTCTGTTGAGGAATTTGACCGTATGATGTGGTTGCGGCTGAACTTCTTCGGACCCAATCCAGCTGAGAAATCCGTGAAGTTCGTGAAGAGTCTAGTGTTCAAGACCCTACTATACCGGGCAGAAGGTGACGGTCAGCTGCCACATTGGGTGGACCTCCATCGGAAGTTACAGTTGCGGGACAGAGAGAGCTCAGTCTCCCCTCCCCAGCGGCAGAGTGTCCAGCAGGGAATTGGGAGCCCAGTCTCCATTCCCCAGCGGCAGTGTGAATTGCAGGGAATTGGGAGCTCAGTCTCCATTCCCCAGCGGCAGGCTGAGTTACAGGGGGCAGAGGTAGTTGTTCCTGCCCCCCAGTAGCAGAGTGATATGCCGGGAAGGCAGTGTGAAGTGCAGGGAGAGGAGAGCAGCGTCCTCCCTCCCCAGCGGCAGGCTGAGTTACAGGGGGCAGAGGTAGTTGTTCCTGCCCCCCAGCAGCAGGGTGATATGCCGGGAAGGCAGTGTGAAGTGCAGGGAGAGGAGAGCAGCGTCCTCCCTCCCCAGTGGCAGGCTGAGTTACAGGGGGCAGAGGTAGTTGTTCCTGCCCCCCAGCAGCAGGGTGATATGCCGGGAAGGCAGTGTGAAATGCAGGGAGAGGAGAGCAGCGTCCTCCCTCCCCAACGGCAGGCTGAGTTACAGGGGACAGAGGTAGTTGTTCCTGCCCCCCAGCAGCAGCATGATTTTTTGGGAATTGGGAGCCCAGTCTCCATTCCCCAGCGGCCGAGTGATGTACAGGGAATTGGGAGCCCAGTCTCCATTCCCCAGTGTCCGTGTGATTTATTGGGAATTGGGAGCCCAGTCTCCATTCCCCAGCGGCAGGCGGAGTTACAGGGAGCAGAGACAGTCGGTCCTGTCCCCCAGCGGCAGAGTGTCCAGCAGGGAATAGAGAGCCCAATCTCCTTTCCCCAGCAGCAGGACACTGTATTGGGAGCGGAGATGGTCGGTCGCCCTCCCCAGCGGCTGGAAGTATGTATGGGAGAGGAGCTCGTTACCCCCTCTCCCCAGCGGCAGCTTAAGGCACCAGGGGGAGACAGTAAGCCCCACAACAGTGCAGATGGGACCGTGGTCTCTGCACTTACAGCACAGGGGGTAGAGACAGTCGGTCTCCCCCTCCAACAACCAGGGCAGAGTTCCGCTGATACCTGCCCACAAAGCAACCTCCACCCCAAGCCAGGGAGCAACACAGAGACCGGGAGTACCAGCTACCAACATAACCTTGGTGGACTCACTGGACAGAGACAGGCTACCAAATCCAACAGGTCCAGTATTGGGTTGTGGGTGGACTGCCAGACTAACTCAGGTACCTGGTTAGTCTTCCCTGGGAGGGGGAGATGTGTGGCGAAACCAACCTCACCACTGGGTTTTGGAGGGGCCTGGCTGCTGGCCTCTTGCCCCAGGATTATGGGCCCTCTCATCAGCCAGGGCTCATTTGTTCACAAAGGACTTGAACTAACTTGAACTCCTGGTCTAATTTGTGCCATTGTGAGATGTTAAATGTCTGTGTATTGAAAAGGGTTGTGACATTGTATGTTTAAATGGTGATTTCTGTCTGTTGTCCCCACATGTGTATTGGTGATTTCTCTTTGTCTTGAGAGATAATTTGATTACTCCTTGGGTGTATCCAGGGCAGAGAGGAGGAAACCATGATGCATTGTGGGGATGTATTGTCTCAGTGTATCCTGCAGTGCTGCATATCTGTCCTGTGTCCCAGTCTTCCTTCTGGTCCCCTAGGGGCGTGTACACCAGATGGGCTTGGTTGTTTTATACCTCCCTGTGGGCGGACCTGTATTTGCAACAACTGTAATAAAAACCAGGCTGGGTGTTACAGCACCTCAGACCACTGCTTGACCCTCAACACGGAGCCTTGTCTCGTTATTGGGGGGATCCACTGTATGCTGTTAGAGACTGATTGCCACGAGTGTAAGCTGATTCCTGTTCGTCTGCTAGCAGCTATTCGTGAGGTTCCAGTTTGGAGTGCTATTTTGTATCCAGTCGGGAGTTTGGTGTTCTGCAGTAGCTGTGCCTGTCTCTCAGAAAGGGGCATATCGCCTAAACGAATTTTAACCCCTTGTCTGCTGAAACGGTCCGTTACATGTATCCATCCTCTGATGGCTACTTCCAGCAGGATAATGCACCATGTCACAAAGCTCGAATCATTTCAAATTGGTTTCTTGAACATGACAATGAGTTCACTGTACTAAAATGGCCCCCACAGTCACCAGATCTCAACCCAATAGAGCATCTTTGGGATGTGGTGGAATGGGAGCTTCGTGCCCTGGATGTGCATCCCTCAAATCTCCATCAACTGCAAGATGCTATCCTATCAATATGGGCCAACATTTCTAAAGAATGCTCTCAGCACCTTGTTGATTCAATGCCACGTAGAATTAAGGCAGTTCTGAAGGCAAAAGGGGGTCCAACACCGTATTAGTATGGTGTTCCTAATAATTCTTTAGGTGAGTGTATATGGTGGCTGTTTTCAGCTTTCTTTTGGTATATTACTTCAATGCAAGGCAGCATGAGTTGCGGGCCTGCAGGTGAGCTGACCCTGTAAAGGATTTGATTTGCGGGCCTGCTTGTGAACTGACCCTGTAAAACATTATATGCGAGGGCCAGCAGCTGAGCTGACCCTCTAAAAAGTTCTATGCGAGGGCCTGCATGTGAGCTGACCCTGTAAAAGATTTCAGTAGCAGGCCTGCAGGTGAGCTGACCCAGTAAAATATTTTAGGTGCGGGCCTGCTGGTGAGCTGAGGTGGAACGGACAAACCCAACTTGATTTTGATGGCTACATTAATCTGCAGGTGACCGTTATACAGCTCCACAGATTGTTTCCATCTGCATCTTTCTAAACAATCTGTGGCCTTAGTCTTTTATCCAGACTCAGTCATTGTGCCACTATGTCGCCTCCTCATGCTGCATCTCCATACCATGTCACTGTCACGATGCAGAGTGGGGGAAACCCACCGTATTATGCAGGCTGTTACAAAGCCTGGACACAGGGAAAAGACGCAGGTCACCTCCTACAGTTGCCCTAATCCTTACCCTGATTTCCTGACCGTATGAGCGCCCCCTAAAGGTGGGAGGGCTCATACACTGGAACCTACATACTGCTGACCCTAATGGTCCTTTGCATAGGGGTCAGGAATAGGAGACAACCGGTTCCTCAAGGACACAGACGAACCGGAGTCTCTAGTGGCCTAGTAACAGAAGGGAGAAGATAGATAGAGCTGCAACTGAACGGCAGGTAAGCACCAGGTAAGACAACAGCAAACCAGAACAACAAACACTTACCTGCCGCAGCAAAGATGGAACAACGGCAACCAAACAACCTGGAACCTCCTGCGAACACCAGGCAAGGCTGCTCCTAAGCTTTAAGTTCACCCCTCCGGGAAACCAATGGGGCCCCCTTCTGGAGGCATAGACAGACAAGAGGATGTCTAGCAACCATGCCAGGCATAACACCAAACATGCCAGGCTTAACACCAAACAAGACATCACCACACACCCATAAAATAAACCCACACCAAACACAACAGGTAAGGGTAGGGGATAGAACATAGAAACAAGGGGGTGACATAGATGTTCAACTAGGATGGCCCTAAGACTGGACAGATGGAATCCGGGAACATCCATACTCCAACACACACACAAAGGCTGGAGACAAAACAAGAACTCAAAGCACAAGGATAAATAGAGCCTAGAGACAACACCCAGTTCCACACCAAGGAAGACAAATCTTAACCCCGAACACACCAGTATAGGAAGGGACACACAACTTAAAGGGGAAGTGTCAAAACATGCAAAACAACAACATGTTGCAACCAGCAACAAGCATGCACGGCAAAAGTGTCATGGTCCACTACACCAGACCATGACACAGCCGTGAAAGTCACCTTGCCACTAATTTTTATCACCATGCTGCTGCTGATGCAGCTTAAAAGGGCTTAAAGTGATCACCAGGCCCACAATTTAATTATGGTTTTGTAATCGATAAACCCAACTTGATTTTGTGGGCTGCATCAGTGGCGTAGCTAGAAATGACTGGAACCCACAGCAAATTTTTGAATGGGACTCCATCCCACAGTAAGTTTTTTAGCGACCGCTTCCTTTCATGCCGCCCCCATTCCTGTGGCTAGTAAAGATCGCTCTCTCATACCAGGGCCGGCAGCTGTTTCATCAGTTTTAGACACTATCTATACTATCACTGTATATAATTTCATTGTGTAATACTTGTGGTAAGGTGTACAGTGCTGGAAGGCTTGTTGTCCCACTCGGGTACCTCAGATGGGTGAGACAGATAAAATCCAGAGAGTGGCAGTGGTCTCAGCAAAAGCATAGTTTGCTGAGACAGTTTTGTAAACATTTTCTGGGCTGGATTTTACTTGGACTGGCAGTTAGGCTTGGTAGAGGGAGCTGCCAGTCCACACCCTTCCGGCACGGGTATTCCCTTTTGCCTGAGGTGATCGCAGGTGATGCCTGCTCTAATCAGGCTGCGACAAAGCACCTCCCAGTGTGTTATCTGAGACCAGAGACCTGCAGAGGTTTGGAGTGGTCTCAGCCGTGGAGGCTGAGGGGCCACGAGGCTAGGTGATAGCCTGGACTTTGGGGGACGCAGTGACGCCTGGGACAGTAGGGTCACTAGGTCAGAGTCAGGAGGACTGCTAGACCCCTACACCCAAAGTTACTGGACTTGATACTACCTGAGAGGCTGGAAAAGCTGCATGTTGGTTAACAGGCTGTGAATGGTGCTTTAGCTGAGGTAGGCAAATTATTTGCTTAGTGAGAGCCTAGAAGGGCAGGTGTTCATTTGTATTGTTTTGTGTGTGCTGGTGTTAAAATAAATACACTGTTTGGACACGAGAATCTGTTGTCTGGCAAGGTATCTGTGAGAATGACCCTGGAAAAGAGCTAATCCCCCACATACTGTTGAGGCTGCCCTGATAAAATCCTTTAGTCCTCCTCCTCCTGGATGGGCCACTTCTGGGTCAGGGCCCAAAAGGTGCATTTTCTCCTGCTTCCCCTATAGCTACGGCCCTGGTCTGCATTAATCTGCAGGTGACCGTGATACAGCTTCAGGGATTGTTTAGAAAGATGCAGATGGAAACAATCTGTGGCCTCAGTCTTTTATCCAGACTCTGTCATTGTGCCACTATGTGGCCTCCTCATGCTGCCATCTCCACACCATGTCACCTTCCCACTCATTTTTATCGCCATGCTGCTGCTGATGCAGCATAAAAGGGCTTAAAGGGATCACCAGGCCCACAATCTAATTTAGGTTTTACGCACAAAACCAAAGTAAAAAATCGATTTTATAGGAAAAATTGATTTGAAAACATTCTTTCCTGTATATTGACTTGTATATAAAGTGCAAGTGCTGCCAAAAATTACAAGGAAGAGGCGGAGCTAGCTGCAGAGCTGACCAGATGCAGCTTGTGTGAGCTCTGGAGGAAAAGTGGCTATAAATCGCCATAACTTGGTTGAAACTGGTTTTATTACTCAGAAAATACCATATTCTGAACCAGGACACTGCCTGGAACACCGGGATAACTTTATTTCTGAAAACGGTGACAGAAAGAAGTTGCGGCCTACAACACCCTGGCAAGCACCGGACTATATTAGAACGCCAATCAGGGTCGCAGGAGCCGTACCCCGCGGCTTAAGTGCCGTTTCCACGGATTCCAGCAAAGATCCTCAGCTCCCACTTGGATCATCTGAGGGAGCAAAGATAAAGAGCTGAAGTTCCTGCGAACTATCCCTGCGAACTGATAGTGCCTCCAGCTCCGGACGTGGCTATACTAAAAGACCGGCGAAAATAGATCCGGCCGTGACTCGCGGCTGGCCTGAAAGAAATCGTCCAGAAATATCTCAAATCTGAGACTTCTCTACAGGCTGTCGTAGGAGCGGTGAGTGCCCTGAGCTGTTACCCTGCATCCGGCAGTTAAATTGAAGGTTTCAGTGGGACTATTGCCTACTCCATTAAGTGACACCAGTATAGTGCAGACAGGACCTGGCAGCCGCTTTAACAATGATATCCATCCGCCGGCCCTGAAACAGGCGCGAAATTTGAAATAGTTTGCATTCACAGTCCTGGTAGCACTGAACCATCTGAAGTTAATTGGATTAAAGTGCTCAAAAGAACCCAGAAGTACTGTCATCCAGATATACCCCAGTCAGCACATGAGCTTACTGTGAAGCGTTATTATTATAAAGTCTGCCGGCAGTGAAATAATCTAAAGGCACAGCAGTGCAATATTTTATTTTATTAGGGCACATAATCCCTTAAAGGTGTCTGAAGAGGGGGGCATGGCTTGGCCGCTGAGAGGAATGACCGCTTAATCTCACTGCTCCTGCACCTCAGCGACTACAGTAAAGCTCCCAGGGCTACAGATACTACCACCTCTGCACATTTAGCGGCAACAAGCCTGGACACACTTCAAGACGCAATGGGGAAGTCTAAACGGCAGCTTCATAGGCTACAAAGCGGCAACCTGGACGGCTTCTTTGAACGGGGCCCGACTAGAGAAGGCGCGAACTCCCGTGCCGGAATGAGTGCCTCATCTCCCCAGGGCAGCACATCGCCGAAAAGCACCTCCAGATCCCCGTCACCCCCACTGGGGCCCGAAGCTTTTTCCTTGACGGAAGCAGAGTTCCCCTCGTTCCCACCGACTCCCAGTGACCTAGAGACTTCAGGGACCACAGGCACAGAAAATGGCGCCGCCGCTAAACTTGCTGGGCTCTCACCTTCCTGCAGTCCTCAGAAGCAGAAACCGCGCCTGGACTCGCCATGCTTTCCGGAGGTCAGTAAGGGGACATGGGCACAAGCAGTGGAGACTCCCGCAGTAATCCCTATCATTGCATACCAGACCTCAGATAAGCCCTTGTGTGAGGATTCCATTAAAAACATGCTCTTGGCTCTGCATCAATCCCTACGTCAGGATATGGCAGGGTTAATTAACCCTTTGGCAGCCAAAATTAAAGAAAACACGGATAAAATCCTACATGTTGAGAACAAAATGGCAGATTTTGCCACTTCACAAAATAACGTCATAGATGCCCATAATGATATGGCGGATGAATTGGAGACCATTAAAAGCAAACTAGCAGATCTGGAGGATCGTTCCAGAAGGAACAATGTTAAATTCAGGGGCATCCCAGAAGACATAGCACCCCGAGATCTACAGTCTTATCTTAAGAGCCTCATCAAACCACTACTACCAAAAATTCCTGTCCCTGATATGATAATCGACAGGGCTCATAGGATTCCAAAGCCATCGCACCTCAATGCGGATATCCCAAGGGACACACTAGCTAGGATCCATTTTTTCCACACTAAAGAGGCTTTAATGCTGGCAGCTAGGAACTGTGACAAACTCCCTGCTCCTTTCCAAACAGTCAGGCTTTTCTCTGATCTTTCCATGGCAACTCTGAGGCAAAGAAGGGAATTACAGCTGCAGCGTACTCAAGTTGTGTGCAATAAGTGTTTCTGGGTGATGTGGTGCAATATACACTAACCTGGTACGGCTGACTCTCTGCAAGGGCAGGTATAGGTAGAAATAGTTCGTGACGCCAGTGCCAAGTAAACGGTGGCACGCCGTTTGCGGATGCAGGAATAAATTGAGGAAACGTAGTATTAAAACAGAACTCCAACTTTAGTAGTTTTCAAGCAGAGACAATATTGGAATCGCAGTTCCTTGGCATACAGTCGATTTTGCAATTCGGTCGATGCAGGCAATTCAGTTACAGCAAGGTGATTACAGAGTGTTGAACACAGGACTTGCAGCACAGGAGCTTGCACTCTAATTCTGTCTGATCCTGGAATATAGCATATCTTCACCAAGGCCCATTAACCTAGTTCTGGCTTTATATCCTTGGCTATAGCTTTAATAAGTACCTCCTCTGTCTTTCTGAGTACCTCTTGCTTTCCTGATCTTTGCCTCTGTCTCTCTCAGCTTCTGGAAACTTCCTCAGGCTCTTGAGCTAACATATTCCTGTTTCTGCATATGGGAATTCAGGAGGGAATCTTCTCCTGGACAGCAGGCTTCAGGCCTGGACTTGTCTCAGACATTGTCTAATCTCCAACTGTAGATTACAGACACTAGACTCCGTCTGCCTTCTACTTCCCTGTCTGGGCCTTATATAAACTAGGGCTCCCTAGCTCCCTCTAATGACTAGAAGCTGGAATGACACCCCTAGCAGGCCTGTACATGCAAGTGTCATAGTAACAGGGAAACACATAGCATTGCATTACATGACATTTTATAAAACTGACATATAACAACTTCCCCATAATTAGGAGGGACGACAGCACACCAAGTGACACTTTGGTAGTGACGGGTATTACAGTTCCCGTACACTACACAGCCGATCACCCTTGCTCTCAGGGAAAATGATATTCAATATAAATGGGGTTACCCGCAAAAGCTGCTGATTCGGAAAGATGGAAAAACCCACGTGGTGAAATCAGTTGCAGAAGGGCGAGAAATACTACTAGCATGGGACATTCCTCTCCAGCCGGAAAAAAGAGAGAAGCATAGACGAGATGATCAAATTCCTGCATCTGGTACCTAAGATGGTTAATCTACTTGATGGGTCTAATGTAGATACAGGTGGAAGATAAAGGAGTTACCACGTGTGCCTTGCCTTAGATCATCAGAGGTTCAGAGGAGTGGTGACACTTTTGCGTTGCTTTTATGCGGTCTGTTGTCTAACCTTTTATGTTTAGGTGCGGTCTTTATGCTTCCATATTATTATTACAGTTAAGACTCCTCTCAGCCTCACCAGTGGACTTACGCCACCTATATTGCTCAGACGGATTTGATCGTCTGGAGTTGTACTTCTTTTCTTTTCTTTTCTTTGTTGTTTTCCTCACTCATCTAGACTCCTCATTAATCTGCTGTCTAGATTATCTATCTACAGATATTTGTGCATTTTGTTCACTGTTTGGCAGTTGCCTACTGTTACTGAAGTTGATCTGATAATCCTTGATTGTCTGTCTGTCCACACAAGACTTGGTTCCTCCCCTCACTCATATGGGACTTAAAATATGATCACTGAATGCTAAAGGGCTTAATTGTCCACAGAAAAGATCATATGTTTGGCGGGAGGCAGCCAAAGCAGGAGCGGACCTTATTTGCATCCAAGAGACCCACTTGATACAGGAGGATCCTAAGCGAATTCATAACCGTTCTTTTCCTCACATATTGCACTCTCATTTTAGCAAGAAATCCAGAGGGGTGCTTATAGCCGTCAAGAGCTCGGTGGCCTTCACTACCATTTCTTCAAAAGTGGTCTCCAGCGGCCGATACATCATCCTGGTATGTTCAATCAACAACATCACCTACACCATAGTTAATGTCTATGCACCCAATGAACACCAAGTCTCTTTCCTGTGAAAATTACTGAAACAACTAAATTTACTGAAACAAGGGAAGGTGAATGTGTGTGGGGATTTTAACTTGGTGATGGATCGGTCGCTGGACTCCACTAGCCTAACCCGGCGTTCAGGAGGTGATGTTACCTCTCTGTTGCATGCAGAGGGTCTCATTGATGTGTGGAGAGCTCAACACAATACGGAAAGAGACTATACCTTTTTTTCCACCCCCTATCTCTCATACTCACGCATTGATATGTTTCTTGTAGATCAAGCTACCTTGCTACATACAATATCTTCTGACATTGGCCTTATTCAGTGGTCTGACCATGCCCCGATAACATTAACCCTAGAAGATTTATACCAATTCCCACGAGCTCCCATCTGGCGTAATGACCCATATTTATTTTCCAAACCAGAAACTGTTAGGGAGATATCAGCCGAATTAAAGGAGTTTTTCACCTTCAATGATGGATCTGTCACGGATAAATATGTCCTATGGCAGACCCATAAGGCGTTCATTCGGGGCTCCCTGATCAGATTAAAATGCAAATTAAGAAAAATTTAAGAAAAGGAAATTTCTCAGTTGCTTAAATCCATAGCAGATCTCGAGAATCGGAATAAAACGTCCCCTACTGCTCAAACATCTTCCCTACTGAAAGCAGAGAGGGACAAATTGTGTAGCCTACTGTCACATAATTATTCTAAATCTTTACTTAGATTAAAATCAAGGTATTATGCCCAAGGGAATAGGGCCGGTAAACTACTGGCTAACCAACTTAAGTCTCAGCAAACCAAATCAAAGATCCCATTCCTCATCCACCCGTCATCTAAAGCAAAACTACTAGATCCTAGAGATATCGCGGAACAATTCCACTCCTACTACCACAACCTATATAATCTTAAAGACACGGTTGTCTTACCAGATAGCTACCCCGAATTGGTGGAGAATTTTCTAACTCAATCTGATCTACCTACCCTCTCTCCTGATCAACTCCATTCATTGAATGTCCCTCTTACATCCAAAGAATTCCAAAAGCTAATAACAACCCTCCCATTGGGCAAATCTCCAGGCCCGGACGGCTTGTCTAATGAGTACTATAAAACTTTCCTTTCTATATTGTCCCCCTATATTCTCGATATTTTTAACCGCGCCTTTGAAGGAACCCCATTCCCACCTGAAATGCTTACAGCCCTTATAGTTACTTTACCAAAACCCGGGAAACCCCCTGATGTTCCTCAAAATTTTAGGCCAATTTCGCTTCTAAATTCGGACATCAAAATTTTCGCTAAGATAATAGCCAGTAGATTGTCAGCTATACTCCCATCTCTGATCAATGACGACCAAACGGGGTTTGTTAAGGGCCGTATAGCACCAGACAATACCAGAAGATTGATCAACTTGTTCGACTATGCTGAACAAAATAACCTCCCTATGTTGGCAGTAACATTAGACGCCGAGAAGGCGTTTAACCGCCTACACTGGTCGTTCGCATTCTCAGTCCTGGGTAGAATGGGCTTTCAAGGTAACATATTGAACGCCTTTTATAGCTTGTATACCTCTCCCACAGCTAAGGTATGGGTCAACGGAGTGCTATCTGCTCCCTTCCAGATCGCCAATGGTTCACGTCAAGGTTGCCCTCTGTCACCCCTCCTGTTCATCCTAGCTTTGGAACCTTTGGCCCAACACATTAGGAAGGCTCCTCTCATTCATGCTGTAGACATTGGTGGGAGAGACCATAGAATATCGTTATACGCTGACGATATTATCCTCACCCTATCAAGCCCCCTTCAATCACTTAGTTCGGCTTTTGACATACTAACATACTTTGGCACACTTTCTTATTACAAAATCAATAATTCCAAATCCCAAGCCCTAATGCTCAATATCCCTCAGGATGATGTTGGAGCGTTAAAGTCTCGATTCCCCCTAGACTGGCAGGAGCTGAAACTCCCATACTTGGGAATTAAACAGACGTACCCTTGCTCTCACCTGTATGAACAGAACTATGAACCCCTCCTCGGGACCATGTCGTCTGATTTCTCTCAGTACTCCATGAAGGAGATATCATGGGTTGGCAGGGTAGCAACGTTTCAGATGATGACACTGCCTAAATTGATTTACATATTTAGAGCTCTCCCTATTCCGATCCCTGACATATTTTTTCGAAAGGCACAGACAATATTGTCCAAATATGTTTGGAAATCGCTTAAACCTAGGATTACCCAAAAACAGCTTTTCTTACGAAAGAAAGCAGGAGGGCTGGGACTACCTTGCATCAGTGACTATCATAGAGCCATAAGCCTGTCACTTGCTAGGGAATGGTGGGACAAAGATTGTAATAAAGCTTGGCACCAAATTGAATCCCACTCAATTAAAGAGGATTACTTAAGGGACTTATTGATTGGCATATTATGGAGCGGGAAAGTTCCTGACATTTCCCTGCGGACCGTAAAGCATGTAGGGAAGCTATGGTTGCAATTTCACAATACATACGCAAACTCTACCGACACCTTGTTCTCCCATTTATATGTTCGCTCCCTGGAATGGATCTTGAGAGACATCAGTCTTCAGTGTTGGCGGGATCAGGGGATCAAGAAGGTCTCTCAGCTTGTTTGCTCAGAGGGAGTCCTTCAGTTCACCACTGCCCAACAGATGTTCCAGCTTCTAACTAGTGAAATATTCAACTATCTTAGGGTTAAGCATTTACTGACATCTATTATTACTAAGCCCCCTCATATACATACAGAGATCCTTCAACTTTATTGTTCCCGGAACTTGTTGAAAAAAGGAGTGACAGGACGTATATATTATTATATTGGTGATAAATCTAAATTTGTCAAATCCAAAACAATCCAGAAATGGGAAAGGGAGTTGAATAACACATTTTCTGAGGTTAAATGGTCCTTCGCAATAGGTTTTTTAGCCTCTAACTTTAAATGTGTCACACATTATGAGGCTGGTGTTAAGACGCTTTTAAACTGGTACTTTACGCCCAAAAGATTACCCATCATTTACCCCACATCCTCTCCCTTATGTTGGAGGGAATGTGGAAACATGGGATCCTTGCTCCATGTTTTGTGGGCATGCCCAGTTGTCACTAGCTTCTGGAGGCAAGTGTTTACTTTGCTGCGGGAACTGTCTGGTCAAGACATCCATCTCTCTCCAGAAATCGCTCTTCTATTTCTTGGCATAGAGCGTTTACATCCATCGTATAGACCCATGGTGGGGCATGTCTTACTGATCGCCAAACTAGTCATAACCCGCCACTGGAAAAAAGTGACTCCACCAGATTTCTCAGAAGTGGTAGCTGAACTGAATAACACATGTCGTTATAAGAGAATGATTCCGTCCTCAATGCTCTCCCCTGTGAAATATAGACGTATATGGAACCCCTAGATGGCTCACCCGAAATTCTCCCAGTAAATAGCCCTCACAGCTCTGGCCCATTATGAAAAGTAGTGGTCAGATATATCCTTTTTAAGTCCCTATTCTATAGGTCCCTCTTGTAGCTAAGCATCCTGATTGGACAGACCTGTGTTCAAAATTTGTTACCTATGGTTTTTGTGTTTAATTGAAGATCCTTAATACCTAATAAAACAGAAAAAATATTTCACTCTGATCATAACTGGTAAAGCTGTGAATACTCTAGGCAGTATAAGGATAACAAAGATAATAAATCTGACGCGAATACGGCTTACTGTATGGGTAATATGTTGTTAAAATTACCAGTTCAGGTCCTAATCCGCGATATACCTATGTCACTGTTAAATCATGTCTTCAATAGTAATGAAAGATTATTATTAATGGAACTACACCTATTATCGGTGGCTGCGTCCACCCCAAACTGTTTATGTAATGTCATGCCTTGCTGATCTTTAAACAAAAAATTTTCAATAAAAATGTTGAACTCTAAAAATTACAAGGAAGAGGCACTCTGATACAACCTGTATATCACATAAATGAGGGCCTCATTCACATTGAGTTGCGGGCCTGCAGGTGAGCTGACCCTGTAAAAGATTTTAGGTTTGGGCCTGCAGGTGAGCTGACCCTGTAAAAGATTTGAGTTGCGTACCTGCGGGTGAGCGGACCCTCTACAAAATTAGATGTGAGGGCCTGCAGGTGAGCAGACCCTGTAAAAAATTAGATGTGAGGGCCTGCTGGTGAGTGGACCCTTTAAAAAATTTGATATGAGGGCTTGCTGGTGAGCGGACCCTCTAAAAAATTTGATCTGAGGGCCTGCTTGTGAGCGGACCCTCTAAAAAATTGTATGTGAGGGCCTGCTGGTGAGTGAACCCTCTAAATAGTTTGATCTGAGAGCCTGCTGGTGAGCGGACCGTCTGAGAAATTATATCTGAGGGCCCGCTGGTGAGCGGATCCTCTAAAAAATTATATACGAAGGCCATATATGCGAGGGCATTATATGTGACGAATAAGCAATGCATGTTGATATGACGGAAGAGGAGGAGGAGGCTGAGAAAAGGAAGATTCAACCATATACCCTTGTTTGTGGTGGAAGGGGTGCATGGGAATACAGTCTATTAACTACATTAAAAACAACAACTGTAAAGTGCCTTTATGTTTATCAGCATTCCTCTGGTGGAGTCGAGAAGTCATGGTCAATCCAGGCCTTGTTCATTTTTATATGAGTCAACCTGTCAGCATTTTCAGTTGACAGGCGGATACGCTTATCTATTATAATGCCACCAGCAGCACTAAATACACGCTCAGACAAGACACTGGCAGCAGGGCAGGCCAGCACCTCCAAAGCGTAGAGCGCCATTTCGTGCCTCGTGTCCATCTTGGACACCCAGTAGTTGTAAGGCACTGAGGGATCATTGAGGACGCTGACACGGTCTGCTATATACTTCTTTACCATCTTCCAAAATTTTTCTCTCCTTGTGGCAGGCCGCACATCAGGGTGAGGGTGCTGGCTGGGTGTCATGAAACTGTCCCAGGCTTTGGAGAGTGTTGCTCTGCCTCTGTTCGAACTGCTGTGTGTTCCCCTTGTCTCCCCTCCTCGGTTGGTCACAGAAGTAAGGACTCTGCCGCCAGCGTTGTCAGATGGAAAATTTTGGAGCAATTTACCAACAAGGATCTTCTGGTATTGCACCATTTTGATCGTCCTCTCCACCAGAGGAATGGGAGATTAGAAGTTATTTTTGTAGCTGGAGTCGAGAAGGGTGAACCTCCAGTAATCCGTGTTATCTAAAATTCGTATAACGAGACGGTCGCTGGAAAGGCAGCCTAACATAAAGTCAGCCATGTGTGCCAGAGTACCAACAGGCAAGACGTCAATATCAACATCAGGATGACTCTCCATCTCCTCATCCTCCTCATCCTCTTCTGCCCATCCACGCTGAACAGATGGAATTAAAGTTCCATGGGTACTACCCTCTGTATCAGAGGCAACTGTCTCCAGCTCCTTCTTCTTCTCCTCGTCCTCTTCATGGTCCAATTTGCGCTGAGAAGATGATCTGAGGGTGGGCTGGCTATCACCCTATGTAATGTCCTTCCCTATTTCCTTGTCTGCCACATTGTTTGAGTAAACACAGCAGTGGGATGGTTACGCTGATAATAGCATTATCGCCACTAACAATCTGTGGATTCATTAATGTTTTTTGAAACCTCACAGAGGTCTGACATCAATGCCCACTCCTCGCTTGTGAATAGTGGCAGTTGACTCGAAAGGCGACTACCATGTTGCAGCTGGTATTCCACACCTACCCTCTGCTGCTCACAAAGCCTGGCCAACATGTGGAAAGCAGTGTTCCATTGCGTGCTCACGTCGTACAACAGTTGGTGAGCTGGGAGCCGCAAGCGCTGCTGCAGGGTTGACAGACCGGCTGAAGCTGTGGATGACTTGCAGAAATGGGCACACATGCTGCGCGCCTTCACTAGTAGCTCTGGCAAATTGGGGTAGGTTTTGATAAACCGCTGAACCACTAAGTTTAAGACGTGGACTAGGCATGGGATGTGTGTCAGGTTGCCGAGCTCCAAAGCCGCCACCAAGTTAAGGCCATTGTCAGACACAACCATGCCTGGTTGTAGGTTGAGTGGCGAGAGACACAGCTCGGTCTAGTCCCTTATACCCTGTCACAGCTCGGCGGTGGTGTGCTGTTTGTCCCCTAAGCAGATCAGCTTTAGCATGGCCTGCTGACGCTTACCCACAGCAGTGCTACACTGCTTCCAGCTAGCAACTGATGGCTTACTGCTGCTGGAGGTGGAGGCAGCAGAGGAGGAGAAGTGGGGGTTGGAGCCAGTAACATAGCTGCTGGTGGAGACCCTGATGGATGTATGGCCCGCAATCCTGGGCGTGGGTAGCACCTGTGCCATCCCAGGGTACAACTCACTCCTGGTCTCCACAACATTCACCCAGTGTGCGGTCAGGGAAATATAGCATCCCTTGCCACCAGTACTTGTCCATGTGTCCTTGGCGAAGTGGACCTTCCCAGTAACTGCGTTGGTCAGGGAAAGGGTGATGTTCTGGGACACATACTGGTGTAAGGCGGGCACGGCACACCGTGAAAAATAGTAACGGCTGGGGACTGCGTACCGAGGGACGGTCGCCGACATCAGGCTGCGGAAGGCCTCAGTGTCCACAAGCCTAAATAGCAACATTTCAAGGGCCAGTAATTTCAAAAGTTGCACATTTAGTGCTATGGCCTGTTTGGGTATTTGCGCTTGCGTTTAAATGACTGTGTTATGGACATTTGGACGCTGCGTTGGGACAGGGAAGTGGATGTTGTTGCTGATGGTTCATGCAAAGGTCCAGGTGCAGGGCGAGGGGCATCCGGGCCTGCACCTTCGACAGGGGATTAGCCAGCAGTGCGTAACACAAGAGGAGGACCCAGGCCTTCGGCCTACTTATTAGGGTGCTTGAATGCCATGTGGCGGATCATGCTGTTGGTGGTGAGGTTGCTAGTGTTCACGCCCTGGCTCATTTTGGTATGGCACAGGTTGCAAACTACCACTCTTTTGTCGTCTGCACTTTCCTCAAAAAAGCACCATACTGCGGAACACCTACCCCTTGGCAAGGTAGATTTATGCATGGGGGTGCTTCGTGTAACGGTTGCGGGCCTGTTTGCTATGGCCCGACATCTCCCTTTTGCAACCCCACTGCCTCTTCCAGCCTGTTGCGGTGCTGCGGATCCCTCCCCCTCTGTACTGCTGTCCTCGCTCGGCTTTTCACCTTCCCATGTTGGGTCAGTGACCTCATCGTCAACCACCTCCTCTTCCACTTCCTCACTCTGCTCAGCCTTCTGACTTGACCTAACCACAACCTCAGTGATTGACAACTGTGTCACATCATCATCCACATTGTGAACAAATGATTGCCATTCACCACCGTCATCTTCTTGAGACTGTGAAGGCTCAAGAGTTTGGGAATCAGGGCACAATATCTCAGGTCCCTCTGAAAGCATGCTGGGCGTGAGGGCCAAATGTAATAGTGGCGCTGGAAAGAGCTCCTCGGAATATCCGAGTGTGGGATCACTCGTTTGGCAAGACTCTCTATGGTGGGAGGAAGGATGATCATAGTGAGGATTTGGTTGACCAGACTCTTGGCTACAGAGACTGGACTTGGTGGAAAAGAGGGTGGTGCTTAACCGACTGGAAGCATTATCTAAAGCAATCCAACCGACCAATTGTTTGCATTGGTCCGACTTGGACAGTGTTGTCCTGCGCCGCCAAGCTAAGTTGGACATGAAGCAGGCACAATTTTATTGCGCCCAGGGCCACGGCCTCTGCGTGCACCATCAGCATCACGCCCCCACTTCCCCGTCTCTTAGTGCTCGCCTTCTTCATATTAATTGTTTTGTCACTAGATGTGGCGCAGATTTTTTTTACTGTACGCTAAAGACACAGTTTTCTGATGCAGGACAGTATATGTCACAGAAACCCACAGAATATGGACACTATATTAGGCCCAGATTATTGGAATTTGCCCTAAAGAAACAGTTTTCAGATGCAGGACAGTATATGTCACAGAAACACACAGAATATGGACACTATATTCCCTATATCTGGGGCTGACAATTACACAAGGTGTTGAAGTGGAGATCACACAATTCACGGATTACACAGTTGACAGTAAAAATGTGGATAGATTATGGGAAAAAAAT
This sequence comes from Bufo bufo, assembly GCF_905171765.1. Taxonomy (NCBI): domain Eukaryota; kingdom Metazoa; phylum Chordata; class Amphibia; order Anura; family Bufonidae; genus Bufo; species Bufo bufo. Next base: position 389,881,460 of record NC_053389.1, read on the forward strand.
AGTTTCCTGTAATATAATTTTTCCCTATATCTGGGCCTGACAACCACACAAGGTATTGAAGTGCGGATCACACAATTCATGAATTACACCGTTGACAGCAAAAAAGTGGATTATGGGAAAAAAATTATTGTTTTCACTAATATTCCTCCTATCTCTGCCCCTGACACACAGAAGGTATTGGTGCACAGATGTCACAAGTCACTGTGACACCTTCTATATAGCAAAAGAATCGCTTTGCACAATTAAATTGCTGCCACCACACACAATAGTCCTTAAAAGGACATTTGGGTCTTTGAAACGTTATTCACTGGAATAAATCGCGATCACAATCTCCCTACACTATCTGTCACTTTCTAAGCGCAGCTCTCCCTGACTCGCAATGAGCCGAACCCGGAGACGCGTTTCGGCCAGCCAATCACTGTAATGCCAGCAGTCAACATGGCTACTGGCATTACATTGATGGCAGTACTTACCTGCACATTTTATTGGCTGCTTAGCAGCCACGAAATGTGCGTGCAGGAGACTCGAGCATGCCACACGAGCACATGTGGTACTCGGCCGAGTACCGCTATGTGCCGAGCCTAGCGATGCTCATGCCGAACAGGTATTCGGCTGAGCATGCTCACTCATCACTAGCTAAAGTGCATGCAAAGTTTCCTGCCAATCTTGGAGATGGGTGGAAGACTTCAAAAACCGCTTGACAACCAGATTGAACATGTGTGCCATGCAGGGCGCATGGCTCAGCCCTCCTTGTCTCAGCGCTGACACCATGTTCTTCCCGTTGTCAGTCACCATGGATCCGATTTTGAGTTGTCGCAGAGAAAGCCAAGATTCGGTTTCTTGATGAAGGACACGGAGCAGTTCCTACCCTGTGTGACTCAGTTCGCTCAGGCAAACGAGGTGCAGAACAGCGTGACATGTGGTATGCTGGAAGGGTACTGTGAATTGTCCCTGCAGTGAAGGCTGAGGACATGGTGGAGGATGAGGAGGCAGAGGCGGACGTTGTCGCAGGACCAACGGCGTGACAAAGTGGAGACGGAAGCAGCGTCACCTAGCCAAGTTGCCGGTGTGGCTGTGCAGGAACCACATTCACCCATTGGGCCAAAAAGGACAGGCTCAAGGACTGGCCCACATACTGTTCTACATACGTGTGCAGGGCTGGTACTGCCTTTTTGGCAAAGAAATGATGGCTTAGGACTATTTACCTCAGCTCAGAACAAGCCATCAGTTTTCTGATAGGTGCAGAGTCCACCACTTGGAAAGGGGGGGACTGCAGCCCCAGCAACTTGACCAGGAGCAAATTCAGCTACTGCGCCGTTGGATGAGTTGGATGAGTGCACACATACTGTTGTCTCTTGGCAATCGCTTCGGTGAACAATTGCTGACGGAAAGACTGATGACGAGTAGGAGGAGGAGCAGGAGCATCAGGACCAGCAGATGATGGTAAGGACAGACAGCTCCCTTGGGCTGAGGTGGTGGAGCCTTGACTGACTGAAATCGGGTGCGTGCCACTGGGTGATGCAGGCTGGACTACCACATCAGAGCTACGGTTCTCCCAGGCCACTTTATGGTGATGCTGCAAATGTTGATGCAGGGCCGTAGTGCCAACATTGGCACCTTGGCCACGTTTCACCTTCTGCCCACAGATTCTACAAATAGCCTTGTTCACCTCCTCTGGCGGGTTAACAAAATAATGCCACACCGCCGAGTAGCTGATTTTACCACCAACACTCCGCACTGACCAACTGCTACCACCGCTGCTTCCGTAAACCCCTGCACCACTACTTTCTGGGCAGGTAGGTTCCTGCAAAAGGGTGGTCTACCCCGGGCACGTTTGGCTTCTGACCTCCCACTCCTGCCACCCTGCTGACTCCCGGCCACACTAGCGACTTGCTGGCTCCGCCGCTGCTTCACGGGCAAGCTGCCACCCTCTTCTCCTGATGATGATGATGAAGCCCCTAATAAGCTACATCATCATCATCATCAAGTACTTTCTACACGTCACTGATGTCCTCCTCAACGGTCTCTGGGTCAGGAGCCTGACCGCTCGCAACAACAGCTCCCATGCCACTCTCCTCATCACTAGAGATGGCCTTGCGGTTCGCCTGGCTGTCATTTTGCGGCAAACTTTGCTTGTTCGCGGTTCGCCGAACGGGCGAACATATGGCGATGTCCGCCGGCACCATATTCTTTTACATTGTGAAGAACTTTGATCCATGACACATCCATTATGTGGTACAGGATAGCCAATTTAGATGTTTCAGCACATGGACATATCCCCTACCTTATAAATAAACCCGATCTGGCCACCATTTTATATTCAGTCTTTTGCCAGTGTAGGGAGAGGTTGCTGTGTGGAGCAGGGACAGACTGTTAGGGACACCAAACGCAAGCTAATAGGGCCACAAAAGTCCTTTTAAGGACTGGTGTAGGTGTGCTATCGATAGGTGTGACTTACTGAGGGTTGTGATATACTTATAAAATACTTTCTAACATAGAAAGTATATTATCGTGCATTTGTATTGGGCAACAGTTGTGTGCGGTTCTGCTGCGATACTGCAGCTAGATAGAGGGACAAATGCTATTGGAATAACTAATTGCAACTTGTGTGATATACCTGTTGCCCCCCCCCCCCCCCCCCCACCTAAAAAAATGAGTGCCAAATGCTATTGGAAAAAATAATTTCTACTGGTGTGGTATACCAGTTGCCCCCCCAAAAAACTGATTGAAGCAGGGGTGTTATATACTAATGAAATACTTTCTATATAGTTCATTTGGGTAGTGCAGCATTTGTTTGCGGTTTTGCTGCGTTATCGCAGCTACACAGAGTGATAAACGTGATAAACGCTATTGGAACAAATAATTTCTACTGGTGTGATATACCAGTTGCCCCCCCAAAAAGTGATTGAGGCAGGGGTGTTATATAACAATAATATACTTTCTATATAGTGCATTTAGGTAGTGCAGAATTTGTTTGCGGATTTGCTGCTTTACCGCAGCTACACGGAGTGACAAACGCTATTGGAAAAAATCATTTCTACTGATGTGATATACCAGTTGTCCCCCCAAAAAACTGATTGAGGCAGGGGTGTGATATACCTTCTTCCACAAATACTGCTCTTCTATATGGACTTTTGTCACAGGGTAATTTTGAAAATGACAGGGAGAGTAAGAGGCAGGCCATTCCGCAGCGGTGGTAGGGGTCATGCAGGTGCACCAGGCCAGTGCCTAAGTGGGAAGTTACAGAAGGTGCGTGCGATTACTTCAAAGGACGCACCAGACTTGGTTGAGTGGCTCACTCAGCCTTCCGCTTCTACACCTTCCTCATCCTCTCTATCTGCACACTCTTTATTTTCTGCCGTGTGCATCCCCAAAGACGACACCACCACCACTATATCCCCTCCGCTCAAGTCAGAGGAATTATTATCCCATCAATTCCAAGACCTTACTGTTGCGCAGCCATTCTTGGCATCGGATCAGGAAGAGGAGGTATTAAAGGTCGCCAGCAGTCTGACGACAGTACCCAGATCAGCCTAAGGAGGGTGGTCCCCGCTGTTGCTGTCTACTCCAAGATCTCTAATGTCAGTGGTGGTGAAGGTGATGATGACGATGATGACGTGTCGATGAACGTCACGTGGGTGCCCACAAGAGAGGAAGAGACGGAGCAGCAGATAGAGAGAAGGAGAAGAAGCAGGCAGAACTTACAGTGTACAGGAGGCAAAAAGCAGACTGCTAATGTATCTGGAACGAGCCATCCACCATGCACGGTCACATCTGGCACTCCCAGGACGCCGAAACATGGCTCCGCAGTGTGGGCCTTTTTTAACGTGTCAGTTGCTGACAATAGTGTTGTCATCTGCAGCCTGTGCTGTCAGCGCATAAGCCACGGTAAGCCCAACACTCACCTAGGGACGACCGCCTTAAGAAGGCACCTGGCCTCTGATCACCGAGCCCAGTGGGAGCAACACCATTAGAACCCACAAAGCCACACTCCCGGCTCTCCACTTACTGCCTCCTCTCCTTCTCCTCTCTCCTGCCATTTGTCCTCCACTCCACCTTCCACCATGCCGTCGTCGTGTTCATCTGGCAAAAGGCAGGCTTCCGTGGCCCAAATATTCGAGCATAAAAAGATGATGACGCCGGATAACCCACTTGCCCAACGGCTGACCGCTGGCTTGTCGGAACTGCAAGCCCGCCAACTACTGCCATATAAACTGGTGGACTCGAAAACCTTTAGAAAATGTGTGGCCATTGGCACACCGCAATGAAAGGTCCCCGGAAGGAAATATTTCTCCCAGAAGGGCATCCCGGAGCTATATGGCCACGTTCAGCGGCAAGTGAATGTATCTCTGGCACACAGTGTGGGTGCCAAGATAGATCTGACCACAGACACGTGGTCTAGCAAACAGGCACAGGGAAGGTACATAACTTTTACTGCCCACTGGGTGAATCTTCTGACGCCGTCAAGCATGCAACCCATGGCACCCGTGTGGATTTGGTGTTACCACCACGGATTGCATGCAGGCCTGCCTCTTCTTCTCCTCGTGTACTCCATCCTCCGCCTCCTCCTTGCCAGGTGAGAAGTTGCCATGCTGTGCTGTGGCTGTTGTGCCTGGAAGCCAAGAGCCACAGCGGTCCTGCACTCCTTTCAGCTTTGCGGTCACAGGCCGTCAGTGGCTAACCTTGCTCAATTTGACAGTTGGTAAAGTGGTGTGCGACAATGGTGCCAATCTGCTGAGTGCGCTGAAACATGGCAAAATTACACATGTGCCGAGCATGGCACACGTCCTGAACTTAGTCGTGCAGCGATTCATTGCCTATCAGACATCTTATTTGTGACTGGCCGACGTGATGGAACTCCAACTTGTATATGCTTTATAGGCTGCTCCAGCAGAAATGTGCAGTTAACGACTACCTGTACAAACATTGCAGTAGGACAGGTCCTGGGGAGCTTGTTTTTTTTTCACTGCGCCAGTGGCTGCTCATGCATGACGCATGCAGACCTCTGCGGCCATTTGGTGAGATTACTAAACTGGTCAGTCGAAGCCAGGGCACCATCAATGACATTGTACCTTACGCCTTCTTTCTTGAGCGTGCATTGCGTTGTGTCATTGATCAAGACGATGAGGAGCAGGAGCCGGAAGATGAGGAAGTCGCAATGCTGGATGAATTCCCAGGAGGGGCTACTCCATCTGAGACAAGTCAACAGGAGTTTGAAGAGGAGTCAGAGGAGGATGGTGCCGGGGCAGAGGAGGAGCAATAAGAGCATGCTTTAAACTTTTCTGGAATCCCTGGTGTTGTCCGTGGCTGGGGGGAGGAGACCGAGGATGACATTATCCAGGACGATGAGCAGGAGCCAGGCCACTCCACGGCTTCCAGTTTAGTGAAAATGGAGGCCTTCATGCTCCAGTGTTTGAAGAGGGACCCTGTATAAAAAGCATAAAGGGCAAGGACTAGTACTGGGTGACAATGTACTTAGACCCCCGGTACAAACACAAAATGGCAGACATGTTACCAGCATCACAGGGGGCTGTCAGAATGCAGCACTTCTAGGCCTTTCTTCGAGAAATGCTGCATTCTGCTTTTGCGGGCACTGGCAGAGAAATTTCCACTCACAGAGAAATGTTGTGGGTACCAATCCAGCAGCGCATGCAAGAAGAAGGCGGTTTGAAGATGTGTTGGTCACTTCAGATATGAGATCATTCTTGCAGCCAAGCTATCGACAGCCGCCCTCCGGATCCAGCCTCAGCGAATGCCTAGATCAACAGGTGTCAGTTAACAGCCGATGTGGAACTCTGACAAGCGATGAACCCCTGGACTACTGGGTGTGCAGGCTTGACCTGTGGCCAGAGCTGGCAAAATTTGCCATGGAACTCTTGCCTTTTCCCTCGTCCAGTGTCCTGTCCGAAAGGACGTTCAGCGCAGAAGGGGGGATCGTGACCAATAAGCACACTCGCCTATCCCATGACAGTGTGGACTGCCTCGCATTTTAAAAATGAATGAGGCATGGATCTCGTAGAAATTCAACACGTGTGACGAGTCGACCACGTTTAATTGAATTCCCTCTCGACAGCCCACAATTATCCGCCACCACGCAGAACAAATAATGGTCCCTGTCTTAGGTAAATACAGTGGCATAAAAGGCCTTTTTTGTCCGTTGAATGCCTAATGTTTTGGGCCTCGGAGGAATTCAACACGTGTGACGACCACGTGTATTATGATTAGGTTTTTTTTCAAGAGGGGGGATTTTGTTAGCCATGTTTTTAATCCAATTTTATATATTTAGTTATTTTAAACATATGTATTTGACCTGTATTTGTACTGGCCTTCAGTAAAATTGATATCCATTGACCATGTAATAGCCCTCCAGCCACATAATCACTTGTTCTTTTCTGTACGCTGAATGCATAATTTTTGGGGCCTGTAATACACTGGCCTGCAGTAAAATTGATATCCAATGACCATGTAATCTATCACAAGCCACATACTTACTTGTCCTTGTTCTTTTCCGTACGCTGAATGCATAATTTATGGGCCTGTAGCCCCCTGGTCTGCTGTAAAATTGATATCCAATGACTATGTAATCTACCTCCAGCCACATACCTACTTGTTTTTTTCTGTATGGTAAATGAATAATTATTGTGGCCTCGGAGGAATTCAACAGTGACGACCACGTGTTATCGAATTTCAACTATTATCATTAGTTTTTTTTCAAGAGGGGAGAATTCGTTAGCCATGTTTTTATTCCAATTTAATATTTTTAGTTTCTTTAAACATACAGTCAGGTCCATAAATATTGGGACATCGACACAATTGTAACATGTTTGGCTCTATACACCACCACAATGGATTTGAAATGAAACGAACAAAATGTGCTTTAACTGCAGACTGTTAGCTTTAATTTGAGGGTATTTACATCCAAATCAGGTGAACGGTGTAGGAATTACAACAGTTTGCATATGTGCCTCCCACTTGTTAAGGGACTAAAAGTAATGGGACATAATAATAATCATACATCAAACTTTCACTTTTTAATACTTGGTTGCAAATCCTTTGCAGTCAATTACAGCCTGAAGTCTGGAACGCAAATACCTTACCAGACGCTGGGTTTCATCCCTGGTGATGCTCTGCCAGGCCTCTACTGCAACTGTCTTCCTGTTCCTGCTTGTTCTTGGGGCATTTTCCCTTCAGTCTTGTTTTCAGCAAGTGAAATGCATGCTCAATCGGATTCAGGTCAGGTGATTGACTTGGCCATTGCATAGCATTCTACTTATTTCCCTTAAAAAACTCTTTGGTTGCTTTTGCAGTATGCTTTGGGTCATTGTCCATCTGCACTGTGAAGCGCCGTCCAATGAGTTCTGAAGCATTTGGCTGAATATGAGCAGATAATATTGCCCGAAACATTTCAGAATTCATCCTGCTGCATTTGTCAGCAGTCACATCATCAATAAATACAAGAGAACCAGTTCCATTGGCAGCCATACATGCCTACGCCATGACACTACCACCACCAGGCTTCACTGATGAGGTGGTATGCTTAGGATCATGAGCAGTTCCTTTCCTTCTCCATACTCTTCTCTTCCCATCACTCTGGTACAAGTTGATCTTGGTCTCATCTGTCCATAGGATGTTGTTCCAGAACTGTGAAGGATTTTTTAGATGTCGTTTAGCATTTCTAATCTGGCCTTCCTGTTTTTGAGGCTCACTAATGGTTTACATCTTGTGGTGAACCCTGTGTAATCAGTCTGGTGAAGTCTTCTCTTGATTGTTGACTTTGACACACATACAACTACCTCCTGGAGAGTGTTCTTGATCTGGCCAACTGTTGTGAAGGGTGTTTTCTTCACCAGGGAAAGAATTCTTCGGTCATCCACCACAGTTGTTTTCCGTGGTCTTCTGGGTATTTTGGTGTTGCTGAGCTCACCGGTGCGTTCCTTCATTTTAAGAATGTTCCAAACAGTTGTTTTGGCCATGCCTAATGTTTTTACTATCTCTCTGATGGGTTTGTTTTGTTTTTTCAGCCTAATGATGGCTTGCTTCACTGATAGTGACAGCTCTTTGGATTTCATCTTGAGAGTTGACAGCAACAGATTCCAAATGCAAATAGCACACTTGAAATGAACTCTGAACCTTTTATCTGCTCATTGTAATTGGGATAATGAGGGAATAACACACACCTGGCCATGGAACAGCTGATAAGCCAATTGTCCCTTTACTTTTGGTCCCTTAACAAGTGGGAGGCACATATGCAAACTGTTGTAATTCCTACACCGTTCTCCTGATTTGGATGTAAATACCCTCAAATTAAAGCTGACCATCTGCAGTTAAAGTACATCTTGTTTGTTTCATTTCAAATCCATTGGGGGTGGTGTATAGAGCCAAAAATGTTAGAATTGTGTTGATGTCCCAATATTTATGGACCTGACTGTATGTATTTGACCTGTATTTGTACTGGCCTGCAGTAAAATTGATATCCATTGACCGTGTAATGTACCTCCGGCCACATAATCACTTGATCTTTTCTGTCCGGTGAACGCCTAATGTTTGGGGCCTGTAGTCCAGTGGCCTGCAGTAAAATTTTTATCCATTGACCGCATATTGTACAGTCGTGGCCAAAAGTGTTGAGAATGACACAAATATTAGTTTTCACAAAGTTTGCTGCTAAACTGCTTTTAGATCTTTGTTTCAGTTGTTTCTGTGATGTAGTGAAATATAATTACACGCACTTCATATGTTTCAAAGGCTTTTATCGACAATTACATGACATTTATGCAAAGAGTCAGTATTTGCAGTGTTGGCCCTTCTTTTTCAGGACCTCTGCAATTCGACTGGGCATGCTCTCAATCAACTTTTGGGCCAATTCCTGACTGATAGCAACCCATTCTTTCATAATCACTTCTTGGAGTTTGTCAGAATTAGTGGGTTTTTGTTTGTCCACCCGCCTCTTGAGGATTGACCACAAGTTCTCAATGGGATTAAGATCTGGGGAGTTTCCAGGCCATGGACCCAAAATGTCCACGTTTTGGTCCCCGAGCCACTTAGTTATCACTTTTGCCTTATGGCACGGTGCTCCATCATGCTGGAAAATGCATTGTTCTTCACCAAACTGTTGTTGGATTGTTGGAAGAAGTTGCTGTTGGAGGGTGTTTTGGTACCATTCTTTATTCATCGCTGTGTTTTTGGGCAAAATTGTGAGTGCGCCCACTCCCTTGGATGAGAAGCAACCCCACACATGAATGGACTCAGGATGCTTTACTGTTGGCATGACACAGGACTGATGGTAGCGCTCACCTTTTCTTCTCCGGACAAGCCTTTTTCTAGATGCCCCAAACAATCGGAAAGAGGATTCATCGGAGAATATGACTTTGCCCCAGTCCTCAGCAGTCCATTCACCATACTTTCTGCAGAAGATCAATCTGTCCCTGATGTTTTTTTTGGAGAGAAGTGGCTTCTTTGCTGCCCTTCTTGACACCAGGCCATTTCCAAAAGTCTTCGCCTCACTGTGCATGCAGATGCGCTCACACCTGCCTGCTGCCATTCCTGAGCAAGCTCTGCACTGGTGGCACTCCGATCCCGCAGCTGAATCCTCTTTAGGAGACGATCCTGGCGCTTGCTGGACTTTCTTGGATGCCCTGAAGCCTTCTTAACAAGAATTTAACCTCTTTCCTTGAAGTTCTTAATGATCCTATAAATTGTTGATTGAGGTGCAATCTTAGTAGCCACAAAATGGCCTGTGAAGCCATTTTTATGCAACGCAATGATGGCTGCACGCGTTTCTTTGCAGGTCACCATGGTTAACAATGGAAGAACAATGATTTCAAGCTTCACCCTCCTTTTAACATGTCAAGTCTGCCATTTTAACCCAATCAGCCTTACATAATGATCTCCAGCCTTGTGCTCGTCAACATTCTCACCTGAGTTAACAAGACGATTACTGAAATGATCTCAGCAGGTCCTTTAATGACAGCAATGAAATGCAGTGGAAAGGTTTTTTTGGGATTAAGTTAATTTTCATGGCAAAGAAGGACAATACAATTCATCTGATCACTCTTCATAACATTCTGGAGTATATGCAAATTGCTATCATAAAAACTTAAGCAGCAACTTTTCCAATTTCCAATATTTATGTAATTCTCAAAACTTTTGGCCACGACTGTACATCGAGCCACATAATCAGAATTTCTTTTATGTCAGGGGAATGCCTAATTTTTAAGGTCCGTACTCCCGTGGCCTAAAATAAAAATTTCAGGGCACATTTCAGAGAATTTCCCTTTAAGACGCATAAAAATGTCCCCTGATTAAGCCACATATTTTTTGTTGGAATTTTTGTCATTGATCCCCCTCTAGTATGTCACTGTCTATGTTGTGGGACCATTTGTGCACTTCTACTAAGTATTTGGTGGCTGCAAATATGAATTGAAAGTTTTTCAGGTTCGCCTGCCATTAAAGTGAACTTGCAGTTCGTGAACATTTGATCGCGTTCTCGCGATCTCGTTCGCAAACCGTCCCGGCTGATGTTCGTCCATCACTACTCATCACTACTTGCCCGCCTACCGGAGGAAGTGACGGATGTCTCCTTCACATCTTGGCTGGCCAGTCGCTTCTGACTGTCCTCTAGTAGCTCATCCTCGCTGTATATTGGAGCTGAGCCTACAGCATATAATACTTGTCAGGCTGAGGGAACAGAAAAGGACAGAGGCAGGTTGAGGAGAGGTGAGGGCACAGGTCCTGCTCCCAGGCTATGCCAACTAAGGGTTGTGTCTGAATCCACTGACTCTTGGCTAGGGGTGTGTGATGTCACTTGGGACGAAGTGGATGCCCGAGTCAACCATTCAAGAACCCCTGGGTTGCTGGTCAAGACACCACCACTAGATGACACCGGGAGCTCAGGCCTCTCGCTGCGACTCCTGCTGCCATGCCCCCTTTCTCTGCTGCAACCTGTGCCTGTGCCAGAAACATTTAGGCCTCTGCCAATCCACTGTGCAGGGCCTGGCACTTCTCTGTCTGACATACTGTTAGATTAAATACCGTATTTTTCGCCCTGTAAGACGCCGTTTTTTCCTCCCCAAAGTGGAGGGAAATGCCCCTGCGTCTTATGAGGCGAATGCTAATGAGCGCTTCCATTATGGAAGAGCTCATTAGCAAAGGAGGACCGGGAAGCGGTGAAGGCTCTGTACTCACTGCTTCCTGGTCCTCCGCTCAGCTGTCGGCTATGCAGTGGCTGCGCACAGCGTGAGGCGCATCAGATGACAGGTGTCATCTGATGCGCCTCAGATGACACCTGGCAGTGAGGACGGATGCGGCGGTATGCTGGCGGGCGCCTGCATCTCCTACAAGATCTCCATACAGATCTAAACGCCAGTGAAAGAGAAGCTGGTTTAACCTATCGCGAGATTACGCGAATTCTGCAGAGTGCTTCCTGGACGGTGACACGCAAAGAGGAAACCACGTGGAACGCCGAGACCAGGGAGCAGCAAGCAGGAATCCTAAAGTATCGGATCCCGTGTGCTACCCCGGGAGACACGAAGGAACCCAGCTATCACTGGAGCAGCAACCTTATAAAGGACAGTCACTTTAAAGGGCAACGTAAGAAGGTTTGTAAATAGGGGGACGCCCCAGTTACAAAACCCGACCACCTTTCATATTTTAACGTATATATCTTACCCAACCCTGATTGTGGACTCATAATATCAACAGAGTATTTGCTTTGATCTATATTGCTACAATAGTGCTACATTGGATGGACACAGTTTCAATATTTTTACACAAGAAGTTATTAGGTTTCTACAAGATTCCTTTCACAGGACACTTCTACACAGGATATTTTATCTTATTTTTTCACAGGACACTTATATATATTTTTTTTTCACAGACACTCATTGTGTTATCCGAATTGTTTTATTTTGATTTCATTTACAGGATATCGGACTTTATTTGTATCACAAGTTATTTGTATGCACATTATAACACAAATTGTTTTCGGATAGGATACTCATTTATTTAATCATATATTGTAAAGAGCACTATATCCATCCTGATAGCTATATATATAGTGAATGGGAATCGACCTATATGTACCAATACTAGTGATCTCAGTGCATATTGATTTTATGCTACATTGTATTTTATGTATATTTTATTTTATGTGTGATTTTACTATATAAAGATACCAACTATAGACATACCAGCTGGTGAGTGCCTGTTTTTATTTTTTATTTTATTATATTTGTTATATAGGATGAATAGGTGAATCATCCAAAAAACAGAGCACCTTAACCATATTAACAGATACGGGTGAGCCACGATATATATATATCTGATGTCTGATTAACATTGGAAGTCTGATTGTTGGTCTGACCTAAGGTCTAATGACATTTTTTTTATTTATTATTATTTCTCACCTGTAAAACCTAGGTGTGTATTATGGGCCAGCGCGTCTTATAGGGTGACAAATACTGTAAATAAAAAATAAAATAAAAAAGCACCTCAAAAAAGTCTGTAATTTTCTCACTTCACCACACAACGGCTGGTAAGCCCTTTTTTTCCACTAGTACATGCCAAAGAAGGTTTTAGAACATATAACTGTACCGCTGAACGGCAAATAGGCCCTTACTTTTTAGCACTTATACACGCCACAAAAGGCTTTAGAACATATAACGGCACCGCAGAACAGCAAATAATATAAATTTTTTCACCACTAATACACGCCACAACAGATTTTAGAATATATAACTGCACCGCTGAATGGCAAATAGGCCCTTACTTTTTTCCACTAATACACAGCAAAAAGGGGTTTTGAACATATAACTGCACCGCTGAATGGCAAATAGGCCCTTATTTTTTTCCACTTATTTATGCCACAAAAGGCTTTAGAACATATAACTGCACCGCTGAGGCGCATGCGCAAGGCTTGCCGAGAAGACATGTCTTGGTGAGCTCCGCTCCGCTCGCCGGAGAAATCCCACAATAGCGCCGTCTTCACGGCTCCACCAGCTTACAAAACCGAATGCAGGGGACACCGAAGATGACCCGCAACAAGGGGAGGAACAAAATACCGAATACCCCTGCCCCGTCGCAGACATTACCGGAGATGTTCCGGCAGTCCAGAGAGACCATCATGGCGGACCCCTCCTCACCTCCGGCCAGTCCGGCTTCATCCTCAGAGGGAGGACAACCACCGATTGCAAGCCTCACTGATTCAGGTCAGGCTACTTTATATAAAAACATAGCCTCCCTGTTTAAAGCAGAACTTTCACAAGCGGTAGAAGAATTTTCCCGCCAAATACAGGACCTGGGGAACCGGGTCTCTGAGTTAGAGTCCCGGACTGATGACATATCAGACGCCATTAGCGCTGACCGGGAGGACATTAACTCGCACGCAGCTCAATTGGCAGCCCTGGAACTTAAAGTAGAAGACCTGGACAACAGATCCAGAAGGGGGAATCTGCGGGTCACAGGCCTCCCTGAATCGTTCCAGGAGCTACAGGCCACCATGACTACGATATTTGGGGCTCTTTTACCCCAGGTTGAACCGTCACAGCTGCGGATGGACAGGGTTCATAGGGCCCTGGGTAAACCCAGAACAGCAGACCTGCCAAGGGACATTGTTCTTAAGTTTCACTACCCTGAGGTGAGAGATCAGGTGCTAGCGGCTGCACGCAATCGACCTGAATTGCCGGGTTTACCCTCGTCAGTTCACCTATATGCGGACTTAGCTCCATCCACTCTCCGCAAGCGCAGAGAAATGCGACCAATAACGGCTGCTCTGCAAAATGCTCAGATTCGCTATAGGTGGGGTTTTCCTTTCAATCTGACTTTCCAATTAAACTCCCGTTCACATATGGTTTTTACCCCAGAGGAAGGAATAGATGTTCTGCAATGGGCGGGAATCTCGATTGAACGTTCTGAAATCACAGCCGCCCCACCGAGACCACAAAGGCCAGCCAGAGTCTGGACCAAGGTGCCATCCTCTTCACCTCGAGCGACCAGGTCGGCGGTCAATTAAGATCGTGTGCCTAGGAAACGATTCCTTCATTACAAGGAAATGGGCTAAAGTTCTGGACACAAGTTCCACCCTCCATCTAGTAACCACTTGGAGACTCTTCGGACCTGTACTTCACTACAGGGATTCGGCGTAACGGACTTCCATGTTGCCCACTCCTTTTAGGCTGATTGGAATTGAGCTGTCTGCCCCTCTAGGGCGCCGTCTTACTTCCACTTGCCTACCTCTATTTGCTGGCCACGTTAGGCTCAGCCATTTTGTTTATTATGTTGTGCTCGTAAGCACTTTATTAAGGTTCTCTGAACCAATAGTTATTCATGGAAGCATTCACTGTTGCTTTTATAATCCTCAGCATTGTCAGTGCAAATGTAATCAACCATATATGATTATTTTATGTGTAAGCTACTAACCCATAATGTGCGGGGATTCAATTCCCCCAGGAAACGTAAGACAGCCTTCATCACATATTTTAAACAACTACCAGATGCTATATGTCTACAGGAATCACATTTTACACCGTCATCGCATCCAAAATATTTCCACCGACACTACACTAGGTATTTTTCCTCTACCTATCATACCAAAAGTAGGGGGGTGATCACCTTGCTTAAAAACTCCTTCCCATTTGCGCCGACCCAGACCATCACTGATCCTGATGGGAGATATGTAATATTAGTGGGCACATATAAGGGAGAAACCCTTTGTATAGTCAATGTGTACGCTCCAACAACAGACCCCATTGCCTTCTTTCAAGACATAGGACACATTATTGAATCTCTCTCCTATCATAAACTCCTATGGTGCGGAGACTTCAACTTTGTTATTAACCCCATACTAGACCGCTCCTCCCCACCTAACCAACCACGCTCTTATACCAACTCCACCAAGATTCAATAAGTTCTGGAATCTTTATCAGTGGCTGATTCTTGGAGGGAGCATAATGGTTCACAGAGAAGCTATACTTATTATTCCCCTGCTCATAGAGTATATACCCGCATCGACATGATATTGGTGTCTACTAATTACATTCCTCATATCTCCTACTCCAGGCACATTATTTCATCTTGGTCTGACCATGATATGGTATTGGTGGAAATTTTATCCTCAAACAAACTCAGCATTCCATATTCATGGAGACTGAACGAATCCTTACTAACACGACCGGCTGTACATGATCAGCTCCAAGATGATCTGAGACACTTCTTTATTGAGAATGCTACGCCTGATATTGACCCCATGACGTTGTGGCTAACGCACAAAGCTTACATGCGAGGGAGACTATTAGGGATTGCCTCTAGGCTGAAAAAGGAAAGGAACTCAACACTACTTGCTTTAGAGGCTAAATTGACGAGGTTGGTTCGAGCTCATCAACAAAACCCCTCACTTTACCTTCTGAAAGCGATAAGGATGTTAAGGCTCAAATGAATGTGCTACTCTCCAATAACACAGAGAAGGCCCTACGCTGGACAGCCTCTTATTATTACAAATACGCCAACAAACCAGATAAGATGTTGGCCAGCCAGCTTAAGGCTAGACAGAGAATTAATCAGGTTTTCCAAATCCGTACTAGCTCAGGTCAGACCACCTCAAACCCGGACCTTATTTACGATACATTTCACTCTTTTTACAAAAAACTTTATTCCAACTCTAGGGAAGCCCACGACCCCACAGGGGAAGACTTTTTGTCTTCTATCCCACTCCCAAAACTCACCCCAGAAGCAGCAGCAGAGATAGGGGTAGACGTCTCAGGGGATGAAGTAGAATATACGATCAAGAATCTGAAAATAGGTAAAGCCCCGGGTCCTGACGGATTCTCTGCCCTTTATTATAAGAAATTTGCGACTTCATTAATCCCTCATATTACTAAGTATTGTAATGGCCTACTACAGGGCTCTAGGCCTCCGCCAGAGTTTCTATCGGCTAAAATTACAGTATTGCCCAAACCAAATAAAGACCCTCTATCACCTTCCAATTACAGACCTGTCTCCCTCTTAAATCTAGACAACAAAATATTTACCTCCACTCTAGCGCATCGACTCAACGGGCTACTCCCCGACCTTATACATAAGGATCAGACGGGGTTTATACCTGGGAGGGAAGCCCCGGATAATATCAGGAAAGTCCTAAACTTAATTCAGAAGGCCAACAAATCTAACACTCCTTTGGCGGTACTGACACTGGATATAGAGAAGGCCTTCGACACTGTGACATGGCAATATCTACATAAAGTGCTCTCCACTATGGGTTTCAGAGGTCCTTTTATAGCAGCTATACAGTCCTTGTATTCTTCACCTGAAGCCAGCCCTAAACTGCCTGCTTCTAGTTACTCACCTATTCAAATCCATAGAGGTACCAGACAAGGTTGCCCTTTATCCCCGGCACTATTTGCACTTGCTATGGAACCATTGGCCTCCCACATAAGAGCACATCCTGATATCACTGGCATCTCGGTTGGAGGGAAAGAATATAAATTGAGCCTTTTTGCAGATGATATATTGTTGACTATTACAAACCCGGTTATATCCCTCCCCTCACTAATGAAGATGCTGGACTCCTTTTCATTAGTATCGGGACTTAAAATGAACCACGCCAAATCAGAGCTCCTATTATGTAATGTTAAACCCCACATGAAATCTCTTATTCTAGAAAACTTCCCGTTTCAACACAGGCCTCACCATATCCCATACCTAGGGATACAATTACCCACTTCAATTGAATTGGTCTATAAAACCAACTTTGTCCCACTGTACCGTAAACTTAAAGCCGATCTTATGTCTTGGAATACATTACCTGTGTCTTGGGTCGGTAGGATTAATATCATAAGAATGGTGGTCCTTCCCAGACTCCTTTATCTATTTCGGTCACTCCCAGCTCCAGTTATTAGCAGGGATCTAAGAGCTCTCCAGGCTGTCATTATGAAATTCATTTGGGCTAACAAACGCTTCCGAATTGCTAGGGCGACGATGTGCCCCCACAAATCCCAAGGAGGTCTTTCGGTACCAGATCTTATAAAATATTATAAGGCAGCCAGGCTGGCGCAATTGTTCTTAACTCATTTAGACCCTAAAACACATCCGCTGTGGATCCCATTAGAACAGTCTTTGATAGCCCCATACACCTGGAGAGCTCTGACCTGGTCCAACCTTCTACTACCGGGTACCATTCGCACTAATTCCATACTAACACACTATTCCCTTATTTTATGGAGGTCAGTTCGATTTAAGTTCTTACTACAGTCCAAAATCCCACCGCCAACATATTTAGTAGGTAATCCTGCTTTCCTCCCAGGCATCCAAACACCCTCCATGGATTGGTGGGTCTCTAACAAGCTGTGCTCCCTTTACAGGTTTCTGACTAGGGGTAAATTACTTTCTATGTCAGACTTTGAGGGCAAATACTCCTCCCCCCCCCTGTTCGGGAAAGGTTTTTAACCAGGCAGATTTTCTCCTTCCTGCAATCACTTTGTACAAATAACCAGTCTGTCGATTTTACCCAGTTCGAGCGATTTGTTACCTACTCAATGTGTAAACAAGGCTTATTATCTCAGATTTATGGAATACTTAACGCACCCCAGGAGGTAGTTAAGCTGCCTTACATGAGGGCTTGGGAGGAGGATATGAACGAGAGTTACTTTACATCCAGATGGCACCAGCGTTCACAAACACTTACTAAAGGGTCATGGCAAACAACATTAGCAGAAACCTCCATAAAAATTTTACACAGAACCTACCTAGTCCCATCCAGACTACATCATATCTACCCTGAAGTCTCTCCCAGATGCTTTAGGGGATGTTAAGATATTGGTACAATGTTCCACATCTGGTGGACTTGTCCAGTAGTCAGGAGATTTTGGAGTAAGATTAGCAATCTTTTATCCTCCACTCTAGGATGTACTTATCCGACATCTCTTCAGCTATGCCTACTAGGTGATAAACCTACTTGGCTTCTATACTCCAACTTTAAGCTATCACAGTTTATACTATTAGCGGCTAGAATACATATAGCTTATAAATGGAGATCACCTGATTTCAGTTATCAAGCGGTACTAGATAGGGTCAACAGGATCTTATTAAATGAAAGATTATCGGCCATCCGGATGGATACTTTCTCCACCTTCGAAAAATTCTGGGAACCTTGGCTTTCATCCTCTCATTCCTCAGACATACGTTACTGTATTACTTTATGATTGGTAGTGACATGCCGAGATGTATATCATTAACTCACTGTCTGACTTTGTACCCTGTCTTTATTTTATAAGCTACAGATATTGCACTAACTACGCTAAATTGTGTACTGCAATAGGAATGTCAACATGTACTGTTATTTCATATGAAGTATATTCAAGTTTAATACCTGAATTATTCTGTATTGAAATGTTATAAAAAAAAATTATGCTTTCATCAATAAATACCCCATTGAAACATAACTGCACCGCTGGACAGCAAATATAATTTTTTTTGCCACTAATACACGCCAGAAAGGGCTTTAATTTTTTTACTTCACCACACAAAGGCAAATACTATTTTGTGCCACTAATACATGACAAAAATGTCTTTAGAACATATAACTGCACCCTAGAACGGCAAATAATATATATATTTTTTCCACTAATACACACCAAAAAGGGCTGTAGAACATATAACTGCACTGCTAAACGGCAAATAATACATATTTTTGTGCCAGTAATACTCGCCAAAAAGGGCTTTAGAACATACAACTGCACAACTGAACGGCAAATAATATATATTTTTGCCACTAATACACCCAAAAAGGGCTGTAATTTTCTTACTTCAACACACAACGGTTAATAAGCCCTTTTTTCCCACTAATACAAGCCAAAAAATGCTTTAGAACATATAACTGCACTGCACAAGGGCAAATAAGACGTAGAAATATTTCCTTGTAATAAACCCTGTTAATGACTGTATCAAAAAGCACTTGCACCCCAATAATAACAGTTAGCTGGAATTAGAGAGCTGTATAATGGCAATTTGGATCCACAGTCAGTGCAACCAGGTGTAATAGGATTGTTCTTATTACCCAGGCTGTAAACTCCCCTACTGAACCATGTTCTGCTTCAATACTGTGGAATTATTCCTCCCTATCCTTTCCCTGAACGTCTATACAGCAAAATAAAAGTTTTAAAGTCTTTTCTACCACTGTACCTAGTGCCTGCTGACGTCTCTCCCTGCACTAAGTACACTGAAAAATGGCTGAATCCAAGATGTGTACAGGGTGGGCCATTTATATGGATACACCTTAATAAAATGGGAATGGTTGGTGATATTAACTTCCTGTTTGTGGCACATTAGTATATGTGAGGGGGGAAACTTTTCAGGTGCTGCACATCTCGTATCTTCACAGCATAGACGATTGCCTTCAGATGATACGAGATGTGCAGCACCTGAAACTACGGATACTGGAAGCCTGTGCTAGCATTTCTCCTGCGGTGTTGCTATCAGTGTGTGAAGAGTGGGAGAAGAGGGTTGCATTGACAATCCAACACAATGGGCAGCACATTAAACACATTTTATAAGTGGTCAGAAACTTGTAAATAACTCATGGAAGAATAAAGTTACGTTAAAACCAAGCACACCATTGTTTTTCTTTCCAATAAGTTTGATGTGTCACATGACCCTCTTCCTATTGAAAATACAAAAGTTGGATTCAAAATGGCCGACTTCAAAATGGCCGCCATGTTACCACCCATCTTGAAAAGTTTCCCCCCTCACATATACTAATGTACCACAAACAGGAAGTTAATATCACCAACCATTCCCATTTTATTAAGGTGTATCCATATAAATGGCCCATCCTGTATAACAGTTAGTTTGTCCAGCTCACCTGTTGGACTCCGTGCACACGGGACAACCAGCATATTCCTGGATAGATCAAAGAAGCAAAGAAAACGGTTCCGGCACTGCAATTTTTTTATTTATTTTTTCCCAATAAAATCTTTCTCTTTATTTCCGTAACAATATCAAAATGCGGACAAGTTCAAAAACAAGCAACTGTTTACGCGTTTCGGAGACCTCCTTAGTTGTAACAATGTGGGTTTGAGAAATTTAAAGACCCATGTACCCTCCCCCAACAAGTGGGTGGTGGTAACATGACATCACAACCTAATCAACCCACAGACACACACCTGTTGTCTCATACTTAGTGAACATGTTGAATTAAAATATCCCCACATGATGAGTTCCACATAACCTTGGGCTGGGTCTGACTACATCATTATGGCTAGCGATAAGCCTATAGACATTGGAGGCCCAGCTCAAAATGAAAGAAAACGCATTCATATGAATTGGGACAAGTACAGTATACCAATTAAAAGAAAAACAAGACAATAGAAATCTCTACATGCAAAAGATATCATGGCCACATATATCTTATTGTTAATATTAATATCATATCCCCAGCCTCGGGACCATCTTGAGAAACAGAAACAGGAAACTGGTACAAATATAGTTTGTGGTGGCTCTCCCTCCTTTGCAGAATTGGTGAAGGTGCTCTGTGTTGTGTGACTCACCCCATCACAAAATATGTATAAGATAAAAACAAAAAGGCAATACAGGCACACACCATCTGGGACCAAATAGTACAATAAAAGATTGCTAGTTTCTAAAAACAAAGTATTAAAGATAAGTATTGCTAAAATATAAGTGGGTAGTACAAATAGACAATAAATATATTGTGTGTAAAAGGTGGATATATGAAAAAGTGACGAGGTAAAAAATAATATAAAAAATATCAGTTGTAGATTTGAAGATAAAAATAAAAATAATGAGGAGTCTCTTGTTTCGTTAGTACAAAATGGATTCCAAAAAAGTTGGGACACTATACAAATCGTGAATAAAAACTGAATGCAATGATGTGGAGGTGCCAACTTCTAATATTTTATTCAGAATAGAACATAAATCACGGAACAAAAGTTTAAACTGAGAAAATGTAATATTTTAAGGATAAAATATGTTGAATCAGAATTTCATGGTGTCAACAAATCCCCAAAAAGTTGGGACAAGGCCATTTTCACCACTGTGTGGCATCTCCCCTTCTTCTTACAACACTCAACAGATGTCTGGGGACCGAGGAGACCAGTTTCTCAAGTTTAGAAATAGGAATGCTCTCCCATTCTTGTCTAATACAGGCCTCTAACTGTTCAATCGTCTTGGGCCTTCTTTGTTGCACCTTCCTCTTTATGATGCGCCAAATGTTCTCTATAGGTGAAAGATCTGGACTGCAGACTGGCCATTTCAGTACCCGGATCCTTCTCCTACGCAGCCATGATGTTGTGATTGATGCAGAATGTGGTCTGGCATTATCTTGTTGAAAAATGCAGGGTCTTCCCTGAAAGAGATGACGTCTGGATGGGAGCATGTGTTCTAGAACCTGAATATATTTTTCTGCATTGATGGTGCCTTTCCAGACATGCAAGCTGCCCAAAGAGTCAGTATTTGCAGTGTTGGCCCTTCTTTTTCAGGACCTCTGCAATTCGACTGGGCATGCTCTCAATCAACTTCTGGGCCAATTCCTGACTGATAGCAACCCATTCTTTCATAATCACTTCTTGGAGTTTGTCAGAGTTAGTGGGTTTTTGTTTGTCCACCTGCCTCTTGAGGATTGACCACAAGTTCTCAATGGGATTAAGATCTGGGGAGTTTCCAGGCCATGGACCCAAAATGTCAACGTTTTGGTCCCCGAGCCACTTAGTTATCACTTTTGCCTTATGGCACTGTGCTCCATCGTGCTGGAAAATGCATTGTTCTTCACCAAACTGTTGTTGGATTGTTGGAAGAAGTTGCTGTTGGAGGCTGTTTTGGTACCATTCTTTATTCATGACTGTGTTTTTGGGCAAAATTGTGAGTGAGCCAACTCCCTTGCATGAGAAGCAACCACACACATGAATGGTCTCAAGATGCTTTACTGTTGGCATGACACAGGACTGATGGTAGCGCTCACCTTTTCTTCTCCGGACAAGCCTTTTTCCAGATGCCCCAAACAATCGGAAAGAGGCTTCCTCAGAGAATTTGACTTTGCCCCAGTCCTCAGCAGTCCATTCACCATACTTTCTGCAGAAGATCAATCTGTCCCTGATGTTTTTTTTGGAGAGAAGTGGCTTCTTTGCTGCCCTTCTTGACACCAGGCCATCTTCCAAAAGTCTTCGCCTCACTGTGCGTGCAGATGCGTTCACACCTGCCTGCTGCCATTCCTGAGCAAGCTCTGCACTGGTGGCACTCTGATCCCGCAACTGAATCCTCTTTATGAGACGATCCTGGCGCTTGCTGGACTTTCTTGGATGCCCTGAAGCCTTCTTAACAAGAATTTAACCTCTTTCCTTGAAGTTCTTGATTTTAACCCAATCAGCCTGACATAATGATCTCCAGCCTTGTGCTCGTCAACATTCTCACCTGAGTTAACAAGACGATTACTGAAATGATCTCAGCAGGTCCTTTAATGACAGCAATGAAATGCAGTGGAAAGGTTTTTTTGGGATTAAGTTAATTTTCATGGCAAAGAAGGACTATGCAATTCATCTGATCACTCTTCATAACATTCTGGAGTATATGCAAATTGCTATTATAAAAACTTAAGTAGCAACTTTTCCAATTTCCAATATTTATGTAATTCTCAAAACTTTTGGCCACAACTGTACATGAAAATACCCAACAATGTGAACAACAAAACATAATAGACAATGAAAAACAAGATGTCTATAATAGAAATAGAAATATTTCAAAAACAAATAATTCCTATAATGTTCCGGTATCAAACAGATATGAAACGCTCGCCAATCCCCTTTTTTTAGATGGAACACCGGCACAGACTGAAAAACACAACATCACAGAATCAAAACACGACAAGTAAGGAAACAAACACAAGAACAAAGACCTCACCAAATACCATCGGTAGAACACGAATACAACTTAAGACACAGAGAAAGAAACCAGGAGGAACAATGGAATGCTTATCCACAGAAAACATACTACGGGAGGGACACCCAACAGAATCAAAGGAGAACAAACTCCTACACTCCCAATCCCCATCAACATTACTCACACTATCCACAGGAAACAAGAAGAAGAGAACAAGAAGAGGTCAGGGAGGAGAGAGGAAAAATTTTAACTTACAGAAACAAGTAGAAAATACAGAGAATGACTTAATAATACATTTAAGTTCTACCTTACTTACCCCAGCACAAATAACCTTGCTCAATAAGGGCTTAAAATTTGCCCCAACCATCAAATCAAATAAATTTGATGTATTTATTGGAGTTGAAAAATTTGTCAGAAAATGATATCTTAAAAAGTACTTTATGAAAAATCCAATAATCCAGAATTATAATATAGAAAGCAGTTATGTACATACTGACCTTAAACAAAAGTCGACCACATATCCCAGACAAGAAATAGGTCAGGAAATAGCAGCCTTCAAAAAAAACTTAGAAAGAGACGTACGGAAATTAACCTCTTAAGGACTCAGCCCTATTTCACCTAAAGGACTTGGCCATTTTTTGCAAATCTGACCAGTGTCACTTTATGTGGTGATAACTTTAAAACGCTTTTAATTATTCAGGCCATTCTGAGATTATTTTTTCGTCACATATTGTACTTCATAACACTGGTAAAATGGAGTAAAAAAAAATCATTTTTATTTATATAAAAATACCAAATTTACCAAAATTTTTGAAAAATTTGCAAATTTCCAAGTTTCAATTTCTCCACTTCTATAATAAATAGTAATACCTCCAAAAATAGCTATTAGTTTACATTCCCCATATGTCTACTTCATGTTTGGATCATTTTGGGAATGCCATTTTATTTTTTGGGGACGTTACAAGGCTTAGAAGTTTAACCCACTTTTTATTGACCAGTTCAGGTCTGAAGTCACTTTGTGAGGCTTACATAATAGAAACCACCCAAAAGTGATCCCATTCTAGAAACTTCACCCCTCAAGGTATTCAAAACTGATTTTACAAACATTATTAACCCTTTAGGTGTTCCCCAAGAGTTGATAGCAAATGGAGATGAAATTTCAGAATTTCAATTTTTTGCCAAATTTTCCATTTTAATCCATTTTTTCCACTAACAAAGCAAGGGTTAACAGCCAAACAAAACTCTATATTTTTTGCCCTGACTCTGCAGTTTACAGAAACACCCGATATGTGGTCGTACACCACTCTGCGGCCCCACGTCAGGGCATAGAGGGAAAGGAACGCCGTGTGTTTTTTTGTGGCAGTTTTTTTGGTGCTATTTTAGGGTACATATGATTTTTGGTTGCTCTATATTACACTTTTGTGAAGCAAAGTAACAAAAAATAGAAATTCTGAAATTTCATCTCCATTTGCCATTGACTCTTGTGGAACACTTAAAGGGTTAACAAAGTTTGTAAAATCAGTTTTGAATACCTTGAGGGGTGTAGTTTCTTAAATGGGGTCACTTTTTGGAGTTTCTATTTTAGGGGTGAATCAGGGACATGGTGTCAAAAAACAAGTCCAGCAAAAACTGCCTTTCAAAATCCATATGGCATTCATTTCCTTCTGCGCCCTGCCGTGTGCCCGTACAGCAGTTTACGACTACATATGGGGTGTTTCTGTAAACTAAAGAATCAGGGCAATAAATATTGAGTTTTGTTTGGCTGTCAACCCTTGCTTTGTTACGGGAAAAAATGGATTAAAATGGAAAATTTGCCAAAAAATACCTGTTTTGGCACAGTTTTTATTTTTTATTATTTACAACGTTCATCTGACAGATTATATTATGTGCTATTTTTATAGAGCAGATTGTTACGGACGCATGGATACCTAATATGTTTGCCTTTTTAAATGTATTTAAGTTTTACACACTAATATCATTTTTGAAACCCAAAAAACTTTTCTTAGTGTCTCCATAGTCTGAGAGCCATAGTTTTTTAATTTTTTGGGCCATTGTCTCATGTAGGGGCTCATTTTTTGCGGGATGAGACGATGGTTTGAATGGTACTATTTTGGCGGCCATACAACTTTTATGATCACTTTTATTACATTTTTTGGGAAGTAACGTGGGCAAAATTTCAATTTCATCATAGTTTTTATTTTTTATGGCGTTCACCGTGCAGGGAATGTAACATTACCGTTTTATAGATCAGGTCGTTACGGACGCGGTGATATATAACATGTGTAGGGAATTAAATTTTTTTCATTTTTAATCAGGGATAAATGTGTTTTTTTATTTTCACTTTAACATTTTTTTTTTACCCAGACCCACTTGGTTCTTGAAGATCCAGTGGGTCTGATGTCTGTATAATACAGTACAGTACACTATATAGTGTACTGCACTGTATTTCACTCACACTTTGTCTGAACAGATCTCTGCCTTTAGCACAGATCTGTTCAGCACCATGGACAGCAGGATGCCACAACTGAGCAGACGGGGAAGGGGAGGGAGGAGGGCTAACTCCCTCTGTCACCCCATTCTATCCGGGGGCTGAAAAGGCACAGCAGCCCCCCGATGGGAGAGGGAGGGAGCTCCCTCCCTCTTCACCTCTTCCATACAGCGATCCCTATGGACCGCGGCATGGAAGAGGTTAAAACGGCTGACATCTGCACAGATGTCAGCCGTTTGAATCAGAGTGTCAGCAATGAGCTGACACTCTGATTCAACCACTCGGTCATCCTGAGAATAAACGGGGGCGGGCGGAAGATCGACGCACCCGCCCCCCACACTGCCGCCTCCCACACTGCCGACCCCCACACTGCTCGCCTCCGCCCGCCACCCGCAGCATAAGCGCTACAAACCGCATGTCTGAATTGACCTGCGGTTTGTAGCGATTGGCAATGTGGGGGGGTAACAGGACCCCCCTAGGCATTGTCACAGGGTGCCTGCTGAATGATTTCAACAGGCACCCTGTTCTGATCACTGCCGGCCGTGCGACAGTGATCAAAACTTCACAGGACGTACAGGTACGCACTGGGTCCTTAACCACCTCCCGACCGCCTAACGCAGGGATGCGTCCTGCGGGCGGCCGGGTTATTCCTCTTGGACGCATCGGCGCATCATCTCGCGAGAGATCACAGGATCGGAAGGTAAACAAACTGATCTACAGCCTGCCAGCGGCGATCATTCACTGGCAGGCTGTAGATGTGATTTTTTTAACCCCTGAAAGGCATATCAGACGCTGTTTTGTTAACAGCGTCTGATATACCTGCTACCTGGTCCTCTGGTGGTCCCTTTTGCTTGGATCGACCACCAGAGGACACAAGCAGCTCTGCAAGTAGCACCAATCACCACACTACACTACACCCCCTCCTGTCACTTATTAACCCCTTATTAACCCCTGATCACCCCATATAGACTCCCTAATCACCCCCCTGTCATTGATCACCCCCCTGTAAGGCTCCATTCAGACGTCCGTATGTGTTTTGCAGATCCGCGGATCCGCAAAACACGGACACCGGCAATGTTCTTTCCGCATTTTGCGGATCCGCACATTGCCAGAACTATATAGAAAATGCCTTTTCTTGTCCGCAATTGCGGACAAGAATAGGACATGTTCTATAGGCTCTACAAAAAACGCAGTGTTCGCCCGATCAGGCCTGATCTTGTGCGCACACTTGCGTTCAGTCCGCCCCACCGCAGTGACAGAATTTTTTTTTCTTCTGATCACTGCAAAAACACTGTAAAATCGCTGCGGCGCTATAAAGATCACTTTTGAGGGGCATGGCGAGTTCATATAAGATTTTTTTGTTTTTTCTTACAGTCTCATATTCCACTAACTTGTGACAAAAAATAAAATCTCACATGAACTCACCATACCCCTCACAGAATCCAAATGCGTAAAAATTTTTAGACATTTATATTCCAGACTTCTTCTCACGCTTTAGGTCCACTAAAATGGCAGGGCAGTATAAATACCCCACATGTGACCCCATTTTGGAAAGAAGACACCCCAAGGTATTTTGTGAGGGGCATGGTGAGCTTATGTAAAATTTTATTTTTTGGCACAAGTTAGTGGAATATGAGACTTTGTAAGAGAAAAAAATATATTATTATCATTTTCCGCTAACTTGTGCAAAAAAAAAAAAACTTCTATGAACTCGCCATGCCCCTCACGGAATACCTTGGGCTGTCTTCTTTCCAAAATGGGGTCACATATGGGGTATTTATACTGCCCTGGCATTTTAGGGGCCCTAAAGCCACTGAAGAAGTCTGGAATCCAAATGCCTAAAAATGCCCTCCTAAAAGATACTCATTGGAATTTGGGCCCCTTTGCACACCTAGGCTGCAAAAAAGTGTCACACATGTGGTATCGCCGTACTCAGGAGAAGTAGGGCAATGTGTTTTGGGGTGTATTTTTACATATACCCATACCGTGAGTGAGAAATATCTCTGTAAAATTACAACTTTGTATAAAAAAATGGGTAAAGTTGTCTTTTACAGAGATATTTATCTCACTCAGCATGGGTATATGTAAAAATACACCTCAAAACACATTGCCCTACTTCTTCTGAGTACGGCGATACCACATGTGTGACACTTTTTTGCAGCCTAGGTGCACAAAGGGGCCCAAATTCCAATGAGTACTTTTAGGATTTCACAGGGCATTTTTACGCATTTGGATTCCAAACTACTTCTCACACTTTAGGGCCCCTAAAATGTAAGGTCAGTATAAATAACCCACAAGTGACCCCATTTTAGAAAGAAGACACCCCAAGGTATTCCGTGAGGGGTATGGTGAGTTCATGTAAAACTTTATTTTTTGTCACAAGTTAGTGGAATATGAGACTTTGTAAGAAAAAAATAAAAAATAAAAATAATTTTCTGCTAACTTGTGACAAAAAATAAAAACTTCCATGAACTCACTATGCCCATCAGCGAATACCTTAGGGTGTCTAATTTCCGAAATGGGGTCATTTGTGGGGTGTTTCTACTGTCTGGGCATTGTAGAACCTCAGGAAACATAACAGGTGCTCAGAAAGTCAAAGTGCGTAAATTCACATTTTTGTCCTATAGTTTGTAAACGCTATAACTTTTACCCAAACCAATAAATATACACTTATTGCATTTTTTTTTATCAAAGACATGTAGAACAATACATTTAGAGAAAAATTTATATAGAAATGTAGTTTTATTTGAAAAATTTTGATTAATATACAAAAAAGTAAAAATGTCAGCAGCAATGAAATACAGTACCACCAAATGAAAGCTCTATTAGTGAGAAGAAAAGGAGGTAAAATTCATTTGGGTGGTAAGTTGTATGACCAAGCAATAAACCGTGAAAGTAGTGCAGTGCAGAATTGTAAAAAGTGGTCTGGTCATTAAGGGGGTTTAAGCTAGGGGAGCTGAGGTGGTTAAGGACTCGGCAAACATGGCATACCGGTACGTCCTAAGTCCTTAAGGGGTTAAAGAGTAATTCAAAATATCAATCCAAAAATTATTTAAATACACTGGAGATACAGGCAATTAAACAACTACAAAAAGATGAAAATATCGTAATCTGACCAGCGAATAAAGGAGGAGCTATCGTTATTTGGGGAATTGAAGACTATGATATGGAATGTATAAAACAATTATCAGACAATACTACATACAAAAAACTAACAGAAAATCCAACTAATCAATATAGTCGATAACTTGAAAAATATGCCAGGGAAGGCCTTGATACGAATATCCTACAGGAACAAGAGTAAAAATTCGTAACAGGCACCCAACAGAGGTTACCAGCATTCTATTGCATTCCGAAAGTACATAAGGACGCAAAAAACAACAACTGGCAGACCAATCATTTCAGGGATAGATTCCATCACGTCAAACCTCTCTCAATATATAGATAAACTATTGCAACCATCAATGAAGAAAACATTTTCCTACATTAAAGACACAACCCAGATCATTAAAATAATAGAAAATCTTCAATATGAACCACACTGGATTTTAGGAACACTTGACGTCAATTCATTGTACACAGTAATCAATCATGAACAAGGCATTAATGCTCTAACCTCACAATTGAAAAAAAACTGTGAACTTCAACAAGAACAGATAGATTTTATAATAAAAGGAGTACAGTATATACTCACGCATAATTATTTTGTTTATAACCATATTTTTTATTTACCAAGAGGAACAGCCAAGGGTACCAGGTTCGCCCCCAGTTATGCCAGTTTGTTTATGGCGGAATGGGAAGATCACCATATCTCTCCAAAGCTGGGGGAGGATCTGGTACTCTGGCATCGTTACATAGACAATATTTTTTATTTGGAACAAAACAGAAGATGATTTTACTAAGTTTCTCACACTAACACTAACTCAATTAACCTACAATTTTCATCCAAATTCAGTAATACACAAGTCGAATTTTTGGATTTAACAATTAAAATAGAAACTTTTTTTTTTCTCTCTCCCTTCTCTCTCTCCCTTCAAAAAAAAAAATTTAAAAATAAAAATAGAAACCAATAAAATAATTTGCAGTACTTATCAAAAACCAATATCCAGAAACAGCCATATCCTTTTCTCAAGCTGTCACTTACCACAATGGCTTTTTAATGTACCAGCTGGACATTTCAGACATGAAAAGTAATTGCACAGATGGAGATGATTTTGAAAAATAAGCTTTAAGTGTGAAAAATCTATTCCTAATGAAAAATTACCAGACTAAACAATTGGAAGACTAATTAAATAAAGTAAGGAAAATGGATAGAAAAACCTTCTTTGAACCAAAAGATACCATTCAAAATCAAACACAAGAAAATGAAAAAAATTAGAATCGAATTACCATACAACATAGAATACAAAAAAATAGAGAGCATTATCAAAACACACTAGCACTACGTATTGCAGGACAAAGTAATTGGTCCATTATTAACAAATGACCCTTGTATAACATATACAAAAGCACCAAACTTATCCAACAAAATAGTACCTACAATAAAACCTATAAAAAAAAATTAAAGATTCAATCTCACATGGATGGTTCAATCTAAAAGGATTCTACAGGTGTGGCAGGTGCCAAAACTGTAGAATCACAATTTTTCCTAGAAAGACTGTACAGGTAGTTTCTACTAACAATTCCTATACGTGGGAAATAAGAGAATTTTTATCCTGTAACTCAACAAATGTGATTTATATTATAGAGTGCCCATGCAAAATACAATACTTTGAAAAGAGAATATCAGAACATGTATCTAACATCTGGAAAGGTTTTGATAAACACGCACTATCCTTACACTTTTAACGACACCATAATAAAGATCCAAGTGGAATTATTTATACAGCCTTTGAGAAAGTTGAAGTACAGTGGAGAGGTGGAAATCATATTTCCAAAATGTCTAGACAAGAATCAAGACGAATTTATGATTTTGAAACTTTAATACCTGGAGGACTCAACTCAGATTTTTAGATCTTCAGTTTTCTGTGAATACGGGCTGTGGGCCTTTATGGGGTGTGGTCCTGGTCAAGACAATCTCCTGAACTCCAAACTGAATGTCAGAATGGAAAAGAACATCTGAGAAGCTCTGACAGACGTCCTTCAGAACCTCCGCCTTGAGGTTCCTTTTGTTTTGCTTTAATTTTCTCATCTCGTTAGCCTCTCTCAGCTGTCATCTAGTTGCACTGATTGCATCCCTTTAAATCCCCTCCCATACTGCATCACTTTGCGGTTTATACAACTTACTGGAGTGTATGCATGCTGGATGCTACTACTGAGTCTTCTACAGATAAGTTTTGTTCATTCATTTGTATTTCCCTGTTTGCTGGATCCCAGGTGACCCTGACTCCCTCCGTATCAAGTGTAGGGAGCCGGTGGTCGTGTCCCCTCACTATTTTAGGGTGTTCAGGTGTTATACAGTCAAGGTACATCTACCATTGAGATTTTTGCTTAGGCTGAGCAGTTAGGGAGAGAGCCAGGTCTGTTGCAGGGCTATCCCTTTGGTTCCTCAGACTTGGAAGATCCATAATGTTTTTCATAAGTCCTTATTAAAACCTTATGTCCAACCCATTGTACCCTCATCTTTGCCTCCTCCTCCGATTGTAGTTGATGGTAATCTTGAATTTCAGGTCTCTAGGATTGTGGATTCTCGTGTTGTCCGCGGTTCTCTCCAGTACCTCGTTCATTGGGAGGGTTATGGTCCTGAGGAGAGGATGTGGGTCCCAGTGACGGACATTAAGGCCACTCGTCTCATCAGGGCTTTCCATAGGTCCCATCCTGAGAAGGTGGGCTCTGAGTGTCCGGAGTCCACTCGTAGAAGGAGGGGTACTGTCACCACCAGACATCTGAGAAGCTCTGACAGACGTCCTTCAGAACCTCCTCCTTGAGGTTCCTTTTGTTTTGCTTTCATTTTCTCATCTCGTTAGCCTCTCTCAGCTGTCATCTAGTTGCACTGATTGCATCCCTTTAAATCCCCTCCCCTACTGCATCACTTTGCGGTTTATACAACTTCCTGAAGTGTATGCATGCTGGATGCTACTACTGAGTCTTCTACAGATAATTTTTGTTCATTCATTTGTATTTCCCTGTTTGCTGGATCCCAGGTGACCCTGACTCCCTCCGTATCAAGTGTAGGGAGCCGGTGGTCGTGTCCCCTCACTATTATAGGGTGTTCAGGTGTTATACAGTCAAGGTACGAGGATATGCGATCATCTACCATTGAGATTTTTGCATAGGCTGAGCAGTTAGGGAGAGAGCCAGGTCTGTTGCAGGGCTATCCCTTTGGTTCCTTAGTTTTGGATCCAGTCAGTCGGATCTTCATTTTGTGTCTTCTAGTTTTCTGCACACCTTCCGTGACAAAAGGTGATTTAAGCCATTTTGAGCGTGGCATGGTTGTTGGTGCCAGACGGGCCGGTCTGAGTATTTCACAATCTGCTCAGTTACTGGGATTTTCACGCACAACCATTTCTAGGGTTTACAAAGAATGGTGTGAAAAGGGAAAAACATCCAGTATGCGGCAGTCCTGTGGGCAAAAATGCCTTGTGGATGCTAGAGGTCAGAGGAGAATGGGCCGACTGATTCAAGCTGATAGAAGAGCAACGTTGACTGAAATAACCACTAGTTACAACCGAGGTATGCAGCAAAGCATTTGTGAAGCCACAACACGCACAACCTTGAGGCAGATGGTCTACAACAGCAGAAGACCCGACCGGGTACCACTCATCTCCACTACAAATAGGAAAAAGAGGCTACAATTTGCATGAGCTCACCAAAATTGGACTGTTGAAGACTGGAAAAATGTTGCCTGATCTGATGAGTCTCTATTTCTGTTGAGACATTCAAGTCCGAATTTGGCGTAAACAGAATGAGAACATGTATCCATCCTCTGATGGCTACTTCTAGCAGGATAATGCACCATGTCACAAAGCTCGAATCATTTCAAATTGGTTTCTTGAACATGACAATGAGTTCACTGTACTAAAATGGCTCCCACAGTCACCAGATCTCAACCCAATAGAGCATCTTTGGGATGTCGTGGAACGGGAGCTTAGTGCCCTGGATGTGCATCCCTCAAATCTCCATCAACTGCAAAATGCTATCCTATCAATATGGGCCAACATTTCTAGAATTGTTGAATCAATGCCATGTAGAATTAAAGGGATTCTGTCACCTGCTTTTACCATTCTTCCTGTCTGCGGCCAGAAAACTCGCGCTGGCGCAGTACTGCCAGCGGCCTGCGCCTGCACGATTATCAACCTCCTGAGGGCAACAGCCTCAAAAGTCTCACTGGGCATGCGCCGAGCCCAGTGATGTGACCTGAGCACTGTTGCCCTCAGGACTTTGATGATCGCGCAGGCGCTGGCAGTACTGCGCCTGCGCGAGTTTTCTGGCCGCAGACAGAAAGAAGGACGGGGCATTTCTATAAGGTAGACTATGACGTGGGGAGGGGGCGGAACCGTTTGCCGGGGCTGTGGGAGGTTATTTGATGATCAGGAGGCGTTCTTGGGCACTGCAGGGGGGCGTCACTGGGCTCCGGAGAGTGAAAAAAACGTCCCTCTGGGCACCTTGGACCCTAATTAGCATAACATAAAAATCGCTTTTATATCAAAACTACAAAACGAAAATAAGTAAAAAGAAGACTGATGGAAATAAGGTACTTTAGTCAACATAGCGATGGTGCCAGCTTAAAATGGTAAAAGCAGGTGACAGAATCCCTTTAAGGCAGTTCTGAAGGCAAAAGGTGGTCCAACACTGTATTAGTATGGTGTTCCTAATAATTCTTTAGGTGAGTGTATATTGTAGCAATACTTATCTTTAATACTTTGCTAGTTTATTAAATATCTAAAAACAATCTTTTATTGTACTATTTGGTCCCAGATGGTGAGTGCCTGTAGAAACAGGAAACTATTGGTAAAAATACATTAATTCCTTCCTTTGGTTTAAACCTGTGGGTACCCTCGTATTTAATCTAAAAATCCAGTATGCCTCTCTTAAAAGAATTTTCCTCTGATGAACTCCTCCCCTTAAGGGCACTGTTACTTTCTAAACTGCAAATGCACGGAGGGATCCGGTCTTACGATTGTGTGCGTGGATGAAATGTTTAGCCGCATTTGATGTATTTTGAATCGATGGATTTGAAACATAATTTAAATGTTCCAATATTCTATTTTTGAACTTTCGTATAGTGCTGCCAACATACATTAGATCACATTCCACACACTTGATGACATAGACAACCCCCGTGCTATTGCAGTTGATATATATTTTAATAGGAAAAGTCATAGAGTGATCGACAATCTGGAAACTTTTTATAACTGTTACATAATTGCATGTTTTACACGGGTAATTGCCACATTTACTACAGCCTCTGTATTTGATCCACATATCATGTGCCTTCTTGTTTATATTCGCTATGTACAGCGAGGGAGAAAGGGAACTTGCCGCGGTCAGTGCTTTACTAGATACTATTTTGCAGCCGTATTTCAAATCATTATACAAGATATTATCGTCATATATAAAATAGGCAAGCATCCTTTAACAATGCTCCATATTTTATTGAACTGTCGGCTGTATTTCAAAACCAAAATTGGTACGTCCTTCTGTTCCCTTTCCATTTTGGGTTCTCCCCTCAACTCTAGCTTATTTATGTTTATGCCTGCATCACTGATTTGATTATTTTCGCTGGCTTCATTTATATTTATATTATCTCTTGGAAGATTGGCACTTTTTTTCCGGAAATTTCTGAGACCAAATAACAGATCATGTCTGGATTTATTGGATAAAATATTAATACCTCTTTCTAACAGCCATATTGGATAGCCCCTCTTTTTTAGTCTTGTTTCTGTTGCCTCGCAGTCTCTTTGGAAGGCTAGTTCTGTGCTGCAGTTTCTGCGTGCGCGCATGAATTCCCCCACAGGCCCTTATGACATGGGCCGGATGATGGCTATTGGCATGTAATATGGAATTCCCTGCTACCTTTTTTCTGTAGGTTTCCGTGTATATTATTTGATCCGGAACATCAGTCAATTTTTAATCCAAAAATGTAATAGTCTCCATCTCCACTGTGCAGGTGAAGCGCAAATTATACATGTTATCATTGAGATAATACTTTAAATATGGTACGGCAGACACATCGCCGTTCCATACTATAAGCAGATCGTCGATGTATCTGCCGTACCAGACCAAATACTGGCTGAAGGGGCAATCCAGGCTATAAATATATTTTTCTTCCCAATAAGCCATCGTGAGACCTGTTACCCCGTAGAAAGAGACGGCACCATAGCGGCAAGATGGCAGCCGCGGCTGACCACTCCATGCGCTCCACCAGATCTTCTTCACAGCCCCACCTCAGACCAACTGACATGGATCCAGAGGAGGACATGCTGGACCAAAGGTACTGAAGGGGCTTGCTATAACATGTAAGACACTGGGGCTGGAGGTAGCAAAGCTGCTTGCCTAAGATATTAAATAAACGTTAGACGCCACAGTGGAGGCGATGTTAGCACAGTTGCAGGCTGACATTTATCAACACTCCTCTCAAATAACAGAGCTAGAGCAGAGTATGAGCCTACTAGAGAATGAGCTGGATAAGTCGCAGACCCAGATGCAGACTATACTGAAATCGAATAAAGAAGGTAGAAGACCTTGAGAACAGGTCAAGAACAAAAAACTTACGTATCATAGGCCTGCCAGAATCGATCCCACCGGGACAGCTTTCCTGGATCTGCGCCGTAGAGATTCCTAGAGCTCTTGGCCTTCATACCCCTTGTATAGTGGAAAGAGCACATCACATTGGTCCACCAAGAGACTCACCAAGAAGCACACAGAATAATAATGTGATTTTGAGGCCTCATCCGACCATAGTGAAATACTTAAATTACTCAGACAAAACCGACTGTAACGGATAAAGTTGCAGATAGCTTGAACTTATAAATAAACGACCGACTCGATTGATTCCAAACTAAGGAGCATATAGGTGATCCCTATAAAACCCTAAGAGCTCTCTCTGACTGCTATGCACATGCAAGGGTCTCAATGGTAGACAATTCCCCTAAAGTGGAGAAAATTGGCTTCTACCTCACAGGGTTTTTTGCCTTCCTCTGGATCAACTTGCAGGATAACAGGCCGAACTGGATGGACAAATGTCTTTTTTCGGCCTTATGTACTATATATGTACTATGTAATTCCATGCCCACGTACCTAAGACTGTGTGACGCCTTCACATTTTTAACCCCAGGGCGGAACGTACAACAAAATTAAACCTAGAAAAGAACAAAGACCATCTGGCCTGTCTCGTTTTCAGATGCTCGGCCGATTCCAAGTAGGCCAGATTCTTATGTTCGGTAAACACGGTAATAGGGTTTCTGGCTCCCTCTAACCAATGGCGCCATTCCTCAAAAGCTAATTTGATGGCCAACAACTCCCTATCTCCCACATCGTAATTTCTCTCTGCAGAGGAGAGTTTCCTTGAGAAAAAGGCACACGGTCGCCATTTGGCAGGAGAGGGACCCTGAGATAGGACCGCACCCACACCCACCTCAGAAGCATCCACCTCAACAATAAAAGGTAGAGAGACATCAGGTTGTACCAAAATGGGAGCGGAAGCAAAACTCTCTTTAATACTAGAAAAGGCTTTAAGCGCATCTACCGACCACGAGGAAAAATCCTCCCCATTTTTAGCCATATCAGTGAGTGGCTTAACAACAGAGGAATAATTCAAAATTAACTTTCTATAATAATTGGCAAAACACAAATACCGCATCAGCGCCTTCTGATTCTCAGGAAGGTCCCAATCAAGCACAGCACAGACCTTCTCAGGGTCCATCCAAAAACCAGAAGCGGAGAGAAGAAAACCAAGAAATTTAATCTCCGGAACCGCAAACACACATTTTTCCAGTTTAGCGTGCAATTTATTCTCCCGCAGAATCAGCAAGATCTGACATAGGTGGTCCTGATGAGTTTTGAAATCAGGAGAAAAAATCAAAATGTCATCTAGATACACCAGTACAAATTTCCCCATTAAATGATTAAAAATGCTTTTCACAAAATGTTGAAAGACGGCCGTAGCATTCATCAAACCAAAGGGCATAACCAAATTCTCGAAATGACCCTCAGGGGTATTGAAGGCCGTCTTCCATTTGTCCCCTTCCCTGACCCTGACTAGGTTGTATGCCCCTCTTAAATCCAACTTAGAAAAAACTTTAGCCCCAACAATCTGGTTAAACATGTCTGGGATCAGAGGAAGCGGATATGGGTCATGAATCATTATACGGTTCAGCTCCCTGAAATCCAGATAAGGTCTTAAAGAAGCATATTTTTTCTTAACAAAAAAAAAAACAGCGGCAACAGGTGACTTCGAGGGTCGGATGTGTCCCTTTCTCTGGTTCTCAGAAATATAAGTACGCATAGCGACTCTTTCAGGTTGGGAGAGAATGTATAATCGTGATTTTGGCAGCTTGGCGCCTGGGATGAGATTAATAGGGCAGTCGTACTCCCGGTGAGGGGGCAACTCCTGGACACCACTCTCGGAAAACACATCCGAAAATTCAGAGAGAAAAGATGGCTCAGTTTTGGTAGAAACCTCTGAAAAAAACGGCGTAAGGCAATTCTCTCTGCAAAACTCACTCCAACCATTTATTTGCCTTGCTTGCCAATCAATGGTGGGGTTATGTTTAGTGAGCCAGGGTAGCCCCAACACTAGAGGAGTAGGTAATCCGCTTAAGATGAAACATGACATATCCTCAACATGAGCGTCACCCACAGTCAAACGGATATTGTGAACTATGCCCTTTAACGATCTTTGAGAAAGTGGAGCGGAATCGATAGCAAAAACAGTTATATCCTTTTCCAAAGTGCGTACCTGGAAACCATATGTTGTTGCAAATTAATTATCAAAGAGATTGACAGCTGCTCCACTATCTACAAAAATCTCATAAAGAATGTTCTTGCTGTCTAACGCCACCCTGGCAGGTAGGAGAAAACAGGAACTACAAGCAAACAGCAAACCTTCAATTTCTGCATCAACCTTGCCAATAGTAGCAAATGGAAAGTTTTTAGAGTTTTTTTTTTATTACCCTCAGAAAACTCCATGAATCTCCTAGAGGGGCAAACATTAGCCAAATGATTTATACCCCCACAACAGAAACAAACCCTCCTCTGAAAGCTGAATCCTCTAATATCAGAGGCAAGCAAACCCAGATACATGGCCTCCTCCTCAGAAGGGATTGAGACAGACTGAGACCCCTGCGCACTGAATGAGACAGCCCCTCTGTCCTTGGGCTGAATATGACAGGAAAGAGTAGTCTCCTCTCTCTCTCTAAGACGCCTGTCAATACGAACAGCTAGAAACATGGCAGACTCTAACGACGCTGGTTTCTCATGAAAAGCAAATGCATCTTTCAATCTTTCCGAAAGACCATGGCAAAATTGACTTCGGAGTGCAGCATCATTCCAACCAGTATCAGCTGCCCATCTCCGAAATTCAGAACAATATATCTCTGCGGACTGTTTACCCTGACATAAAAGACGCAGTTTAGATTCAGCCAGAGCAATACGATCCGGGTCATCATATATCTGCCCCAGGGCTACAAAAAATTAAT
Source organism: Bufo bufo (assembly GCF_905171765.1). NCBI lineage: Eukaryota > Metazoa > Chordata > Amphibia > Anura > Bufonidae > Bufo > Bufo bufo. The sequence continues at coordinate 389,919,461 of NC_053389.1, forward strand.
CCACCGATCGGAGGGGTCGTGCCCCCACCGGCAGCGAAAAGGCCCAAGACTGAGCGTTATCCCTGAGCAGCGAGATGATGATCCCCACCCTCTGCTCCTCATCACCAGAGGAATGGGAAGTAGGCGAAAATGGAGTTTGCAAGCCTCTCTAAAGTGAACAAAATTCTCACTACCCCCAGAGAACGTATCCAGAAGCGAGATCTTAGGCTCGGAACAAACTCCATGAACACCAGCAGAACCAGTCACCTGAAACAGAGACACAATTTTACGGAGATCTGCTACCTCCAGCGAAAGACCTTGCATGCGGTCAATCAAGGCTGAAACCGGATCCATGCTTAAGACGATTATGGCGGTTTATAATGTCAAGGATGATGTTGCAGATAGCTGGAACTAATAAATAAACAACTGACTGGCTTGATCCCAAACTAAGGAGCATATAGGTGAGCCCTATAAAACCCTAAGAGCTCTCCCTGACTGCTATGCACATGCAAGGGTCTCAATGGTAGACGATTGCATGCCCACGTTCCTAAGACTGTGTGACACCTGTAAACCCTATAATAGTGAGGGGACACGACCACCGGCTCCCTGCACTTAATACGGATGGAGTCAGGGTCACCTAGAATCAAGCCAGCAAGGAAACACAATAAAGGAAAAGACTTATCGTGAGCAAACAGCAGCAGCAGCCTCCAGCAGTGAACACTTCATCCAGGAAGTAGTATAAACCACAAAGTGAGGCAGTATGGGAGGGAATATAAAGGAAGACGATTAGTCTAAATAAGTAACACCTGGCAGAAGGAAAGGAGATGACAAAGTGAAACCAAAACAAAGAACGTCATACAAGAGGTAGAGAAGAATGTCTGCCAGACCTTCTCACAGAACTGGTGGTGACACCGACATCTTGGCCAAGTTCAAAATGGAGGGGAGGCCTATAGAAGTAAGAGACCATAAGTGTCATGATAGGTAGGGAAGGGAACAGCAAACTGAAAGACAAACTAAACAATGGACTAGAACCCACAAGCTAGGGAAAAACAAGGTCACCTCCTAGCAATCCCTGACACACTTTCCCTAGGCTGCTAAGCCCATCTGCATACCTCAATGGTAGATATAAACATGTCCCCGTGCCTAAGACTATAACACACTAAACAGACTCTCAACAATAGGGAAAAAGGGTAAGAGACACCCAGCGCCTTCTACCACCGAAGGCGCTAGCGTCCCTACTAGAGGCCTAGACCAAACAGAAACCAAAAAGAGAAGGGGAAAAAACATATCGAATACGAGAAGGAGCAGACGATCCACCAAGCATCCAAAGCTCACACAAGGTAGAACTATAACCTGCAAAGGATATAGGGAAAAAGGGAGATACAAAAAGCTTCACTAATCACCAAAAGAACACCACCTGGGAGAAGGTGGAACAGTGCTCAAACCCACAACAAACAAACTATCAGATCGAGTCACGTGCAGCAATTCTGACAGATCTCCTCAAACCACCCACAGGGCAGGGCGTGACAGTACCCCCCCTTCTACGGGTGACCTTCGGACACCCAGGCCCAACTCTATCCGGGTCTGCCCTATGAAAGTCATTCACAAGGCTGCTAGCGTTAACATCGGTATCTGGAACCCACATTCTTTCCTTGGGACCATATCCCCTCCAATGTACCAGGTACTGAAGGGAATCCCGAAGAACACGAGAGTCGAGAATCCTAGAGATCTGAAATCCCAGATTACCATCAACCAAAACAGGAGGAGGCAAAGGAGATGGTTCTGCAGGTTCTACATACTTTTTCAACAAGGACCTGTGAAATACATCATGGATCTTCCAGGCCTGCGGAAGTTCCAGACGAAACTCCACCGGATTGACAATGGCCGCGATTTTGTATGGACCAATAAATCTTGGACCCAATTTCCAAGAGGGTACCTTCAGCTTAATATTCTTAGTGGACAACCACACCAAATCACCCACACACAGGTCCGGACCAGTCATACATCTCCTGTCAGCTATCCTTTTATATCTTTCACCCATCTTTTTCAAATTGACTTGAATCTTCCGCCAGATAGATGACAAAGAGGAAGAGAACCTCTCCTCCGGTATCCCAGAAGATATGGTCCCAGAAAAAGTACCAAACTGAGGGTGAAAACCATATGTGCCAAAAAATGGAGACTTATCAGTTGACTCCTGCCTGCGGTTATTCAAGGCAAACTCTGCTAAAGACAAGAACGATGACCACTCATCCTGATTGTCAGCGACAAAACACCTCAAATATGTCTCCAGGCTTTGGTTAGTGCGCTCTGTTTGACCATTCGACTGAGGATGAAAGGCCGAAGAGAAAGATAACTGAATACCCAGACGAGAACAAAACACCCTCCAAAACCTTGAAACAAATTGCGTCCCCCTATCAGACACCACATCAGAGGGAACGCCATGTAGTTTCACAATGTTATCAATAAAAACCTGAGCAAGGGTTTTCGCATTGGGCAAACCTGATAATGGTACAAAGTGAGCCATCTTGCTAAAGCGGTCCACTACCACCAAAATCACAGTTTTCCCAGAAGAACTCGGCAAATCAGTAATAAAGTCCATGGACAAATGCATCCAATGACAAGACGGGATGGACAAAGGAAGAAGAGATCCCGATGGCCGCGTGTTAGCCACCTTTGCGCGAGCACAGGTCTCACAAGCTGCTACATAACCTTCAACATCTTTACGCAACCCAGGCCACCAGAATCTCAGAGAAATAAGATCTACCGTGGATCTACTTCCAGGATGTCCCGCAAGGACAGTATCATGATTTTCCTTGAACACTTTGTATCGCAGTTCAGAGGGAACAAACAACTTGCCTGGAGGACAAGAATCAGGTGCCTCCTCTTGGGCCCCCAACAGTTCTGTCTCCAGCTCGGGGTAAAGGGCGGAAACCACCACCCCATCAGCCAAAATTGGAGCGGGATCCTCCAAATCAACCCCTCCCCCCCAGGAAAGCTACATGACAACGCATCTGCCTTGACGTTTTAACCCCCGGGCGATAAGTGACCACAAAATTGAACCTAGTAAAAAACAATGACCATCTAGACTGCCTAGGATTCAAAGGCTTAGCAGATTGCAGGTAAGCCAGATTCTTATGGTCAGTAAATACCGTAATCGGATGACTAGCCCCTTCCAGCCAATGACGACACTCTTTAAAGGCCAGTTTGATGGCCAACAACTCTCTATTCCACACATCATAATTTCTTTCGGCGGCTGAGTGTTTCTTGGAGAAAAAAGCACACAGACGCCATTTGCTGGGAGAGGGACCCTGCGACAAGACTGCTCCGACACCTACTTCTGATGCATCAACCTCTACAATGAAGGGTTGAGACACATCAGGCTGCATCCGAATGGGAGCAGAAGCAAAACATTTCTTAATAGCAGAAAAGGCCTGCAATGCCTCCTCCGACCAGACAGAGAAGTCAGAGCCCTTCCTAGTCATATCTGTCAGAGGTTTGACAATGGTGGAATAATTCAGGATGAATTTTCTGTAGTAATTCGTAAATCCTAAAAACCACATCAGGGCTTTCTGATTCTCCAGCCGATCCCATTCCAGTACCACACGGACCTTTTCGGGATCCATACGAAAGCCGGAGGCAGAAAGCAAGTACCCCAAAAACGGCAGCTCCTGAACAGCAAACACACATTTTTCCAACTTCGCATACAATCTATTCTCCCGAAGGATCAATAACGCTTGTCTCAAATGATCCTGATGGGTCTTCATATCGGGAGAATAAATAAGTATGTCATCGATGTAAATAACCACAAACCTCCCCACCAAATGATGAAAAATGTTGTTGATAAAAAATGCAGGGGCATTAGTTAAACCAAAGGGCATGACTACATTTTTGAAGTGTCCGTCAGGGGTATTGAAGGCAGTCTTCCATTCATCCCCTTCCCTGATTCTGATCAGATAATAAGCTCCTCTTAAATCCTACTTAGAAAACACCTTGGTACCGACAATCTGATCAAATAGATCCGGAATCAAGGGAAGGGGATAAGGGTCCCGGACAGTAATGCGATTCAGTTCCTGGAAATCTAGGCACGATCTAAGGGATCCATCTTTCTTCTTTACAAAAAAGAAGCCAGCAGCCATAGGATACTTAGATGGTCTAATATGACCCTTTGCCAAACTCTCTGTAATATACTCCCGCATAGCTACTCTTTCGGGTTGAGAAAGATTGTATAACTGAGACTTAGGCAATTTAGCTCCGGGGATAAGGTTGACCAGACAATCATACTCTCGGTGAGGGGGCAACTCCACCCTCCGAGAATACGTCCGAAAAAATCGGAAAAAAACTACATGATAGTGGACACCCCCGAAATAGCGTTCATACAAAATTCACTCAAATTACAAACTTGTCTAGTTTGCCAGTCAATGGTAGGGTTATGTTTTATCAACCATGGTAAACCCAGAATCATCAGAGGGGGCAAACCTTTCATAACAAAACAATAAATAAACTCAACATGAGAATCACCCACCCTCAAATGAATATCCTGAACTATATGAGTTAGACTTCTTTGCGAGAGAGTGGCGGAATCTATACCAAACACTGATATCTCTTTGCTTAAAGCGCTAGTTTTGAAACCGTGACTCTGGAGAAATTGAAAATCAATAAGATTAACCCCTGCACCACTGTCAACAAATAACTTTAACTCAAAATTTAACGACTCTAGCGCCACCATGGCAGGCAGAAGAAATCAGGTACTGCTGGTAGGATATACCCCCTGCTCGGATGAGGGGAGGGTGCCTGGTTCATAGGAAAACTCCTCTGAAATCGATTAGGAACAGCAGGGGGACCATGTCTGGATGCATCTTGGACTCCAATGTCGCTGCTAGGAACCATGTACGCCACTTTTACAGACCGACAAAAAACCGCCCAAAACCCTGCAGCCCCAAAAAAATAAATAAACATTTTTAGAGGAAAAATTGTTAGGAAACATTCTTTTCTGTATATTCCATTATATATGCAGTGTAAGTGCTTCCAAAAATTACAAGGAAGAAGCACTCCGATACAGCCTGTATATCACATAAAGGAGGGCCTCATTCACATGGTGCTACAATTGTTAAGGTACACTGCTTCACTCATAAAGCCTATGCACTAAGTGAAAGGGCTGCCAAATATTACAAGGAACTGGCACTCCAATACACCCTTTCTTACACATAAAGGAGGGCATTATACACACCCTTGAAAAATTATCCTTGATGGCCTGCTGGTGATCCTCCAAAACATTCGGAGCGAGGGCATGCTGGTGACCCTATAAAAAATTAGGGGCGAGTGCCTGCTGCTGAGCTTGGATGCCATGTGGCGGATCATGCTGGTGTTGGTGAGGTTGCTGGTGTTCATGCCCCGGCTCATTTTGGTACGGCACAGGTTGAAAACTACCACTCTTTCGTCTGCACTTTCCGCAAAAAGCGCCATATTGCGGAACACCTACCCCTTGGCAAGGGAGATTTACGGATTTTTTTCTTTTTTCCAGATTCACCGGCAGCTGGCACAGTTTCATTGCACCCAGGGCCACGGCCTCTGCCTGAACCGTCAGCAACACGCCCACTTCCCCGGTGACGTCTTCTCTTTCGGTGATGTCATCGGCGCAGGCGCACTGAGGGAGTTCTGAGGAGACGAGCCTCCTCATCTCAGAGCGCCTGCGCAGAATGAACAGAGGCGCGCGATTTTTGAAATACTGACAGGGCCGGCCGGAGGAGGAGATCACGGCTGGCCCTGTCAATCAACACGGCGAGGGGGGCGGTTTTCTGCTGCGGCTACCAGCAAGTAGCCGCCCTACTTGCTGGTAGAGCCCTGATTTACATATTATAAAACTTCGTTTTCTAAAGAAACGGCCGCATGAAAGTAAGTAAGACCATTATATTCTCCTATATCGCGCTATAAGGAATGTAACTATCCAAAAAAAAAATAATGATTTTTGTGGGGTGACAGAAACCCTTTAAAAGCTTTTGGGTACTTAAAAAAGCGATTTTCCAGCCCTGCACTATCTGTCCCTTCCTGAAACATAGAAACATGGAATGTGTCGGCAGATAAGAACCATTTGGCCCATCTTGTCTGCCCAATATACTGAATACTATGGATAGCCCCTGGCTTTATCTTATATGAAGGATGGCCTTATGCCTATCCCATGCATGCTTAAACCCCTTCACTGTATTTGCAGCTACCAATTCTGCAGGAAGGCTATTCCATGCATCCACTACTCTCTCAGTAAAGTAATACTTCCTGATATTACTTTCAAACCTTTGCCCCTCTAATTTAAAACTATGTCCTCTTGTAGCAGTTTTTCTTCTTTTAAATATTCTTTCCTCTTTTACCTTGTTGATTCCCTTTATGCATTTAAAAGTTTCTATCATATCCCCTCTGTCTCGTCTTTCTTCCAAGCTATACATGTTAAGGTCCTTTAACCTTTCCTGGTAAGTTTTATCCTGCAATCCATGTACTAGTTTAGTAGCTCTTCTCTGAACTCTCTCCAAAGTATCAATATCCTTCTGGAGATATGGCCTCCAGTACTGCGCACAATACTCCAAATGAGGTCTCACTAGTGCTCTGTAGAGCGGCATGAGCACCTCCCTCTTTCTACTGGTAATGCCTCTCCCTGATACTGCTGAATTTAACCCCTGGTAAAAAATAAAAAAAATATGGTGTTGCACTGCTGTCAAACACACACTGTAGTCCTTTAGAGGACCGTTTGGTCTTTTAATATTTTTTTTTAAGTTAATGCTGTGAATTTCCAGCAAAACGCTATCTGTCCCTGCCTACTGTCTGCTCTCCCTGACGCTGAATGATCCGAGCGCGGGACATCGGCTCCTATATAAACTGGTATCACGTGTTCCGGCCAGCCAATCAGTGTAAGGCTAAAAGCTAACATGGCTATGGCATTACACTAAAGGGAATTACTTACCTGAACGTTGATTGGCTGCTTAGGAGGTGCCAAACGTGCGGGGAGGAGACTCGAGCAATGTGACGAGCACACGTGGTATTCGGCTGAGTACTGTCACATGCTGAGCATAGCGATGCTCTAGCCGAGATGGTACTCGGCTGAGCATGCTCGCTCATCACTAATTCTAACCTTTTAAGTGGTACAGTGTCAAATGATTTGGAGAAGTCAAAATAAACAACATCCATTGATTCTCCGCGGTCAAGTCTAGAACTTAACTCCTCATAGAAACTGATTCAATTAGTTTGACATGACAGATCTCTCATGAAGCCATGCTGATATGACATTATTTGCTTATTTTCATTGAGGTACTCCAAGATGGCATCAGTTTAGCCATGACAGATGTTAAACTTACCAGCCTATACCCTGTTTCCCTGAAAATAAGACAGTGTCTTATATTAATTTTTGCTCCCAAAGATGCGCTAGGTCTTATTTTCAGGGATGTCTTATTTTTCCATGACACAGGGGGATCAGAGAGGGGAATCAAAATGACACAGGAGAATCTGAGGGGGGATTACCATTTTAGTACCCCTTTCTTATCCTCCTGTGTCATTTTGATTCCCCCCTCTGATCCCCTTGGGTCATTTTAAGTGATCCCCCTCCCCTGTGCCAGCGGACAGTGGATTATTTAGTCTCTCCCCCCTCCCACCTTCACCATACATCCCCCAACCACTTTATCAGACATTCCCTTACCTACCTCAGTCACCTCTGTGTGTCCATGCCGGCCAGATTCCACACAATGTGCCCGACTCCTGCCCTGCGCGACTCACTCACTGTCTAAATGTGAGTCAGCCAGACTCCGTCAGGGCAGAGCGAGCAGCAGGCGGCAGCTCGTCCTGGCGGTGGCGCGGGCTCTCTGATTTAAACAGACCTCGCACTGCCTGAACAGCTCTGGCTGCACTGCGGCCAATCAGTGAGCTGCGCGGCGGCGCCCGCGGCTACGGTCCAGGGGAGTCAGACGCCTTACAGTAGCTTCTGGGACCTTATATTCCGGGGGGCCTTATTATCGGGGAGGTCTTATTTTCGGGGAGGTCTTATTTTCGGGGAGATGCCTTATATTACAGCAAGAGGCAAAACTGGAAGTAGGTCTTATTTTCGGGGGATGTCTTATTTTCGGGGAAACACGGTAGTTTCAGGGCTCTGTTTTTGGACCTTTTTTGAATAATGGCACCACATTTAATATGTGCCTATCCTGTGGAACACTCCCTGTCAATATAGAGTACTTAAATATCAGAAATAAGGGTCTGGCTATGACATTACTTAATTCTCTTAGGATAGGGAGGTGTATGCCATCTGTAAACAGTGTATATATAATATAATAGTGCCTGCGCTACCGCTATTAAATTTTCTCTATATGCACTCACGCAGACAGAGCCGCTGCTTGGTACCTAAATGGATTACGGCTGCTCCGATCCAAAGTGGTAAATAAAGCAAAGAAATTGAACAAACTAATGTTCGGTACCAGCGCTGGGGTTGTGATGGGATAGATAAGTATGGTGGTTACCTTATCCTGGCGGGTTACCTTGTCCTGGCGGGACCTGGGGTATAATCGAAAGGAGTAAAACACCGACTGTCCGGTCAGGCAGTGGGATGGAATGATTCTGCGGTGCTTCTTGTTTGCTGTTACTTCTTGCTCTACCTCTCAGCGCGTATGCCGCCCCGGCCGGTGGCTGGCGTGCACGCGAGGGAGCGGTGTTGGTACAGGGTTCCGGAACAGGCGGCGTGACGTCACGACTGACCTACGGAGTAATCCAAAGACCAAAAACGATCGTTTTTGGTCATTGGATTACTCCGAAGGTCAGTCGTGACGTCACGCCGCCTGTTCCGGAACCCTGTACCAACACCGCTCCCTCGCGTGCACGCCAGCCACCGGCCGGGGCGGCATACGCGCTGAGAGGTAGAGCAAGAAGTAACAGCAAACAAGAAGCACCGCAGAATCATTCCATCCCACTGCCTGACCGGACAGTCGGTGTTTTACTCCTTTCGATTATACCCCAGGTCCCGCCAGGACAAGGTAACCCGCCAGGATAAGGTAACCACCATACTTATCTATCCCATCACAACCCCAGCGCTGGTACCGAACATTAGTTTGTTCAATTTCTTTGTGTATGCCATCTGGTTCCGGTGATTTGTCTATTTTCATCTTTTTAAGTCGCAGCTCCATTTCTTCCTGGGTCAGACAGGACAATTTTAATGGGGAATTTACTTTTACATTCTGCATTTCATGTGACAGTTTATTTTACTAAGTGAATACAGTGGAGAAAAAAATATTTAATAGCTTTGCTTTCTCCTCTTCGCTGTTTATTCACATACGAGAAAAAAACAAAGCAACATTTTTCGGTCTTAGTGTTCGTTCACACAAAGGAAAATCCATAGAACAGACACGTCACCTTGTTAGCAGGTTTTTTCAGTGGTCCACAACAGGCTTTAGGGGGCCTGTTTCCTCGCATGCGGCTCTCAGCCCTCTAGCATGGCACCATGCCTCAGATCCCAAAACAGAGACTCCAATTCTGAGCCCAGCTGCCTATTTAAAGGACAGCCAGGTGCTGTCAAAACCCGGACCGACACTTGAACTCCGGTATTTGATCTCCCCTGGCTGGAAATTAGCCCAGCCGCCCATGTTGGGAGGAAAATACCTGCCTTCCCAAACAAAACCCCTTGCTATGTCACATACCCCCCCCGCCCTTTGTTCAACCCTGAGGGGGTGAACACATGTCAGACAGTGTACCCGGGACAGGGCATCCGCGTTTCGCTGTAACCGGCCTGCCCTGTGTTCTACTGTAAACTTAAAGTTTTGCAAGGACAAGAACCATCTGGTGACCCGAGCATTCCTCTCTTTCGCTTGGCTCATCCACTTGAGAGGGGAGTGGTCGGTCACCAGACGGAAATTTCTCCCCAACAGATAATAGCAGAGAGACTCCACTTGATGGCCAGGCACTCTCTCTCCACTATACTGTATCGGGTCTCGGCTGGAGTGAGATTACGGCTGAGGAAGACAACGGGATGCTCCTCCCCGTTAACTTCCTGAGACAGTACAGCACCGAGGCCTACTTCAGAGGCATCGGTCTGTACTATAAACTCCCTTTTGAAGTCGGTCGTCACCAAAACCGGGGACCCACACAGGGCCAACTTCAAAGCGGAGAAAGCCTCTTCCGCCTGGTCATTCCAGCGGACCATCACGGACTTACGTCCCTTCAAGAGCCCTGTCAATGGAGCTGCTAAAGTGGCAAAATGGGGAACGAACCTCATATAATAGCCTACCATTCCCAGGAATGACTTTACTTGCCTAGAGGTGACAGGTCGGGGCCAATTCCTTATCGCATCTATTTTGTTTACTTGGGGTTTGATGACTCTGTGCCCAATCACAAACCCTAGGTACTTGGTCTCCTCTAATCCAATCACACATTTTTTGGGGTTAGCTGTTAGACCAGCCTTTTGGAGGGGGTCCACTACGGCCTGTATTTGGGCAGGTGACTTTCCCGGTCGGTACTGTGAATGACAATATCACCCAGGTAAGCTGAGGCGTACCACCGATGTGAACGAAACACAATGTCCATTAGACGTTGAAAAGTGGCAGGAGCGCCATGCTGACCGAAGGGTAGCACCTTATATTGGTACAGCCCCTCTGATGTAATGAAGACAGTTTTCTCTTTGGCAGCCTCCATCAAGGGTACCTGCCAGTACCCTTTGGTAAGGTCCAAAACAGAAAAATACCAGGCTTGGCCTAACCTTTCAATAAGCTCATCCACCCGAGGCAGCTTAAGAAAATCGTTACAAAACCGTAACGTCCCGTCCGGCTTGAGTATTAAGACTATAGAACTGGCCCACTCACTTTTAGTCTCCTCGATGACGTCTAGCCACAGCATGAGCTGCACTTCCTCCGAGATGGCTTATCGCCGAGCCTCGGGTACCCAGTATGGCTTTAACTGGACTTTTGCCTGAGGCTCTGTGACAATGTCATGCTGGACTGCGGAAGTGCGTCCAGGGAGGTCCGATAACACATCCGTGTTCCGACTAACGAACTCCCTGGTTTCCTGAGCCTGTTTAGAGGAGAGGCTGTCAGCAATTTTTACTCTGACAACCGCTTCCCTTGCATCAGACATAGAAGCCGGAACCTCTTTGCCTAGAAAACCCGGCCACGGGCTGTCTTCAGTACAGGTCTACCTATCTTTCCAAGGTTTATGTAAATTAACATGGTAAACCTGCTCCGGTTTTCGCCGCCATGGCTGGTGTACCTTGTAATTTACCTCTCAAACTTTCTCGAGTACCTCATAGGGCCCCTGCCATCTAGCCAGGAACTTACTGTTCACGGTCGGTACCAGAACCAAAGCACGATCACCCGGGTTAAAGATCCAGACCTGAGCCTGCCGATTATAGATCCGACTCTGGGCTCGCTGAGCGGCCTCTGTATGCTCCCTGACAAGAGGCATCTAGATAACATACTCCAGGACACTTTTATGCAGAGTGGGTTGCTGTTCCCACGCCTCTTTGGCCACATCCAACAGACCACAAGGATGTCTGCCATAAAGCAATTCGAAGGGCGAGAACCCAGTAGAAGCCTGGGGTACCTCTCGCACAGCGAACATGAGATAGGGCAGAAGAAGGTCCCAATCCTTCCCATCTTTAGACACCACCCTTTTTAACATAGTTTTTAGAGTTTTGTTAAACCTTTCAACCAGTCAGTTTGCGGATGGTACACGAACGTCCGTAACTGTCTAATATGCAGCAACTTACAGAGTTCCCTCATGACCTTGGACATAAAAGGGGTTCCCTGGTCAGTCAGAACCTCTTTAGGTAGACCCACTCGGGAGAACATCTCCATTAGCTCCTTAACTATAAGCTTCGCTGATGTATGTCGCAGTGGCACCTCTGAGTGGCGTAGTCCAGGACGACCAAGATGTGTTGGTGTCCTCTAGCAGACTTGATAAAGGGCCTATGAAGTCCATAGCAATTCGCTCAAACCTCGATGATAGGGATAGGTACCAAGGGACTGTGAAAAAGGTGCTGGGGGCTAGATGCCTGGCAGGTCGGGCAAGACTTACAGAATTCTTCCACCTCCCTAAACACACTGGGCCAGTAAAACCGTTGTAGTATCCGGTCCTGTGTCTTCTGCATTCCCAGATGACCCCCGAGAAAATGTTGGTGGGCTAACTCTAACACGAGTTTGCGATAAGCCTGGGGCACCACCGACTGTTCAATGGTTTTACCTCGCAGCTGGATAACCGGATACAACATCTCATGATGAACCACAAAACGGTGGAACACCGACTCTGCCCCTGGTTTTTGTGGTTTACCATCTACTATTAATAGATTTTCCCAGGCTCAAGATAGGGTTGAGTCACGGTGTTGGGCGGTACCAAAATTATCCCCAGAGACATTGAGGTCTGCCAGCTTAGGACCCGGTGGCAAATCCTCCATGTCTCCCACCATCACACTTAGCGGGGTTGTCTCCCACTCTTCCACCAAAGTGGTGGTCACTAGAGTTGAGCGAACCCGAACTTTAGGGTTTTCGGCACCCGGACCCGAACATTTACGTAAAAGTACGGGTTCGGTGTTCAACGATTTTTATAGCGCTTTTGAAAGGCTGCACAGTAGCCAATCAACAAGCGTCATACTACTCGCCCCAAAAGGCCAAAAACCACCTTCTTTTCATATACTGCACATCTGTGATTACACGTGCATAGGTGACTGTCACATTTAGGCCACAAATACGGCTATTAGGTTACTGTTGTTAAAATAAACCTTTTTTTCATATACTGCACATCTGTGATTACACGTGCATAGGTGACTGTAACATTTAGGCCATAAATACGGCTTTTTGGTTACTGGGGTGAAAAAAGCTTCTGATATACTGCACATCTGGGATTACATGTGCATAAGTGACTGTCACATTTAGGCCAGAAATACGGATTTTTGGTTACTGGGGTGAAAAAACCCTCTAATATACTGCACATCTGGGATTAGACAAGCATAAGTGACTATCACATTTAGGCCAGAAATACGGCTTTTTGGTTACTGGGGTGAAAAAAGTCTCTAATATACTGCACATCCAAGATTAGACAAGCATAAGTGACTGTCACATTTAGGCCACAAATACGGCTATTAGGTTACTGTTGTTAAAATAAACCTTTTTTTCATATACTGCATATCTGGGATTAAACGTGCATAAGTGACTGTCACATTTAGGCCATAAATACGGCTTTGGCATACTGGGGTGAAAAAAAGCCTCCCATATACTGCACATCTGGGATTACACTTGCATAAGTGACTGTCACATTTAGGCCATAAATACGGCTTTTTGGTTACTGGGGTGAAAAAAGCTTCTGATATACTGCACATCTGGGATTACACATGCATAAGTGACTGTCACATTTAGGCCAGAAATACGGCTTTGGCATACTGTGGTGAAAAAAGCCTCTAATATATTGCACATCTGGGATTACACGTGCATAAGTGACTGTCACATTTGGGCCAGAAATACGGCTTTTTGGTTACTGGGGTGAAAAAACCCTCTAATATACTGCACATCTGGGATTAGACAAGCATAAGTGACTGTCCCATTTAGGCCATAAATACAGCTTTTTGGTTACTGGGGTGAAAAAAGCTTCTGATATACTGCACATCTGGGATTACACATACATAAGTGACTGTCACATTTAGGCCAGAAATACGGCTTTTTGGTTACTGGGGTGAAAAAACCCTCTAATATACTGCACATTTGGGATTAGACAAGCATAAGTGACTGTCACATTTAGGCCAGAAATACGGCTTTGGCATACTGTGGTGAAAAAAGCCTCTAATATACTGCACATCTGGGATTACACATACATAAGTGACTGTCACATTTCGGCTAGAAATACGGCTTTCTGGTTACTGGGGTGGAAAAACCCTCTAATATACTGCACATCTGGGATTAGACAAGCATAAGTGACTGTCACATTTAGGCTACAAACAAGGTTTATAGGATACTGTGGTGAAAAAACCCTCTGATATACTGCACATCTGTGATTACACGTGAATAGGTGACTGTCACATTTAGGCCACAAATAAGGCTTTTAGGATACTGTGGTGAAAAAAAAACTTTTTTTCATATACTGCACATCTGTGATTACACTTGCATAGGTGACTGTAACATTTAGGCCATAAATACGGCTTTTTGGTTACTGGGGTGAAAAAAGCCTCTAATATATTGTACATCTGGGATTACACGTGCATAAGTGACTGTCACATTTAGGCCACAAACACGGCTTTTTGGTTACGGGGTGAAAAAACACTCTAATATACTGCACATCTGGGATTAGACAAGTATAAGTGACTGTCACATTTAGGCCAGAAATACGGCTTTTTGGTTACTGGGGTGAAAAAAGCCTCTGACATACTGCACATCTGGGATTACACGTGCATAAGTGACTGTCACATTTAGGCCATAAATACGGCTTTTTGGTTACTGGGTTGAAAAAACCCTCTAATATACTGCACATCTGGGATTAGACAAGCTTAAGTGACTGTCACATTTAGGCCACAAATAAGGCTTGTAGGACACTGTGGTGAACAAAACCTCTGATATACTGCACATCTGTGATTACACGTGCATAGGTGACTGTCACATTTAGGCCACAAATAAGGCTTTTAGGATACTGTGGTGAAAAAAAAAACTTTTTTTCATATACTGCACATTTGTGATTACACGTGCATAGATGACTGTCACATTTATGCCACAAATAAGGCTTTTAGGATACTGTGGTGAAAAATCCCTCTGATATACTGCACATCTGGGATTACACTTGCATAGGTGACTGTCACATTTAGGCCACAAATACGGCTATTAGGTTACTGTTGTTAAAAGAAACCTTTTTTTCATATACTGCACATGTGTGATTACACGTGCATAGGTGACTGTCACATTTAGGCCACAAATACGGCTATTAGGTTACTGTTGTTAAAAGAAACCTTTTTTTCATATACTGCACATCTGTGATTACACGTGCATAGGTGACTGTCACATTTAGGCCACAAATAAGGCTTTCAGGATACTGTGGTGAAAAAAAACCTTTTTTTCATATACTGCACATCTGTATTTACACTTTCATAGGTGACTGTCACATTTAGGCCACAAATATTGCTGTCATATAGAGTTAAAAAAAAATATAGAGTTCAATACCCTACATCAGGGTTTATATTGGCGGTTAATTATTTTTAACCTACTTAACTACTTTTTACTTTGCTTTGTGAACGCTAACTATTGGGTGGCCGACAGTGGATCCAGCACGTTCACATTATCTCCCACCCAGTCTTCTGAAACCCTTGCCCATCAGTCTGTCACATCACCCCCGTGCATATCGGGGAACCTGTCTGAGCCTCAAGTCATGCAGCAGTCTCTTATGCTGTTTGAAGACTCTGCTGGCAGGGTTCCTGAAGGGCATCCACCTAACCCTTCCCCAGGTTTGGAAGACATAGAATGCACTGACGCACAACCACTTATGTTTCCTGATGAGGACATGGGAATACCACCTCAGCACGTCGCTGATGATGACGAAACACAGGTGCCAACTGCTGCGTCTTTCTGCAGTGTGCAGACCAAAAAGGAGGTCAGGGAGGAAGACTGGGTGGAAGACGATGCAGGGGACGATGATGACCTAGACCTCACATGGAATGAAGGTCATGCCAGTGACTTTCAGAGTTCGGAGGAAGAGGCAGTGGTGAGACCGAGCCAAGAGCGTAGCAAAAGCGGGAGCAGGGTGCAAAAGCAGAGCAGCCGTCGCCTGCAACTGGCCACTGTCAACAGGGACCGAGCACATCAATGGCAGCTTCAAGGAGTTCCCTGGCATGGCACTTCTTCACACAATGTGCTGACGACAAGACTCGAGTGGTTTGCACGCTGTGCCATCAGAGCCTGAAGCGAGGCATTAAAGTTCTGAACCTTAGCACAACCTGCATGACCACGCATCTACATGCGAGACACGGGCTGCAGTTGAGTAAGCACCTTCTGCTGCTGCCTCGGCCTCTTCCTCCGCCTCTGGAGGAACGTTTGCACCTGCCGCCCAGCAAACAGAGGATGTGCCACCAACAACACTACCTCCGTCACACGGAAGCGTTCAGCTCTCCATCTCACAAACCTTTGAGAGAAAGCGTAAATTACCACCTAGCCATCCTCGATCCCTGGCCCTAAATGCCAGCATTTCTAAACTGCTGGCCTTTGAAATGCTGTCATTCAGGCTGGTGGAGACGGACAGCTTCAAACAGCTCATGTCGCTTGCTGTCCCACAGTACGTCGTTCCCAGCCGCAACTACTTCTCCAGGAGAGCCGTGCCCTCCCTGCACAACCAAGTATCGGATAAAATCAAGTGTGCACTGCGCAACACCATCTGTGGCAAGGTCCACCTAACCACAGATACGTAGACCAGTAAGCACGGCCAGAGACGCTATAGCTCCCTAACTGCACACTGGGTAAATGTAGTGGCGGCTGGGCCCCAGACGGAGAGCTTATTGGCGCACGTCGTTCCACCGCCAAGGATCGCAGGGCATCATTCTTTGCCTCCTGTTGCCTCCTCTGCCTACTCGGCTTCCTCCTCCTCTTCTAACACCTCCTCATCCGGTCAGCGACAGACCTTCACCACCAACTTCAGCACAGCCAGGGGTAAACGTCAGCAGGCCGTTCTGAAACGAATGTGTTTGGGGGACAGGCCCCACACCGCGCAGGAGTTGTGGCGGGGTATAGAACAACAGACCGACGAGTGGTTGCTGCCAGTGAGCCTCAAGCCCGGTCTGGTGGTGTGCAATAATGGGCGAAATCTCGATGCCTCCCACAGCTTGTCCTTACCTCTGGGCAGCCTGGCACACATGAGCGACTACATGCTGCAGTGCCTGCGCAACGACTGCAGAGTTGCCCACATTTTAACGTGTGCTGACTACTGGGTGGCCACCTTGCTGGATCCCCGTTACAAAGACAATGTGCCGTCCTTAATTCCCTCACTGGAGCTTGATCGGAAGATGCGCGACTACAGGCGCACACTGGTAGACGCGCTCCTGAGAGCATTCCCGACTGACGCCGGGGGACAAGTGGAAGCAAAAGGCGAAGGCAGGGGAGGAGGAAGAGGTCGCCAACGCAGCTTTGTCAGCGCCAGCACCTCAGAAGGCAGGGTTAGTGTTCTGTCCCCAGGTAAAGATCCAGTTGTTTCTGTCTGTTTAGCAATTACATTGTGTGGTAACAGCACCATCTATTGATGAGTTTAGGTATTTCATCCTGCCTGTTTTTCTCTATGCATTATGGGAGTCCCAGAGCATTGTGGGTAGTTCCTGGTTCTTGCTAGTCTTGTGCTGGTACAGCAAGCAGCCACCATCTTATGTCTCAGGAGCTGCACGCTCTCACTGGTTTTCCTGCCACATCATCTGTTATTCAGCCTGTTTTTGAGCATAGTCGGTAAGAGCACTATCTATCATCTATCTATCACTATCATTTAATGCAGTTTATGATGTTTATTGTATCTGATAGCTCACTATCATTGTATTATCTCATATACTGAATGTATAGCAGATTATTCTGTGTCTTATGCCATGTACCATGGATATTTATGTTCTAAAATACTACTGTTTTATTCTGTAGTTTCACCTTTCCTGTCAGTCTACGAGCAATAAAGAGAACCTTAAAGCGGAACAGTCTCTTTTAATCTCAGAGAACAAAAGGTTTAGCTACATGTCAGATTACACACCGTGCTAACGTGTATGAGAAAGTATAGTGAAACGACTGCTGAGAACAAGCTCAGTGAATAACCGCCAAAGACAGCAGTGAAACGACTGCTGAGAACAAGCTCTGAAGATCAGACTGACGGAGCCGCCATTATCCACGCGATGCCTGCATACGGATATCGCAACAGTCTCCTAACAGTCGCACCGAATATCTGACTATACGGAGCCCGCCATTATCCACACAGAGCCTACTTACGGATATCGCAGCAGTCTCCTAACAGTCACAACATGTCTAATAGTCAAGCATCTTCCATTAAGACAAGGTCTCAGATAAGTGGCTCTAATAGGACATCGGTCAGAGAAGCTGCCGCCATTGCCCGCGCAAAAGCAAAAGCTGCAAAGGCAAAAGCCAGCTTCACAGTACAAGAGATGCAGATAAAGCTAGAGAAAGCGCAACTTGAAGCGATTCTAGAAAAACTCGCCGCAGATAAAGAGACAGCAGCTGCCATAGCAGAAGCAGAATTTCTAGAAGCCACAGAACTTCAGGAAACCAAGAGTCATCGCAGCATTGTCCATCCAGAAGTTGAATACCAAGATCCAGAACAGCGTACCTTACAATACGTCTATCAACATTCCAAGTCAGACGACGACCCAGATCCACAGCTTAATACAAAGCGGTTTGTTGACAAGCCAAGCCAACCTGCTTATTTGGATCATCAGAAAGTCGACTATCAGTCTCCTTGCAGCAGACTAGAGAAAACACATCAGAGTGAAACTGCCTACAACAACTTCTCTCCAGAACAGAGAATCAGAAATCTGCCCCTGCTAAGAGAGATGCCCTTTGCTTCAGAACGGTATTACACAGACCGGATTAAACCAGAGACTTCCAACAGGTATGGCCGTGCACCACACATTTACTCTGACAACACATCACCAGCCAATTCCAGCGCCAATCAAGCCACAATGGACTTGCCAGGTTCCTTGCTCGATGTGAGCTGGTCACCAAGGGACTTGTAAAGTTCAGCAACCGTGCTGAGAACTATCGAGCTTGGCGAGCTTCCTTCCAAAATGCCATCAGAGACTTATGTCTGTCATGTAGTGAGGAACTGGATCTCCTGGTAAAATGGCTGGGAAGTGAGTCCGCCGAACACGCTAGAAGGATTAGAGACATCAATGTAAATTATCCAGACATTGGTCTAAAAAGGGTCTCGGAAAGACTTGATGAGGTTTATGGCGCAGCAGAGGTCATAGAAAGCGCCTTATTTAAGAGAATTGAGGACTTTCCTAAAATAGCGAACAAAGGCTATTCAAAGCTTAGAGAGTTAAGTGACTTATTAATGGAGTTGAGTGTAGCAAAGGCAGAAGGGGATCTGGTGGGATTGACATTCCTTGACACTGCTAGAGGTGTGAATCCCATAGTTCAGAAGCTCCCATATAACCTGCAATAGAAGTGGGTCATGCATGGTTCTCGGTATAAACAGACTTACAATGTACCATTTAATGTGTTTGTAGATTTTGTCTCTGAACAAGCAAAAATCAGAAATGATCCTAGCTTTGATTTCATGATGTCATGTGCCACCGCCTCAGTCAGTAAGCCTCGTAGGGCAATGGTGGAGGTCCACAAAATTAACGTTTCTTCCACAGGTTCAGTCCATAAAGAGTTCAGCTCCTATCAAGGAGGAGACAAACTCAAGGACCCGACCAGACAGTGTCCCTTACACAGGAAGCCTCATTCTATACTTAAGTGCAGAACCTTCAGAGAAAAGTCATTGGAAGACCGCAAGACCTTCCTCAAGGAGAATAACATCTGTTTTAAATGCTGCTCTTTAGCTTCGCACTTCGCCAGGGACTGTGAGGTTAGTGCAAAGTGTGCCGACTGTGACAGCTCAAACCATAACACAGCTCTACACCCTGGGCCACCATCGTGGGCTTCACCCAAATCCCAAGAGCATAGCGGGGAGCTGAAGGACACAAATACTGACACTTTGGCAGTTACTTCTAAATGTACAGAGGTTTGCAGATTCCCTAGTGAAGGTTTACCCAGAAGACGACCGAAACAAAGCCATCAAAGTGTATGCAATTCTAGACGATCAAAGCAACAGGTCGTTAGCGAAGTCTGCCTTCTTTGATAGCTTCGACATCAAAGGACCCGGTGCCCCCTACTCTCTAAGAACTTGTGCTGGTACTGTGGAAACAGCCGGAAGGAGGGCAAGCGGCTACATAGTTGAGTCCAGCGATGGTCAAATGGGTCTGCCTTTACCAACTACTGTATACTGGAATGTAACCAGATTCCTGACAACAGATCCGAGATACCCACCCCAGAAGTAGCAGCGCATCAGCCTCACCTGAAGCGTATAAGACACCTGATCCCGAACCTTGATCCTGAAGCTCAGATAGTATTACTCCTCGGGAGGGACATCCTACAGGTCCACAAGGTTAGACAGCAGATTAATGGACCTCACAACGCTCCAAACGCCCAAAGACTGACCTAGGATGGGTCATTGTAGGAGAAGTCTGTTTGGGAGGTGTACACAAACCAACAACTGTCCACAGCATGCTTACCAGTACACTTGAGAATGGACGCCCATCTCTTCTCCAACCATGCGAAAATCACTTCTTCATCAAGGATCTGCCTCAAAGCACTTCATCACCAGGTACCTTTGCAGGTCCCACCTACGAGGACTTCGTCTGGGATGCCAATCAAGACCACCTGGGATCCACAGTCTTCCGAAAGACTTAAGAAGACAATCATATAGCGATGTCATTCGAAGATAAACTGTTCCTAGATATAATGGAGCAGGGAATGGTGCAGGACGAAACAAGAAGCTGGGTTGCACCTCTACCCTTTAAGCCTCAAAGACAACGCATACCCAACAATAGAGAGCAAGTTTTCAAGCGATTTGTCTCTCTCAGGCACAACCTACGAAGCAAACCTGAGATGAGAGATCACTTCTTTACCTTCATGGAAAAGATATTCCGGAACGGTCATGCAGAGCTAGCACCTGTACTTCGAGACTCGGAAGAGCGCTGGTACCTGCCCATGTTTGGCGTGTATCACCCGAAGAAGCCAGGTCAGATCAGAGTAGTGTTTGACTCAAGTGCCAAGTGTGAAGGCATATCATTGAACAACGTTTTGCTGTCAGGCCCGGATCTAAACAACAAGCTCATAGGAGTGCTTCTCCGTTTTCGCAGAGACTCCGTTGCATTCACGGCTGATATCCAACAGAAGTTCCACTGCTTCCTAGTTAAGAAGGAACATAGAAATTTCTTGAGATTCCTATGGTTCAAGGACAACGATCCCTCTAAAGATGTTACAGAGTATCGTATGAAATTTCACATCTTCGGCAATAGTCCTTCTCCTGCAGTCGCCATCTATGGATTAAGACGCGCAGCTCAGAAAGTAGAAGAAAAGTATGGAGCGGATGTCAGACTCTTTGTAGAGAAGGACTTCTATGTGGATGACTGTCTGAAATCAATGCCCTCAGATGATACTGCAATCAGACTTCTAAAAAGAACCCAAGAGATGCTCTCTCTGTCTAACCTGAGGCTACACAAGATCGCTTCTAACAGCCAGAAATTGATGGAAGCCTTTCCTTCTCAAGACCATTCTGAAGACTTGAAGGATTTAGACCTAGGCTTTGACTCGCCTCCGATGCAACGGAGCCTCGGCCTACTATAGGACATAAAAGCTGATACTTTCACTTTCCAGGTTAGCAGAGAAGAAAAACCCTTTACTCGCAGAGGAGTACTGTCGGCCATAAGAAGTTTATATGACCCACTGGGATTTGCAGCTCCTATACTCATCGAAGGTAAAGCTATGTTAAGAGACTTCACCAGAGAAGGGTCGAACTGGGACACTCCCCTTCCCATGAAGGAAAGAACCACGTGGATGGCCTGGAAGAATTCCCTTACAGCCTTTTCGGATCTTCACATAGCTCATCCATATGTTTCTGTACCAACTACCAAGGATGAGACACAAACTTTGTGTTTTCTGCGATGCTTCAGTCAAAGCAATAGCGGCTGTAGCTTACTTGAAGACGTTAGATACCAGCGGACAATGCCATGTAGGGTTCGTCATGAGTAAAGCGAAACGAACGCCACTCCAGGAACACACAATACCACGCCTGGAACTATGTGCCGCGGTGTTAGCGGTGGAGTTAGCCGAACTCATCGCTGCAGAAATGGACCTAGAGATTAAAGATTCTGAGTTCTATACAGATAGCAAGATAGTACTGGGATATATCTGTAATGAAGCTAGACGCTTCTATGTCTACATCAATAACAGAGTTCTAAGGATCAGAAGATCTACCTCTCCTGAACAATGGAAACATGTACCTACTCATCTCAACCCTGCAGACCAAGCAACCAGATCCGTCGCTGCTGACCGTCTCAAGGATACAATTTGGTTTACAGGCCCCACCTTTTTGTATAAACCGACGCCCAACACAACAGAAACTGCCATG
This sequence comes from Bufo bufo, assembly GCF_905171765.1. Taxonomy (NCBI): domain Eukaryota; kingdom Metazoa; phylum Chordata; class Amphibia; order Anura; family Bufonidae; genus Bufo; species Bufo bufo. Next base: position 389,941,574 of record NC_053389.1, read on the forward strand.
TTTGAACTAGTAGACCCACATGCTGACGTTGAGATACGTCCTCAGGTATCTGTGTTACATACGGAGACTCTGGACCACCACCTGAAATCCCACAGATTCAGTAGGTTCTCTACTTGGAGATCTCTTGTCCGTGCCATCACTTGCCTGACTTTTAATTGTTCGGTCGTACAAAGCAAACTCATCGGCAGATAAAAATATCTGCAGAGGCTGGCATCACTGTAAACGTGTCTACTCAGCTCTCGATCTAGAGCGGTCAAAAAATGTAATCATCCAAGCTGTACAGTGTGAAACCTATGCAACGGAAATCGACTGTGTAGTCAGCCAAAGACCCATGCCCAAAGGTAGTGTTATAAGGAAACTTGACCCAGTGATCGGTGAAGATGGGCTCTTAAGAGTAGGTGGACGCCTTATGGAAGCCAATGTAGGCCTAGCAGAGAAACATCCTGTGATAGTTCCTGGACAGCATCATATAGCTACTCTGCTCGTGCAACATTACCATGAACAGACAAAGCACCAAGGTCGTCTGTTCACTGAAGGAGCTCTAAGAGCAGCTTGACTGTGGATAGTTGGAGCTAAAAGATGTGTATGCAGATTCATATTTAAATGTGTTACCTGTCGGAAACTTTGTGGTATGTCACAGGCACCGAAGATGGCAAACCTCCCGTATGACTGACTAAGTACGGATCCACCCTTCACCAATGTTGGCCTAGACGTGTTCGGACCTTGGCCTGTGGTTGTTCGGCAAACCAGGGGAGGCCGTGCGCACGGGAAACGTTGGGCGATTATGTTCACCTGTCTGTCCATCAGAGCTGTCCATATTGAAGTAATTGAATCTATGGATACTTCCTGTTTCATTAATGCTTTCCGACGTTTCATTGCCATTAGAGGACATGTCAAACACATTCGTTCTGATCGAGGCACAAACTTCGTTGGAGCAGCGAGAGAACTACAACTCTCTTCCAACTTGGATGTTAACAACATAGAAAGATACCTCAGTGAACGAGGATGCACTTGGACCTTCAACCCACCACACTCTTCTCACATGGGAGGTGCTTGGGAGAGGATGATAGGCATCGCACAGAGAATCCTCGACTCAATCTTCTTACAAGAAGGATCTTCAAAGCTGACTCATGAAAGCCTGACTACCTTCATGGCAGAAGTATCGGCTATCATAAATTCCAGACCGCTAACTCCGATTTCCAGCGATCCTGATGACCCAACAGTTCTCACACCCGCCACACTGCTTAACCCAAAAGACTGAACAAATTTGCGCTCCACCTGGAGAATTCAATTCCAAAGATCTTTACAAGAATCGATGGAGACAAGTACAGAGTCTCTCAAACTCGCTCTGGGACAAGTGGAAAAAGCAATACATTCCCACTCTGCAACCGAGGAGAAAGTGGGAAACCAGCAAGCCTAACCTCCAGACCGGCGATGTAGTCCTAATGAAAGACTGCCAGTCACGAAGAAACGAGTGGCCGTTAGATCTTGTGACTAAGACATTCCCAAGTAAGGACGGAATTATACGCAAAGTAGAATTGAAAATACGGAGACAGGGAGAGACCAATTTGTTCCTCAGACCAGTAAGAGAACTCGTTCTACTGTTTGCACCCAACAAATACAATAGTGACGTCGGTTGACGTCAAGCGGGGAGTGTTCTGTCCCCAGGTAAAGATCCAGTTGTTTCTGTCTGTTTAGCAATTACATTGAGTGGTAACAGCACCATCTATTGATGAGTTTAGGTATTTCATCCTGCCTGTTTTTCTCTATGCATTATGGGAGTCCCAGAGCATTGTGGGTAGTTCCTGGTTCTTGCTAGTCTTGTGCTGGTACAGCAAGCAGCCACCATCTTATGTCTCAGGAGCTGCACGCTCTCACTGGTTTTCCTGCCACATCATCTGTTATTCAGCCTGTTTTTGAGCATAGTCGGTAAGAGCACTATCTATGTGTCATTTAATGCAGTTTATGATGTTTATTGTATCTGATAGCTCACTATCATTGTATTATTTCATATACTGAATGTATAGCAGATTATTCTGTGTCTTATGCCATGTACCATGGATATTTATGTTCTAAAATACTACTGTTTTATTCTGTAGTTTCACCTTTCCTGTCAGTCTACGAGCAATAAAGAGAACCTTAAAGCGGAACAGTCTCTTTTTCTCTCAGAGGACAAAAGGTTTAGCTACATGTCAGATTACACACCGTGCTAACGTGTATGAGGACAGTATAGTTAGCATGGCCGACATGTGGAAAAGCTTTGTCACCTCGCCGGAACAACCGGCCCCAACTGCTGATATGGAGCGTGTTAGCAGGAGGCAGCATTTGAACAACAGTACCTGTGCACACGACTACACATACTGACTGATGGTTCTGTCCCATTCAACTTCTGGGTCTCCAGCTTGTCCACATGGCCAGAGCTTGCCCTGTATGCCTTGGAGGTGCTGGTCTGCCCTGCAGCCAGTGTACTCTCTGAACGTGTATTTAGCACGGCAGGAGGAGTCATTAAAGACAGACGCAGCCATCTCTCCACAGCCAACGTGGACAAGCTCACGTTCATTAAAATGAACCAGGCTTGGATCCCACAAGACTTGTCTGTACCTTATGCAGACTAGACAATTATACCATCATCAAACATACATTCTTGTACTCAAGTCGAATGCAATGATTCTTTGTTTTCTTTTTTTTTTTTTTTTTGTCCCAATATTTTGGGGGCTACATACCCCAATAAAAAAATAAAAAAAACATTGTTGGCTGCCTCCTTCTCCTCCATTGCTGCCTCCACCTACAACACCACATTCACCGCCTCCTCAACCTTCGACTCCATATCCACCTCCTTCTCTGAGTTGCAGGTTAATAATTTGTCATTTTTAGTTATTTTATTTCATTTTAAGTTATTTCCCTATCCACATTTCTTTGCAGAGCAGTTGCCATGCTCTTAAGCACATTTTACTGACTTTTACATCCCTCTAGCTTTTTCAAGGACTATTTTAGAGCCATATTAATTCAAAAAAGTGCCAATTTTAGTGCCCTAAATTAAAAAATTCTTATTTTCAATTGGCGGGTGACATTTTACCATTTTTGGCGTATACAAACCCCTGCTGTGCTTGGGTGACAGGGGCCTAAATCTCTTAAAATCCTCTGTTCTATTGCTGGGTGACATGAACCCCCTTTTGCCGTGAATGAACCCCTGTTGTGCCTGGGTGACATGGGCCTAAATCTCTCAAAATCCTCTGTTCTATTGCTGGGTGACAAGATCATCCTTTTGCCGTGAATGAACCCCTGCTATGCCTGGGTGACAGGGGCCTAAATCTCTCAAAATCCTCTGTTGTATTGCTGGGTGACAAGAACCCCCTTTTGCGTGAATGAACCCCTGCTGTGCCTGGGTGACAGGGGCCTAAATATCTCAAAATCCTCTGTTCTATTGCTGAGTGACAAGATACCCCTTTTGCCATGAATGAACCCCTGCTGTGCCTGGGTGACAGGAGCCTAAATCTCTCAAAATCGTCTGTTCTATTACTGGATGACATCAACCCCCTTTTGCCATGAATGAACCCCTGTTGTGCCTGGGTGACAGGGGCCTAAATCTCTCAAAATCCTCTGTTGTATTGCTGGGTGACATTGCAGCGTCCCACTACGTGTGTGTGGGCACTGCTTAAAAGCACTTTTTGATCTTAATGTATTAGATTGTAATGTATGACTTTATACTATTATATCTGCAAAATCCCTGTTACCAGGCAGATTAGGTGTAATTTATACATCCCATCACTAGATGGGGATATAACTTAGCTTATATATATGTAGTGTCCCACTGGGTAAATGTGGGCACTACACAAGGGTCAATTGGGCCACGTTGTTCTCCACCTCCTGTGGAACATGGTTATTGCATTTTATATGGCATTTTAATGTATATTGTCATTTTATTAATGCTATCTCCTGTGTACCAGGCCTGTAGGGGTGTAATTCCTCCTCCTAGACAGTAGAGGGAGCTAGGGAACCCCCTAGTATAAATAGCCAGGTCCAGACCAGAGAGAGCGGTCAGTCAGAGTCTGTGTATTTACAGAAGCCAAGTGTTGCACCCTAGCCAGAGGGTAGCTGGGATCCAGCTTCTGATATGCAGCTAGACAGCCCAGGCTTCTAGCCTGCCACCAGGAGAAGAGGTTGCCTCTTGAGAAACCTGAAGTTCCTATAAGAGTACAGAGCAGAGCTATTGTTCCAGCCAAACAGAGAGCTGAAGGGCAGAAGGATCTATTTAAAGTAAGGAGACATATACCTGAGGAAGTTTCCCTAACCAAGGATAAAGCCAGCAATAGGGCATACGGGCCTTGGGATAAAGACAGACAGGATACTGAGGAAAAGTGCAGCCTGATCTGTAAGTGTTTAACCCTCTGAGTATCTTGCAAGAACATTGTGCCTGCCAGTGGATGTAAAGCCTGCCTGTTACCTTCTTGTGCATGTGGAACTGAACCAAAGACTGTAAATAGTTAACTGTTTCAGTAAAGGAAGTTTTGGTTCACTGCAACGTGTGTTCCTCCATTATTCCTACAATAAATCGGTGTGCCACCATAACCGGCACTGGCGTCACAAACTTAAAGGGATCTTGCCCCCGGCACATTAAACCTGCAACACCCAGGGCACCTCACCTACCACCGGCCTGGTCCCTATACATTGAGAGTGCCTTAGAGGACTCCTGTGCCAGCCTCTCCATCACTGCTATACGCCTGCCCAGGGTCTTTCATAAACTGTGAGTAACCAAGAGCAACGCTCGTTTGCCTATTAACCGTGACCTCACCATCGCAATACCCTGCAGGGCTGCGTACTGCATATATACCTAGGTCAGGCCTAGTGAGACAGAGGACAGAGACAGGGTTGTTGATTGAGGATTCAGTCTGCTGAGAGTGAGAGTGAGAGAGTGCAGATCTACCACTTCTGCTCTAAATAAAAGTTTAGCCCAGAAAGGGACCAAAGAACAGATTTATCTATCCAAAGGATAAAAGCCACAAGTCAGGCATCAAGGACCTTTGGGATATTCGGGTGAAGGATACCAAAGCCTCCGGCAACCTCACCCAAAATTGCACTGATATTGAAAATAACCCACTGCTCCAAACTAAAAACCTGAAAAGCCTAGAAACAGTGGATTTAAAGAATCAACTCTGTACCATCAAGAGACTGCATTGTTGTACTGCTGCAACCAAAGTCACCAAAAGTAAAAGTTGTGAGTTGCATCTTACCACTGTCTACCTCATTATTACCACTATTGGTTGTACCACCATTAACGGTACTGGCGTCACAACAAAACCATCAAGGGACTCAGCCACAACAAGCACCCTAAGCACCCCTAACATCAAGGGCACCTCAACCACCATCTTGGCTGATGCTTCCTACCACAGAGCGTGCCCCGGAGGATTTCGTGCTGTCTACCTCAACACTGGGCTGCCAGCCCAGGGAGGCTTTCTGCTAACCGTGAGTAAACTGATGAACTGTGTGTTTTATTTTGGCCCTTCATCGGTCCACCACGCACCTCACGTGTTGCCCCTGCGCTACTGGCTGGCTGCATATCTTTTATTGGTGTCACGAACAGGATATTAACCCTTGCGCAATATTTGAGAGACTGTCGCATGTGAATAAGCCCCTTTATTTGATTGAGAGACTTTTGCTTAATGTGCGCTGTTTTGGGCTACAGAACTGTTTAAACTGCTTGCAAAGTATATGGAGGTGCTATACTAGTCCCCAGAATCAAAATCGCAGTGTTAAAAGTGAGAAAATCCAACATTTGCGTGTCACTATAACTGCTTGCTGTCAGTGAAGAGACTGTTCCTATGCAATTAAGATGGCCGCCGGAGCTCTGGTTTGAAAAATAATACTGCGCCATCACGGTGTATAAGTTAGCGACACCCCCTGAAGAGCGGGAAATTATTGTGCCGCCCATTTATGCAAAACTGTCTGGTAAAGCCCATCCTACCTGTACTGTGTGGGTTCCAAGATGCCAGCCCTGTATGCAAACGCAGCGCCGCCTCCTCTGCCGGGGGCCACATCAAAGGGAGACGCTGCGCACGGGAGGAGAGTGTGACGTGCGTGTATCCCAAAAGTATCACGTGATCTCTTGCCAGGAGCGCTACCAGAAGCTCAAGTAAGCGCTGCCTGAGTATTGCGTTCAGCCGGTAACAGTTTCTTAAAGGGCCATACACCGCAAAATAGCTATCGCCCATAGCAACGCTACATAAAAAGTATTTACAGCCACAATTAACCTACCTAACTGTAATCTACCTATATTCAGCATGTCTGTGCAAGAAGATAACGTGCAGGCTGAACTCCGCGGACCCCCTGCGGCAGTCGCAGCCGGTCCCAGCGCAATAACAACTGCTGCAGCACCAAGTTTAATGCCTTTAACTATGCCTTATAATTTTGGGGCCCCCTGGTTCCCACGGTATTCTGGAGAGGTTCATACTTTAATGGACTTTAAAGAAAAAATGCTTGCTGTGTTCAGATTGTACCCTGTATCCCCAGAACAGCAGATGGAGATTCTCCTTGCACAATTGGAAGGAGCTGCTCTCAGAGAAGTGAAGTCCTGGCCAAGCTCAGAAAGGAGGACACTGGAGCAGATATTTGAACGTCTCTACACCACCTTTGAACCCAGGACCGTGTCAGAAGTCAAGATGAGGTTCTTCAGCAAGAAACAGCAATCGGGTGAGCACTCAGAGACTTTGCACTATCTTTGCAGGACGCCCTTAGAGCTGTTGTTCAAGTAGACCCCCGTGAGGCAGAGAATCAGGACAAAACCCTGAAAGAGCAATTTATTGAAGGTGTCAATACAGATAATTTAAAGAACCAACTAAGAATGTTAACCGCCCAGCATCCAAATGCTGCTTTCTTAGACTTCAAAGAATTAGCTATCAGTGTATTGGGAAAAAGTTCACCAACAGAACCCGTTGGATCCGCTGTAGTGCCAGCAACACAGCCGGTCACCCCTGTCAAACCTTAACCTGTCGTCAGTCAGGCAACCCAAGCCCCAATTCCTGACGCAGTTGCTGCCCTTACTGAGCAAGTCCAATTCCTGACTAAAAGTCTGGAGAAAGTTCACAAAAAATTGGAACAATGGGAAAAACCACTATTGCTGGAGGATGAGAAACCTGTGTCCAGAAGGCTCTTCTCTCCTGATTATAAAGAGACTTATTCCAGAAATTCAGGCGGACGCCCACCTGACCGCACTAGTACCCCCAAGCGGCCTATCTGTACATACTGTCACAAGCCAGGCCATACTGAAGCCACCTGCTGGCAGTTAAATGGGCGACCCCCGAGGTCAGGGACTGCCCCTCGGGAGGTAGATCAATAGGTCCAGAAGATCCCTATTGGATGCCCAGATACTGTATGTAGGATCCCGTCCAGAAGTGACACATCAAATAAATGGAGTTCCTTTTGTTGCCCTAGTTGACACCGGATCCCAAGTCACTACCATCCAACAATCTGCATTTGAGAAATACTGGGACCAAAAATAGGCTTACCCAGCCCCCAGAATCCTGGCTGAGTCTCATAGCCAGTAACGGCAAACCTGTACCAATACTGGGTTACTGGGAACCTACCATTCGAGTAGGTGGAACTATTCTATCCCAACAAGGTATTATTGTGGTACAAGTCAAAGAAAATAACGATAACCCTCCAATAGTCCTAGGCATGAATGTCCTCAGGAATTGTTATGTTGAAATGCTGGAAGCCTTACACCAGTCAGTGACTACTGCTTCTTTTGCTTCTAAGAAGGTAATTCAACAAACCATTTGTGTACTGAGCTCACAACAGAGATTCACCAATGAAAAAGGAGAAATTTGCTGTGTCCACATCCGAGATAATCAACCAGTGATTCTCAAGCCCAACACCGAAACTCTCCTGTGGTGCCGAGCTGTAGTTGGAATTCAAGGTCAAGACTAAAAAGCCTTGGTAGAGCCCGTCGTCTTGGAAGACTATCCCCTAGTTAGAGCTGCAAGAAGCCTGGTAACCGTCTCTGAAGGTAAAGTGCCTATTCGTCTCCTCAATTTGAGCGATCACAGTGTAACATTAACAAAGTACCGTCCCATTGCACAGCAAATCCAAGTTACCTTTCAAGATGTCATCAGCGTGACTACAGATCTCAAGAAACAACACCCACAGGGTCAAAACTTAAACACCCCATGGTGGAAAGAACTTTATGTGGGAGATGCTTCAACACCCGAACACCAATTGGAAGGAGTACTGCAAGTCGTGAAGGAACATCAGTAAGCATTCTACAGATTATGGAGAAGTGGATATCATAAAACATTCCATCCCTACAGGTACACACCCCCCGATCAAGGAAAGGTATCGGCCTATACCACCTACTATGTACCAATCCGTCAAGCAAATGATTCAAGAGATGAAAGATTCAAATATCATCAGAGACAGCCATAGTCCATGGGCTGCACCACTAGTCCTAGACACTAGACAGCAACATCAGATTCTGTGTGGACTACAGAAAAATCAACCAAATTACACTCAAAGATGCTTACCCTTTACCGCGCATAGAGGAATCCTTGACAGCTTTAGGATCTTCAGCCTATTTCTCTACTCTTGATTTAACCAGTGGATACTGGCAAGTACCAATGGCACCAGAAGATCATGAGAAGACTGCATTTACCACCCCTATGGGCTTATTTGAGTTCAACTGTATCAATTTTCGCAGATGACACTAAACTGTGTAAAGTAATTTACACTGAAGAGGACAGTATACTACTACAGAGGGATCTGGATAGATTGGAGGCTTGGGCAGATAAGTGGCAGATGAGGTTTAACACTGACAAATGTAAAGTTATGCACATGGGAAGGAATAATGCAAGTCACCCGTACATACTAAATGATAAAACACTTGGTAACACTGACATGGAAAAGGATCTAGGAATTTTAATAAACAGCAAACTAAGCTGCAAAAACCAGTGTCAGGCAGCTGCTGCCAAGGCTAATAAGATAATGGGTTGCATCAGAAGGGGCATAGATGCCCGTGATAAGAACATAGTCCTACCACTTTACAAATCGCTAGTCAGACCACACATGGAGTACTGTGTACAGTTCTGGGCTCCTGTAAACAAGGCAGACATAGCAGAGCTGGAGAGGGTCCAGAGGAGGGCAACTAAAGTAATAACTGGAATGGGGCAACTACAGTACCCTGAAAGATTATCAAAATTAGGGTTATTCACTTTAGAAAAAAGACAACTGAGGGGAGATCTAATTAATATGTATAAATATATCAGGGGTCAGTACAGAGATCTATCCCATCATCTATTTATCCACAGAACTGTGACTGTGACGAGGGGACATCCTGTGCGTCTGGAGGAAAGGTTTGTACACAAACATAGAAAAGGATTCTTTACGGTAAGAGCAGTGAGACTATGGAACTCTCTGCCTGAGGAGGTGGTGATGGTGAGTACAATAAAGGAATTCAAGAGGGGCCTGGATGTATTTCTGGAGTGTAATAATATTACAGGCTATAGCTACTAGAGAGGGGTCGTTGATCCAGGGAGTTATTCTGATTGCCTGATTGGAGTCGGGAAGGAATTTTTTATTCCCCTAAAGTGGGGAAAATTGGCTTCTACCTCACAGGTTTTTTTTTTGCCTTCCTCTGGATCAACTTGTAGGATAACAGGCCGAACTGGATGGACAAATGTCTTTTTTCGGCCTTATGTACTATGTTACTATGTTACTAACTGCATGCCCTTTGAACTTTGCAATGCGCCTGGAACTTTTCAGAGGTTAATGGAGTGTTGTCTGTGAGATTTGTTGTCTGTGAAATTTTGAGACTGTCCTGTTGTACTTAGATGATGTCATCATCTACTCCAAATCTTATGAAGACCACTTGAAACATCTGGACGAAGTTTTTCAAGTTCTCATTAAGCATGGACTAAAAGTCAAACCATCCAAGTGTCATCTACTGAAGCCAGAAGATAAATACTTATGGCATATCGTCAGTTCTGAAGGTGTTAAATCAGATCCAGAGAAGGTAGCCGCAGTCCGAAATTGGCCTACTCCTACTACGGTGAAGGAAGTAAGAAGTTTCCTCAGTTTCGCAGGATATTACAGACGTTTCATTCCCCTCTTTGCCCAAATTGCAGAGCCAATATTGGAACTTTTGAGAGGGCATCCTAAAAGATATCAGAAATCTCCAATACCAGTTGAATGGAACACTGAAAGAGAAATTGCCTTCCAGCTCCTGAAAAAGAAGTTAACAGAACCACCAATTTTAGGTTATCCGGATTATCAACAGCCATTTCATCTTTACACAGATGCAAGTAAGAAAGGTCTGGGAGCTGTTTTGTCACAAGTACAAGAAGGTAAAGAAAGAGTCATTTCCTACACTAGTAGATCTCTTAGAGGTGCTGAAAGGAACAACCAAAACTACAGTTCATTCAAATTGGAATTTCTCGCACTCGTGTTCAATCTTGCCGCAACACCCTTCGTGGCCTTCACAGATAACAACCCACTAGCACATCTTCACACTGCCAAGTTAGGAGCGTTGGAGCAAAGATGGGCCTCACGCCTTGCTAACTACAATTTTACCGTAAAGTACAGAACAGGAAAAGCAAACGAAAATGCGGATGCATTATCCCGTCTGCCGACTAAAGAAAACCATACTTCACAAGAAGATGTTTGGGAAGAGGTAGAAAAGCCATCCTTCTACAAAAACTTTGCCTACCAAGACATCATCACTGTCAAAGGGAAAAAGGTTTTCAACCTTCAACAACAAGTGGATCCAAAATCCCATGTAGACAAAGAAAGATGGATCAAGTTACAAAATGAAAGCAAGAGTGTTTGGAGAACTGCAAGATTTCTTCACCAGTGGAAGAACCCTAGAAAGAATCTGCAGGAAGAATGCTGATTTAGAGTTGTCAAAACTATGGAGACACAGAAAACACCTCTTTCTACAAAAGGGCCTACTACTAAGAAGAACTTTAGACCCAATTACATGGGATCGTCTATATCAAATTCTAATACCACACCATGATGCAAGAATCATTCTGGAGATGTATCATGATCAATCAGGAAACTTTGGCGTGCAGAAAACAGAGGCCACCATCCATAGAAGATTCTATTGGATTGGGATGAGAGGAGACATTGAAAAATGGTGTCGAGAATGTTCCACCTGGGCTGTTGGAGGAAGTGAGAAACATGACCAAAAAGCACCTTTACATTCCATTGTGAGCAGAACACCACTAGAAATAGTGGCAATCGACCATGTGAAGTTGGAATCAAGTCGCTCAGGTTATACATATGCTATGACCATCACTGACCACTACACCAAATTTGTTGTAGCCATGCCTGTCAAAGACTTGACCGCAAAGACAACTGCAGACGCTTTCTTTAAACATTTCTTGTTGCCATATGGATACCCAGAGAGAATCCTCACAGATCAGGGATCTGCCTTTGAATCACAACTCTTTAAAGAACTGTGTACCTTTCACAACTGTCAGAAAATCAGGACCACAGCATATCATCCCCAAGGGAATGGACTTTGTGAAAAGATGAACCAAACCCTAATTGAAATGTTAAGAGCAGTCCCACCTGCAACAAGAGATTATTGGCCTACTCTATTGCCTTAGCTGATGTATACCTACAACAACACTATTCATTGTTCTACGGGGTATACACCCTACTACAGATGTAGCAACGTTACCGCTCCTTTCAAAATCGCAAAAGCAAAGAACGATAACAAAAGTAAAAACAGAAACCCAAAAAATCAGAATGCAATTTACCTTTATAACCAGCAGATAACGCATAGAACTATTACATTCTAAGATTTGAACATACCTACAGACAATTTACAATGACCACACTAGCACTTCAACTATTTTTAGTTCTATCATTAATTTAATAAATTATTAATCAAATTTAATAGTTTATATTTATCTTACTATTTATAATTATTTTATTAAAGTTACTTTTACTTAAAAACCAATTTATAACACAACACAAAAAAAACACACAGGCTACGTGCCAAAAGCCGGGTATAATGCAAGCCAGCACCTATTCATAAAACAGGTAACCGGGATACCTTACAATGGCAGCCTGGTGCACTATGAGACATTTAAAACCATCTCTCATCTAACTGAGAGTCAGTAAGTCTCAATGTTGCCTGAGAGCTCTTGGATAGCTTGGGGGACCCATGCACCTAAATCTTTATCATTAGGGTGACAAAATTATCATTTTTATTTTTATTTTTTATTGCTAGCTAATTCTTTTCTAACTGCTTAGAAAGGCTGCATAAAAATTTACGGGTTTCTAATTGTTCTAATATATATTTAATAACCCATCTATACTGTTTTGTTATGTCAACTAATTTGCATAAATATGAAAGACATATCACATGTGATTAGCCTACTTTCCACCATGGACAGCGCCATCTATTAGATACATAGTCTTATGTCCTACAGTCTGCAGAGTATTATCATTTTCCTCATGGATAGCTCCATCTATTGGATACATAGTCTTATGTCCTACAGTCTGCAGAGTATTATCATTTTCCTCATGGACAGCGCCATCTATTGGATACATAGTCTTATGTCCTACAGTCTGCAGAGTATTATCATTTTCCTCATGGATAGCTCCATCTATTGGATACATAGTCTTATGTCCTACAGTCTGCAGAGTATTATCATTTTCCTCATGGATAGCTCCATCTATTGGATACATAGTCTTATGTCCTACAGTCTGCAGAGTATTATCATTTTCCTCATGGACAGCACCATCTATTGGACAGCTGAAACACTGTTTGCAATATCTTGGCCATATTTATGCAAATGAGCTTACTTGACAAAACATTATAGAAAGGTTATTTGAATTGACTTGTAGTTCGGACAATTAGAAAACAGAACATTTTTATGCAGCCCTCTTAAGCAGTGAAATAGGAGTTATCTAGCATAAAAAAAAAAAAAAAAAAAAAATACAATTGTTTTCACCCTAATGGTAACGACAGGTGCACAGGACTCCCTAGAAATCCGAAGTAAACCAATATTGACACTTATTGGCACTCTCCATTTGGATAGAGAGCTAGTTTAAAATGTCTCCGGCTGCCACTGTGAGGTATGCTGATGGTACCTGTCTCACAGATAGGACATTGGCTTGAACATACCTTGCTTATGGCATATAGCCTTCAGTTAAAAAAGAACTGTTTTGTGTTGTCTATTGTGATTTTTTGTCATTTTGGTAATAAGATGTTATAAATGGTAGGAAGGGAGCTATATAATAAGTGGTTATTAATATTAGATAGAGGTAAAAAAAAACTATTTGTTTGTCCTTTGTGTTTGTTTGTCTGTTATTTATGCACAATTATAGACTAGAGATGGGAAGTTCGGATCTTTTGAATCAGTTCATTCAAAAGAACCGATTCATGAATCGGATCTTCGGTTTACTTCCTGAGCCGGCAGAAGCAAGTGAAGCCAATATCAATGTGCATGCTCAGCTCATCGAATCTTCGGTTCACTTGCTGAGTCGGCTCTCAAGTTAGAATGTCAGGAGCTACTCTCTCCTGGCAAACACAGCTCTGCTGCAGTGAATGCAGTGGAGCAGACTGTGATGTAATTACAATGTATAGTTATTGCAGGGAATCAGATAATTGTCTGAGAGTTTATTAGTTAAAAGAATCAAATGAGTCAGAGACTCATTGGATTCTTTGAGTTAAAAGAATCGTGTCACCGAGTCCCTGCCAGACTTCCTGCTCTGCTACATGCACCCTGTACACACACAGCTCAGCTACATGCTATACTAATGCCCCCCTTCCCCCCCCCCCGGACGTACTTGTCGGGAGACAGGGAGCCGCAGAGCAGGAAGCCTGGCAGGGACTCGGTGACTCACGGATCTTTTAACTCTAAGAATCGAATGAGTCTCTAACAAAGTTGGATCTTTAGATTCTATTAACCTGTGACTCATTCCATTCTTACACTCGCTGTATTGTGTGACTCAGAGCTGCTAGTGCTTGCCTCAGCTTTGATTAATTGGTGGGCGGGGAGTTTGGGCTGGCAGTACAGTGTTCATTTTAGGACATGGTGAGATATCATAGTCAAGTATCAAAATAATGCCAATGTGACAACTGACACCTGACCCTGACACCTGACCCTGACACCTGACCCCTGACTCTGACACCTGACCCTGACTCTGACACCTGACTCTGACACCTGACCCTGACACCTGACTCTCATATCTGAGTTTAACTTATGCTCTTCATAGGTCAGGGTCAAAGTGAGAATGAGTTATAGATATACTATGTATTTGTATGCTAAATCACACAACCAAAGTATGTCTATTGCTGAGCTTATAGCTCTGTGCCTAAAATGCTGTAAGCTAACACATTAGAGTGTTATGAGTGCATAGCTGATAGCTCAGTGGTAAAGAAGGGAACAAAGGATTTTAGGTTTACTGTGGTTTTGAATGCTACATCACATAGATGAACAAAAAGCCCAAGTTCATACAAGGCAAGCTGGTAGCTCAGTGGTAATGCTGTTGCCCCATGTCCAGGCTTTCTGAGTTCAAAGCCCCTTTCAGCCTCTAAAAAATGTTTACATTTTATTATGCCCTAGATAAGAGGCAAATGTAAATGATGTCTGACGCTGATGTGTGACGATGATATCTCGCTTCCTTCACTTGTCAGTGTCACAAAAATTTTAGCTTTACTGTGGTTTTGTATGCTACATTATATAGATGAACAAATATCACAAGCTCATCCAAGGCAAGCTGGTAGCTCAGTGGTAATGCTGTTGCCCCATGCCCAGGCATTTTGAGTTCAAAACCCCTTTCAGCCTCTAAAAAATGTTTATATTTTATTACGCCCTAGATAAGAGGCAAATGTAAATGATGTGTGACGCTGATATCTCACGTCCTTCACTTGTCAGTGTCACAAGGGATCTTATTTTTTTTTTTTTTTCTTTCAATATTTTTTATTGTTATACAAAACACTTATACAATATACAATATCAAGCCGTCCAACGGGCGTTATTACAATATTCGTCCATGTATTAACATTTTGAACCAATTACCCTCCCCCCACCCAATTGAGGGGAGGGAGACGGAGAGAGAGAGGAAGAAGGGAAAAAAAAAAAAAAATCAAAGACAGTGGCCCTGGTTAAACCATTTCAGCCATACTTTATCAACTTTTTCATCTCTGTCCCTATATCTCTCAACCGTCTGTTCCAGTTTAATTAGGTTAAGCACTGCATCCTGCCACTGACCCGATGTAGGAGGATCTTTGTTTACCTATTTTCGAAGAATGAGCAATCTAGCCTGAAAAAGTACTTTACACAACACCGATTGTATCTCTCTTTTTAATTAAGGTGTACCATAGCCCCCAAAATACAGACCACAGGATCTTCCGGAACTTTGATACCCAAAAATATTGATGTTATATCTATGATATCTTTCCAATACCTTAATAATTTAGGGCATCTCCAAAAACAATGAATAAGATCAGCCTTCTCACCCATACATTTTGGACACTTATCTGTAGCTCTAACCCCCATTTTCCTCAGTGCCCAAGAAGATCTATGTAACCTATGGACAATAAAGAACTGGGAGATTTTATGTGAGGCCCTTTCTGACACCTTGGTGTAGCTTCCAAGGGCATCAGTCCATTTTTCTTCCGTGAGGGAAAAAATCTCTTTTTCCCACTTTCCTCTAGCTGGTATTATAATCCGTTCTTTCTTTGACTCCATCAAAATTCTGTATCTTTTTGCCGTAGTTCCACTCCTTTCTTCTCCATTAGTAAATTTATATATTCTATTTGAGTGTTCTTTTCTATATATATTCAGGTTGGTTGATAATCTAACAGCATTTTTAAGTTGTAAGTATTTATAACTATCCATTTGATGGACCCCAAACTCCCTTGCTAAAGTAACCTTTAATTTATCTTCTTGAAATATTTGGGCTAAATATTTTATCCCCTTTTTTTCCCAATCTATATAGGACCTGATCTTTTGTATTTCCTTCAAATTAGTATTTTTCCAGATAGGTGTATACTGCAAATACCCTTTGATATCCATTATTTTTTTAATTTCCACCCATATATAATCCATTAAATTCATTATCCTATTTCCTGTGTTATTTTTACCCAATATTCCTGATTCCAAAACCTCTAAGTGAATCGTGTCCCCCAACCACCCCATTTTTATTAGTTCATCCCTCCCCACTACTCCCTTTAAACATTCTTTTATCTGACTATATTGTGTTATTAAGTAATAGAAAAACCAATTGGGTACTGCTAGCCCACCTTCTTTTACTGAAATCTGAAGGACTTCTCTCTTTAACCTTGAAGTATTCCCTTTCCAAACAAATTCTACCATTAGACTATCCAACAACTTAAAAAAAAATTTAGGCAACCATGTTGGGGCATTTTGTAACACGTACAGTATTTTTATACATTTTAATCTTACTTCTTCTAACTTCTTTTCCAATAATTCCCCTTTTTCTTTAGTGATTTTTTTACAGTAGTTCACCTTTTTAAACAAACACCCTCTTAAATATGCCTTAGCAGTGTCCCACACTATACCTCTTTTAGCGGAACCGTTATTCTCCTCGAAAAAGTTTTTTAACTCCAACACTATAGTCTCTTTATCAGGGATAATTGATAACCAGTAAGGGTTAAATTTGAACAAAGGCGGGTTTTGCTTCTTATTCAGATCCAGCTCCATTATCACCGCACTGTGATCAGATAAGGCCATAGGCATGTGTTTTATCTTAATCCTACTCTGGATCATTAGGTTTTTATTTCCTAAAACCATATCTATTCTTGACCACGTTTGGTGTGTTTTAGAGTAACAAGAATACATTATTTCTTCTGGGTTTAAATAGCGCCAAACATCCGTCCAATTAAACTCCAAGGCCAATTTTACACAAATCAGCATTTTGTATTCTTCCCCCTCCGCCAGAAATTCTGTCTTTGAGTGGATCCATAACCGCATTATAGTCTCCTATCGCGATCAACAAACATTCCTGTCTATTCAACATGAATCTATGCAACTCATACAACACATCTGACCTATATGGTGGAGGAATATATATATTTGCAATAACCATATTAACCCCTTCCACATTGCAATGTAAAAAGAGGTACCTGCCACAGTCGTCCACCTCACATGTGACGCACTCAAACTTGATCTTTTTATGTACCAGAATTGAAACCCCTCTTGAATATGTGGTATATATTGAGTGGTAACCCTTCCCTATCCAATTTTTCTCCATCCACCGAAGAGAATCCTTATCTAAGTGCATCTCTTGGAGGCAGACAATGACTGGCAAGAACCTCTTCATCCACTCAAAGACAGCGTATCTTTTTATCCTTTCCCGCAAACCTCTCACGTTTAATGAAACAAGTTTAATCATCTAGCGGAGGGAGGAAGAAAAAAAAAAACTGTATTTCCCCCCTCCTCTCCCTCTCCCTCATCATATTTGCATCCCTCTCTAGGGTTGATTTGGGTGTTCCCGATTCACCAATATTATCTGCCCTTCCCTTCTCCTGTATCTCAGTATGTACTTCTGTGTATATAATTTTCTCTTTCTGTGAAGGAGTGGAAACTGGGGAATTGGGGGCCAGATATTTACTTAAATTATGCTGTTTTTGCCCAATCTCTAGTCCAGATATTGATTTCCTACTGCTGGCACTGGTAGGGGGGCGTTGTTCTTCTTTTTTCTTGGGGGACATTTTGCACTTTAATAGTACCTTTCCCTATACCTACCCTCCTCACTCCCTCCTATATTAGTATACCCTCTCCCTCTCCTCCTCCTTTTCCTTTCTCCCTTCTCCCTCCCTCTCTCCTCCCCTCCCCTCCCTCCTCCCCTCCCCTCCCTCCAGTTATATATTTTTTATTTTAATTTTTCCTTTTTTTTTTTCTATCTCCTCCTCTCTCCTTTTCGGTTATTTCAAATATCTTCCACTCTTTTCCAGAGATTCTTACACAAACATGCCAACGCTAAACATTAATGATTTATCAACAGTTAGTCCTACGCTGGACCAATCAAACCAATCCGTACCGCCTACTTAATTCTAAAGAGGAGAAAGAGGGGGGCCAAGCGATTAATTAAAACAGTAAAGTTAATAATACAATAGCACAAATAGCACAAAACAGTAGAAACAGGAAAAAAAAAAAAAAAAACATACAGTAAAGCATTAGTGTCCCCAAGATAGCATTAGTTCAAGAGGGGATAGTAACGACCACCGGTCCTCAATGTCTGGAACCGCGAAATGGGAACACATTCATATACAAACAGTAAGTCCTTAATGACCCAGGTGAGTTAGTTCTTGGTTAGTCCAAAAAAAATAATCCTTAATTAGTCCAAGAGAGTTAATCCTTTAGCTAATCTCAGAGGGTTATAGGTTATTAGTTAGGAGTTAGCAGGGGGTCAAAATAGTTGAAAATCATCTGGACAATCATACTGGAAGCTCCCAAGGGGACTTACAAACCTTATTACAGCGGTATACTAAAGGCGATTTTATCATAAACCACCTATTCTTCTTTAGAAGATATTCCTGGAAACCGCAAATCTTCACCCCTTCTTTCCTTTCTCCCACATTTTGTTTCGGGACTGGGAATACACACGCTGTCTTACATCCAGTATGTCCAGATTCCCCACTATACACTCTATACCCTCTATAACCCCGCACCTGCCGAGACTCTATGAAGCGAACTGCGCAGCACACAGTATATCACAAACCGGGGGCACCACCGTCAGTGGTCAAGCCTGCAGCAACCACCACCATCCAGTAATCAAGCCTGTAGCAGCAGGCAGCCCGCAGTCTCTGCACCCTAGCCCGCTTCAGTCGGCCTCAGCTCGTATACGATCAGGGCAGATAGTGAGCGGCACACGCCATCGCCACGCAGCAGACCGACTCCACCGATCCTCTATCAACAATCTCACCACCCCGACGTCATGTCCTCAGCGTCCTCGATGATCTGCAACATCCACAGCCGACCACCAGGGATCCCCAGACTACATGGTACGGATGGACAGGGCACAGTCGATTCGGCAGGGCAGGGGGACGGAGGGGCGGAGCCCAGCGTCCTACGTCAGACGCTCACATGCCGTCTCTCCTGAGAAAAAAGAGGGATCTTAGGTCTACTGTGTTTTTTGCTATACTACATCTTATAGATCAAAAAAATCTTTACCCTTGGTGTTGAAAGCTATAGCTCAGTGGTAAGACACTTGCTTTGCCCCATATAGGCTTTTAATAAAATTTATATTTAATTTAGCTGTAGATCAGAGACAAATTCAAGTGGTGTGTGATGTAAGTAGTCCTTTTTTATTTTACTAAGAGTACATGGGCAGCACTATAGTAAAGGGGCCCTGTATACAGAGCTGTATCCTGGATTTTACATATCTACTGTATATATGTGTATTATACACACAGTGTGCTATAGCTTCACCACACTGAGATTTGCTCAGAAAGCTGAAATACATATTACTGGTTTATCCACAGACACAATATATGATCATACAGATCTTAGTACTATGTGATAGCTTCTAAGTATAGAAAAACCATGTGCTAATGTTATAGCTTGGAGGTTACATTAATGGCTTTGCATGTTGAAGTCCCCAGAAAGACATGTTTTTTTCTTTAATAGCATATACTATAATAAATAATATGTCATTAACCCATAGGATACCAGCGCTGTACATGTATGTCGCTGGAAACACGGTCACAAATCCCAGCGCCATACAGGTACAGCGCTTTGATCGGGCGGCCACAGGAGCTACTCCCGCCCGATCAGCTGCAGGGGTCCGGCAGGCACTAATAGTTGGACCCCTGCTGTATGCACCGGCATCGGTGAAAACACTGATGCCGGCTCATTAACCCTTGCACTGCCGCGGTCAGCGCTGACGGCTGCATGTGTGGTATCCCCGTGGTGCTGTGACGTCAGCCTGCTGTCTAGCCCTGTCGGTCAATGGGGGGAGGGGTGGGGTGCAGAGCACAGGGGGTGTTATAGAGCATTGCTCAGAATAGGGTTGCCACCAATATGGGTATGACCCGGACAGTCCGGGTTTGCAATCCTGTGCCCGGGTACAAGCCTTTCTCAGACCCGGGCACAGGATCAGCTGTGAATGATGGCGGCGGCAGCTGGGCACAGGGAGATGAGCGCTTCCATTGTGGAAGCGCTCATCTCCATAGTCATCTGTATCGCCATCCTCAGGACAGCAATACAGACGGCTGTGCTGCGGCAGGGGAGGATGAGGCGTTTCCCTCCCCTGTTCCTCTGATAGGCTGCGGGCCTTGTGCGTCTCCGCCGCCTTGGGGCTCATCATCATCACTAGATGTTGAGGAGAACGAGGATGACAACAGGAAAGTGGGGTCATCCTCGTCCTCACTGGGGCTCTCGGAGTCGGAGAGCAGCTGGGCGTATGACTCCAGACACCTTCTCTTTTTCCTTCACTTTAACCCTATACTTGTATCTCCTAGTTCTCAAGGGAAAAAACGCAGATCTTTAGGTCCCAATTCACATGGGGATAAATGTTCTATCAATTTATTAGTCTAATTTAGAACGGCTTGCAGGTCAAAATCTACATTCAGACCCCCTGGGTGTAGCGTGCGTAATTCGTATATCCACCTACTTTCTTTTTTATTCGTTTTCTCTAGAAAACTTCCTCCCCTCCAGTGGTTTTGTACTAATTCAATCCCCATGAACTTTAATCCCTCTGGTTTTTTTTGGTGACATTTTTTATAATGAGCCGAAACACCATGACTTTCAAGCCCCTTTTTGATATTTCTTATATCCGAACCTTATATATATATAGACAAGTTTAATAAAAGTAAAAAATTATAAAGATAAAATGAAATAATAATCAAGATCCAAATAAAAGAAAGTACATATAAAAGTATGTAAAAACACACTCTGGGCTCATGCCCACGAATGTAAGGGTGCCGTGCCTGTGCTGCGGACCGCAAATAGCAGTCCGCAATGCACGGACACAGACCATAGGGCAGCTGCATGAGGATCGCGGACCCATTCACTTGAATGGGGTTCGCGATCCGCATCCGTCCGCCCGCACCACAAAAAAGTAGCGCATGCTGAAGTGAATGGGTCCATGATGCGGGCTGCACACGGCCGTGTATTGCGGACCCGCCATATGCGGCCTGAAATATGGCAACGGCGGGCACACGGTCGTGTGCATGAGCCCTAATAGTCCTCACTGGTACTGTTGACGCAATATTTTAGGTTTTAAAAATGTGACTCTCGAAAGAAATCGTGGTTTTGGCGATATTTGGCTCAGTTGACAAAAAAGTTTGCCCACCACTGCCCTACCCTAACCCACCCTAACCTAACAGAATCCCCGAAAAATTGCTCACAGCCCAAAAACTCACTGATCAGCGGTACCAAGCTGATCAGCGGTGGGGTGGGCGATGCGCTAACAGTGGCCAGGCGCTCTTTTACAGCTAAGAGTGCCGGCCACAGTCAGCGCACCTACAAAAAGAAAAAAAATGCGCTTGCGCCCCAAAATATGTGGAGGGGGGGGGGGCAAGCTGCAGCACCCCTGGGGGGACGGGGGTCGCACAAGTTGCTGTGGACCCCAGACACCCTCAGATCCGGGTGCTGCACACAAAAAATAACTTTTTTTCACTACCCTGCCTAACTTAAAGCTCTCCCTATCCCTAAAAGTTTATATGTCAGATGGCACTTTATTTGGTCTCAGGGGCCACGGATGGCGGCGGATCGTGTGGGATGCAGATGGACCGACACAGGGCTCCTCTCTCCTTACTCACACAGAAGTCTGTGGGCGGGGAGAGTGGAGCTCCAGGACGTTATCTCCAGGTCAATCCCTCCAACCAATCACAGACGATCCTAACCCTCATCCTCCGTCACCGCCACCTCACAGGATCTGCGGAGGGTGATTGGTGGTGTATATTACACCACTGATCACCCTCCTATTCCGGGTCACCGGAGACCCGAATAACCCGGAAATGCTGCAAACCGCAGGTCTGAATTGACCTGCGGTTAGCAGCGATCGCCGGTATGGAGGGGGGGTTCACAGGACCCACCTTCGGCATTGTCACAGGGTGCCTTCTGAATGATTTCAGCAGGCACACCATTCCTAACACTGCCCGCCGCACAGCGGTGATCGGAAATACACAGGTACGCCCTTTGTCCATAAGAGGTTAAAGAGGCTCTGTCACCAGAATCAACCCTGTTAGACCATACATACTGCCTGGTAGGGCTCATTATGCTGATTATGTATGATAAATAGCTTCAGAGATTCATAACAATTTGAGCACTCAGAGGCGGGGATGAATATTCTGAGCAATGCTCTATAAGACCCCCTGTGCTCTGCACACACACCCCTCCCCCCATTGACTGACAGGGCTAGACAGCAGGCCGACATCACAGCACCACGGGGATACCGCACATGCAGCCATCAGCGCTGACCGCGGCAGTGCAAGGGTTAATGAGCCGGCATCAGTGTTTTCACCAATGCCAGTGCATACAGCAGGGGTCCAACTATTAGTGCCTGCCGGACCCCTGCATCTGATCGGGCGGGAGTAGCTCCTGTGGCCGCCCGATCAGAGCGCTGTACCTGTATGGCGCTGGGATTTGTGACCGTGTTTCCAGCGACATACATGTACAGCGCTGGTATCCTATGGGTTAATGACATATTATTTATTATAGTATATGCTATTAAAGAAAAAAACATATGTCTTTCTGGGGACTTCAACATGCAAAGCCATTAATGTAACCTCCAAGCTATAACATTAGCACATGGTTTTTCTATACTTAGAAGCTATCACATAGTACTGCCATCTGTATGATCATATATTGTGTCTGTGGATAAACCAGTAATATGTATATCAGCTTTCTGAGCAGATCTCAGTGTGGTGAAGCTATAGCACACTGTGTGTATAATACACATATATACAGTAGATATGTAAAATCCAGGATACAGCTCTGTATACAGGGCCCCCTTTACTATAGTGCTGCCCATGTACTCCTAATAAAATAAAAAAGGACTCCTTACATCACACACCACTTGAATTTGTCTCTGATCTACAGCTAAATAAAATAAAATATAAATTTTATTAAAAGCCTATATGGGGTTTTGAACCAATGAACACTACATGCAAGGCAAGTATCTTACCACTGAGCTATAGCTTTCTACTCTAAAGGTGGTGATTTTTTTGATGTATGAGATGTAGTATAGCAAAAAACACAGTAAACCTAAGATCCCTTGTGACACTGACAAGTGAAGGACGTGAGATATCAGCGTCACACATCATTTACATTTGCCTCTTATCTAGGGCATAATAAAATATAAACATTTTTTAGAGGCTGAAAGGGGCTTTGAACTCAGAAAGCCTGGACATGGGGCAACAGCATTACCACTGAGCTACCAGCTTGCCTTGCATGAACTTGAACTTTTTGTTCATCTAAGTGATGTAGCATTCAAAACCACAGTAAACCTAAAATCCTTTGTTCCCTTCTTTACCACTGAGCTATCAGCTATGCACTCATAACACTCTAATGTGTTAGCTTACAGCATTTTAGGCACAGAGCTATAAGCTCAGCAATAGACATACTTTGGTTGTGTGATTTAGCATACAAATACATAGTATATCTATAACTCATTCTCACTTTGACCCTGACCTATGAAGAGCATAAGTCAAAATCAGATATGAGAGTCAGGTGTCAGGGTCAGGTGTCAGGTGTCAGGGTCAGGTGTCACATTGGCATTATTTTGATACATGACTATGATATCTGACCATGTCCTAAAATGAACACTGTATATCTGAACAAGCAGCAACAGAAGTCTTCAGCACTGAACACTTTAATCCAGGAAGTACTATAAACCGCAAAGTGAGGCAGTATGGGAGGGAATATAAAGGAAAGAGGATTAGTCTAAATAGGTGACACCTGGGAGAAGGAAATGAGATGACAAAGTGAACAAACAAATAACATCATGCAAGACGTAGGAAAGAAGAAGTGGCAGTGACAGCTAGAGGGATGTAAAAGGCAGTAAAATTTGCTTAAGAGCATGGCAACTGCTCTGCAAACAAATGTGGATAGGGAAATAACTTAAAAAGCAAATAAAATAACTAAAAATTACAAATTATTAACCTGCAACTCAGAGAGGTGGATATGGAGTCGGAGGTTGAGGAGGCAGTGAATGTGGTGTTGTAGGTGGCGGCAGCAATGGATGAGGAACAGGTAGCTAACAATGTTGTTGTTTTTTTTTTTATTGGATAGGTAGCCCCCAAAATATTGGGACAAATAAAAAAAAAGAAAACAAAGAATCATTGCACTTGACTTGAGTACAAGAATGTATGTTTGATGGTGGTATAAATGTCTATTCTGCACAAGGTACAGACAAGTCCTGAGGGATCCAAGCCTGGTTCATTTTAATGAACGTGAGCTTGTCCACGTTGGCTGTGGACAGGCGGCTGCATCTGTCTGTAATGACGCCTCCTGCCGTGCTAAATACACGTTCAGAGAGTACACTGGCTGCAGGGCAGGCCAGCACCTCCAAGGCATACAGGCAAAGTTCTGGCCATGTGGACAATTTGGAGACCCAGAAGTTGAATGGGGCAGAACCATCAGTCAGTACGTGTAGTCGTGTGCTCAGGTACTGTTCCACCATGTTGTTCAAATGCTGCCTCCTGCTAACACGCTCCATATCAGCAGTTGGGGCCGGTTGTTGCGGCGAGGTGACAAAGCTTTTCCACATGTCGGCCATGCTAACCCTGCCTTCTGAGGTGCTGAGCTGACACAGCTACGTTGGCGACCTGTTCCTCTTCCCCTGCCTTCGCCTTGTGCTTCCACTTGTCCCACGGCGTCAGTCGGGAATGCTCTCAGGAGCGCGTCTACCAGCGTGCGCCTGTAGTCGCGCAGCTTCCGATCACGCTCCAGTGAGGGAATTAAGGACGGCACATTGTCTTTGTAACGGAGATCCAGCAGGGTGGCCACCCAGTAGTCAGCAGACGTTAAAATGTGGGCAACTCTGCTGTCATTGCGCAGGCACTGCAGCATGTAGTCGCTCATGTGTGCCAGGCTGCCCAGAGGTAAGGACAAGCTGTCCTCTGTGGGAGGCGTATCGTCTGCATCCTCCATATCCCCCCAGCCACGCACCAGTGATGGGCCCAAGCTGAGTTGGATGCCACCCTGCTGTGAACATGCTTCATCCCCATCCTCATCCTCCTTGTCCTCCAGTAGTGGGCCCTGGCTGGCCAAATTTGTACCTGGCCTCTGCTGTTGCAAAAATCCTCTTTCTGAGCCACTACTAAAAGACTGGCCTGAAAGTGTTAGAGATGACCCCTCTTCCTCCTCCTCGTCCTGGGCCACATCCTCTTCCATCATCGCCCTAAGTGTTTTCTCAAGGAGACATAGAAGTGGTATTGTAACGCTGATAACGGCGTCATCGCCACTGGCCATGTTGGTGGAGTACTCAAAACAGCGCAACAGGGCACACAGGTCTCGCATGGAGGCCCAGTCATTGGTGGTGAAGTGGTGCTGTTCCGCAGTGCGACTCACCCATGCGTGCTGCAGCTGAAACTCCACTATGGCCTGCTGCTGCTCGCACAGTCTCTCCAGCATATACAAGGTGGAGTTCCACCTGGTGGGCATGTCACATATGAGGCGGTGAGCGGGAAGGCCGAAGTTACTCTGTAGAGCAGACAGCCGAGCGGCGGCAGGATGAGAACGCCAAAAGCGCGAACAGATGGCCCACACTTTATGCAGCAGCTCAGACATGTTGGGGTAGTTGTGAATGAATTTCTGCACCACCAAATTCAGCACATGCGCCAGGCAAGGGATGTGCGTCAAACCGGCTAGTCCCAGAGTTGCAACGAGATTTCTCCCATTATCGCACACCACCAGGCCGGGCTTGAGGCTCACTGGCAGCAACCACTCGTCGGTCTGTTGTTCTATACCCCGCCACAACTCCTGCGCGGTGTGGGGCCTGTCCCCCAAACACATTCGTTTCAGAACGGCCTGCTGACGTTTAACTTTGGCTGTGCTGAAGTTGGTGGTGAAGGTCTGTCGCTGAACGGATGAGGAGGTGGTAGAAGAGGAGGAGGCAAAGAATAATGCCCTGAGATCCTTGGCGGCGGAAGGACGTTCGCCAAACAGCTCTCCGTCTGGGGCCCAGCCGCCACTACATTTACCCAGTGTGCAGTTAGATAGATATAGCGTCCCTGGCCGTGCTTACTGGTCCGCGTATCTGTGGTTAGGTGGACCTTGCCACAGATGGCGTTGCGCAGTGCACACTTGATTTTATCCGATACTTGGTTGTGCAGGGAGGCCACGGCTCTCCTGGAGAAGTAGTGGCGGCTGGGAACGACGTACTGTGGGACAGCAAGCGACATGAGCTGTTTGAAGCTGTCCGTCTCCACCAGCCTGAATGACAGCATTTCAAAGGCCAGCAGTTTAGAAATGCTGGCATTCAGGGCCAGGGATCGAGGGTGGCTAGGTGGGAATTTACGCTTTCTCTCAAAGGTTTGTGAGATGGAGAGCTGAACGCTTCCGTGTGACATGGCGGAGATGCTTGGTGACGGAGGTGGTGTTGTTGGTGGCACATCCTCTGTTTGCTGGGCGGCAGGTGCCAACGTTCCTCCAGAGGCGGAGGAAGAGGCCGAGGCAGCAGCAGAAGAGGGAGCAGGAGGGGCCTGAGCCCTTTCTTGGTTTTGAAGGTGCTTACTCAACTGCAGCCCGTGTCTCGCATGTAGATGCTTGGTCATGCAGGTTGTGCTAAGGTTCAGAACGTTAATGCCTCGCTTCAGGCTCTGATGGCACAGCGTGCAAACCACTCGGGTCTTGTCGTCAGCCCATTGTGTGAAGAAGTGCCATTCCAGGGAACTCCTTGAAGCTGCCTTTGGTGTGCTCGGTCCCAGTAGCAGATGAACTGTTTTGGCTACGGCTGCTCTGCTTTTGCACCCTGCTCCCGCTTTTGCTACGCTGTTGGCTCGGTCTCACCACTGCCTCTTCCCCCGAACTCTGAAAGTCAGTGGCATGACCTTCATTCCGTGTGGGGTCTAGGACCTCATCGTCCCCTGCATCGTCTTCCATCCCCTCTTCCTCCCTGACCTCCTTTTCGGTCTGCACACTGCAGAAAGATGCAGCAGTTGGCACCTGTGGTTCGTCATCATCAGAGACGTGCTGAGGTGGTATTCCCATGTCCTCATCATCAGGAAACATAAGTGGTTGTGCGTCAGTGCATTCTATGTCTTCCACTCCTGGGGAAGGGCTAGGTGGATGTCCTTGGGAAACCCTGCCAGAAGAGTCTACAAACAGCATAAGAGACTGAGGCTCAGACAGGTGATGGGGGGCGATGTGACAGACTGATAGGCATGGGTTTCAGGCGCCACCTGTGCACTTTCTGCAGAAGACTGGGTGGGAGATAATGTGAACGTGCTGGATCCACTGTCGGCAACCCAATTGACTAGCGCCTGTACTTGCTCAGGCCTTACCATCCTTAGAACGGCATTAGGCCCGACCAAATATCGCTGTAGATTCTGGCGGCTACTGGGACCTTAGGTAGTAGGTTCAGTAGGACGTGTAGCTGTGGCAGAATGGCCACGTCCTTTCCCTGCACCAGAGGCTCCACCAACACCACCACCACGACCATGACCACGTCCCTTATTAGATGTTTGCCTCATAGTTAGCGTTTAAAAAGCAAAGTAAAAAGTGGTTAGGTCTGTTAAAAAAAATT
This sequence comes from Bufo bufo, assembly GCF_905171765.1. NCBI lineage: Eukaryota > Metazoa > Chordata > Amphibia > Anura > Bufonidae > Bufo > Bufo bufo. The sequence continues at coordinate 389,969,240 of NC_053389.1, forward strand.
AACCGCCAATAAAAACCCTGATGTAGGGTATTGCACTCCTTTTTTTTTTTTAACTCTATATGACAGCGGTATTTGTGGCCTAAATGTGACACTCACTTATGCACGTCTTATCCCAGATGTGCAGTATATGAGAGGCTTTTTTCACCCTAGTAACCAAAAAGGCGTATTTCTGGCTTAAATGTGAGACTCACTTATGCACGCGTAATCCCAGATGTGCAATATATTAGAGGCTTTTTTCACTCCAGTAACCAAAAAGGCGTATTTCTGGCCTAAATGGGACAATCACTTATGCACGTGTAATCAGAGATATGCAGTATATCAGAGGGTTTTTTTCACCCCAGTATGACAAAGCAGGATTTCTGGCCTTAATGTGACAATCACTTATGCACGTGTAATCACAGATGTGCGGTATATCAGATGTTTTTTTGACCCTAACCAAAAAGCTGTATTTCTTTCCTAAATGTGACATTGACTTATGCACGTGTAATCACAGATGTGCAGTATATCAGAGGGTTTTTTCACCCTAACCAAAAAGTTGTATTTCTGTCCTAAATGTGACAGTGACTTATGCACGTGTAATCACAGATGTGCAGTATATCAGAGGGTTTTTTCACTCCAGTAAGAAAAAAGCTGTATTTCTGTCCTAAATGTGACAGTGACTTATGCACGTATAATCACAGATGTGCAGTATATCAGAGGGTTTTTTCACCCTAACCAAAAAGCTGTATTTCTGTCCTAAATGTGACAGTGACTTATGCACGTGTAATGACAGATCTGCAGTATATCAGAGGGGTTTTTCACCCCAGTAAGAAAAAAGCTGTATTTCTGGCCTTAATGTGACAATCACTTATGCACGTGTAATCACAGATGTGCAGTATATCAGAGGGTTTTTTCACCCTAACCAAAAAGCTATATTTCTGGCCTTAATGTGACAATCACTTATGCACGTGTAATCACAGATGTGCAGTATATCAGAGTTTTTTTTTACCCCAGTAAGAAAAAAGCTGTATTTCTGGCCTTAATGTGACAATCACTTATGCACGTGTAATCACAGATGTGCAGTATATCAGATGTTTTTTTGACCCTAACCAAAAAGCTGTATTTCTTTCCTAAATGTGACATTGACTTATGCACGTGTAATCACAGATGTGCAGTATATCAGAGGGTTTTTTCACCCTAACCAAAAAGTTGTATTTCTGTCCTAAATGTGACAGTGACTTATGCACGTGTATTCACAGATGTGCAGTATATCAGAGGGTTTTTTCACCCCAGTAAGAAAAAAGCTGTATTTCTGGCCTAATGTGACAATCACTTATGCACGTGTAATCACAGATGTGCAGTATATCAGAGGGTTTTTTCACCCTAACCATAAAGCTGTATTTCTGTCCTAATGTGACAGTGACTTATGCACGTGTAATCACAGATGTGCAGTATATCAGAGGGTTTTTTCACCCCAGTAAGAAAAAAGCTGTATTTCTGGCCTTAATGTGACAATCACTTATGCACGTGTAATCAAAGATGTGCAGTATATCAGAGGGGTTTTTCACCCCAGTAAGAAAAAAGCTGTATTTCTGGCCTTAATGTGACAATCATTTATGCACGTGTAATCAGAGATGTGCAGAATATCAGAAGGTTTTTTCACCCCAGTAAGAAAAAAGCTGTATTTCTGTCCTAAATGTGACAGTGACTTATGCACGTGTAATCACAGATGTGCAGTATATCAGAGTTTTTTTTCACCCTAACCAAAAAGCTGTATTTCTGTCCTAAATGTGTCAGTGACTTATGCACGTGTAATCACAGATGTGCAGTATATCAGAGGGTTTTTTCACCCCAGTAAGAAAAAAGCTGTATTTCTGGCCTTAATGTGACAATCACTTATGCATGTGTAATCACAGATGTGCAGTATATCAGAGGGTTTTTTCACCCTAACCAAAGAGCTGTATTTCTGTCTTAAATGTGACAGTGACTTATGCACGTGTAATCACAGATGTGCAGTATATCAGAGGGTTTTTTCACCCCAGTAAGAAAAAAGCTGTATTTCTGGCCTTAATGTGACAATCACTTATGCACGTGTAATCAGAGATGTGCAGTATATCAGAGGTTTTTTTTACCCCAGTATGCCAAAGCAGGATTTCTGGCCTTAATGTGACAATAACTTATGCACGTGTAATCACAGATGTGCAGTATATCAGAGGGTTTTTTCACCCTAACCAAAAAGCTGTATTTCTGTCCTAAATGTGACAGTGACTTATGCACGTGTAATCACAGATGTGCAGTATATCAGAGGGTTTTTTCACCCCAGTAAGAAAAAAGCTGTATTTCTGTCCTAAATGTGACATTGACTTATGCACGTGTAATCACAGATGTGCAGTATATCAGAGGGTTTTTTCACCCCAGTATGCCAAAGCAGGATTTCTGGCCTTAATGTGACAATCACTTATGCACGTGTAATCACAGATGTGCAGTATATCAGAGGGTTTTTTCACCCTAACCAAAAAGCTGTATTTCTGTCCTAAATGTGACAGTGACTTATGCACGTGTAATCACAGATGTGCAGTATATCAGAGGGTTTTTTCACCCCAGTAAGAAAAAAGCTGTATTTCTGTCCTAAATGTGACATTGACTTATGCACGTGTAATCAGAGATGTGCAGTATATCAGAGGGTTTTTTCACCCCAGTATGCCAAAGCAGGATTTCTGGCCTTAATGTGACAATCACTTATGCACGTGTAATCACAGATGTGCAGTATATCAGAGGGTTTTTTCACCCTAACCAAAAAGCTGTATTTCTGTCCTAAATGTGACAGTGACTTATGCACGTGTAATCACAGATGTGCAGTATATCAGAGGCTTTTTTCACCCTAGTAACCAAAAAGCTGTATTTCTGTCCTAAATGTGACAGTCACTTATGCTTGTCTAATCCCAGATGTGCAGTATATTAGAGGGTTTTTTCACCCCAGTATGCCAAAGCTGTATTTCTGGACTTGCAGATAGCCTATGCTGGTGCACTATCGTTGCATAAAATGGCTGCCGATCAGGTATTGATATTGATGAAATGAAGAAAAAAAAGTTCGTTTCCAGCAGTAGTTGGCTTCAGGGCAGGCTTAAAAAAATTGTGCACTGCACCCACAAAACACTTTTTTTTGTAGATCGCTGAGTACATAAATCAGTTCTTGATAAGATCGCTCCCTGAGCTCTCCCTCACAACAGCTGCAGCCTTTCCCTACACTAATCCGAGCAGAGTGACGGGCAGCGCTAAGTGACTCCAGCTTAAATAGAGGCTGGGTCACATGCTGCAGTTGGCCAATCACAGCCATGCCAAAAGTAGGCATGGCTGTGATGGCCTTTTGGGGCAAGTAGTATGACGCTTGTTGATTGGCTGCTTTGCAGCCTTTCAAAAAGCGCCATAAAAATCGCCGAACACCGAACCCGAACTTTTACGTAAATGTTCAGGTTCGGGTCCGTGTGCCGAAAAACCTAAAGTTGACCAAAACCACTTTGTCCTTGTCTGAAGTTTTCATTTCGTGTAAGAAAAATAAATCTGTGTCACATCCAGTTGCATTTCAATGTACAATTGCTTGGAGAAAGTGAAACAAAAAACTCTACAGGTTTCTTTTTTTCAACCCAAGACATACTTTCCCTGTAACAAAGTAGAGATCTTCAAAACACATCGTAAATGAGATTCTAATATGACAAGAAAGCATGTCTGTACAAGAGCCTATCACGCTGAGAGCCAATAATTGAAATCACTGGTGCATGAAGTTGCTATCTAATGCTGAATAAAGAGTGCTAGAATACGGAACTGTGCATAAAACACCATTTACATCAGAATAAAGTATTTTAATAAAAGTACAATTGCTTTGATTGATTGCAGAAGATCACTGACCAATTGTCATCTTGAGTGCTAATCCTGAGTCAAAACATACAATTATATTGAAATTGCTCTCTGGAATACTAGAACAGTTCAAAGCACTGTACATGTACTACCTGATAAAATTCCAAGAAAAGAAAACATGGATCACACATCCATATGCTATGCATTAATCTATTACTTCTCAGCATAATTTACATTGTTTCTCAGCATAATTAATAATATACAACCCTGTGATTAATCTATTCAAAACTGTGCCATTTTTTACCTTCCTTGCCCTGCCTAATTTTTCAAATCTAACATATGACTTTATGTGGTAATAATTTTGGAATGCTTTTACTTATGTTATGCAAGTGGGTGAGGACCCACTACGCCACTGACTGGCTATACTCTGGAGGGGCGTGACTAAGCAACTACCTGGTCTTCACTAGAGCCTCTGATGGTGAGAATAGGCTTGGGCCGTTACGGTAGTTGCCAGGTGCCACTCCAGAGCAGTCCCTGAGTCAGTGGCAGCTGACCAGGGGTCAGAGATACTGGTGCAAGCACTGAGGGGAAGTATGTGGTCAGGGCAGGCAGAAATCAAGCAAGGTCCGTAAACGAAGTCCGAAGTCAGAGGCAGGCGGCAAACAAGCAAGGTCCGTAAACGAAGTCCGAGGTCAGAGGCAGGCGGCAAACAGGCAAAATTTGATAATTCCAAAAGCAGGGTCCGGTACACAGCAAAGCAGAACCTGAAAAACACCTTCACACCTGGAACTTGGCAAGCTAGTGACCATGAGTTGCTCAGGCATCTTCCTGTGGTAGGAAGCGCCTTTAAATACATCCTGCAATTATCACGGACGTACCGAGACATATGGACGTCCCGGCGACAGTGACTGGCAGGAAATCTGTGAGACTGGCAACACGTGATTTGATCTGACAGGTTTTCCTTGTGGATCAATAGGTGTATGTGTTGTTTCTGGTAATAGCCACACCCCTTACCTCCAGGTGTTGCTTATGTGGTCATTTAATCTTCCTTATTTATAGTTGCTTCTTCCACTATGCTGTGCAGTTTATAGCTTCTGTATCTGTAAATTGCTTGTGGTTGGATCTCAGCTGAGTTCCTGGTGATTCCATAGCCTCTTTGAAGTTAAGTATTTCCTTTCCCTATTGTATTTTGTTTGGGTTCTGTGTGTTGCATTTCCCTATTGTTTGTATTAGGCCTGAAGTAGACTCCTGGCCAGGTAGTTTCGTCCCTGCCATTAGTACCAGGGTCCTATAGGGCTAGATAGGTGTCACCGCCAGCTCTCTGAGAAGCTCTGGCAGACGTTCTTCTGTACCTCTTGCATGATGTTCTTTGTTTTGGTTTCACTTTGTCTTCCCTTTTCCTTCTCTCAGCTGTCATCTATTTACACTGATTGCCTCCCTTTATATCCCCTCCCATACTGCCTCACTTTGCGGTTTATACTACTTCCTGGATTGTGCTCACCGCTAGATGCTGAAACTGCTGGTTCCTCAGATAAGTCTTTTCCTTTATTTGTGTTTCCGTGCTGGCTTGATTCTAGGTGACCCTGACTCCCTCCGTATTAAGTGCAGGGAGCCGGTGGTCGTGTCCCCTCACTATTATAGGGTTTTCAGGTGTCACACAGTCTAGGTACGAGGTCATGCAATTATCTATCATAAAGATCTTTGCATGGGCAGAGCAGTCAGGGAGAGCTCTAGGGGTTTTATAGGGCTCACCCATATGTTCCTTAGTTTGGGATCAATTCAGTCGGATGTTTATTTATAACTTCCAGTTTTCTGCAACACCATCCGTGACAATAGGACTCTAGATATTCCTGCGTATGAACTCACCTACCTTTGGGGTCTGTTCATACTGGTAGTCAGTCAGGATTTTAGTTAGGGCTTTCACTAGGAAGTGTCCATCTTCCTTCCCTAGTTCTCAGGCCTGATTCCCTGTTAACCCCTTCCCTCCTATGCTCGGTGTGGTGTTTCCCTCCCACACTGAAGCATGACAGCAATCCAGCCATAGGCTGGTGATACAGAGGGCGTGTAAATGCTGTCTCAGAGTTTACTTCCTGCTGGAGACCTGTACTGTTGTTAGGGCTTGCATGGGTGTGTCTCTTTTTAATGCGTACATGTACTGTGCTGGGAGCTAAGGGGTTAAAAAAACATAATTTGAAAAAATTACACCCTCACAGAATTTACCACGTGTTATATTGAGCATTTGGATCACACAGGTGTCTTGCAAAAGGTAATGCACAGCAGATGGTGCAAAATGAAAATTGTAATTTAAAGGTTCACTGAATTAAGGACATAATCAAAGACAGTTTAGATTGGTGGGCGTCTGAGTTCTGAGACCCCCAATGATCTTTAGAATGAGGGGAGAAAAGCACACACATATTGCTCTCTCTCTCTCTCCTTACTGCAAGTGACAGCCTCAAGTATTTTTTTTAAAGAAAATGACAGCCATGGTTCTTGAATAATAGCCATTACGCATGCAAATTAGTGACCTCTGGGTAAATGGATTTGTTAGCAAGCACAGCCAAGACCTTCATCTTTGACTTGTCATGTGCTTCTCATATACTTACAGTAAGTAATAAATGATGCCCGAAAAGCAACAAGCATATGAAATTCGGTCTAAATTCTAGTTATATAAATGAAATATTTTGACAATTGTTGCCACTAAGTACTTTGTAATTAGTTCAACCATTTCTAATTGTCAATGTCCTTGGATAAAGGAACCTTTAAGTACTGGTAACATGAGCATTTGTTGACCTGGCAGAAGAGGATTGACATCTGTTGATCAGTGTGGATAATAATAGCTCTTTGCGTTGACAGATTAATAATAGTGTATTTTCATATGCTTCAGTTATCTTCTACATATGTTTATGAATGCAAACTAATTTCCTTTTCAATTGTTTTATGTTTAACCCAATTTAGCATGCAGTAAATGAGCACATGGTATAAATCGTGAAATAATACTTAAAGAGGTTTTCCAAATTTTTTGTATTAGTGATCTATCCTCAGGAAACGTTGTTATTATCACGTAGGTGGGGATCCAACACCTGGCACCCCTTGCCATCAACTGTTTGAGGAGGCCAGTGAGCGCTGCGGCCTCCTCACAGTTCACCAAGCACAGCGCTATCCATTGGATGCATTCACTGGAATGGGACTGATCTGCACTTAGGCCATCCAATGGTAAACATGATGTCACTGGCTAAGGAAGAGGCTTCTTCAAACAGCTGATTAGTGGGAGTGCAGGAAGTTGGACCCCCACCGGTCTTAATAAACGTCCTGTGCTGGTGATGATCCGCTGAAGTTATGTAGAGGTGCCGGCCTCTACATAACTTTAGTGGATCCATCGCTACTTCTAAATCTATGCCAGCTCCCTTGCTGGCATAGATTTAGACCATTTTCTATGCCTAAAACAGGCATAGAGAATGATGAATGAGATGGGTTTGCCGCCTGTCCCCTCCCCCCATGCCACACCCCCTTTTTTAGACCTGGAGTGAACGAGGACAAGTTGCATATTGTGGCGCAAATAACCTTTGAGTTGCAATCTGTGCCAGAAATATGCCTAATATAAATGCATTTCTGGTTATTAAATGACCCCTAAAGTCTCTTGCACACACAATTGCAAAATAAGGGACTGCAACTTACAGCCTTTTGCAAGACACAAAGCAATTGATCCTGTTTGTAATGGCACTTTTAATTCGGTGGCCTAATGAGGAGGTGGAGAGGATAAGAGTAGTAGCATAGATGGGGGTTGTAGGGGTTGTCCTCTCCAGCTCTTCCTAAGACCATGCAGTAAAAATGATGATGCGAACTGTATTACAGTGTGGTGCAAGGACAAGACCAGGGTTTGGGACAACACATCCACTGTACTTCATTGAAGCCAGTCAACAGGTGATTCACACAGGCACTATTCACACAACATGCAGTCTTTACAGCTGACTGTTATTTTCCATTAGGTGCCATAACTATGAATGTGCTAGTAAGTGATTTCCGGTGTCCACATTTTGAGCATCAATCAGGTCAAATGAAATGGTCAAATAATAAATCAGCGAAAGGCAGCGGCATACCTCCAATGGAGGTATGCCATGGATCTGCTATGGGGACTATGGGGGAAGGGGGCCCAGACGTGGATGAAATGTCACTACTCCTAATGACACTTAATGCAGGCTCTGATTCGTGATCTGTCCTGAGTTCCTGCCTGGGACTCAGGCCCCGTCTTTTGCTTCCCTGCTTTCATTGTGCTCATCAGGCCTAGTTTCACCTCTCCTCCTTAGCTAGCACATACGTAGCTGCCTAGGGCTCAGTCCCAACAAGCACTTACTCTATGTCATTTCTCTGATGGGCACTTGGCTGCTCAATCAGCATTAGAAGTGGTAGCAATGCCTGCTGCTGATTGGCTTGCCTAACACCCAGCAGAGAAACTTTAATGAGCTGAGCCATGGCACGGGAATCTCTCTGCCAGCAAGTGACATCATGCTAGCACAGTCTGCTGCCTGCAGCATCACCTGCATGAGTCCAGGAACTGTGAATATCTACCCCCTCCTCCCCTTTCCCTTTGACCTGACTGCTGCTCTCTGACTCTGCCAGCATAAGAAAATAAAGTTTACACTTAAGTTTCAAAAAGATAAAATCATGGGGGCTGGGGGCCATGGCTGTGGATAGAGGGGTTATGGCAAACTATTTCACAAGCAGGCAGCAGCAGGCACAATTTATAGGGGTCAGGGGTTTTAGCACACTATATAATAAGCAGCAGGCACAGTTCATGGGAATGTAGAGGGGAGTATGGCACACTTAATAGTAAGCATGCAGCATAAGGCACGGTTTATGGATTTGAGGGTATAGGATACTATAAAATACACAACAGCAGGCAGAGTTCCTGGGGTGTATGGCACACTATATAATATGCAGCAGAAGGCACAATTCATGGGTGTGGCATGACACACTATATACGCAGCAGCACGCACAGTTCAAAGGGGTATGGTAAACGATATAATATACAGCAGCAAGCACTTGGGCAGGGGGAAGGGCCAGGGGTGGGTAGTGGAATGGACCAGGGACAGGTAGTGGGAGCGGCTAGGGATGTGACATGACTGGCATAATTCAGATTCTTGCTATAGGACCCAATGATTTTTATTCCCCTGGCAGAAGGGGAATAGTGTTGAGCATAAATATTTGAAAAGCAAATTTTTCTTGCGAATATCGCCACTTCAAGGATTCACAAATATTTAGAATATAATGCTATATATTCGTTATATCAAATATTCATCATTTTTTTCCATCTGAACACATGATTCCTCCCTGCTTCTTGCTTGTGGGCCAGTGAGTCATTGGCCCTCAAGCAACTTAAGTAGGGAGGAATCATGACTTCAGATGCACTATAATTAATATACTGCTATATATTTGTTTTTTAAAATATTCATAATTTTTTTCCATCTGAAGTGAGCACTTCAGCTCCCTGATTCCGCCTCCATTAGAGGCCCCATTCCTTCACCTTCATTGAAGTCTATTCATTTATATAGAAGTATATTCAGTATACATAAGGAAGAGAATTAAGATTAAAATATGACAAAAAATTCAGTACATGCATAATACTTGATAAGAGTACCAGATATTTGTGGAATAAAAATGTATATGTCCTTCTAGAAGAGAATAGAGTGGAACAATGCATTTTATACAGAAAACGCACTGAAATTGCATTAAAAACGCATGTGCGTTTTTCTTGGACTAGATGCGTTTTTTGTTTATATGCATATGATTTCAAGTGGGAATCGCCAAATGGGACCATAATGATTGCTATGTTAGTGAAACACTGGTTTGACAGAATATAACATATCAAGTGACCAAGGTTGGTTTGCCCAAAATGACCGTGATTAGGTAATGTCAAATTCATTTGTATTGTTCTTTTCCTATGTGTTACACTGTTCCTTTTCCTATGTGTAACACTGTTCACTTCAGATGGAAAAAAAAATTACGAATATTCCAAAAAACGAATATATAGCACTATATTGAATATAGTGCTATATATTAGTTTTTTAGAATATTCATAATTTTTTTCCATCTGAACTCATGATTCGTCCCTGCTTAAGTTGCTTGTGGGCCAATGACTCATTGGCCCACAAGCAAGAAGCAGGGAGGAATCGTGTTCAGATGGAAAAAATGCTGAATATTCTAAAAATGACTATATAGCACTATATTCTATAGTGCTATATATTCGTTTTTGACCCACGCCTGTATTGATCGCATAATATTAGCATATTACGCGATCATTACCTTGCCGATTTTCGCGTAAAAAAAAAAGTTGAATTTAACGACTATACGAATTCTCAAATATATGGCGAATATTCTACAAAATATTTGCGAAATATCACAAATTCGAATATGACCCCTGCCGCTCATCACTAAAGGGGAATTGCTGTCACAATTTCTACAATTACCCTTATATTAATATACCTTTCTTGCATAAACTAGTTTCTTTAATTCTTAATACTTTTGTGTTTAGTACATAGCAGAAACAAATACAAAAGTAATTTAATGGATATTTTACTTTGCACTGCTCACCCATACATGAAATCAAGTATTTGTTAAAAGTGATAACTATGTCAGGTTAATCTACTAAATGAGGCATAACATACATTTAATATATAAAGTGAGGGTGATTCAATATAAATATACATTTTGGAACATTCTTATCTATGTAAAAAAACATTCTCAATAGCATAATACATTTTGACATGTTTCTGAACAGGAACTGACATATGACAAATCAGGGAAATATTGTGTCAGCTTTACCTCAACTAGCACATCAGGTGAAACAATTTTTTTTCAGTGTCCAGTGAAGACTGGTTTGGAAAAGATTGATAATTTCAACCCCCGTGGAAGTCAATTAAGAGTGGTTGTGTCTGTACCCACATTATCTGACACTTAAAGGTGTGACCCATGTTTGTCCTTCACAGTGGGCCAGTCAAGGCTAAGGTATGTGTCCCTTGTCCTTGATTGCGCCATGGGTGACCAATGTGCTAATTGGAATCTGCAGCAGCTCTGTGGATGCTGGGGGTTGCTAAACAGGGCTGACCACACTGAGGTATCAAACCTGCTAAGTCTTTTACTCCCACAGAAGCTGTACAGCTGTGAAAGGAGTTGTCTTACAAAAGATATTCTATAGTTATCAAAACAGCACGTGGCTCTGAAAAGATATGCCCCCTGAGCGGCAGCATAAAGAACAGTCCCCTTGAGCTGTTTTTAGCTTTGTTAGAAAGAGAGTGTCATGTACCATATGATGTATGGCTTTTATTTTTATATTTTAATTCTGTATGAGTCAAAGTAGCCAATGGTTTCTCTGTTCAGCTTGTGCTCCCCTGTGCAAGCTACACATTGGGAGTTCTAATTGTGCATCGGCTATTTACATTCTGACATACTGTACAGAGTTAATTCACTGCTCTGCAGCACCTAACTGGCTGGCGGGGATTAATCGTTCTAGAAATGCTGATGGCCACAGAGTTGAGCAAATTTTATGATTCTGGGGTACCAGAATGGATTTTCCATAATGATGTACAAAGATTAAAAGAGCTGATTTGGTGTACTAGTAGTGACAGCATGTCCACATATGAAATTCTAAAGGAATTAAAAATTGGCATAAAGGAATCCACATTTGGATTTATGTCCATGTTTGAACGGACATTCAAAATGGTTATTGAGAATGCCAAACTTTCACATATCATTCACATGTTTGTAAGAAAGATTTTAGAGCCTTCTATATTAGTGTTAGCATCAGAGAAACAAACATTATTTCAGGCTGCAAAGTTTCTGGACATTATGAGGAAGCAAATGAAGCAAGACTTGTCTCCATCACACATAAGTATAGAGAGAACACAGGCAGATGTAAAAATAGACAGAATCCGGCCTAAGAAATAAGAAGACCCAAATATCATATGCATGTAAAAAAGAAGACCCAAATATTATATACATATAAAAGAAGCAAAGATAATCTTTATGAGGAACGTAGAAAATTACATGTAATGTTTAGACCCTATCATATGATAAAATCAGTCACACACACAAATCCACAGACACCAATTGTCATTGAACAGATTTCTGCGGTAGATATAAATAGACCGACTTCAGAGAAGGATCTACAGAGGGAAAAAGATCAGATTTATAAGGCATATACTAGTCTAAAGGACAAAGATATAGATATTCAAAACCAGATGGGTTTTAAATGTAATTATTCTGTTATTGATGAAAAATTAAAGAAAAATCAGTCAATGGATTTCTTAAATGAACAAAAAAAAAATGGAAATTTCTAAACCAATCACATTGCGCACGATATTCCAGGATTAGGGATGAGCGAACTGTATAGTTCGGGTTCGTACCGAATTTTGGGGTGTCCGTTAGACGGACCCGAACCCGAACATTTTCGTAAAAGTCTGGGTTCGGGTTCGGTGTTCGGCGCTTTCTTGCCGCTTTTTGAAAGGCTGCAAAGCAGCCAATCAACAAACGTCATACTACTTGCCCCAAGAGGCCATCACAGCCATGCTTACTATTGGCATGGCTATGATTGGCCAGTGCAGCATGTGACCCAGCCTCTATTTAAGCTGGAGTCACGTAGCGCCGCACGTCACTCGGCTCTGATCAGTGTAGGGAGAGGTTGCAGCTGCTGCTTTTAGGGCGAGGTGGGCAGTGATTTACTTACTTAAGTGATCGATATACAGCTGTGTATCATACAACATCTGCTATTCAATTGCTCACTGTTTTAAGGCTGCCCAGAGCGTTTTTCAGTCACTTTTTTCTGGGGTGATCGGCGGCCATTTTGTGTCTTGTGGTGCGCCAGCACAAGCTGCCACCAAGTCCATTTTTAACCATCAATAGTGTGTGTTTTTTTTTGCTATATCCTACATCAGGGGCTTGGCTGTGCTTGCTATTTTATTGAGGGGTAAAATACAATTGCCAAAATAGCAGTACCTGGTGTTTCAGCTGTGGCTAGCCAATTGTAATACTGTCTGCCGAAGCACAGTTTTTGTTCTGGGTTGAATAGAATTCCCAACTTAGCAATTCCCTAAATAATTGTTTTCTGCTGTATCAGGCCAAGTTTAAATCTATCCATAAAAGGGTATATTAGATTGAAGGTGCTGATAGGGTCATCCTCAAAGGTGTCAGTCTGCAGGCACTGCAGGGGAGAGGTATTTACTTGTGAGACTTCTCTTGCGGAGCCAAAGTAAAGATGCCAAAGGCCCCAAAAGATATGGATGTCCCCAAATTAATCAGCATGGCGAAGGAGTGGCTATGTATTTGGGATAGTAGGTATGACGAATACCTGGACCGTTCCAAGAAAGAAGAAGCTTGGAAAGAAATTGCAAAATAAATGTTTTCCACAGTTTGGGACAGTAGGAATGCCCACAGACAGGAGAGGCTTGGTAAGTAAAAACTGGACAATGTATACATGTGTGATTATATCTGTCCTCCCTTTTAGCATAGCACATGGCATGGTATCCTCTGCAATTTGTTATTTTGTGGTAATTTTTCTTTTATTTCCATTTTTATTACAAGTTTCTGAAGTAAAGAGTCGCTGGAGGAGCTGGCGGGACCAATACCGTAAGGGAATTCTGCAAGGATGCAGTGGCTCCGGCACTTCGAGGAAAAGGCCATACCGGTATAACGACCAACTGATGTTCCTGTGGCCATTAATAGAGCAGCATCCGTAAGTAAATTATAACCAATGATGACAACCTGTTTATCAGTACACACTGTATGTGTACTATGTGGGTAATGTAATTTGTACCAATGTGTGAATTAGAAATGTCATAGTTGGCCCTAGCAAGCAATCCGAAAATATTGCAAGTGGAATTGGATTATTTGCAAAGGCCATCTATAGCACTTCTAAGTTCCATAATGTAGCTGCATGACCACATATGTAATATGTTGCTTCATTAAACATGACCTGTCAGTACTCCATAATGTAGCTTTTTGTGTTCCCCATGTCATCAAAATTCTTGAGCATATATTCTTATAACTCTTTATGTAGTGTCGTTGCTTTATTATTCCTTCTAGAAGTTCTAAATAAATGGTTTCTGCATTTTTTTTATAAATGACGATCTATCATTTGTATAGATCCTCAGCATCTGATCGGCAGTGGTCCTGGGTGTTGGACCCCAGCAGATCAGATGGTGATGATCTAGTGGTGGTGTATCTACACACACTCATTCTATCCAATCAGTGCTGCCATGTTTTGGTGTGCATGTACACAACCACAATGATAATAGCAAATCATTCATAACTTCTATTTTTCACATAATAAAGGAATGGCACAACATTGAGCATTTCACAATAGAAGTTCCAGATATGCTATTAAATGGGTAATACATGAAGTAATAAAAGAACACACGTTCCAACTGTTGATCGGTCCTGTTTAAGCCAGTGTTATTTTGGCAAAGTAATTTGCTGATGCTAGTAAGATTATAATATTTATTTGGGTACATATTGGTATGGTCATATATTAATTGACATTTTTAATTTTTTTAAAGAATGGAGGCCATCCTTGAGGAGGAGCCTGAACACAGTAGTGCTGAAGACTCCAGGACATGCAATGAGGAGCCTCCGGCATGTGAAGGTCCTGAACAAAGTTGTCAAGGGCTGACCACCTCCACCAGCTCTCAAACCCCAGACTCCGCTGTGCCCCCCCCAAGTTTGCCATTACGTGGCCGCCGCCACAGAACACTGCGTCCTGCTGAGGCAGTTACACATCCCCCGGAAGATCATTTTGATCTTTATGTTAGAAGCCTAGCCCCTTTCTTGCGGAGTCTGCCTCCAGAACGTATATTTAGAACCCAATCTGCTATTGGGAGAGTTCTGGAGGCTGCCATGCCACCAAATGAGCCTTGGGACTTTTTTGCTGCGCTAGAAAGTTGGCGCAGCAATGTCTACATGTCTGGTCCCCGCCACATTCAGGGTCCACAGGTGCCCCAACAAATGACACAAAAAACGCACAATCATGGGCCCCTAAATCGCTCATATGGGCAGCCTGGCCCATCATCCACAGTAGCTGGCCCCTCTCAGCTATCTGGAGCACTTGCCCAACCCACCTACCATGGGCAACAATTTCTGCCTCCCCCTTTTTCACCTAGCCGGTTTCTCAATTTGTAAAGACTTGATTGTTTTTCTCTTTTACATTTTAAAATGTTTTAAATATGCAACCAAAAACAATATGTTAAAATAAACTGAGTTTTCTTTTCTGCAAATTTATTGTTTTGTCTCTTTATTAAACACATTACATCTTTAAATTTAGGTATCACACACACATATAACACTTTAATAATTGTACTATTTTACTAATAATTAATATAAACTACTAGGGATGAGCGAACCCGAACTGTATAGTTCGGGTTCGTACCGAATTTTGGGGTGTCCGTGACACGGACCCGAACCCGAACATTTTCGTAAATGTCCGGGTTCGGTGTTCGGCGCTTTCTTGGCGCTTTTTGAAAGGCTGCAAAGCAGCCAATCAACAAGCGTCATACTACTTGCCCCAAGAGGCCATCACAGCCTTGCCTACTATTGGCATGGCTGTGATTGGCCAGTGCAGCATGTGACCCAGTCTCTATATAAGCTTGGGTCACGTAGCGCTGCACGTCACTCTGCTGATTCAAGCATAGGGAGAGGTTGCTGCTGCGACGTTAGGGCGAGATTAGGCAGATTAACTCCTCCAAAAGACTTCATTCTGTGATCGATCTCCAGCTGTGGATCATTGAAGTGCTAATATCGACTTGCTCACTTTTTTTAGGCTGCCCAGAGCGTTTTTAGATCACTTTTTTCTAAGGGTTATCGGCGGCCATTTTGTGGCTTGTGGTGCGCCAGCACAAGCTACCACCAAGTGCTTTTAACCATCAACAGTGTGGTTATTTTTTGGCCATATACTACATCAGGTGCAGGCTGAGCCTGTCACCCAGCGCCTAAAAAATAGACCTGACATTTCTATTCAACCAAATCTGTACTGTTTTAGCTGGTCAAGTTATTTGTAGTGAGCGTAAAAGCACAGTTTTTGTTCTGGGTTGAAAAACTATTCCCAAATTTGCCATTCTCAAAATAACTAAGTAGTTTATGTTATATGAGGCCTACTTGAAATCTATCCCAAAAAGGATATCTTAGATTCAAGGTGCTGATAGTGTCATTCAGAAAAACTTAACACACACGCTACCGTGCAGATACAAGTCTAATTCTGTGATTAAACGTATACCTGTCACACAGCGCAAAAAAAAATAGGCCTCACATTTCTATTCAACCAAATTTGTACTGTTTGAGCTGGTCAAGTTATTTGTAGTGACCGTAAAAGCACAGTTTTTATTTCTGGGGTGAAAAACTATTCTCAAAATAAGTAGTTTATGCTATATGAGGCCTACTTGAAATCTATCCCAAAAAGGATATCTTAGATTCAAGGTGCTGATAGTGTCATTCAGAAAAACTTAACACACACGCTACCGTGCAGATACAAGTCTGATTCTGTGATTAAACGTATACCTGTCACACAGCGCAAAAAAAAATAGGCCTCACATTTCTATTCAACCAAATCTGTACTGTTTTAGCTGGTCAAGTTATTTGTAGTGACCGTAAAAGCACAGTTTTTGTTCTGGGGTGAAAAACTATTCCCAAATTTGCCATTCTCAAAATTGTGGTGAACGGGAACAATGAGGAAAACATCTAATAAGGGACGCGGACGTGGACATGGTCGTGGTGGTGTTAGTGGACCCTCTGGTGCTGGGAGAGGACGTGGCCGTTCTGCCACAGCCACACGTCCTAGTGAACCAACTACCTCAGGTCCCAGTAGCCAGCAGAATTTACAGCGATATTTGGTGGGGCCCAATACCTTTCTAAGGATGGTAAGGCCTGAGCAGGTACAGGCATTAGTCAATTGGGTGGCCGACAGTGGATCCAGCACGTTCACATTATCTCCCACCCAGTCTTCTGCAGAAAGCTCACAGATGGCGCATGAAAACAAAGCCCATCGGTCTGTCACATCACCCCCATGCATATCAGGGAAACTGTCTGAGCCTCAAGTTATGCAGCAGTCTCTTATGCTGTTTGAAGATTCTGCTGCCAGGGTTTCCCAAGGGCATCCACCTAGCCCTTCCCCAGGGGTGGAAGAGATAGAATGCACTAACGCACAACCACTTATTTTTCATGATGATGAGGACATGGGAATACCACCTCAGCACGTCTCTGATGATGACGAAACACAGGTGCCAACTGCTGCGTCTTTCTGCAGTGTGCAGACTGAACAAGAGGTCAGGGATCAAGACTGGGTGGAAGACGATGCAGGGGACGATGAGGTCCTAGACCCCACATGGAATGAAGATCGTGCCACTGACTTTCACAGTTCGGAGGAAGAGGCAGTGGTGAGACCGAGCCAACAGCGTAGCAAAAGAGGGAGCAGTGGGCAAAATCAGAACACCCGCCGCCAAGAGACTCCGCATGCTACTGACCGCCGCCATCTGGGACCGAACACCCCAAAGGCAGCTTCAAGGAGTTCCCTGGCTCGGCACTTCTTCAAACAATGTGCTGACGACAAGACCCGAGTGGTTTGCACGCTGTGCCATCAGAGCCTGAAGCGAGGCATTAACGTTCTGAACCTTAGCACAACCTGCATGACCAGGCACCTGCATGAAAAGCATGAACTGCAGTGGAGTAAACACCTTAAAAACAAGGAAGTCACTCAGGCTCCCCCTGCTATCTCTTCTGCTGCTGCCGCAACGGCCTCTTCTGCTGCTGCCGCCGCCTCGGCCTCTTCCTCCGCCTCTGGAGGAACGTTGGCACCTGCCGCCCAGCAAACATGGGATGTACCACCAACACCACCACCTGCGTCACCAAGCATCTCAACCATGTCACACGGCAGCGTTCAGCTCTCCATCTCACAAACATTTGAGAGAAAGTGTAAATTCCCACCTAGCCACCCTCGATCCCTGGCCCTGAATGCCAGCATTTCTAAACTACTGGCCTATAAAATGCTGTCATTTAGGCTGGTGGACACAGACAGCTTCAAACAGCTCATGTCGCTTGCTGTCCCACAGTATGTTGTTCCCAGCCGCCACTACTTCTCCAAGAGAGTCGTGCCTTCCCTGCACAACCAAGTGTCCGATAAAATCAAGTGTGCACTGCGCAACGCCATCTGTGTCAAGGTCCACCTAACCACAGATACATGGACCAGTAAGCACGGCCAGGGACGATATATCTCCCTAACTGCACACTGGGTAAATGTAGTGGCGGCTGGGCCCAGGCGGAGAGCTGTTTGGCGCACGTCCTTCCGCCACCAAGGATCGCAGGGCAACATTCTTTGCCTCCTGTCTCCTCCTCCTCCTACTCAGCTTCCTCCTCCTCTTCTTCCACCTGCTCATCCAGTCAGCCACACACCTTCACCACCAACTTCAGCACAGCCCGGGGTAAACGTCAGCAGGCCTTTCTGAAACTCATATGTTTGGGGGACAGGCCCCACACCGCACAGGAGTTGTGGCGGGGTATAGAACAACAGACCGATGAGTGTTTGCTGCCGGTGAGCCTCAAGCCCGGCCTGGTGGTGTGCGATAATGGGAGAAATCTCGCTGCAGCTCTGGGACTAGCCGGTTTGACGCACATCCCTTGCCTGGCGCATGTGCTGAATTTGGTGGTGCAGAAGTTCATTCGCAACTACCCCGACATGTCAGAGCTGCTGCTGTCACACCCTGCCGCTGCTCGCCCTTCTGCGCTACAGCGTAACTTCGGCCTTCCCGCTCACCGCCTCATATGCGACGTGCCCACCAGGTGGAACTCCACCTTGCATATGCTGGACAGACTGTGCGAGCAGCAGCAGGCCATAGTGGAGTTTCAGCTGCAGCACGCACGGGTCAGTCGCACTGCGGATCAGCCCCACTTCACCACCAATGACTGGGCCTCCATGCGAGACCTGTGTGCCCTGTTGCGCTGTTTCGAGTACTCCACCAACATGGCCAGTGGCGATGACGCCGTTATCAGCGTTACAATACCACTTCTATGTCTCCTTGAGAAAACACTTAGGGCGATGATGGAAGAGGAGGTGGCCCAGGAGGAAGAGGAGGAAGAGGGGTCATTTTTAGCACTTTCAGGCCAGTCTCTTCAAAGTGACTCAGAGGGAGGTTTTTTGCAACACCAGAGGCCAGGTACAAATGTGGCCAGACAGGGCCCACTACTGGAGGACGAGGAGGACGAGGGTGAGGAGGAGGTGGAGGAGGATGAGGATGAAGCATGTTCACAGCGGGGTGGCACCCAAAGCAGCTCGGGCCCATCACTGGTGCGTGGCTGGGGGGAAACACAGGACGATGACGATACGCCTCCCACAGAGGACAGCTTGTCCTTACCTCTGGGCAGCCTGGCACACATGAGCGACTACATGCTGCAGTGCCTGCGCAATGACAGCAGAGTTGCCCACATTTTAACGTGTGCGGACTACTGGGTTGCCACCCTGCTGGATCCCCGGTACAAAGACAATGTGCCCACCTTACTTCCTACACTGGAGCGTGATAGGAAGATGCGCAAGTACAAGCGCACGTTGGTAGACGCGCTACTGAGAGCATTCCCAAATGTCACAGGGGAACAAGTGGAAGCCCAAGGCGAAGGCAGAGGAGGAGCAAGAGGTCGCCAACGCAGCTGTGTCACGGCCAGCTCCTCTGAGGGCAGGGTTAGCATGGCAGATATGTGGAAAAGTTTTGTCACCACGCCACAGCTAACTGCACCAACATTTCACTAACATGGTGGAACAGTACCTGTGCACACCCCTCCACGTACTGACTGATGGTTCGGCCCCATTCAACTTCTGGGTCTCCAAATTGTCCACGTGGCCAGAGCTAGCCTTTTATGCCTTGGAGGTGCTGGCCTGCCCGGCGGCCAGCGTTTTGTCTGAACGTGTATTCAGCACGGCAGGGGGCGTCATTACAGACAAACGCAGCCGCCTGTCTACAGCCAATGTGGACAAGCTGACGTTCATAAAAATGAACCAGGCATGGATCCCACAGGACCTGTCCATCCCTTGTGCAGATTAGATATTAACTACCTCCCCTTAACTATATATTATTCTACTCCAGGGCACTTCCTCATTCAATACTATTTTTATTTTCATTTTACCATTATATTGCGGGGCAACCCAAAGTTGAATGAACCTCTCCTCTGTCTGGGTGCCGGGGCCTAAATGTGTGACAGTGGCCTGTTCCAGTGGTGGGTGACGTGAAGCCTGATTCTCTGCTATGACATGAAGACAGATTCTGTGCTGACATAAGGCCAGATTCTCTGTTACGGGACCTCTCTCCTCTGTCTGGGTGCCTGGGCCTAAATGTGTGACAGTGGCCTGTTCCAGTGGTGGGTGACGTGAAGCCTGATTCTCTGCTATGACATGAAGACTGATTCTGTGCTGACATAAGGCCAGATTCTCTGTTACGGGACCTCTCTCCTCTGCCTGGGTACCTGGGCCTAAATGTGTGACAGTGGCCTGTTCCAGTGGTGGGTGACGTGAAGCCTGATTCTCTGCTATGACATGAAGACTGATTCTGTGCTGACATAAGGCCAGATTCTCTGTTACGGGACCTCTCTCCTCTGCTTGGGTGCCGGGGCCTAAATGTGTGACAGTGGCCTGTTCCAGTGGTGGGTGACGTGAAGCCTGATTCTCTGCTATGACATGAAGACAGATTCTGTTCTGACATAAGGCCAGATTCTCTGTTACGGGACCTCTCTCCTCTGTCTGGGTGCCTGGGCCTAAATGTGTGACAGTGGCCTGTTCCAGTGGTGGGTGATGTGAAGCCTGATTCTCTGCTATGACATGAAGACAGATTCTGTGCTGACATAAGGCCAGATTCTCTGTTACGGGACCTCTCTCCTCTGTTTGGGTGCCGGGGCCTAAATATGTGACAGTGGCCTGTTCCAGTGGTGGGTGACGTGAAGCCTGATTCTCTGCTATGACATGAAGACTGATTCTGCGCTGACATGAAGCCAGATTCTCTGCTATGGCATGAAGAGACTGATTCTCTGCTGAAGTGAAGCCAGATTCTCTGCTATGGGACCTCTGTCCAATTGATATTGGTTAATTTTTATTTTTTATATTTTTATTTTAATTCATTTCCCTATCCACATTTGTTTGCAGGGGATTTACCTACATGTTGCTGCCTTTTGCAGCCCTCTAGCTCTTCCCTGGGCTGTTTTACAGCCTTTTTAGTGCCCAAAAGTTCGGGTCCCCATTGACTTCACTGGGGTTCGGGTTCGGGACGAAGTTCGGGTCGGGTTCGGATCCCGAACCCGAACATTTCCGGGAAGTTCGGCCGAACTTCTCGAACCCGCACATCCAGGTGTTCGCTCAACTCTATAAACTACATACACGTAACTATATAAAAAATATTTTGAAATCATTTACACACAAACATATAAATAGATGCAAACCAAATAAAATTAACATTGATTGCACATTTCAGATTTGATAAAACATATCTTCATATACAACTTCTATTCAATTTTAGGTCCATAGGCACAAGATAGTATAGACCAGTGAGGGAGAACCTATGACACGGGTGCCAGAAGCACCACTCATAGCCCTCTAGATGGTCACCCGCACCCTGGCAAAAGTTAATGGTGTACCAATATGCCATAAACTTCTCCATCACTGGTATAGACAATATAGATAGAGTTTGGGCACATGACACATGTCATCATACTTTTTAATGAGGCCAAATACAACTTTATTCATTATGATTTTTATACTGACATGCTTTTAATCTTGCTTACATTTTACACTTATAGTAATGAAGTATTTTTGCATATTTCATACGTGTATAAAAACATTACATATGAAGCCATAAAAAAAACACACCAACACAAGCAATAAAAAAAAAAAATAGGACATTTCATTAAAATAATGTATGCTGGGGGTTTATATATCTGTTGGTATTAAAAAGGTATTAAAAAGGTGAGAATAGTTCAGTTTTTTTTCACGCGCGTAAAAAACGCAACAATGCGACACAATCGTATACAAAACTGAAGCACTCGCAAGCAAAATCGCACGATTTTCACTGAGCCCACCCTGAACGCATCCGGCCAAAAAACATGACGCTCGTGTGAAAGAGGCCATAGAAGTGAATGGGGCTGCGTGAAAAACGCATTACATCCACAAGCAAGTGCGGGTGCGATGCGTTTTTCACTGATGGTTGCTAAGAGATGTTGTTTGTAAACCTTCAGTTTTTTATCACGCGCGTGAAAAACGCATCAAAACTCATTGCACCCGCGCGGAAAAAACTGAACAACTGAACACAATCGCAGACAAAACTGGTGCAAGCGAAATGGTGCAAGTTTCCCTGAACGCACCCTGAACACATCCAGACCTAATCAGTCACGCTCGTGTGAAGGAGGCCTTAGGCCTCTTTCACACGGGCGTTGCGGGAAAATGTGCGGGTGCGTTTCGGGAACCCCTGCGATTTTTCCGCGCGTGTGCAAAACATTGTAATGCGTTTTGCACTCGCGTGAGAAAAATCACGCATGTTTGGTACCCAAACCCGAACTTCTTCACAGAAGTTCAGGTTTGGGTTAGGTGTTGTGTAGATGTTATTATTTTCCCTTATAACATGGTTATAAGGGAAAATAATAGCATTCTGAATACAGAATGCTTAGTAGGTGATCAATTGAGGGTTAAAAAAAAAAATTAAAAAATTAGCTCACCTTCTCCTCTTGTTCTTTACTTCTTTAATGATGAGCTGTGGGCTAAAGGACCTTTGGTGACATCAGATCACATGCTCCAATCACATGGTCCATCACCGTGGTGATGGACCATGTGATTGGAGTATGTGATCTGACGTCACCACAGGTCCTAGCCGGTAGTTCATAATTTAAGAAGTAAAGAAGAGACCGGGAACTACGCGAACAAGAGGAGAAGGTTAGTTAATTTTATTTTATTTTTTTAACCCTCAATTGATCACCTACTATGCATTCTGTATTCAGAATGCTATTATTTTCCCTAATAACCATGTTATAAGGAAAAATAATACAGTGAATAAACTGTCACCTAGCAACCATGCCGAAAATCGCAAGCATCCGCAAGCAAGTGCGGATGCGTTGCGATTTTCACGCACGGTTGCTAGGAGACGATCAGGATGGAGACCCGATCATTATTATTTTCCCTTATAACATGGTTATAAGGGAAAATAATACCATTCTGAATACAGAATGCATAGTAAAATAGCGCTGGAGGGGTTAAAAAAATAATGTAAAAAATTTTAACTCACCTTAGTCCACTTGTTCGCGTAGCCCGGCATCTCCTTCTGGCTTCATCTGATCTCTGTGCAGCAACAGGACCTTTGGTGACGTCACTCCGGTCATCACATGATCCATCACCATGGTAAAAGATCATGTGATGGATCATGTGATGACTGAAATGACGTCACCAAAGGTCCTGTTGCTGCACAGAGATCAGATGAAGCCAGAAGGAGATGCCGGGCCGCGAACAAGTGGACTAAGGTGAGTTAAAAAATGTTTTATTTTTTTAACCCCTCCAGCGATGCTTTACTATGCATTCTGTATTTAGAATGCTATTATTTTCCCTTATAACCATGTTATAAGGGAAAATAATACTATTTACAGAACACCGATCCCAAGCCCGAACTTCTGTGAAGAAGTTCGGGTTTGGGTACCAAACATGCGCGATTTTTCTCACGCGAGTGCAAAACGCATTACAATGTTTTGCACTCGTGCGGAAAAATCGCGGGTGTTCCCGTAATGCACCAGCACATTTTCCCGCAACGCCCGTGTGAAAGAGGCCTAAGGCCCCTTTCACACGAGCGAGTTTTCCGCGCGGGTGCAATGCGTGACGTGAACGCATAGCACCCGCAGTTAATCCTGACCCATTCATTTCAATGGGTCTGTGTACATGAGCGTTGTTTTTCACGCATCAGTTCTGCGTTGCGTGAAAATGGCAGCATGTTCTATATTCTGCGTTTTTCACGCAGCCCTGGCCCCATAGAAGTGAATGGGGTTGCGTGAAAAACGCATTGCATCCGCAAGCAAGTGCGGGTGCGATGCGTTTTTCACTGATGGTTGCTAAGAGATGTTGTTTGTAAACCTTCAGTTTTTTATCACGTGCGTGAAAAACGCATCAAAACGCATTGCACCCGCGCGGAAAAAACTGAACAACTGAACGCAATCGCAGACAAAACTGACTGAACTTGCTTGCAAAATAGTACGAGTTTCACTGAACGCACCCTGAACGCATCCGAACCTAATCTGTCACGCTCGTGTGAAAGGGGCCTTACTGTCAAAGTACAAAATGATCTTTAGGCCCCTTTCACACGAGCGTGACTGATTAGGTCCGGATGCGTTCAGGCTGCGTTCAGTGAAACTCGCACTATTTTGCAAGCAAGTTCAGTCAGTTTTGTCTGCGATTGCGTTCAGTTGTTCAGTTTTTTCCGCGCGGGTGCAATGCGTTTTGATGCGTTTTTCACGCGCGTGATAAAAAACTGAAGGTTTACAAACAACATCTCTTAGCAACCATCGGTGAAAAACTAATCGCACCCGCACTTGCTTGCGGATGCAATGCGTTTTTCATGCAGCCCCATTCACTTCTATGGGGCCAGGGCTGCGTGAAAAACGCTGAATATAGAACATGCTGCGATTTTAACGCAACGCAGAACTGATGCGTGAAAATCACCGCTCATGTACACAGACCCATTGGAATGAATGGGTCAGGATTCAGTGCGGGTGCTATGCGTTCACGTCACGCATTGCACCCGCGCGGAAAACTCGCTCGTGTGAAAGGGGCCTGAGGCCTCATGCACACGACCGTTGTTGTGCTCCGTGTCCGTTGCGCCGTTTTTCGTGATTTTCTGCGGACCCATTGATTTTCAATGGGTCCGTGGAAAACACGGCTAATGCACCGTTTGCCATCCGCGTCCGTGATCCGTGTTTCCAGTCCGTCCAAAAAATATAACCTGTCCTATAGATTGCAGATCCCTCTCCACCGTGTGGCAAGTTGTCTGGTGTGTGTGTAGATACTCTAATTTTGTCAGGATGCCAAGGTGGAATGTAGATAAGTTAATAACCTTGGTCCAGGAGCGCCCAGAACTTTGGGACAGCAGGTGTAGTGGCTACCAGGACCGTGTACGCAAGGAGGTATCCTGGGAGCAGGTGGCACGTCGCATGCGGCGTGGCGAATGGGAGAAAGGCGACAGCCGATCTTGTGCAGACTTAGGTAAGTGCCAGCTATGTATTTTTTCAGTCCTGCCCTTGAGTTGTCACTTTTCTTTATCTCCAACTTCAAGTAGGCCATGCTACTGTCTCATTGGTGGTTCGCCTTGTAGTTTTCTTCAGGCCATTATTTTTTTTAAAGTTTTTTTGTCAAAAGTTAAAACATACACTCTCATTTACATTGGAATATGGATGTTCAAGCCTTTTTAGTATATAGCATATATGATATATGTCTCCCCTAGCTTATTGCCTGTTTGATTATGTGACATCTTTGTGCCTGTAATAATAGTGCATGCAATAGTTGTCCCCATCCTCTATGATGAAAAGTGTGTGTTTTGTTAACAGGCCTCCGCATATATTCACCTTCTTCTTCCTGCCATGCTTGTACATTCCTCTTGCCAAATGCATTGGTTTGTATGTATGTTTTTTTTTTTTTTTTTTTAACGTGGATAGTTGGTTTGGCTGTAAGATTAGGTTTTTATGGTTACCATATTTTTTGCCCTATAGGACGCACCGGCCCATAAGACGCACCTAGGTTTTTGGGGAGGAAAATAAGAAAAAAAATATTTTTAACCAAAAGGTGTGCTTTTGGTGGGTTTGGAACTTATGGTGGTCTGTGGATGGCACTATTACTGGGGATCTGTGGATGAAGGACACTGTTATGGGGGGATCTGTGGATGACGGACACTGTTATGGGGGGATCTGTGGATGACGGACACTGTTATGGGGGGGATCTGTGGATGACGGACACTGTTATGGGGGGATCTGTGGATGACGGACACTGTTATGGGGGGGATCTGTGGATGACGGACACTGTTATGGGGGGGATCTGTGACGGAGACTGTTATGGGGGGATCTGTGGCTTGCACTGTTACAGGGGGGATCTGTGGATGGCACTGTTAGAGGGGGGGTCTGTGGGTGGCACTGTTATATATGTGCCATCCACAGACCCCCTAACCCATAACAGTGCCATCCATAGACCCCCCCAGCCCACAACAGTGCCATCCACAGGCCGCCCCAGCCCATAACAGTGCCATCCACAGACCCCCCCAGCCCATAACAGTGCCATCCACAGACCCCCCCAGCCCATAACTGTGCCATCCACAGATGTCCCCCATAAAAATGTCATCCACAGATCCCCCCTCCGCCGCTCCAGTATACAAATATAAAATGTCTTATTCAATTAAAAGTTATTACACATGCCCGGAGCGGCGGGGCTATAGTACAGTGACTGCACCGCCCCGCCGCTATTGCCGCTCCCCAGCTCCTCCTCCCAGTCCCTCCCCCCGCTCTCGCATACATCGCAGCCAGCGATGTAAAACTGCCAGCATTCGCCCCATAAGACGCAGGGGCATTTCCCCCCATTTTGGGGGGAGAAAAAGCGCGTCTTATGGGGCAAAAAATACGGTATTCCTTTTCTTCTTTTTTTTGTTGTGTATTTTCTGTTGTGTATTTTCACTTTTAAAAAAAAAAAATTTCCACAGTCAAACAAACAAAAAACAGATGGAACAGCTGCCGAGATCAGTTTCGGCGAGAGCTTAACGAGCGGGGGCAAAGTCGGCAAGGTGGCTCAAAGAAGAGGCCCTATCTATATACTGCGCAACTTCAATTTCTTAGGCCTGTCATGGATCTGAGGCCGTAAATACTCTTTCCACCCCACCCTTTGTTGATGTACACATTTTACATTATATGTAATGTAGTCCATTACCGGCTCTAAACTTTAGCTTT
The DNA here is from genome assembly GCF_905171765.1 of Bufo bufo. NCBI lineage: Eukaryota > Metazoa > Chordata > Amphibia > Anura > Bufonidae > Bufo > Bufo bufo. The sequence goes on from NC_053389.1 coordinate 389,996,036, forward strand.
ATGGCTGTTTGGCCCTGCTATATGATTAGCTGTCTGATGCGCTCGGGTGTGCTTTGCGCATATGCCAGCTACATTCTCTCTTCATGTGGGGCCCTCCCTTCTATGCCACAGACCTGTGCTATCTACAAGCAGAGCCAGAAGAGAGCGGGTGGCTGACACGTGTGACCTGCATGTCTCATCTCTTCATACAGTTGTTGTTCTGGGCTGCACGGTGTTGTTCCCCTTACAATCCCATCTTGATCACCTATCCCGCTAATAGGTGTTCCATCTTCTAAAGGGGTCCCCTTTTGCTGTTGGTGTGCACAAGGCTTTTAAAATTTTTGCACTAGCGTAAATTTTTCACCAAAGCTTTGTTCTTTTATTTGTACCGGTAAGCTTTTTCTATAAGCAATACTGTACATGTTAATAATTTTAATGTTGTGGTCCAATCTAATTCTTCTCCTTGTGTTAATCTCAAATTGCCTGCCTCCACCCCGTCCCTATATAATATCTACTTATCCTGGCATGTGCATGTGATGGCTCCTACCTGGTTTTGTTGTGTGACTCAAAATCACACTGTTCTTGTTCTCAATGAATTTGAGGAGTGTGATGTTTGGTTGGTTGTGAAACTGCCCTTTGAAAAGACGGATCTAACATCCGCATTTGGTTAGCTCCTTGTCTTTGTCTAGATACTTTTGTGCTGGACAGCTCTAAACACTAAGTAATGTGCCTATAAAGTGTTTGTCAATTCGCCATTTGGCTATAATTGTGAACTTATTTTCCTGGCATTTTTGAGGCCTTAATTCTGGCAAAACTTTTTACAGTCATTCAAAGCAGATATTTCATTATGTGGGGCCAGTCGCTTATGTAATAGACATACCGCTGGATTCCATGTTTATTCTAAAAGTATAGCAAGCTGGAGAATAGTCCCAGAAAGTAAATATTTCTTATTTTCCATTTTCCATACTGTACCGTGTATAGTTTGGATGATCCGGACGACTCTGATGTTGGGTCAGCGAGACACCGGCTGTCTTTTCCCCAGCCACCAGCCCACCAACAACACCTGCAGAGGAGTCTCAACCAGCTCCACCCCAGGCAGACATAACATCTCAGCACAGGCCAGAACAGAGGACACAAGCACAACCCAGGCGGAGGCGTCAGGCCCAACCCTCTTCCTCTGGGCAACAAAGTCGGGAAATGATTGATTCAAGAGTTATTGAGTTTCTTGCCCAGAGGAGGAGTGGAGTGAGGGGCAAGAAGACGCCATGCTGAGGGGTTTAGCACTTCTTTTAAGGCGGGTTCCCCTGGAGAGATATAACGACTGTATGGCCGCTATCTCTATGCTATTAGATATGTTTGCCTCTTCCTATCAGGGAGACCTACTTTCCGAAATAAATTAAATGCACAGGCGGGTTTTGAGGCCACCACCGGCAACACATGCTCCACCCTGCCAGCCAGCTCCTCAACCCACTCATGGCCCCTCTTTCCAACAACCACCACCGTATCAGGAATCCCATCAGCAAAACTTTCCCCCCCCTGGCCAGCAAAGTTATGGGGCCACTTTTGCAAGCGGGGCACGTGATTCAGGCCATGTGGCACCTTCTAGTTCATATGGCCCTGGCTCTTTTACACGTGATCTTTTTGACATATAAATTTGGTTTCTGTAATCTTCTTTATTTGTAAAGTTATTTATACATAATTGTGTTTAAACTCAGTGGAGTTGTTCATGTTATTTTTTATTTTGTTGACTAAAATTTAGTCTTAAAGTGTCCATAGACTGCTCTTCTTGTTCTTTTCATACATCACACACATTTACATTTTAAACTCATTCACAATATAGAAACAGAGACACACACATGATTTACATGTCAATTTATTTTGAAAATTATTCAGATTTTAGAGTCCGGTGAACATGAGGTATTCATTGTAGTCACCACACAATGTTGGTAAATCAATGTTTATTCTCTTTTGATTTAGTTTGAAAGATATTCGGTCCCTAAAACCTCAGCCTGCAAGCCCACGTCAAGGGTCCTCATTCTCTTGCGAGTCCCTACACTCAACTAAAATCAATATACTTAGCTAATCTACCTCAAAACAAAACAAAAACTAATGAGAACAGAAGATATCAAACACTGCCACGAATAGCGTCCCTCTGCCATGGCAAGGACCCCTCTGGGCTCAAAAAGTAGTCTGCAAAGAGTTCCCGAACTGCAATAACTGCAGTACCAGGTTGTCTATGCAGGGTCCGATCCAAGCCTAAAACTGTTGACGTAGGAAATTCGTCCATGTCAACAGAAGAAGAGGAGGAAGCCTGAATCCGGGTGAAGTTGTGTAGAACTACACAAGCTTGAATCACCAGGGTCGCATTCTCCGGATCCATTTGTATGGTTGTCAAAAAGACCCTCCACTTGCTAGAGAGTATTCCAAAAGCCCACTCCACATACCGACGGGCACGAGTCAATCGGTAGTTGAAAATACGCCTCCTGACATCCAAACTACGCTTTGGGAAGGGCCGCATAACATGGTGAGTCAATGCAAACCCTTCATCTGCCACAAAGACAAATGGAGCCAGCGGACCTGCAGATCCGGGCAGTCTTCTGGACTCGGGAAGGGCAAGCTGGGTGGCACAAAGCCGCTCACCCATTCTAGAAGCACTAAAGATGCGAGCATCCGCTGTGCTTCCATAGGCCCAGATATCAACCATTATAAACTTATAGTTACTGTCAGCAACAGCCATCAGCACTATAGAAAAATAATGCTTATAATTGAAGAATTGGGACCCAGAGTGAGGAGGCTTCTTCACACGAATATGCTTGCCATCCATTGCCCCCAGGCAGTTGGGAAACTGCGCAGAATCATTGAAGCCCTCAGAGATCCGAAACCAATCGTCCACCTTGGGCTGTGGCATCAGCGTCTCTCAGAGTTGTTGCCAGATGACCTGGCAAGTGTGACGCACAATCCGAGAAATTGTCGAGGTTCCCAAAAGAAACTCAAAATGCAGTGATGCAAACGAGTTCCCAGTAGCAAGGAATCTGTGGGGAAATTAAAAAAAATACAAACATTAAAGTAACCCAAGAAAGGGAACTGCATAAACAATGTACCTATAATGCAGGGGTAGGGAACCTCAGGCTCTCAAGCTACTGTGAAAGTACAATTGCCAACATTTATTTTTTAACTCCTTAAGGACACATGACGTACCGGTACGGCATGTTTCCCGAGTCCTTAAGGACACATGACGTACCGGTACGTCATGGCTTTAAATCGCGTTGCCGGCGCCACGGGGGTTAATCCGAACGGGATGCCGGCTGAAATCATTCAGCCGGCATCCTGTAACAACGCCAGGGGGGGTCATTTGACCCCCCCGTATCGGCGATCGCAGAAAACCGCAGGTCAATTCAGACCTGCGGTTTGCTGCGTTTCCGGTCCATTCGGGTCTCCGGTGACCCGATGAACCGGAAAAAGACTGCGATCGGTGGCGTGATTATACACCACCAATCACAGTCCGAAGATTTGAAGAGGCGGTGCTGGCCCTGGTGCTGAACGCTGCTGTCCAGGGTGCTGATTAGTGCAGGGGAGAGAGGCGCGAGATTCAAACTTCCTGCGCTCCTCTCTCCCCTCCTCTTCCTGTTCTGCACGAGCACCCGGCAGCATCGTCTAGCACCAGCTCCTGAGTCCCCCCTAATCGCCATCCATCACCCTCCTGCACCCATCGCCACCCAGGTAGGTTAGGGTCAGTGAGGGAGAGGCACCTTTAGGCAGGGATAGAAGGGAAAAGTTAGGAAAAAATAAATAAAAAAAAGCACATTTATTCTAAACTTTTTTGTTTCAGCTTTCAGACCCCAGACCCCCCCTGCCACTTGCCCCCCCGCATCCCCCCCACCGTACAGTACGGCCATGACACGCTCCCGGTTTGAGGCCATCCGGAAATGTCTGCATTATTCCAATAATGCAGCATGTCCCCCCCCGAGGTGATCCTGCCTATGACCGGCTGTATAAGATACGGCCGGTCATCGATCACTTTGGGGCTACATTTCAGCAGGCCTACGTACCTGGAAGGGAGGTTGCGGTTGATGAGTCTCTCGTTGCGTTCAAGGGGAGACTCAGTTTCCGCCAATACATTCCCACAAAGCGGGCGAGGTATGGCGTGAAGCTATACAAAATTTGTGAGAGTACCTCAGGGTAGACTTACAAATTTTGTGTGTACGAGGGGCGAGATTCCCGGATTCAACCCCCAGAATGTCCCCCCACTCTGGGTGTTACCGGGAAACTCGTGTGGGACCTTATGTACCCACTGCTGGATAATGGTTACCACTTGTACGTGGACAACTTTTATACCAGCATTCCCTTGTTCAGGTCCCTTGCCGCCAGATCCACGTTCGCTTGTGGGACCGTACGGAAAAATCAACGCGGCCTCCCTGCCCACCCCCTCCAGGTACCTATCCCCAGGGGTGAGACCCGTGCCCTTACCAGTGGAAGCCTGTTGCTGGTCAGGTATAAGGACAAGAGGGATGTCCTTATGCTGTCCACAATCCACGGTAACAGCACCACCCCCGTCTCTGTGCGAGGTACCGCCGACTACAATCGGTATATGGGAGGAGTTGATCTCTCTGATCAAGTCCTCAAGCCATATAATGCCATGCGCAAAACCCGGGCATGGTACAAAAAAGTTGCGGTCTACTTGGTACAGGTTGCCATGTACAACTTTTTTGTACTATCCCGAAGCGCTGGCAGCACAGGGACATTCCTCCAGTTCTATGAGGCAGTCCTCAAAGACCTGATCTTTTCGGACCGGGAAAGAGCAGGCCGGAGTACCTCGGGAACTGGAGGCGCCCGGATCGTCCCTGGCCAACACTTTCCAGGTGTGGTCCCCCATACTGGAAAGAAGGGACGAACCCAGAAAAGATGCAGAGTGTGTCACAAGAGGGGGATACGGAAGGACACCACTACTCAATGTGACACTTGCCCCGATCATCCGGGCCTCTGCGTTATCGATTGCTTCAGGGAGTATCATACTTCCATGGAGTACAAAATTTTTATAATCTCCTACAGTCCCCTAGAGAACATAAAAAACTATGTCTCTCAGACTTTGGAGACAAAGAAACAATTTTTTTTCCCCAAAAAAATATTAGTTTTAGTGCAGGCATCCTCAAACTGCGGCCCTCCAGATGTTGTAAAACTATAACTCCCAGCATGCCCAGACAACCTACAGCCATCAGCAGGGCATGGTGGGAATTGTAGTTTTACAACATCTGGAGGGCCGCAGTTTTAGGATGCCTGCTTAGTGTCTCCAAAGTCTGAGAGCCATACATATTGGGCATCGTCGCTTATGTAAAAATCGTCTCTATAAAAAAAACATTTAACCCAACCCCCCCGGATGAAGAGCGTTAAAAAAAAAAAAACGTGTAAAAAAATCCATTTTTTTGTCACCTAACATCAGAAAAAGTGTAATAGCGAGCAAACAAAATGTCATATGCACCCCCAATTAGTGCCAATAAAACCGCCATCTCATCCCGCAAAAAATTAGCCCCTACATTAGATAGTCGCCCAACTAAAAAAAAAAAATTTTTGCTCCCAGGCTATGGAGATACAAAAACATTATTTTTTGGTTCCTAAAATGATAATGTAGTGTAAAATCTAATTAACTTCTAAAATGTAGACATATTAGGTATCGCCGCGTTCGTAAGAATCTGCCCAATAAAAATAACATTTGACCAAACCCCTCGGATGAACAGCGTTAAAAATATAAAATAAAAACTGTGCCAAAACACCAATTTTTGGGCAAAATTTCCATTTCAATCCTTTTTTTCCGGTAATAAAGCAAGGGTTAACAGCCAAACAAAACTCAATATTTATGGCCCTGATTCTGTAGTTTGCAGAAACACCCCATATGTGGTCGTAAATGGCTATATAGCCACACGGCAGGGCGTAGAACAAAGGGGACTCCATATGGTTTCTGGAAGGCAGATTTTGATGGACAGTTTTTTTTTGACACCATGTCCCATTAGAAGCCCCCCCTGATGTAGCCTAGACTAGAAACTCCAAAAAAGTGACCCCATCTAAGAAACTACACCCCTCAAGGTATTCAAAAGTTACTTTACAAACTTTGTTAACCCTTTAGGTGTTCCACAAAACTAAATAGCGAATGTAGAAAAATTTTAAAATTTTATTTTTTTGTTACCTTGCCTCAAAAAAGTGTAATATAGAGCAACCAAAAATCATATTTACCCCTAAAATAGTCCCAAAACAACAACCACCTTATCCCGTAGTTTCCTAGATGGGGTCACTTTTATGAAGTTTCTACTCTAGGGGTGCATCAGGGGGCTTGAAAGGGTACATGGTGTAAATAAACCAGTCCAGCCAAATCTGCCTTCCAAAAACCATATGGCGTTCCCCTTCTTCTATGTCCTGCCGTTTAGCCAAATAGTAGTTTACGACCACATTTGGGGTGTTTCTGCAAACTACAGAATCAGGGCAACCCATTTTGAGTTTTGTTTGGCTGTTAACCCATTTTTTTCAGTAATAAAGTAAGGGTTAAAATGGAAAATTTTCCCAAAAATAGAAATTTCGAAATTGTTTCTCCATCTGCCATTAACTCTTGTGGAACACCTAAAGGGTTAACAAAGTTTGTAAACCCAGTTTTGAATACCTTGAGGGGTGTACTTTCTTAGATGGAGTCACTTTTTTGAAATTTCTATTCTAGGGGTGCAACAGGGGGCTTCAAATGGGACATGGTATAAACAAAACCAGTCCTGCAAAATCTGCCTTCCAAAACCCATATGGCGTTCCCCTCTTTCTACGTGCTCCCGTTTGGCCAAACAGTAGTTTACGACCACATATGGGGTGTTTTTGCAAAATACAGAATCAGGGCAACCCATATTGAGTTTTGTTTGGCTGTTAACCCTTACTTTATAGCTGAAAAAAATGGGTTAAAATGGAAAATTTTCCAAAAAATTGAAATTTCTAAATTGTTTCTCCATCTGCCATTAACTCTTGTGGAACACCTAAAGGGTTAACAAAGTTTGTAAACCCAGTTTTGAATACCTTGAGGGGTGTACTTTCTTAGATGGAGTCACTTTTTTGGAATTTCTATTCTAGGGGTGCAAGGGGGGGCTTGAAATGGTACATGGTATAAACAAAACCAGACCTGCAAAATCTGCCTTGCAAAACCCATATGGTGTTCCCCTCCTTATATGTCCTCCCGTTTGGCCAAACAGTAGTTTACGACCACATATGGGGTGTTTCTGCAAACTACAGAATCAGGGCAACCCATTTTGAGTTTTGTTTGGCAGTTAACCCTTGTTTTTTTCCTGGAAAAAATTGATTATATTGGAAAATTTTCCAAAAAATCTAAATTTTTAAAATTTATGTCCATTTGCCATGAATTCTTGTGGAAGACCTAAAGGGTTAACAAAGTTTGTAAAAACTGTTTTGAATACCTTGAGGGGTGTAGTTTCTAGAATGGGGTCATTTTTGGGTGGTTTCTATTATGTAAGCCTCACAAAGTGACTTCAAACCTGAACTGGTCCATAAAAAGTGGGATTTTGAAGATTTCTGAAATTTTTTAAAATTTGCTTCTAAACTTCTAAGCCTTGTAACATCCCCAAAAAATAAAATATCATTCCCAAAATGCTACAAACATGAAGTAGACATATGGGGAATGTAAAGTCATCACAATTTTTGGGGGTATTACTATGTATTACAGAAGTAGAGAAACTGAAACTCTGAAAATTGCTAATTTTTCCAAATTTTTGGTAAATATGGTATTTTTTTATGCAAAAAAATTAACTTTTTTGACCCAATTTTAGCAGTGTCATGAAGTACAATATGTGATGAAAAAACAATCTCAGAACGGCCTGGGTAAGTCAAAGCGTTTTAAAGTTATCAGCACTTAAAGTGACACTGGTCAGATTTGCAAAAAATGGCCTTGTCCTTAAGGTGAAATAGGGCTGTGTCCTTAAGGGGTTAAAGGGTTAACTGCATTATTAAGTATCCATGTTGGGAGTTTCAGTGTAAAACCAGCCAGAGAGCCGGAGGTTCCCTAACGCTCCTCTAATGCTTGTATGCCATGTGTTCAAACTGTCTCTGGCTATTGTGAACGAATATCTGCACAAAAATTTGATTAGCATGGATACTATAAACACTACCACCAATGGCGGTTTAGCCACGACTATAATAAGAAATGATACACCTCCTGTGCGGACAACATTTACATGCACTATGTATATTAAAGGGAGGCTGATGGGGGACACTCAGCATGATGCTGACATTTGAGCAAATGTGCTATGAAAGCGGATTAGTACACACAAAACAAGATAAAAAATTATCATGTTATATGCCCTGGATACCAACTAAAAAACTGAATTTTGAATGGTACGAACATATTAATCTCAAAAAAGTTATCTTCCAATAACATAGCCTCATATCATTCTACATACATTTAGGTTCTTAATTCACTGAGCACAAAAGTCCTGCACATTAAAAATGGGCACAACATTAAAAAAATCTTGATTACCTCAATGTGACGATGAGCCTTTCCTCTGGAGTAATGCTGCGCCTCATATTAGTGTCTATGAAGGTAAGGACAGTACGTAGAGACGACAGCAAACTATCAAAGGTACCAACTGACATCCGACAGAACGCAAAGAACTTCTCAGGATGGAGACAAAGATCTTTGTAAAGGCTATGGAAGTGTCCTTTCCGGTAGCGTTGAGACACAATGGGATGGACCCAAAAACACCGCCTTCTAGTCGGTTCCTCATCCAAAAGGGAACGCTGGCGCCAGCGACTAGAAACAAGCCAGTGCAGTACAACTTCTTCCTCTAAATCATCCGCCATGGTGAGGCCCAAGATGAAAAAAAGGGAGAATACAATGACAGCAAAGCCAAGCAGCCAACAGAAACTCTGTACCCTGTGGAGAGTAAACAAAATGGCTACCACAAAAAAAAAAAACAGGTGCCCAGCATATACAGTTGCAAGAAAAAGTTTGTGAACCCTTTGGAGTGATATGGATTTCTGCACAAATCGGTCATAAAATGTGATCTGATCTTCATCTAAGTCACAACAATAGACAATCAAAGTCTGCTTAAACTAATAACACGCAAAGAATTAAATGTTACCATGTTTTTATTGAACGCACCATGTAAACATTCACAGTGCAGGTGGAAAAAGTATGTGAACCCCTAGAATAATGACATCTCCAAGAGCTAATTGGAGTGAGGTGTCAGCCAACTGGAGTCCAATAAATGAGATGAGATTGGAGGTGTTGGTTACAGCTGCCCTGCCCTATAAAAAATACACACCAGTTCTGAGTTTGCTTTTCACAAGAAGCATTGCCTGATGGGAATGATGCCTCGCACAAAAGAGCTCTCAGAAGACCTACGATTAAGAATTGTTGACTTGCATAAAGCTGGAAAGGGTTATAAAAGTATCTCCAAAAGCCTTGCTGTTCATCAGTCCACAGTAAGACAAATTGTCTATAAATGGAGAAAGTTCAGCACTGCTGCTACTCTCCCTAGGAGTCGCTGTCCTGTAAAGATGACTGCAAGAGCACAGCGCAGACTGCTCAATGAGGTGAAGAAGAATCCTAGAGTGTCAGCTAAAGACTTACAAAAGTCTCTGGCATATGCTAACATCCCTGTTAGCGAATCTACGATACGCAAAACACTAAACAAGAATAGATTTCATGGGAGGATACCACAGAGCAAGCCACTGCTGTCCAAAAAAACATTGCTGCACGTTTACAGTTTGCACAAGAGCACCTGGATGTTCCACAGCAGTACTGGCAAAATATTCTTTGGACAGATGAAACCAAAGTTGAGTTGTTTGGAAGAAACACACAACACTATGTTTGGAGAAAAGGAGGCACAGCACACCAACATCAAAACATCATCCCAACTGTGAAGTATAGTGGTGGGGGCATCATGGTTTGGGGCTGCTTTGCTGCGTCAGGGCCTAGCCGGATTGCTATCATCGAAGGAAAAATGAATTCCCAAGGCATGACCTCAAGAAAGCGATTCACACCAGACATCCCAAGAATATTGCTGAACTGAAACAGTTCTGTAAAGAGGAATGGTCAAGAATTACTCCTGACCGTTGTGCACGTCTGATCTGCAACTATAGGAAACGTTTGGTTGAAGGTTTTGCTGCCAAAGGAGGTTCAACCAGTTATTAAATCCAAGGGTTCACATACTTTTTCCACCTGCACTGTGAATGTTTACATGGTGTGTTCAATAGAAACATGGTAACATTTATTTCTTTGTGTGTCATTAGTTTAAGCAGACTGTGATTGTCTATTGTTGTGACTTAGATGAAGATCATATGACATTTTATGACCAATTTGTGCAGAAATCCATATCATTCCAAAGGGTTCACATACTTTTTCTTGCAACTGTATACCTATATTGCTGGGTGTGGATATTCAAATGACATAGATTATTTATTTATTTTTTGGTTTGGTCATGTCCGCAAAAATAAACGGAGGACACGCGGAAACAAAAACGGAAACGGATCACGGAACAACGGAACCCCGTTTTGCGGAACGCTAAAAAATACTGTCGTGTGCATGAGGCCTTACATAGAGGAAAATCAAAGGCATCTCTGAAAGGCCTTTTTATATAGCCATCAGCATTCTCCAGTTGAGGTTTGGGAAATTCAGGTCACTAGAATGATCAGCATTCACATTGCACCACCATTCTTTCCTTGTTAATTATACTGTAATTACTTTATGTTGACACTTTCTGTATCATTTCAGCAGGTACGAAGACAAAACTGAATTTGTATGCAGATTTTGCTTTTTTTTTTTTTATGTAGTGTTGCTAACTGGTAAGCTATTTTTATATGAATTTGCATATGAAAGACTATGCAAACTAGTGTCTATAAATACATTAGAGAAATCATCCATTATATTAAATGTTCTGCTTTGCCAAAATTAAATCATTACATTCCATTTACTATAACAGAAGAATAGTTCTGAAAAGAGAGATTCATTGCTAGCTTTGGCTGGGGATATGTTTATTTCCTACACATGGGTGTGAATTGTGAGGGGGATACACCACCCTCAGTTGGCTTGGCATGGGGTAAGCCATGCAGCTTTGCAACAACAGTGCAAGCTTATTATGAAGAGCATGATCTTCAAATCTCTACATACACATTGGCCTACAGGGATTCACTTGTATTACTTTGTGGGGGAGAGGTATGGAGTGTACCCCAGCATTTTCCTATGATCTTCTCTATAGGACTTAAAAAACTCCAGGGAAAATATGCTATAAGAAGTCTTTCATTTTAAACCAGTGACACAGCTTTTTTTTTTCTTTCTAATCTGTTTTTATTTTCTCATTGTAGACTTTATATTCTATTTCCTGAACATGATTATGGGGCTGCTATTTTGTCTGTACTGTTGTTAACAGCATTTAGAGATATGCTTTACAACAGCCACCATCAGCCATAGGCACAATGCAGGAGGGGACTCATTGGAGAGTTTCGTAGGCATGTGCAGCAACCCACTGGGGAATGTGTGGAGGAGGATGGGAGTGGCAGTTATGACCTGGAAGGCATACTTACCAACATCTCAGTTGGTAAAATTGGGGCATATAAGGCCCTCCCCCCCCCCCCCCCCCCGTAACACCTAAGACTCATCTGGAACTGCCCACTTATGGGCAGGATTGGTGTTAGTCCCACCCATTTTAAGCCGGGTACATGACAAAATTGCTGGGACTGTCTCTGAAAATCAGGGACAGTCCTGGCAAATTAGGGACAATAACGAATTAACTCTTTGTACACTGCAGCGCACGTCCAGCGCTTTCTTGGCACAACAATACAAGTAAGAAAGTCACTCCTTTAGCGATCTTTGTACAATCTTCAGCCCTGATTGTTATACTGTGAAACATGCGGTTTCTACGTCCGTTTTTGCGCACAATTAGATGCGGTTCTGTTGTTAGGGATGGACACACAATACAATCCGTATCCTGTTCGTGACGCCACTTGATGCAAGGAGCAGGACACTGGGTCAGTGGGGTTGCTATGCAGTGGGTCAGTATATATGTGTATAAGTTTGTGACGCCAGTTGCAGCTTGCGCAGGTACTGTAGAAGGGCCCTTTAAGATGGTATAGCTCATGTACTAGGTGAGGAATGCCAGAGGGTTATATTGTCTCTGTATTGTGTCAACGGTGTCTCCTACCTGTAGTACGGCTGGACTCCTGTATCCTGGCTCACATGCAACAAATTTGAGTGCAGTCAATAGGAGTAACTGAGGAATGATGGAATTCCACACAGATAATAGGGTCCAACTTGTCTTTATTTGATGTTATTATATGCAGCTTTAGATCCATACAATTTACAGCAGTGGTCTAGGATCCCAGCAGGTTTTGGCAATATGTGGCAGGAATTTATATATATATTCTGCATCTGGTACATACGCCTATAGAACTGGCAGGTGTCTGTCTTCTGCTCTGTCTCTGGTCTGCTTGGTGTGGGCCTGACTAACTGTGGAGGTACTTATCTTCTCCTTGAATTGGGATCTGTACTTACAGGACTGCTCGCAGGGAATGGTGGCTTCTTCCTGGAGATCTGATAGTTCTGAAGATGGATGCTTTCTTGTCCATCCAGCTGAGATAAGGGACTCAGGCTGGGAAGAGTTGATCTTGGGCCTCAGCAGAGGCTTGGATCCTTTGTTGGGGTCCCTGTTTCTGGGAGCTCCTATCAACACAGCCTACCCCAGCAGGGGGGTGGCTCACACTGCCTAGAACTTTCTTTCCTCCCTCTGAAGTAGGATGTGGGAACATTCCACTCCTCCTCAGATAGGGGGAAGTAAGCCTGGAATGGTTTATTCCAGTCTAGGTCTGTTAACTAGCTAACTGTAGACTGCCTACATATTGCTGCCACCTGCTGGTGTACATCAAGAATTACAGCAAATATATATTAAACAATCACAGTAATATAAATGCAATGTCATATTACACAGGATGTTAACACATTCACACCTTAACATCATATAGCAGGGTGACAGAGTTTTAGTGACATACTCTAGGATGTTACAAAAGCTGAATCTGAACTGCGCTGACTGTAACTTACCATGTGGCAGACTCAGGTCCATCTGCTTGTGACCTAACACATTGAGCCAATGTATTAACCATTGATTGTCCATACAATGCTATTAGGTAAACTAACACAACAAAATCACAATATTTAACTCAATAATATGACATTACAGCAATTAACCCTTTGCAGTAACCCTTCTGGGGTACTAAACATGATCTGTGCAGAGGTTATTGTATAAGTATGGAGCTGTGACTATCACTATTATGAATGGTGGATCCTGGGTTATCTATACAGGGGTGATATCTGTCATTGTAATCCTCCCTGTGATAATAATGAGATGACTGTTGGAAAGTAATATCTACAGATCAAAAATCAATAGGCTTAGTGGCCAGCAGTGATTAGCGGCTGGGGCAATATTCGAATTCACAATATTTTGCAAATATTTGGACAAATATTCATCATATATTAGCGAATTCGTGATCTTCAGTCATTATTTTCTTGATTGCGAAAATCGTCAATCTGAAAATTTGCGGAAAAATTTGCGATACGAAAATTTGCAATCAACTCTACTCCTAAAGTCAAAGATATTGCAGCCTTCTCATTGGCCCACAAGCAAGAAGCAGTGAGGGATCATGGGAACCAATGAAAAAAAATATTAAATATTTGCGATTACGAAGATATAGCACTATATTCTAGATATTCGCAAATTCTCAAACTGCCAATATTCGCGTGCATTTAACCATCAATAGTGTGGTTATTTTTTGGCCATATACTACATCAGGGGCAAGCTCAGCCTGTCAACAAGTGCATTTAACCATCAATAGTGTTATAATTTTTTTGCCTATATCCTACATCAGGGTCAAGCTGTCATCAAGTGCATTTAACCATCATCAGTGTGGTTATTTTTTGGCCATATACTACATCAGGGGCAAGCTGAGCCTGTCACCAAGTGCATTTAACCATCAATAGTGTGGTTATTTTTTGGCTGTATCCTACATCAGGGTCAAGCTGTCATCAAGTCCATTTAACCATCAATAGTGTGGTTATTTTTTGGCCATATACTACATCAGGGGCAAGCTGAGCCTGTCACACAAGTGCATTTAACCATCAATAGTGTGGTTATTTTTTGGCTATATCCTACATCAGGGGCAAGCTGAGCCTGTCACCAAGTGCATTTAACCATCAATAGTGTGGTTATTTTTTGGCCATATACTACATCAGGGGCAAGCTGAGCCTGTCACCAAGTGCATTTAACCATCAATAGTGTGGTTATTTTTTGGCTATATCCTACATCAGGGTCAAGCTGTCATCAAGTGCATTTAACCATCAATAGTGTGGTTATTTTTTGACCATATACTACATCAGGGCAAGCTGAGCCTGTCACACAAGTGCATTTAACCATCAATAGTGTGGTTATTTTTTGGCTATATCCTACATCAGGGTCAAGCTGTCATCAAGTGCATTTAACCATCAATAGTGTCGTTATTTTTTGGCCATATACTACATCAGGGGCAAGCTGAGCCTGTCACTAAGTGCATTTAACCATCAATAGTGTGGTTGTTTTTTGGCTATATCCTACATATGGGGCAAGCTGTCACACCAAGTGCATTTAACCATCAATAGTGTGCTTATTTTTTGGCTATATCCTACATATGGGGCTTGGCTGTGCTTGTTATTTTATTGAGGGGTGAAATACAATTGCCAAAATAGCAGTACCCTAAATCTGGTGTTTCAGCTGTGGCCAGTAAATTGTAATACTGTCTGCTGTCTGGCAAAGGATATATTTTTGTTCAGGGTTGAAATACAATTCCTAATTTTGCAATTCTCTAAATTAGTGGTTTCTGCTGTATCAGGCCTACTTTAAATCTATCCCTAAAAGGGTATATTATATTCAAGGTGCTGATAGGGTAATTCTCAATAACTTCACACACACGCTACTGTGCAGATCCAAGTCTAATTCTGTGTCTAAACGTATACCTGTCACCCAGCGCCTAAAAAATAGGCCTCACATTTATATTCATCCAAATCTGTCATTACTGTTGTGCCTGTATTAGTGTAATACGGTACCTAAATAGATAGCCAGATAGTGTTAGGTGTCTGTAAAAAAAAGGCCTGAATTTGAATTCAATACATTGGGCCAAATAATATTTTTCTTATTGTGGTGAACGGTAACAATGAGGAAAACATCTAATAAGGGACGCGGACGCGGACATGGTCGTGGTGGTGTTAGTGGACCCTCTGGTGCTGGGAGAGGACGTGGCCGTTCTGCCACAGCCACACGTCCTAGTGAACCAACTACCTCAGGTCCCAGTAGCCAGCAGAATTTACAGCGATATTTTGTGGGGCCCAATGCCGTTCTAAGGATGGTAAGGCCTGAGCAGGTACAGGCATTAGTCAATTGGGTGGCCGACAGTGAATCCAGCACGTTCACATTATCTCCCACCCAGTCTTCTGCAGAAAGCGCACAGATGGCGCATGAAAACCAAGCCCATCATTCTGTCACATCACCCCCATGCATATCAGGGAAACTGTCTGAGCCTCAAGTTATGCAGCAGTCTCTTATGCTGTTTGAAGACTCTGCTGCAAGGGTTTCCCAAGGGCATCCATCTAGCCCTTCCCCAGGGGTGGAAGAGATAGAATGCACTAACGCACAACCACTTATGTTTCCTGATGATGAGGACATGGGAATACCACCTCAGCACGTCTCTGATGATGACGAAACACAGGTGCCAACTGCTGCGTCTTTCTGCACTGTGCAGACTGAACACGAGGTCAGGGATCAAGACTGGGTGGAAGACGATGCAGGGGACGATGAGGTTCTTAGACCCCACATGGAATGAAGGTTGTGCCACTGACTTTCACAGTTCGGAGGAAGAGGCAATGGTGAGACCGAGCCAACAGCGTAGCAAAAGAGGGAGCAGTGGGCAAAAGCAGAACACCCGCCGCCAAGAGACTCCGCCTGCTACTGACCGCCGCCATCTGGGACCGAGCACCCCAAAGGCAGCTTCAAGGAGTTCCCTGGCATGGCACTTCTTCAAACAATGTACTGACGACAATACCCGAGTGGTTTGCACGCTGTGCCATCAGAGCCTGAAGCGAGGCATTAACGTTCTGAACCTTAGCACAACCTACATGACCAGGCACCTGCATGCAAAGCATGAACTGCAGTGGAGTAAACACTTTAAAAACAAGGAAGTCACTCAGGCTCCCCCTGCTACCTCTTCTGCTGCTGCCGCCTCGGCCTCTTCTGCTGCTGCCGCCGCCTCGGCCTCTTCCTCCGCCTCTGGAGGAACGTTGGCACCTGCTGCCCAGCAAACATGGGATGTACCACCAACACCACCACCTGCGTCACCAAGCATCTCAACCATGTCACACGGCAGCGTTCAGCTCTCCATCTCACAAACATTTGAGAGAAAGTGTAAATTCCCACCTAGCCACCCTCGATCCCTGGCCCTGAATGCCAGCATTTCTAAACTACTGGCCTATGAAATGCTGTCATTTAGGCTGGTGGACACAGACAGCTTCAAACAGCTCATGTCGCTTGCTGTCCCACAGTATGTTGTTCCCAGCCGGCACTACTTCTCCAAGAGCGCCGTGCCTTTCATGCACAACCAAGTATCCGATAAAATCAAGTGTGCACTGCGCAACGCCATCTGTGGCAAGGTCCACCTAACCACAGATACGTGGACCAGTAAGCACGGCCAGGGACGCTATATCTCCCTAACTGCACACTGAGTAAATGTAGTGGCGGCTGGGCCCCAGGCTGAGAGCTGTTTGGCGCACGTCCTTCCGCCGCCAAGGATCGCAGGGCAACATTCTTTGCCTCCTGTCTCCTCCTCCTCCTACTCAGCTTCCTCCTCCTCTTCTTCCACCTGCTCATCCAGTCAGCCACACACCTTCACCACCAACTTCAGCACAGCCCGGGGTAAACGTCAGCAGGCCGTTCTGAAACTCATATGTTTGGAACAGGCCCCACACCGCACAGGAGTTGTGGCGGGGTATAGAACAACAGACCGACGAGTGGTTGCTGCCGGTGAGCCTCAAGCCCGGCCTGGTGGTGTGCGATAATGGGCGAAATCTCGTTGCAGCTCTGGGACTAGCCGGTTTGACGCACATCCCTTGCCTGGCGCATGTGCTGAATTTGGTGGTGCAGAAGTTCATTCGCAACTACCCCGACATGTCAGAGCTGCTGCATAAAGTGCGGGCCGTCTGTTCGCGCTTCCGGCGTTCACATCCTGCCGCTGCTCGCCTGTCTGCGCTACAGCGTAACTTCGGCCTTCCCGCTCACCGCCTCATATGCGACGTGCCCACCAGGTGGAACTCCACCTTGCACATGCTGGACAGACTGTGCGAGCAGCAGCAGGCCATAGTGGAGTTTCAGCTGCAGCACGCACGGGTCAGTCGCACTGCGGAACAGCACCACTTCACCACCAATGACTGGGCCTCCATGCGAGACCTGTGTGCCCTGTTGCGCTGTTTCGAGTACTCCACCAACATGGCCAGTGGCGATGACGCCGTTATCAGCGTTACAATACCACTTCTATGTCTCCTTGAGAAAACACTTAGGGCGATGATGGAAGAGGAGGTGGCCCAGGAGGAGGAGGAGGAAGAGGGGTCATTTTTAGCACTTTCAAGCCAGTCTCTTCGAAGTGACTCAGAGGGAGGTTTTTTGCAACAGCAGAGGCCAGGTACAAATGTGGCCAGACAGGGCCCACTACTGGAGGACGAGGAGGACGAGGATGAGGAGGAGGTGGAGGAGGATGAGGATGAAGCATGTTCACAGCGGGGTGGCACCCAACGCAGCTCGGGCCCATCACTGGTGCGTGGCTAGGGGGAAACGCAGGACGATGACTATACGCCTCCCACAGAGGACAGCTTGTCCTTACCTCTGGGCAGCCTGGCACACATGAGCGACTACATGCTGCAGTGCCTGCGCAACGACAGCAGAGTTGCCCACATTTTAACGTGTGCGGACTTCTGGGTTGCCACCCTGCTGGATCCACGGTACAAAGACAATGGAGCGTGATAGTAAGATGCGCGAGTACAAGCGCACGTTGGTAGACGCGCTACTGAGAGCATTTCCAAATGTCACAGGGGAACAAGTGGAAGCCCAAGGCGGAGGCAGAGGAGGAGCAAGAGGTCGCCAACGCAGCTGTGTCACGGCCAGCTCCTCTGAGGGCAGGGTTAGCATGGCAGAGATGTGGAAAAGTTTTGTCAACACGCCACAGCTAACTGCACCACCACCTGATACGGAACGTGTTAGCAGGAGGCAACATTTCACTAACATGGTGGAACAGTACCTGTGCACACCCCTCCACGTACTGACTGATGGTTCGGCCCCATTCAACTTCTGGGTCTCCAAATTGTCCACGTGGCCAGAGCTAGCCTTTTATGCCTTGGAGGTGCTGGCCTGCCCGGCGGCCAGCGTTTTGTCTGAACGTGTATTCAGCACGGCAGGGGGCGTCATTACAGACAAACGCAGCCGCCTGTCTACAGCCAATGTGGACAAGCTGACGTTCATAAAAATGAACCAGGCATGGATCCCACAGGACCTGTCCATCCCTTGTGCAGATTAGACATTAACTACCTCCCCTTAACCATATATTATTGTACTCCAGGGCACTTCCTCATTCAATCCTATTTTTATTTTCATTTTACCATTATATTGCGGGGCAACCCAAAGTTGAATGAACCTCTCCTCTGTCTGGGTGCCGGGGCCTAAAAATATCTGACAGTGGCCTGTTCCAGTGGTGGGTGACATGAAGCCTGATTCTCTGATATGACATGAAGACTGATTCTCTGCTGACATGAAGCCAGATTCTCTGCTATGGGACCTCTCTCCTCTGCCTGGGTGCCTGGGCCTAAATATGTGACAATGGACTGTTCCAGTGGTGGGTGACGTGAAGCATGATTCTCTGCTATGACATGAAGACTGATTCTCTGCTGACATGAAGCCTGAATCTCTGTTATGGGACCTCTCTCCTCTGTCTGGGTGCCGGGGCCTAAAAATATCTGACAGTGGCCTGTTCCAGTGGTGGGTGACATGAAGCCTGATTCTCTGCTATGACATGAAGACTGATTCTCTGCTGACATGAAGCCTGAATCTCTGTTATGGGACCTCTCCCCTCTGTCTGGGTGCGGGGCCTAAAAATATTTGACAGTGGCCTGTTCCAGTGGTGGGTGACATGAAGCCTGATTCTCTGCTATGACTTGAAGACTGATTCTCTGCTGATATGAAGCCAGATTCTATGTTATGGGACCTCTCTCCTCTGTCTGGGTGCCGGGGCCTAAATTATATGACAATGGACTGTTCCAATGTTGGGTGACGTGAAGCATGATTCTCTGCTATGACATGAAGACTGATTCTCTGCTGACATGAAGCCTGAATCTCTGCTATGGGACCTCTCTCCTCTGCCTGGGTGCCTGGGCCTAAATATCTGACAATGGACTGTTCCAGTGGTGGGTGACGTGAAGCCTGATTCTCTGCTATGACATGAAGACTGATTCTATGCTGACATGAAGCCAGATTCTATGTTATGGGACCTCTCTCCTCTGCCTGGGTGCCGGGGCCTAAATATCTGACAATGGACTGTTCCAGTTTTGGGTGACGTGAAGCCTGATTCTCTGCTATGACATGAAGACTGATTCTCTGCTGACATGAAGCCTGATTCTCTGCTATGGGACCTCTCTCCAATTGATATTGGTTAATTTTTAGTTATTTTATTTTAATTTAATTTCATTTCCCTATCCACATTTGTTTGCAGGGGATTTAACTACATTTTGCTGCCTTTTGCAGCCCTCTAGCCCTTTCCTGGGCTGTTTTACAGCCTTTTTAGTGGCGAAAAGTTCAGGTCCCCATTGACTTCAATGGGGTTTGGGACGAAGTTCGGGTCGGGTTCGGATCCCGAACCCGAACATTTCCGGGAAGTTCGGCCGAACTTCTCGAACCCGAACATTCAGGTGTTCGCTCAACTCTAATCTTAATCAGGGGACATTTTTATGCATCTTAAAGGGAAATTCTCTGAAATGTGCCTTGTTGGAGCCTAGAAAAATTATATTTTAGGCCACGGGAGTAGGGGCCTTAAAAATTAGGCATCCACCTGACATAAAAGAAATTGTGATTATGTGTCTTGAGGTACATTATGCGGTCAATGGATAAACATTTTACTATAGACCACTGGACTACAGGCCCCAAACATTAGGAATTCACCAGACAGAAAAGATCAAGTGATTTTGTGGCCGGAGGTGTATTACACGGTCAATGGATATCAATTTTACTGCAGGCCAGTACAAATACAGGTCAAATACATATGTTTAAAATAACTAAAAATATAAAATTGGATTAAAAACATTGGTAACGAAATCCCCCCTTTTGAAAAAAACCATAATGATAATAGTTGAAATTCGATAACACGTGGTCGTCACTGGTGTTGAATTCCTCCGAGGCCCCAACAATTATTCATTCACCGTACAGAAAAGTAAGTATGTGGCTGGAGGTAGATTACATGGTATTGGATAACAATTTTACAGCAGGCCAGTGGACTACAGGCCCCAAAAATTATTCATTCACCGTACAGAAAAGAACGAGTCAGTATGTGGCTGGAGGTAGATTAAATGGTCATTGGATAACAATTTTACAGCAGGCCAGTGGACTACAGGCCCCAAAAATTATGCATTCAGTGGACAGAAAAGAACAAGTATGTGGCTGGAGGTAGAATACACGGTCATTGAATATCAATTTTGCAGCAGGCCAGTGGACTACAGGCCCCAAATATTATGCATTCAGTGGACAGAAAAGAATAAATAAGTATGTGGCTGGAGGTAGATTACACGGTCATTGGATATCAATTTTACAGCAGGCCATTGGAATTCAGGCACCAAAAATTATGCATTCACCGTATAGATAAGAACAAGTAAGTAATTAGCTGGAGTTAAATTACACGGTTATTGGATATCAATTTTATAGCAGGCCAGTGGACTACAGGCCCCAAAAAATATGCATTCAGCAGAAAGAAAATAAGTATGTGGCTGGAGGTAGATTACACATTCATTGGATATCAATTTTACAGAAGGCCATTGGACTACAGGCCCCAAAAATTATGCATTAAGCAGACAGAAAAGAACAAGCAAGTATGTGGCTGGAGGTAGATTACACGGTCATTGGATATACATTTTACAGCAGGCCAGTGGAGAACAGGTCCCAAAACTTATGCATTCAGCGGACAGAAAAGAAAAAGTTAGTATGTGGCTGGAGGTAGATTACACGATCATTGGATATCACTTTTACAACAGGCCAGTGGACTACAGGCCCCAAAAATTATGCATTCAGCGGACAGAAAAGAACAAGCAAGTATGTGGCTGGAGGTAGATTACACGGTCATTGGATATCAATTTTACAGCAGGCCAGTTGACTACAGGCCCAAAAAATTATGCATTTAGCGGACGGAAAAGAACAAGCAAGTATAAAGCTGGAGGGAGATTACACAGTCATTGGATATAAATTTTACTGCAGGCCAGAGTATTTACAGGCCCCAAAAATTATGCATTCACCATACAGAAAAGATCAAGTGATTATTTGGCTGGAGGTATATTAGACGCTCAATGGATATCAATTTTACTGAAGGCCAGTACAAATATAAGAAAAGTATATTAGGTATTGCCGTGTCTGTATAGACCGGCTCTATAAAATTATCACTTGACCTAACCTCTCAGATGAACACCGTCAAAAAATAAAATAAAAACTGTGCTAAAAAAATTATTTTTGTCACCATACATTACTAAAAGTACAATACCAAGCAATCAAAAAGGCAAATGCCCCCCAAAATAGTACCAATCTAACCGTCACCTCATTCCGCAAGAAATGAGAACCTACCTAAGACAATTGCCTAAAAAATACAAAAAAACTATAGCTCTCAGACTATGGAGACACTAAAACATGATTTTCTTTGTTTCAAAAATGATTTTATTATGTTAAATGTAAAAAAAAAAAGTAGACATATTAGATATCACCGCGTTCGTAACAACCTGCTCTATAAAAATTTCACATGACCTATCCCCTCAGATGAACACCGTAAAAAAAAAAAAAAAACGGTGTACAAAAAGCAATTTTTTTGTCACCTTACTTCATAAAAAGTGTAATAGCAAGAGATCAAAAAGTCTTATCCACCCCAAAATAGTGCCAATCAAACCATCATCTCATTCCACAAAAATGATACACTACCTAAGACAATCGCCCCAAATTTTTTTTAAAAATAATGGTTCTCAGAGTATGGAGACACTAAAACATGATTTTTTTTCTTTCAAAAATATCATTGTGTAAAACTTAAATAAAATAAAGTATACATTTTACATATTGCGACGTCCGTAACGACCTGGTCTATAACAATATCACAACATCAAAAAATAAAATAAAAAGTGTGTCAAAAAAGCAATTTTTGTCACCTTACATCACAAAAAGCGTAATACCAAGCAATTAAAAATTCATATGCACACTAAAATAGTACCAATCAAACCGTCATCTCATACCGAAAAAAATAGCACCTACAAAAATGCTTTATTATGTAAAAATGAAACAATCTACCATATTTGGTATTGTCACATCCGTAACAACCTGCTATATAAAAATACCACATGATCTAACCTGTCAGATGAACATTGTAAATAACAAAAAAAACGGTGCCAAAACTGCTATTTTTTCTTACCTTGCCTCACAAAAAGTGTATTATAGAGCAACCAGAAATCATATGTACCCTAAAATAGTGCCAACAAAACTGCCACATTATCCCGTAGTTTACAAAATGAGATCATTTTATTGGAGTTTCTAATCTAGGGGTGCATCAGGGGGTCTTCAAATATGACATGGCAACTTAAAATTATCCCAGTGAAGTCTGTCTTTCAAAAACAATATGGCATTCCTTTCCTTCTGTGCCCTGCCATGTGCCCGTATAGCAGTTTACAGAAACACCCTATATGTGGTCGTAAACTATAGAATCAAGGCAATAAATATTGAGTTTTGTTTGGCAGTTAACCCTTGCTTTGTTACTGGAAAAAAATGGATTTAAATGGAAAATCTGCCCCAAAAAAAAAAAAAGGAAATTACATCTACATTTTCCTTTAATTCTTGTGGAACACCTAAAGGGTTAACAAAGTTTGCAAAATCAGTTTTGAATACCTTGTGGGGTGTAGTTTCTAAAATGGGGTCATTTTTGGGTGGTTTCTATTATGTAAGCCTTAGGCCCCCTGCACACGAACGCGTGCTTCCCGTTGCCGTATTGCGGACCGCATTTGCGGATCCGCAATACACAGGTGGCATTCCGTGGGCACTCCGCATCATGGATGCGGACCCATTCACTTGAATGGGTCCGCAAATCCGGAGATGCGGAATGGTACGGAACGGAATTATAAAATAATATTCAATAACCTTTCTATAGAATTTTGTCATGTAAAACTCATTTGCACTGTCAGAAATGCAGCGCAGGCTGCAAATGTACTATCTAGCACAAAAAGGGTGTTTTTTTCAAACGACAATGTAACAGCAGTATTTAACGGTTCTATTGGACTGTCAGAAATGCAGCGCAGGCCGCAAATGTACTATCTAGCACAAAAAGGGTGTTTTTTTCAAGCAACAATGTAACAGCAGTATTTAACGGTTTTAGTGGACTGTCAGAAATGCAGCACAGGCTGCAAATGTACTATCTAGCACAAAAAGTGTGCTTTCTTCAACCAACAATGTAACAGCAGTATTTAACGGTTTTATTGGACTGTCAGAAATGCAGCGCAGCCCGCAAATGTACTATCTAGCACAAAAAGGGTGTTTTTTTTAACCAACAATATAACAGCAGTATTTAACGGTTTTAGTGGACTGTCAGAAATGTAGCGCAGGCCGCAAATGTACTATCTAGCACAAAAAGTGTGCTTTTTTTCAACCAACAATGTAACAGCATTATTTAACAGTTTTATTGGACTGCATATATATATTTTTTATTATTATATTTTTATTACATTTTTCATTGGAAACAAGGAAAGGTAACAAATACCAAGGTACAGGGCATGCAAGCCCAAAAAATACTCATAGAATACATTGTGAATACATAGTGAATACATGATGGGTACATAGTGAATACATGAGACACCATACGGTAGTAGTCTTAAGAAAGTACACTATAGAGAAAGTACAATATAATGTAAGAACGGAAGTAGGACCCCACGTGTTTATTAGCTGAAGACATATGGGTGGAAGTGGGATGAGAATTGCATTGCTCTGCTCACTGGTGTGGACCTGGGGAGGTCAGTGAGTGGTATTTAATAATAGAACCTGCATAGGCTATGGTGCAGCGGATATCTGTCTCGCGCCACATGCAGGCGAAGTGGGTTTTGTAGGGAATCTATAGCTTGACCATAATAACCATTTTTTAAGAAATGTGACATGTGTGCGAGTTTTCCATGAGGACAGTTCCACAAATCTATGAAGTTGATCCATTTTCAGGAGCCATTGTTCCATAGAGGGAGTAGAAGTTTGAAGCCAGAATCTAGGAAGAAAGAGGCGAGCTGCTATCAACATCTGTGTAAAGATGTAGGGAACGTGTGTATGAGGATCATCATCAGAGGGGATAGACAATAGGGCTAATTGTGGGGACGGTTGGATGGATGTGAGGCAAACCTTGTTGGCAATGGAGAATATCTCAGACCACCACCTGGAAATTAGGGGGCAGGACCACCAAATATGGAAGAAGGTTCTCCTCTCCCCGTGGCACCTCCAGCATGTGTCTGAGGCAGATTCTGAGAAGAGTGATGTCTTGTCTGGTGTGTTGTACTAGCGGGTGAGGATATTGTATCCGTTCTCTTGGATTCGGACGCATCGGGAGGCCCTGTGGGGGGATTCAAGAAGCTTGTGGAGGGAGATAAAAAGGAATTGTGATGTCCATGTCTAACTCCCATTGTTTTATAAATGATGGCTTAGCTAGGACAGGGGGGAATCGTAATCTGCTATAAAGTCGTGAGATAAGCTTTATAGGGGGTGTGGGTTGGGATATTATTGACTCGAGCCAGACCAGGGGGCGGTGGAGGTCGCCCATATGGACGTGTTGCTTTATGTAGGACCTAAGGTATGAGATTGAGAAGTGGTCGCACTGGGGGAGGATTAAGTGAGGTGTTCATGACCTCCAAATCCATCAGGTCCCCTTGTGGGCTCATCAGTAACGTCAAGGGAGTCAGGGAGGATTTTAATTCCTGGGAAGTTGATGCTCTCAGTGTAGGGGGAGCTGTGCCCAAGATGTATTTTACTGTTTATAGTGGAGAATGGAAGGGAATGGAGCAATGAAATGTGGAAAGCCATTTCCAGGCCTCTAGGGTGGCTTTAATGATTGGGTAGTGGGTAAGCTGGGTAGGCGGGACATTTTGGTGGTCCAGCAGAAGTGCCCTGATGGGTCTGCCTAGGATGTCAAGTTCAATATCCACTCCAGAGCATTGCGGGGAGGGGCATAGCCAGGATACTGCACGGGAGAGGAGTATAGCTTTGCCATATAATTCCGGATTCGATAGGCCTATGCCCCCTGATTGTCTTGGCTTTGTGAGGAGGGAGAACGAGAGTCTCGCTTTCGTCCCATTCCAAACAAAGGACCTGAACTTTCTTTGTAACGAGACATAGAAGTGTTTGGGTATGGGGATGGGGAGAACTTGCTGTAAGTAAGTAAGGCGAGGAAGGATTAGGGAGGAAAGCAGGTTCTTGCGACCAAACCAAGACAGCGTAGGGTTGGACTGGGTGAGTTTTTCTATGGAGGCAAATATTTTGGCTCTCAGGGGGATGTAGTTGAGTGAGAAGAGATCTGTTATCACAGGGTTAATTTTAACTCCTAAGTAGGTGATGGTGGGGGAGGACCAGTTGAAGGGTGAGTTCTCCATTAATTGATGTTTGGTGGAAAAGGGGATTCCCGAGCACAGGACCAGGGATTTACTAGCATTAATCTTAAAGTCTGAAACGGTGCTGTAAAGGTTAAGGTGGGCTTGAATGCTGGGGAGAGAGACTGTCAGATTAACGGTCATCATAACGTCATCCGCAAAAGCTGCAATTTTTTGTTCCCTGCCTCCCAAATATAGACCTTCAATCCTCTGATTCCTCCTAATAGTAGACAAGAGTGGTTCCAGGGCTTGGGGAGAGAGGACAGCCCTGGCGAGTTCCGTTATTTATGGCAAACGGAGAGGAAAGGTTTCCATTGACCAAGACCAGGGCTGTCGCCTGTGCATACATGGCGAAGGTGGCTTGCACAAAGGAATCAGGGAGGCCAAATCTCAACAAAACTTGCTTCAAATAAGCCCAATTACCTCTATCGAATGCTTTCTCAGCATCAGTGCTGAGAAAGAGCAGTGGGGAGGAAATATGGCGATCGTGGCATAGTACATTGATCACTCTGGATGTGTTATCATTGCCCTCCCTGTTGCGGATGAAGCTAACCTGATCCCTGTGGACAAGATGGGGAAGAAGATTCACTAGCCTGTTGGCCAACATTTTGGCCAAGAGTTTGAGGTCTATATTTAGGAGGGATATGGGTGTCACGGCGGGGAATGGGGATAACCCCCCACCGTGCAATGACAGTGGCTGCAACGCCAGATAGCAGGGAACAGGGAGCAGGTCACCTCCTAATGTAACCCTGAGCTCTCCCTAGACTCCTAGCGCATGAGCCGCCTCAGAAGGTAAAGGGGTACTACAAACACAAAAGGGGGGAGGGGTCAGCACATCCCAATGTGCAGGTGCACGTTGCTTGTGGCTGCAAATATACATCTGAAAAACTCTACAAACCAAAAGTAGAGTACAAAAGTATATTACATTGCAAATGCTATGCTTATAACTTAGAGATGCTTAGCAAATACATTTTGTACACAATCATTTGAGCCCGTCTGCCACACGCCAAGGCGATCTCTATAAGACGGGTGCCATAACAGCGACCATGAAATCCAGGAAGTGCAGGTCCCACATGCATGCTGGGCCCCCCACCGTGCAATGACAGTGGCTGCAACGTCAGATAGCAGGGAACAGGGAGCAGGTCACCTCCTAATGTAACCCTGAGCTCTCCCTAGACTCCTAGCGCATGAGCCACCTCAGAAGGTAAGGGGGCTCATGCTCACCAACCTAGGACCCTGCTATCCCTGCTATGCCCTAGGCCTGATGACAGGGCAGAGACCACCCATTCATCCTTCACCACGGATGAATGGTGTCTCCAGAGGCCCAGTAGCAGACAGGATGCAAGACCATGGGAAAAACAGTACGGCAGGTAAGTTACTGGCAACATAACAATGCTATCCACACTTACCTGCCGCAGCCGTGATGGAAGGAGGCTCCTGGCTGGGAAACCCACAGTTTTGTCTTTGCCTAAACCCCTCCAGGAAAGCAAGCCCCTTCCGGAGCAACACACCACAATCAAACCTCCAGGCAAGACCCACACCATTCCTACATACAACAGGTGTGGGGGGGGGGGGGATCGACACAAACACACCGGAGGGGACACACAGACAGCGCAAGGTAAACAAAATCACAAAAAAGGGTGGCTCACACAGACATCAAACATACAGCCAGGGAGCAAAGCTCCAACACAGGCTGACAAGCAAACTCTGACCTCAGGCACCAACACACCAACATATAAAGAGGCCAGAGGTCACACCCACCAAAAAACTTTAACTCTGTGCAAATCAAAAATTGGTAAACACCACAACCCAGGGAAAATGCCTCACATGCAAACACCGTTGCCAACGGCAACAGCACGTGTAGACGCAGAGTCACGACTTAACCAAGGGTCGTGACAATGGGTCTATAGTTGGAGCACTGCTTGGTGTCTTTCCCCTCTTAGGGGATGAGCGTGATATGGGCAGCTGTCATGTCTCTAGACAATGGGACCCCTTGGAGAGCAAGGTTACAGACTTTAAGAAGGGGAGGGAGGAGGAGTTCTTGGAAGGTTTTATAGTATGAGACTGGGAGGCCATCCGGGCCTGGACTTTTCCCGTGTGGCATTTGGCGTAGAGCTTTGGTAAGTTCGACCAGGGTAAAAGGGGCTTCTAGAGTGGTCTTTTGGGAAGGGGAGAGGGTAGGAATAGTGGAAGAGTCCAAGAAGGCTGAAATGATGGTAGCACGTGCTTCTGGAGTTATGTTTGAGGGGAGGTTGTAGAGGTTTTCATAAAAGGACCGGAATTGAGCGTCAATCTGGAGGGCAGAAAACACTGGTTAACCATCGGGTGAGGTCAGTTGATGTATATAGTTTGCAGATCTCCTCCCTTTTATCCTACGCATTAGAAATTTAGTTGCCTTATCGCCGTGGACGAAGAATTTGTGTTGGGAGTTCATGTAGTATTTGGCAGCCTTAGCTAGTAGTAGGGCCTTGAGTTCTGCTCTGAGATTCGAAAGTTCCTGTAGGTGGGAGTTAGTAGGGTCTTTTTTATGGCAGGATTTAAGTCGTTGTATGTTCTTAAGGGCATCATCAATCGCTTTCTCCCTCATCTTTTTTTGGTGTGTTCCAATGTTGATATGTTGGCCTCTGATGTAGGGTTTGTGTGCGTCCCATAGAGTGCAGGCAGAGAGGTCTGGGTGCTCGTTTAGGGAAAAGTATTCTTTGATGTGTTTGGCTACAGAATCAAGCGTGGATTGGTGACCCAATGGGGATTCATTAAGTCGCCAATTGAAGCATGTGGGGTTGCCGTTTGGGGCCAGAACTGAAAGATAAATTTGGGTATGATCAGAGAGATGTATGGAGCCTATTGAGGCCTCACTACATAGGTGAAGATGTTCCTTGGAGATAAACAAATAGTCGAGGCGATGATAGGTACCATGCACCGGGGAGTAAAAGGTATAATCTAACGTGCTGGGGTGACATGTCCGCCACACGTCAATCAAATGTAAGTTCCAAAAGCTGTTGCATATGACTTTAAGGGACTTGTGGGATTGGGATAATTTGTGGGATGATGAGTCTACTTGCGGGTTCAATGAGGTAATCATGTCTCCCCTAGGATCACTATCCCTTCCTTAAAGGAGTCAATGAGTGGGTGGATGTTTGTGAACCACTGGGATTGGTTGGAATTGGGGGCATATAGGTTTACGAAGGTATAAGTTTGGGGGCCTATGGTACCTTTAACTAGAATGAACCTTCTATCGGGATCTTGAGTGATCCACATATATAAAAGGGATTTTCCTCTGGAACCCTATGCTAACTCCCCCTGAGGCCGAAGTGCTTCCTCCACAATGATACCAGTGGGAGTAGTGTGAGAATTGCAAGTTTGGGTAGTGGTTAAATCTAAAGTGCGTCTCCTGGAGGAACACAACACTGGCCCCAGCTTTCCTCAGGACGGTGAAAATTTGGCTCTGTTTTGAAGGAGAGTGGAAGCCCCTCACATTGTATGAGGCTATATGAAGGTCAGCCATTACAGGAGGTATGAATAGGGGTACCTTGGAGCCGTTGATGAATCCTCCAGGATGCACTGACATAAGAGGGCACCGCCGTCTGGCCCTGGCAGTGGCCCGGAGTACCGGAAATGGCGCTGCATGTCTTACATTGTAAGCATAAGGAAATTATGTACCTTGAACAGGAAATGGGGTAAGAAACAGATGTAACACTTAATAAGATAACAAAACAAAAATAAACCTGCATACAGATATATGCCAAAGACATTTTGGGGAAACTGGTCAGTTGACCGGGTACATGACCGTATAGCACCCTAATGAGATCTAGGGGAGAAAGACAAGGATGGGTCTAGCATTTTGTAATCGTCAGGTCAGGGGAACAACTTGCTATACTTATCAGAACGATGGAGAGTTAAGTGACGCTAGGGTGCAGCTGTGTATCATACTCTCGGGAAGAGGTGAATAGGGAGAGGAGGACCTGGTTAAGGGTCCTGGGAGAGGCTCCTAGGAGTGAGCTGGTGGTTCCTTTTCTTGGATCTCATAGACTTCGGTGTGCGCTGGAGTTCAAAGGGAGCAATCTTAGGGAGGTCTGGTAAGTCTCCTAGATCACGATAAAGTTCCCAGTTGTCAATCTGCATGGGGGAGACGTCCAGGTGTTCATAGACAGCCTCTAGGTCAGTGTAGGCAGAGATGATGAGCCGCTTGTCTGAGTATGAGAATGAAAGTCCAAACGGGTAGATCCAGCGGTATAGGACTTTGTTGGATCTGAGCCAATCCGTTAATGGTTTTAGTGCCCTGCGCTTTTTGAGGGTAGATGGAGCCAGATCTTGATAGATTTCCAGTCTAGAGTCCTCATAGTAAAGGTCTGAGTGGTTGCGCGCTGCCTCCAGGACAGCCGTTTTGACTGGAAAGTTCAGGAATCTGCATATTATATCTCGGGGAGGCTCAGTCGGTTTTGGCTTAGGGCGCAGTGCCCTGTGAGTGCGTTCGATGACAATATCTTGGGGGAAGTCGGGACCCAACAGTGAGCCGCAAATGGTGAGAATTGTTGTGGTGATCTCTCCGGGCGGAACAGTTTCTGGGATCTCCCTGAACCGCAAGATGTTGTGTCGCCCTCTGTTTTCCTGGTCTTCCAGGGCATTGTGTAGCTCATTGAGGTGCGCTGTGCAGCGACGGAGGGAGACAGTCACAGCTGACTGATGGTTCAGGGTTGCGGCCTGGTGGGTTTCCAGAGTGTCCACCCACTCCCCAATTTGTCTCACCTCCTGGCGGGAGGCAATAAATTCAGAGAGAACCGGCTCCATAACTCTGCAGAGGGCTCGATCCAGGTATCGTCTGGTGAGCGGTAAGTCTGCGCCTGGTTGGCGCTCCTCTTTATGGCTGTCTTCGTCGGATTGAGCAGGGTCGCGCTTCGGGGCCTTAGGCTGTTGAGCCGGCACCATCTTAGATTCTAGCGGCGCAGCCGTAGCGGCAGCTTTCTTTAGGAATTTCTCAATTTTACCGCTCGGTATCTGGCTTTTGATGCTCGTGGGGTGTTCTCCGAGCTTTGGGTTCCCGATTTTCACCATCCTCGCTTATAAAAGCTGGTTGTAGCTGGTGCTAGGGACGGTCGTCTTAGCAGAGCAGCAGACTAAGCGTCCATCACAGTCTGCCGCTAGCTCTGACCTCCTATTGGACTGCATTTCTGACAGGGTTCCACGTTGGAGAGGGAGCCTAAGAAAGGGAGACCACATCCAAGGGAGGTCAATGGCTGCAATGTGATCAAGCTGAAATGTGGGACAAGTTAAGCAGAAGGATCAAATGAAATAAAGACGAATTTTAGAAATTTAAGTCCCTGTCATCTATGCAGAGCAGGGGTTTTTCATCGCCAGAAATGGGTTAATGTCACCCACCAATGGAACAGATGATTTTAAAATTTTTTGGTCCCTGTCACCTATGCAGAGCAGGGGTTTATTCACTGCAAAAATAATAAAATGTCACTCAAGAATGTAACAGACAAATTAGTGAAATTTATTAACCTGTCTACTAGGTAGAGCAGGGGTATATCAAAGCCAAAAAATGGTGAATGTCACCCGACAATGTAACAGAAAATTTTGTGAAATGTATTAACCTGTCAACTAGGTAGAGCAGGGGTATATCACAGCCACAAATTGGTGAATTTCACCCGAAAATGTAACAGACAAATTTCTTAAATTTGTTTACCTGTCTACTAGGTAGAGCAGTGGTATATTACAGCCAAAAATTAGTGAATTTCACCAGAAAATGTAACAGACAAATTAGTGAAATGACATAAAATAAAATATGTACAAATAAAAAATATATAATCTTGATGTATGAGGTAAAGGTCCATATGGATTAAGAGGTTAAGGAGGCGGTGGACATAGCGGTGTATATGGAAGAGGCGGTGGAGGAGGACGAGGGAGCCAACACTGGTTTTTGGTTTAATTGATTTTCATATATTTTTTTATTAGGGTACACCCTAAAAGAGTGGGAATTATCAAAAATACAACAATAAGCAATTGCGCTGTAGTATAACAATGGCTGGGTAAGGCTGGTATACATGTCCGTACCTTGTGCAGAATAGACAAGTCCTGTGGGATCCATGCCGGGTTCATATTAATGAACATGAGCTTCTCCACATTGGCTGTGGACAGGCGGCTGCGCTTGTCTGTTATAACGCCCCCTGCCGTGCTAAACACAATTTCAGATAATACACTGGCTGCAGGGCAGGTCAGCACCTCAAAGGCGTAAAAGGGCAAGTTCAGGCCATGTGCCCAATTTGGAGACTCAGAAGTTGAATGGGGCAGACCCATCATTCAGTACGTGTAAGCGTGTTCACACATACTGCTCCACCATGTTGATGAAATGCTGCCTCCTGCTAAGACGTTCCATATCAGCTAGTGGTGCTGGTTGTTGTGGCGTGCTGACAAAGCTTTTCCACATTTCGGCCATGCTAACCCTGCCTTCTGAGGTGCTGTTGGTCCCCCAGCTGCGCTGGCGACCTCTTCCTCCTCCTCTGCCTTCGTCTTGTGCTTCCACTGTGACCACGCTGTCAGGTGGGAATGCCACCAGCAGCATGTCTACCAGCGTACGTTTGTGCTCATGCATCTTACGATCACGCTCCAGTGAGGGAATTAAGGATGGTACGTTGTCCTTGTAACGGGGATCCAGCAGCGTGGCCACCCAGTAATCAGCACAAGTTAGAATGTGGGCAACTCAGTGGTCGTTGCGCAGACACTACAGCATGTAATCGCTCATGTGTGCCAGGCTGCCCAGAGGCAATGATAAGCTGTCCTCTGTGGGAGGTATATAGTCTGTGTCCTCTGTATTCCCCCATCCAAGCACCAGTGATGGCCATGAGCTGGTCTGGGTGCCACCCTGCTGTGAACACGGTTCCTCCTCCTCCATCTCCTCCTCTTCATCCTCCACCTCATCATCCTCCAGAACTGTGCCCTGGCTGGACAATTGTGTACCTGTTTGTGGGTGCAGGAACCCACCCTCGGTCCTCCTCCTCCTCCTGTGCCACATCATCTTCCATCATCGCCAGAAGCGTTTTTTCAAGAAGGCATAGAAGTGGAATAGTAACGCTGAGAATGGTGTCATCGGCACTGGCCATGTTGGTGGAGTACTCGAAACAGCGCAACAAGGAACACAGGTCTCGCATGGAGGCCCAGTCAGTGGTGCTGTTCCGCAGAGTGAATCACCCGTGCGCGCTGCAGCTGAAACTCCACTATTGCCTGCTGCTGCTCGCACAGTCTGGAAAGCATGTGCAAGGTGGTGTTCCACCTTGTGGGCACGTTGCATATGAGGCGGTGAGCGGGAAGGCCAAAGTTGCGCTGCAGAGCTGACAGGCGAGCAGCAGCAGGGTGAGAAGGCCGAAAGCGCTCAAAGACGGCCCGCACTTTCTGCAGCAGCTCTGACATATCGGGGTACTTTTTAAGGAATCTCTGCACCACCAAATTCAGCACATGCGCCAGGCAAGGGGTTGAGGCGCACTGGCACCACCCACTTATCGGTCTGTTGTTCCATGCCCGTACACAGCTCCTGCGCGGTGTGGGGTTTGTCCCCCAAACAGATAAGTTTTAAAACTGCCTTCTGTTGTTTACCCCTGGCTGTGCTGAAGTTGGTGGTGAAGGTGTTACGCTGACCGGATGAGGAGGCGGTAGAGGATGAGGAAGTGGAGGAGGAGGAGGAAGCAACAGGAGGCAAAGAGAAGCGCCCTGCAATCCTTGGTAGTGGAAGGACATGCGCCAAACTGCTAGCCGCCTCAGGCCCACCCGCCACTGCATTTAACCAGTGTGCTGTTAGGGAGAAATAACGTCCCAGACCGTGCTTACTGGTCCACGTATCCGTAGTTAGGTGGACCTTGCCACAGACGGCATTGTGTAGTGCACACCTGATTTTGTCCCCCACTTGGTTGTGCAGGGAAGGGATGGTACACCTGGAAAAGTAGTGGCGGCTGGGCACGACGTACTGTGGGACAGCCACCGCCAGAAGGCTTTTAAAACTCTCTGTCTCCACAAGACGGAATGACAGCATTTCAAAGGCCAGTAATTTTGAAATGCTAGCATTCAGGGCCAGGGATCGCGTGTGGGTAGAGGGGTACTTCCTCTTCCTCCCCAGTGTTTAGGAGATGGAGAGCTGAACGCTTCCGTGGGACATTATGGAGATGCCTGGTGACTCAGATGGTGGTGTTGCTGGCAGATCCTCTATTTGCAGGGTGGCAGGTGGCACTGTCACTCTAGAGGTGGCCGAGACTGCAGCAGAAGAGGAAGCAGGAGGAGCCAGACACCTTTCTTGGTTTTTGAGGTGTCTACTCCACTGCAACTCATGCTTTGCACTTAGATGCCTGGTCATGCAGATTGTTCTTAGGTTGAGAACGTTTATGCCTCGCTTCATTCAGGCACTGATTTCACAGCGTGCAAACCACTCGTGTCTTGTCTTCAGCACATTGTCTGAAGAACTGCCACGCCAGGGAACTCCTTGGAGCTGGCTTTGGTGTGCAGTAGCAGGCGTACTGTCTAGGGGACGGCAGCTCCGCTCTTGCACCCTGCTCCCTCTTCTGCTGTGCT
The DNA here is from genome assembly GCF_905171765.1 of Bufo bufo. Lineage (NCBI taxonomy): Eukaryota > Metazoa > Chordata > Amphibia > Anura > Bufonidae > Bufo > Bufo bufo. Next base: position 390,030,504 of record NC_053389.1, read on the forward strand.
GGTGGCTCTGTGCAACCACTGCCTCTTCCTCCGAACTACACATGTCAATTGCATGACCTTGATTCCATGTGCGGTCGAAGACCTCATCGTCCTCTACATCATCTTCCACCCAGTCTTCACCCCTGCCCTCCTTGTCGGTCTGCACACTTTCGAAAGCCCCAGAAGTTGGCACCTGTGTTTAGTCATCATCCGAGACGTGCTGCGATGGTCCTCCCATGTACTCATCTTGAAACATAAGTGGTTGGGCATCGGTGCACTCAATCTCTTCCACTTCTGTGGGAGGGCAAGATGGATGGCCCTGGGAAGCCCTGCTAACAGAGTCATCAGAAAGCAGAAGAGACTGCTGCATGTCTTGGGGCTCAGACTGCTTGGCTGATTTGCAAGGGGGTGAGGGGAAAGACTCATGGACATCGGCTGCAGGTGCCAACTCTGATCTTTCAGCAGGAGACTGGGTGGGAGACAATGTGAAGGAACTGGAGGCAGCCCATTATACTATCGCCTGTACTTGTTCTGGCCTCACCATTCGTAGAGCCGCATTAGACCGGACCAAATACCGCTGAAGGATCTGTCGCCTACTCGCACCTGAGGAAGGTGTTTCACTTGTGCGTGTAGCTGGTAGTGTTGAGCGCGAATATTCGAATTTCAATTTTTTTTCTTGAATATCGCAATTTCGAGATTTCGCGAATATTTAGAATACAGTTCCATATATTCGCGAAATCGAATATTCGTATATTTTTAATTTTTTAAATTTTTTTTTTCATCTGAAAATATATGATTCCTCCCTGCTTCTTGCTTGTGGGTGAATGAGCCATTGGCCCACAAGCAACTGATTTGAAGCTGGAAGGAATCACGTTTTCAGATGGACCGGAATATTCGAAATAAAAAATATATTGCTGTATATTCAATTTTAGAATATCCGTCCTATTCTAATCGAAACCAATAATCTCTGTTATAATATTCGAGTTCACGAATATTACAACAAAAAAATCGTAATGGTTAATATGTGTGCCCGAGCGCATGACAAAATCGTACGAAAAAAAAAAATCTATTCTATATGTGTATTTTTCGAAATTTCTTAATATTGCTCTAACTTCGTCTTTTAGAATATTCATAATATTCTAAAAGACGGAGTTAGAGCAATATTACGAATATTCTTAAAGACGAAGTTAGAGCAATATTAAGAAATTTCGTAAAATACACATATTAGCCTAGCCATAGTCATAGGAACGTTGCCTTATACAGGAAAAAAAAAATATTAAAAAATCGTACGATTAATTTAATCGCATATTATTCGTGAAAAATAAAATAATTACGAATATTCAATTTCGACGAAAATAATACGAATATTCATTCGAATATTTGCGAAATATTGCGAAATCGAATATGGCACCTCCCGCTCATCACTAGTAGCTGGCACAGATCGACCACGTCCTCTCCCTGCAACAGGAGTTCCACCAGTGCAGTAAACCGGATTGGGACTAATGCACACTGGCGCAAAATTAATGGTTTTTAGTTTGTGACGCCAATTGCAATGTGCGCAGGTTATAGTCTCAGGGCCCTTTAAGATGTTGCAACTCACGTACCAGGTGAGGAATGCCAGAGGGGGATAATGTCTCTGTGTAATAGGTATTGTGTCAACGGTGTCTCCTACCTTGGTACGGCTGGACTCCTGTATCCTGGCTCACATGCAATAAATTTGAGTGTGGTCAGTAGGAGTAATTGAGGAATGAATGAGATCCAGACAGGAAATATGAGTCAACTTGTCTTTACTGAAGGGGTGCAGCATAAATCCATATGAGTACAGCAATAGTCTTTGGTCCCAGCAGGTATTGGCAATATGTGGCAGGAATCTATATCTATTCTGCTTCTTGTCATATGCCTAGTAGAACTGGCAGGTATCTATCTTCTGCTCTGTCTGTAGTCTGCTTGCTTTGGGCCTGACTAGCTGAAGGAGGTATTTGGCTTCTCCTGGTCTTTGGATTAAACACTCACAGTTCTGCTCGCAGGGAATGGCTTCCTGGAGATCTGTAGATGCGGGGGTGGCTGCTTGCTTGTAAACCAGCTGAGATAGGTCACTCAGGCTGGGAAGTTGGATCCTCAACCTCAGCCAAGGTTGGAATCCCTGAAACTGGGAGTTCCTACCAACATAGCCTTCCCCAGGCAGGGGGCTGGTACACACTGGATCTAACTGCTTTCTTTGTTCCCTATGAAACAGGATGTGGGAACATTCCACCCCTCCTCAAAGAGGGGGGAGCTAGGTTCGAATGAACTATTCCAATCTAGCATTACTAAACTGGCTAAGATCCTGTTACATACTGCTGCCACCTGCTGGTGTACATTGAAATTACAGCAAATATATAATACAGACCTGGAAATACATATCATGGCAATGCACAGGTAGATTACACTAGATGTAAATACACATATACACCTGACATTATTGTAGCAGGGAGAAAGAGTTTAGTGACATACTCTGGGATGTTACATACCCCTTTACTTTAAGTGAAGCCGTCCTCGGCGTACATTAGGCGGGTGAGGAATCAGCTCTGGGTACACAATAAAATACAAAGTGCTGCGTGAATTTACATATAAGACATAAATAGACAAAACATAAAACGGCTTTCTCGAGGTTCCTGCCCGCTAGTGTAAGGTGTCCAACACACAGTTTCCTTCTCTTGGTATAACCAGGTAACCTAAATACTGCACAAAGCAAAACCTTTACTGACTGACTTTGTATGTTCTGGATCCTTTAAGCATCAAAGAAAGCATGGGGGTGTCTTTACTCCGTAATCCCGCCATTATGTAATGGAATGCCCGCAAATGAAAGGGTGGCTTTATCCTGTATTCCCTTCCCTGCATCATAGGCCTGAAGAAATTTGGCTTGTAGCACGATCACTATGATGTCTAAGAGGAAGCTAAATATGGCTCTAAGGTTTGAGGCGCCTTACCTTAGGCAAAAAGGCTCAGAAGGGGAGGTATTTATCGTCGCCTTGTCTTCTGGCAAGTCACAGGAGGAGGGCAGTACGTTCCCATGGATCTCCTGGAAATGAGACACCTCCGGATGGGAACAATACGGAACATAAAACAAGCGGGAAGGAGCAGCCTAGGGCTTCTAACGATTCCCGAAGCAGCAGGGGTACCTGTGAAGTAATTGGACCACTTGGTCCTACACTGGGTACCTATGGGTATATATCACCGGGTGTAGGCCATTAGTATTCAACGTCCCTATAAAGACAGTCCGTATAAAGGGGGGAGAGAACAAGAGCTGTAAAAAAGGCACACTTAGTAAGTGGCTACATTTTTTGTTAAGTGCAATGGTTAAGTGCAATCATCATAAACAGTGCATAAAGTTCACATTGCGGCACCTAGGAGAGAATACACACAATGGGCATGTTATCTTAAACGTTGCATAACTTGTAAATTGGTAATTAGTGCAAAAACATTATGCAAATATCAGGGCAATCAATACTATCATAATATGCTCAAATATGACTTGAGTCCTTTTACTTGAGATGCTTGAAGGTGGACAGGAACAATAACAGTTACTTGTAATCCAATGGAACAATAAAGTTAATTATAATTCACGCAACATAGTGGGTAATTTCCACAATGGGTAGTTTTCCTCACAGGAAAGTCTGGAAATCTTCCTCCTGGATCCCATATTTGAGGAGGCAAAAGTTCTTCTTTAACCTGGGTGCTCTCAGCAGCTGTAATTCCTGCAGAATCTTCATCTGCAATCTGCTGGTGGCTTTCTGTGGCAGAACTTGGAATTTCAGGATCACCTTTCTCTGGAAAATCCTCTGTAAGCCTTGGCTTTTTCCTGGCAGGTGACAGGTTCTCAGGACAGCAATAAAGGATAGGGCCTTGGTCTTTCATAGCAAGAAGCTCTGGATTCTGTGGTGATTCCGGAGTACATGGAGCAGTATCAGTGGATTCCTCCTTATCCTCACACACATCAGGGCAGTGCTCCTGTTTGATGGGTTCAGACTGTACAGTAACAGTAGTAGTTGTGGGCCCAGAGATTTCTGTAGTGGCAGTGATAATAGTCACAGACTGGCTCTTTTCTGGCTCTGCTATAGTAGTCAGGGGCAACTGTGGTAAAATCCGCCTGGCAGATGGTCTGCTGCTGCCTACCGGAGGGACTGGAAGTCTCCTTCGCTGTTGTTGCAGCGGTTGAAAGTCTCTAGGGGCAATGACATTGTCCACAGGGCAGTCCTTCTCTGACTCTATTATGGCGGTAGTTAGAGGCATGATGCTTGTGGCTGCAGCTGCTGTGATAGAGCTTCGCTGACCTCTTGCGGCAGTTCCTGGTACTGCCTTGGTAGTGAGGCTGGTTATCTCTATCGGAACCTCCGGGTTAATGTGGCATGACCTGGGGCTGTCTTTTCTGGGCGGCGGAGTGGGAGCTCCGGCCGCCTCAGCCGCACCAGTAAGTGTTCTTGGCGGAGCAGGCCTAGGCCTGTTGGAGGTATCAGGACCCTCAGGGAGCGGTGCAGGGGCAGGTACGGACCGGGCCTGAGCCTCAGGGAGCGCGTCTGCTCCTACCTGATGTCGCGGCCGGGCGGCTGGTTCCGGTGCCTCCTGGTGGTCATCGCGGTGTCCAATCGCCGTCTGCGGTGCAGGCTGGTCCATAGTCTGGGCGACTGTGTCGGCAGCGTCCTTTGCAAGAGCAGGCTTAGCGTCGGCGGCCATCTTGGTTTCCGGGTTGGCGGCCATCTTCTTTTCCGTCATGGTGCATGCATGAGGTAAGGGTTGAGCCCAGAGGGAGGAGTCTGCACTCCCTTGGCTCGCATTGTAAAGTTTGTGGTGGGCAGTCTTTAGTTTTCCCGCTTCTAGGGGGGCGTATTCGGCATCTTCTTGCTCTTGAGAGGGCGTTCCTGTGTTTTCCCGCTTCTGGGCATGAAGAAGAAGCGCCATTTTACGAATATGGCGAATTAACCCTTGGACTGCTGGAGCGCACGTTTAGTGCTTTCTGGCACAGCAATGAAAGTAATAAAGTCACTTTTCAGGGTCTTTGCACAAGCGGCAGCGCTTGCAGTAATGTGAAACATGCGATCCGGTCCGTTTTAACACACAATTGGATCCGGTTCTGTTGGACAGGGGTGGCATACAATTCAATCCGATCCTGTTCACAGTGACGCCAAAATAATGCAGTAAGCCGGATTGGGACTAATGCACACTGGCGCAAAATTTATGTTTTTTAGTTCATGACGCCAATTGCAATGTGCGCAGGTTATAGTCTCAGGGCCCTTTAAGATGTTGCAACTCACGTACCAGGTGAGGAATGCCAGAGGGGGATAATGTCTCTGTGTAATAGGTATTGTGTCAACGGTGTCTCCTACCTTGGTACGGCTGGACTCCTGTATCCTGGCTCACATGCAATAAATTTAAATGTGTGATCAGTAGGAGTAATTGAGGAATGAATGAGATCCAGACAGGAAATATGATCCAACTTGTCTTTACTGAAGGGGTGCAGCATAAACCCATATGAGTACAGCAATAGTCTTTGGTCCCAGCAGGTATTGGCAATATGTGGCAGGAATCTATATCTATTCTGCTTCTTGTCATATGCCTAGTAGAACTGGCAGGTATCTATCTTCTGCTCTGTCTGTAGTCTGCTTGCTTTGGGCCTGACTAGCTGAAGGAGGTATTTGGCTTCTCCTGGTCTTTGGATTAAACACTCACAGTTCTGCTCGCAGGGAATGGCTTCCTGGAGATCTGTAGATCCGGAGGTGGCTGTTTGCTTGTCAACCAGCTGAGATAGGTCACTCAGGCTGGGAAGATGGATCCTCAACCTCAGCCGAGGTTGGATCCAGGGTTGGAATCCCTGAAACTGGGAGTTCCTACCAACACAGCCTTCCCCAGGCAGGGGGCTGGTACACACTGGATCTAACTGGTTTCTTCCCTCCCTATAAAACAGGATGTGGGAACATTCCACCCCTCCTCAAAGAGGGGGGAGCTAGGTTCGAATGAACTATTCCAATCTAGCAATACTAAACTGGCTAAGATCCTGTTACATACTGCTGCCACCTGCTGGTGTACATTGAAATTACAGCAAATATATAATACAGACCTGGAAATACATATCATGGCAATGCACAGGTAGATTACACTAGATGGAAATACACATATACACCTGACATTATTGTAGCAGGGAGAAAGAGTTTAGTGACATACTCTGGGATGTTACTCCAGCAGCACCACAACTGTGGCCACTTCCCTTATTTGACGCTCTCCTCATATTTCTCAAATTTTGGATCTTGCCTAAAATGGGTGTTTTTCTAATAGCAGAATAGAACCACACTATCTAAAGAGTGTATCCCACAATGACATATGCAGAAAAGGCTGAAAAATTTTGTTTTTTGCCCTAAATGGGTGTTTTTTTACTAACAGAATATGACAGCAGTATATAACGCTTGAATTTCACACGTGCAAATGCAGCATGGGCTTTAAAATTGTATATTTTGCCCAAAATGGGTGTTTTTTAAAACCCAGAAAGTTTGGTGTCCCTGGATGTGGTTAATCTTTACACCCGGATCCCACAACGTGGAGGTGTAAACGCAGTTCTTGAACTTAATGAACATTTGGGAAGGGACTGTCAGTTCAGTGAATTTGTAGAAGAATCATTTTTGTTCATTTTGGAAAACAATACGTTTCTCTTCAATGACCAGTGGTATAGGCAAATCTTTGGAACGGCCATGGGGACACCTGTCTCATGTACCTTTGCTAATATATTCCTGGGCAGATTTGAAGATAGGTATATATTCTCAACGTCTAACCCCTTCCTCAGTCACATACGTCTGTTTTTGCACTACGTGGATGATATCTTCATGGTGTGGACAGGTACACAGGAGCAGTGCGAGCATTTTGTGGCACATCTTAACGACGCGAACGACATGAACATGAGGTTCACTCTCAATTTTGGGGGGGGCGACCATCGAGTTCTTGGACGTTCGTGTTGTTGTAGAAGATGGTGCCTTATATACCGAAGGGTATCGCAAACCCACTGCCACAAATACCCTGCTGCACCATGAGAGCTATCATCCACGTAGCGTAACCAAGTCAGTCCCTTATGGACAGTTTTTAAGACTTAGACGTATTAACAGTCAGGATACAATATTCCTGAGACAGGCGGATGAACTGAGGAACAGATTGATCCAGCGCGGATATCCACCAGAGCAGTTAGATACAGCCCTAGAGAGGACTAAAACCCACACACAGCAATCACTAATGACACGCAGGAAAATAAATAGTGGGATGGACAGTGGTGCAGAGAAGGACAGATTTGTGTTCGTGTTCAAGCATAGTCCTATGGCAGACTATATTAAGAAAACAATATTAAATAACTGGGAAATCCTAAAGGCAGAGGATGATTTGGGTGAATTCACAGATCAAAAACCCATATTAGCCTTTAAACGATGTCGCATGTTTAGGGACATTCTGGTGCGTAGCCGTTACAGCGAGCAAAAACCGCGCGATTGGTTGTCACTCGGTAAGCCGGTTGGCAACCATCGCTGTGGTGACTGCTCCCTGTGCGGATACATGTTTAGAGGCCGCCATTTTTTCTTTGGAGGTCTGGAACACTGTGTGCATCAATTTATCAATTGCAGAACGACGCACGTAGTCTATGTGTTAATCTGTGTATGTGGATCCTTCTATATAGGAAAAACCAAGAGATCCTTAATGGAGCGGGTACGAGAACATCGTAACTCAATCAAAACAGGCAAGGGACGTACTCGCCTAATTGAGCATGTACGGTGCCAACATGGGGGAGACGCAAATGTCTTGCGATTTGCGGGCCTAGAACATGTCCCCCCACCAGTTCAGGGAGGCGATAGACACCGCACCCTGCTCCAGAAGGAAGCTCGGTATATTATTAAAACGGATGCCACAGGTTGTTTAGGCTTAAACGAACGCAATGATTTGGCAGCATTCATTGAATAGGACGCTATATAAATATGATTCTCCTATGTATACACCTTAGACTGTTTTTAGTCACTGTACGTATATTTATACGTTTTTGTATTTATATATCATTGCATTAACTTTTGCATCCCTTTCATTTATATTTATGTACCCTTCCATGTGTGTAGATACTATTCGCAGACTATGTGTCACTTTTTGTAACTTGTTTCATTTGTGTCAGTATTGTTTTTAAACTTAAACTTGCACTAATGTATCAATGCACCTGTGTTTCAGGTGTGTGCAGTGGGTGTAGCCTCAAGGGTGTTTGAGTGATGGGTCAGGTGACCCTCCCCCATATGAGGCTATAACTAGCACACACTTGATTCCCAGAGTGGATCAAACAGCCGGAGGAAGCGGTCATACCGCGAAACGGCCGTCGCTGTGGATTGATACTCCATGTGAGTCTGCCCCCGCAACATGCCCTGCAATAAAGAAGCGTGAACACGAATGGTGAGTGCGGCTTATTTTTGCATCTTGTTCTCTATTTCATTCTGTTCAAGCCCTGCACCCCGATTTCTTGGACGGTCGGATTAGGCCAGGATTGCGTTCCTTCAATTCCCAGGTGGGAGGACGGTGCCCTCAGTACCTCTTGTTATGTCCAGAAAATTATAGTTTTATTTATAGCTTAAAATGCACACTGACTAACGCGACAGAGGCACAAGATGAAGGTTATTGCCAAAAATGGGTGCTTTTTCAAAGCCAGAAAATATTGAAGTATTTCAAGCTTGTTTTTAACAATAACAGATGCAGCAAAGGCTGCAATATTAAGTATTTTGCCCAAAAAGGGTGTTTTTTTTACTAACAGAATATGACAGCTGTATATAACGCTTGAATTTCACACGTGCAGCAGGGCCGGCCTTAGGTGTTCAGGCGCCCTGTGCGAGCTAACCTTGTGGCGCCCCCTTCCCTCCTTACACCTGGTCGCATAAACACACACAAAGAGGAAAAAAATGTGTTACCTGCAGTCCTATGTAAAACCACAGATAACACTAGTGCTGATAATGTGGTAGTGTTACCTGCAGTCCTATGTAAAACCACAGATAACACTAGTGCTGATAATGTGGTAGTGTTACCTGCAGTCCTATGTAAAACCACAGATAACACTAGTGCTGATAATGTGGTAGTGTTGCCTACGTCCTTAGTGTGCCTCCCTGTGTCTATCGCACGGACTCCCTGCTGGCGGCGCTGCCTCCTCTTCCTTCTTCTTCCTCCGCACAGAACGTCCTGATGCAGCTGCGTCAAGACATAGGAACACTGTGGGCATGGTGATGGTGACACATAGGGAGAGACACACACACACACAGAGACGGACACACACACACATACATACAATAAATATGATCACATCACAGTTCCTGCCTGTCTGCTTTGGTAAAGCTGGGCATAGCTGGGCTATGCCAGGCTTTAGCAGAGTGGGCACAGGATAGTGGACACAGGGCACGATATGTATGCAAGCACAGCTGAGCGAGTGCAGGGCAAGGGCCCGCATACACATTGCTCCTCCTGCCATACCCCCCTCCCACACCGGGCATTTTGGGGGGCATTAGGGGTTGGATGATGCGGATTGTGCACATAGCCACCAATCATATCCCCCCCTCCTAAAGGTAACTGATGTGCTGGGGGAGAGGAATATGATTGGTGGCTATGTGCACACTCAACATCACCAGCAAGGAGTTAAAGTCCAACCCTTAATGGCCCCCAAAATCCCTGGGGGGAGGGTTGATGTAGTAGCAGGAAAGCACACTGTCCCCCTGTCCTCTATGAGCCCATTGCACACTTCTCCCCTCCAGATGGGCAGCATCAGCACATCTCTGTCCCCCCCAGCCCCCATGGCACATCTCTGCCCCCACCAGCCCCCATGGCACATTTCTCCCAGCCCCAGCCCCCATGGCACATTTCTCCCCCTCCCCCCAGCCCCCCATGGCACATTTCTCCCCCCCCAGGGCACATTTCTCCCCCCCCAAGCCCCCCATGGTACATTTCTCCCCCCCCCCCAGCCCCCCCCCCGCCCCCCATGGCACATTTCTCCAAATACCTACTTGTTCTTTTGCTTTGTAGACTGTAGTGCTGCTGCGTGGGCCTTCCTTGCTGTGGCTGCTGGCTGGAGCTCGGGCGCGCTCCGTCTTCTCTCTGGGGGCGGAGCTCAGTGGCAACGTCAAAAGGGAAGACGTGCCTGTGCGGCAGCTTTGCTCCAGCAGCCACTGGTCTGCTCTCTTAAAGAGACAGGCAGGCCAGCCAGGCAGCAGAGCGGAGCCCAGAGCGGCCGCTGGCCCCGCCCCCTCCTCACTCCTCACTTCAATTGTCCGGACCGTGCTCTTTGAGCGCTGTGTTAGTCGGCCGCCCGCAGTCGCAGAATAAACGTGAGTAGAGAGAGACTCCTCTAGACTTAGTTCACGGCGGGCTGTCGGCCGCCCGGCGCCCCTGTTGCTATGGCGCCCTGTGCGGCCGCACAGCCCGCACACCCCAAAGGCCGGCCCTGCGTGCAGATGCAGCAAGGGCTGTAAAATTGTATATTTTACCCAAAAAGGGTGTTTTTTAAAGCCCTGAAAATTATAGCTGTATTTCTAGCTTAAATTGCACACTGACTATTGCTGCAAAGACTCCAGATGTAGGATTTTGCCAAAAAAGGGTGTTTTTTTTTTAAAACCAGATTATTATTGCAGTATTTCAAGCTTGGATTTGAATGTCACAAAAGCACATATGCAGTGCTGGTTGTTACGACCAGAGGATGTGGATCCTCTGTGTCAGCTGATAGAGGACTGGGAATTAGCCCAATATTGCTGACTGCTGACTCTCAGAGTCAGGACCCTGGTGTCTCCACCAGTTACCCAGAATGCAGCTACCTTTACATGCAGTAGTGTGAACAGATTCCAACAAATGGGGAGTAAAGGAACAGATGGTCTTTGCTGGCAGACAGTTTTCAAAAGTCTCTTGACAGATACAGGCAAAACAAAGTTCAGAGCAGTACAGCGTGCAGCTATAAGTGGTCTCACTGTCAGGCAGTGCAGGGTCAGGATCCGGGCAGACTTACAGGAGGCGATGGGCAAATGCATAGTCAGACAGTGCAGAGGTCTATAATCCAGGTGATCCAATAAACAGACGGCAGGCAGATGCATAGTCAAACGAAGCAGAGGTCAGAATCCAGGAAATCCAATAAACAGACATAGTGGGACGCTTTAGCGGGAGTCAAGAGGTACAACAACCACGCTTGGGCACTTCATGATAAGTGAAGCTGTCTTAAATACAAATAGTCTTACCTCACGGTGGAAACAGTAATCAGGAACCAGCTGCCTACTCCTATAAGAAAGGGATAGGTGCGCGCGCGCCTGCTATAGTGTATCAGATGACACCTGGCAATGAGGATGGATGCGGCGGTATGCTGGCAGGCGCTTGCGTCTCGTACAAGGTAAGCCAGTACTGGGACCCATGGTGCTGCGATGTGCAGACAGCGATCTGCCACCCTGCGGTTGGGACACAGACACCATACTGACAGTACCCCCCTCTTACACCCCCTCCTCCACACGGCTGACCTGGAGAGAAATTTCTTAAGCAATAGAGGGGCATGAATATTCTCCGCTGATTCCCATGACCTTTATTCAGGCTCGTAGCCCTTCCAGTCCCCCAAATAAAAGGTCTTACCTCTGATAATCCTCCTGTCTAAAATATCCTTGACTTCAAACTCATCATCCACAGTGACAGGAGGAGGGTTCTGTGAAGTGCCTTTTGAAAACCTGTTAAAGACAACTGGCTTAAGTAACGAAACATGAAATGAGTTGGGAATCCGCAAGGTAGCAGGTAGTTTGAGCTTGTAGGCAACAGGATTCATTTTCTTGATCACAGAAAAGGTCCCAAGAATCGCGGAGCCAGTTTGTAAGAGGGAAGTCTAAGATGGATTTTCTTAGAAGAAAGCCATACATTGTCTCCAATGGCAAACTGAGGAGGAGGTCTGCACCTCTTATCCTCAGACCTTTTCATCTGGTCTGCTGTTCTCCGAAGCGATACCTTAGTGTCAGACCAGACCTGAGACAGCTGCTCCACACAGGAATCTGCCACAGGAACTCCCGAAGAAGGCCGCACGAGAAGAGGAACACATAGATGTCGTCCATAGATCACAAAAAATTGAGATTTACCTGTGGCTTGGTTGACTCAATTGTTATGAGCAAATTCCGCCCAGGGAAGATGCTTCACCCAGTCGTCCTGATGGGCATTGGTGAAATGTCACAGGAAGCTGGCCAATATTTGGTTCATGCGTTCCACCTGGCCATTAGACTGTGGATGATAAGCAGAAGAAAAGTCCAAAGAGACATTCAGAGACTTACATAAAGATCTCCAGAACCGGGAGGTGAATTGTACTCCTCTATCCGACACAATATGGAGAGGAAATCCATGAAGGCGGAAGATATGTAAAATGAATAGTGATGAGCGTCAGAGGTCATATTCGAATTCGCGATATTTTGCAAATATTTTGTAGAATATTCGTCGAAAATTCGAAAATTCTCTTTTTTTCTCTTCTCAAAAAATCGGAAAGGTAATGATTGTGTAATATGCGAATTTTCGGATTCAAATTTTTTATTGCGAATTTTTCAACTTACAACTATTAGACGAAGATTATAGCACTATATTAGCTAAATTGCTCTATATTCGATTTTTTTAGAATATTCTCTATATTGCTATAACTTAGTTTTTTCGAATATTCGTAATATTCTAAAACAAGAATATATAGCAATATAGCAAATATTCAAAAAAAACGAATATAGAGCAAAATCGCAAACACTACTACTCCTAAAGTCAAGTATATTGCAGCCTTCTTATTGGCCCACAAGCTAGAAGCAGTGAGGATTCATGTGTACTGATAAAAAAAAATAAAAAAATTTGAATATTCGAAATTACAAATATATATAACTATATTCAAAATATTCGCGAATTTTCGAAGTACCTATATTCGCGATAAAAATTAGAAATTCGAATATTCGTGATCAACACTAAAAATGAATAGCTCAGCCAGACGAGGAGCAGATGGCAGACCAGGAAGAGGAATAAACTGTGACATCTTAGAGAAATGGTCAACGACAACCCAAATGACTGTACAGCCCTCGGAGACAGGTAAATTGGTTATAAAGTCCATACCAATATGCTGCCAGGGGACCTCAGACACCAGTAGTGGCAATAATAAACCTGCAGGTTTCAGTCTGGGAGACTTATTCTGGGCACACAAGGTACAGGGAGCCACAAAGTCTCCAATATCCGCGGTTATGGATGGCCACCAGTAATGTCTTGAGATGAGATTCAAGGTCCCCCGTTGACCTGGATGGCCATCAATCTTGGATGCATGCCCCCACCATAAAACCTTCCTTCGTTTAGATTCTGGAACAAAGATCTTACCTGGGGGGACCTTGGACAGGTTGACTGGAGCCACTGGGACTACTTTAGTTGGTTCAATGATGAACTGGGGTTCGTCTTCTGATCTGTGGTTTCAAAGGACCTGGAGAGAGAGTCCGCTTTGATATTTTTGTCAGCGGACCGAAAATGCAGTTGAAAATTAAATCGGGCAAAGAAGAGAGACCAACGAGCCTGACGAGGATTGAGTCCTTGGGCTGCCTGCAAATAGGTCAGGTTCTTATGATCGGTGTGAATTATGACCGGTAGGCTAGAACCTTCCAAAAGATATCTCCATTCCTCTAGAGCCATCTTAATTGCTAGGAGTTCTCTGTCCCCAATAGAATAGTTTTTTTTCGGCAGTGGAAAATAATTTTGGAACAAAACCACAAGGAGACATACGACCTGAGGCATTCTTCTGTGACAGGACCGCCCCGGCTCCCACGGAGGATGCGTCCACCTCCAAGAAGAACTGTTTGATGGGTTCTGGGCATCTAAGGACTGGAGCTGAAGAAAAGGCTTGCTTGAGGGAGGAAAATGCCGTCTCTGCTTGAGGGGACCATTGTTTGGGATTGGCACCCTTCTTGGTCAGACCGGAAATAGGAGCTGTCAGGGTAGAAAAATTACGGATCAATTGACGATAGTAAATGGTAAAACCCAAGAACCTGTTGTGCATTTTCATAAGTGTACAATGTATCTGATGATACTATATTCAATATGGATGATCATTGCCTTTAACAGCATGTGATCAGCATGAACCTGAAAAAAAAAAAAAACAAGATGGGTTCATGGCAAGTTCAATGTGTTAAAAGTGAATATATACAGGGAGTGCAGAATTATTAGGCAAATTAGTATTTTGACCACATCATCCTCTTTATGCATGTTGTCTTACTCCAAGCTGTATAGGCTCGAAAGCCTACTACCAATTAAGCATATTAGGTGATGTGCATCTCTGTAATGAGAAGGGGTGTGGTCTAATGACATCAACACCCTATATTAGGTGTGCATAATTATTAGGCAAAATGGGTCAAAAGAAGGACTTGACAGGCTCAGAAAAGTCAAAAATAGTGAGATATCTTGCAGAGGGATGCAGCACTCTTAAAATTGCAAAGCTTCTGAAGCGTGATCATTGAACAATCAAGCGCTTCATTCAAAATAGTCAACAGGGTCGCAAGAAGCGTGTGGAAAAACCAAGGCGCAAAATAACTGCCCATGAACTGAGAAAAGTCAAGCGTGCAGCTGCCAAGATGCCACTTGCCACCAGTTTGGCCATATTTCAGAGCTGCAACATCACTGGAGTGCCCAAAAGCACAAGGTGTGCAATACTCAGAGACATGGCCAAGGTAAGAAAGGCTGAAAGACGACCACCACTGAACAAGACACACAAGCTGAAACGTCAAGACTGGGCAAAGAAATATCTCAAGACTGATTTTTCTAAGGTTTTATGGACTGATGAAATGAGAGTGAGTCTTGATGGGCCAGATGGATGGGCCCGTGGCTGGATTGGTAAAGGGCAGAGAGCTCCAGTCCGACTCAGACGCCAGCAAGGTGGAGGTGGAGTACTGGTTTGGGCTGGTATTATCAAAGATGAGCTTGTGGGGCCTTTTCGGGTTGAGGATGGAGTCAAGCTCAACTCCCAGTCCTACTGCCAGTTTCTGGAAGACACCTTCTTCAAGCAGTGGTACAGGAAGAAGTCAGCATCCTTCAAGAAAAACATGATTTTCATGCAGGACAATGCTCCATCACACGCGTCCAAGTACTCCACAGCGTGGCTGGCAAGAAAGGGTATAAAAGAAGAAAATCTAATGACATGGCCTCCTTGTTCACCTGATCTGAACCCCATTGAGAACCTGTGGTCCATCATCAAATGTGAGATTTACAAGGAGGGAAAACAGTACACCTCTCTGAACAGTGTCTGGGAGGCTGTGGTTGCTGCTGCACGCAATGTTGATGGTGAACAGATCAAAACACTGACAGAATCCATGGATGGCAGGCTTTTGAGTGTCCTTGCAAAGAAAGGTGGCTATATTGGTCACTGATTTGTTTTTGTTTTGTTTTTGAATGTCAGAAATGTATATTTGTGAATGTTGATATGTTATATTGGTTTCACTGGTAAAAATAAATAATTGAAATGGGTATATATTTGTTTTTTGTTAAGTTGCCTAATAATTATGCACAGTAATAGTCACCTGCACACACAGATATCCCCCTAAAATAGCTAAAACTAAAAACAAACTAAAAACTACTTCCAAAAATATTCAGCTTTGATATTAATGAGATTTTTGGGTTCATTGAGAACATGGTTGTTGTTCAATAATAAAATTAATCCTCAAAAATATAACTTGCCTAATAATTCTGCACTCCCTGTAGAGAACATTATACTTTTTATTATTGTTTAGAGACATGGATTTATCTGTACTGGTTTCTCTACACATGTCTGTCTGATATATATATTCCTGTGTGCATTTATTTAGCGTTTGAACTTGTTAATGATTCATATATACTATGCAATATTGATGTATTATAACCAAATATTGTATATTTTATATTGTATATATCTCACTGAGTGGATATATAATCTTAAGGGATGTAGAGAGTGTTTAAGTTGAATTTTCCTAAATAAGATTCATTCAAAGGAGCTGATGTTATTTCAAACATCATTACTCAATAGCTGAGACAGTTAGGGTACACAAACCAGGAGAAAAGTTAAAAGATTTTGTTCTTTTACCTGACTATAAATAAGATGGTCTGTTAACTGTCAAGATGGATCCATGATGTCTGGGAAAGTGATTCTAAAGTATCAAAGAAGAGTCCCTCCTAATTGATTTAAGTTGGTAGAGGTCAAAGTTTAAGTTGTGTAATGAAGCCATATATATGTGTTAATTCTTAAAATATTTGAAATTGTTATATGGTACAACAGTGCCATCAAGTGGTAGATGGGCAGAAGTTTCTAAGGAATGCCAATTAAATGACATCATCCCCATGATTAACATATGTTACACCCACCTTGTCTGATTGGAAATCCCTAATCTAGAAGGGGATGAGTTCTTAGATAACATGGGGTATAAAGTATGCATGTAAGAGGTTAGACAGGACTTCAAAAAAAAAAAAAAAAAAAATCATCTAACAACTTACTTCAACAACTAAAATACAACTACAACACAAGAAAATCTTGATACAAAGAAATATTGGCACAGAGAAAATTGCCCATAAGAAGGATTTATCACAAAGAAACTTGGATTAATTTTTGTCTACTGGAAAAGTTTTTGAGAACTGATCACATCCGAAACTCTGTTCATCCTTGACCCGGTAACGTATATTTGTACTTACTGATTGTGATATTAATAAGATATTCCTAACGGCATATAGTCAAGAGTTCCCATAAACACCTCCCTAATGCTAGTTGTCCTCTTAGCAAAGATGCATATTGCTAATGGGAGATTAGACATTGTCTGAGTAGAGGAAAAACTCTGGGAAATTATATTTCCATAGTCTGATTGCCGAGTGGGGTATAATATCATATTAATATCATACATATTCTTTGATTGAGCATAAGGGACTTTTCGCAGATTCATTTTTGTTTTTTCATTGCATCATAATGTTTTGATAACAAGTACACTAATCGTTAATAATTTGATAAAAAAAGAGTATCATTGTATTATACTTGGTGTAGTAAATTAAGTGAGCCTGACAAACGGTGGAGCACCATCTTGTGGTCAATTTTGATATTGTCCTTGTATTAATTTGTATGCCATTTTTACTGTATTTATTTGTAATAAATTATATTTTATATAATTAATTGCACCCTGTTTCATCAGCACGAATTGACTTTAGATCTCATCAATAAAAGAACTGGCGTTTACAGGTCCGCCAATTAAATTTTTAAATTTATTTATGATTTCATATCTTATATGAAATAAATACTCGACAAACCCCAGGCCAGAGGGACGGGGCCAGTTGAGCACTGCTGCCACCTTTCCAGGATCCATTTTGAGACCATGATCCGAGATGATGTACTCCAGGAAGGGCAGGGACGACTTTTCAAAGACACACTTTTCCAATTTAGCGTACAGACGATTCTCTCGTAAGCGTTTTAAGACCATCTGCACATGCCTGCGACGAGTTCTGATGTCATAAATTAATATGCAAATCAGCAATATATCTAGCAAAATAGCTAAAATCACATATTTTAAATAGACCATAAGGAAAATGCGATGTACAGACCCTGTACTCAGAGTCGTTTGTGGGTGAGTCAATACTTTTTTTAAGATAGAGAAAGGTTGAATCCCAACAGGTACTGTACTCTAGTGTAGAAACTCTCATGGTCTACAAATAGTGTGGAGTGGTAAAATCAATCATATACTATCTTCGCATAGCAAGGGTGGGAGTAAGGGGAGAAGGGAGTAGAAGGGAGAGCAGGAAAGAAGGGGAAGGTAATAATAACAAACTCAAATCTTTAAACTTTTCCTCTTTGGTCATAATCTTCTTAGGTCAACCTCTCATTCGGTGTAATACGGGCTGTTGATCCATGTGTTCCATACTAAGCTAAACTTTGAGAAAGCAAAGTTTTGGTATGCTATTATTCTCTCAAAGCCACATATCCTGTTGATTTAGATGTACTGCTTTGTTTATATGTGGGAGTGTTGGCTCCATCCAGTGGTGTGTAATTACCAACTTTGTGGCCATTAGATCATGTGCCACTATAGTTCTGTGGTGCATCAGGATTAGGTTCAGGTCCAATAATAGTAGGGCAAGAGCCGGAGACATATCCTGTGCTCCAGAGGTTAAAATGTTTATTATCCTCTGGGCTGCCTACCATAAGGGTATCACTTTTTGCAGTCCCATAAGATGTGTTTTTTTTTAAGATTTAACAAGCGGATTTATTTTAAGTAAAAATCTTGAGAACACTGGTTCATGGTAGTGAAAAAACATGCTGCAGGAGATCACTTCTCATCCCAACTATAGAGCAACAAAGCTTAAAGATCTTAACCCACTGGCATTTATTGACAAGTCTGTACCATTACATAGTTTGCCTATAAAAACTATAGGGAAACTGATCATCCCCCTGTAATCACCCAAACCCCTAACTGCTGGTAAGAACAAGTTCCACACACAAGTTTTATAGCAATGCCCAAAGCCTTCAGATAAATGCTGATATGATAAACCCTGGTTACACAACACTGATACCAAGCACTAAGCTGCCCCCCAGACATCTATCACATTATGTACGGCTCAGTCTAGACTAGGGATCAGCAACCCCCGGTACATACTGGGAGTTGTAGTTTCACAGTAGCCGGAGTGCCAAAGGTCGCCGATCCAGGACAACTTGACTAGTCACCGCATGTATTTGTTGACTAACCTTAATATGTTCTCTACTGTAACCCACACAACTACCTTGCCATGCTGACTGTTACCACATGAGTCACGTGCCTTGGATCAGGATCATCCTGTAAAACTGCAGACCTGTTAAGTGGATGAATGTCTGCTTTGACCTATACGTCGCTCTAAAGACGGCAAGACCACTGAGGTAGTGGAAAGTTTATTTACAATGGAGTTACACTTAGATACCAAAGTATGGAGAGAGAATTGAGGCAAGGCATGCAAACTCTGAAGTGGGAAGGGTCACAGAAGACTAGCTGTAGATACAAATTTTTCTGAAAAACCTGAGGATTAAGGGAATGTCATATAAAATGTCTACTGCCCATTTACTGTCAACTACTCTACAGTTAACAAACCCTTTATAAAATAAAGAGACATCACACTTATGTACAGTTTCCCAGAAAAAAAGAAAAAAAAGAAAAAGCACGTTCTCCACGGATTCTTCTTGCTAGCTGGATGTCCCTGGGCATGATGGTTACTCTTTTTGCATGGATGGCGCACAGGTTGGTGTCCTCAAAGAGACCCACCAAGTAGGCCTCACTTGCTTCCTGCAGAGCACCAATAGCCGCGCTCTGGAACCTCAGGTCAGTCTTGAAATCCTGGGCGATCTCCCTCACAAGACGCTGGAAGGGAAGCTTGCGGATCAGCAGCTCAGTGGACTTCTGATACCTTCTGATCTCTCTCAAAGCCACAGTACCAGGCCTGTATCTGTGAGGCTTCTTAACACCTCCAGTAGACGGGGCACTTTTCCTGGCAGCTTTGGTGGCCAGCTGCTTCCTAGGAGCCTTTCCTCCAGTAGACTTACGGGCAGTCTGCTTTGTACGAGCCATTGTTCAGGAAAGTAAACGAACGATCCCGTGGAGCGCTGACAGAACACGACCGATGAGGTGAGTAATAACCCCATAAGATGTGTTTTAATGTACCTCGTTGTCCGCCATTCCGTCAACACCTATCTGAGCAGTTGGGATAGATACGGTTGAGCTTGGCGGGAGTGAAATGCCAGTTATAGTGAGTCTTAAATATTGCTTCTCGGCGTGTTATACATCTAAATGATTTGTTGATTAGCTTGAATGAAGCATTGCACTGTGAGTCAGAGAAACCCAGGTCTAACTCCTTTTCCCAATTCTCTGTATGTTTAGTTGGTTTAAATTTATTTTGAAGTGTAGTATAAAATAGAGAAATGTTTTTGAGCCTCTTCAGTATAAATTCCAGTGTAATCGTGTCTTCAGTATCCAAAGGGATTTTTAGGAACTATATAGTTTTGTACATATTCCCTAAGGATAAGGGATATATGAAAATCTGTGTGTGGAATGTTCCATCTGCCATGAAGGTATGGGAAGTGTATAGAATTATGGGAATCGCATAAATGTTTAAGATTAGTAATACCGTATTTCTTCCATAATGATAGATCTATACCCAGTATAACGTCTTCTAAAAAGTCTACTGGGATATCCTTCCTTGACCAAAGTAATTTTACATTTTTAGATTTGACGAAGGTGTTCCATACTTTTGGGGATTTTGAATAGTAAGCATATCTGAGGGTTTTACCGGACTCCCCCATAGAGGGGCCAGTAGGCGGGATTTAAGGGTTTTTAGTTTGTGTGAGGTGTTTTTCCATAGATACCCATATTTTATTAGTGTCATTCTTCCACCAAGCTGTAAATTGGCCCAGAACTGATGCTTTATAAGAATCTATGAGAATCGGGAGGACAAGGCCACCAGCTTTGGGGTGTAAATTTACTATATTGGCAGCAACTCTAGGGGCCTTTCCTTCCCATATAAAGTTTTTCAATTTCCTAGTTGCTGCTGTGAAAAAGGGATTAGGGATATGAATAGGAAGAGATCTAAGCAAATTTAGGGAGTATAAGCATTTTGTATGTGGCAATTTTACCAATCCATGAGGTAGCTGTCACGACTGTGACTGATCCAGACAGGTCTGGGAGGAGAAGGTCGCAGCGACTTGCTACTCGCGATAGCTTGTGAGTTTGCTCCGTGGTTCAGGGTATGTCATCTGGGTTTTGCCTTGTGAACCTTTTTGTCCTGACTGGGAGTTTGTAGGCATCCTTCTCAGGTGAGTCCTGTCTGCCACTCCCAGCTACTATATTAGTTTCACTTTCACTTGCAGTCATTGCCAGATATAGTCCTTACTTCCAGTTCTATTCTGACCTTTGAAGGAGATCGTTTGATGGTGTTGCTGTGGAGCTCTTGTCCGGCGTGGACTGTCGTGATTGGGATCGCCTTCTCTGCTCGTGACTGGATAAGTCTATCTCTGTTATAGTTTGTTTGTTGCTGTCTTCCCCTGTTGTTCTCCTAGACGTGAGTGATGGTGACTAGTGCTCCCATCGGCCTTTCCCCACTGTAGGCTTTAGGGTGACTGAGGGTTTAGGCATCCTGCTCGCCGCACGGGTTCACACCCCGTCTAGGGTATCAGGGCAGACAGGTGCCAGCTTAGGGTTAGTCAGGGGTGGCCATTCTATTTCCCATCCGTAGATTAGGGTCCCCCTTCCCCTCCGTCTGGTGCGACATGACTGCTGCTGGGGTAGCGGTCGTGACAGTAGCTGTCTTGGAAAGTTCAGACATTAATTTTGTTGTTTCATTAAGGAGGTTCGGGGAAGTTGTGTTCATATAAGGTTATCGGGGAGGATATTTTGACACCTAAATAGGTGACCACCTCTGATTGCCAGTCTAGAGTGTATTGTCTTTTTAGGGTCTGAAGTACTTGCGGTTGTATTGAAATGAGGAGAGGTTGGGACTTAACATTGTTTATTTTATAATGTGAAACCGAACTAAATGCTTGTGCTATACTAAAAAAAGATTAGATCGAATCTGAGAGGTTAGTGAGAGTCAGTATAATATAATCGGCAAACAAAGCGAGTTTTGATTCTATCTGTCCTATAGTAACACCTTGAATGTCCGAGGATTGCCAAATCATCTCTGCAAAGGGTTCTATAGCTAAGGTGAACAGAAGTGGGGAGAAAGGCACCCCTGTCTAGTACCATTAGATTGGTGGAAAACATCAGAGAGAGTACTATTGACTAGAACCTTTGCGGATGGAAGGAAATATAGAGCTTTTATGGTGGAAAGTATCTTATTTTTGAACCCAAATTTTTCCAAAACTGAAAAAGCGTATTTCCAGTTAACCCTGTCAAAGGCTTTTTCAGCGTCTATTGTAATTAGTAGTGTTGGGGAATTATTTAATTCGCTGTTTTGGATAATGGAGATCATACGACGGGTATTGTCAGGTCCCTGTCTCCCCTTAATGAAACTGACTTGGTCGGGGTGGATAAGGGACGGTAATATGGAGTTTAGCCTTGTAGCAAGTATTTTGGCATATAATTTTACATCTCCATTAAGAAGGGAGATTGGTCTATAGTTTTTAGTTTGACAGGGTGATTTATTTTGTTTGGTTATTGTGACAATGGTTGTCTGTAACATTTCATTAGGAAAACTTCCCGTTTCCATAGCTTTGTGAAATAATTTTTTAAGATGTGGGTGTAAAATATTAGCAAATTTTATATAATATTCGTTTATTAGACCATCCGGTGCAGGGGATTTTTTAGTGGGGCAGTCATAATACTTTAATACTTTTAGTTATTTCTGTGTCTGATATTGGGAGATTTAATTTATCTAGCTGTTCTGGAGAAAGACTAGGCAATTT
This sequence comes from Bufo bufo, assembly GCF_905171765.1. Taxonomy (NCBI): domain Eukaryota; kingdom Metazoa; phylum Chordata; class Amphibia; order Anura; family Bufonidae; genus Bufo; species Bufo bufo. The sequence continues at coordinate 390,052,882 of NC_053389.1, forward strand.
TACTTGACTCAAGAAGGTCTTCCTGAGAGACAGGATTAGTTGCCAGATCTGCTTCTAGGTTATAGAGATGTTCATAATATTTTTTGAATGTATTTGCGATATCTCTAGGGGCAACTTTTTTTTGTTTAGAAATGGGATCCTCTATATAGGCTATTTTCACTTTATTAGTTTGGGATTTTAATCTATTGGCTAGAAGGTGGGATGATATTATCAAGCGAGTAGTAGTTTATTTTGGAACATCTTCTAGCTTTTTCATATTTTTGTAAGAGCAGATTGCTTAAATGTGTCCTCTATTCAATTGTTCAGATATTTCAAATGATATGGATTGTTTATGTTTGGTTTCCAAGTTTAAATTATTTTGTATAGTAGTGTCTATTTCCAGGGATCTAGCTTTTTTGATTGAGGAACCTAGTCGTATAAAAGTGCCTCTAATATACGTTTTGTGCGCATTCCATAATGTAAATAGACCTATATCAGGGGTGTCATTTAGTTTGAGGTATTCTTTCAGGTCTGTCTCTTTTTTAGTGGCATATTTATTGTTAGAGATGAGATGTGCGTTACCTCTCCATATGTAGTCTGAATGAGAAGGGTACTTTTCACTGATTGTCAAGATGATAGGGCCATGGTCAGACCAAAGGATATTTCCAATGGTGTTTTTTTTGGTTCTGTCTATGATGTATTTTCCTACAAGAAAAAAATACATTTTTGAGTAGGCTCTGTGGTGGGGAGAGAAATATGTGTAGTCTCTCTCAGATGCGTGTTGGAGACGCCATATATCATATAGGTTATGTGAATATAGGCTTTCTAGAATTAGCTGTAGTATCTAACGTATTGTTCAGAACAGTGTTGAAGTCACCCGCTATGATCAGAGATCCTCTTTTCATTTTATTGATCTTCTTCATAACCTTTTGAAAGAAGAATATCTTTCTAGATTGAGGGAAGTATACATTCGCCAAGGTGTAGGAGGGTGTTGTTTATGGTACAGACTACAATGATAAATCTACTGCTTCATCTACCCATTTGTATAGACCCAGCTAGGGAGTTTTTGAAAGCAATTAGTACGCCTCTCTTTTTACTAGTGTAGGAGGAGTGGATAGTAAGCAGAAAATTTGGGCTTTGGATCTTAGGAGGGTTAGTATTTGAGACATGAGTTTCCTGAATAATTAATTCCGGTATATGGAGCAGAAAGAAGTAGTGGTTTTCTCATTGCTTCCAACATCTTAGGATTTACATATGAAAGAATGTAAATCCTGCCAGCGTGTCGCGAGGAAGATCATCAAGGATATTTTTAGGCTTTGGGACTCTGTGTGCCCTGTCATTGACCATCTCATAGTCCTGTATATCTGGAATCAGGATCTTCATCAATGTCATGAGTAGGAGGTCCCAGGAGAGACCACCACGTCGTCAAGCAATAAACAAACAGAAATCAAGTACAGACACACAAGAGTTTATTGCACAAACAAAAAACAGGGAAGGCAGCACAGACAAAACATGAGCTCTATGTACCATCAGCACAGTGGGAGAAAACCCCCACTGCGCCACTGTCTAGTAATACTCCAGAGGGGCATGACTAAGAAACTCCTGGTATTCACTAGGGCCCCAGAAGGTAGGGTTAGGCTTTGCCGCAGGAAGTTGCCAGGGTCCACTCTGGAGCGTGAACTAGACAGTGACTGCAGGAACGAATGGACAACAGGTACCAGAAGGTACCGACGGCACATAGGCAAACATAACAGACAGGCAAATACAAATAACACAAGCAGAAATACATAGCAAGGAAACAGGAGTGACAATGAGCAGAGAAGGACTAGCTCCACCAGTGGTATACTGAGTGGCCTTGCGCATAGCACTCTGCAGCTAGGCGCGCTGCAGCAAGGGCTTGCTGAACAGAGACATATGAATACACACAAGGTAACTAAAAATACAAGCAGGAGTTCACGCAAGGGAGCAGGAGTGGCAATGAGCAGAGAAGGACTTGCTCCACCAGTAGTAAACTGCATAGCCTTGTGCATGCCACTCTGCTGCAAAGAAAGGCGCAGCAAGGACTTGCTGAACAGAGACATGAATACACACAAGGTAACTAAAACATAACTGGCAGAACAGATAACAGAAACACAGGAAAGGACATCAATGAACAAGTAGGAAACCCACAGAGCACGCACAGACAGACACGGATCCCATGGGTCAGCAGCATGGGAGAGAGAGTACAAACAAGGAGCAGGACAAGACAACACACACCAGGAGAGCTGACACAGAACTGAGGAAACCTCAGCCTTATATACAGGTTCCATGGGTGCAGCAGAGAAGCCACACCCATGGAGCAGACAGAGAGGATTAACTCCTAATAGGCACACAGGGGAGTTAACCCATAAGGAATCAAAGAACACACAGAAACGGAGCTGCAGCGAGAGCATAGACAGAAGGTCACAGCCAGAGGTAACGACTGTGACAATCAAGTCTTTGATATATTTTGGTAATGCTGTATTAGGAATGGATTCTGGGATGCCTCTAAATTTAATATTATTCCTCCCGCTACGATCTTCTAGGTCCACAATTTTTGCCCTTAACGTTTCCACTTCATCTTCAAGGGAGTTGTGGGCATCAATCAGCTCATTGTGGGAAGTTTTAAAAGTGCCCATTTTGGTTTCTATATGGGAGACCCTTTGTTCCACTTGTTGAACTGAGGTTTGGAGGGGAGCCATATTATTTTTTAAATCGTTGTTCAGTGTATCTCTAAATGCCTCCAACATTTCTTTTATTGTTTGTACAGACATTTCTTTATCTGAGGTTGGAAAGTCTGCAAATGCATCCGTATGGGTAAGGCTACTTTCACACTAGCGTTGTTTTAATCCGGCGTTCAAATCCGACACCGGAACTGCCCGCCGGATCCGGAAAAACGTGTGAAAACGGATTACATTTGAATCCTGATCAGGATTTTGATCACAATGAAAAAATGCATTGGAAAAAACGGATCCGCCATTTATGGACTTTAACTTTTTTTTCACATTTTTCGGGTTTAACATGCAAAAGCCGGATCCGTTTTGACTGAACACACAGCGCCAGATCCGGCGTTAATGCAAGTCAATGGGAAAAAGGCCTGATCCGGCGTTCAGTCAAAGTGTTCAGGCTTTTTGGCCGGAGGTAAAAATACTGCATGCTACGTTTTTCTGAAAAGCCTGATCAGTCAAAAAGACTGAACTGAAGACATCCTGATGCATCCTGAAGGACTGACTCTCCATTCAGAATGCATGGGGATAAAACTGATCAGTTCTTTTCCGGATTTGAGCCCCTAGGACGGAACTCAGCGCCGGAAAAGAAAAACGCTAGTGTGAAAGTACCCTTACAGACTGGGAATCTTCAGCAGAGGAGTCTTCAAGTTGGTCTTCCTCTAGAGCCTGAAGTTTTTGTTTTTGCTTAGCCGGGCTGGAAAGTGGGGATTCAGGCTCAAGCTCCATAAATTTGGGGTAATGGCGGGCTTGCTTACTTGATTGCTGTGTGAATATAATTGTAGCTCCCTTATCTGTCCAGGAAGCTGTAGATAAGGCAGATGGTTTAGTCATGCGAGACATGGTCGATTACCTTCTCATAAGATCTGCCTCAGGGCAGAGTAGATGGGTGTAACTCCCAGTGGCTTGGCGTGTGGAGTTTATATTAGGCCTCATGCACACGACCGTTGTTTGGGTCCGCATCTGAGCTGCCGTTTTGGCGGCTCGGATGCGGACCCATTCATTTGAAGATGCTTTGCGGACAAGAATAGGAATTTATATTGCTGGCGCCCGTTCCGTTCCGCAAATTGCGGAAGGCAACACGGGAGCCTTCGGTTTTTTGCGGATCCGCGGTTTGCGGACCGCAAAAAAAACGGCACGGTCGTGTGCATGAGGCCTTATTTGTATTCTCAGGGGATCTTGGAGAGTGGTTTGGTACTGTGTGTAATGGCACAGATTCTGTGTTATCTTGACATCTGTTGGGTCTTGACTCTTTTGATTTTTATTTTATTGTGGAAGTTGCAGTTTGTTTCCCCATTCTACTCCTGCCTATCTTCCACCATAGCGGGTTGAATATAGGTCGTTTTGAAGTTGTTGGCAGGACTACGATTAGTAATCTAGCAGAGGCTCAGGTTTAGTGTATCTCTCATGCAGCCATGAGTATTAGTAGCTAAGGCATGTCTTGTGAGTAAGAGCAGAGGCATTATAGATTATAGGTTACAATGCAATTGTGGCAGCTTTACTAGTCACCAAACAGTGGCCGCAGATATAGTTCGCTGCTTTAGATAGCAGTTTAGGCCGTAATTTCTGAGGTTCACTCAAAGTAATGAATCTGTTATTAAATGAAGCTAGACTGTCTCCGGTTATCAGTTGTGATCTCCTCGGGTGTATGTGGGCTTGTATTGTGCAGTAGAGTGCTGTATAAAGGCGATGCTGCAAGAGCTTCTCCTAAGGCCGCTCGTGGCAGCCGTAAATTTAGTCCATGGCTTCAGGAGCCGAAATTATGGTGTCAAATCAGTCCTGGTGATCTCCGGTAACCAGATATCTCCTTTTCAAGGGTTTTTAGTTGTGTTTTACATATAAAACAGACGTTTGAAAGCAGCTCTGGTCAGAGCAGAGAGGAGATGCGTCCGGTCTTGTCAATGCCCAGGCTCCACCCTGGGCTGACTGCCAATTTAAAGACATCAGTTGTGAATTTACTATACCAGCAGTACCTTTGTTACTATTTTAACATAGCAGGGAGCAGCAGCTCAATCAACTAAACCACAGCGCTGTAGCAACATACTAGTGAACATAATGTTACAAAAAGAATGACATAGAACTAGGGTTGAGCGAACCTGAACTGATTTTATTTTCCATTATATAACATGGTTATAATGAAAAATAATAGCATTCTTAAGACAGAATGCTAAATAAAATGGCCATTGAGGAGTTAAAAAAAAAACTCACCTCATCCACTTGATCGCGCAGCCGGTATCCTCTTCTTTCTTCTTTCTGCAGGACCTGCAAAAGGACCTGCGATGACATCACCGCTCTCACCACATGGTAAGCGCAGTGATGTCACCGCAGGTCCTTCTGTCTTCATTCAGCAGGACCTGTGATAATGTCAGCACGCTCACCACATGGTGATATCATTGCAGGTCCTTTTTTTTTTAAATAGACTTTTATTTAAGGAAAAATACAAGTACACTGTAAACAAAACAGTTCAGAATAGCAGCTACAGCAGACATATCAATTACAACATGGGAGAAAAGAAGCATGTCAGAAAGATAAGAGAATACAAGTACTTTCCTCCATTTTCCCCCCTTTTTTTTTTTTCATTTCCACCCTCCCCCCCCCCCCCTTGCCCTCCAAATAACTGACATATACAACAGTAAAAATAGTCAATTGACCGTGCAAAATTTTGGAGAACACAATCCTCATAGAGCTAACATCAGTGAAAACATTTATTATTATTTTGTTTGTCTTCATTCCCCCCCCCCCCCCCTCACTTTTGTCCACCTTGAACGTCTCGGCTACTCGAAACCAGAACAACTATTGGTCAGATCCATAAGACTACTCATTCACACTGTCACACTTTCAAAATGCCCAATCGACCCTTCAAATCTTCCTGTAAATACCAAGTTGTAAGTCTAAAGGGCCCCATCAATGTGGGGTATTCCAAGTTGGTAATGTAATGTATCATAAAGCTTCTCCACACTTTGTACCACTTTTTACCCAATATTTCTTTCTTGGTATTCGCATCTCTCCATTCTAGGAGAAATAACTGTTTCACACGGTTTAGTAGCATTTCAACACTGGGAACATTCACCAACAACCAATGTGCTAATAAGCAGCGTTTTGCCTCCAAAAGAATCTTGTGTTCCAGAACCGACAATCCCTTCCTCTCCTTATCTCTTTTATCATCAGATGTTTCTTTCCCTTCAGCCTGAAATATGACCAACTGGGGTGATAATTTACACCAAGTATTACCCAGCTGTTTCATAATTGCGGACACACCCATAAGCCATGCAACAGGTCTGTTCCTGGGGAGTTACATTTTGGGCAGGCAGTTATTCTATCTGGCCTATCTTGAGAGGATGGAAAATTAAATCCATATATTGCCGTGTAGAATCTTGAACTGCGTTTCTCTCATCTGTTCATTAGGTACTGCCCAATATAATGCCTGAATACCTGCCCGAGCAATGGGTTCTAGATCCGTCATCTCCAACTGACTTTCCCATTTTCTGAACAGGCTAGCCACCAGCTGATCTTCCCAGGTTGCCCTAAGAACATTATAGATTTCTGAGATAGACAACCTACTCTTATGCCCCAGAAGGGTGTCAAACTTCTGCCCTTCTTTGGAGATATCTCGTATAATACTTTTCACATAACTATGAATCTGTCTATACGAGAATTGTGCCGGTTTCAGTAGGCCCCATCTTTCTACTAACTCATCCAGTGATGCCCATCTAGTCTCTCATTCATGTATCAGATCCCCCAACTTTGTAATTCCCTTGTTCGCCCATTCCTGAAAGGATTTTTCACTATAACCAGGAGGGAAGTTAGGATTACCTTGTATAGGAAGGTGTTTCGAGAACATATAAGACAAACCAAAGAGTTTCCTCACATTTTTCCAGGCAATGATTGTGTCCCTAAGAATAAGAGACCTTCTTGCTACATATGGGAGTTTTGACACCTGGGTATGGAGGAGGGATACCAAGTTCTGCAGGTCCTTTTGCAGGTCCTGCAGAAAGAAGAGGATACTGGCTGCGCGATCAAGTGGATGAGGTGATTTTTTGGACATTATCTTTAACCCCTCAATCGCCATTTTATTAAGCATTCTGTTTTTAGAATGCTATTATTTTCCGTTATAACCATGTTATAACAGAAAATAATAAAGTGCAGTTCGGGTCCCCATTGACTTTAATGGGGTTTGGGGTCGAACTTTGACTTGAAGTTCGGCCGAACCCGGAGAACCCGAATTTCCACAGGTTTGCTCATCCCTACATATAACGCATTGCACCAATTTCAGCTCATCACCCATTACAATGCAGTTAAAAGCAAGAGACTTGTGCACTATAACGAAAGACATTTATTACTCCTCTTTCTAGGGAATATTATCGGACTCTTGACAGATATATATATTTACTATATATGGATCCATTTATTTACCACTAGCTGCTGGGCCCACAGCAATTATTATTCTGGACCACTGATATTTTTATATATTTTTTGTATATATTTAGTATTTGTTCTTGATTAATACATATTTTTCAATATACTCCTTGAGGTACCCACTGTTTGCATTTGTATACAGTTTCTAAATATACCACCAAATACAGAATTTGTGTCACATCTGGAACAAACAATGCTCATAAGATACTTACGTATAGTTCATAGTAATTGCATCATACAAAAAAATTATATATATATATATATATATATATATATATATATATACACTTGTGGTCATGGCTACGGCCAAGAGATATCCGAAGAACCCTAGGGAGAGAAACAACGGGAACAACCTAACCCAGCTAGGCGTGTCTCAGCTAACCTGACTAAATGGCTTGTTGTGTGCCCTAAGCCATGATCGTGGGTAGGCCTAAAAGTGGGCATACCCTGTGGAAATGAGAAGATAAGGAAGGGAGGGTGGGGCACCTGAGAACCCCCGCCTGTGAGTGAGGCTGTGGCTCGTATATAAAGCACCTCCACCCCTCCCACAAATGCAGGCTGACTAATCAGCCTTACCAACTTGTGGTCATGGCTACGGCCAAGAGATATCCGAAGAACCTTAGGGAGAGAAACAACAGGAACAACCTAACCCAGCTAGGCGTGTCTCAGCTAACCTGACTAAATGGATTGTTGTGTGCCCTAAGCCATGATCGTGGGTAGGCCTATAACTGGGCAAAAACCAAGCCAAGTAGGGTAGAAAAGGAACTCGAATGGCATGTGAAAACTAATCCCCAAGCCAACTACAAGGCGTCAGGGATCTAGAGCGAAAAATTCGGGGTGTATGAGGCAAGGCCAGAAGGAGACCTGCAACCCATCTTGCGGATGACAAGGCCAGAGACATGATGCTCAATATTGTGGATACTGCCCCAAAGCGGAATGGAGGACCGGGAATACGTTGTGAAATGGATCATGAAAACCAAATGAACCTTGTAAAGTTTTGGTTCTACGGAGTACTGGCAATGCCCTAGCCTCAGGAGATCGTGGGACCGAAACCTAACTGCCTAGACTACGCAGGAATGAGGGCCAAAAAGAACTATGTAGATAGGAAGAGAATCCTTGAATAGTTCCCCAGACAACAGCTATCTGCTAGCCGTGGTCCGCGCATTGTTCTACTGTGTGCCTCTGAGAATTGTTTTAACGTTTGAGACGAGAAGACCGACCTACTATCTGAATCTTCTACCATGAGGAAATTGTGAACTTTGTCCCAAACCCGATTCAACGTGGTTGTAGGGAGTGTGAGGTTAGTGCTGAAAGAAGCTACGAAGCCATAATATACAAGATTCTGTCTATGACCTCCCATGAGTGAGGAAATGCAATTGTAATGAAGCTACCAGCGAAAATGAATTCCTGGTAGTGGTAAAAAGGCTTTGCACAGGGACCTGGTTGACAAGATATGACCGACTACGATCAGAGACTGAAATGCTAGAGGGAATTACCCTACTTGTTCCTCCTCTGGCAGGACCTGAACGAAAGCATGAACAATTAAAGCAAGACAATATATCTGAGTAAGACATGACAATGATTCTGTAGGGCGAACAGGACCAGTTTGCGGTCAAAACATAAAGTGAGTGATCAACATGGATTATTAGGAAATTAGGGAAGCAGGTATGTATGTGATACATACGGGCCAAATCAGCCCAGGTGCACAGATGGACAACCAACCAGGCAATCACCCCAGCATTACTGAAAACAGTCATCGTGCCCCCGAAGCCATGGGGCCAAAGCCGTCGTCGGGCCCCCAAAGCCATGGGGCCAAAGCCGTCGTCGGGCCCCCAAAGCCATGGGGCCAAAGCCGTCGTCGGGCCCCCAAAGCCATGGGGCCAAAGCCGTCGTCGGGCCCCCAAAGCCATGGGGCCAAAGCCGTCGTCGGGCCCCCAAAGCCATGGGGCCAAAGCCGTCGTCGGGCCCCCAAAGCCATGGGGCCAAAGCCGTCGTCGGGCCCCCAAAGCCATGGGGCCAAAGCCGTCGTCGGGCCCCCAAAGCCATGGGGCCAAAGCCGTCGTCGGGCCCCCAAAGCCATGGGGCCAAAGCCGTCGTCGGGCCCCCAAAGCCATGGGGCCAAAGCCGTCGTCGGGCCCCCAAAGCCATGGGGCCAAAGCCGTCGTCGGGCCCCCAAAGCCATGGGGCCAAAGCTGTCGTCGGGCCCCCAAAGCCATGGGGCCAAAGCCGTCGTCGGGCCCCCAAAGCCATGGGGCCAAAGCCGTCGTCGGGCCCCCAAAGCCATGGGGCCAAAGCAGTCGTCGGGCCCCCAAAGCCATGGGGCCAAAGCCGTCGTCGGGCCCCCAAAGCCATGGTGCCAAAGCCGTCGTCGGGCCCCCAAAGCCATGGTGCCAAAGCCGTCGTCGGGCCCCCAAAGCCATGGGGCCAAAGCCGTCGTCGGGCCCCCAAAGCCATGGGGCCGAGAATTCTTTATATATTTTAAAGCCGGCTTGATAATTCCTGGCCGTGTTGGAGGAGAAGGAATGTTGTACCAGGTTCCTGGCGTGAGAAAGGAGGGACTCTAATCCATCACCCGGGAATTGAAGGCTGGGAGAGGGGACCCCGCGGGATCTGCTTCTGGCATCACATGGAAAAAAAGGGGGTGACCCAGAAATACCGCACCACGTAGCCCGGTGAAGGACCGACCTGGCAGTTCCAGGAAAAAGTAAACCAGGAAGGGACAGGCATGGGTGAGACGAGTGTGAAAGAGTAGGTGGGCCTGTGCAGATTATGAGGAAGTATCGTAATGGATAGGAGGCTAAGCCTGGACGGATCCGCCGACAGTGGGAGACCCTGGAAAAAACCCGGAATAGTAGACATGCAGGGAGACCAGACCTGAACGTACCAGGCAGAGAAGGAAGAACGGGGCCTGGATGGACCCAGGGTAATGATACATAAAAAATAAACCGAACATACCCGTTCCCAGGAGAACAAAATCTAGTCGAGTCAGAAGGAGGAATAACTGAGGAGATGACAGCCTGGGCGATCCAGGAGACAGAGGTAGGTATGAGCCTGGGCGATCCAGGAGACAGGAGACAGAGGTAGGTACGAGCCTGGGTGATCCAGTGGGAAAAACAGGAAAAAACATAGCATATGAATAAATGAACATACACATACAGAACGGCCCTGCTACCACTACATATCAGTACAGATGACGGCAGGCAAATGGTCAGCGTGCAGTGAGTGTGCATAGTGTCTAGGCTAAAGCTGTGTATTTCCAACCCAGGTGAGTCGTATTCATGTAAAACACAGCCCAGCATGCGTTCCAACGTGAGGATTTTGCACTGTATGACCAGCTCCTAGCAACCACAACAAGGAAGGGAGGAGCTGGTTTAGCTGCAAGCCGCTATCAAGAGCGATGTCAGTGTGTGTGAACCTGATCTGCAAAATGCCACTGTAGGAAGCATAGAGGAACCGGGAGGATCGAGCACCGGTAAGTTTGGGCAGCAATGACACAGTACTAACCAGGACACCACCTGTAATTCAAAACACACAAGTCCGGCAGAGGTTCTCAACATGCGTTCCACGCTGGGAAACACATGAGCGCTGATCGGATGAGCCCTGTTGAGGGGGCTGGACTGAGGGAAGGAGCTTACCCGTCCTGGAGACGCGTACAGGCGGTGTACAAGCGGAGGACGACTCGGACTGCAGTAGTGAAAGCGAGTTTTTTTTTTTCTTTTTTCGTTTTTTTAAAGGAGACCAGTCTGAGTAAATATGAACCAGGATTAAAGAAGACCAAAAAAAAAAAAAAATTATTCTCCCTGAGGTGAACAGAAAAGTAGGCCTATCGAATGTAACAGACCACCAAGGAAAGAAACGTAAGCCTGAAAAGAACGCAGTTATGTTTATCGGGAGAGAGGTACCAGAGCGGTGGGTGCAGACTGCCCCGGTGAGATTATTGAGGAAAACCATGACGTAGCAATGAACAGGAGAATGCAGCTTTGAGTGGAAGCAGAGTACAACACATGATGTAACAACAAATGGGGCTTTGGATGCGAGTGGTACCTAAAAACATGGTATGGGCGCAGCTCTGAGTATGGGAATGGAGTATAGGACAAGATGTAAAAGCAGACATGTGGACACAGCTTTGGATGTGAACGGAATATTAACTTGATGTGACAGCAGACATGGAAAGAACCTGTAGTAGCATAGGACGTGTGAACGCAGCTCTGGGTGAGAGTAGAGTAAACCTGATATATCGATAGACGGATGAATGCAACTCTGGTCGAGGGTGGAGTGCAAAAAATGATTTGACAGCGTAGTGTGAATGCACCCCTGGGTGTGGCCGAGAATGAAATTGGTAGAATAGCAGCTCTAAATGTGAGTGGAGCATAAACATGATGTAACAGTGAAATTGAATGCAGCTCTGAAACAAGCCTAGTATGAACATGTTGTGACAGCGGACGTGTAAACACAGCTCTCACAGTGAGCAGAGCAACATGGTATACCAGTCGACGCATGAACGCAGCTCTGGTTGTGAGTGGAGCAAGGTGTGAACCCCAGGGTGGTGCGCCTCGAGAATAAAAATGGAGTAACAGTAGCAGCTGTAAGCCGAGTACACAGCATGTAATAACAGGCATGTAATACGGATCTGGCAGTCGGCTGGGTACGGAATGAGATGCAACACCCAATAGGTGACTGCAGCTTGAATGTGAGACCAATCTGAGTGAATACGAACCAAGAGTAGGAAAGTGCTGGACAGTAAGGAAGTGCGGATGCAGCATAAGACATGAAATAAAAGCCGAAAGTGTAAATGCCGCTCAGAATAACAGCAGAGCATGAAAGTGCGGCAGGGTTTTTAAGTACATGGAGCAGTGAAATACATGAAGTCTAAAGATGGTGGTAGCGGGGGGAGGGGGGGAGACACATGGCAAGGAACAGCTACAGCAAGAGGCCTAAACAATAACAGCTGCGTCCGATCTCCAAACATAACGTCACGTGCAGCCCGGGTAACTCTTCCTTTACAGCAAACCGGCTGAAGTAACTTTTCATACGAGATGAACAAAGCGAAGTGAAACTTGTAAGATTTATAGGAACTAACTCCTATTACCAACAAACAAAGTTGAAAAGAAATAGAAGTATTTAGGCCCAACAAGCAAACCTGAGGTAGCAGATTCTGAGGCAAAGCCTCCCGTTCCCTAGCAAAGTCGGTTCCGACCGGCCAGGAGAGACGGCCCCGGCCCAACCTACTTACTTACTTAATATGTGCATGCTACGGTAGCAGAGAGCAGAATAACAAGCTCCATGCTGCAAAGATAGACTCCTACCACCAGAGAAGCTAGTTTGCTAATGACACCCAGCGGCAGCTGTGCACCTGAGAACCCACGCCTGTGAGTGAGGGTGTGGCTCGTATATGAAGAGCCTCCGCCCCTCCCACAAATGCAGGCTGACTAATCAGCCTTACCGGCTTATATATTTATATTGAATTTAATTTTATCAACATTTTGAACTTTCAAGAACCTATTCTTAGAATCCATAATGTACTAATTGATGAACTAGTCTCACTGATTCTATGCAGAATTCTCACTGATTCTATGCAAATTAGTAGATTACACTGATGTATACTAATATAATCTCGGTGACCTTAGCTGTGTGATCAGTAACATCCCCATTCGGAAAAGCTAACAGTATTTCCTCCCAGCTGTGTCACTGAAAGCACTTTGCCACCACTGAGTGCTGCATAACGATTTGATAAATAGCAAAGAAATGGCACACTAGAGCAAGGAAGCATCTTTTACAATGACCCAAGCATTGTGACGGCACATTTAATTTGTAAGATAGACTGATGTACACAAGGCCAGATGGAAAAGCTAATAACTGTTTTACATTCTACTGTCTGTTCTATCTGTTAAAATAAATTGTTTCATTTCTTTTAACCATTCTCAATTGCTTCTGCTTACTGAAAAGCACAACAGAGCAAAAAATTGATGACATATCACACTTCTTATCTATAGAATATATGCTGGATAAAATTCGTTTTTACTGAATGTTTGGCAACATACAGAATGTATTTTTCTTACTGAATAATGCAAGGATTTAATACAAACATTGCTTACGGGGACATTTTGTAGTAACCACTAACACATTTTATTTTTTCTTACTTGCATGCATTGGGTAGATAAAAAGCTTAAGTCTGACTGTAACTACAGGGCATTTGAACTGTGAGAGTAGATAAATGGATCAATGGATAATATCTGTTCAAGTATAATTCCAATCACAGGTAAATGCATTTTAAGGGCTTTAATATTTATTTCTCCTGCTTATAAAGTACCAACATATTCCATCCATGCTGTATATACAGTAGATTCTAGAGATGAGTGAATTTTTCAAAATAACCAAATAACTCAAGAAGGAACTCAGTCTTAGAGGTCTATGTTAGCGTCAAGAAGAAGCACACTCCTTTTACACCATCGTCAGCTGATTCCACATAGATGTCTACAGAACCTATTCTATTAAACACTTATACAAGTAGAGCCCCCGACAGAGTGGAGAGGGTGTCAGCAGTAAGTTTGTGTTGACGTCTCTGATCCGTCAGAACAATAACCCCCAAACTGATCTTGTCTGTGGAGCATCCGCCTTCATTTTGTCAGCTTTTGCTCAGTAATCCATCAGTGTTGCTAATGCCAAAAAAGAAAATACTGCAATAATACTGTAAAAATACTGCAATAATGTTCTGGGTTTAAAAAAACACACATGTTTGTCAATACCCTAAATCTGGGGCCTATGCTGCATTGTTAGTGTGACATACAAGCTAGAAATACTGCAATAATATTCTGGGCTTAAAAAAAACACCCATTTGGGGCAAAATACTTAATTTTGAAGCCTTTAGTGCATCTGTCAGTGTGAAATACAAGATAGAAATATTGCAATAATATTCTGGGTTTACAAAAACACCCATTTTGGGGATAAAACTAAATTTGCAGCCTTTGTTGCATCTGTTAGTGTGAGAAACACACGTTAGGTACTGCTGTTCTATTCTGTTATTAATAAAACACCCATTTTGGGAAAAATACTTAATTTGCAGCCTTTGCTGCATCTGTCAGTGTGACATACTAGCTAGAAATACTGCATTAATATTCTGTTATTAAAAAAAACACCCTTTTTGGGCAAAAAACGAAATTTGCAGCCTTTACTGCATCTGTCAGTGTGAGATACTGTCACGACGGACGGGATCTCAGATACACAAATAAACCAACAAACAAGTTTCTAGGCGAGAAGCTGGGGAAAGGTCACCTCCTAGCAAATCCCTGACTTCTCTCCCTACACTACTAAGCCCACATTCAGACCTTGAAGGTAGGAATAATGTGTCCTCGTGCCTGGGCTGAAAATACCCTAGAATCCCTGAGATGGTGAAAGGGGAATAGGGGTAGCCTGCTCCCTCAGAACCTGGAGGGGATAGGCGACACACAAATAGCCTAGACAGCAAACAACAAAAACAGAAACCAAACTTATCTTATCTGAGCTGGAACAGACAATCCTTCCTTCCTTGCTTGCAAGGCCAGACTGATTTCTATAACCCACACGGAACACTGGGAATGAGTGAAATTTAAACCAATGACCCCACCCAGTGCACCTGAAGGGAGGCGGATCTAGCACGACTCCAAAACAAAACAAAAAACTAAACACGTGCTGCTATTCTGGCCGGCCTCCGCACATAGTCAGATCAGTGCATGACAGTACCCCCCCTTCTACGGGTGACCTCCGGACACCCCGGACCAACCTTATCCGGATGGGATCTGTGAAAAGCCCTCACCAGTCGGCTGGCACCGACATCCAGCGCCAGATCCCACATCCTCTCCTCAGGGCCGTATCCCCTCCAGTGTACCAGGTACTGAAGGGAACCCCGAAGAACTCTAGAGTCGAGAACCCTGGAGATCTCGAACTCCAAATTTCCATCGACCAGAACAGGAGGAGGAGGCAATGGCGATGGTTCCACCGGTTTCACGTATTTTTTCAGTAAAGACCTGTGGAACACATCATGGATCCTCCAAGTCTGCGGAAGATCCAGCCGAAACGCTACTGGATTGATTACCGCAGATATTTTGTACGGACCAATAAATCTTGGACCCAGTTTCCAAGATGGCACTCTCAGTTTAATATTTTTAGTGGACAACCACACCAGATCACCCACACACAGGTCCGGACCAGTCACACGTCTCCTGTCAGCCATTCGCTTATACCTCTCACCCATCTTCTCCAAATTCACTTGGATCCTCCGCCAGATAGAAGACAAGGCAGAAGAAAATCTCTCCTCCTCTGGCATCCCAGAGGAACTAGTCCCAGAAAAGGAACCAAACTGAGGATGAAAACCGTATGCGCCAAAAAATGGCGACTTACCCGTAGACTCCTGCCTATGGTTATTCAAAGCAAATTCTGCCAGGGACAAGAATGAGGACCAGTCCTCCTGATTCTCAGCCACAAAGCACCTCAAGTAGGTCTCCAGGTTTTGATTAGTACGCTCTGTCTGTCCATTCGACTGAGGATGAAAAGCCGAAGAGAACGAAAGTTAAATGCCAAGCCGAGGGCAGAACGCCCTCCAAAACCGGGAGACAAACTGCATGCCCCTATCAGAGACCACATCCGAAGGAATACCATGCAATTTCACTATATTATCAACAAAAATCTGCGCAAGAGTCTTGGCGTTAGGCAGACTAGTTAATGATATAAAGTGAGCCATTTTACTGAAACGGTCAACTACCACCAAATTTACTGTTCTCCTGGCGGAACTCGGCAGATCCGTAATAAAGTCCATAGACAAGTGCATCCAAGGACGAAACGGAATAGACAAAGGAAGAAGTGAACCAGCCGGTCGAGTATGAGCAACCTTTGACCGAGCACAGGTTTCACAAGCTGCCACGTAATCCTCAATGCTCTTTCGTAACCCTGGCCACCAGAACTTCCGGGACACCAGGTCACAGGTGGACTTACCACCAGGATGTCCAGCAAGGACAGTATCGTGATGTTCCTTGAATACCTTGTATCGCAGACCTTCAGGAACAATCAACCTCCCTGGGGGACAAGAACCAGGAGCCCCCTCCTGGGCTCCCAACACCTCCATCTCCAATTCGGGTACAGAGCGGAGACCACCACTCCATCAGCCAAAATCGGAGCAGGATCCTCTGAATCACCTCCCCCAGGAAAGCTGCGAGACAAGGCATCTGCCTTGACGTTCTTAACCCCCGGGCGAAAGGTAACCACAAAATTGAACCTGGTAAAAAAACAGTGACCATCTGGCCTGTCTAGGGTTCAGACGCTTGGCAGATTGCAGGTAAGCCAAATTCTTATGATCTGTATATATTGTAACGGGGTGAGACGCCCCCTCCAACCAGTGACGCCATTCCTCAAAGGCCAACTTGATGGCCAGCAACTCTCTATCTCCAACATCATAATTCTTCTCGGCGACCGAGAGCTTCTTGGAGAAAAAAGCACACGGGACCCATTTGCCAAGAGATGAACCCTGCGACAGCACCGCTCCAACCCCCACTTCTCATGCATCAACCTCAACCACGAATGGCTGAGACACATCGGGCTGCACCAGAATGGGAGCAGACGCAAAACACTCCTTAATAGCCGAAAAGGCCTGCAATGCCTCATCCGACCAGACAGAGACGTTGGCGCCCTTCTTAATCATATCAGTGAGAGGTCTTACAATGGTAGAATAGTTCGAAATAAATTTTGTAAAATAATTAGTAAACCCCAAAAACCGCATCAAAGCTTTCTGATTCTCTGGTCGGTCCCATTCCAGAACCGCCCGGACCTTTTCGGGGTCCATACGAAAACCAGAGTCAGAAAGCAGATATCCCAAAAACAGAAGCTCCTGCACCGAAAACACACATTTCTCCAATTTGGCATATAATTTATTCTCCCGAAGGATCGTCAAAACCTGTCTCACATGATCCTGATGGGTCTTCAGATCAGGAGAGTAAATTAAAATGTCATCCAAGTAAACCACCACAAACCTCCCCACCAAATGATGGAAAATGTCATTGACGAATAGTTGAAATACCGCTGGCGCGTTCGTCAACCCAAAAGGCATAACCAGATTCTCAAAATGACCCTTGTGCGTATTGAAGGCCGTTTTCCACTCATCCCCCTCCTTGATTCTGATCAGATTGTAGGCCCCTCTCAAATCCAACTTGGAGAACACCTTGGCTCCAACAATCTGATCAAAAAGGTCAGAGATCAAAGGCAGGGGATATGGATCCCGGACCGTAATACGGTTCAATTCCCAGAAATCCAAACAAGGTCTCAGCGATCCATCCTTCTTTTTTACAAAGAACAAACCTACTGACACCGGAGACTTAGATGGCCTAATTTGACCTTTTGCCAAACTCTCGGCGATATACTTCCGCATGACCTCTCTTTCGGGTTGAGAAAGATTGTAAAGCCGAGACTTTGGCAACTTAGCCCCTGGGATGAGATTAACTGGACAATCGTAGTCACGATGAGGGGGCAATTCCTGAGCCCCACCCTCCAAAAAGACATCAGCAAAATCTGAGAGATACTGAGGTAAAGCCGTAGTGGACACACCAGAGATAGATGTGCCAAGACAATTATCCGAACAAAATTCACTCCAACTGATGATTTGTCTTGCTTGCCAATCTATAATTGGGTTATGTTTAGAGTTGAGCGAACACCTGGATGTTCGGGATCCGAACTCGACCCGAACTTCGCCCCGAACCCCATTGAAGTCAATATGGACCCGAACTTTTCGGCACTAAAAAGGCTGTAAAACAGCCCAGGAAAGGGCTAGAGGGCTCCAAAAGGAAGCAAAATGTAGGTAAATCCCCTGCAAACAAACGTGGATAGGGAAATGAATAAAAATAAAAATAAAATAAATAAAAATTAACCAATATCAATTGGAGAGAGGTCCCATAGCAGAGAATCAGGCTTCATGTCATAGCAAAGAATCATGCTTCATGTCACCCAACACTGGAACAGGCCACTGTCAGATATGTTTAGGCCCCGGGACCCAGACAGAGGAGAGAGGTCCCATAGCAGAGAATCAGGTTTCATGTCATAGCAGAGAATCAGGCTTCATGCCACCCAACACTGGAACAGGCCACTGTCAGATATGTTTAGGCCCCGGCACCCAGACAGAGGAGAGAGGTCCCATAGCAGAGAATCAGGCTTCATGTCATAGCAGAGAATCATGCTTCATGTCACCCACCACTGGAACAGGCCACTGTCAGATATTTAGGCTCCGGCACCCAGACGGAGAAGAGGTTCATTCAACTTTGGGTTGCCCCGCAATATAATGGTAAAATTAAAAAAAGAAGATTGAATGAAGTGCCCTGGAGTACAAGAATATATTGTTAAGGGGATATAGTTATAAATGTCTAATCTGCACAAGGGATGGACAGGTCCTGTGGGATCCATGCCTGGTTTATTTTTATGAACGTCAGCTTGTCCACATTGGCTGTGGACAGGCGGCTGCGTTTGTCTGTAATGATGCCCCCTGCCGTGCTGAATACACGTTCAGACAAAACGTTGGCCGCGGGCAGGCCAGCACCTCCAAGGCATAAAAGGCTAGCTCTGGCCACGTGGACAATTTGGAGACCCAGAAGTTAAATGGGGCCGAACCATCAGTCAGTACGTGGAGGGGTGTGCACACGTACTGTTCCACCATGTTAGTGAAATGCTGCCTCCTGCTAACACGTTCTGTATCAGGTGGTGGTGCAGTTAGCTGTGGCGTGGCGACAAAACATTTCCACATCTCTGCCATGCTAACCCTGCCCTCAGAGGAGCTGGCCGTGACACAGCTGCGTTGGAGACCTCTTGCTCCTCCTCTGCCTTCACCTTGGGCTTCCACTTGTTCCCCTGTGACATTTGGGAATGCTCTCAGTAGCGCGTTTACCAATGTGCGCTTGTACTCGCACATCTTCCTATCACGCTCCAGTGCAGGAAGTAAGGTTGGCACATTGTCTTTGTACCGGGGATCCAGCAGGGTGGCAACCCAGTAGTCCGCACACGTTAAAATGTGGGCAACTCTGCTGTCATTGCGCAGGCACTGCAGCATGTATTCGCTCATGTGTGACAGGCTGCCCAGAGGTAAGGACAAGCTGTCCTCTGTGGGAGGCGTATCGTCATCGTCCTGCGTTTACTCCCAGCCACGCACCAGTGATGGGCCCGAGCTGCGTTGGGTGCCACCCCGCTGTGAACATGCTTCATCCTCATCCTCCTCCACCTCCTCCTCATTTTCATCCTCCTCGTCCTCCAGTAGTGGGCCCTGTCTGGCCACATTTGTACCTGGCCTCTGCTGTTGCAAAAAACCTCCCTCTGAGTCACTTCGAAGAGACTGGCCTGAAAGTGCTAAAAATTACCCCTCTTCCTCCTCCTCCTCCTCCTGGGCCACCTCCTCTTCCATCATCGCCCTAAGTGTTTTCTCAAGGAGATATAGAAGTGGTATTGTAACACTGATAACGGCGTCATCGCCACTGGCCATGATGGTGGAGTACTCGAAACAGCGCAACAGGGCAAACAGGGCACACAGGTCTCGCATGGAGGCCCAGTCATTGGTGGTGAAGTGGTGCTGTTCCGCAGAGCGACTGACCCGTGCGTGCTGCAGCTGAAACTCCACTATGGCCTGCTGCTGCTCGCACAGTCTGTCCAGCATGTGCAAGGTGGAGTTCCACCTGGTGGTCACGTCACATATGAGGCGGTGAGCCGAAGTTACGCGGTAGCGCAGACAGGCGAGCAGCGGCAGTATGTGAACGCCGGAAGCGCGAACAGACGGCCCGCACTTTATGCAGCAGCTCTGACATGTCGGGGCAGTTGTGAATGAACTTCTGCACCCCCAAATTCAGCACATGCGCCAGGCAGGGGATGTGCGTCAAACCGGCTAGTCCCAGAGCTGCAACGAGATTTTGCCTATTATCGCACACCACCAGGCCGGGCTTGAGGCTCACTGGCAGCAACCACTCGTTGGTCTGTTGTTCTATACCCCGCCTGGGGCCCAGCCGCCACTACATTTACCCAGTGTGCAGTTAGGGAGATATAGCGTCCCTGGCCGTGCTTACTGGTCCACGTATCTGTGGTTAGGTGGACCTTGCCACAGATGGCGTTGCGCAGTGCACACTTGATTTTATCGGATACTTGGTTGTGGGAATTTACGCTTTCTCTCAAATGTTTGTGAGATGGAGAGCTGAATGCTGCCGTGTGACATGGTGGAGATGCTTGATGACAGAGGTGGTGGTGTTGGTGGTACATCCCCTGTTTGCTGGGCGGCAGGTGCCAACGTTCCTCCAGAGGCGGAGGAAGAGGCCGAGGCGGCAGCAGCAGAAGAGGTAGCAGGGGGAGCCTGAGTGAGTTTGTTGTTTTAAGGTGTTTAATCCACTGCCGTTCATGCTTTGCATGCAGGTGCCTGGTCATGCAGGTTGTGCTAAGGTTCAGAACGTTAATGCCTCGCTTCAGGTTCTGATGGCACAGCAAGCAAACCACTCGGGTCTTGTCGTCAGCACATTGTTTGAAGAAGTGCCATGCCAGGGAACTCCTTGAAACTGCCTTTGGGGTGCTCGGTCCCAGATGGCGGCGGTCAGTAGCAGGCGGAGTCTCTTGGCGGCGGGTGTTCTGCTTTTGCCCACTGCTCCCTCTTTTGCTACACTGTTGGCTCGGTCTCACCACTGCCTCTTCCTCCGAACTCTGAAAGTCAGTGGCACGACCTTCATTCCATGTGGGCTCTAGGACCTCATCGTCCCCTGCATCGTCTTCCACCCAGTCTTCCTCCCTGACCTCCTGTTCAGTCTGCACACTGCAGAAAGACGCAGCAGTTGGCACCTGTCTTTCGTCATCATCAGAGACGTGCTGAGGTGGTATTCCCATGTCCTCATCATCAGGAAAAATAAGTGGTTGTGCGTTAGTGCATTCTATGTCTTCCACTGCTGGGGAAGGGCTAGGTGGATGCCCTTGGGAAACCCTGCCAGCAGAGTCTTCAAACAGCATAAGAGACTGCTGCATAACTTGAGGCTCAGACAATTTCCCTGATATGCATGGGGGTGATGTGAGAGACTGATGGGCTTGGTTTTCAGGCGCCATCTGTGCGCTTTCTGCTGAAGACTGGGTGGGAGATAATGTGAACGTGCTGGATCCACTGTCGGCCACCCAATTGACTAATGCCTGTACCTGCTCAGGCCTTACCATCCTTAGAAGGCATTGGGCCCCACCAAATATCGCTGTAAATTCTGGCGGCTACTGGGACCTGAGGTAGTTGGTTCACTATGACATGTGGCTGTGGCAGAACGGCCACGTCCTCTCCCAGCACCAGAGGGTCCACTAACACCACCACGACCATGTCCGCGTTTGCGTCCCTTACTAGATGTTTTCCTCATTTTTACTGTTCACCACAATAAGAAAAAAAATTATTTGTCCCAATGTATTGAATTCAAATTCAGGACTTTTTTTTACAGACACCTAACACTATCTGGCTATCTATTTAGGTACCGTATTACACTAATACAGGCACAGCAGTAACGGCAGATTTAGCTGAATATAAATTGTAGGCCTAGTATTTAGGCCCAGGATGACAGGTATACGTTTACGGACAGAATTAGACTTGGAAATGCACGGTAGCGTGTGAAGTTATTGAGAATGACCCTATCCGCACCTTCAATCTAATATACCCTTTTATGGATAGATTTAAAGTAGGCCTGATACAGCAGAAACCACTGATTTAGGGAATTGCTAAGTTGGGAATTGTATTTCAACCCAGAACAAAAACTGTGCTTTGGCGGACACTAAGTGAATTGACCAGCCTCAGCAATAAACACAGATTTAGCTGAATATAAATTTTAGGCCTATTATTTAGGCGCTGGGTGACAGGTATACGTTTACAGATAGAATTAAACTTGGAAATGCACGGTAGCGTGTGAAGTTATTGAGGATGACACTATCCGCACCTTAAATATAATATACCCTTTTATGGATCGATTTAAACTTGGCCTGATACAGCAGAAACCACTGATTTAGGGAATTGCTAACTTGGGAATTGTATTTCAACCCAGAACAAAAATATATCCTTTGCCAGACAGCAGACAGTATTACAATTGGCTAGCCACAGCTGAAACACCAGATTTAGGGTACTACTATTTTGGCAATTGTATTTTACCCCTCAATAAAATAGCAAGCACAGCCAAGCCCCTGATGTAGGATATAGCAAAAAAATAACCACACTATTGATGGTTAAATGGACTTGGTGGCAGCTTGTGCTGGCGCACCACAAGACACAAAAAGTGACATAAAAACGCTCTGGGCAGCCTAAAAACAGTGAGAAATTAAATAGCAGCAGTTCAATGATCCACAGCTGCAGATCGATCACTGAAATAAGTGTTTTTGCTGAGTTAATCACTGCCTAATCTCGCCCTAACAGCAGCTGCAACCTCTCCCTACACTGATCAGAGCAGAGTGACGTGCGGCGCTACGTGACTCCAGCTTAAATAGAGGCTGGGTCACATGCTGCACTGGCCAATCACAGCCATGCAAATAGTAAGCATGGCTGTGATGGCCTCTTGGGGCAAGTAGTATGACGCTTGTTGATTGGCTGCTTTACAGTTCGGGTTCGCTCATCCCTAGTCATTTCCCTATCCACATTTTTTTGCAGAGCACTTGCCATGCTCTTAACCACATTTTGATGCCATTTGCAGCCCTCTAGCCCTTTCCATGACATTTTTAGAGCCATTTTAGTGCTCAAAAGTTCAGGTCCCCATGCACTTCAATGGGGTTCAGGGTTCGGGGTCAAGTTCTGGTCAAGTTCGGGTCCCGAACTCAAACTTTTTTTGTGAAGTTTGGCCAAACCTGTCGAACCCGAACATCCAGTTGTCCGCTCAAATCTAGTTATAACTTAAAGCATGTGCAGTCTATTTTAGTGTAAGGGATTCTAGGCAAAATAATATTTTGATGCAATTTCATTTAGCCAGTAAAAAAGTAATATCCCTTTACAAATATAATTTCCTTATACAACAAAATAAACATTAATTAATAAATAAATACATTTGTATTAATTAATGAAGTTTAAGAAACAACAAAAGTGGATTATCACACTAATTAGGATTGCAGATGGAGCCATACATAATAAGAATGTCCTAAAAGTCAAATAGCATGGAGGTCAATCCTGTGCCATTTAATTGTGGCGAATCTGATGATAGTGTGCAGCGAGCCCTTGAGGGATGAGGCCAGAATTATATATTTTTTCTAAGTGCAATGTAGAACTTCAATTACATTCAGTAACAGCAGGCTTAATTTTATGCACTTACATAGTGTTACTATATTTCGTAGCACTTTACAGACATTAACATCAGGCTGTCCCCAATGGGGCTCACAATAGGGCTTTCTATTAGTACTGTACAGTCGTGGCCAAAAGTTTTGAGAATGACAAAAAAAAATTGTTTTCGCAAAGTTTGCTGCTAAACTGCTTTTAGATCTTTGTTTCAGTTGTTTCTGTTATGTAGAGAAATATAATTACACGCACTTCATACGTTTCAAAGGCTTTTATCGACAATTACATGACATTTATGCAAAGAGTCCGTATTTGCAGTGTTGGCCCTTCTTTTTCAGGACCTCTGCAATTCGACTGGGCATGCTCTCAATCAACTTCTGGGCCAATTCCTGACTGATAGTGTAACATCCCAGAGTATGTCACTAAACTCTTTACCCCCTGCTTCATAATGTTAAGTGTGAATGTATTGTCATCTAGTGTAACATAACTGTGCATTTGTCTTATGTAGATATTGCTATGCCTGTATTTTATATATATGCTGTGATTCCTAATGTACACCAGCAGGTGGCAGCAGTATACAGCAGGTGATAGCATATCTAGGCTGGAACAGACCATTCCAGTCTAGTCTCCCCTACATGAGCAGAAGTGGGATGTCCCATGCCATGCTTTA
This sequence comes from Bufo bufo, assembly GCF_905171765.1. Lineage (NCBI taxonomy): Eukaryota > Metazoa > Chordata > Amphibia > Anura > Bufonidae > Bufo > Bufo bufo. The sequence continues at coordinate 390,076,940 of NC_053389.1, forward strand.
TGAGGAGGTGAAGGAAGTTCTAGTCAGTGTAACCAGCCCCCCTGCTGGGGTAGGCTGGGTTAGTAGGAGCTCCCAGAAACAGATCCCCAGGAAGCCACCATCATACCCTGCGAGCAGTCCTGTAAGTAAAGATCCAAAGACAAAGAGAAGATAAGTACCTCTTCAGCTAGTCAGGCCCAAACTAAGCAGACCATAGACAGAGCAGAAGATAGATACCTGCCAGACTCTAATAGATGTATGATCAGATGCATAATACATATAGATTCCTGCCACATATTGCCAAAACCTGCTGGGACTCTAGACTAAAGCTGTAGACTGTATGGATCAAAGCTGCATATCATACCACCAAGTAAAGACAAGTTGGACCCTATTATCTGTGTGGATTTCCATCATTCCTCAATTACTCCTACTAACCACACTCAATTTGTTTCATGTGAGCCAGGATACAGGAGTCCAGCCGTACCAAGGTAGGAGACACCGTTGACACTACCATATCTGCTATACAGAGACAATATCCCCCTCTGGCATTCCTGACCTGGTACGTAAGCTCATAACATCTTAAAGGGCCCTGCTACAGTACCTGCGCAAGCTGAAACTGGCGTCACAAACTTATACACATATAAACTGACCCACTGCATAGCATCCTCACTGACCCAGTCTCCTGCTCATTGCATCAAGTGGCGTCACAAACTTATACACATATAAACTGACTCACTGCATAGCATCCCCACTGACCCAGTGTCCTGCTCATTGCATTAAGTGGTGTCACGAACAGGATCGGATTGAAATTGTGTGTCCATCCCTAACTACAGAACCGGATCCAATTGTGCGCTAAAACGGACTTAAATCGCATGTTTCACAGTATTACCAGGGCTGAAGATTGTGCCCAAACTGTTGAAAATGGACTTCCTTACTTATATTGCTGGACCAGAAAAAGCTGCATTGTACACATCGGCACTGCAAGGGTTAATCGGCCATGTTTCCCTCATGGCGCAACAGCTCATCCAAGATTTCCAAGATGGCGAAGATGTCGAATACACGCCCTCTCAGGAGCGCGAAAATGCTGTCTACGCCCCCCAGAAGCGGGAAAATCTAGCGACACCCCCTCAAGAAAGGCGCGAAGATGTCGAATACGCCCCTTCAGGAGCGGGAAAAATCGAGACTGCCCACCATGAACTTTCTATTGTGGACCGAGGGGATAAAGACTCCTCCCCCTGGGCTGCGCCCTTAGAACTCGCTGTCGGCTGGATGCAAGAAGTCACCAAGATGGCCTTTCCCCAGCCTAAGTGGAGCCAAATGATGTTTGGAGAAAATCCAGTTTACCCAGAGTCCCCACTGGAGATCCAGGTCTCCCAAGTATCGAAGAAGAGTGGGCCCTCTGTATTTGCTGTCACCGCGGAGGCTGTGGATTCCTCACTGCCAACAAGAACAAGACCGCCTGCCTTACCTGGAAGCCCGGAGGGTTCGGAAAAGGCCGCTGGTGATGTCCCGGTGACTGATGTCAAGAGCCCGAATTTGATGCAGTTCCCGGAGGCCGTGGATCCCTCCGTCAAGTCAAGCAACCCCGCGGAAGAAGACGTGCCTATAAAGATGGAGGTCGACGTCAAGCCAGTGCCCGCGGAGGACGTCGGTGACGCAGTAACCATCACCGCTGACGAGTCGCTGTCTTAGACAAGGATGGCACCCCCAGATGGCACCAAGGAGGCACCGGAACCGGCCGTCCGGCCGCGACGACAGGTAAGAGCTGCCCCGCTGCCTGAGGCCCCGGCCCGGTCCGTGTCCGTCCCTCCGCCACGTCCAGAAACTCCAGCACCCGCCATCAACCTTAGGCCCGCAAAGCCATTATCACCTCCTGGTGAGGCGGAGGCGGCTGGTGATTCCACTCCGCCGCCCAGCTATGAGAAGTTGAGGAGCCTTAACCCGGAGGTCCCCCACGAAATCACGGCCTTTGCCCAGACCGCTTGGGAATACAAGTCGGCGGTTGAAGAGTGGGTAAAGCAGGTCATTGATAGCCCCCAGTCAGGAGACCCCAAGTTGACCAGGAGAACCGGGACGGTTTTATGGTTTTCCGTAGAGCGGGGTGTAGGGTTCCTGCAGGACAATTATTCGGGCACCGAAGTATTTGTGGGCCGCCGCTCGGTGAAACGACATTATCTGCCCCAGTAAAGGCACAATCTTTATGTAGGGGACCAGGTGGAGTACACCCCCATGCGTTCCATGCAGGGACTCTTTGCCGCTGGAGTCACCTTACTACAGAAGCCACTTTCCCCTGCCATTACCCCAGAGACCTGGCAGGAGGATCCAGGATCTGCGGGAAGGACCAGATGCCTTCAAGAAACCCCGGATGGCCGCTTGTTATTCATAGAGAAAGTCCAACCTGCACCGGTACCACTTATACCGGACCTGTCGCCACCACCAACCCTGAGGGTGGGACAAATAAATAATAGTGTGCTGACGTTCAACCCTAAAGTACAGCCATGCTTTATGCCGCCTTACATGCTGCCCTGGAAGCAGCCTTCACAATCTGCTCCAGGCCTTCCTGAGCCTCTGCAACCAGAAGTTCTGCCCCTTCCCGCACCGGTTGTGGATTCCGGTCTGCGGCAAGCAACTGCAGTGTTCTCCAGGCTGTCGGCACAGCCAATCCCTAAAGCAACCGGTAGAGGGCAGTGGCGCACCACTACCAACACTACCTTGAGCTACCAGCAGAGGCTAGAACAACCTCTCATGCATTTTAGCAGCTCCAGCAGTGATGAGGAGCTAGACACCTATTTGTAAGGTGTCCCCTGCAAAGAAAAGAAAAATAACAAGTGACATTGTTTGGGAGCCACTCCGTGGACTGCTACCTGACGGGTGAGGACCTGTTGGCATGTTGTGTGTTTTAACCTTTTTGTTCCAGGTTGCCATTGTTGTCCTCATCCAGATGGTCATGCTAGTTAGGACTCCCCCCATCAGCACTTAACCCCCTCATGTCCAAGTTAACCATTTTATCCCCTTTCTCAGGTTACTTGATAGCCTGTTGCTGCTATTGAATATTTTAACCCTTTGGATTACAATTAATTATTTTGCCCTGTGGATTCCAAAGAACTTTTATCAGTTTCCAGAGGATTCTGCAACTTCAAGCACTTCCAGGAATAAGGACTCAAGTTATTGTTGAGCCTATCCTTGCACTTAATAAATTTGCACTATTTTATATTAAATGTTTTACAGCAACATAAAAGCTTGCACCCAAAGAAAAGACTCAAACGTGATACCTGAACTCTTTGTGATTGTCCTATTATGATAATTTTGCACTAATGTACCTGTTTACTGTTATGCAACGTTTAAGTATCCTGCCCATTGTGTGTATTATCATTCTTGACGCCACAATGTGAATTTATGCACTATTCCAAATGATTGCACTTAACCATTGCACTTAACCCAAATGTAGCAACTTGCTTAAAGTGTGCCTTTTCACAGCTCTTGTTCTCTCCCCCCTTCATACGGACTGTTATCAGAGGGACATTGAATACTAATGGCCTACACGCGGTGATATATACCCATAGGTACCCAGGGTAGGACCAAGTGGTAAGTCCTGACAGGTCTAATTACTTCACAGGTACACCTGCTGCTTCGGGAATCGTTAGAAGCCCTAGGCTGCTCCTTCACACTTGTTTTATGTTCCGGATTGTTCCCATCCGGAGGTGTCTCATTTCCAGGAGATCCATGGGAACGTACTGCCCTCCTCCTATGACTTGCCAGAAGACATGGAGACGATAAATACCTCCCCTTCTGAGCGTTTGCCTAAGGTAAGGCGCCTCAAGCCTTAGAGCCACAACTTAGCTTCCTCTTAGTCATCATAGTGATTGTGCTACAAGCCAAATTTCTTCAGGCTATGATGCAGGGAAGGGAATACAGGATAAAACCACCCTTTCATTTGCGGGCATTCCATTACATAATGGTGGGATTACGGAGTAAAGACACCCCCATGCTTTCTTTGATGTCAAAAGCACTTAAGACATACAAAGTTAGTTAGTGAATGTTTTGCTTTGTGCAGTATTTAGGTTACCTGGTTATACCAAGAGAAGGAAACTGTGTGTTGGACACCTTACTCTAGCGGGCAGGAACCTCGAGAAAACCGTTGAATGTTTTGTCTATGTAATGTCTTATATGTAAAATTCATGCAGCACTCTGTATTTTATTGGGTACCCAGAGCTTATTCCTCACCGCCTAACATACGCCGAGGACGGCTTCACTTAAAGTAACGGGGGTATGTAACATCCCAGAGTATGTCACTAAACTCTTTACCCCCTGCTTCATAATGTTAAGTGTGAATGTATTGTCATCTAGTGTAACATAACTGTGCATTTGTCTTATGTAGATATTGCTATGCCTGTATTTTATATATATGCTGTGATTCCTAATGTACACCAGCAGGTGGCAGCAGTATACAGCAGATGATAGTTAGCATATCTAGGCTGGAACAGACCATTCCAGTCTAGTCTCCTCTACATGAGCAGAAGTGGGATGTCCCATGCCATGCTTTATGAGGAGGAGAAGGAAGTTCTAGTCAGTGTAACCAGCCCCCCTGCTGGGGTAGGCTGGGTTAGTAGGAGCTCCCAGAAACAGGGACCCCAACCAAGGATCCAAGCCTCGGTTGAGGCCTCAGATCAACAGTCCCCGCCTGAGTCCCTTACCTCAGCTGGTGGACAAAGAAAGCAGCCCTTCACAGACCTATCAGATATCCAGGAAGCCACCATCATACCCTGCGAGCAGTCCTGTAAGTAAAGATCCAAAGACAAAGAGAAGATAAGTACCTCTTCAGCTAGTCAGGCCCAAACTAAGCAGACCATAGACGCTTCAGATGCAGAATACATATAGATTCCTGCCACATATTGCCAAAACCTGCTGGGACTCTAGACTAAAGCTGTACACTGTATGGATCAAAGCTGCATATCATACCACCAAGTAAAGACAAGTTGGATCCTATTATCTGTGTGGATTTCCATCATTCCTCAATTACTCCTACTAACCACACTCAATTTGTTGCATGTGAGCCAGGATGCAGGAGTCCAGCCGTACCAAGGTAGGAGACACTGTTGACACTACCATATCTGCTATACAGAGACAATATCCCCCTCTGGCATTCCTGACCTGGTACGTGAGCTCATAACATCTTAAAGGGCCCTGCTACAGTACCTGCGCAAGCTGCAACTGGCGTCACAAACTTATACACATATAAACTGACCCACTGCATAGCATCCCCACTGACCCAGTCTCCTGCTCATTACAATAGCAAGCCATTCTTTCATAATCACTTCTTGGAGTTTGTCAGAATTAGTGGGTTTTTGTTTGTCCACCCGATTCTTGAGGATTGACCACAAGTTCTCAATGGGATTAAGATCTGGGGAGTTTCCAGGCCATTGACCCAAAATGTTAACGTTTTGGTCCCCGAGCCACTTAGTTATTACTTTTGCCTTATGGCACGGTGCTCCATCGTGCTGGAAAATGCATTGTTCTTCACCAAACTGTTGTTGGTTTGTTGGAAGAAGTTGCTGTTGGAGGGTGTTTTGGTACCATTCTTTATTCATGACTGCGTTTTTGGGCATAATTGTGAGTGAGCCCACTCCCTTGGATGAGAAGCAACCTCACACATGAATGGTCTCAGGATGCTTTACTGTTGGCATGACACAGGACTGATGGTAGCGGTCATCTTTTCTTCCCCGGACAAGCCTTTTTCCAGATGCCACAAACAATCGGAAAGAGGATTCATCAGGGAATATGACTTTGCCCCAGTCCTCAGCAGTCTATTCACCATACTTTCTGCAGAAGATCAATCTGTCCCTGATGTTTTTTTTTGGAGAGAAGTGGCATTGCTGCCCTTCTTGACACCAGGCCATCTTCCAAAAGTCTTCGCCTCACTGTGCGTGCAGATGCGCTCACACCTGCCTGCTGCCATTCCTGAGCAAGCTCTGCACTGGTGGCACTCCGATCCCACAGCTGAATCCTCTTTAGGAGACGATCCTGGCGCTTGCTGGACTTTCTTGGACGCCCTGAAGCCTTCTTAACAAGAATTGAACCTCTTTCCTTGAAGTTCTTGATGATCCTATAAATTGTTGATTGAGGTGCAATCTTAGTAGCCACAATATCCTTGCCTGTGAAGCCATTTTTATGCAACGCAATGATGGCTGCACGCGTTTCTTTGCAGGTAACCATGGTTAACAATGGAAGAACAATGATTTCAAGCATCACCCTCCTTTTAACATGTCAAGTCTGCCATTTTAACCCAATCAGCCTGACATAATGATCTCCAGCCTTGTGCTCGTCAACATTCTCACCTGAGTTAACAAGACGATTACTGAAATGATCTCAGCAGGTCCTTTAATGACAGCAATGAAATGCAGCGGAAAGTTTTTTTTGGGATTAAGTTAATTTTCATGGCAAAGAAGGACTATGCAATTCATCTGATCACTCTTAATAACATTCTGGAGTATATGCAAATTGCTATTATAAAAAACTTAAGCAGCAACTTTTCCAATTTCCAATATTTATGTAATTATCATAACTTTTGGCCACAACTTTACGTGCTTGGAATGTGGGAGGAAACCCATGCAAACACAGGGAGAACATACAATCTTCATACAGATGTTATCCTTGGTGGGATTCGAACCCCAACGATGCAAGACACCAGTGCTAACTACTGAGCCACTGTGCTGCCCCTAGCTTTAAGAGCAAGTCTCTGGCACCAGTAAGGATATGCAGGCAGGTTGGATGGTGGCAATTCAGGACTTAGATGATACTAGCTTAGTGGTAGTCTGGTAATGGGTGACATAGTTGTAATATCTCACCTTGAAGCAGTGTCTTCAAAGCTGATTGTAGCAGTTCACACTGTCTGGAGTCTCAAGGTTTCCCTTGAGAAGAATTGGTTTTGTTCTTTCTGGATGATCTGTATCAGGAACAGGAACTTTCATAAACTTACCTGTCCGAGCTCCAGTGGCGCAATCCTCAGCGTCAGCATATTTGCGCCGGGAGACCTCCGCTGCTGAGCCATGCCCTTAGGTGATGCGACAGCATCCTTAGCAACAGGATGCAAAGCTCTGTTTCTCCCTGCGGTGGGTGTCTACTGGAAAAGATTGGGTTTATTGCTCAGCTGCTCTACTCTTGTGTTCAAGTGTTTATGAATAATGGAGTACCCTATCAGGTGCTGATCCAGGGGCTCTGTGCTCTGTTTACACCCCTTCTTGACCATACACCAGTGCCAGTTGTTTGGGCTAACTAGCTAGGCTAATGGTTTTAATTCCTGTTCTGCTTTGGATTGCTCATGTTTCTGACCTTGGCTCGTCCTTTGACCACTCTGTCTCTCGTGATTTGTACTGTGCATCCCATCTGGCTCAGACCTCGGCTCGTCTTTTGACCACTCTCTGTCTCTCGTTTTTCTATTTCGTTGTCCTCCTGGTTCTGACCCATTTACACACTGCTCTGTATTTGTGTCATTTGTCTCTAGGTGTTTGTCTGTCTGTGCACCTTAGTGGTGTAGAGACTATCGAGCTGTTGCGGTCTTGTTACCAAGGTCTTGCACTGCAAGTAAGTAGAGAAAGCAGGCTTGGTTCTAGGTTAGGGATCACTGTCCAGGTCTGTTCCTACCTATAGGCGTTACATTATTCCTTGACCCAAAAATATAATTTCTGGTGACCTGCTCAGTTATGGACGCCATGGCAGCATTGGCCAATCAGAAAGAGGGTGTTACCTAATTGATTCAGGATCCAGCTGCAAGAGTCCAGCAGCAACAGTTCCGCCAGACCAGTTATCCTATTGTCACAGCTCCTTCACCAGTAGAACCTGAGGTTAAGAACCCTGACCGCTTCTCTTGTGACCCTTAATATTTTGTAACCTTCTGTGAGAACTGTAAACTTTATTTTCATGTTAGGTTACACTCATCCGCTATGGAAGCTCAGAGAGTAGGCATGATTATATCCCTGCTTCAGGAAGATCCTCAGGATCTCTCCTGAATTATTTTCTGTTCACCAGTTCTATTCCGCCCTTGGTCTCCTGTATGATGATCCAGACAGGGCAGCTTACGCAGAAAGCCAACTGGCTTCTATTTTTTTTAGTTTTTTTTTTGCCTTCCTCTGGATCAACTTGCAGGGTAACAGGCCGAACTGGATGGACAAATGTCTTTTTTCGGCCTTATATACTATGTTACTATGCTACTTTCTTTACATCAGGGCAGACGACCTGTGGAAGATTATTGTTCTGAATTCCGTAAGTGGTGTAATGCCTCTGGCTGGAATGATCCGGCTCTTAGGTCACAGTTTAGACTAGGTTTTTCTCATACTCTGAAAAATCTTCCAGTTAGTCTTCCTACCTCAGGTTTCCTCGACTAGGTTATAACCATAGCTATTTGACTAGACAGATGTCTAAGGGGATGTAAGTGTGAAAGATCTTTCTTTGTCCAGCCTTCTTCTCTTTCCTTGGTCCCTCAAGCCTCTGTGTCCAAGGCGCCAGTGGAGGCCAAGGAAACCATGCAAGTGGGTACTATGTCCTCTCAGCAACAGAAGAACCATCGCCTGGAGAAGTCCAGGGCCGGTGCAAGGATTTTTGCCGCCCTAGGCAAGATAAAAATTGCTGCCACCCCCCCCTCATTTATCAGATGATCTGCCCATATCATGACATCACATATGTTCCACCCCTTTATCAGCATTTAAATTAAAAGAACTGCTATGTTTCCCTCAGGGTTAATCAAGCTTCTTGTAGATGTCTCCCTGACAGCCGCTAGAGGTGCTTCTGCGATTCTCACTGTGAAAATTACAGTGGGAAGACGCGGAACATAGTTTTGAATGCGTGCGCATGTGCATTCGCAGCTGAGAGGAGGATCGGGGAGAAGAGTTCCCAGTGCCGGCGCTGGAGAAAGGTAAGTCGCTGAAGGGGTTTTAACCCCTTCAGCCCAGTGGGAGGGGGACACGAGGGTGCCCCACTCCTAACAACTATATAGTGCCAGGAAAATGAGTTTGTTTTCCTGGCACTATAGTGCTCCTTTAACACCAGTACTGCACAGTGTCTTTTCTCTGCACGAACAGGCTATAGACACCAGTACCACTACATTAAACTGTAGTGGTTCTGGGACTATAGTGTCCTTTTAATGTGAGGTGAATTTGTTTCCAATGTAGTATTAATAACTAGGGTTGAGCGAACCCGAACTGTAAAGTTCGGGTTCGTACCGAACTTTAGGATTTTTGGACCCCGGACCCGAACATTTTCGTAAAAGTTTGGGTTCAGTGTTTGCCGCTTTCTTGGTGCTTTTTGAAAGGCTGCACAGCAGCCAATCAACAAGCGTCATACTATTTGCCCCAAGAGGCCATCACAGCCATGCCCACTAATGGCATGGCTGTGATTGGCCAGAGCAGCATGTGACCCAGGCTCTATATAAGCTTGGGTCACGTAGCGCTGCACGTCACTCTGCTGTTACAAGTGTAGGGAGAGGATGCTGCTGGACTTGTGATTTCAGGGAGAGCATAGTAGAGAATCTAACTCAGTGATCTACAGACAAATAGTTGTGTGGGTGCATTGCACTATCGTTTTACCCTGCCCTGAGCTCATTGACCAAAAATACTAACTTTTAGAATTCTGTTAGTTAGGTGGGTGGCGGTGGCGGACATTTTATGCATGCTCAGTGCACCAGCACTGCATCTGAGCTTTTGGGACATTGCAAATGACCATTTTTTGGGGGGCAAACTACAACATCTGTATTAGTCAGTGTGCAATTTAAGCTAGAAATACACCCATCATTTTCTGGGGGTTTTAAAACACACATTTTTTTTCAAAAAACAGTATTTGCCAGATCTGCAAGTGTTAAATTCAAGTTAAATATATACAGCATTCATATTCTGTTACCAAAAAAAGACTTTTTGTGCAATCTACAACATCTGTATTAGTCAGTGTGCAATTTAAGCTAGAAATACACCCATCATTTTCTGGGATTGAAAAACACACTTATTTGACAAAAAACACTATTTTCAGGCCTAGCAGCATCAGCACGTGTGAAATTACAGGCTTATATACTGCTGTCAAATTCAGTTGTTAAACAAACAGTCGTTTAAGCTCCAAAAATTTTGATGCAGATGTCATTGTGAGATACACCCTTAATACATTTGGGTTACATTCAGAGATTTTAAATACCGCCATTTGGTGCACCAATATTGAATTCAGGCCTACAGAGGTTCAGGCCCTGTAAGATACCACCTCTACATACAGGGGTTTGAATTAGGCATTTGAAATACAGCCATTTTAAATACCGCCTTTTTGTGCAAAGATATATTTACTTCAGGCCTACACAGGTTCCGACCATGTGAGATACCCGCCTACATAAAGGGGTTTGAATCAGCCATTTGAAATAGAGCCTTTTTGTGCAAAGATATATTTACTTCAGGCCTACACAGGTTCAGACCGTGTGAGATACCCCCCTACATACAGGGGTTTGAATCAGCCATTTGAAATATTGCCTTTTTGTGCAAAGATATATTTACTTCAGGCCTACATTGATTCAGGGCGTGTGTGATCCCCCCTATACATGCAGGGGTTTGAATTAGGCATTTGAAATACAGCCATTTTGTGCAAAGATATATTTACTTCAGGCCTACACTGGTTCAGGCCCTGTGAGATACCCCCCTACATACAGGGGTTTGAATCAGGCATTTGAAATACAGACATTTGAAATACAGCCATTTGGTGCAAATAAATCTTTAATTCACACCTACACTGGTTCAGGGCGTGTGTGATCCCCTATACATACAGGGGTTTGATTCAGCCATTTGAAATACAGCCATTTGAAATACAGCCTTTTTGTGCAAAGATATATTTACTTCAGGCCTACAGAGGTTCAGGGCCCTCTGAGTTCCCCCCTATACATATGTAACACCCCAGAGTGGAGTTACTGAAAGAAATCTGCGTCTTAATGCACCCTGGTTCTTCCTTTGTTTGTTCACAGACAGGTACCCGGAGAACTGGTCTCAATAAGATATACACACAGGCATGTTTCTGAAACCGTTCTGCTATAATTCTCGGAATTTAGCACCTTTATAGATATTCTTCCACACATATTGGAAACAGATGTGATTCACATATTCACTGTTGCTGGGCAGAATCCATTCCCTATATGGACAAACATATTCTCCCTCTAGAATGATGTCACCCAGCATCCTGTCCCACATACAGATCATATAGCTTATTCTATTTAACCCTTCAATCCCCTCTTAAGTCATGAATATGACTTATCTTCTTTCTCTCATAGAGAGGTAAGTAGCATATGATTGTCCAGGGTCTGTGGGTTTTGGACACATTACGCAAAACATCTGTATGAGGGAAGGGATACATTGAATACAACAACATATAATAATCAAGGAAGCAATTATAATTATAATACTGATAAATAATGTTCTCAACCAACTGAAATCCGGCAGCCAGCTCAATAACCAGTCCCACCAAGAGGATGAATCATGTAACACTTGAACATGGGACTGGATTGATCTGGAATGGTCAGATAAATTAAAACACATTCCTTTAAAGTCTTGACATCCTATATTATGTTTAAGTAACAAATAATCCACAGCAAATTAGTTTCTATCACTGCTCCTCTTATGCCTTGTATATCTAAAAGCATATCTGATAAGGCTATAGAGGTATGATTCAGAGATTTAGCTAAGTCACATTAATAGTATTTATTCTAATATTATCCCTGCTATTTCCTAATTTCTGACACTCCCCACAGAAGTCATACAAGAGAATAAAAGATTGTATATTGTTAGCCATCGACCAGACTTCAAGGAGGGATTCATCGGGTGAAGGCACAGCAATAACACGTTTGTATAAGATCCCGTGGGCTCTGTAAGTCTTTAAAGGGGTATTCTCAACACGCTATTTCATACTTACCTGCTCCCGGTGCGCTGTCCACTTCCTGGTTTCGGCACTCGGCAGGGGGTGGGCTCCATCTTGATTGAAGTCTTCTCCCGGCCGGGCCGTTAGCTGTACTGAACACGCACGCCGAGGCCGCGCATGCGCCCTGGTGACTTCTTCCTGGCAAGTATACTATACTGGCCAGGAATAAATCACCATAGCGCATGCGCGGCCTCGGCGTGCGCGTTCAGTACAGCGCGCGGCCGGCCGGGAGAAGAGAAGTCGACTGCGCACGCGCGGCCACCGCGATTCCTGAGAAGAGCGGTGGTCGTAACCAGGGGAGATGAAAGACAACAGTCAGGTAAGTATATGTTTCTTTACTTCTAAGGGGTGGGAATTGGTTAATTAAATATATTTAGAAAAATGATCACTGTTAAATCATTAACAGATTTAACAGTGATCATTAAGATGAGAATACCCCTTTAAGGCACAATGAACTAACATTTAGGGCATTTGCCATCCTGACTATACTATTCTGTTCAGAATAAAAGGGGACGGGAGCAAAGGGATCTTGCTCCTGAGCTCTTTTATTTACTGACTGATTATTTGGTGCACTGCAGAAGAAACTCATCTCCTCTGGGTGATAAATACATGCAGTAATAAGCCAGACTGGCAAGAAAACACAAAGATTAATACAAACCGGATTCCAAAAAAGTTGGGACACTATACAAATCCTGAATAAAAACTGAATGCAATGATGTGGAGGTGCCAACTTCTAATATTTTATTCAGAATAGAACATAAATCACGGAACAAAAGTTTAAACTGAAAAAATGTACCGTTTTAAGGGAAAAATATGTTGAATCAGAATTTCATGGTGTCAACAAATCCCAAAAAAGTTGGGACAAGGCCATTTTCACCACTGTGTGGCATCTCCCCTTCTTCTAACAACACTTAACAGACGTCTGGGGACCGAGGAGACCAGTTTTTCAAGTTTAGAAATAGGAATGCTCTCCCATTCTTGTCTAATACAGGCCTCTAACTGTTCAATCGTCTTGGGCCTTCTTTGTTGCACCTTCCTCTTTATGATGCGCCAAATGTTCTCTATAGGTGAAAGATCTGGACTGCAGACTGGCCATTTCAGTTCCCGGATCCTTCTCCTACGCAGCCATGATGTTGTGATTGATGCAGAATGTGGTCTGGCATTGTCTTGTTGAAAAATTCAGGGTCTTCCCTGAAAGAGATGACGTCTGGATGGGAGCATATGTTGTTCTAGAACCTGAATATATTTTTCTGCATTGATGGTGCCTTTACAGACATGCAAGCTGCCCATGCCACACGCACTCATGCAACCCCATACCATCAGAGATGCAGGCTTCTGAACTGAGCGTTGATAACAACTTGGGTTGTCCTTGTCCTCTTTGGTCCGGATGACATGGCGTCCCAGATTTCCAAAAAGAACTTCGAATCGTGACTCGTCTGACCACAGAACAGTCTTCCATTTTGCCACACTCCATTGTAAATGATCCCTGGCCCAGTGAAAACGCCTGAGATTGTGGATCTTGCTTAGAAATGGCTTCTTCTTTGCACTGTAGAGTTTCAGCTGGCAACGGCGGATGGCACGGTGGATTGTGTTCACTGACAATGGTTTCTGGAAGTATTCCTGAGCCCATTCTGTGATTTCCTTTACAGTAGCATTCCTGTTTGTGGTGCAGTGTCGTTTAAGGGCCCGGAGATCACGGGCATCCAGTATGGTTTTACGGCCTTGACCCTTACGCAAAGAGATTGTTCCAGATGCTCTGAATCTTCGGATGATGTTATGCATAGTTGATGATGATAGATGCAAAGTCTTTGCAATTTTTCGCTGGGTAACACCTTTCTGATATTGCTCCACTATCTTTCTGCGCAACATTGTGGGAATTGGTGATCCTCTACCCATCTTGGCTTCTGAGAGACACTGCCACTCTGAGAAGCTCTTATTATACCCAATCATGTTGCCAATTGACCTAATTAGTGTTAATTGGTCTTCCAGCTCTTCTTTATGCTCAAATTTACTTTTTCCAGCCTCTTATTGCTACTTGTCCCAACTTTTTTGGTATTTGTTGACACCGTGAAATTTTGAATCAACGTATTTTTCCTTTAAAATGATACATTTACTCGGATTAAATGTTTGATCTGTCATCTACGTTCTATTACAAATAAAATATTGACATTTGCCATCTCCACATCATTGCATTTAGTTTTTATTCACAATTTGTTTAGTGTCCCAACTTTTTTGGAATCCGGTTTGTAATTATCAGCAGACAAACAAATCTCCCAGAATATTGTGGGGTTCATCATCTTCAGCCTGTGGCAAGGCACTTTACAGGGAAACTTCTTCTGAGCTTCCCTCTTTGTTCAGGGAATTCACACCTGTCTCAACCTCTTTGTCTTTGTCCGTCACTGGAGAAGAAGCCTCAGGGACCCTTTTCACTCTGCTAGCGTGAATCCAGATCGGAGCCTTTTCTGTGAGAATCGCTGTTCTGGTGACTGCTACCACTCGGGTGGGTGGTCCAAACGGGAACTCAGTCTGTTTTCGTCCTTTTGCCAGGCGCTGGACTATAACCACGTCTCCTGGTTGGAAAGGATGCGTAGGTTACTGTGGAGAGAAAGGAGAGGCACAAGCAACATCTCGTTCAATTTGACCTAAAGTTTCTACAAGTTTCCTCACATATTCTGCCTGTACTACTTCTAGATCCCCTTTTTCTATCACAGGGGCCTTTGGACCCCAAGGGGTGGGGAAGGGTCTTCCCATTAGGACCTCAAATGGTGAGTAACCAGTATTCTTATTAGGCTGCATCCTAATTTCTGCTAGGGCTATAGGCAAGAACTTTTTCCAATATTGAATGTGCCTTATTTTCTCTTTAATTGTTCTATTCATTCTTTCTACTAGCCGGAAACTCTGCGGGTGATAAGGGAGATGGTACTAAGGGCTTTGGAAAGCTCCTTACATACCCTGGACGCAAAAGCTGGGCCATTATATGAGTCAATTTGAACAGGACACCCCCATCTGGGGATGATCTCTTGTAACAAAATTTTTACCACAATTTGTGTGGTTTCATTGGTGGTAGGAAAGACCTCCGGCCATCTAGAAAACATATCCACAATTACAAGGGCATACTCCTGCTTTCTTCCTGTCTTTGGGATATGTGTGAAGTCAATTTGTAAGTGAGTGAATGGTGAAGTCGGGTAATTCAGATGCTGGTGTTGGGCCCTCTTTGAATTATTTGGATTGTTTCTGAGACATATAATACACGTGAAACATAAGATTGTACCTTTGATCTAAGACCAGGTATAAAAAAATCTCTCTGAATGAAGTCAGTGGTTGCCTGTGCCCACCTATGGCCAAGACCATGATATTGTGCAATTAAAATCGGGGCGCTTGCAACTGGGATACATGGCTTCCCCTCTTTGCAGATAAGACCCGTATTCGGGTCTTGTACTGCACCTACCGACTGCCATTCTATTTTGTCACTACTGGGAGCCAAATCCTGGAGGCTGAGCAATAGATTGTCAGTAAGGGTAATGTCTGGAACTAGGGAAAGCATTTGAATTGTTGCTGCCATTCTAATAGCAGCCTCTTTTGCTGCCTGATCAGCTAGGGCATTCCTTTTAGCTATGTCTGTTTGTAGACCAGTATGTGCCTTACAATGGATAATAGCAACTTTGCTTGGTAATTGGATGGCGGCCAGGAGATAGGGATGAGCGAACCCGAACTGTATAGTTCGGGTTCGTACCGAATTTAGGGGTGTCCGTGACACGGACCCGAACATTTTCGTAAAAGTCCGTGTTTGGGTTCGGTGTTCGGCGCTTTCTTGGCGCTTTTTGAAAGGCTGCAAAGCAGCCAATCAACAAGCGTCATACTACTTGCCCCAAGAGGCCATCACAGCCTTGCCTACTATTGGCATGGCTGTGATTGGCCAGTGCAGCATGTGACCCAGCCTCTATATAATCTTGGGTCACGTAGCGCTGCACGTCACTCTGCTGATTCAAGCATCGGGAGAGGGTGCAGCTGCGACGTTAGGGCGAGATTAGGCAGATTAACTCCTCCAAAAGACTTCATTCTGTGATCGATCTGCAGCTGTGGATCATTGAATAGCTAATATTGACTTGCTCACTTTTTTTAGGCTGCCCAGAGCGTTTTTAGATCACTTTTTTTCTGGGGTGATCGGCGGCCATTTTGTGACTTGTGGTGCGCCAGCACAAGCTATCACCAAGTGTATTTAACCATCAATAGTGTGGTTATTTTGTGCTATATCCTACATCAGCTGCAGGCTGAGCCTGTGTCACCGAAGTGCATTTAACCGTCAACAGTCTGGTTATTTTCTGGCCATATATTACATCAGCTGCAGGCTGAGCCTGTGTCACCGAAGTGCATTTAACCATCAACAGTCTGATTATTTTTTGGCCATATACTACATCTGGTGCAGGCTAAGCCTGTGTCACCCAAGTGCATTTAACCATCAACAGTGTGGTTATTTTTTGGCCATATACTACATCAGGGGCAAGTTGAGCCTGTCACCCAGCGCCTAAAAAATAGACCTGACATTTCTATTCAACCAAATCTGTACTGTTTTAGCTGGTCAAGTTATTTGTAGTGACCGTAAAAGCACACTTTTTGTTCTGGGTTGAAAAACTATTCCCAAATTTGCCATTCTCAAAATAACTAGTTTCTGGTATTTGAGGCCTACTTGAAATCTATCCCAAAAAGGATATCTTACATTGAAGGTACTGATAGTGTCATTCAGAAAAACCTAAGACACACGCTAGCGTGCAGATAGAAGCCTGATTCTGTGATTAAACCTATACCTGTCACACAGCGCAAAAAAAAACAGGCCTCACATCTCTATTCAACCAAATCTGTACTGTTGTAGCTGGTCAAGTTATTTGTAGTGACCGTAAAAGCACTTTTTATTTTCTGGATTAAAAAACTATTCCCAAATTTGCCATTCTCAAAATAACTAGTTTCTGGTATTTGAGGCCTACTTGAAATCTATCCCAAAAAGGATAACTTACATTGAAGGTACTGATAGTGTCATTCAGAAAAACCTAAGACACACGCTAGCGTGCAGATAGAAGTCTGATTCTGTGATTAAACCTATACCTGTCACACAGCACAAAAAAAAACAGGCCTCACATCTCTATTCAACCAAATCTGTACTGTTTTAGATGGTCAAGTTATTTGTAGTGACCGTAAAAGCACTTTTTATTTTCTGGATTGAAAACTATTCCCAAATTTGCCATTCTCAAAATAACTAGTTTCTGGTATTTGAGGCCTACTTGAAATCTATCCCAAAAAGGATATCTTACATTGAAGGTACTGATAGTGTCATTCAGAAAAACCTAAGACACACGCTAGCGTGCAGATAGAAGCCTGATTCTGTGATTAAACCTATACCTGTCACACAGCGCAAAAAAAAACAGGCCTCACATCTCTATTCAACCAAATCTGTACTGTTGTAGCTGGTCAAGTTATTTGTAGTGACCGTAAAAGCACTTTTTATTTTCTGGATTAAAAAACTATTCCCAAATTTGCCATTCTCAAAATAACTAGTTTCTGGTATTTGAGGCCTACTTGAAATCTATCCCAAAAAGGATAACTTACATTGAAGGTACTGATAGTGTCATTCAGAAAAACCTAAGACACACGCTAGCGTGCAGATAGAAGTCTGATTCTGTGATTAAACCTATACCTGTCACACAGCACAAAAAAAAACAGGCCTCACATCTCTATTCAACCAAATCTGTACTGTTTTAGATGGTCAAGTTATTTGTAGTGACCGTAAAAGCACTTTTTATTTTCTGGATTGAAAACTATTCCCAAATTTGCCATTCTCAAAATAACTAGTTTCTGGTATTTGAGGCCTACTTGAAATCTATCCCAAAAAGGATATCTTACATTGAAGGTACTGATAGGGTCATTCAGAAAAACCTAAGACACACGCTAGCGTGCAGATAGAAGTCTGATTCTGTGATTAAACCTATACCTGTCACACAGCGCAAAAAAAATACAGGCCTCACATTTCTATTCAACCAAATCTGTACTGTTTTAGCTGGTTATTTGTAGTGACCGTAAAAGCACACTTTTTGTTCTGGGTTGAAAAACTATTCCCAAATTTGCCATTCTCAAAATTGTGGTGAACGGGAACAATGAGGAAAACATCTAATAAGGGACGCGGACGCGGACATGGTCGTGGTGGTGTTAGTGGACCCTCTGGTGCTGGGAGAGGACGTGGCCGTTCTGCCACAGCCAAACGTCCTAGTGTACCAACTACCTCAGGTCCCAGTAGCCGCCAGAATTTACAGGGATATTTGGTGGGGCCCAATGCCGTTCTAAGGATGGTAAGGCCTGAGCAGATACAGGCATTAGTCAAAAGGGTGGCCGACAGTGCATCCAGCACGTTCACATTATCTCCCACCCAGTCTTCTGCAGAAAGCGCACAGATGGCGCATGAAAACCAAGCCCATCAGTCTGTCACATCACCCCCATGCATATCAGGGAAACTGTCTGAGCCTCAAGTTATGCAGCAGTCTCTTATGCTGTTTGAAGACTCTGCTGCCAGGGTTTCCCAAGGGCATCCACCTAGCCCTTCCCCAGGGGTGGAAGAGATAGAATGCACTAACGCACAACCACTTATGTTTCCTGATGATGAGGACATGGGAATACCACCTCAGCACGTCTCTGATGATGACGAAACACAGGTGCCAACTGCTGCGTCTTTCTGCAGTGTGCAGACTGAACAGGAGGTCAGGGGTCAAGACTGGGTGGAAGACGATGCAGGGGACGATGAGGTCCTAGACCCCACATGGAATGAAGGTCGTGCCACTGACTTTCACAGTTCGGAGGAAGAGGCAGTGGTGAGACCGAGCCAACAGCGTAGCAAAAGAGGGAGCAGTGGGCAAAATCAGAACACCCGCCGCCAAGAGACTCCGCCTGCTACTGACCGCCGCCATCTGGGACCGAGCACCCCAAAGGCAGCTTCAAGGAGTTCCCTGGCATGGCACTTCTTCAAACAATGTGCTGACGACAAGACCCGAGTGGTTTGCACGCTGTGCCATCAGAGCCTGAAGCGAGGCATTAACGTTCTGAACCTTAGCACAACCTGCATGACCAGGCACCTGCATGCAAAGCATGAACTGCAGTGGAGTAAACACCTTAAAAACAAGGAAGTCACTAAGGCTCCCCCTGCTACCTCTTCTGCTGCTGCCACCGCCTCGGCCTCTTCTGCTGCTGCTGCCGCCGTCTCTGCCTCTTCCTCTGCCTCTGGAGGAACGTTGGCACCTGCCGCCCAGCAAACATGGGATGTACCACCAACACCACCACCTGCGTCACCAAGCATCTCAACCATGTCACACGGCAGCGTTCAGCTCTCCATCTCACAAACATTTGAGAGAAAGCGTAAATTCCCACCTAGCCACCCTCGATCCCTGGCCCTGAATGCCAGCATTTCTAAACTACTGGTCTATGAAATGCTGTCATTTAGGCTGGTGGACACACACAGCTTCAAACAGCTCATGTCACTTGCTGTCCCACAGTATGTTGTTCCCAGCCGCCACTACTTCTCCAAGAGAGCCGTGCCTTCCCTGCACAAACAAGTGTCCGATACAATCAAGTGTGCACTGCGCAACGCCATCTGTGGCAAGGTCCACCTAACCACAGATACGTGGACCAGTAAGCACGGCCAGGGACGCTATATCTCCCTAACTGCACACTGGGTAAATGTAGTGGCGGCTGGGCCCCAGGCGGAGAGCTGTTTGGCGCACGTCCTTCCGCCGCCAAGGATCGCAGGGCAACATTCTTTTCCTCCTGTCTCCTCCTCCTCCTACTCAGCTTCCTCCTCCTCTTCTTCCACCTGCTCATCCAGTCAGCCACACACCTTCACCACCAACTTCAGCACAGCACGGGGTAAACGTCAGCAGGCCATTCTGAAACTCATATGTTTGGGGGACAGGCCCCACACCGCACAGGAGTTGTGGCGGGGTATAGAACAACAGACCGACGAGTGGTTGCTGCCGTTGAGCCTCAAGCCCGGCCTGGTGGTGTGCGATAATGGGCGAAATCTCGTTGCAGCTCTGGGACTAGCCGGTTTGACGCACATCCCTTGCCTGGCGCATGTGCTGAATTTGGTGGTGCAGAAGTTCATTCGCAACTACCCCGACATGTCAGAGCTGCTGCATAAAGTGCGGGCCGTCTGTTCGCGCTTCCGGCGTTCACACCCTGCCGCTGCTCGCCTGTCTGCGCTACAGCGTAACTTCGGCCTTCCCGCTCACCACCTCATATGCGACGTACCCACCAGGTGGAACTCCACCTTGCATATGCTGGACAGACTGTGCGAGCAGCAGCAGGCCATAGTGGAGTTTCAGCTGCAGCACGCACGGGTCAGTCGCACTGTGGATCAGACACACTTCACCACCAATGACTGGGCCTCCATGCGAGACCTGTGTGCCCTGTTGCGCTGTTTCGAGTACTCCACCAACATGGCCAGTGGCGATGACGCCGTTATCAGCGTTACAATACCACTTCTATGTCTCCTTGAAAAAACACTTAGGGCGATGATGAAAGAGGAGGTGGCCGAGGAGGAAGAGGGGTCATTTTTAGCACTTTCAGGCCAGTCTCTTCGAAGTGACTCAGAGGGAGGTTTTTTGCAACACCAGAGGCCAGGTACAAATGTGGCCAGACAGGGCCCACTACTGGAGGACGAGGAGGACGAGGATGAGGAGGAGGTGGAGGAGGATGAGGATGAAGCATGTTCACAGTGGGGTGGCACCCAAAGCAGCTCAGGCCCATAACTGGTGCGTGGCTGGGGGGAAACACAGGACGATGACGATACGCCTCCCACAGAGGACAGCTTGTCCTTACCTCTGGGCAGCCTGGCACACATGAGCGACTACATGCTGCAGTGCCTGCGCAACGACAGCAGAGTTGCCCACATTTTAACGTGTGCGGACTACTGGGTTGCCACCCTGCTAGATCCCCGGTACAAAGACAATGTGCCCACCTTACTTCCTACACTGGAGCGTGATAGGAAGATGCGCGAGTACAAGCGCACGTTGGTAGACGCGCTACTGAGAGCATTCCCAAATGTCACAAGGGAACCAGTGGAAGCCCAAGGCGAAGGCAGAGGAGGAGCAAGAGGTCGCCAACGCAGCTGTGTCACGCCCAGCTCCTCTGACGGCAGGGTTAGCATGGCAGAGATGTGGAAAAGTTTTGTCAACACGCCACAGCTAAGTGCACCACCACCTGATACGGAACGTGTTAGCAGGAGGCAACATTTCACTAACATGGTGGAACAGTACCTGTGCACACCCCTCCACGTACTGACTGATGGTTCGGCCCCATTCAACTTCTGGGTCTCCAAATTGTCCACGTGGCCTGAGCTAGCCTTTTATGCCTTGGAGGTATTGGCCTGCCCGGCGGCCAGCGTTTTGTCTGAACGTGTATTCAGCACGGCAGGGGGCGTCATTACAGACAAACGCAGCCGCCTGTCTACAGCCAATGTGGACAAGCTGACGTTCATAAAAATGAACCAGGCATGGACCCCACAGGACCTGTCCATCCCTTGTGCAGATTAGATATTAACTACCTCCCCTTAACAATATATTATTCTACTCCAGGGCACTTCCTCATTCAATACTATTTTTAATTTCATTTTACCATTATATTGCGGGGCAACCCAAAGTTGAATGAACCTCTCCTCTGTCTGGGTGCCTGGGCCTAAATATGTGACAGTGGCCTGTTCCAGTGGTGGGTGACGTGAAGCCTGATTCTCTGCTATGACATGAAGACTAATTCTGTGCTGACATGAAGCCAGATTCTCTGTTACGCGACCTCTCTCCTCTGCCTGGGTGCCTGGGCCTAAATATGTGACAGTGGCCTGTTCCAGTGGTGGGTGACGTGAAGCCTGATTCTCTGCTATGACATGAAGACTGATTCTGCGCTGACATAAGGCCAGATTCTCTGTTACAGTACCTCTCTCCTCTGTCTGGGTGCCGGGGCCTAAATGTGTGACAGTGGCCTGTTCCAGTGGTGGGTGACGTGAAGCCTGATTCTCTGCTATGACATGAAGACAGATTCTGCGCTGACATAAGGCCAGATTCTCTGTTACGGGACCGCTCTCCTCTGTCTGGGTGCCGGCGCCTAAATGTGTGACAGTGGCCTGTTCCAGTGGTGGGTGACGTGAAGCCTGATTCTCTGCTATGACATGAAGACTGATTCTGTGCTGACATAAGGCCAGATTCTCTGTTACGGGACCTCTCTCCTCTGCCTGGGTGCCTGGGCCTAAATGTGTGACAGTGGCCTGTTCCAGTGGTGGGTGACGTGATGCCTAATTCTCTGCTATGACATGAAGACAGATTCTGTGCTGACATAAGGCCAGATTCTCTGTTACAGGAACTCTCTCCTCTGTCTGGGTGCCAGGGCCTAAATGTGTGACAGTGGCCTGTTCCAGTGGTGGGTGACGTGAAGCCTGATTCTCTGCTATGACATGAAGACAGATTCTGCGCTGACATAAGGCCAGATTCTCTGTTACGGGACCGCTCTCCTCTGTCTGGGTGCCTGGGCCTAAATGTGTGACAGTGGCCTGTTCCAGTGGTGGGTGACGTGAAGCCTGATTCTCTGCTATGACATGAAGACTGATTCTGTGCTGACATCAGGCCAGATTCTCTGTTACGGGACCTCTCTCCTCTGCCTGGGTGCCTGGGCCTAAATGTGTGACAGTGGCCTGTTCCAGTGGTGGGTGACGTGAAGCCTGATTCTCTGCTATGACATGAAGACTGATTCTGTGCTGACATGAAGCCAGATTCTCTGCTATGGCATGAAGAGACTGATTCTGTGCTGACATGAAGCCAGATTCTTTGCTATGGCATGAAGAGACTGATTCTCTGCTGACGTGAAGCCAGATTCTCTGCTATGGGACCTCTGTCCAATTGATATTGGGTCATTTTTATTTTTTTTATTTTTATTTTAATTCATTTCCCTATCCACATTTGTTTGCAGGGGATTTACCTACATGTTGCTGCCTTTTGCAGCCCTCTAGCTCTTTCCTGGACTGTTTTACAGCCTTTTTAGTGCCCAAAAGTTCGGGTCCCCATTGACTTCAATGGGGTTCGGGTTCGGGACGAAGTTCGGTTCGGGTTCGGATCCCGAACCCGAACATTTCCGTGAAGTTCGGCCGAACTTCTCGAACCCGAACATCCAGGTGTTCGCTCAACTCTACCAGGAGATCATGTACATGGGTGAAATCTGAGATTTGTCTCCCATCTGCAGCTATGAAGCCTTTCCTCTGCCAGATTACCCCATGATCATGTACAACCCCAAAAGGCATACTTGGAATCGGTGTATACATTTACATCTCTCCCCTCAAAAAGACAACAAGCTGTAGTGAGGACAATCAGTTCAGCTGCTTGGGCTGACTGAAAAGGTATAGGATTCGATTCCAGTATAACATCAGGGAGTTGAACCACAGCGTATCCTGCATGATAAGTGTTGTCATTAGGACGGGAACAGGAGCCATCCGCAAAAATATCAGGTGCTCCTTTAATGGGTGTGGACTGTAAGTCAGGCCTAGGTGACGTATGTTCATGTATAAGTTCAGTACATGCATGGGGAAGAGGCAAATCATCCTGATCGAGGGGCGGAGCCAGCAAGCCATGGTGTAGGACGTCTTCACCTGAGCTCCACACCACTAGCCCAGCTACTTCAGCTTTATTCAGTGGAAACTGATCCCAAAATGGGGAAAACTCTCAGAGACAAAGACAATGCCTCCGGGGCCACTTTGAAGACGAAGAAAACCCAGGGGGACTTGAATAAGTTCCTTAACAGGAGATCTACGTCGCACCCCGATGGTGGCAAGATGGCGCGTGAGGCGCGTAACCTCTCTGAGCGGGAAGGAGCCGATTCGGACGCAGACAGCTCTGATGCCGAAACATACAGCAAAAGTGAGTCGGACTCCCTACCTCTCACCCGTAGCTTTCTCCAGAAATCTCTGACTCAGGCCCTCACTCCGGTCATGAGGGAACTATCGGACATTAAGGCCGAGTTTCTACAACTTGGCCATCGAGTGGAAAGCCTGGAGGATAGCCATGATCAAATGATCCAGCGGGAAGCAGGTGTTCAAGACCATCTGAAGATGGTATCCAAAATGATTAACACAGCCTTCCTGAACCTGGAAGACCAGGAAAATAGGGGTCGGAGGAAAAACGTCCGTCTGAGAGGCATACCTGAGATGGTTCAAGCAGAGGACCTGACAGACACCGTTCGCGGTATATTTGCCTCCCTCATAGGAGAAGAACAGGCCGCCGCCATTGTTATAGAAAGAGCGCATAGAGCGCTCAGGCCAAAACCGCCCGCAGGTGAGCCGCCTAGAGATGTGGTTTGCGCCCTCATGAACTTTCTAGATACCGCTGCTGTCTTGAGAGCAGCAAGGGAGAAGGGGGATGCCTCCTTAGACGGCCATAAAGTGCTTTTATTTCAAGACCTGGCGGCTAGCACGTTAGCTAAGCGCAGAAACCTGCGCCCACTGACCACAATGCTCAGAGAAAAGAAGCTACCTGTCAGATGGCTGTTCCCTTTCGGCCTCAGCACCGCCATAGGAGGTAAACAATTCACCGTCAGACTCCCTGAAGATCTGCCACCTATTTGGGAGGCCCTAGGTACAGAAGCTCTTGATATACAATCATGGCTCCCCTGCGATCCAACTTCAGAGCTTCCAAATCTGCCGCAGTCAGAGGGCTGGCGCTTGGCGCAAAAGAAGAAGTCTCCAAAGAAAAGAATCCCCTAACCTGCTCCTGTGAGACATTTCCTGGGATTTCACATTGTTCCGGATCACCGGAGCCCTTTGTTTTGGGTCTCCACTGTTGCTGTGTTCCAGTTATACAGGACTCAGGTTTTATGCCCTCTACCTGATTATTATATTATTGTGCCAATGCATCTAATAACTGTCTCTTCAACTTGCTTAACCTGGCATAAGGGCCATTAGTATACTTTACATTACTTATTTGTCTTGCCTCTTCCCTTTCCTCCTTTTGCTTTCTTCCCTTACCCTCACCTTGTCTATAAGCCACCGTCTGGTTGTTTTTTATGATATAGAATCTGCTGATTATGCTTTCCTTAGGGTCTATGCAAATCCACTGTTTATTTCAATACGTTGGGTTTGGGGTGTGGGCTCTGGCTCTGGGGTGTTTACACACTAGTTTTCCCCCGCCGGGGTCCCTGACCCTCTAGGTAATTGTTACCTGTATAGTACTTACCTTTAATCCCTTCTCTAAATGTTATGTTTATATTCATTGTTCTACTGTTACCCTGTGTCGCCCTCATTTGGTCACTTAGCTTTACTGCTTAGGCCCGCTCACTCTCACCATGACTGACATAAAGGTGCTATCCCTCAATGTGAATGGCATGAACACACCACAGAAAAGGAGCCAAATATACCATACACTCCGAAAAGAAGGAGCTGACTTAGTCCTGTTGCAGGAGACCCATTTTAGACACCTACATATACCCAAAACAGAAAATAAACATTTTCCTATTTGGTATCATGCCTCTTATTCCTCGGCTGCCAGAGGCGCCTCTATAGCCCTAGGACAGAGCTTTCCCTTTGCTCTAGGGGCCAAACTAGCGGATCCTGATGGCCGTTTTCTTTTCTTAAAAGGCAAAGTTGCAAACACCATGTTTACTATAGCCAACCTGTATGCCCCAAACAGCAGGCAGGTCACCTGGTTGCTCCACACCCTGGAGGCCCTAAAAACATTTAAAGAGGGATTCCTCATTCTGGGAGGGGATCTTAACCTCACACTCGATCCTTCTATAGACTCGACCTCTACAGGTCGCCCTACCTCAAGAAGACAGCTGAGGAAATTACTTATTACTCTAAGGGACTTAGGGGTCTCGGACGTCTGGCGCATTCTCCATCCTGAGGGAAAGGATTACACTTTCCACTCACTGACGCACAATTCATATCAGCGCTTAGACTACATTTTCTTTGCAAACCACCTATTGTCCTCAGTCACTGAGGCTAAGATCGGTAACATAACCATTTCCGACCATGCGCCGGTGAGTGTGAGGGTGAGAATCAATGAGCTGCCTCCGAGATCCTGGGTCTGGAGGTTGAATGAGACGCTCCTAGAGGAGGAATCCCATAAAAAAGCCATTGAACAGTGCCTCAAAAACTACTTCCTAGAGAACACTAGTGACCTTACTAAGGAGACGTTACTATGGGAGGCTCATAAGGTTGTAATCAGAGGGGAACTCATTAGTCTAGGCTCTAATGCAAAGAAACGGAGACAGAAACAATTAGACTCCCTCCTTCAGCAAATCTCCACACTTGAAATTCTCCACAAGAAAACAAAAACAGAGGAGGACCTAGTATCACTTAAGTGTTTAAGGCATAAGGTCATTGACCTTTTGAACATTAGGGCAGCTGGGGCCTTGAAGAGGTTGCGCTTCAAACAATATCTTCATGGTAATAGAGGTTCTAAACTAGTCTCCAACCTTATTAAGAACCAAAGGAACAAATCCTTTATTCAAGCCATTAAATCCGCCTCGGGCCTCCGACTCATCAACACCCCGGCGATAGCCCAGGAGTTTTGCTCCTTTTATTCGAACTTGTATAACCTCCCGGTACCCCTCACTAGCCAGCAGATCGAGACTCGTTCATCTGAGTTCCTCAGCTCCATCAACATCCCAAGGTTAACTGCGGATAATATACATCGGCTACTTCAGCCATTCACAATAGAAGAAGTGGAAAAGGTTCTTATGTCCATCCCTTCAGGCAGGAGCCCGGGGCCTGACGGGTTTCCTATTTCTTATTATAAAAAGTATAAAGACATATTAATCCCACACTTTGCTTCAGCTTGTAATCTCCTCCTTGGGGGTGGCTCTCTGACCCCACAGGCTCAGGAAGCACATATTACGATTATCCATAAAGAAGGGAAGGATAAAGAGGCTTGTGGAAGTTACAGGCCAATATCGCTGTTGAATACCGACCTGAAATGGTGGGCTAAATTGCTTAACAGTAGGATGTCGGCGTTGCTTCCTGGGCTTGTGGGAGAAGAACAGGTAGGATTCGTTGCAGGAAGAGAGGGCAGGCATAACATCAGTAGAGTTATACATACGATTACCCACTCCATTAAATCCAATTCTCCCCTTGTGCTTTTAGGTACTGATGCGGAAAAGGCGTTCGACAGGGTCAGCTGGGCCTATATGGGTAAAGTATTACAAGCCTTTGGTTTCCCAGAGGACTTTATCAGAGCTATTTTTACACTTTATTCTGCACCATCAGCGAGAATATTAGTCAACGGCACCCTGTCGAACGCCTTCCAAATTAGAAATGGTACCCGTCAGGGATGTCCATTATCTCCCACCTTATTTGTCCTCACCCTAGAGACACTTCTGCTTAAATTCCGCCAATCCTCTGTGATCCAAGGGGTGAAGCTAGGAAATTTCGTCCACAAGATGGCCGCTTTTGCGGATGATTTGCTGCTCCTACTATCTAATCCTGTAGAGGCGTTGCCGGAGGTTATGCAGGTTTTTGAGTCTTTTGGGGTCATCTCAAATTTTAAGATAAACTTTGATAAGTCGGAGGCCCTTGGAATCTCCCTTTCTACTGCCCTGCGCACTAAAGTCAAAGCCCTCACACCCTTTAAGTGGCCAGCGCAAGCGATAAAATATCTGGGAGTGATGATTCCGACGAATCCCAAGCTGCTGTTCAGTCTTAATTTTCCCCCACTGCTCTCCAAAGTTACCTCAATCCTTTCCAGAAGCAGTTCTCCATTCCTGACCTGGCTAGGCAGGAAAAATGTGCTCACCACCTACATCCTGCCGTTGATACTCTACACTTTGAGAGCCTTACCCATCTCGATACCTATTAGTTTTATCAATAAACTACAATCTATCATGAGCAGGTACTTATGGGACAAGAAGCGCCCCAGAATGTCCTTTCGCCTCCTTTCCCGAAGGAAAAAATGTGGGGGTATTTCCCTCCCTGACCTATTGACTTACATACAGGCCATTAGCTTGGAAAGATGGCTTAAACTTGCCAGAAAAGAAATACACTGTATGCATATAGACCTTGAATTAGCCTTGTTGGGTAGGGAGCTATTTCATAGGCTGTGGACACCCGAGAGAGCAGGAGAAGAAGTCAAAATTGTAAGTGAGCTTACCAAAGCAATGCTTCATATCTGCCATAAATTCTTGGGGTCAACTTCTACTCAAGATAAGATTTCCCCACTAGCCCCTATCTCAGTCATCCCCACATTATTATTTCCACGAATTAAATCTCCATCAGACATCTGGTTATCAATGTCACATCACAGATTAGGAGACATGAAGGGGATACAGCCCTCATCCAACTTCTATTCTGCCCTCTCGGGTGAACCTGCTCTTGGTAAAGACTTTATCCAAATTAATGACTTTGAGAATACCTGTAAACAATTTATGTCATCTAAGTATATTCCATTGCCTGACCCGTCATGGTTAGAGAACTATGTATTACTCCCACACCTACCCCATAAATGTACCACCCTCATTTATAGACAGATTCTAAAAGCGAGAGACTCTAGCATACCACCATGGGTCGCTGAGTGGGGAAGAGAGCTCCAACTTGAATTTAATAATGCTGAAAGTAATTGGATTCAAAAATCCTCGCACGGTTTTTCCAAGTGCATTAAAATCCAGGAAAATTCTGTTAAAACAGCGATGCGATGGTATAGAACCCCTGAGTACCTCTTTAAAATACATCTGCTATCCACGGATCTCTGTTGGAGATGTTCGGCTGCCACAGGTTCCATATCCCATATCTGGTGGTCTTGCCATGCCATCAAATCCTTCTGGGCAGATGTAGAATCTGCCATTAACAGGATCTGTACATTGACCCTAAAGCTTTCAGCTCAGTTAGTACTACTCTGGATGCCAACCCCCAACTTTCGCCCCGGGAAAAATAATCTGGCTACTCACTTACTTATGGCTGCAAAGCTTTTAATTCCAGTTAAATGGAGAGCAGTTGATCCACCAACACTGAAGATGTGGCGCAACAGGGTTCATCAAATATGTCAGATGGAGGAGCTGATAGGCTGGACTTACCATAGCAGAAATAGATTTCTGCAGGTTTGGCAACCATGGCTAGATTATAGATCAAACCTTCTCAATTCCCAACTGTGGGAATCTGATTAGAAATGCAGGTAGATGGCCACCCCTTACAATAGCTAGACAATACTCCTTCCACCTCCCCCCTTCTCTTTCCATTCGTTTTCCATTCGTCATTCAATCTGATCATTGCTGGCGATTGGGTTCGGATATGCTATACCATGCCTTTGGCATTGTAAACAATATTGCCTTTATAGCTATTCCCGAGCAGAATGTAAATGCCGCTTTGGGTCGACACACTGTTGGGTCTGTTATTTCCCTTCTTCCCCTCCCTCTTACTGTTGTGTTATGTGATGAACGTTACCCAGACGCATTGTAAGATCAATCATTTTAAGGGCCCTTAGCCCTAGGAAAGTGGTTGTCACACCCTAACCTGTATTGTTAGGCATTGCCTTTGACGATCTATGACTAGACTTGATGTGATGTGACATACGCTGTACTGCGCTACATGCGACATGATGATTGTTTATTTTATTTGCTTATCTAATAAAAAAGAGATTTCAAACAAACAAATCATCCTGATCTCCCTTGTAGCCAAGTAGGGCATTCAGCATAGCAATTGGACCGTAATGGGTGCTGAGTATTTGATATGAAGTTGAGGATTAGATAGCAACAAAACTTCATATCCACTCAGTCTTTGTGCTGACATACAGTACAGACCAAAAGTTTGGACACACCTTCTCATTCAAAGAGTTTTCTTTATTTTCATGACTATGAAGGCATCAAAACTATGAATTAACACATGTGGAATTATATACATAACAAACAAGTGTGAAACAACTGAAAATATGTCATATTCTAGGTTCTTCAAAGTAGCCACCTTTTGCTTTGATTACTGCTTTGCACACTCTTGGCATTCTCTTGATGAGCTTCAAGAGGTAGTCCCCTGAAATGGTCTTCCAACAGTCTTGAAGGAGTTCCTAGAGATGCTTAGCACTTTTGCCTTCACTCTGCGGTCCAGCTCACCCCAAACCATCTCGATTGGGTTCAGGTCCGGTGACTGTGGAGGCCAGGTCATCTGGCGCAGCACCCCATCACTCTCCTTCATGGTCAAATAGCCCTTACTTTCAAAGTTTTCCCAATTTTTCGGCTGACTGACTGACCTTCATTTCTTAAAGTAATGATGGACACTCGTTATTCTTTACTCAGCTGCTTTTTTCTTGCCATAATACAAATTCTAACAGTCTATTCAGTAGGACTATCAGCTGTGTATCCACCTGACTTCTCCTCAATGCAACTGATGGTACCAACCCCATTTATAAGGCAAAAAATCCCACTTATTAAACCTGACAGGGCACACCTGTGAAGTGAAAACCATTTCAGGGGACTACCTCTTGGAGCTCATCAAGAGAATGCCAAGAGTGTGCAAAGCAGTAATCAAAGCAAAAGGTGGCTACTTTGAAGAACCTAGAATATGACATATTTTCAGTTGTTTCACACTTGTTTGTTATGTATATAATTCCACGTGTTAATTCATAGTTTTGATGCCTTCAGTGTGAATCTACAATTTTCATAGTTATCAAAATAAAGAAAACTCTTTGAATGAGAAGGTGTGTCCAAACTTTTGGTCTGTACTGTATGTTGTGTATGTATGTTCCTCAATAGGGCCTGAACATTGTGTGAGGTATGCAGAGTGGTGGCATGACCTAGGGTGACCACAGGCTGCCAAACTCCTGAGACATGCAGGCATGCCCTGAACCTGTACGGGAACCACTTTTGAGAAAAAAGCAACGGGGGCGGAATTTGCCTCCATGATCTTGTGCCAGGACTCCTGCCATGGATTTACAATTGTCCCTGGCAAATAAGAGAAACATCTCGCCATAGTCGGGTAGGCCCAAACAGGACTTGAAACCATTGCACATTTCGAATGACTAAAAGCTTGTAACATTTCATCAGACCATTTAATGAAGTCAGGCATCTCAGTATTAGTGGCTTGTCTCAGAATATTATCATAGTAGGAACAATCAGCAATCCATTGGCGGCAGTAACCAATCATGCCAAGAAAGGTCAACATGTCTTTCTTGGTTTGTGGGCGGGGCAGACCCAGTACGGAGTTAATTTTGGCCTGGCTGATTTTCCTCTCACCTTTACTGAGAACAAAGCCCAAATACTCAACACTTTCCATACACCATTGTAATTTCTTCCTAGAAACTTTGTGACCACATTCACATAACCACAGTAATAAACTAACACAGTCTGCCTGGCAGGCCTCCCGAGTAGGACTACATATGAGGAGATCGTCCATATATTGTAGAAGGACAGAACCATGAGGGGCAGTCCAAGGGCGCAGTGTAACTTGGAGGACAATGGAGTAGACTACTGGGGAGTCTACATAACCCTGAGGCATTCTACACCAAGTATACTGGCGAAATTTAAATGTGAAAGCAAAAAGTGTCCGTGTCTCCTTGTCAACTGGGACAGAAAAAAATGCATTTTTTTAAATCAATAACAGAGAAAAACTCTGCATGGGCAGGAATAGCTGATAACAGAGATGGTACGTCTGGAACCACAGGGACTATGGGTACAATAATAATCTTTTTAATATCATATTCTTCAATAGGTTTCTTTAACAAGGTGTCCCCTACAGTCATAAAAGGGAACTGTTCCTCAAGGTCACTGTCCTCATTATGATGAGGTATATGTTCAGGTTTGGGAAAATACTTTTGTGATCTAAGGCGCATGGGAGCTATGACATCCCCAGTGTTAGAGATGTGTGAATTTTATTCCAAATTTTTTTGTATCTCTAGGACTGGTCAATCTTAAGTTGTTACAAACTTCTTCTTATCTCAGGAGCCTCCCCCTACCCTTTCTGCTGTTACTCGAGCTCTGTCTATGCAACGCTATGAGGAGAGGAAGGGGGGCAGAGAGCTGTGCTATGGGCAGCGTCTGAATTCTATCTCCTCACAGATGCCCCGAAGAAGATGTGTGCACTGTGAAAGGATGCTAGAGTGTTATCTCTTCCTCTCTCATCTCCTCCTCCCCCCGAGCCAATGAAATAATGCCTGGGCCCCAAAGCACTGCCCTTTTAATCTAAGTCATCTTTTGGAAGGAATGGATATATTTGTGGGATATTTCCTAAATAGGGAGGAGGGGGCTTCTGAGGTGAACCCCTTGTCAATTATTTTTCTAACTCATGTTTCTTTTTATATCCCTCCTGATTCTCTGCCTTCTGTTTCTTAACCTTTTTATTTGGTCTGTCATACCAATATGGTGCATAAGTAAGCCAATTTTCCCCTCCCAACTTCATATACTGCAGGTCCCACTGGTGGTCTGGACCATAATATGGGTAAGCTTCAGTGTCACCCAAACATAACCCTTTTATCAAGTCCATAGAGAAGGTGTCATTAGCCCCTTCCTGAGGGAACAAATTTATACTCTTCATCCCCTCTGTCCATCCTGCCATATTATCCACCCAGGGAGTAACTAAATAATAATCAGTACCACAGACCCGGGCTACATAATCCTTACATGTTTCTCCTACATACGGAGGGGGTGGAGAGACCTTTCCTTGCTTTGCACCCATTTCTTATAACTGAATTGAGACGGAAGCAGAGCAAAACTCTCCCCAGGACTGGCTGTACTGAACCGTAAAGGCTCTGACAATCCTGTCAACTGGTTAGAGAGGACTTATGTCTATGCTCAACTTCCTTCTCAACGGACTGTTAGTATTATCCCTTCAAACTGTCACTTGCATTCACTAGTTTTGGGTTAGCGGGTTTCCCCGCCAAAGTAGTGGGACGTTTTACAGTTATCCAGGACACACACAATAAAGTTAGTACAGTTTTCACAGTATCATTTGCTGCTTACCTTCAGCATAAAAATTACTTAATGCTTCATAACATCATAAAATACAAGAGAGCATAAAGAAAGCGACTGATAAGAAGCAATAGAAATTGGATGACAAGAAAAAAAAAAAAAAAACAGGGTGCAGACACTATTTGAATTCTTCCCAAAATAATTCCTCTTTTAAATTCTTCCCTAAAGAATTTATCTGTTAGACTTGGCCAGTAGTCTATTTATAGTCTATCTTGCCTAAAGATAGATACTATTCCTTTCAGTGTGTCTGAAGTGGATTCAAAATAGAAGCAATAGCATGTTTTTGTTTGGAAAGCATCGGAAAGTGTCCCCAGTCATTAAAGACAGGAATATTCCGTACTTACCCGATATGCTGTATTGTTCTATCCCGGACAGAGCTCCCAGCTGAAAGAAATCTGCTTCTTAATGCACCCTGGTTCTTCCTTTGTTTGTCACAGACAGGTACCCGGAGAACTGGTCTCAATAAGATATACACACAGGCGTGTTTCTGAAACCGTTCTGCTTTAATTCTCGGAATTCAGCACCTTTATAGACATTCTTCCACACATTAGAAACAGATGTGATTCACATATTCACTGTTGCTGGGCAGACTCCATTCCCTATATGGACAGAAGGCTAATGTAAACATATTCTCCCTCTAAAATGATGTCACCCAGCATCCTGTCCCACATACAGATCATATAGCTTATTTTATTTAACCCTTCAGTTACTAACGCTTATACCCCGCTACCATCTGCTTAGGGCATCAACACGGTCATTTGATGTGATTTCCCTCATGTCATTCACCGCTGAGCAGATTAAACCATTTTAAATGTGATATTTTGTTCGTAATGTTTCAGGTCTACCAGCAGGCGGCGGCATCGTTGGTAGGAATAGTTAATGTTATGGCCATTCAGAATGGAACATTCCAGTTCTGTTCTGCCCCCCTGCTTAAGGGAAGTGGAGTTTCCCACACCCTGCAGAAAGGGAGGAAAAAAAAACAGTTAGATCTGGAGTGTTCCAGCTCTCCCTGCAAGGGGAAGGTTGTGCAAGTAGGAGCTCCCAGAAATAGGGATCCCAAACCAGGATCTTGTCTCGGTTGAGAACAAAGATCTTCATCCCTAGTCTGAGCCCTTCAGTCTCAACTGGTGACAAGCAAGCAGCCATCTCCAGAACTCCAGGACGAACCATTCCCTGTGAGCATAACTGTGAGTAACATCCAGAGACCAAGAGAAGCCAAATTCCTCCTCAGCTAGTCAGTCCCATACACAGCAGAAGATAGACATAGCAGAAGATATAGATTCCTGCCATATTCTCCAGGCATATGATAGAAGCAGAAGAGATATTGATCCCTGCCATATATTGCCAATACCTGCTGGGAACCAAGACTATTGCTGTATCTCATGTGTAGAGTTGAGCGAACACCTGGATGTTCGGGTTCGAGTAGTTCGGCCGAACTTCCCGGAAATGTTCGGGTTCGGGATCCGAACCCGACCCGAACTTCGTCCCGAACCCGAACCCCATTGAAGTCAATGGGGACCCGAACTTTTGGGCACTAAAAAGGCTGTAAAACAGCCCAGGAAAGGGCTAGAGGGCTGCAAAAGGCAGCAACATGTAGGTAAATCCCCTGCAAACAAATGTGGAGAGGGAAATGAATAAAAATTAAAATTAAAAAAATTAAAATTAACCAATATCAATTGGACAGAGGTCCCATAGCAGAGAATCTGGATTCACGTCAGCAGAGAATCAGACTCTTCATGCCATAGCAAAGAATCTGGCTTCATGTCAGCAGAGAATGAGTCTCTTCATGCCATAGCAGAGAATCTGGCTTCATGTCAGCGCAGAATCTATCTTCATGTCATAGCAGAGAATCAGGCTTCACGTCACCCACCACTGGAACAGGCCACTGTCACATATTTTGGCCCCGGCACCCAGACAGAGGAGAGAGGTCCCGTAACAGAGAATCTGGCCTTATGTCAGCACAGAATCTGTCTTCATGTCATAGCAGAGAATCAGGCTTCATGTCACCCACCACTGGAACAGGCCACTGTCACAAATTTAGGCCCCGCCACCCAGACAGAGGAGAGAGGTCCCGTAACAGAGAATCTGGCCTTATGTCAGCACAGAATCAGTCTTCATGTCATAGCAGAGAATCAGGCTTCACGTCACCCACCACTGGAACAGGCTACTGTCACATATTTAGGCCCCGGCACCCAGACAGAGGAGAGAGGTCCCGTAACAGAGAATCTGGCCTTATGTCAGCACAGAATCTGTCTTCATGTCATAGCAGAGAATCAGGCTTCACGTCACCCACCACTGGAACAGGCCACTGTCACATATTTAGGCCCAGGCACCCAGGCAGAGGAGAGAGGTCCCGTAACAGAGAATCTGGCCTTATGTCAGCACAGAATCTGTCTTTATGTCATAGCAGAGAATCAGGCTTCACGTCCCCCACCACTGGAACAGGCCACTGTCACAAATTTAGGCCCCAGCACCCAGACAGAGCAGAGAGGTCCCGTAACAGAGAATCTGGCCTTATGTCAGCACAGAATCTGTCTTCATGTCATAGCAGAGAATCAGGCTTCACGTCACCCACCACTGGAACAGGCCACTGTCACACATTTAGGCCCCGGCACCCAGGCAGAGGAGGGAGGTCCCGTAACAGAGAATCTGGCCTTATGTCAGCACAGAATCTGTCTTCATGTCATAGCAGAGAATCAGGCTTCACGTCACCCACCACTGGAACAGGCCACTGTCACATATTTAGACCCAGGCAGAGGAGAGAGGTCCAGTAACAGAGAATCTGGCCTTATGTCAGCACAGAATCAGTCTTCATGTCATAGCAGAGAATCAGGCTTCATGTCACCCACCACTGGAACAGGCCACTGTCACATATTTAGGCCCCGGCACCCAGACAGAGGAGAGAGGTCCCGTAACAGAGAATCTGGCCTTATGTCAGCACAGAATCTGTCTTCATGTCATAGCAGAGAATCAGGCTTCACGTCACCCACCACTGAAACAGGCCACTGTCACACATTTAGGCCCAGGCATCCAGACAGAGAAGAGGTTCATTCAACTTTGGGTTGCCCCGCAATATAATGGTAAAATGAAAATAAAAATAGGATTGAATGAGGAAGTGCCCTGGAGTAGAATAATATATTGTTAAGGGGAGGTAGTTAATATCTAATCTGCACAAGGGATGGACAGGTCCTGTGGGATCCATGCCTGGTTCATTTTTATGAATGTCAGCTTGTCCACATTGGCTGTAGACAGGCGGCTGCGTTTGTCTGTAATGACGCCCCCTGCCGTGCTGAATACACGTTCAGACAAAACGCTGGCCGCCGGGCAGGCCAGCACCTCCAAGGCATAAAAGGCTAGCTCTGGCCACGTGGACATTTTGGAGACCCAGAAGTTGAATGGGGCTGAACCATCAGTCAGTACGTGGAGGGGTGTGCACAGGTACTGTTGCAGCATGCCAGACCTGCAGGGTATAGCGAAGCGAGGTCACGGTTATAGGCAATCGAGGGTTGCTCACTATATTGGAGAACCCTGGGCAGGCATGCAGCAGTGAATGAGAGGTAGACACAGTTGCTCTGGGGCACACTCTGTATATAGGGACCAGGCCAGATGGTGGATGAGGTGCCCTGGATGTTACAGGTATTTTCAGTGCCTGGGGCAAGGTCCCTGTTGAATTCGTGATGCCAGTGCCTGTAACGGTGGCACACCGGTTTATAGAAGGAATAACTGAGTACTCAGTGGGTAAACCAAACGTAGCTTTACTTGGTGAACACAGTCCAACTTTGTACATACAGTTAGTGATGATAATGCAGTCCCTTGAACAATACTTTACAAGCAGGTAGACTTTAAATAGTGGCAGGCATTAAATCATGCAAGATACCTGGAGGGCACAACGGCAGATGCTTTACAGTACAATGCTGCTCTATCCCCTTCAGCTATTCTAGCTGGCTGGATCCCAAGGCCCGAATGCCTAAATGCTGGCTTTAATCCTTGGTATAGCAATCCTTCCTCCAGTATTGGCGCTTGCTTCACTTTATAGAACCTCTGCCCATCAGGGTACTTATCTGACCTGGTATTGTCCTTACTCGGCTTGAGGGTAACTGCAGGTTTCTCCCAGGAGGTGCTGTCCTGCAACTGGGGTGTCTTCAGAGCTAACTAAGGCTCTCTTGATCCGCAGGTAGGCTAGGATCCCTCTACTAGCCTCCTGGTAACAACTAGAAGCCTGGGCTGTCTAGCTGCATGTCAGGAGGAGGCCCTCAGCATGTCCCTAGCTGGTGCCTTCTAACTTCAGTCTCTGTAGACTCCTGACTCTGAACTCCCTCTCCCTGTCTGGGCCTGGATATTTATACTAGGGGCTCCCTATCTCCCTCTAGTGTCTGGGATGTCTCACTACACCCAACTAGGCCTGCTATTGCATCATACAGGGGAACATTGCATATAAAAACCACATTAGAAAATACATGGATTGCACAATTACATATGACATTTCGGTCCCTTGTGAGTAGGAGGAACGCGCACACCAATTGACCCTTGTGTAGTGCCCACGCCAATCTAGTGGGACACTACACTGTTCCACCATGTTAGTGAAATGTTGCCTCCTGCTAACACGTTCCGTATCAGGTGGTGGTGCAGTTAGCTGTGGCGTGGTGACAAAACTTTTCCACATCTCTGCCATGCTAACCCTGCCCTCAGAGGAGCTGGCTGTGACACAGCTGCGTTGGCGACTTCTTGCTCCTCCTCTGCCTTCGCCTTGGGCTTCCACTGGTTCCCCTGTGACATTTGGGAATGCTCTCAGTAGCGCGTCTACCAACGTGGCCTTGTACTCGCGCATCTTCCTATCACGCTCCAGTGTAGGTGTAAGTAAGGTGGGCACATTGTCTTTGTACCGGGGATCCAGCAGGGTGGCAACCCAGTAGTCCGCACACGTTAAAATGTGGGCAACTCTGCTGTCATTGCGCAGGCACTGCAGCATGTAGTCGCTCATGTGTGCCAGGCTGCCCAGAGGTAAGGACAAGCTGTTCACTGTGGGAGGCGTATCATCATCGTCCTGTGTTTCCCCCAGCCACGCACCAGTGATGGGCCCGAGCTGCTTTGGGTGCCACCCCGCTGTGAACATGCTTCATCCTCATCCTCCTCCACCTCATCCTCGTCCTCCTCGTCCATTTGTACCTGGCCTCTGCTGTTGCAAAAAACCTCCCTCTGAGTCACTTTGAAGAGACTGGCCTGAAAGTGCTAAAAATTACCCCTCTTCCTCCTGGGCCACCTCCTCTTCCATCATCGCCCTAAGTGTTTTCTCAAGGAGACATAGAAGTGGTATTGTAACGCTGATGACGGCGTCATCGCCACTGGCCATGTTGGTGGAGTACTCGAAACAGCGCAACAGGGCACACAGGTCTCGCATGGAGGCCCAGTCATTGGTGGTGAAGTGGGTCTGATCCGCAGTGTGACTGACCCGTGCGTGCTGCAGCTGAAACTCCACTATGGCCTGCTGCTGCTCGCACAGTCTGTCCAGCATGTGCAAGGTGGAGTTCCACCTGGTGGGCACGTCGCATATGAGGCGGTGAGCGGGAAGGCCGAAGTTCCGCTGTAGTGCAGACAGGCGAGCAGCGGCAGGGTGTGAACGCCGGAAGCGCGAACAGGCGGCCCGCACTTTATGCAGCGGCTCTGACATGTCGGGGGAGTTGCGAATGAATTTCTGCACCACCAAATTCAGCACATGCGCCAGGCAAGGGATGTACGTCAAACCGGCTAGTCCCAGAGCTGCAACGAGATTTCGCCCATTATCGCACACCACCAGGCCGGGCTTGAGGCTCACCGGCAGCAACCACTCGTCGGTCTGTTGTTCTATACCCCCCCACAACTCCTGTGCGGTGTGGGGCCTGTCCCCCGTGCTTACTGGTCCACGTATCTGTGGTTAGGTGGACCTTGCCACAGATGGCGTTGCGCAGTGCACACTTGATTTTATCGGACACTTGTTTGTGCAGGGAAGGCACGGCTCTCTTGGAGAAGTAGTGGCGGCTGGGAACAATATACTGTGGGACAGCAAGCGACATGAGCAGTTTGAAGCTGTGTGTGTCCACCAGCCTAAATGACAGCATTTCATAGGCCAGTAGTTTAGAAATGCTGGCATTCAGGGCCAGGGATCGAGGGTGGCTAGGTGGGAATTTACGCTTTCTCTCAAATGTTTGTGAGATGGAGAGCTGAACGCTGCCGTGTGACATGGTTTAGATGCTTGGTGACGCAGGTGGTGGTGTTGGTGGTACATCTCATGTTTGCTGGGGCGGCAGGTGCCAACGTTCCTCCAGAGGCGGAGGAAGAGGCCGAGGCGGCGGCAGCAGCAGAAGAGGCCGAGGCGGCGGCAGCAGCAGAAGAGGCCGAGGCGGCAGCAGCAGAAGAGGTAGCAGGGGGAGCCTGAGTGACTTTCTTGTTTTTAAGGTGTTTACTCCACTGCAGTTCATGCTTTGCATGCAGGTGCCTGGTCATGCAGGTTGTGCAAAGGTTCAGAACGTTAATGCCTCGCTTCAGGCTCTGATGGCACAGCGTGCAAACCACTCGGGTCTTGTCGTCAGCACATTGTTTGAAGAAGTGCCATGCCAGGGAACTCCTTGAAGCTGCCTTTGGGGTGCTCGGTCCCAGATGGCGGCGGTCAGTAGCAGGCGGAGTCTCTTGGCGGCGGGTGTTCTGATTTTGCCCACTGCTCCCTCTTTTGCTACGCTGTTGGCTCCGTCTCACCACTGCCTCTTCCTCCGAACTGTGAAAGTCTGTGGCACGACCTTCATTCCATGTGGGGTCTAGGACCTCATCGTCCCCTGCATCGTCTTCCACCCAGTCTTGATCCCTGACCTCCTGTTCAGTCTGCACACTGCAGAAAGATGCAGCAGTTGGCACCTGTGTTTCGTCATCATCAGAGACGTGCTGAGGTGGTATTCCCATGTCCTCATCATCAGGAAACATAAGTGGTTGTGCGTTAGTGCATTCTATCTCTTCCACCCCTGGGGAAGGGCTAGTTGGATGCCCTTGGAAAACCCTGGCAGCAGAGTCTTCAAACAGCATAAGAGACTGCTGCATAACTAGAGGCTCAGACAGTTTCCCTGATATGCATGGGGGTGATGTGACAGACCGATGGGCTTGGTTTTCATGCGCCATCTGTGCGCTTTCTGCAGAAGACTGGGTGGGAGATAATGTGAACGTGCTGGATCCACTGTCGGCCACCCAATTGACTAATGCCTGTACCTGCTCAGGCCTTACCATCCTTAGAACGGCATTGGGCCCCACCAAATATCGCTGTAAATTCTGCTGGCTACTGGGACCTGAGGTAGTTGGTTCACTAGGACGTGTGGCTGTGGCAGAACGGCCACGTCCTCTCCCAGCACCAGAGGGTCCACTAACACCACCACGACCATGTCCACTTCCGCGTCCCTTATTAGATGTTTTCCTCATTGTTCCCGTTCACCACAATTTTGAGAATGGCAAATTTGGGAATAGTTTTTCAACCCAGAACAAAAACTGTGCTTTTACGGTCACTACAAATAACTTGACCAGCTAAAACAGTACAGATTTGGTTGAATAGAAATGTGAGGCCTATTTTTTGGGCGCTGTGTGACAGGTATATACGTTTGATCACAGAATTAGACTTGTATCTGCACGGTAGCATGTGTGTTAAGTTTTTCTGAATGACACTATCAGCACCTTGAATCTAAGATATCCTTTTTGGGATAGATTTCAAGTAGGCCTGATATATATAGCATAAACTACTTATTTTGAGAATTGCTAATTTTGGAATAGTTTTTCAACCCAGAACAAAAACTATGCTTTTACGGTCACTAAAAATAACTTGACCAGCTAAAACAGTACAGATTTGGTTGAATAGAAATGTCAGGTCTATTTTTTAGGCGCTGGGTGACAGGCTCAACTTGCCCCTGATGTAGTATATGGCCAAAAAATAACCAGACTGTTGATGGTTAAATGCACTTCGGTGACACAGGCTCAGCCTGCAGCTGATGTAGGATATAGCAAAAAATAACCACACTATTGATGGTTAAAAGCACTTGGGTGACACAGGCTCAGCCTGCACCTGATGTAGGATATAGCAAAAAATAACCACACTATTGATGGTTAAAAGCACTTGGTGGTAGCTTGTGCTGGCGCACCACAAGCCACAAAATGGCCGCCGATCACCCCAGAAAAAAGTGATATAAAAACGCTCTGGGCAGCCTAAAAAAAGTGAGCAAGTCGATATTAGCACTTCAATGATCCACAGCTGGAGATCGATCACAGAATGAAGTCTTTTGGAGGAGTTAATCTGCCTAATCTCGCCCTAACGTCGCAGCAGCAACCTCTCCCTATGCTTGAATCAGCAGAGTGACGTGCAGCGCTACGTGACCCAAGCTTATATAGAGGCTGGGTCACATGCTGCACTGGCCAATCACAGCCATGCCAATAGTAGGCAAGGCTGTGATGGCCTCTTGGGGCAAGTAGTATGACGCTTGTTGATTGGCTGCTTTGCAGCCTTTCAAAAAGCGCCAAGAAAGCGCCGAACACCGAACCCGAACCCGGACTTTTACGAAAATGTTCGGGTTCGGGTCCGTGTCACGGACACCCCAAAATTCGGTACGAACCCGAACTATACAGTTCGGGTTCGCTCATCCCTACTCATGTGGATTGATGCTGCCTCCAGTAAAGACAAGTTGAATTATATTTCAAGTCTTGATCTCATTCATTGCTACCAAGTTCCTAAATTACTCCTACTAGCAACACTCATTTATTGTAAGGATCCAGGAGTCCAGCCTTACCAAGGTAGGAGACACCGTTGACACTATACCTACTACTACACAGAGACATTACCCCACTCTGGCATTCCTAACCTGGTACGTGAGTTGCAACACCTTAAAGGGCCCTGAGATTGTACCCTGCGCACGCTGCGATTGGCGTCACAAACAAAAACTCTTAACTATCATTTACACCTGACCCAGTCTTTGTATATTATAGCGTAAGTGTGCATAACCCCAATCCGGCTTACTGCACATACAGGGGTTTGAATTAGGCATTTGAAATATAGCCATTTTAAATACCGCCTTTTTGTGCAAAGATATATTTACTTCAGGTCTACATTGATTCAGGGCGTTTGTGATCCCCACTATACATACAGGGGTTTGAATTAGGCATTTGAAATACAGCCATTTGGTGCAAATAAATCTTTAATTCAGGCCTACACTGATTCAGGGAGTGTGTGATCCCCCTATACATACAGGGGTTTGATTCAGCCATTTGAAATACATTCATTTGAAATACATTCATTTGAAATACAGCCATTTGAAACACAGCCATTTTGTGCAAAGACATCTTTAATTGAGGTCTAGTCTGGTTCAGGCAGTGTGAGATACACCCTTTACATACTGTCGTTATTTTTTTATATTAATTAAACACCTATTTGAGGAGAGTGTCAAATAAGGGACGTGGCCCAGAT
This sequence comes from Bufo bufo, assembly GCF_905171765.1. Lineage (NCBI taxonomy): Eukaryota > Metazoa > Chordata > Amphibia > Anura > Bufonidae > Bufo > Bufo bufo. The sequence goes on from NC_053389.1 coordinate 390,119,262, forward strand.
GGTGGTGGTGCTGGTGGAGTTCCTGTTGCAGGGAGAGGACGTGGTTGATCGGTGCCAGCTACACACACAAGTAAAACCCTTTCCTCAGGTGCGAGTAGGCGACAAAACCTGCAGCGGTATTTGGTCGGGCCTAATGCTGTTCTACGAATGGTGAGGCCTGAACAAGTACAGGCGATAGTAGATTGGGTTGCTGACAGTGGATCCAGTTCCTTCACATTGTCTTCCACCCAGTTTATTGCTGAAAGACCACAGTTGGCACTTGCAGCCAATGCCCATCAGTCTTTCACCTCACCCCCGTGAAAATCAGCCAAGCAGTCTGAGCCCCAAGTCATGCAGTAGTCTCTTCTGTTTTTTGATGACTCTGTTAGCAGGGTTTCCCAGGGCAATCCACCTAGCCCTGCCCCAGAAGTGGAAGAGATTGAGTGCACTGATGCCCAACCACTTATTTTTCAAGATGAGTACATGGGAGGACCATCGCAGCACGTCTCGGTTGATGACGAAACACATGTGCCAACTGCTGGGGTTTTCAAAAGTGTGCAGACCGACAAGGAAGTCAGGGGTGAAGACTGGGTGGAAGATTATGTGGAGGACGATGAGGTCCTCGACCCCACATGGAATCAAGGTCATGCGAGTGACCGATGTAGTTCGGAGGAAGAGGCGGTGGTCGCACAGAGCCACCAGCACAGTAGAAGAGGGAGCAGGGTGCTAAATCGGAGCAGCCGTCCTCTAGACAGTACGCCTCCTACTGCCCACCGCAGCAAAGGACCGAGCACACCAAAGCCAGCTCCAAGGAGTTCCCTGGCGTGGCAGTTCTTCAGACAATGTGCTGACGACAAGACACGAGTGGTTTGCACGCTGTGCAATCAGAGCCTGAAGCGAGGCATAAACGTTCTCAACCTGAGCACAACCTGCCTGCCCAGGCATTTAAATGCAAAGCACGAGCTGCAGTGGAGTAGACACCTCAAAAACCAAGAAAGGTCTCTGGCTCCTCCTGCTTCCTCTTCTGCTGCAGTCATGGCCTCTTCATCCACCTCTGGAGTGACAGTGCCACCTGGCACCCCACAAACAGAGGATCTGCCAGCAACACCAACACCTGGGTCACCAAGCATCTCCACAATGTCACACGGAAGCGTTCAGCTCTCCATATCCCAAACGCTGGAGAGGAAGAGGATGTACCCGCCTACCCACCCGCGATCCCTAGCCTGTAATGCCAACATTTCTAAATTACTTGCCTTTGAAATGCTGTCATTCAATCTGGTGGAGACGGATAGTTTTAAAGGCCTTATGGCGGTGGCTGTCCCACAGTACGTTGTGCCCAGCCACCATTACTTTTCAAGGCGAGCCATCCCTTCCCTTCACAACAAAGTAGGGGACAAAATCAGGTGTGCACTGCGCAACGCCATCTGTGGCAAGGTGCACCTGACTACGGATACGTGGACCAGTAAGCACGGTCAGGGCCGTTATATCTCCATAACAGCACACTAGGTAAATGCAGTGGCGGCTGGGCCTGAGGCGGATAGCAGTTTGGCGCATGTCCTTCCACCACCGAGGATTGCCGGGCGCTTCAGTTTGCCTCTTGTTGCTTCCTCCTCCTACTCCGCTTCCTCATTCTCTACCAGCTCCTCATCCGGTCAGCGTAACACCTTCACCACCAACTTCAGCACAGCCAGGGGTAAACGACAGCAGGCAGTTTTCAAACTTATCTGTTTGGGGGACAAACCCCACACCGTGCAGGAGCTGTGGATGGGCCTTGAACAACAGACCGATGAGTGGTTTGTGCCAGTCAGCCTCAAGCCCGGCCTGGTGGTGTGCGATAACGGGCGAAATCTCGTAGCAGCTCTGGGACTAGCCGGTTTGACGCACATCCCTTGCCTGGCACATGTGCTAAATTTGGTGGTGCAGAGATTCCTTAAAAATTACCCGATATGTCAGAGCTGCTGCATAAAGTGCGGGCCGTCTGTGCGCGCTTTCGGCGTTCTCACCCTGCTGCTGCTCGCCTGTCAGCGCTGCAGCGTAACTTCAGCCTTCCCGCTCATCGCCTCATATGCAACGTGCCCACAAGGTGGAACTCCACCTTTCACATGCTGGCCAGACTGTGCGAGCAGCAGCACGCGATAGTGGAGTTTCAGCTGCAGCACGCACGGGTGAGTCACTCGGCGGAACAGCACCACTTACTTCACCACCAATGACTGGGCCTCCATGCGAGACCTGTGTTCCTTGTTGGGCTGTTTCGAGTACTTCACCAAGATGGCCAGTGCCGATAACGTCGTTCTCAGCGTTACTATCCCATTTCTATGCCTCCTTGAAAAAACGCTCCTGGCGATGATGGAAGAGGATGTGGCACAGGAGGAGGAGGAGGAGGAGGAAGAGGGATAATTTCGTAGGGTTTCCGGCCAGTCATTTCCAAGTGGCTCCGAGGGTGGGTTCCTGCAAGGTACACAATTGTCCAGCCACGGCACAGTTCTGGAGGATGAGGAGGTGGAGGATGAGGAGGAGGAGATGCAGGAGGAGGAACCATGTTCACAGCAGGGTGGCTCCCAGACCAGCTCATGGCCATGACTGGTGCGTGGATGGGGGGGTTTCCGGCCAGTCATTTCCAAGTGGCTCCGAGGGTGGGTTCCTGCAAGGTACACAATTGTCCAGCCAGGGCAAAGTTCTGGAGGATCAGGAGGTGGAGGATGAGGAGCAGGAGATGCAGGAGGAGGAACCATGTTCACAGCAGGGTGGCACCCAGACCAGCTCATGGCCATGACTTGTGCGTGGATGGGGGGATACAGAGGACACAGACGATACACCTCCTACAGAGGACAGCATTTTGTTGCCTCTGGGCAGGGGCTGGCACACATAAGCGATTACATGCTGCAGTGTCTCCGCAACGAGTGCAGAGTTGTCCACATTCTAACTTGTGCTGATCACTGGGTGGCTACGCTGCTGGATCCCCGTTTAAATGACAATGTACTGTCTTTAATTCCGTCACTGGAGCGTGATCGTAAGATGCGCAAGTACAAGCGCACGCTGGTAGACGCACTGCTGGTGGCATTCCCACCTGACAGCGGGGGCACAGTGGAAGCACAAGGCGAAGGCAGAGGACGAGGAAGAGGTAGCTAACGCAGCTGGGGCACCGCCAGCACCTCAGAAGGCAGGGTTAGCATGGCCAAAATGTGGAAAAGCTTTGTCAGCCTTGGAGGTGCTGACCTGCCCTGCAACCAGTGTATAGTGTGAACCTGTGTTTAGCACGGCAGAGAGCATTATCACAGGCCGCAGCCAATGTGGACAAGCTTACGTTTATTAAAATGAACCAGGCATGGATCCCACAGGACTTGTCCGTACCTTGTGCAGAATAGACATTTATACCAGCCTCAACCATCCATTCTTGTACTCAAGTGCGCTTATTCTTTGTTTTATTTTGTTATATGTCCCAATATTTTGGAGGATACCCCAATTAAAAAATAAAAAGTAACACAAATCAGTGTTGGCTACCTATTCCTCCTTCACCCCCGCTTCCACCTACACCGCCACGTCAACCTACAGCGCCACATCCACCCATCCACCGCCTCCTTAACCTCCTACTCCTAGATCCAGATTGTTATTTTGAATTTTTCTGTATTTGATGTTATTTTAAGTCATTTCCCTATCCACATTTGTTTGCAGAACAGTTGCCATGCTCTTAAGCACATTTGCATGCCTTTTGCTGCCCTCTAGCCCTTTCCAGGACTATTTTAGAGCCATTTTAGTGCCCAAAAGTTCGGGTCCCCATTGACTTCAATGGGGTTCGGGTTCGGGGTCCCAAACCCAAACTTTTTTTTCAAGTTTGGCCGAACTCGTCGAACCCGAACAGCCAGGTGTCCGCTCAACTCTATTAATAACTAAACAATTAAATAAGAAACATATTGCATTGTCTACTTACCACCAGGACAATAAGATGATCTGGTCTCTGGCTGCAGTCTGGCTCTTGGTCTGGCTCTGGGGACTCCATTGTCACTCTCTTCTCCCCCCTCCCCTCCCTTGTCACTCTCTTCTCCCCCTCCCTCCCTTGTCACACTCTTCTACCCCCCTCCCTACCTTGTCACTCTCCCCCCCTCTCTTGTCACTCTCTTCTCCCCCCCTCCATTGTCACTCTCTTCTCCCCCTCCCTCCCTTGTCACTCTCTTCTCCCCCCCTCCCTCGTCACTCTCTTCTCCCCCCCTCCCTCGTCACTCTCTTCTCCCCCCCTCCCTCGTCACTCTCTTCTCCCCCCCTCCCTCGTCACTCTCTTCTCCCCCCCTCCCTCGTCACTCTCTTCTCCCCCCCTCCCTCGTCACTCTCTTCTCCCCCCCTCCCTCGTCACTCTCTTCTCCCCCCTCCCTCGTCACTCTCTTCTCCGCCCTCCCTCGTCACTCTCTTCTCCCCCCTCCCTCCCTTGTCACTCTCTTCTCCCCCCCCTCGTCACTCTCTTCTCCGCCCTCCCTCGTCACTCTCTTCTCCCCCTCCCTCCCTTGTCACTCTCTTCTCTTCCCTCCCTCGTCACTCTCTTCTGCCCCCCTCCCTTGTCACTCTCTTCTCCCTTGTTACTCTCTTCTCCCCCTCCCTCCCTTGTCACTCTCCCCCCTCCCTCCCTTGTCACTCTCCCCCCTCCCTCCCTTGTCACTCTCTTCCCCCCCTCCCTTGTCACTCTCTTCCCCCCTCCCTCCCTTGTCACTCACTCCCCCCTCCCTTGTCACTCTTTTTTTCCCCCTCCCTCCCTTGTCACTCTCTCCCCCCCTCCCTTGTCACTCTCATTCCCCCTCCCTTGTCACTCTCATTCCCCCCCACTCCCTTGTCACTCTTATTCCTCCCCCCCACTCCCTTGTCACTCTCATTCCCCCCACTCCCTTGTCATTCTCATTCCCCCCACTCCCTTGTCATTCTTATTCCCCCCACTACCTTGTCACTCTCATTCCTCCCCCCCACTCCGTTGTCACTCTCATTCCCCCCACTCCGTTGTCACTCTCATTCCCCCCACTCCCTTGTCACTCTCATTTCCTCCCCCCCTCCCTTGTCACTCTCATTCCCCCCACCTCTAGTGTAGCGTGGCCGAGCTCAGTTCGGTCCGCGGTACAGGAGCATTTGTTTCCTGTACCCTGCCAGACTGAAAGGAAGGGCACACTAAATGAGCACTTCCTGTCAGTCCGGCCGGGTACAGGAAACAAAAGCTCCTGTACCGTGGACCGAACAGAGCTCGGCCACGCTACATTAGAGGCGCTTCCCTCCTGTCAGTCCCTCTCTTCAGGCTGCGCCTGGGCGGTGCACAATCATAGACGCGCCAGCCCGGGCAGTGCGGCAGCCGCCCGGTGCGGGGGAGGGCCTGCCACCGTACTTAAAAAAACAACTTGCGTCAGGACCGGCCCGGCCGCCACTTAACCAACGTTTTTGTTTTTAAACCGCACGGGGCCGGCGCCCCCTGCTAAATTGCGCCCTAAGCGGCTGCCTAGGTTGCCTTACAGGTGGCGCCGGCCCTGAGAAGGACCTGTGTTTCTACTGCAGCAGTCCTGCACATCAACTGCGATCCTGTACTTCTAGGCCAAAGACGGAAAACTTCAGCATCTGAGTGATGATCCGGGAGATAACTCAGATGCTTCCCGGTGGTCTGGGATGGATAGTACTCCATTAAACAGAGGGTTTATTGAGTATAAAACCATTGATTTGGTTATGAAGATTTGGTTTATTCATTACAAAAAATATTCATTATATGTCATGAAAGACTTGTCTGCTGATGTAATTTTGGGATTAGCCTGCTTGAGACCACATAGTCGAGTTTTAAATTGAAGTTCTGGGGAATTAACAAAATGGGATCCTCAGTGCTCAAATCATTGCTTATCCATCCAGCTCTCTGGTCTGGAAATAGAGGAGGGACCACTACTTGAGTCCATCAAGGACATTCAGGATGTTTTCTCCAAAGAGGCCTCTGAAATTTTACCCTCTTATCGCGACTATGATTGTGCCATTGAACTTCCCTGGTGTGAAGCTTCCCAAGGGCCAAGTTTTCAATCTTTCTGGGCCTGAAAGACAGGCTATGAAAGATTATATTCAGGATAGTCTTAACAAATGGCACATTCGACCATCTGTATCTCCTGTAGGTGCTGGATTCTGTTTTGTGAGTAAAAAAGATGGTGGATTGCGCCCCTGTATTGATCATACAAAACTTAAAATCGGGGTCCGAAGCCAGTACCCTCTTCCTCTCATTCCTGATGTATTCAATCAAAATGTTGGGGCTCAGTGGGTCACAAAAATTGACTTTACCGGAGCGTACAATTTGATCAGAATACGGGAAAATGTTAAATGTAATTAAACCAGCATATATGTGATTACTACAAGACACAAGGTAGGGCAACAATCTACCTGTGAGTGATAATTATAAATTGAGCATTAGGTCTCAATTATCTGTGAATTCTATTTATACACAGTTGGAATTGAAATGTATTTTGGGACTTGTTCAATTTAATTGAACCAATATATAGGTGATCAACACCAATACGCAGGCCAGCACACAAAATTATTTGTTAGGGATAATGAATTTAGGCCTAAATTAGTTTTCCTTTATTTCTATTTCACGTTTCCAATAAAAAAATTTTTTAAAGGGGAATGACTATATTCATATAGCAGCATATATACGTGATTACTACAATGAATGAATGGGAATGATAACGAATTTAGGCCTAAATCCGTTTCCCTTTATTCACACATTTTTTATCAATTTATTTTCTTTTGGGGTGTTGTTGATTACATTCAAACTAGCAGCATGTATATGTGTTTACTACACCAAGACACAGGGTAGTGCACAGCATTATCTGATAGGCCCAAAAATGTCCAGGCTACAGAAGGGTTCCAAATGAAAGACAGAGAGCGAGAATGTGGGTAGTAGCCTCACCAGCTATCCGGCCAGTAGTAGTAGTAGTGGTAGAAGTAGTAGTAGTAGTAGTAGTAGTAGTAGTAGTGGGCTGCAGTTGTCCCTGCTGGGTTCGGAAAGGCGCAACATTACAGTTTAAGAGAAAGAGTATGATATTGTGGATTTGATGGCTCACTCTTCCTCTCAGTCTCAGCAGGATGATTTAGACGTGACTTCAGAGTCCGACACCGTGCCATGGAGCCAGGGGTCACAGCGTTATTCCTGCTCCTCCTCCTTGCAAGCCCAAAGAAGGCTTTTACTGGAGTCCTCCCAGTCTTCACTGCCCCTTCCAAGAGAGACACCTTCCTTTTTCCTAAGAAGTGGAACGAAAACCCCACCATGATGATGATTGTTTGTTGGACAGGACCTGAGAGCTGGATCAGAGTGCTGAGGAGGAGGCAACATCAGAGGAGGAGGATGATGGCAGCAGTAATAAATAGCAGAGGTCACATATCTCCCAAAGAACATTCAGGGCCACATCTTCTTTGGGATCTGATGATGCAGCTGATGTAGTGGGTGGGTTAGGCCTTACTTACAGATAAATAAATAAATACATTTTGGGGGGTGGGGGTTGTTAAATTTCTTTAAGGCGCATGTTAAGGAAGGGTTGAAATATATGCATATGTTTTAAGGCCGATTTATTGGCCTGTATTTGTGGGAGAGGCTCTGCCTCGCTATTTAGGCTCATTTCCCCCTCCCCTACATCCTACGTCTGCTCAACACAGATCGTGGCCATATCCGTGTGCGTCTGGACTAGTTGCCTTCCTGCTCCGAAGTCTACACCGTGCACTGAGTCTACCCCGTTCGCCCACCTCTCAGGTAAGATGCCGCCTCAGTCAGCGGCCCCCGTTGCTTAAAGTCCGGTCGGCAGCACCGCCTCCCCAGGTAAGGGGGAGTCACGCTGCACTGGAGCGAACTGCCCTGGATGCATCGGCTCCCGCGCGGCAGTATAAGCAGGGTGCAGGGGTCAGCGTGGTCCCGAACTCATTCACAAATGTCTGGCACGGGCCACTGTGCCATTAGTGAGGCAGGGTATTGTTTAACTTACTTTCCGGTGTCCTCTCCCTTCTGGTGTCCTCTCCTGTTGCCGCCGGCCCGCTTGCTCAAGGTCCCTCGGCGTCCCAGGCTCGTTCCTGTCCGGCTCCTTGCGCCCCCGGTGGCCACAGTTGAGAATGCAGGACGGGGAGCTCACAAGACAGTGTGTAGCAGGTTTCGAGATCAGCGCCCTCTGGTGGTCACTCCTGCTACTGCAGATAAAAGTGAAAAGAAAAAAAAAAGCAAGAAAAAAATCGCATACATACACATACTAATATCACGAATGGCATTATTTTATTTATGCACACACTACCTAGATAAAAAAAAGGGGATGATAAACACAATTACTCATTTAAAAAAAAAAAAAAGGGGAGGGGGGTGAAACAAATACAGTGGTACATATGCACATACTACGGTTTTAAGCAAACTCTCCTTGCACATTTTATTGGGTCGTGTTCAGTCACCTCAGGTACGAAATTACCACGCTAGTTCGTTTCAGACCTTCGTAGTTTACCCATTATACGCATGTTTATTCATCGATCTCGCTCACGTCTCCAGTCATGTATAGCTGTTTCCTTGTCTGTTTAAGTATGTTTTCTCCGTTCTCTCTCCAGGCATGTCACTTCTTTTCAGGGTCAACTGTCGATTCTGGGTGGCCCAGTATAGTTTCCAACAGGTAGTATAGGGAAGTTTTCAGTGGTAGATTTGCTTTTCATTCTGTCTTCTAAAAATCTCACGGTTTAACTCAGGTATTCTCCTCATCCCGCTATTCGCTCCTCCCGTGCTGTGGGTAAGTCACCTCAGTTTGTCAGTGGCAGTAATCATTGATCACGAGATGACATCATCCACGATGGCATGCGTACGCACACCACATCGTTTGGTGGTAGGGTTGTCACTGGTGTCTGGTCTCAGGTCGCATGATAGAACCTCATTCTCACGTACTGTATCTACAGGGCCATGTCTCATGCCTCTGACATCATGGAGGCCTCGGTCAACGAAAATGACGCCAGGCTATCCGAAGTGGGTAGCATCCCGTCACTACGGAATTGGACCGTACCCAGGTTGATGGCGGAGCTGTCCAGGAAGGGTATCCTGTTTACAGCCTTGGCCAGAAAGGCAGAATTATACTGCCTACTCATGTCCAATGCGAGTCCACAGCGTCAGGAGGAAGTCTTGATGGCCACAGTCCAGACCTCGCTCGCTCAGATTCACCTCATGCTCAACAATCTTACGTCTTCAGTCACGGACATTCAATCCAGACTGGACACGGTCGAATCCCGGGGTGCTGTTCCCACTCCTCCGGCTCCAGAGTTGGCCATCCCGTCCATGTCCTTCATACCGGCCAACACCAAGAAAGATATTCTTGAAGGCAGGGACGTAAACCTGGCTTCCCTGTTGATTGCTACTCGGGATTTCTCAGACAGCAAAGTCATTGCGTGCGGTGATGTCTCAGTAGTACTCAGGGGCCGCGATCTCAGGCTAAACATAAAGCTTACCATCCCTGAGTTCCTTCTAGCTTTCAGCCTGTATAGAGATGTGATTTGCTCCGTACGGCCCGACCGCAGGGAGGAATTAGATCTTTACTTGTTCAGGGTAACCGAATTGGGGTACAAATACAGCGGTAGTTCGTTCTACGATTATCACTGTTCATTCTCTGCTAAGGCCGCGGTGGCCCTCAGTCAATTTCAATTTCTCACAAACTGGGCTAATATCGACACTGAGATATTTTGCAGACACTTTGCTGGCCTTAGGGCTCCTGCTTGTTCTCTGTGTCAGTCCATCTACCACACAGCAGAATGGTGTCACAAAGCTGTCTCAAGCGTCGATAGTAGCCCTCCCGCACAGCCGTCTAGGCACCCTGAACCCCAGTATGCCTCAGGTTTAGTCGACAAATTGGGAAGGCCCATTCAATACCTCGGCCGGTCACAGATCTGCAATAATTTTAATTTTTCCTCCTGCAATTATAGCCAGTGTAGGCTGTTACATGTTTGTGTGAATTGTTTCAGAGCCCATCCCAAGTCGGTCTGTACATTAAAGGCGGATAAGTCGTATTTGAGTGTCCTTAACGTTGATTGCCTGATGCATTTCCTACGCAACCACCACGACCCTAGCTTCGTACAGTTCCTCATGTCAGGGTTTAGATCAGGTTTCCACACTGGCCTAATTGCCCTGCCCGAATCATCTTATGAGTGCAGGAATTTATTGTCAGCGGAGCTTCACCCTCAAGCAGCGGATGAACTAATTTCCATCAAGTTGGCTAAGGGATTCCTAATAGGCCCCTTTTCTTTTCCTCCTTTTGAACGGTGGAGAGTCAGCCCTATAGCCGTAGTCACAGGCAAATTTAGTAATAAAGAAAGATTGATCATCGATTTATCAGCCCCACACGGTCACTCCACTCCCAGTATCAACTCTCTCATACCCTCCGAAGAAGTCAGCATGAAATATTCCTCCATAGATCAGGCTATCGCCATTATACTGCAGTTAGGCCGTAACTCTATTCTATCAAAAGCTATCCGACGCCTTTAAGCTACTCCTCATCAGCCCAACTTTGTGGCAGTGGCATGGTATAAAGTGGAGAGATCTTTATTACTTTGCCTCTAAACTTACCTTCGGATCAAAAAGCAGTCCATGGTTGTTTGACAAACTTGCCCAAGCTCTCCACTGGATACTAGTCAACGAATTCCATTGTAGTTTTGTTATCCATTACTTGGATGACTTTCTGTTATTGGAACACCCCGGGTCCTATCCAAAAGCACTACAGTCGCTGCTAAGCTGTTTCCACCAACTTGATATCCCCGTATCCCCAAAAAAGGTTGAAGGTACATCCCCAGCTATCACTTTCCTAGGTATCATTCTGGACACAATAAACATGGTCGCAAAATTACCGGAAAACAAATTGGACAGGATTAGGGTCGTCCTTCACAAGTTCACGCAGACCAGAACCATTAAAAAAGTCGAACTACAGTCACTTTTAGGCATGTTAAATTTTGCTATGCGAGTCATGCCCCAAGGTAGGCCTTTTGTGTCTCGACTACTAGCTCTCCTTCCTTCAGCTCCTTTCCAAGACAGCCTCATATGCCTTAACGACCAAATAGTAGCCGATTTAGCCATGTGGGACTATTTTCTTAGTAACTGGAACGGTATTTCTCTCCTCATCCCGGTGGTGTCCAACAGTTCCCCTATAGTCTTCTCCGATGCCGATCCCAGTTCTGGGTTCGCAGCCATTTTTGGCACACATTGGCTAGCGAACGGGTGGCACAACGAGGTCAAGTCACTGCCGGGGTTTCTTCAGTCTTCAGCTTCCTTTGAGATTTACCCCTTAGTCGCAGCCGCTCATGTGTGGGGTCACGAGTGGACCGGTCACACTGTGTTGTTCGTTTCCAATAACGCAGCGGTAATGGATATCCTAAATAATGGGTCATCTAAATCCCCTCAGGTGTTACCATTCCTCAGACGTCTAGTGCTTCTTTCATTGCAACACCAGTTTCGATACATATGCTCACATATATCGTGGCAGAAGAATGTCGCAGCTGATGCCCTGTCTAGAGCTAATTTTGGCCTTTTTTCGCAGGTATTTCCCGACGCAGACGCCAACGGTGCTATAGTCCCTCCGTTCTCATCACTGGTCTGGAGGTAAACTCTCACTTAGCTACAGCTCGTTCTCTATTGGCCAAGTCCCTGTCACCCAACACGGCCAGGGCTTACCATACAGGTTGGAGGGCATTTCTTAAATTCCAAGACAAGTTTCCCCAAGGCATTCTCGATTTCACCAACTACATCCTGGCTTTCATCGGCTATTGTCATTCTGAGTTGAATCTGTCATACTCCACAGTTAAGTCTTACTTAGCCGGTGTACAGCATTTCCGAGCCTCCAGTCAACCAGAAGCTCCCTCACTATTCTCCATCCATGTAGTCAAGGCTACTCTCAGGGGTCTTGAAAAATGCAACCCTAATACACGTTCGGGCCGCCAGACCATCACCGGGCAAATATTTTGTCAGTTGTCTGACATGTTAGACCATGGCCCTTTTGGCGCCCAGCAGAGTCTAGTGATAAAAGCAGCCATATACCTGGCTTTCTATGGCTTCCTCAGCACGTAGTAGCCGCAGGTATCTGACTGTCGGGCAACTGAAGCCTGACACATATAATTTCATTCTCTCACTTACGTCCATCAAAACATCACAGTCAGGCCCTGCTACCCAGATCACGTACTACACAACCACCCACCGCTGGTGCCCTGTTCAAGTGCTACACCAGTTGTTGAAAAGTATTGACAGTACAACACCCCACAGGCCACTGTTGCCTTTCAATGCAGCGCATCTCACAAGCTCCCAGTTTCTTTCGCATATTCGCTCCCTGGTGGCCAACCTAGGTTTAGACCCGGCATCTGTCTCTGGCCACTCCTTTAGGATTGTCGCCGCTTCCGTAGCATTCAAGAACCGAGTTCCTGCTCACATCATCAGGAAATTAGGGCGCTGGCACTCCTCCTGTTATTCCAGATACATACCTCACCCGAACATTGAGATGTCTCTCGCCTGTCAGAACCTTGTACTGTAAGTGCATTTTGTAAATCAAGTTTTCTGATTGCATATGGTCTCTTTTTGGCCTCCTTCAGTCATCCCTTCGACGTTGCGGTTAGGGAACAAATCAAACCGTTTAGCTAGCTACTAGTTAGGGTCCCGGTTCAGGTGTAGCCCCGACCACAAGCTTTAAGGCCGATTTATTGGCCTGTATTTGTGGGAGGGGCTCTGCCTCGCTATTTAGGCTCATTTCCCCCTCCCCTACATCCTACGTCTACTCAACACACCCACCCTTCCCACCCTCCATTTCATTGTCACACCAGGGGATGGCCTCCTTCGTTTAGCTAGCTACTAGTTAGGGTCCCGGTTCAGGTGTAGCCCCGACCACAAATTATATATATATATATATATATATATATATATATATGCATGCAAACACGTGAGTGCATGTATAATATATACGCATACATAGATAGTCACATTATAGGATGATGTGCGCAGTTGTGCCCAACATCTGCGCACATTTGTCCTTAAGATTCCACAGGGGCTCATTGTGGCCCCTGTGGGGAATATGTGCCCCCTTATATGTCGGTTTTATATATATATATGTGCCCCCATATGTGTCCCCTTATAGTATATGTCCCCTTATAATCATATATCCCCTTATAGGCCCCATTGAAGGGAAAAATGTCACCTAAAACCTGAGGTATCAGTGTGAATGTGCCCCAAGCATTCACAATGATGCCATCTGGTTAATTGCATCAGAATGACCAGCGCCGCTGGAGATAATTATGCATAATAGGAAAAGGGGAGAAACCTCCCCTCCTTCTATTATGTGCATTCCGGCAGCGCGATTACTATCGCGCTGTCCGGAATGCAAAGTGTTACAGGCAGGAGATCAAAGGTTTCTCCCGCCTGTCAGGAAGTGGCGCAGCTCCGACGCACTCGTGCAGGGACGCGCGGGATGGCGCAGTGACGTCATCTCACTGCGCCGGCCCACGGGTCACTGATGGTGGTGCGCACCCGCGTGCCACAGTGTGAGCAGTGCGGCAGTGCGGACCGCCGGGCATAAATATCCGGCGGCCCCTGCACTTGGCAGAAGAGCCGAGCCGCCCCCCTCAAGAGGATCCCCCCCCTGGACAACGAGCATTCCCAGGATGGGCTGAGTATCCATTACCCCACCAACGATTAACCCCTACTTGCCCATATTACTTCCCCATATTCCCTATCCCACCAACAAACCCCTACCACTCCTACTCCCATATTCCCTATCCCATTAACTCCTATCCCTGATATAACCCCTGGAGGGCTTTCCATTAACCCCTGCCTTGCCAACCCACCATTCCCTGCTCCTATACCCCTATCCCTGCTGTCCTGACAATACCCCACCATTTACCCCTATCCCTTATAAACCCCTATAACCTCTGCTAACCCCTACAATATCACCCCCTATCCCACCAATAATTACCCCTATACCCTATCCCATCAATACCCAATCAGTGGTATTTAACCCTTCATTTTCCTGTAGGGATAGTTTTTAGTCCAGGTTGGGTGGGCTGCTAATGTATGTGTGTGTGTGTGTACTGTATTGTTAGTTTGTGGGTGGAACTTGGGATTGAATAGTGTATTTAGTGCTGTATTTATGGTGCTGTATTGTGTGTATTGTGTACTGTAGGTTAATAATAAATAGTGTATTATTTGTATTATACCTACTGTGTAACGTGTGTTTATTAGCGGTAGTTAGCTCAGTTAGGCGCTTGCAGCTAGTTTAGTGATCAGAATAAGGTAAAGTGAAAATGTTATCTTTAATAAAGGTATAAATAGGCAGAGTCATCGGTAGACGGCTCCTCCTATTTATGAATATTAGTGATATTTGCATAAATATTGGTAATTAATATCCCCCCTTTACATTGGCGAGCCAGGCCCACTGCTTAGATTTTGAAATCTGTATTTGGTCTTGAGGCTAGAGATCACTTATACTGTGAATTGTCAGGCAAGAGAGACACGGTCAGTGGTCTGAGCGTCTAGGACCTGATAATTCGGACAGGTAACGCGATTCTTCCTTATAGTACCAAACGCAGATCAAAATCTCTAGCAGAGAATCTATAATCTATCTGTGTATTAATATTTTTATATTTGCTTTACACAGTCATTGCGTCACTCGAGTGTTGCAAGGGAGAAGAAGACACGTCACTGGAGGAGATCCATCTTCATTGGAGCAGCGTACAAGTCCGGCTGGTCGGAAAGAAGCAATCCAGTAGAAAAAGGACTTCTTCCAAGCAGCTACGTAGGACAAGAAGTACGGCACCAACGAAAAGATGGACGCTCATCAAAAAGTGAGTATAAACTTCTCCACACTGCAACACTTGAGCAAACACAGCACTTTTAATCCCATTGTCCCCACTACATACAAGTCCGCTGAGCTGCTATGGTCCGCTTTGTTGGACCAGGCATACGCTTATGACCGGATTTTTATCAGTAGGAGTGTCTTCAACAAGACAAACAAACGCCTCCAAATGTTAGCCAAATTGGTTCTCACCTTTGAAGATACCATTTGGAAGGCAGAACACACAGAGACACTCGCCAACACAGGAAAGGCAGGTGAGGTTGCTGATAAGGCAAACTTCAACTGCAATTGTTGTGTTGACAACATTAGGAGAATATACACACTAGAGGCTCAGTTACAAGAAGAAATCCAGTGCACAGTCGAAAGGGGCAGAGAGATCTGCATGTTAGAGTCGAGACTCTCGGACAAGGAGGGTTTCTTCTCTGACATGGACAGAGAGCTACTCCGGCTGTACACTGAGAATAATCAGTACAGGAACAATGCGGCATCTTACGGATGCCCTGATTGTTCAAATGAGGGAGGACCTGGCTGCAAAGACGCAAAGCATTGCGGATTTGCAGCAGGCAATCTCCAATTTGTCCAGGCCTAGTACCAACGGTATGGTGCCCAAGAAACAGGTTTTCGTTTCGGGAACGGCACAGGGGGAGACAGTGCCGACAGTGCCAAGTTCTTCAGTGGATAACACATCGTCAGTGGTAGATACTAGGGGACAGGTGGACCGGTCGCTATGATTCACCCCGACATCCGGGGAGAATAGGAGTAGCAGCCGGGAAGAGGAAAGTGGATGGCCATATTCCGTTTCCAATCCACCAACTCGTCCGGAGAAACAGGAAGGGGTTTATCCTAACCATTCCAGTATGGAAAAGATAAACTTCCTGTTACGGATCTGCAAGGAGATCCCAAAATACGATCCCAATGTAGATCCGTTCACTTCATGCAATATTTTCGAGGCTCACTGTAATAAATATTCAGTGGCTCCGGAATATCGTATGGAGCTGTTAAAATTGTGGTTACCTACACACCTTAACCAAAGGTATGAGATAACGGGGAGGATGCAACCTTTGAATGGCCAGTTTCATGATAAGGAGGAACGCCTCTCCATACTCACGAGACTGGCTACGGGTCATTGGGACGTCATTTCAGAGGTCCTGTCAAAGTTCAAGCCTACTATCCATGATGCACCAAATGCGTTTCATCAATTAATCGTTTTTAATTCATAGTAGTTTTTACATCAATTTATTGTTTCATCCAGAGCAATTATGTGAGCAATATTTTTAGTTAAGCAGTACAACCCCAAAGTTTTGGTCGGTGTCGACCTTTATCAAGGGATCTGTAAAGAATACATAGTAAAATAATAAGTATTATGGACGGAACAATGATGCAGCACTAGAGATTTTTTTTTTTTATATTGACAATTTTTATTGTTTTTCATATTCATTAGATCAAGCATTGTCAGATACATAGTATATAGACTTTTTTCACATTGAATGCCTGAGAGTAACCGACATAAGCACAAAAAACAATTGAAAGTGCAAAAGAAGGCCTACAAGGCCACAAATGGACAATTATCCATAAAAAATGAACATAAATACTCGGTTGAGTAAACAGTATGACAGGTACACTGAAGCGAGAATGATATGACATGGGATGAAACGCAACTAGTGCAGCAAAATCTTAAGCTCTAGGAACCAATCAGCGGAAGATGAGGGGAGGGGGTTAGGTAAAGTTTCTAAACGTTTTCCAGGGGGACCAAATTTGAAGAAAAGTAGATCTGGAGCGCAGCTCCCAATGCGAGATCTCCTCCATTCTGTAAATCTGGTCTACTCTGTTGATCCACTGCTCAGTACTAGGGACCACAGGGGACAGCCAGTGGGTCGGAAGGAGCAGCCTGGCTGCTGCTAGTAGGAGAGAGAAGAGTGTGGATTTAAAGGGGGATACTCCACCCATGTCTAGTGATAGCAAAATTAGATCGGGGGAGCAAGGGAAGGAAGTCTGGCAAATCTGGTTGCTCTTATTAATTATGATGTGCCACCAGGGGTTGATTAGTTCACAAGACCACCAGATATGTAGGAAGGAGCCTTTGGCCTTATTACATCTCCAGCAGGTATCACGGATATTGGGATAATATAGACATGTCTTATCTGGAGTCCTGTACCATCTCATGAGGACCTTGTAGCTACTATTTTCTTGGATACGTACACACCTAGAGGTCTTATGCGGGGAGATCAACGTTTTAGCTATCTCACGGGGTGTCAGGGTTCGTTGAAGGTCTTTTTCCCATATAGCAATTATTGCAGGTTTGACGGTTGAGGGGGGGCTATCAGATGTTTGTATATTATGGAGATGGTTTTATGGGGATATTTCTTGCTGTTTAGCAGTTCTTCAAACCAGTTAGTAACATTAGTAGGGGGAGTTTTCTTTATGAGAAGGAGGGATTCTGTTTTTATTGAGCAAGGATATGGGTCGGTAGTTGGAACAGGATGAAAGGTCTTTTTCCTCTTTAGGAATAATTGTGATCGTAGCTTTTGTCATGTCTGAGGAAAGCGGATGGCCAGTTAAAACACGATTACAGATAGGGAGCATAAATGGTAGTAGTAGTTCTCCAAAGGCCGAGTAATAAGTTATAGGGAGGCCGTCAGGACCGGGGCTTTTCCCTTTAGGGGTTGATTTAATGGCCGTAGTTAATTCTAGTGGGGTAAATGGTTTGGACAAAGATTCCTGTTTTGATGGAGTTAGGGACGGAAGGTTAAGGGTATCTAAGAAGGATTTGATGTTGGCCTCTCTTCCCAAGAGAGGGTTTGGAAGATCAGAAGGTGGAAGGTTATATAAGGACTCATAGAACTGTCTAAATTGTTCCGCAATCTCCTCCGTTTTAAAAAGATGAGTGCGAGTGCCTTGCGAGGATTTGATGCTCTGTACATATCGGAAGTCTCTTCTCTGTTTTATCCTACGCATCATGTATTTTGAGGCTTTATTGCCATGAGCGAAGGTTTTTTGCTGAGCAGATAGAAAAAACTTAGCTGAACGCTCATTCAATAAGTTTTTTAATTGAGTTCTAAGAGAAGAGAGTTCCAATAGTTGGTGGGCGAGTAAGGACTGTTTATGGGCCTTTTCCGCGACATGAATTTTAGTTAATAATGTGGCAAGCTTTTTTTCAGATTCTTTCTTTAGGAAGGAACAGAGACCTATCAGTCTGCCCCTAATGTATGGTTTATGAGCATCCCAGAGAGTCTGGGGGATATATCTGGGGTATTGTTAATTAAAAAATACTCCTCTAGAAAGGAGGCTATTTGTGCTTTATGCTTGGCATTGCCCAGCAGGGACTCATTAAACCTCCAAACTGAGTGTCCGTTGGATTTGTGTTCTGGGCGTATAGTACAGTATATGGGGGAGTGATCGGATAGGGTGATGTCCCCTATATGGGAGGACGAACAGAATTGTATCTTTTCTTTTGGAAGTAGAATATAATCTATCCTACTATAAGAGGTATTAGCCGCAGAAAAGAAGTAGTCCATGGTCTCAGGGTTAAGGCATCGCCATATGTCTACCAAACCCAAGTTGTAGAGCTTGGTATGAAGCAATTTAAGTGCTCTCATTGATATAGGAGATTTCCTAGATGAAGTGTCAATAAGTGGGTTGAAAGCCAAGTTAAAGTCTCCCGCTAATATCAGGAAACCTTCCCTATGGGTTTCAACTAGGGAGAGGACGTTAGTAAGCCAATTAACTTGGTTTAAGTTAGGGGCATAGACATTTACAAATGTATATAGGGATTGTCCCACATGGCCCTTGAGAATGAGGTATCTACCCTCTGGATCCTGCGTATGAGAAATATATTTGAAGGGAAGATTCCTGTGGAAGCCTATACTAACTCCTCTCGAGGCAGCACCCCCAGCCCCACAATGATACCAGTTGGGAAATTTAGAGTAGGAGAGATTGGGATATTTATCATGCTTGAAATGGGTTTCTTGGAGGAAAACCACTGAGCATTTCTCTTTATTTAACATAGAAAAAATCTGGCATCTTTTAGAGGGGGATCTCATTCCCTTCACGTTGTATGATACCATTTTGAGATCAGGCATAGTAAGTTAGGTGAGAGGGTGTATCAGGGTTTCTAAATACCATATTGAAAGAGGGCTGACCAGCCGGCATAAGGAGGAGAAGAAGGGTGTCACCTCGAGGTGAGTATTCTACAGACCATTTCCCCAGATCATCCCAGAACCTCTGGAAAATTACAGAAAAAGATTGTGAGTACCTGTCAAAACAATAAAAATAAGACAAAAAGAACATAAAATACAATAACAATGAGCGGATATTTAGTCGCCATGTATGACGGGACATAATAATTATAATGCCCTGAGTGAGTGGCATAAGAGGGGGGAAAGGTAAAAGTACCTAGGAATAGCAACTCCCTCTAAGGAGTGAATATTACTGGAAGAAATTAGTAACAATAGTGTACCCTGGGAATTGTAATAGGTCAGCAGACTTTTGCTCATTTAGAACTGTAATAGCAGAGATTAGAGGGGGAGGGAAGAGACATGGGGGGGGGTGGAGAAGAGGGAGTCAGAATATGGGCAATACAATTTGTATCATATAGACTACTATTAAGATATATAATCAACTCAGCCTACATACAGATGGGAATAAAATCCCTTCTGTCTCGTCCTCCAATACTGAGTGGAGAAGAGGCACAAAAAAAAAAGTATGGAGAAAATGTGAGAAACCTATATCACCACTCAGTATAGAAAGCAGATAATCATAAAATAAATCAAGTTAACATAGTAGTAACTGCAAAAAATAACAGTAGAATCAGCCCTGTGAGTCTCCAATCACAGGAGGGAAGGTGAAAAGTAGATTACTTGTTTACTAGTGCCAAACGC
Source organism: Bufo bufo (assembly GCF_905171765.1). Taxonomy (NCBI): domain Eukaryota; kingdom Metazoa; phylum Chordata; class Amphibia; order Anura; family Bufonidae; genus Bufo; species Bufo bufo. The sequence goes on from NC_053389.1 coordinate 390,138,943, forward strand.
TTAGAAGTAGTAGAAAAGTTCCCCCTTCTGGACCTTTGGGGTTTTGGGGTATGAGGAAGTTCCCAGGGGATCACTGAAGGTAGATCAGGCAAGTTGGTCATGCTCTGGATCACGTCCCAGTTTTCAATGGGTAACGGCGAAATCTGGAGTAGGTCGTAGGCTTTATCCAGTTCGCAGAAAGTAGTAATATGGAGACGACGACCATCATGAAGAAAGGAGAGACCGAACGGGAATGTCCATCTATAGATGATCTTGTGCTGGCGCTTTCCTTTTCCTGAGGGTTGATTGGGCTAAGTCCTGGTAGATGGATATGGAATTGCCCTCCCATTCCACAGCATTAGAATTCCTGGAGCTAGCCAATATGGCTTCTTTCACCGGGAAATGTAAGAATTTGCAGATCACATCTCTAGGTGGTTCATTGGCCTGCGGCTTAGGACGAAGTGCTCTATGAGCCCTTTCTATTAGAACTTCATGCACCGAGTCCGGGCCCAGTAGCTTGAGGCAGATCTGGATGACTGTTTCTGGAATATCCACTGCCATTATCGTTTCAGGGATGCCTCTGAAGCGGAGGTTATTCCGTCTACTCCTATTCTCCTGGTCCTCCATGGCGGTGTATAAGGAGTTAATATGGCTCTGGGCTACCGAAAGGCTGGCAGACACCTCATTTTGGTGTTGAAGCATTGCGGCCTGGGTATCTTCCAATACCTCCACTCTCCGGCCTATGTGGCGTACATCCTCTTTTATTGAGGAGAGATCTAGGCTAAGGGGACCCAGGGCGTCTGCCAGATCTTCTTTGAGGAAAGCCCTGGAGATAGGTTGGCAGTCTCTATCGCTGGGTTCATCCCCTACCTTATCGGAGCCTGCCGCTGCAGCTTGCTTGTGGCTGGAGCGAGGTGTGCCGGGCGCCATCTTGGTTTCTCTGTTAACAGCCCCCACCGCCGCTTTTTTCATAAATTTCTCTATTTCACTGGCTTGGCTCAGAGATCTGTTGTGGCCTGTCTGGTCAGCAGGCTTTTGGCCACCGATTTTGATCATCTTGTATTCCAGTTAGCTAATGATAAGGAGCTGTGAGGGATAAGCTAGCAGGAGAGCTGCACCTCACACAACCATCCGACTCTGGCGCAAGCTCCGCCCCCCCAGCAATAGAGATTATGAATAAACTAAACAATACATATCAGTGTGAGATGTCTTATCTTATAGTTTAAGAATTTAAAGTCTGAGTCTACAAACAGCTTCTGCTCAGGGGTCCAGGGCGGAAGAGAAAAAAAAGGGAAATAAAAATCGCAAAACCAGAGTAAAAGAACTGAAAAATAGCAAATATATACAACTTATGCATTGTTAGGATGTAAAACACTGTTAGTACCTTGATGCATAGATAAATACTCAAGATTGTTGCATTAGAATAATAAATATTAGTAATTGCTATAAGAGGCATATATACGGAGTAAGGGACCATATTAGGAGGAGGGGAGTACTATTGGGTAGGAGGGGGGGGGAAAGGGGTTGAGAGACACGAAGAATAGATAGGCTAAATTATCGAGGGATACAATGACATGGCACCCAGAGGAGTACATACAAAGACAGTATAAAGAAAGTATAAAGTATCCTAAATGATGTTCCTAGGGCAAGGCTAAATGTATGCGCTGCGGTCATGAAGGTTTACATAGGTTTTGCCGAGGTGCTAATATAACAAGGATCTGCCAGGGGGGCCATACCTGTGGCTTGAATATGCAGGGTCTGCTCTGGAGGTGTGCGTCCGTACGCTAATGCAGCCCTTATATGCAGAATGTAGTGTAGAATGTAGCGTCTCACATGTGGTGGCGCATGCGTATTGTCATTAAATGAGATTACTAAGGAACGTGATGTCTGACGACTGACGTCTTGTGTCAGTATAGTCTAAGGACGGGCGCATGTGCATAATATAATCTGAGGACAGGGAAGGGCAGAGAGTATGCCCTTCTTCTCTATAGGCGCTGTTAGAAACCCCTTCCCCCCTTCACATAATTTGACAGTGGAGGAACAAAGGGCAATTACTGAGTTAAAGTCCCAAAAAGACCTAGTGATTAAACCAGCAGACAAGGGGGGAGCACTAGTTGTTATGGACAAATCCATGTACATTAACGACATTACTAAACAACTGGGGGATCGTGTCACTTATGAACCATTAAAAACTGATCCTATGGCCAACATAGCCAACAAAATTAGGAATATTCTTCAACACTAAATTAACGTGATTGATGACAGCACAGTGTCCTTCCTAACCAGACAACACCCTATCACACCAGTGTTTTACACTCTTCCCAAAATTCATAAAAATCTCCATAACCCACCAGGCAGACCCATAGTGGCCTCGACAGATTCCATATTATCTCCGCTCTCAATATATTTAGATTGCATACTTACACCCCTTATCAAAACTTCACACTCATTTATACTGGATTCCAAAGATTTCATTGATAAACTCAAACAGAGTACCCCCCGGCCTGACTCCATATTGTTTACTATGGACGTAAACAGCTTGTATACATCCATAGAGCATACGAAGGGTATAAGGGCCACAGCAAAATTACTTTCTATACATTCCTCATTAAACACCCAACAACAAGAATTCTGCTTATCCTTACTTTCTTTGGTTCTGCATGAGAATTACTTTCTCTTTGGTGATGAGTATTATGCCCAGAAACAGGGGACCGCTATGGGGGCCAATGTTGCCCCTTCATATGCTAACGCCTACATGATCAATATTGAGGAAGAATTTGTATACCCACATTCATTATTTCAACAACATGCCATTATCTGGCTACGATTCATTGACAACATTTTTTGCCGCTGGGGGGGGACCATTATCCAGTGTACTCCTTTTCCATCAGTATTTAAATAACATTTACCCGGAATTGGGCTTTACTATACAAACCGACATGAATAGTATCAGTTTCTTGGATACACTAGTACTCAAAAACCAAGATGGACATTTCGAGTTTGATCTATACAGTAAACCTACAGACCGAAATAGTCTTTTACATTTTTCTAGTAACCATCCAAGGGCTACAAAACAATCATTACCGCATTCTCAATTCACACGGGTAGATCGCATTGTTTCAAATCCTTCCCTGAAAACTAGGAGAATGGATGAGATGGCTTTAAAATTTAGACAAAGGGGATACCCAATACAAATAACCGAGCATGAAAACATACGGACACAGGTAAGGCAGACGGAGACACAAACACAGAAAAGAATACCATGCATTCTCACTTACCACCCCCTTGCTCCTAAATTACAACATACCATTAGAAAACAATGGCATATCCTTTCAAGAGCATTTCCTGAAATAGAGGAATTTCAGAACCCACCACTGACTTGTTATAAACGATCAAAAAATTTCAGAGATCAACTGGTTCGCGCAGATATAGGCCCGCTATCCAAAATACCACGCCAAAGATTTTTGGGCACCCCTAAGTTAGGAACGTTTCCTTGCCTTCATTGCGCACAGTGTTCCAGTGTCATTAAGGGTGACATCATCACACACCCCCAGTCAGGGAAGAAATACCCTATTAAAGGATACTTCACATGTGACTCCACTTATGTAGTCTATCTCATAAAATGCCCTTGCGGACTGATTTACATCAGTGAGACCACTCAACACATTAGAGATAGGATCTGCAGCGTACTCAAGTTAGGGTTAATAGTGTTCCTGGGTGTCGTAGTGCAATTGTGACCACTAACCTGAGACAGCTGACTCTCTGCAAGGGCAGGTAATGATAAGTAATGTTCGTGACGCCAGTGCCAATTAAACGGTGGCACGCCGTTTGCTGATAGCAGGAATAACTGAGGAACCACGTGATGTTAAAACGGAACTCAAACTTTAGTAGTCATCATACATGGACATAGATGGAAGCGCAGTTCCTTTGAAGACAGTTGATTTCAATACATTTGATGCAGGCAATATATAGCAAGGTGACTTCAGAGTGTTAAACACAGGACTTGCAGTACAGGCGGCTTGCACTCTATTCCTGACTGATCCTGGAACATAGAAACTCTTCTCCAAGGCCCGATGCCCTAGCTCTGGCGTATATCCTTGGTTCTATAATTATCAAGTACCTCCTCTGTTGTCTTTAGTACCTCTTACTTTTCTGGACTTGCCTCTGTCTTTCACAGTTTCCTCAGGCTGGTTAACGGTGGTGTTCCTGATTCTGCATAGATAAACTCAGGAGGGGAACCTTCTCCTTGGATCTGGAACCCGGTTACAGGGGCTGCAATACCCTCTCCTGGTCTGCAGGCTTCAGGCCTGGACTTGACTCTGACATTGTCTAATCTCCAACTCCAACTACAACTACCACTCCAACTCACTTCCTTTCCCTGACTGGGCCTTATATAGTCTAGGGCTCCCTAGCTCCCTAGCTCCCTCTAATGACTAAGAGCTGGAATGACACCCCTAACAGGCCTGCACATGCAAATTTCACAGTAACAGGGAAGTACATAGCATTACATTACATTTTATGAAGATATACCAACCTCCCCATAAATAAGGGGAAACGACAGCACACAAGTGACCCTTCTGTAGTGACGGGCATTACAGCCCCCGTACACTACATACCCCGCTGCTTTAAGCTGAGTACGACCTCGTACTCCATCAGGGCCCGCCCAACTGGAAATTTTCACCTGAAATAGAAAAAGACACATGCAGGCATACCTATACGTACTTCATCTGCATATACATTCATATCAGGTCCAATTGGCAAAGGTGAAGTGTGGTGACAAGGGGCGTCGTTCTCTTCTCTCAGGATAATGAACGGAACTGGGGCGCTGACCTGGCACAGCGTAACATTATTACCAGGATAGTCCATATGTGCAAATTGTCCTTAATAGAACAGCAAGAAAAGATAAAACAGTATAAAAGTTCTTGGAGGCTCAAAGAACAAATATGAGTCCGTACCCAGGTCCCTTTCTTATAAATCGCAGAGGCTCTCGTGCGGTGGAGTCCATCTCTGGGCACATTTCCTTAGTATCAACTTGCACAATCAAATGGCATAATATAAAACAAGTGCTGTAATACCCCTGATCAACCTGAAAAGGGGGTTAAGGGTAAAAGGTGCAACAACGGAACAGGCACAACTTGGTGTGGGATAGTAGGAGCAGGCAGGAGGTCCTGGAAACAAACCTGGCTTTGCTGACTTTATTATTTCAGTGGGTGACACCTACCACCGAGCCGTGGATGAACTGGCAGCAGCAACAAAGGACCAGAAACATAGGACTCCTGTCCTGGAAGGGTTAACTTTTCAAAAATCATCCCTTGGCAAATAAATCAAAGGCCTAGCAGGCTTATTCACAAGGGTGTATCATAGTTACCCAGCTCTGCTGGCAAATAAGGGCTGTAGTAGTTCTCTACAGGTGGATGTGCCCACATTACAGTGTCAGGGGGCAGCTGCAAAGTGAAGGGACCCCTAATAGATATTGGCCCCATAGGCCTAGGGGTAAAGACTCTTGTGGACCGTACCGGTCCAGGCATAATGATTGTAGGCTGTGGTGGACTTGATACTGCCGCCGCAAGCGGTCCGGTGGGCTCTGTGCAGCAAGTCTCAGGATTAGCGGGACTTCTGTGGGACCTTGACGGAGCAATGTTAGCAGAAGGTGGTTTACGGGTGGTGACAGGCACCCTTACCTCGTCCTTCTTAGGCGGCGTCTGGATCCTGGCGGTGGCAATCTTGCGCAGCTCCCGCAACTTTTCCTCCAGCCGGACGATCTGGTCACCTATACTTTCAGTGTCAGAATCGCTGTCCTCTGCTGGCGCCGCCGGCGCAGGTACAGTGTAGGACGCATCGGACGCGGCCGCTGCAGGCTCTGGTGGCGCATCGGGTCTCCTACCCTTCCGGATATTCTCCAGGGGAACGCGGAGTCCTTTGAGATTCTCCAAGTCCTGGATTGTTTTCTCCCGGCGAGGCAGCTCGGGGGACGGATAGGGACTCACCCATTTCTCAAACACGGTTGGCTGCCAGAATACATTAGGACCAATGAAAGAGCCCCGCTCTTGGAACGCGTGATGGGCTGGTTCTGGAGAGCGTTCAGGTTCTCGCTCACAGCCAGAATAGTCCTCTTCTGCCTCCCAGTCCTCCGGTTCCCTCTTGGGACGGGACACGGCAGTTGCATATGGGCCTCGCAGGCTCTCGGCAGGGGTGAACTCCACTTCCTCTCCCTCACGGAGATTATGCAGATGCGCAGGGAGGTAATCTCTCTTGACAGATCTCCGGTTGACGTATAAGTCTCTGCCAGTAACATAGTCCTGTATGAACCCGTAGCCACGGGTTTTGTCAAAGGACAGCACCAACCCCTTTCTCCTTTCCAGGCTGGGTTGGGTATTGGGATGACGGTCATAAATGGACTTGGTCAGTTCTTCATAATATATTTTGGTTTTAGTATTCCTCTTTATAGCGGCCTCCCGGATCTCTGCCATAAGTGTCGACCACTTGAATGAGGGCTGAAAGAACTCTCTCCAGGAGCCGTAGCAGTGCTCCGGTTCTTTCCCCAGTGGCGTGCAGGCGGGTCTCTCCGGTCCCGGAGAGTAGGCCGGTGGAGCCTCCTCTGGCTCTACACCAACATCAGTCATGTTCAGTAAATCAGGCGCGGACATCTCAGCAGAGCTGTCTTCACTCTCCAACATGCTCGATCCTTCTCCGGAGAGTGACAGGGTGGCGCCAATAAGTTCAGACAGATCCTCCCATTGCACTGGGAGGCCGCCCCCCAGGTATTCCAGTATGTGGAAGGCGGAGTCCATGCTGGCAGACATGCAAATGTCCAGACAGGCGGTGGCGCCTGACCTTGAACCTTTTCCCGCTTTTTCAGTGAAAAGGCGCCAACTCTTCCCGCCTTTTCGGGATGAAGATGACGCAGCAGTAAATTCAGCAAGCTCAGCGGCCATCTTTTAGCAACAAACACTGTCTATTCACTGACAGCAAGCAGGATAGCAAAAAGTCCACAAAACCACACTCCGATGTGGCGATTTCCTTCCTCTTGATTGCGCAACACTGCACAGTGCTCCCTGGAGGTCTTGGGAACACTTTTTGGTATGTTTTTCAGTCCACAAAATCCACTTTAAATAAGCAGGCAATTTGTCACTTTGGTCACAGGGCAACTGTATAAGGCACAAAGTTTACGCTTCTTGCACTAGAAAGCGTGCGTATCCTGTTTGTGACGCCAAAAGAGAGGTGCAGCGTACTCAAGTTAGGGTTAATAGTGTTCCTGGGTGTCGTAGTGCAATTGTGACCACTAACCTGAGACAGCTGACTCTCTGCAAGGGCAGGTAATGATAAGTAATGTTCGTGACGCCAGTGCCAATTAAACGGTGGCACGCCGTTTGCTGATAGCAGGAATAACTGAGGAACCACGTGATGTTAAAACGGAACTCAAACTTTAGTAGTCATCATACATGGACATAGATGGAAGCGCAGTTCCTTTGAAGACAGTTGATTTCAATACATTTGATGCAGGCAATATATTTTTCAAGGTGACTTCAGAGTGTTAAACACAGGACTTGCAGTACAGGCGGCTTGCACTCTATTCCTGACTGATCCTGGAACATAGAAACTCTTCTCCAAGGCCCGATGCCCTAGCTCTGGCGTATATCCTTGGTTCTATAATTATCAAGTACCTCCTCTGTTGTCTTTAGTACCTCTTACTTTTCTGGACTTGCCTCTGTCTTTCACAGTTTCCTCAGGCTGGTTAACGGTGGTGTTCCTGATTCTGCATAGATAAACTCAGGAGGGGAACCTTCTCCTTGGATCTGGAACCCGGTTACAGGGGCTGCAATACCCTCTCCTGGTCTGCAGGCTTCAGGCCTGGACTTGACTCTGACATTGTCTAATCTCCAACTCCAACTCCAACTACCACTCCAACTCACTTCCTTTCCCTGACTGGGCCTTATATAGTCTAGGGCTCCCTAGCTCCCTCTAATGACTAAGAGCTGGAATGACACCCCTAACAGGCCTGCACATGCAAGTTTCACAGTAACAGGGAAGTACATAGCATTACATTACATTTTATGAAGATGACTTATACCAACCTCCCCATAAATAAGGGGAAACGACAGCACACAAGTGACCCTTCTGTAGTGACGGGCATTACAGCCCCCGTACACTACAGATCTCTAAACACAAATCCACTATCAGAACAGATCAACTCTTGTTACCCATTCCTGCCCACTTTAAGCGACACAACCATGAGATCTCTTCTTTGCAGTTCCAAGTCTTGGAACAAGTCCCGATCCCCCGGAGGGGAGGCAATCGGACACTATTACTCAAACAATGGGAGTCCTATTGGATACATCGTCTGGATACGTTATCACCCAAAGAACTTAACAGGGAATGCAACTTTTATTACAATCTCTGAAGGGTGTAATGTACCATGAGACTTATTGTATTTTGGTTTTCTACAGCCTTATTTAATGTCACAATGTTTTCATAATATGTCTGATATATTACCCCTTTCTATTCACAGATCCGCTAGTCTTGATCTTGGTCCATATTGATCTAGCTATGGGTGAGAACCATACCCCTTCCCCAACCCACTCGCTCTCCCTTCCCCTCCCCCTTTCTCTCCCTTCCCTTTCCCCCCCCCCCTTCCCCTTCCCCCTCTTTCTGCCTCTTCCGCCCTTTTCCTTCCTTCCTTTTTTCTCTTATTTCTTCTTTCCCTTTTCCCCGCTTTTTTTCTCCCTTTCCTTCTTACTGCCCTCTCCAAACCCCCCCTCCTTCTTACCAATCTTTACTTCTTTAATTCTTTTCTTTATTCTTCTTCTTTTCTTTTTCTTTTTTCCTTTTTTTCTCTTTTTTTCTTCTTTTCTTCTTCTTTATTTCCTCTATTCCTTATCACATACATCCCCTGTGGCTCCAAATTACATTTCCTCTTTATCATATTTCCTCTTTATCATATTTCCTCTTTATCATATTTCCTCTTTATCATATTTCCTCTTTATCATATTTCCTCTTTATCATTATTTATACACCCAGTACTTTTAATATAATATATTACATATAATATATTTCCCACAGTCCTAGCTCCAGGTTCGGATTACATATTTTTCAGTGCATCGCTCTATTTAACATTCTAACAGCACCTATAGAGAAGGGCATAGTCTCTGCCCTTCCCTGTCCTCAGATTATGTTATGCGCATGCGCCCGTCCTTAGACTATACTGACACAAGACGTCAGACATCACGTTCCTTAGTAATCTCATTTAATGACAATACGCATGCGCGCACCGTCTGCTGACGTCAGACGTAGGCGCCACCACATGTGAGACGCTACATTCTACACCGGCATATAAGGGCTGCATTAGCGTACGGACGCACACCTCCAGAGCAGACCCTGCATATTCAAGCCACAGGTATGGCCCCCCTGGCAGATCCTTGTTATATTAGCACCTCGGCAAAATCTATGCAAACCTTCATGACCGCAGTGCATACATTTAGCCTTGCCCTAGAAACATCATTTAGGATACTTTATACTTTCTTTATACTGTCTTTGTATCTACTCCTCTGGGTGCCATGTCATTGTATCCCTCGATAATTTAGCCTATTTATTCTTCGTGTCTCTCAACCCCTTTCCCCCCCCCCTCCTACCCAATAGTAATCCCCTCCTCCTAATATGGTCCCTTACTCCGTATATATATGCCTCTTATAGCCATTACTAATATTTATTATTCTAATGCAACAATCTTGAGTATTTATCTATGCATCAAGGTACTAACAGTGTTTTACATCCTAACAATGCATAAGTTGTATATATTTGCTATTTTTCAGTTCTTTTACTCTGGTTTTGCGATTTTTATTTCCCTTTTTTTTCTCTTCCGCCCTGGACCCCTGAGCAGAAGCTGTTTGTAGACTCTTGTAGACTTTAAATTCTTAAACTATAAGATAAGACATCTCTGTCATGTCCCACTCTGACGATGTGCGGAGGTCGGCCAGGATTGCAGCACGAGTTTAGTGTTTGTTTTGGAGTCGTGCTGGATCCGCCCCTCATCAGGTGCACTGGGTGGAGTCATTAGTTTAAATAGCTCCTCTGCCCAGTGCCCTGAGCAGATTATACTGTTCATTATTGTCTGGGAAGTTTGGAAGGAAGGTGGGCTGTTTGTTCCTGCTCTCAGCAGATAAGTGTCTTTTCTTGTTTGGTTGTTTATGTCATCTTACCCATCCAGGTTCTGTGCGAGCTGGCTGCTCCTTTCTCCCCACCACCATCTCAGGGAGTTCAGGGTTCTGTTAGTATAGGCTGGTGGACACAGCAAATCTACCATCAAGGTTTGTCTGTGGGCTGAGCATTGCAGGGAAAGAGGTCAGGGATAAATTAGGAGGTGACCCTTCCCCTGTCTCTCGGCCAGAGCCTGGTTGGTGTGTTATCTGTTTAACTGTGCACGTCCGCCGTGACAATCTCACACTGATATGTATGGTTTAGTTTATTCATAATCTCTAGTGCTGCATCATTGTTCCGTCCATAATACTCATTATTTTACTATGTATTCTTTACAGATTCCTTGATAAAGGTCGACACCGACCGAAACGTTGGGGTTGTACTGCTTAACTAAAAATATTGCTCACATAATTACTCTGGATGGAACAATAAATTGATGTAAAAACTACTATGAATTAAAAATGATTAATTGATGAAACGCATTTGGTGTGCCATGGATTTCTCAAGTGAATCTACTGACGTCTGTCCTCTACGAGCACCCACCATCTAGGGTGTGCAGATCTCATATTTCTTGTATACTATCCATGATGAACCTTTGTCATTGTGTAGTCGGTTTGAAGCGCTGTACAGGAGGGTTAATAAGGATCAGGGTATTGGGATTCCACAAGGCATGGTGCGCATGTTTGTGGAAAAGTTCCCATGCCTTGATACTGCAATTCGGCTAAGTGCAGCTAGGGAGCCATCCGTCATGGATGCGGCCATGACTATTGAGCAGTATAGACAGGATATACTGCACAATAAGAAGTCCGTTAAAGTGAGGGAGTGTGCCTGTACACGTTAGATCACAAGATGAACGGGTACAGCACACAAGGTCTGCATCAACCGTTCGCCCAACTGCCCGCCATGGGAAAAGTCAGGAAACATTCGTTGTTTCCTGTGTTTACAATACGGGCACATTAGAAGGAATTGTCCACAAAATAACTGGACAAACCCTGAAAAGACTGGCAATAATAATGGTTTCAGAATGAAACCTAATTTTGCCAAGTCAGTGGGGGAACACGTTCATAAGAATCTGGGACATTCACCAGGCCAATCACTAAAATGCTTGGCTGTCGTGAATGTCCCAGGGGGTGTGGAATCAAAAGATTCCACATCAAATACTCTGGGTGAAAGTGCACAAGTGGCAGTATGTAACTCACAGGTACCTACTGGGAGTCTGGTGGACATCGACTGAGGGTTAAGGGTCCCTCAAGAATCGGCACCAATATGTCCCATCATACTGGACTCTTCAGGGATACCCCACATAAAAGTCACAATAAAAGAACAGGAAACGAAAATCATGCTCGACACGGGTGCGGAAATTTCCATCACTAATGTCAAACACGATTTACACCCCAACAGCCCCCAATGTGTGGTGATCGGATTTGATCACCAACAAGGGGGGGTGATGGCCCACAGAATTGAAGAGGTAATCGTCCAGATTACCAGGTGCACGACCCTCAGGATACCCATGTGGTATTACCCCGGTTCTGATAACATTATCGGAACCGATGTAATGACACAAAATGGGTGGATCCTGGATCTGGCAAATTGCATTGTGTGGAAGGGTCCCAGGCGAGCTAATGCGTTTGTCATCCAACACCAGTGTCTGGGACCAACTTTGCAAGCAGTAGAGAATTCTACTGATATGCTCGAACACAAGTGGCCTGAGGTCTCACACAATCTACACCTGGAGCCTATTGTGTACGAGCATCCCGAGCTGTGGGCCCAGAGCAAAAACGACTGTGGCAGACTGATTGGCGTTCAGGTGGACATACAGGGTCCTGACCCTCCACCTCAACGCCAATACTCATTTCCACCAGAGGCCACCCATTCAATTATGGACACGGTCCAGGAATTGAAGACTAGGGGTGTGGTCATTGAGGGCAATTCAAAATGCAACAATGCCCTCTGGCCAGTCAAGAAGAAGGACACTAGTGCATGGAGGCTTACCATAGACCTCCGGGTCCTCAATAAATACACCCCAATGGCCGCTCCAGTGGTGGCCCAGACTACCGACATCATGGCCAGAATAAGCGGCAAAAGCCACGTATTCTCGACCGTAGATGTTGCTAATGGGTTCTTCTCCATCGAACTCAAGGAGTCATGCCTATACAAATTTGCCTTTACGGTGGGGGACAAACAGTACATGTTTGCAGTACTGCCCCAGGGGTTACACAGCAGCCCCACGTATTTTCATCAGGCATTGGCGGCCGTACTGAGTGTGTTCTCACGGCCGGAATGCCTTCTACAATACGTGGATGACCTGCTCTTGCATACAGAAACCATGGAGGAACATTTGGTTCTGTTGAGAGAGCTGCTGGGACTCCTGGCAAAGTCAGGACTCAAGGTAAGTCCCCATAAGGCAAATTTGGCCAAAACGGAGGTAACCTTCCTTGGGGTCCAAATTTCCTTTGGAACCAAAGGAATAATGACAGCCCCTGTGGATGCCATGGTGAAGTTACCCAGGCCCGGCACTCTTCAGGATTTGAGGAAATTCCTGGGGGTGGCCAACTTCATGAGGGAATTCATAGAGAATTTCGCTGCCAAAGCGAAACTTCTCTATGTGCTCCTTCGAGGGGAAGAACCCTCAATCAAAGGTTGGTCCGATGCACAGGAGGAGGCCTTTTCAACTTTGAAAAGGGATCTCTCCTAGGCGCCTGTGTTGGCCACTCCACATCCAGATGGGGAAATAGCCATACAGGCGCATGCAGGGATGAAGTCTATCGCAGCGGTCCTTCTACAGAAAGTAGGATATGAGACCAGACCGCTGGGATATTTCTCCAGGCTACTTTCGCCCTTCGAACGAGGGTTCGATGAATGTGCCAAGCAACTGGCAGCCATACACTATGCCGTCAAGACCACCGAGCCCTCTTGCTCCGTGATACTTCCCTGGAGTCTCCCAACAGAGATTTGGGAGATGGATCATGGATCTCAGTGGCCGGAATCTGCAGGTGGACCACAAGGCCAAGTATGTACTGTCCCAGTTGCTAAACCTGACTGGAACCGAACATGACTGTGGCCAACCAGAACTGGACGACTCACCACAAATGTTCAGGACTGACAGGCGTCCAGATGGTTTTGCTGTGCTGGATGAGACCACTGGTACCCAGAGTCTTGTCAGGTTACCGGGTCACATGTCGGCACAGCGGTCAGAGCTAGAGGCTGTTAAAGAAGCTCTGCTTCTTCAGCCCCCAGGGAAATGAACTATATATAGCGACAGCTCATATGTAGTTCGCTCCCTCACCCTGCATCTTGACATATGGAAGAGGAGAGGATTTGTGGACAGTCAAAACAAACCTCTGGCTCATGTGTCGGTCCTGAAGGAGCCGTGGGAGTGGAGCATGGCACACATGACGGAAGCAGCCATTATCAAAATCCCGGCGCATCAAAAAGGGGACAAACCTTTGATAATGGGTAACAACAAGGCAGACGAGCTGGCTAAACTAGCGGCAGTGTCTGGTACCCTCCGGGAACCAGGCATTGGGCCACTACCAATGCACACAGATTGCAGCGCGTACCCATCTGAGTGACGGCCCGGTGTCAGTTGAAGAGGAAGAAGCCAAAGATCCTCTTCTAATGACACATATCAAATCACCACAATATCCCTGGTCTGTACAGCAAGGGATCCTGTGTTATGATACCAGTACTCAGCAACTTCCCCTTCCGGTGGTCCCGCAGCATCTGCAAGCAGAGTTGACGCGATTGAACCACCAACTGTTTGGACACCTCGGCCGGAATAAACTCTTGCCTCTCCTGAGATACAAATTATACTGGCCAGAAATGTCCAATTCAGTAGAGGAGGTTACTCAACAGTGCCTGGTGTGTTCTCAAGTCAACCCAAGGGCGTCTGCCCTGAAGCCGGTGTTGCAGCGAGTTCCTCCTGCTGATGGTCCGTGGTCTGCGATACAAATTGATTTTATCGGACCATTGTCGACCGGAAGTCGTAACTGCCGTTACGCACTGGTAATAGTGAATGTCTTCTCAAAATGGGTAGAAGCCATCCCCACGGTCAACGATACGGCCACCACCACTGCCCATGTTCTCTGGGAACAGGTTCTGTCATGATGGGGTATCCCCAGAGTGATAGAATCAGAGAGAGGGACCCATTTCACAGATAAGGTAATGAAAACGCTTTGTGGTCTCTTAGACATAAAGCAAAGGTTTCATCTGCCTTATCACCCTCAGTCAGTGGGGATCGTGGAGCGGATGTACCAGACCATCAAAACCCAGATTTCCAAGGCACTGCTGGAGAAGGGTTCCTCTTGGGTAACCCATCTTCCAGCCGTGCTAATGGGTATTCGAGCCACCGAGGCCTTCAGTACCAGTATCTCCCTGTTTAAACTTATGACCGGACATAAGATGCCCCTATGTCTGCCTAACGAACCCCAAGTGTCGGAGCCCACGAAGAACGCCATCACCATAGACATGTTTCTCCAACAGGTTCAACAGAACCTGAAGGAGTTACTGCCTCATGCAGCGATACGGTTAGACAAACCGTATCTACAGGGGGAAACACCAATGCCCACTGTAGGAGAAATGGTGATGGTGAAAGTCTTCCGTCGGGCTGGCCCATGGGACGCAAACTTGGAAGGACCCTAGAAGGTCCTTGAAGTAATGGGAGACACCATGCTGAAGGTACAAAAGCCAATCACAAACAAAAAGAAATCCCTTAGACGACAGGAAGTCTTGTAGATTCACATCGACCAGGCCAAGGCCACCCGAGCCTCTCCAACTCAATAACACATACTGTTCCGAGTTGGGTGAGGAGGGGGGAGAGGGCTTAGTGGGTCGATGGTGAATCCATAACACTTATCACACTCCATCTAATTACAGAACACAAGAGGGAGATACGCCATGGGACCACATGGCAAAGGAAGAGCTAGGCGTCCTCTGAACGGGATACGTCTCCAGCTTGTGACACTGGTGGTAAGCATGTTGATGGCAGTATCGGCCTCTTCAGGGGGGAAACTGGGGACTAACATTGGTATGGCCAACATATTACTTAATGGACCCGGCCTTTTAATGGTGGAATTTTTGGGTGGCAAAATCCGGAAACCATATCTGTATGGTTTCCAGAGAGAGGGTTTTGCCAACGGTGTAATTCAACATTATACCCCGGTGGAGAATGTGTCTGCCATACAACATGACTTACACACCCTCTGTCTCAAGGAATTCAGACATTTTCAGGACTCGGACCCTACACCTATCAAATCCTTAAGATGGGTGTCTAGGGAACCACACTTACACCCTTACCAGCAAGTGAGAGCCAACACTACTACGGTGTTGTGTACCAAGGAGGGAATGCTGAGTCCTGAAGATGTCACTGGGGCAGAGTACAGCGGTTGGTACATCATGAAGGCTACCTTCCTGGGGAAGGATAGCCAGGACAGGTTAAGGGTTAGGACGTATTTTGATAGGCCCATTCCAGTAAAAGGAACCCTGAAGGCTTATTGCATGTTGAGGGATTCCCAGACGATTATCACCAGGGAATCCAGTTATGTTCAGGGACATGTGTCCACTGATTACTTACGAACCAGTATAATGATGTTATAGATAAACTGCAGTGACTCTGGTTAGGCCATTTGGAACGATCAGAGTGGTCCAGTAAAACTGGAAGGTTTATATCGAGCCACAGTTTTAAAGGTACGGACCGATGCCAAGGACCCTAGGTATGTTCAGTTAAAGGGATCTCCATCCATACGGTCTTTCATGATCACGATCATGAGAGACAACTGTGTTCCTGAGGTGACAGGATACTATTTTGTCACCTATGCCCACTGGGAGAAAGAAACCCAGATGGTGATGTTGGACACTAATCCTTGGAGGTGGGATTTGGTGTGCAATGGGGTAGATACCCCTACGGTGGATGTATGGATGTATGGTACCCCTATGACTGAAGAATACCAGGGTAGGTATGTGTCTTCCGATTGGAAACACCCCAGGGGCAGGGATATTAACTTTGACATCACATATAGATGGTTCGTTTAAGTGGCCTTTTTGCGAGGCAATAGACGAAGGATGCTGGACCTTTACTCAGTTGGTCTATCTGTCCCAAACCAAACCTGTAGGGAAGCTAGTGTTACAGGCTGGAGAAAATGATCACTGTTATCCGTTCAAAGGAAGGGGGCAGATCTGTGCAACAGTGGTGAGGGTCCCCTACGATACAGAAGATCTCCAACCGGTAAAACCGCATTCAGACTCTTGCACCGCCCCTATCCATCAATTGGCAGATCCTATAGCTCCTCAACTGTCATCCCCCTGGAAGATCATCACGGATGCTAAATTCATCCTGTTTACCTGGAGAATTTCCATAGATGACTTCCGAGTTGACCTTTGGGATCATAGGTGTGAGGAGTTTGTTAGAAACCAAATTGACATGGTAAGAGGTTGGATAGAGGCAGGGCAAGAGGTAAGAAAAGACGACTCCCGATATAGGAAGAACAGGGGGAGGAGAGATCTAGTGGCTATGGGACTTGGCGGAGGTGCTTTGAGAGTGGGTGCCCTGAACACTATGGATATGGAAGTCCTGAGAAGTAAGCTTGGGGAGTTTGCGCGACACGCCGGGGAAGGATTCAAGACCCAGCTTGATGTAAACCACGTCTTAGAGGGTTTACAGCATTCATACATAGATGCCACTACCTCTCTATCTTCTGCTATACGTGAGAAGTTTAGGAGGTTAGTTGTGGGTCTCTTAGAGGAGCAGGATCGGGCTCAGCTTGCTCTGGCGTGTACGCAGGTCCAAAGCGAACTCTCGGACAACCTTAAACATATTGTGTCAGCGTTACACAGCGGCCACTTCCCATTCAACCTCCGTCAGCGAATAAGTCCACTGATCTCTCCTTTCGCCATCAATCATACCAACTGGTGGGTGGTTCAGTGGCATGGATGTCGAAATTTAACCTGTACTGCTTCGTCCTTGGCACCTGTGTCCGGTCGCCTCAGACAGGGATACAGTGCCATCAATCTAGGAACGGTGATGAACCGAACGGTACTTCATCCCCAGCTCCCCTCAAGCGTTCTAACCTATGAAGAAGGCCATACTTCTTTGTTTGACACTGAGGGATGTTGGTTGAGAGAGGATTCCATCCTCTGTCAGGGTAGTCGAGATCGGATGCTTAGGCACCAGTGTTGGAACACCGAGGGGACCTGTGAGAAGAAGGCAAACCCAATACCCTCGTCCTCTTTAAAATACTTGAGACAGGGGGATTGGTGTTGGTACCAAGGAAGTAATGGATCGTATACAATTTATGGACTTAATTGTACCCGAGGAGTACTCCTCCCCGGAGCGTACTGTGCTCTTAGTCCCGTTCTAGGTCTGGACGTCGCAGAGCAGCAAGGAAGAACCCCAATTACCCCGGAAAGAAGACTCGACATTCGCCCCGATGTGCCTGTGAGAATCCAGAAGATTCCTCTTGGCTTCTTCAAAGAACTTAAACAGCTCCTGTGGGACTTCAGCCAAAAGGAAGAAATTATACAACATCTTCGGGAGACGGAGAAACAGGCCACCATCCGACTTACTCATGACCTGACAAAAATTACCGCAGTTGCCACAGCATTGGACAAGGACTCAAAGATTCCATGGTGGGAGAGTCTTTCTGGATACAGTCCTAAGGCAACCTCATTTTTTAATTTACTGATACACCCGGTGATAGTGCTTTTGGTTCTGGTTGTACTCATGTACCTAGGACTGTGGTGGATGTACCGGAGGGTCAAGAGAATCGGAGTCCTTTGTAATAACTATCTCCAGCGCCGCTGCAGATAATTATGCATAATAGGAAGAGGGGAGAATTACTATCGCGCTGTCCGGAATGCAAAGTGTTACAGGCGGGAGATCAAAGGCTTCTCCCGCCTGTCAGGAAGTGGCGCGGCCCCAACGCGCTCGTGCAGGGATGCGTGGGCTGGCGCAGTGACGTCATCTCACTGCGCCAGCCCACGTGTCCCTGATGGTGTCGCGCGCCCGCGTGCCACAGTGTGGGCGGTGCGGCAGTGCGGGCCGCCGGACATAAATATCCGGCGGCCCCTGCACTGGGCAGAAGAGCCGAGCTGCCCCCCTCAAGAGGATCCCCTCCCTGGACAACGAGCATTCCCTGGATGGGCTGAGTATCCAATACCCCACCAACGATTAGCCCCTACTTGCCCATATTACTTCCCCATATTCTCTATCCCACCAACGAACCCCTACAACCCCTACTCCCATATTCCCTATCCCATTAACCCCTATCCCAGATATAAACCCTGGAGGGCTTTCCATTAACCCCTGCCTTGCCAACCCACCATTCCCTGCTCCTATACCCCCTATCCCTGCTGTCCTGACAATACTACACCATTTACCCCTATCCCTAATAAACCCCTATAACCCCTGCTAACCCCTACAATATCACCCCCTATCCCACCAACAATTACCCCTATACCCTATCCCATCAATACCCTACAATCAGTGGTATTTAACCCTTCATTTCCCTGTAGGGATAGTTTTTAGTCCAGGTTGGGTGGGCTGCTAATGTATGTGTGTGTGTGTACTGTATTGTTAGTTTGTGGGTGGAACTTGGGATTGAATAGTGTATTTAGTGCTGTATTTATGGTGCTGTATTGTGTGTATTGTGTACTGTAGGTTGATAATATATATTGTGTATTATTTGTATTATACCTACTGTGTAACGTGTGTTTATTAGCTTTAGTTAGCTCAGTTAGGCGCTTGCAGCTAGTTTAGTGATCAGCGTAAGGTAAAGTGAAAGTGTTATCTTTAATAAAGGTATAAATAGGCATCTCTAGACGGCTCCTCCTATTTATGAATATTAATTAGTGATATTTGCATAAATATTGGTAATTAATATTCCCCCTTTACAGCGCAACATACATGTATGCGATTACTACCTCAGTACTGTGATAGAGTGTCTGTAGAAGTGGTGGATGGGGTGTATATTTGTCCAAGGTAACTCACTTCGATGTTTTACTAAAAGCAACTACAGATGGAACATGGTTAGCACTCCCGCTCTTAAATCAAATTTCTTAACTCATCGCGTTATCTTGAGACAAAAGCCATTGAGAAGCAATTGAAGGTGTTTGCTTAGATTAGATAACACAACTCAGAAATCTCAGAAAAAAGGAGTGTTAACTCTACTCCATCTGTAGGATTAGAGTTGAGCGAACCCGAACTGTAAAGTTCGGGTTCGTACCGAACTTTAGGGTTTTTGGCACCCGGACCCGAACATTTATGTAAAAGTTCGGCACAGCAGCCAATCAACAAGCGTCATACTACTTGCCCCAAGAGGCCATCACAGCCATGCCTACTAATGGCATGGCTGTGATTGGCCAGAGCAGCATGTGACCCAGACTTTTTTTAAGCTGGAGTCACCTAGCGCCGCCCGTCACTCTGCTCGGATTAGTGTAGGGATAGGCTGCAGCTGCTGTGAGGGAGAGATCAGGGAGAAATCTTATGAAGAACTGCTTCTTTACTCAGCGATTTACAGCAAATGTGTTTTGTGGGTGCAGTGCACAATTGTTTTAAGCCTGCCCTGAGCCAACTACTACTGAATACTAACTTTTTTTCCTTCAGTTAGTCATAGTAACATAGTACATTAGGCCAAAAAAATACATTTGTCCATCCAGTTCGGCCTGTTATCCTGCAAGTTGATCCAGAGGAAGGCAAAAAAAAAAACTGTGAGGTAGAAGCCAATTTTCCCCACTTTAGGGGAATAAAAAATTCCTTCCCGACTCCAATCAGGCAATCAGACTAACTCCCTGGATCAACGACCCCTCTCTAGTAGCCATAGCCTGTAATATTATTACGCTCCAGAAATACATCCATACAATATCAATACATAATCGGCAGCCATTTTATGCCACAATAGTGCACCAGCACAGGATATCTGCATGTCTGCAAGTCCAGAAATACTGCTTTAAGACACTGGGGTTAAAAAAAAACCCTTTTTTTCATATAGTGCAGATCTAGGATTAGACGTGCATAAGTGACTGTCACATTTAGGCCAGAAATACAGCTTTTTGCTTACTGGGGAAAAAAAAAAAACATCTGTTTCATAAAGTGAGGATCTAGGATTAGACGTACATAAGTGAGTGTCACATTTATGCCAGAAATACAGCTTTTTGCTTACTGGGAAAAAAAAAACACATCTGTTTCATAAAGTGCAGATCTAGGATTAGACGTGCATAAGTGAGTGTCACATTTATGCCAGAAATACAGCTTTTTGCTTACTGGGGGAAAAAAAAAATCTATTTCATAAAGTGCAGATCTAGGATTAGACGTGCATAAGTGAGTTTCACTGTCACGGTGGGGAGTGGGGGGAAACCTCCCACTAGGGGTGGGCGATATAGACGATATAGGCGATATGCGATATAAATTTGTGCCACGATATGGATTTTGAGCATATCGCCTATATCGCCGGACCGCGATATGATCCTGAGCCGGCACAGTGGAGAAGGAGAGAGTCCCTCCCTCCCCACTGTGCGCGGCTGCCGCTGACCACCAATGACAAAAGAGGAGGAGGGGAGGGACTGACAGTAAATCATTGAGTTTTCACGATCTCAGTGAGCGCGTGAAAACTCAAATCCGATGGTATATTCTAACCCCCAGGCGTTCCCATGGTGACAGGGACGCTTGCCTGGGGGTTAGAACATACAGGGCCACGCCGCTGACAGTAGAACATTTAAAAACTAATCAGTAACTTTAACTTTATTAATTGGTGATCTCTTTACTGTATACCTTACTAGGTCTTAGCTCCGGTAACTAGTGATGTCCGGTTCATGAAGGAATCGTTCATTTGAATCGATTCAGTTCAGTGAACCGGAGGAGTCGATTCACTTGAATGATCCGATCCGTTTGAATCGGCTCTCAGTCACAGCACAGAGACAATGCAGACAGAGACGCTCAGCTCACCACCTCACGCTGGCAGCAGGAGCCTGAGGGAGGGACTGGGGAGGAGTCAGTAATATGGTCTTAGAGTGGAAGAGCTGCTTCTGCCAGCCCCACCCCTCCCCGCCCACCAACCAATCACCGACCAGAGCTGAGGGGGCGAGGCCAGCACAGCACACTAGCAGCTCTGACTCGAGTCCTCGGAGTAGTACAGGTTAAGGGAGTCTAAATGAATCGAATGAGTTACAAGAATCTAAAGATCCGACTCAGTCAGTGACTCATTCGATTCATTGAGTTAAAAGAGCTGAGAGTCAGACTGTAGAACAGTTTACACTGAGGCTGTCGGCTCTTGTTGCAGCAGTGATAAGGAGCAGAGAGATAAGAGAAGGGACAGATGACACAGAGTTTAGATTACAGGATGAATTAAATTAACCCTTTAGAATCAAATTGGCTTCTCAGGAGATATATATGTTAAAGGCATATATAGGCAGTACTACTGAATGAGATGCCTTTAACATATATATCTCCTGAGAAGCCAATTTGATTTGTGGGATCTGTGGATGGCACCGTTTAGGGCAGGGGGGGGATCTGTGGATGGCACCGTTTAGGGGAGGGGGGGGGGATCTGTGGATGGCACTGTTTAGGGGAGGGGGGGGATCTGTGGATGGCACCGTTTAGGGGAGGGGGGGATCTGTGGATGGCACCGTTTAGGGGAGGGGGGGATCTGTGGATGGCACCGTTTAGGGGGGGGGGGGATCTGTGGATGGCACCGTTTAGGGGAGGGGGGGGATCTGTGGATGGCACCGTTTAGGGGAGGGGGGGGGTCTGTGGATGGCACAGTTTAGGGGAGGGGGGGGAATCTGTGGATGGCACCGTTTAGGGGAGGGGGGGGATCTGTGGATGGCACCGTTTAGGGGAGGGGGGGGATCTGTGGATGGCACCGTTTAGGGGAGGGGGGGATCTGTGGATGGCACCGTTTAGGGGAGGGGGGGGGATCTGTGGATGGCACCGTTTAGGGGAGGGGGGATCTGTGGATGGCACCGTTTAGGGGAGGGGGGGGTGGATCTGTGGATGGCACCGTTTAGGGGAGGGGGGGGTGGATCTGGGGATGGCACCGTTTAGGGGAGGGGGGGGATCTCGGGATGGCACCGTTTAGGGGAGGGGGGGATCTCGGGATGGCACCGTTTAGGGGAGGGGGGATCTGGGGATGGCACCGTTTAGGGGAGGGGGGGATCTGGGGATGGCACCGTTTAGGGGAGAGGGGGGATCTGGGGATGGCACCGTTTAGGGGAGGGGGGGATCTGGGGATGGCACCGTTTAGGGGAGGGGGGGAATCTGGGGATGGCACCGTTTAGGGGAGGGGGGATCTGGGGATGGCACCGTTTAGGGGAGGGGGGGATCTGGGGATGGCACCATTTAGGAGAGGGGGATCAGCTCCCTGCTGCTGTGTGCACAAAGCACAGGGCAGCAGGGAGAGTGTAAAGTCCTATTCACCCTAATAGAGCGCTGTTAGGGTGAATATGACAAGGGTTCTACGTTCTAGCCCTTAAGGAGACTAATAGTTATTCAATAAAAAGTAAAAAAAGGTTTAAACACGCCCCCCCAAATATAGAAAACAATATATCGCAATATATATCGCATATCGCACATGCTTAAAATTATATTGCAATATAGATTTTAGGCCATATCGCCCACCCCTACCTCCCACCATGCCTCGGTGTTCACTGCAACGCAGGAAACAGGGAGCAGGACACAACGCGACCCTGTAGATCTCCCTAAACTCCCAATGCATGAGCCGCCTCAGAAGGTAAGGGGGCTCATGCTCTCCAACCTAGAACCCTAGGTATCCCTGCTATGCCCTAAGCCTGAAGACAGGGCAGAGACCACCCATTCATCCAGCACAACGGATGCATGGTGTCTCCAGAAGCCCAGCAGCTTGCCACCAACTAGGCAGGGTTCACAGCTGAACGACAGGTAAGTAACAAAAGGCAACAGACAACCTAGGTTACCAGAACTTACCTGCTGCCGACGAGATGGACCGGAAACGCACTGTCTAGATGATTGCTTAAACCCCTCCGGGAAAGCAGCCCCCTTTCGGAGGAAACACACTACAACACCATAACCTCCAAACAAGGTCCACACCATAACAACATACACCAGGTGGGAGAGGGAAAGCAGAAACACGCCGGAGGGGACACACAGACAGAGCAAGGGAAACAATATAATAAATAAGGGTGACTCACACAGACATAATCACAAACAGCCCAGGAGCAGGCTCCACCACACCAACATATAAGGAGAACTGAGGTCACACCCACCACTCCTAACACACACAACTTAACCCCGTGCACACCAAACGGAGAAAGTGCACACATACAAACACACGTTGCCCGAGGCAACCGCATGCATTGACAGCGAGCCGCCTAGCAACAAGCTCAGGCTGCTACAATGCCAACAACACCATTTTGCCAGCGGCAACCGCACGTGAGGCTACCAACTAACAGCCCTCACCTGCGGTAAACAACCAAACCTGGCCGCTGGCAACTGCATACGGTTCTAAGAGTCACGACCACGACCATAGTCGTGACAGTCATATTTAGGCCAGAAATACACCTTTTTGCTTACTGGGGTGAAAAAAAAAAACTAATTCATATAGTGCAGATCTAGGATTAGACGTGCATAATTGAGTGTCACATTTAGGCCAGAAATACAGCTTTTTGCTTACTGGGGTGAAAAAAACACATCTGTTTCATAAAGTGCAGATCTAGGATTAGACATGCATAAGTGAGTGTCACATTTAGGCCAGAAATACAGCTTTTTGCTTTCTGGGGTGAAAAATCCCTATCTGTTTCATAAAGTGCAGATCTAGGATTAGACGTGCATAATTGAGTGTCACATTTAGGCCAGAAATACAGCTTTTTGCTTACTGGGGTGAAAAAAAAACATCTGTTTCATAAAGTGCAGATCTAGGATTATAGGTGCATAAGGGAGTGTTCTTTTTAGGCCACAAATACGGCTTTTGCTTACTGGGGTTAAAAAACCTTCTGATACACTGCACATCTGGGATTAGAGGTACATAAATTACTGTGAAATTTACGCCACAAAGACGGCTTTTGCTTACTGGAGTTAAAAAAAAACTCTGATATACAGCACATCTGGGATTAGAGGTGCATAAGGTACTGTGAAATTTAGGTCACAAATACCGCTGTCATATAGAGTAAAAAAAAAAAATTGAGTGCAATACCCTACATCAGGGTTTTTATTGGCGGTTAATTATTTTTAACAGACTTAACCACTTTTTACTTTGCTTGGTGAACGCTAACTATTAGGCAAACATCTAATAAGGGACGCGGTCGTGGTGGTGGTGTTGGTGGAGCCTCTGGTGCAGGGAGAGGAAGTGGCCATTCTGCCACAGCTTTACGTCCTACTGAACTTACTACCTCAGGTCCCAGTAGCCGCCAGAATATTTGGTCGGGCCTAATGCCGTTCTAAGGATGGTAAGGCCTGAGCAAGTACAGGCGCTAGTCGCTTGGGTGGCCGACAGTGGATCCAGCACGTTCACATTATCTCCCACCCAGTCTTCTGCAGAAAGCGCACAGGTGGCACCTGAAACCCATGCCCATCAGCCTGTCACATCACCCTGGTGCATATAGGGGAACCTGTCTGAGCCTCAAGTCATGCAGCAGTCTCTTATGCTGTTTGAAAACTCTGCTGGAAGGGTTTCCCAAGGGCATCCACCTAGCCCTTCCCCAGGGGTGGAAGACATAGAATGCACTGACGCACAACCACTTATGTTTCCTGATGAGGACATGGGAATACAACCTCAGCACGTCTCTGATGATGACGAAACACAGGTGCCAACTGCTGCGTCTTTCTGCAGTGTGCAGACCGAAAAGGAGGTCAGGGAGGAAGACTGGGTGGAAGACGATGCAGGGGACGATGAGGTCCTAGACCCCACATGGAATGAAGGTCGTGCCACTGACTTTCAGAGTTCGGAGTAAGAGGCAGTGGAGAGACCGAGCCAACAGCGTGGGAAAAAAGGGAGCAGGGTGCCAAAGCAGAGCAGCCGTCGCCAAAACAGTTCGCCTGCTACTGGCCACCGTCACCAGGGACCGAGCACACCAAAGGCAGCTTCAAGGAGTTCCCTGGCATGGCACTTCTTCACACAATGTGCTGACGACAAGACCCAAGTGGTTTGCACGCTGTGCCATTAGAGCCTGAAGCGAGGCATTAACGTTCTGAACCTTAGCACAACCTGCATGACCAGGCATCTACTTGCGAGACACGGGGTGCAGTGGAGTAAGCATCTTCAAAACCAAGAAAGGGCTCAGGCCCCTCCTGCTCCCTCTTCTGCTGCTGCCTCGGCCTCTTCCTCCGCCTCTGGAGGAATGTTGGCACCTGCCGTCCAGCAAATAGAGGATGTGCCACCAACAACTCCACCTCCGTCACCAAGCATCTCCACCATGTCACAAGGAAGCGTTCAGCTCTCCATCTCACAAACCTTTGAGAGAAAGCGTAAATTCCCACCTAGCCACCCTCAATCCCTGGCCCTGAATGCCAGCATTTCTAAACTACTGGCCTTTGAAATGCTTTCATTCAGGCTGGTGGAGACGGACAGCTTCAAACAGCTCATATCGCTTGCTGTCCCACAGTACGTCGTTCCCAGCCGCCACTACTTCTCCAGGAAAGCCGTGCCCTCCCTGCACAACCAAGTATCAGATAAAATCAAGTGTGCACTGCGCAACGCCATCTGTGGCAAGGTCCACCTAACCACAGATACGTGGACCAGTAAGCACGGCCAGGGACGCTATATCTTCCTAACTGCACACTGGGTAAATGTAGTGGCGGCTGGGCCCCAGGCGGAGAGCTCTTTGGCGCACGTCATTCAGCCGCAAAGGATCGCAGGGCATCATTCTTTGCCTCCTGTTGCCTTCTCTTCCTACTCGGCTTCCTCCTCCTCTTCTACCACCTCCTCATCATCCGGTCAGAAACAGACCTTCACCACCAACTTCAGCACAGCCAGGGGTAAACGTCAGCAGGCCGTTCTGAAACTAATGTGTTTGGGGGACAGGCCCCACACCGTGCAGGAGTTGTGGCGGGGTATAGAACAACAGACCGACGAGTGGTTGCTGCCAGTGAGCCTCAAGCCTGGCCTGGTGGTGTGCGATAATAGGCGAAATCTCGTTGCAGCTCTGGGACTAGACGGTTTGAAGCACATCCCTTGCCTGGCGCATTTGCTGAATTTGGTGGTGCAGAAATTCATTCACAACTACCCCAACATGTCAGAGCTGCTGCAAAAAGTGCAGGCTGTCTGCTCTACAGCGTAACTTCGGCCATCCCGCTCACAGCCTCATATGCGACATGCCCACCAGGTGGAACTCCACCTTGCACATGCTGGAGAGACTGTGCGAGCAGCAGCAGGCCATAGTGGAGTTTCAGCTGCGGAACAGTACCACTTCACCACCAATGACTGGTCCTCCATGCGAGACCTGTGTGCCATGTTGCACTGTTTCGAGTACTCCACCAACATGGCCAGTGGCGACGACGCCGTTATCAGCGTTACAATACCACTTCTAGGTCTCCTTGAGAAAACACTTAGGGCGATGATGGAAGAGGATGTGGCCCAGGACGAGGAGGAGGAAGAGGGGTCATCTCTAACACTTTCAGGCCAGTCTTTAAGAAGTGGCTCAGAGGGAGGTTTTTTGCAACAGCAGAGGCCAGGTACAAATTTGGCCAGCCATGGCCCACTACTGGAGGACGAGGAGGAGGAGGATGAGGAGGAGGATGGAGATGAAGCATGGTCACAGCGGGGTGGCACCCAACGCAGCTCGGGCCCATGACTGGTGCGTGGCTGGGGGGGGATACGGAGGACGCAGACGATACACAACCACTGAGGACAGCTTGTCCTTACCTCTGGACAGCCTGGCACACATGAGCGACTACATGCTACAGTGCCTGCGCAACGACAGCAGAGTTGCCCACATTTTAACGTCTGCTGACTACTGGGTGGCCACCCTGCTGGATCCCCATTACAAAGACAATGTGCAGTCCTTAATTCTCTCACTGGAGCGTGTTCGGAAGATGCGCGACTACAGGCGCACGCTGGTAGACGCGCTCCTGAGAGCATTCCCGACTGACGCCGGGGAACATGTGAAAGCACAAGGCGAAGACAGGGGAGGAGGAAGAGGTCGCCAACGCAGCTGTGTCAGAGCCAGCACCTCAGAAGGCAGGGTTAGCATGGCTGACATGTGGAAAAGCTTTGTCACCTCGCCGCAACAACCGGCCCCAACTGCTGATATGGAGCGTGTTAGCAGGAGGCAGCATTTGAAAAACATGGTGGAACAGTACCTGTGCACACGCCTACACGTACTGACTGATGGTTCTGCCCCATTCAACTTCTGGGTCTCCAAATTGTCCACATGGCCAGAGCTTGCCCTGTATGCCTTGGAGGTGCTGGCCTGCCCTGCAGCCAGTGTACTCTCTGAACGTGTATTTAGCACGGCAGGAGGCGTCATTACAGACAGACGCAGCCGCCTGTCCACAGCCAACGTGGACAAGCTCATGTTCATTAAAATGAACCAGGCTTGGATCCCACAAGACTTGTCTGTACCTTGTGCAGAATAGACATTTATACCACCATCAAACATAAATTCTTGTACTCAAATTAAGTGCAATGATTCTTTGTTTTATTTTATTTTTTATTTGTCCCAATATTTTGGGGGCTACCTACCTCAATAAAAAATAAAAAAAAACATTGTTGGCTACCTCCTCCTCCTCTATTGATGCCTCCACCTACAACACCACATTCACGGCCTCCTCAACCTCCGACTCCATATTCACCTCCTTCTCTGAGTTGCAGGTTAATAATTTGTAATTTTTCGTTATTTTATCTTATTTTAAGTTATTTCCCTATCCACATTTGTTTGCAGAGCAGTTGCCATGCTCTTAAAGCGAACCTTTCACCTGGATACCTTATAGATCATCCTCATTGTGTTAGCACACAGTCTTGTCCTGCTTTTCTGTCATGTATATGCATGGAAAAATCGCTTTACAAAGTACTCTTCTCCAGCTCCACAAGTCACGGTAGAAGTCAAGGGGGTAGCCCTTCCCTAACTCCAGGCTGTAACTCCCCTGCCCTAACCCCGCCTCTAAGCAGTGTAATTGACACCCGGCTCAGTCGCTGGGACCGCGCTTGTACAGGCGGCGCATGCGCCGTCGGACTCAAACGCGATCCTGTAACTGAATCGCGCATGCGCCGTCCCCGATGCCTGCCTGTCTTCTCTTCCTTACGCGCGATTCAGTTACAGGATCGCGCTTAAGTCCGACGGCGCATGCGCCGCCTGTACAAGTGCGGTCCCGGCGACTGAGCCAGGTGTCAATTACACTGCTTAGAGGCAGGGTTAGGGCAGGGGAGTTACAGCCTGGAGTGAGGGAAGGGCTACCCCCTTGACTTCTACCGTGACTTGTGGAGCTGGAGAAGAGTACTTTATAAAGCGATTTTTCCATGCATATACTTGCCAGAAAAGCGGGACAAGACCATGTGCTAACACAATGAAGATGATCTATAAGGTACTTTTGATAGTTTATTAAGTGAAATCCAGGTGAAAGGTTCGCTTTAAGCACATTTTACTGCCTTTTACATCCCTCTAGCCTTTTCAAGGACTATTTTAGAGCCATTTTAACGCAAAAAAGTGCCAATTTTAGTGCCCTAAATTGAAAAAATTCTTATTTTCAATTGTCGGGTGACATTTTACCATTTTTTGCATATACAAACCTTTTGCTATGCCTGGGTGACAGGGGCCTAAATCTCTCAAAATCCTCTGTTCTATTGCTGGGTAGTGATGTCGCGAACATAAAATTTTCAGTTCGCGAACAGCGAACGAGAACTTCCGCAAATGTTCGCGAACTGGCGAACCGGGCGAACCGCCATAGACTTCAATAGACAGGCGAATTTTAAAACCCACAGGGACTCTTTCTGGCCACAATAGTGATGAGAAAGTTGTTTCAAGGGGTCTAACACCTGGACTGTGGCATGCCGGAGGGGGATCTATGGCAAAACTCCCATGGAAAATTACGTAGTGGACGCAGAGTCGGGTTTTAATCCATAAAGGGCATAAATCAACTAACATTCCTAAATTGTTTGGAATAACGTGCTTTAAAACATCCAGTGTGTGTATACGATCAGGTATGATGTTGTATCGATCAGGTAGTGTAAGGGTTACGCCCGCATCACAGACATTGACAGACCAAACTCCCCTTTTAATGCACCGCAAACAGTTCATTTGCACAACCGCAAACTCCCCATTTGCACAAGGTTGGATACCAAGCTAGCCACGTCCCGGTGATGTCATTGAAGGTTTCTTCCTCCACCCAGCCACGTACAACACCAAGGGTCCCCGAAAGGTCAATTGAATTGATTTTTCGAACGGGGAGATGGTTAAAAAAACGCTGGCTCCCTCCCCTTTGTTTTTATCCACGGTGACTGCGTCTGCGCCGTGCAATTTACTGTCACACCCGATATGAGTGGTATTTTCTGTAGTACTATTCTCATCAGTTTAATCCCTCTAACGTCCCCAATCTGGGTGCCATTTATTGAATAGATTTTTCGAACGGGGAGATGGTATCAGTGGTTGGCACTGGCAGTGGGCACACTACAGTCAGTAGAAGCGGGCCTGACACACACTGGCAGCAGGCAAGCAACTGAAATTACACTAAAGTGTAAAAATTAAATGCCTTATTTATCGGCAAGCTACTGTGCCACCCGGTATGAGTGGTTGGCACTGGCAGTGGGCACACTACAGTCAGTGGAAGAGGGCCTGACACACACTGGCAGCAGGCAAGCAACTGAATTTAGACTACTGTCTAAAAATTAAATGCCTTATTTATCGGCAAGCTACTGTGCCACCCGGTATCAGTGGTTGGCACTGGCAGTGGGCACACTACAGTCAGTGGAAGCGGGCCTGACACACACTGGCAGCAGGCAAGCAACTGAATTTAGACTACTGTCTAAAAATTAAATGCCTTATTTATCGGCAAGCTACTGTGCCACCCGGTATCAGTGGTTGGCACTGGCAGTGGGCACACTACAGTCAGTTGAAGTCGGCCTGACACACACTAGCAGCAGGCAAGCAGCTGAAATTACACTAAAGTGTAAAAATTAAATGCCTTTTTTATGCAAAGTCCTGTGCCAGCCGGTATGAGTGGTGGGCACTGGCAGTGGGCACACTACAGTCAGTGGAAGTCAGCCTGACACACACTGGCAGGCAACTAACCTTAGATTAAAGTGTAAAAATTAAGTGCCTATTTTTTAAGCAAAGTCCTGTGCCACTCGGGATGACAGGGGTGGGCACTGGCAGTGGGCACACTACAGTCAGTTGAAGTCGGCCTGACACACACTGGCAGGCAACTAACCTTAGATTAAAGTGTAAAAATGAAGTGCCTTTTTTTTAAGCAAAGTCCTGTGCCACACGGGATGACAGGGGTGGGCACTGGCAGTGGGCACACTACAGTCAGTTGAAGTCGGCCTGACACACACTAGCAGCAGGCAAGCAGCTGAAATTACACTAAAGTGTAAAAATTAAATGCCTTTTTTATGCAAAGTCCTGTGCCAGCCGGTATGAGTGGTGGGCACTGGCAGTGGGCACACTACAGTCAGTGGAAGTCAGCCTGACACACACTGGCAGGCAACTAACCTTAGATTAAAGTGTAAAAATTAAGTGCCTATTTTTTAAGCAAAGTCCTGTGCCACTCGGTATGACAGGGGTGGGCACTGGCAGTGGGCACACTACAGTCAGTGGAAGTCAGCCTGACACACACTGGCAGGCAACTAACCTTAGATTAAAGTGTAAAAATTAAGTGCCTATTTTTTAAGCAAAGTCCTGTGCCACTCGGTATGACAGGGGTGGGCACTGGCAGTGGGCACACTACAGTCAGTTGAAGTCGGCCTGACACACACTGGCAGGCAACTAACCTTAGATTAAAGTGTAAAAATTAAGTGCCTATTTTTTAAGCAAAGTCCTGTGCCACTCGGTATGACAGGGGTGGGCACTGGCAGTGGGCACACTACAGTCAGTGGAAGTCAGCCTGACACACACTGGCAGGCAACTAACCTTAGATTAAAGTGTAAAAATTAAGTGCCTATTTTTTAAGCAAAGTCCTGTGCCACTCGGTATGACAGGGGTGGGCACTGGCAGTGGGCACACTACAGTCAGTTGAAGTCGGCCTGACACACACTGGCAGGCAACTAACCTTAGATTAAAGTGTAAAAATTAAGTGCCTATTTTTTAAGCAAAGTCCTGTGCCACTCGGTATGACAGGGGTGGGCACTGGCAGTGGGCACACTACAGTCAGTGGAAGTCAGCCTGACACACACTGGCAGGCAACTAACCTTAGATTAAAGTGTAAAAATTAAGTGCCTATTTTTTAAGCAAAGTCCTGTGCCACTCGGGATGACAGGGGTGGGCACTGGCAGTGGGCACACTACAGTCAGTTGAAGTCGGCCTGACACACACTGGCAGGCAACTAACCTTAGATTAAAGTGTAAAAATGAAGTGCCTTTTTTTTAAGCAAAGTCCTGTGCCACACGGGATGACAGGGGTGGGCACTGGCAGTGGGCACACTACAGTCAGTTGAAGTCGGCCTGACACACACTAGCAGCAGGCAAGCAGCTGAAATTACACTAAAGTGTAAAAATTAAATGCCTTTTTTATGCAAAGTCCTGTGCCAGCCGGTATGAGTGGTGGGCACTGGCAGTGGGCACACTACAGTCAGTGGAAGTCAGCCTGACACACACTGGCAGGCAACTAACCTTAGATTAAAGTGTAAAAATTAAGTGCCTATTTTTTAAGCAAAGTCCTGTGCCACTCGGGATGACAGGGGTGGGCACTGGCAGTGGGCACACTACAGTCAGTTGAAGTCGGCCTGACACACACTGGCAGCAGGCAAGCAGCTGAAATTACACTAAAGTGTAAAAATTAAATGCCTTTTTTATGCAAAGTCCTGTGCCAGCCGGTATGAGTGGTGGGCACTGGCAGTGGGCACACTACAGTCAGTGGAAGTCAGCCTGACACACACTGGCAGGCAACTAACCTTAGATTAAAGTGTAAAAATTAAGTGCCTTTTTTTAAGCAAAGTCCTGTGCCACACAGAATGACAGGGGTGAGCACTGGCAGTGGGCACACTACAGTCTGTGGGCCTGCAGCTCCTCACACACAGGCAGGCCAGGCAACTGCAATATGTATATAAAGGAAAAAAAAAAAGCAGACTAATGTTGCAGCCCTAAAAAGGGCTTTTTGGGGTGCTGTCAGGACGCTGTCCTTACAGCAGAGATCAGATGAGTCTTTCAGGACTGGAGTGGACACTGAATTCACTAGCCTAGCTATCGATTTCCCAATTAAATCAGCAGCAGTTACAGTCTCCCTCCTCTCACTAAGACTGCAGCTTCAGAATGAATCTAAAATGGATGCTGTGCAGGAGGTGGGAGGGTCTGGGAGGGAGGGTATGCTGCTGATTGGCTGGAATGTGTCTGCTGACTGTGAGGTACAGGGTCAAAGTTTGCTCAATGATGATGTATAGGGGGCGGACCGAACATCGCATGTGTTCGCCCGGCAGAGGCGAACGCGAACAAGCTATGTTCGCCTGGAACTGTTCGCCGTCGGATAGTTCGGGCCATCTCTATTGCTGGGTGACATGAACCCCTTTTGCCGTGAATGAACCCCTGCTGTGCCTGGGTGACAGGGGCCTAAATCTCTCAAAATCCTCTGTTCTATTGCTGGGTGACAAGAACCCCCTTTTGCTGTGAATGAAACCCTGCTGTGCCTGGGTGACAGGGGCCTAAATCTCTCAAAATCCTCTGTTGTATTGCTGGGTGACATGAACCCCTTTTGCCGTGAATGAACCCCTGCTGTGCCATTTTAACACAAAAAAGTGCCAATTTTAGCGCCCTAAATTGAAAAAAATCTTATTTTCAATTGTCGGGTGACATTTTACCATTTTTTGCATATACAAACCTTTTGCTGTGCCTGGGTGACAGCGGCCTAAATCTCTCAAAATCCTCTGTTCTATTGCTGGGTGACATGAACCCCCTTTTGCCGTGAATGAACCCCTGCTGTGCCTGGATGACAGGGGCCTAAATCTCCCAAAATCCTCTGTTCTATTGCTAGCTACAAAGAACCCCCTTTTGCCGTGAATGAACCCCTGCTGTGCCTGGGTGACAGGGACCTAAATTTCTCAAAATCCTCTATTGTTTTGCTGGGTGACAAGAACCCCTTTTTGCCGTGAATGAACCCCTGCTGTGCCTGGGTGACAGGGGCCTAAATCTCTCAAAATCCTCTGTTGTATTGCTAGGTGACATGAACCCCCTTTTGCCGTGAATGAACCCCTGCTGTGCCATTTTAACGCAAAAAAGTGCCAATTTTAGTGCCCTAAATTGAAAAAATTCTTATTTTCAATTGTCGGGTGACATTTTACCATTTTTTGCATATACAAACCTTTTGCTGTGCCTGGGTGACAGGGGCCTAAATCTCTCAAAATCCTCTGTTCTATTGCTGGGTGACATGAACCCCCTTTTGCCGTGAATGAACCCCTGCTGTGCCTGGGTGACATGGGCCTAAATCTCTCAAAATCCTCTGTTCTATTGCTGGGTGACATAAACCCCCTTTTGCCGTGAATGAACCCCTGCTGTGCCTGGGTGACAGGGACCTAAATCTCTCAAAATCCTCTGTTGTTTTGCTGGGTGATATTGTAGTGTCCCACTAGGTAAAGGTGGGCACTACACAAGGGTTAACATTGTCTTTTGCATTACTGTGATGTTTAATTATGCATTTCCCTGTGTTATCTGGGTGTCAGGCCTGTTAGGGTGTAGTTTAGCCTCCTAGACATTAGAGGGAGCTAGAGAGCCCTAAGTATATATATATGTAGGCCCAGACAGGGGAGAGTTAGTTCATTCCAGGTGGCTAGAAGAGTAATGTAGTCAGCCTGAAGCTCCTGAGGCTAAGTTAGTAGAGTCACCCCAGAAGAAGAATCTACCTCCTGGGAGAAACCTGCAGCTCCCGTCACAACAGGAATAATACAACCAGTTCAGATAAGTAACCTGATGAGCAGAAGTACTATAAGTTAAAGTCAAGAGTCAATACTGGAGGAAGGATTTATTACCAAGGATTAAAGCCAGCATTTAGGCATCCGGGCCTTGGGAACCAGCCAGCTAGAATAGCTGTGGGGATAGTGCAGCATAGGTCTGCTAAGCATTAACTTTATACCCTCCAAGTATCTTGCAAGAATATACCTGCCATACTAAGAAGTAAACCTGCTTGTGAATTATATGATTCAAGGGACTGCATCATCTTAATCCACTGTATGTACAAAGTTAAATTGTTCAAAGTAAAGCAACGTTTGGTTCACTACATCATCTGTGTACCTCGTTTACTACTCTTGCAAATCGGTGTGCCACCGTTACAGGCACTGGAGTCACGATGCTTAAAGGGACCTTGCCCCAGGCAGTAAAAACACCCGCAACATCCAGGGCACCTCATCCACCATCAGGCCTGGTCCCTAAATATAGAGTGTGCCCCAGAGGAACATGTGTCTACCTCTCCTTCACTGCCGCATGCCTGCACGGGGTCCTCCAAAAAGTGAGTAACCCTCGATTGCCCATAACCGTAACCTCACTATCGCAATACCCTGCAGGTCTGGCGTGCTGCAATATGAACCCCCTTTTGCAGTGAATGAACCCCTGCAGTGCCTGGGTGACAGGGGCCTAAATCTCTCAAAATCCTCTGTTCTATTGCTGGGTGACATGAAACCCCTTTTGTCGTGAATGAACCCCTGCTGTGCCTGGGTGACATGGGCCTAAATCTCTCAAAATCCTCTGTTCTATTGCTGGGTGACATGAAACCCCTTTTGTCGTGAATGAACCCCTGCTGTGCCTGGGTGACATGGGCCTAAATCTCTCAAAATCCTCTGTTTTATTTCTGGGTGACATGAACCCCTTTTTGCCGTGAATGAACCCCTGCTGTGCCTGGATGGCAGGGGCCTAAATCTCCCAAAATCCTCTGTTCTATTGCTGGCTGCAAAGAACCCCCTTTTGCCGTGAATGAAACCCTGCTGTGCCTGGGTGACAGGGGCCTAAATCTCTCAAAATCCTCTGTTGTATTGCTGGGTGACATGAACCCCCTTTTGATGTGAATGAACCCCTGCTGTGCCATTTTAACGCAAAAAAGTGCCAATTTTAGTGCCCTAAATTGAAAAAATTCTTATTTTCAATTGTCGGGTGACATTTTACCATTTTTTGCATATACAAACCTTTTGCTGTGCCTGGGTGACAGGGGCCTAAATCTCTCAAAATCCTGTTCTATTGCTGGGTGACATGAACCCCCTTTTGCCGTGAATGAACCCCTGCTGTGCCTGGGTGACATGGGCCTAAATCTCTCAAAATCCTCTGTTCTATTGCTGGGTGACATGAACCCCCTTTTGCCGTGAATGAACCCCTGCTGTGCCTGGGTGACAGGGACCTAAATCTCTCAAAATCCTCTGTTGTTTTGCTGGGTGATATTGTAGTGTCCCACTAGGTAAAGGTGGGCACTACACAAGGGTTAACATTGTCTTTTGCATTACTGTGATGTTTAATTATGCATTTCCCTGTGTTATCTGGGTGTCAGGCCTGTTAGGGTGTAGTTTAGCCTCCTAGACATTAGAGGGAGCTAGAGAGCCCTAAGTATATATATATGTAGGCCCAGACAGGGGAGAGTTAGTTCATTCCAGGTGGCTAGAAGAGTAATGTAGTCAGCCTGAAGCTCCTGAGGCTAAGTTAGTAGAGTCACCCCAGAAGAAGAATCTACCTCCTGGGAGAAACCTGCAGCTCCCGTCACAACAGGAATAATACAACCAGTTCAGATAAGTAACCTGATGAGCAGAAGTACTATAAGTTAAAGTCAAGAGTCAATACTGGAGGAAGGATTTATTACCAAGGATTAAAGCCAGCATTTAGGCATCCGGGCCTTGGGAACCAGCCAGCTAGAATAGAGCTGTGGGGATAGTGCAGCATAGGTCTACTAAGCATTAACTTTATACCCTCCAAGTATCTTGCAAGAATATACCTGCCATACTAAGAAGTAAACCTGCTTGTGAATTATATGATTCAAGGGACTGCATCATCTTAATCCACTATATGTACAAAGTTAAATTGTTCAAAGTAAAGCAACGTTTGGTTCACTACATCATCTGTGTACCTCGTTTACTACTCCTGCAAATCGGTGTGCCACCGTTACAGGCACTGGCGTCACGATGCTTAAAGGGACCTTGCCCCAGGCAGTAAAAACACCCGCAACATCCAGGGCACCTCATCCACCATCAGGCCTGGTCCCTAAATATAGAGTGTGCCCCAGAGGAACATGTGTCTACCTCTCCTTCACTGCCGCATGCCTGCACAGGGTCCTCCAAAAAGTGAGTAACCCTCGATTGCCCATAACCGTAACCTCACTATCGCAATACCCTGCAGGTCTGGCGTGCTGCAATATGAACCCCCTTTTGCAGTGAATGAACCCCTGCAGTGCCTGGGTGACAGGGACCTAAATCTCTCAAAATCCTCTGTTCTATTGCTGGGTGACAAGAACCCCCTTTTGCTGTGAATGAAAGCCTGCTGTGCCTGGGTGACAAGGGCCTAAATCTCTCAAAATCCTCTGTTCTATTGCTAGGTGACATCAACCCCCTTTTGCCGTGAATGAACCCCTGCTGTGCCTGGGTGACAGGGGCCTAAATCTCTCAAAATCCTCTGTTCTATTGCTGGGTGACATGTACCCCCTTTCCATGAATGAACCCCTGCTCTGCATTGCTGACAGGGGCCTAAATCTCTTAAAAATCCTCTGTTCTATTGCTAAGTGACATGTACCCCCTTTTGCCGTGAATGAACCCCTGTTCTGCATTGCTGACAGGGGCCTAAATCTCTCAAAATCCTCTGTTATATTGCTGGGTGACATGAACCCCCCTTTGCCGTGAATGAACCCATGAACCCCTGCTGTGCCTGGGTGACAGGGGCCTAAATCTCTCAAAATCCTTTGTTCTATTGCTGGGTGACATGAACCCACTTTTGCCGTGAATGAACCCCTGCTGTGCCTGGGTGACATGGGCCTCGAGCTCTCAAAATCTTCTCTACTATTGCTGGGTGACATGAACTCGCTTTTGCCGTGAATGAACCCCTGCTGTGCCTGGGTGACATGGGCCTAAATATCTCAAAATCCTCTGTTTTATTGTTGGGTGACATTAACCCCCTTTTGCTGTGAATGAACTTCTGCTGGAGGACTGGGGGGGGGGGGAGGGGGGGGGGGAGGGAGGGGAAGGAGGGGGATGGGGGGGGAAGGAGGGGGAAGGAGGGGGACGGGGGGGGAGGGAGGGGAGGGAGGGGAAGGGGGGGGAAGGAGGGGGACGGGGGGGAAGGAGGGGGATGGGGGGGGAGGAGGGGGACAAGGAGGGGGAAGGAGGGGGGGGGAGGAGGGGGAAGGAGGGGGGGGAAGGAGGGGGATGGGGGGGGAAGGAGGGGGACGGGGGGGGAGAGGAGGGGGACGGGGGGGGGGGGGGAGGGAGGGGGAAGGAGGGGGGGGGGGGGGAAGGAGGGAGGGGGAAGGAGGGGGGGGGGGGGGGAGGAGGGGGAGGGGGGGGGGGAAGGAGGGGGACGGGGGGGGGAAGGAGGGGGGGGGAAGGAGGGGGACGGGGGGGGAGGAGGGGGACGGGGGGGGAAGGAGGGGGACTGGGGGGGGAGGGAGGGGGACTGGGGGGGGGAGGGAGGGGGACTGGGGAGGGGGACTGGGGGGGGAGGGTGGGGGACTGGGGGGGGGGACTGGGGGGGGGAGGGGGACTGGGAAGGGGGACTGGGTGGGGGGGGAGGGGGACTGGGTGGGGGGGAGGGGGACTGGGAAGGGGGGGGGGAGGGGGACTGGGGGAGGGAGCGCTCCGCTCAGCTGATCATCAGTGACAGTGCAGTGCACTCAGACAGCAGCAGCTTAAATATGCGATCGGACGGACTCCACACTGACTGTCTGCAGTTTCAATGAATAGAATAGAATAATCCTGTGTCCGGGTCTAAGAAAGGCTTGTACCCGGGCACAGGATTGCAAACCCGGACTGTCCGGGTCAATCCCGGACGGGTGGCAACCCTAGTGACATGGGCCTCGAGCTCTCAAAATCTTCTCTACTATTGCTGGGTGACATGAACTCGCTTTTGCCGTGAATGAACCCCTGCTGTGCCTGGGTGACATGGGCTTAAATATCTCAAAATCCTCTGTTCTATTGTTGGGTGACATTAACCCCCTTTTGCTGTGAATGAACCCCTGCTGTGCCTGGGTGACAGAGGCCTAAATCTTTAAAAATTCTCAGTTCTATTGCAGGGTGACATGAACCCCCTTTTGCCGTGAATGAACCCCTGCTGTGCCTGGTTGACAGGCACCTAAATCTCTCAAAATCCTCTGTTCTTATGCTGAGTGACATCAACCCCCTTTTGCCGTGAATAAACCCCTGATGTGCATGGGTGACAGGGGCCTAAATCTCTCAAAATCCTCTGTTGTATTGCTGGGTGACATCAACCCCCTTTTGCCGTGAATGAACCCCTGCTGTACATGGGTGACAGGGGCCTAAATCTCTCAAAATCCTCTGTTCTATTGCTCGGTGACAAGAACCCCATTTTGCCGTAAATGAACCCCTGCTGTGCATGGGTGACAGGGGCCTAAATCTCTCAAAATCCTCTGTTCTATTGCTGGGTGACATGAACCAACTTTTGCTGTGAATGAACACCCCCTGTGCCTGGGTGACATGGGCCTCGTTCTCTCAAAATCATCTCTTCTATTGCTGGGTGACATGAACTCCCTTTTGCCGTGAATGAACCCCTGCTGTGCCTGGGTGACATGGGCCTAAATATCTCAAAATCCTCTGTTCTATTGTTGGGTGACATTAACCACCTTTTGCTGTGAATGAACACCCCCTGTGCCTGGGTGACAGGGGCCTAAATCTTTCAAAATCCTCTGTTGTATTGCTGGATGACATGAACCCCCTTTTGCCTTGAATGAACCCCTGATGTGCCTGGTTGACAGGCGCCTAAATCTCTCAAAATCCTCTGTGCTTATGCTGGGTGACAAGAACCCCCTTTTGCCGTGAATGAACCCCTGCTGTGCCTGGGTGACAGGGGCCTAAATCTCTCAAAATCCTCTGTTGTATAGCTGGGTGACATGAACCCCCTTTTGCCATGAAAGAACCCCTGCTGTGCCTGGGTGACAGGGGCATAAATCTCTCAAAATCCTTTGTTGTATTGTTGGGTGACAAAAAAAAACTTTTGCCGTGAATGAACCCCTGCTGTGCCTGGGTGACAGGGGCCTAAATCTCTCAAAATCCTCTGTTCTATTGCTGTGTGACATCAACCCCCTTTTGCCGTGAATGAACCCCTGCTTTGCCTGGGTGACAGGGGCCTAAATCTCTCAACATCCTCTGTTCTATTGCTGTGTGACATCAACCCCCTTTTGCCGTGAATGAACCCCTGCTTTGCCTGGGTGACAGGGGCCTAAATCTCTCAAAATCCTCTGTTCTATTGCTGGGTGACAAGAACCCCTTTTTGCCGTAAATGAACCCCTGCTGTGACTGGGTGACAGGGGCCTAAATCTCTCAAAATCATCTGTTCTATTGCTGGGTGACATGTACCCCCTTTTGCTTTGCCGTGAATGAACCCCTGCTCTGCATTGCTAACAGAGGCCTAAATCTCTCAAAATCCTCTGTTTGATTGCTGGGTGACATGAACCCCCTTTTGCCGTGAATGAACCCCTGCTCTGCCTGGGTGACAGGGGCCTAAATCTCTCCAAATCCTCTGTTGTATTGCTGGGTAACATGTACCCCCTTTTGCCGAGAATAAACCCCTGCTCTGCATTGCTTACAGGGAACTAAATTTAGTGAAAACATCCTTTACTGATCGGAAGATGCGCGACCACAAGCGCACGCTGATGATAGCATTCCCACCTTACAGCGGGGGCACAGTGGAAGCACAAGGCGAAGGCAGAGGAGGAGGAAGAGGTCGCCAACGCAGCTGGGGCACCGCTAGCACCGAAGGCAGGGTTAGCATGGACCAAATGTGGAAAAGCTTTGTCAGCCTTGGAGGTGCTGACCTGCCCTGCAGCCAGTGTACAGTGTGAACGTGTGTTTAGCTCGGCAGAGAGCATTATCACGGGCCACAGCCAATGTGGACAAGCTTACGTTTATTAAAATG
The DNA here is from genome assembly GCF_905171765.1 of Bufo bufo. NCBI lineage: Eukaryota > Metazoa > Chordata > Amphibia > Anura > Bufonidae > Bufo > Bufo bufo. The sequence continues at coordinate 390,179,262 of NC_053389.1, forward strand.
AACCAGGCATGGATCCCACAGGACTTGTCCGTACCTTGTGCAGAATAGACATTTATACCAGCCTCAACCATCCATTCTTGTATTTAAGTGCACTTATTCTTAGTTTTATTTAAAAATAAAAAAATAACACAAATCAGTGTTGGATACCTATTCCTCCTTCACCGCCGCTTCCATCTACACCGCCGCGTCAAACTACACTGCCACATCCACCCATCCACCGCCTCCTCAACCTCCTACTCCTAGATCCAGATTGTTATTTTTAATTTTTCTGTCAACACTTATTTGACCAAGTTAATGTTTCATAACTACATGCCCATTTTAACCTTGGATCACAGTCTCTCCTTACCTTGATCAGCATTGTTTGAACCGTGAACCAAATCTAGACTCTACACATGTACATTTTTTTTTAAGTTGTCTTGCTTACCTATCTATAAGATTAAATATACAGTGTGTTCATTTTGATCTTTTATAAAGCCATGAAATGTTACTGGTGCCTAAATCTACTGTACTTTGTATCTGTAAATTCATCAATTTTTGATGTTCTCAACAGTAGCAACTCAAAATGTGTAAAACAAATGTGTAAAAGTCTAAAGGCAATCAATGTTCTTTATGTGAAAGTTCCATAGTCTCATTTTTAAGGGTAGATGTCATAAGGCAAGTCAAATACTTTAATCTCAGAAGGCAAAGTGATGATTTGCCATAGGGATCACATCGCTATGACCCATTCTATGAAATACACAAAAGTCTTAGAAGATTAAATTCTGCCTTTTTTCCAGAGAATACAATAGAAATGCTCACAATAAGACTGGAAGTATTCAACTGTGCTCAATGGTGTGTCAAGTGAAATTCAAAAGAAAAAAACAATATCCATCTTAGGAAATGAAACCTTAACACAGAATATATGAAACCCATAGCTTGTCTTGATTTTTTATTTATTTTTTTCAAAGGCAAATCCTAATAAGTTTAGAAAAAAAGAAATAGCTGGACAAATTGCTAGAGAGACTGTTCAGTTAAAATTGACTTAATTCTACGTTGAAAGATTCAGAAAATGTTTTTGACGCACGTATGCTAGGTCCATTATCTGTGCTTGGTTTCCTGTTTCAAACAGGTGTCAGTGCTGCTGCCTGTTAGATGTCCCTTAATATTCATGATTAGAGATGGCCTTGCGGTTTGCCCGGCGGTCATTTCGAGGCGAACTTTGAGCGTTCACAATTCGCTGAACATGCGAACATATGGCGCTGTCCGCTGGCGCCATATTCTTTTGCATTGCGCCAAACTTTGACCCATGACACATCCATCAGGTGGGACAGGACAGCCAATTGAGACGTTTCAGCACATGGACACACCCCCAACCCTATAACAGAACCCGATCTAGCAGCCATTTTACATTATGTGTTTTGCCAGTGTAGGGAGAGGTTGCATTTTGGAGGAGGGACAGGCTGTTAGGAACTTAGGGACACCAAACGTTAGCTAATAGGGCCATCAAAACTCCTTTTAAGGACTGATAATAATGTGCTATCGATAGGTGTGATACACAGAGGGGTGTGATATACAGGTCCTTCTCAAAAAAATTGCATATTGTGATAAAGTTCATTATTTTCTGTAATGTACTGATAAACATTAGACTTTCATATATTTTAGATTCATTACACACAACTGAAGTAGTTAAAGCCTTTTCTTGTTTTAATATTGATGATTTTGGCATACAGCTCATGAAAACCCAAAATTCCTATCTCCAAAAATTAGCATATCATGAAAAGGTTCTCTAAACGAGCTATTAACCTAATCATCTGATTCAACTAATTAACTCTAAACACCTGCAAAAGATTCCTGAGGCTTTTAAAAACTCCCAGCCTGGTTCATTACTCAAAACCACAATCATGGGTAAGACTGCCGACCTGACTGCTGTCCAGAAGGCCATCATTGACACCATCAAGCAAGAGGGTAAGACAAAGAAAGAAATTTCTGAACGAATAGGCTGTTCCCAGAGTGCTGTATCAAGGCACCTCAGTGGGAAGTCTGTGGGAAGGAAAAAGTGTGGCAGAAAACGCTGCACAACGAGAAGAGGTGACCGGACCCTGAGGAAGATTGTGGAGAAGGACCGATTCCAGACTATGGGGGACCTGCGGAAACAGTGGACTGAGTCTGGAGGAAGACTGGGGAGAGGGAAATGCCAAAATGCCTGAAGTGCAGTGTCAAGTACCCACAGTCAGTGATGGTCTGGGGTGCCATGTCAGCTGCTGGTGTTGGTCCACTGTGTTTTATCAAGGGCAGGGTCAATGCAGCTAGCTATCAGGAGATTTTGGAGCACTTCATGCTTCCATCTGCTGAAAAGCTTTATGGAGATGAAGATTTCATTTTTCAGCACGACCTGGCACCTGCTCACAGTGCCAAAACCACTGGTAAATGGTTTACTGACCATGGTATTACTGTGCTCAATTGGCCTGCCAAATCTCCTGACCTGAACCCCATAGAGAATATGTGGGATATTGGGAAGAGAAAGTTGAGAGACGCAAGACCCAACACTCTGGATGAGCTTAAGGCCGCTATTGAAGCATCCTGGGGCTCCATAACACCTCAGCAGTGCAACAGGCTGATTGCCTCCATGCCACGCTGCATTGAAGCAGTCATTTCTGCAAAAGGATTCCTGACCAAGTATTCATTGCATAACTGAACTTAATTATTTGAAGGTTGACTTTTTTTGTATTAAAAACACTTTTCTTTTATTGGTCGGATGAAATATGCTAATTTTTGGAGATAGGAATTTGGGGTTTTCATGAGCTGTATGCCAAAATCATCAATATTAAGACAAGAAAAGGCTTGAACTACTTCAGTTGTGTGTAATGAATCTAAAATGAATCTAAAATACAGTATATGAAAGTCTAATGTTTATCAGTACTGTAACGGTCACGTCCACACACACACAGGGGAAAGGATAGTGACCACTGCGCTCCACCCTCACCCCTGCCCTGCCTACTTGCCTCACGAGTCCTGATGACAGGGGACAACTGGACGACAGTCCCTAACTTAGGATATGTGCAGGGAAGACAGACAAGACAAAATACGGAACATGAACGGACCGGGTCAGAACCAAGAGAGCTACGCAGTACAAAGGATTAAGCAAAGAATGGTCAGGAGAAGCCGGGGTCAAATACCAGGAGAGCAGAGAAGTACAAGAGGAGTCCTAAGAGAGTAGTTAGGTGGGAGCCGAGGTCACAATACCAGGATGGATGCGCAGTACAGGAGGAGCAGGCAAAAGGATGGTCAGGGAACAGGATCAGGTAAGTATTCAGCAGTTCAACAAATAGCCAGGAACCTAGAAATTAACAGGCAACCTGTAGCCAGCAGGCTGCCTGAATTTATAGTGGGGAGTGAGGGTCATGTGACGTGGCCAGCGTCACATGACCGACAGACCAACCAGTCGAGCACCGAGTGATCAGCTCGGCGCTCAAGGCAGACTAGGAGCAGGGAGCCACCCAGCTAGTAAAGCCGCCCTGGGAATGAGGTCAAACACAGAACCTCATTCCAAAAGCTAAGCAACAGGTCTGAGGGGAATGGGGGACCGAGTGCACCTTCGGAACCCCGTGACAGTACCCCCCCTTTTACGAGGGGCCACCGGACCCAAGACTTCAGGCGATGGCTTTTCAGGGTGTTCTAAATGAGATTTACGAACAAGTCTAGGAGCATGAACCTCCCTGGCAGGTACCCAAGATCTCTCTTCAGGTCCATACCCCTTCCAGTGAATCAGGTACTGCAAGGAATTACGCACCTTCCTGACATCCACTATTTTAGACACCACATACTTGACTGCATCATTTAACAAGAACCGGTGGAGGCGAGGCTTTTGATGGTACTACCGGTTCAAAATATTTTTTAAGCAGAGATTTATGGAACATATTATGAATGTGGAATGACTCAGGCAGCTCCAACCTAAAAGATACCGGGTTAATCAATTCCGTGATCTTATATGGTCCAATAAAACGAGGAGCAAATTTTTTAGAAGTTACCTTGAGAGATAGATTCTTGGAGGACAACCATACTTTATCCCCAACCTGAAAGTTTACCCCCCTTGAACGTCTCCTATCGGCCTTGAGTTTTTGAGAACATTGAGCCTTTTCTAGGTTGAACCCGGGCCCAAACTGTGCACAGTTCGGAGGAGAGTTTATCCGCTTCAGGGTTAGAGGAGGAGACGGACGACCCAGAATGAAAACGGGGATGAAAACCATGGTTACAAAAGAAAGGGGAGACCCCAGCGGAAGAATTGACACGGTTATTCAAAGCAAATTCAGCCAACGGAAGGAATTTGACCCATAATTGCTGGTCATCAGCAACATACAACCTCAAGAATTGTTCCACAGACTGATTAAGGCGTTCAGTCTGCCCATTACTCTCAGGATGGTAGGCGGAAGAAAAAGACAATGAAATTTTACATCTTTGACAGAAGGCCCTCCAGAATTTGGACACAAACTGCACACCCCTGTCAGAAACAATATTTTCCGGGATGCCATGTAAACGAACAATCTCTCTCACAAAAATAGACGCCAGGGTTTTAGCATTCGGAAGTTTAGACAGGGGAATGAAATGAACCATCTTGCTAAACCTATCGACCACTACCCAAACCACAGTCTTACCCTCCGCCAGCGGTAGGTCAGTTATAAAGTCCATCGAGATATGGGACCAGGGTCTACTATGAATGGGTAGGGGTCGTAGGTTACCAGCAGGGCGAGTCCTAGGTGTCTTAGACCTGGCACAAACCTCACAGGCTGACACGTAGGACTTAACATCCCTGGTCCGAGTGGGCCACCAATAAGATCTAGAAATCAGATCCTTAGTGCCCTCAACACCCGGATGTCCACAAAAGGCAGAATCGTGACACTCCCCCAACAGCTGGAGACTAAATTGTACGGGAACAAACAACTTATCTGTTGGGGTGGATGCCGGTGCCAGATGTTGTTCAGCCTTAATGTGAGCCGAGATATCCTGGGTTAGAGCTGCTAAGAAGATGTTTGTTGGTAGGATGGATTCAGGCGGCGTCTCAGTGGGTTGAAAAGCATGGAAGCTCCGAGATAATGCGTCTGCTTTCACATTTTTACTTCCCGGCCTGAACGTAATGGAGAAATCAAAACGGGTAAAAAACAGAGCCCTTCGGGCTTGTCGGGGATTCAACCTCTTAGCTGACTCGAGAAACATTAGGTTTTTATGATCAGTGACAACAGTTACTCGATGCCTTGCCCCCTCCAAAAAATGCCTCCACTCCTCAAATGCCCATTTAATAGCCAGCAGCTCTCCATATTCACCATGTCGTAGTTTCTGTCCGTGGGAGAGAATTTCCTGGAGAAGAAGGCACACGGTCTTAGGTTAGTGAGGCTAGCAGGACCTTGTGAAAGGACTGCTCCTGCGCCATCCTCGGACGCATCCACCTCCACAATAAAAGGTTTCTCCTGATCAGGCTGGATCAGAAAGGGAGCGCTACTAAATGCCTTTTTTAAGGTTTCAAATGAAGAAATGGCCTTGGTAGACCAATTCTCCAAATCCGCCCCTTTCTTCGTAAGGTCGGTCAATGGCTTAGCAATTACAGAAAAATTCATGATAAATTTACGATAGTAATTAGCGAAACCCAAAAACCGTTGTAAAGCCTTAAAGGATGAAGGCCTTACCCATTCCTTAATTGCTAAAACCTTACCAGGATCCATCTTAAAGGCATGAGGAGTCAAAACATGCCCTAGAAACAGTATCTCCTGTACACCAAAGACACATTTCTCTTGCTTAGTGGATAGCTGGTTCTCCCTCAACACCTCTAATACTTGTTTTACATGAGACACATGAGATTCGAAATCTGGAGAGAATATCAAAATGTCATCAAGATAGACAATAATAAATTTACCTAAGAACTCCCTGAGAATATCGTTCATTAAGTTTTGGAACACAGCTGGGGCATTGCTGAGTCCAAAAGGCATCACCTGATATTCAAAGTGTCCTATCGGAGTATTGAACGCTGTCTTCCATTCGTCTCCCTCCTTGATTCGGATTAGATTGTATGCCCCTTTCAGGTCAATCTTGGAAAACCAGGTTGCCCCCAGAACCTGGTTAAATAAATCCGGAATCAATGGGAGAGAGTATCTATTTTGGACAGTGATCTTATTCAATCTCCGGTAATCAATACAAGGCTTAAGACCACCATCCTTCTTTTTAACAAAGAAAAACCCTGCTCCCATAGGAGAGACTGAAGGTCTAATATGCCCTTTAGCAAGGCTCTCCTTAATATAATCTTCCATAGCCTTGATTTCGGGCCCTGAAAGATTATAAATTCGCCCTTTAGGAAATTCGGCACCCTCTATTAGCTCTATGGAGCAATCATAAGGTCTATGGTGGAGGTAGAACCTCTGGAGTAGGGGATGAGAATACATCAGAAAATTCTTTAATAACTGAGGGTAATGTATTAGACCTTACTGAAACCCCAGCCTGGACCACGGACAAGAATGAGTCACACTTAGGTCCCTATTTCAGCAACTCTCCTTTGGACCAATCAATTGTGGGGTTATGTAAACGGAGCCAAGGCAACCCTAGTACCACCTCAACAGGTAGGTTCTCCAGGACTAAAAGAGAACATCTCTCGGAGTGGCACACACCCACAGTCAGAGAAATTTCAGAGGTACATGACCTCACCGTACCATCCATCAGGGGAGTAGCATCAATAGCCATGACATGGATAGGTGTAGGTAAAGCAAACATTGGAATACCCAATTTACTAGCAAATTCAAAGTCAATAAAGCTGGCCGCTGAACCGGAATCAATAAAGGCCTTACCCGGCCACTTATTAACCCCCAGAGAAATTGTTATGGGTACCAAAAGCTTATATTTAGAAAAATCAGGGTGTACCTGGTCTTTAGGTTGTCTTGCCTTAGGAGATTTGTCAGAGAGGACCCTCTTAGGACACTTGTTGATCCAATGGCCAGGATCTCCACAGTAGAAGCACTCTCCGCGTCTGCGACGAAGATTACCCCGGGTCATGCCAACCTGCATGGGTTCCTCGGTGGAGGCCTCAGTGTTGTCCCTGGAAAAGGCCTCTGGCTGGAACACCATCTGAGAACAGAACTGTCGTTCTTGTCGTCTCTCTCTAACTCGTCGGTCAAGTCGGACAACTAGGGTCATCATCTCCTCTAAGGTCTCTGGAATTTGATAACTGACTAATAGATCTTTTAAATTATTAGACAGACCAGACCTAAACTGACTCTTCAGGGCTGGTTCATTCCATCCTGAGGGGACACACCACCATCTGAATTGGGTGCAATACTCCTCTGCAGGGAGATGGCCCTGAACCAGTGCCCTAAGAGCTGTCTCGGCTACCAGGGCCCTGTCTGGTTCGTCATAGAGGGTACCCAGGGCCTGAAAAAAAACCTCCACAGAAGTCAGACAACTGGCCCCAGGAGTTAACGAGAATGCCCAGGCCTGGGGATCACCCTGTAGAAGAGAAATGATAATCCCCACGCGTTGGCTCTCGGGACCGGAGGACACGTGGCGCAAACGGAAGTAAAGTTTGCAACTCTCCTTAAAGGAGAGAAACCTCTTCCGGTCTCCAGAAAAGGGTTCTGGGAGCTTGATCTGGGGTTCAAAATGTGGACTGGAGGGCAGAGGAGTGGAAGAACCTTGCCCTAACTCAAAAGAACGGAGTTTCTCTCCTAGCTCCTGCACCACCACATGGTCAGTCAGGGTAGTAAGCGGATTCATGATACAGTGGTTATTGGGCCTGTTAATCTGTAACGGTCACGTCCACACACACACAGGGGAAAGGATAGTGACCACTGCGCTCCACCCTCACCCCTGGCCCTGCCTACTTGCCTCACGAGTCCTGATGACAGGGGACAACTGGACGACAGTCCCTAACTTAGGATATGTTCAGGGAAGACAGACAAGACAAAATACGGAACATGAACGGACCGGGTCAGAACCAAGAGAGCTACGCAGTACAAAGGATTAAGCAAAGAATGGTCAGGAGAAGCCGGGGTCAAATACCAGGAGAGCAGAGAAGTACAAGAGGAGTCCTAAGAGAGTAGTCAGGTGGGAGCCGAGGTCACAATACCAGGATGGATGCGCAGTACAGGAGGAGCAGGCAAAAGGATGGTCAGGGAACAGGATCAGGTAAGTATTCAGCAGTCCAACAAATAGCCAGGAACCTAGAAATTAACAGGCAACCTGTAGCCAGCAGGCTGCCTGTATTTATAGTGGGGAGTGAGGGTCATGTGACGTGGCCAGCGTCACATGATCGACAGACCAACCAGTCGAGCACCGAGTGATCAGCTCGGCGCTCAAGGCAGACTAGGAGCAGGGAGCCACCCAGCTAGTAAAGCCGCCCTGGGAATGAGGTCAAACACAGAACCTCATTCCAAAAGCTAAGCAACAGGTCTTCGGGCAATGGGGGACCGAATGCACCTTCGGAACCCCGTGACAAGTACATTACAGAAAATAATGAACTTTATCACAATATGCTAATTTTTTTAGAAGGACCTGTACTTATAATATACTTTCCAACATAGAAAGTATATTATAATTCATTTGTATGCTTCCAGAAAATGCTGATTGAGGGCTGCGATCTATCAGCGTTCACAAAGTAGTTAAGGTTTTCCATATACCTGCGTCCACAAAATTACTGCTTGAGGGTGATATACCTGCTTCAACTAACAACTGATTGAGGGCTGTGATTTATCAGCGTCTACAAAATAGTGGTTGAGGTTTCCCATTTACCTGCATCCACAAAATTACTGCTTGAGGGTGATATACCTGCTTCAACTAACAACTGATGGAGGCCTGCCATATATCAGCTTCCACAAAATAGTGATTGAGGTTTTCCGTATATCTGCGTCCACAAAATTACTGCTTGAGGGTGATATACCTGCTTCAACTAACAACTGTTTGAGGCCTGCGATATACCTGCTTTCTCAAATATTTCTCTTCTCTAGGGACTTTGGCACAGGGTCATTTTGAAAATGACAGGCAGAGGAAGAGGCAGGCCGTTCTACAGGGGTGGTAGGGGTCGGGCTGGTGCAACAGGCCAGAGCCCAAGTGGGAAGTTGGAGAAGGTGCGTGCGATTACGTCAAAGGACACACCAGAGTTGGTTGAGTGGCTCACTCAGCCTTCCACTTCTGCACCCTCCTCACTCTCTGCTGTGTGCACCCCCAAAGACACCACCTCCACCACCACCATAGCTCCTCCACTCAAGTCAGAGGAATTATTTTCCCATCCATTCCCAGACCTTACCGATGCACAGCCATTCTTTGCATTGGATGAGGAAGAGGAGGTAGCAAAGGCGGCCACCAAGCATTCTGACGACAGTACCCAGATCTGCCCAAGGAGGGTGGTCCCCGCTGTTGCTGCCTACTCCAAGATCTCTAATGTCAGTGGTGGTGAAGGTGACGATGATGACGTGTCAATGGAGGTCACCTGGGTGCCCACAAAAGAGGAGGGGAGTTCAGAGGAAGAGATGGAGCAGCAGAGAGGGAGGAGTAGGATAAGAAGCAGGCAGAACTCGCAATGCACCGGAGGCAAAAAGCAGACTGCAAATGTATCTGGAGTGAGCCATCCACCATGCACAGCTCCACTGTGTGGGCTTTTTTTAATGTGTCAGCTGCTGATAATAGCGTTGCCATCTGCAGCCTGTGCTGTCAATGCATAAGTCGCGGTAAGCCCAACAATCACCTAAGGACGACCCCCTTAAGAAGGCACCTGGCTTCCCATCACCAAGCCCAGTGGAAGCAACGCCATCAGAACACACAAAGCCACACTCCCGGAGCTCCACATCCTGCCTTTACTCCTTCTTCTCCCATTCCACCTTCCACCGTGCCGTCATCGCATTCATCTGGCAAAAGGCAAAGTTCAGTGGCCCAAATGTTCGAGCGTAAAAAAATGATGACGCCGCATAATCCTCTTTCCCAACGGCTGACCGCTGGCTTGTCGGAACTGCTGGCCCGCCAAATACTGCCATATAAATTGGTGGACTCGGAAGCCTTTAGAAAATTTTTGGCCATTGGCACACCGCAATGGAAGGAAGGAAATATTTCTCCCAGAAGGGCCTCCCTGAGTTATATGGCCACGTTCAGCGGCAAGTTAATATATCTCTGGCACACAGTGTTGGTGCCAAAATACATCTGACCACAGACACGTGGTCTAGAAAACACGGGCAGGGAAGGTACATAACTTTTACTGTCCACTGGATGAACCTTTTGATGGCCGTCAAGCATGTAACCTGTGGCACCCGTGTGGATTTGGTGTTACCGCCACGCATTGCATGCATGCCTGCCTCTTCTTCTCCTCCTCCTACTCCATCCTCCATCTCCTCCTCGGCTGACTCCTCCCTTTCCACTGCTATCGCCTCTTCCGCTGCACCCCCCAAGCTCCCCAGAACCTATTCGACGTGCCAGATGAGACGTTGCCATGCTGTGCTGCGGCTGTTGTGCCTGGAAGCCAAGAGCCACACTGGTCCTGCACTGCTTTCAGCTCTGTGGTCACTGGCCAATCAGTGGTTAACCACACTCAATTTCACAGTTGTTAAAGTGGTGTGTGACAACGGTGCCAATCTGCTGAGCGCGCTCAAAGAGGGCAAAATGACACACGTGCGGTGCATGGCACACATCATGAAGTTAGTTGTGCAGCGATTCGTTGACACCAAATACCCCGGGTCCAGGACCTCTTACAGCATGCCAGGAAAATCTCTAGCCATTTTTGAAGATCTTACACGGCCATGGCTCGCCTTGCTGACGTTCAGCGGCGATACCACTTGCCCATCAGATGTCTGATTTGTGACTGCCCGACACGCTGGAACTCCACCTTGTATATGCTTCATAGGCTGCTTTAGAAGAAACGTGCTCTTAACGACTACCTGTACGAACTCTGTGGCAGGACAGGTTCTGGGGAGCTTGGTTTCTTTTCACCGTGCCAGTGGCTGCTCATGCGCTATGCATGCAGACTTCTGCAGCCATTTGATGAGATCACCAAACTGGTCAGTCGCAGCCAGGGCGCCATCAGTGACATCATAACTTACGCCTTCTTTCTGGAGCATGCATTGCGTTGTGTCATTAATCAAGGCGTCGAGGAGCAGGAGCTGGAAGATGAGTAAGTCGCAATGCTGAATGAATTCCCAGGGGTGGCTGCTCCATTCGAGACAAGTCAGCTGGGGGGAGGATGAGGAGCAAGAAGAGCATGCTTTAAACTTTTCGGGGATGCCTGGTGTTGTCCGTGGCTGGGGTTAGGAGACCGAGGACGACATTCTCCTGGACGATGAGCAGGAGAAAGGGCGCTCCACCTCTTTCAATTTAGTGCAAATGGGGGCCTTCATGCTCCAGTGTTTGAATAGGGACTCCTGTATAAAAAGCATAAAGGTCAAGAACCTGTACTGGGTGGATACGTACTTAGACCCCCGGTACAAACACAAAATGGTTTACATGTTACCAGCATCACTCCTTCTCCTCTCAGCATCCCGGCGCTCCACATCCTGCATCTGGCCACAGGTCAAGCCTACACACATAACTTTTACTGCCCACTGGATGAAAATTCTGATGGCCGTCAAGCATGCAACACGTGGCACCCGTGTGGATTTGGTGTTACCACCACGGATTGCATGCATGCCTGCCTCCTCTTCTCCTCCTCCTCCTACTCCATCCTCCATCTCCTCCTCGGCTGACTCCTCCTTTTCCACTGCTACCGCCTCCTCCGCTGCACCCCCCAAGCTCCCCAGAACCTATTCGACGTGCCAGATGAGATGTTGCCATTATGTGCTGCGGCTGTTGTGCCTGGAAGCCAAGAGCCACACTGGTCCTGCACTGCTTTCAGCTCTGCGGTCGCAGGCCAATTAGTGGCTAACTGCACTCAATTTGACAGTTGTTAAAGTGGTGTGCGACAACGGTGCCAATCTGCTGAGCGCACTCAAACAGGGCAAAATGGCACACATCATGAAGTTAGTCTTGCAGGGATTCGTTGCCAAATTCCCCGGGGTCCTGGACGTCTTGCAGCATGCCAGGAAATCTCTCGCCATTTTAGAAGATCCTACACGGCCATGGCTCGCCTTGCTGACGTTAAGCGGCGACACCACTTGCCCGTCAGACGTCTGATTTGTGACTGCCCGACACGCTGGAACTCCACCTTATATATGCTTCATAGGCTACTTTAGAAGAAATGTGCTCTTAACGACTACCTGTACGAACTCTGCGGCAGGACAGGTTCTGGGGAGCTTGGTTTCTTTTCACCGTGCCAGTGGCTGCTCATGCGCTATGCATGCAGACTTCTGCGGCCATTTGAGATCACCAAACTGGTCAGTCGCAGCCAGGGCGCCATGCTGAATTAATTCACAGGGGGGGGGGGGGGCTACTCCATCCAAGAAAAGTCAGCTGGGGGGAGGAGGAGGATGAGGAGCAAGAAAAGCAGTCTTTAAACTTTTCGGGGATCCTTGGTGTTGTCCATCGCTGAGGGGAGGAGACCGAGGACAACATTCTCCTGGGCGATGAGCAGGAGCCAGGGCGCTCCACCGCTTTCAATTTAGTGCAAATGGGGGCCTTCATGCTCCAGTGTTTGAATAGGGACTCCCGTATAAAAAGCATAAAGGTCAAGGACCTGTACTGGGTGGAAACGTACTTAGACCCCCGGTACAAAATGGTTTACATGTTACCAGCATCACAGAGGGCTGTCAAAATGCAGCATTTCTAGGCCTTGCTGCGAGAGATGCTGCATTATGCTGTTGCAGGCACTGGCAAAGGAATTACCACCGACACCAAAACAGGTGCAGGTACCAATCCTACGGTGCCTGCAAAAAGAAGGTAGTTTGAAGATGTGTTGGTCACTTCAGATATGAGATCATTCTTGCAGACAACCCTTCGACAGCCCCCCTCCGGATCCAGCCTCAGGGAATGCCTAGACCCACATATGTTCGACTACATCGGGTGAACAGCCGATGTGGACACTCTGATAAGCGAGGAACCCCTTGACTACTGGGTGTGTAGGCTTGACCTGTGGCCAGAGCTGGCACAATTTGCCATGGAACTCTTGGCTTGCCACTCGTCGAGTGTCCTGTCCGAAAGGACGTGCAGCTCAGCAGGTGGGATCGTGACTTATAAGCGCACTTGCCTAGCTCACGACAGTGTGGACTACCTCACATTTTTTTAAATGAATGAGGCATGGATCTCAGAGGAATTCAACACCTGTGATGACCACGTGTAATTGAATTTCCTCATGCCAGCTCACACATATCCGCCACCACTCAGAACAAAGAATGGTCCTTGCCTTATGTATATACAGCGGCATAAAAGGCCTTTTATGTCAGGTGAATGCCTAATTTTTGGGTCCTGTACTTGCCGACAGTTACATTTTTATCCTGTAACTGCCTAATGTACCTCCAGCCACAGAATCCAAAGTTCTTTGCTGTCAGATGAATGCATATTGCCTAATTTTTGGGGCCTGTAGTGGCTGACAGTTAAATTTTTTATCTCTAGCTGCATAATCACACCCCTGTCTAACTCCTCTGCCTTTTATTATGGTGGCGTATGAACCGCATTCACCATAAGTACCTTCTAATGTGACAGGGTCATGTGACTGTGCCCCCTTATACCGTGCATTGTGCCATCTTCCCACACCCTGTGCAATGTCCCTAGTCATTCCCTGTACTGTGCCCTCTTATACCCTTTTATCCGGTCACTGTACAGAGGTGTTATCCGGTCAATGTATGGCGGTGGTATCCAATAACTGGATGGCCATAACTGTATCCCTTTCCCTGCCCATGGCATCATTTTTTTGACCTGGCATGAGCGGGAAAAATATGCAGATTGTGGTGCTAAGGACCTTTGCGCCACAATCTGTGTCAGAAATACGCCTAACATAGACTTTTGGTCGGGGCTACCCCTGTACCGGGACCCTAACTAGTAGTTAACTAAACGGTTTGATTTGTGCCATAACCGCAATGTCGTAGGGATGACTGAAGGAGGCCATCCCCAGGTGAGATGATGAAAAGGAGGGTGGGAAGGGTGGGTGTGTTGAGCAGACGTAGGATGTAGGGGAGGGGGAAAAGAGCCTAAATAGCGTGGCATAGCCTCTCCCACAAATACAGGCCAATAAATCGGCCTTAAAACTTGTGGTCGGGGCTACCCCTGTACCGGGACCCTAACTAGTAGTTAACTAAACGGTTTGATTTGTGCCGTAACCGCAACGTCGTAGGGATGACTGAAGGAGGCCAAAAAAAGCAAGCTACCAGAAAAACTTTATTAACGAACCGCATTTATAGTACAAGATTCTGACAGGCATGAGACATTTCAACGTTCGGGTGAGGTATGTATCGGGAATAACAGGAGGAGTGCCAGCGCCCTAATTTCCTGATGACGTGAGCAGGAACTCTGTTCTTGGATGCTGCAGAAGCGGCGCCAACCCGAAAGGAGTGGCCGGAGATGGATGCCGGGTCTAAGCCTAGGTTGGCCATCAGGGAGCGAACATGTGAAACAAACTGGGAGCTCGTGAGGTGTGCTGCATTGAAAGGCAATAGTGGCCTCTGAGGTGACGAACTGTCAATACTACTTAACAACTTGTGTAACACTTGAACGGGGCACCAGCGGTGAGTGGTTGGGTAGTACGTGATCTGGGTAGGAGGGCCTGTCTGTGAAGTTTTGGTGCACATGAGCGAAAGAATGAAATTGTCTGTGTCAGTCTTCAGTTGTCCGACAGTCAGATACCTGCGGCTGCTAAGGGCTGAGGTAAACTCTCCTGGTCTCAGGAAGCCATAGAAAGCCAGGTATATGGCTTTTATCACTAGACTTTGCTGGGCTCCGAAAGGGCTACGGTCTAACATGTCAGACAATTGACAAAATATTTGCCCGGTGATGGCCTGGCGGCCCGGCCGCGTGTTAGGATTGCATTTCTCAAGTCCCCTAAGTGTAGCCTTGACTACGTGAATGGAGAACAGTGAGGGAGCTTCTGGTTGACTGGAGGCTCGGAAATGCTGTACACCGGCTAAGTAAGACTTGACTGTGGAGTGCGACAAATTCAACTCAGAGTGACAATTACCAATGAAGGCCAGGATGTAGTCGGTAAAATCGAGGACGTCTTGGGGAAATTTGTCTTGAAATGCTCTCCAACCTGTTTGATAAGCCCTGGCCATGTTAGGTGACAGGGACTTGGCCAGTAGAGAACGAGCTGTAGCTAAGTGAGAGTTTATGTCCAAACCAGAGAAGGGAACGGAGGGACTGTGGCTCCGCTGGCGTCTGCGTCGGGAAATACCTGCGAGAAAAGGCCAAAATTAGCTCTAGACAGCGCATCAGCTGCAACATTCTTCTGTCCTGATATATGTGAGCATATGTAGCGAAACTGGTATTGTAATGAAAGAAGCACTAGCCGTCTGAAGAAGGGCAACACCTGCGGGGATTTAGACGACCCATTATTTAGGATATCCATAACTGCTGCGTTGTCGGAAATGAACAACACCGTGTGACCGGTCCACTCATGACCCCACACATGAGCGGCTGCGACTAAGGGGTAAATCTCACAGGAAGCTGAAGACTGAAGAAACCCTGGCAGTGTCTTGACTTCATCATGCCATACGTCCGCTAGCCAATGTGTGCCAAAAATGGCTGCGAATCCAGAACTGGGAGCTGCATCAGAGAAGACTATAGGGGAACTATTGGACACCACCGGGATGAGGAGAGAAATACCATTCCAGCTACTAAGAAAATAGTCCCACATGGCTAAGTCGGCTACTATTTGGTCGTCAAGGCATACGAGGCTGTCTTGGGAGGGAGCTGAAGGAAGGAGAGCTAGTAGTCATGAAACGAATGGCCTACCTTGGGGCATGACTCGCACTAAAAGAGACTGTAATTCAACTTTTTTTATGGTTCTGGTCTGCGTGAAATTGTGGAGGGTGAACGTAATCCTGTCCAGTTTGTCTTCCGGTAGTTTAGCGACCATGTTTACCGTGTCCAGAATGATACCTAAGAAAGTAATAATTGGGGACGGACCTTCAAACTTTTTTGGGGAAACGGGAATGTCAAGTTAGTGAAAACTGTTCAGCAGCGACTGCAGTGCTATTGGATTGGACTCGGGGCGTTCCAACAACAGAAAGTCGTCTAAGTAATGAATAACAAAACTGCAATGGAACTCATTGACTAGTATCCAGTGGAGAGCCTGGGCCAGTTTGTCAAACAACCATGGACTGCTTTTGAACCGAAAGTGAGCTTAGAGGCAAAATAATAAAGATCTCTCCACTTTATACCATGCCACTGCCACAAAGTTGGACTGATGGGGAGTAGCTTAAAGGCATCAGATATATCAGCTTTTGACAGAATAGAGTTACGTCCTAACTGCAGTATGATGGCGATGGCCTGATCTATGGAGGAGTATTTCATGCTGACTTCTTCGAAGGGTATGAGAGAGTTAATACTGGGGGTGGAGTGACCATGTGGGGCTGACAAGTCAATGATCAACCTTTGTTTGTTACCAAATTTGCCTGTGACTACGCCTATGGGGCTGACTCTCCACCGTGCAAAAGGAGGAGAAGAAAAAGGGCCTATTAGGAACCCCTTAGTCAACTCGATGGAAATCAGTTCATCCGCTGCCTGAGGGTGAAGCTCCGCTGACAATAAATTCCGGCACTCATAAGAGGATTCAGGCAAGGCGATTAGGCCAGTGTGGAAACCTGATCTAAACCCTGACATGAGGAACTGTACGAAGCTAGGGTCGTGGTGGTTGCGTAGGAAGTGCAGTAGACAATCAACGTTAAGGACACTCAGATACGACTTATCTGCTTTTAATGTACAGACTGACTTCGGATGGGCTCTGAAACAATTCACACAAACTTGTAACAGCCTACACTGACTATAATTACAGGAGGAAAAATTGAAATTATTACAGATCTGTGATCTGCCGAGATATTAAATGGGCCTTCCCAATTTGTCGACTAAACCTGAGGTATTCTGGGGATCAGGGTGCTTAGACGGCTGTGCGGGAGGGCTAGTATCGGCACTTGAGGCAGCTTTGTGACACCATTCTGCTGAGTGGTAGATGGATTGACACAGAGAACAAGCAGGAGCCCTAAGACCAGCAAAGTGTCTGCAAAATATCTCAGTGTCGATATTAGCCCAATTTGTGAGAAACTGAAATTGACTGAGGGCCGCCGCGGCCTTAGCTGAAAAAGAGCAGTGATAATCGTAGAACGAACTACCACCATATTTGTACCCCAATTCGGTCACCCTAAACAAATAAAGATCTAACTCTTCCCTGCGGTCGGGCCGTACGGAACAAATCACGTCTCTATACAGGCTGAAAGCTAAAAGGAACTCCGGGATGGTGAGCTTCCTGTTTAGCCTGAGATCGCGGCCCCTGAGTACTACTGAGACATCACCGCACGCGATGACTTTGCTGTCAGAGAAATCCTGAGTAGCAATCAACAGGGAAGCCAAGTTGACGTCCCTGCCTTCCAGAATATCTTTCCTGATGTTGGCCGGTAAGAAATGAGCGGGGGTGATATTAGGAACCGAGACTGTCGTACCGGTACACCCCGCTGCGGATGTGGACGGGATGGCCAACTCTGGATCCGGAGGAGTGAGAACGGCACCCCGGGACTCGACTGTGTCCAGTCTGGATTGGATGTCCGTGACTGATGACGTAAGATTATTTAGCATGAGATGAATCTGAGCGAGCGAGGTCTGGACTGTGGCCATCGAGACTTCCTCCTGACGTTGAGGGCGCGCAGAAGACATGATAAGGCGGTATAATTCCGCCTTTCTGGCTGATGCTGTAAACGGGATACCCCTCTTGGACAGCTCTGCCATCAACCTTGGTACGGTTGTGACGGGATGCTACCCGCTTCGGACAAGCTGCCGGTATTTTTGTTGACCGAGGCCTCCATGATGTCAGAGGCATGAGACATGATCCTGTGGATACAGTACGTGAGAATGAGGCACAAACACGGGACCCGGGACTGGACACCAGTGACAACCCTACCACCGAACGACGTGGAGTGCGTACGCATGCCAACGTGGATAACGTTACCTCGTGATCAATGAATACCGCCACCGACAAACTGAGCTGACTTACCCACAGCACGGAAGAAGCAAATAGCGGGAATGAAGAGAATATCTAAATAAAACCGTGAGATTTTTTTAAAAAAATTTTTAGACGACGAAAATGAGAAGGTGAAACTAGCACTGAAAACTGCCCTATACTACCTGTTGGAAATGATGACGGTGGACCTGAAAAGAAGCAACGTCCCGGGAGAGAAAATGGAGAAAACATACATAAACAGACAAGGAACGGCTAAACACGACTGGAGATGTGAACGAGATTGACGAACAAAACGTGCGTATGATGCGTAAACTACGGAGGTTTGGAAATGAACTGACGTAGTGAATGCGTACTTGAGGTGACTGAACATACCTAATAAAGTGTGCAGGGCAGTTTGTTTCATCCGTAATACACATATATATATATATATATATATATACACGCACACCATCGTGTTAATTCAACCTCCTTTATTTTTTTGGTGCCTAAGTAAAACAATGGCATAAATAAGTAAACGTGTGATTCTTTTTTTTTTTTTTTTTTTTTTTTTTTTTTTACTGCAGTAGCAGGAGTGACCACCAGAGGGTGCTCATTCTCGAGATCTGCTACACCCTGTGTATTGAGCTCCCCGTCCTGCATTCTCAGCTGTGGCCACGGGGGGCGTATGGAGCCAGACAGGAAGGAGCCTGGGACGCCGAGTGAACTGAAGCAAGCGGGCCGGTGGCAGCAGGAGAGGACACCAGACGGAGAGGACACCGAGGTAAGTACAACGAACACAACCAAATAACCTGCCTCACTAATGGCACTGCGGCCTGTGCCAGACATTTGCGAAAAAATTCGGGACAACGCTGACCCCTGCACCCTGCCTATACTGCCGCGTGGGAGCCGATGCATCCAGGCAGTTCGCTCCGGTGCAGCGTGACTCCCCCTTACCTGGGGAGCCGGCGCTGCCGACCGGACTTTGAGCAACGGGCCGCTGACTGAGATGGCAACTTACCTGGGAAGGCGGGCGAACGAGTTAGACGCGAAAACGGTGGACACAGCGCACGGTGTCGATAGGGAGCAGTAAGGCAACCAACCAGACGCACACGGATATGGCCACGATCTGTGTTGAGCAGACCGAGGGTGTAGGGGAGGGGGAAAAGAGCCTAAATAGCGTGACATAGCCCCTCCCACAAATACAGGCCAATAAATCGGCCTTAAAACTTATTTCTATATAATAAATGACCACATAATTGTATTATTACTCGGGGGTAGTGCTAATATCTTTATATTATATAGATTCTAGTGTTTTATACTGTGCCCTGTATTTTCCAGTAGAAAAATGATCCTTGGGAAACACAGTCCTCATCCCTGACCACCAGGACCAGGTAGCACTCTGTCAGTACATTGCGCCTCCCCTCTCCGCCACGCTGCTCCGCTGTGTACTGGTGCTTATTCTGACAATAGGCCTGGGTTCACATCCTAATTTTGCCATCCATTTAATGCATACCAAAAATGTATGCGTTAACAGATACCTCAGACTGATGCCATACAGTGGCGTACGTTCACCATACAGTTGCATGGTAGAAAATAGATTTGCGTTAACATATGCATTTTTTTAAATGGACTCTGCAGGATACAAAAACGTGGAGTGCTGCACATCTGCATACATCAAACCAAAAGAAAAAAAAAATTACTATGCTCCAGCAGGGCACATTTTTGAGAGTTTCCCTTTAAGACGCATAAAAATGGCCCCTGATTAAAATACATATTTTTTGTGGGAATTTGTGCCATTGATCCCACTCTGGTATGTCAATGTCCATGTTGTGGGACTATTTGTGCACTTCTAGTAAGTATTTGGTGGCTGCAAATATGACCAGCCGCGAACACGCGGTTCGCAAACATTTGATCACGAACGCGCGTTTGAGTTAGCGAAACGTCCTCGCCGATGTTTGTCCATCATTATTCATGATCAATTTTCCACTTTTTCTGCACAACTGAACACCTGAAGACAAGTTTATACATCTTCTCTCCAACAAATTGTATGGTTCCTTATAAGCATATTTATGTATATCTTCACCACAGTACAGTACTTGATTTTATAACAATAACTCCTTCTGATGTGCTATGTTAGTTGTAGACATCTATTTGACTGTAGCCAATACTGGCAGCCCCATGGAGAAAGCTACTTTCACATATTTTGGTGCCCTGATCAAAAGTAAGGGGGGGGATTTATCATTGTAGGTGTATTTGAGGTTAGTTTTTAGACAGGAATTGCTATAAAAATCTGCTCCAAATTTAGGAAAATGGTGTTCAGTAAAAATTGATTTTGCAGAAGTGCAATGTGGTTTTGCCTATTTCAGAAAAAGTTAAAAAGTATGCCGGGGCAATGTCTGGTATGAAGTTGTGATTTTCTCGCAACTTTTTAAACAGTTGCATGTTATAAATGTGACACAAAAGTGATCTACTTGAAAACTCAGACTAGATATTCACACTAAATTTGTAGGTGGCACTGGAAGGCACAATGCTCAAAAAGTAAAAAAAAAAATTAGCAAGCTCCTATTTGTGACTTTTTGAAACCAGAATTTTGTCATGTAGAGCTTGATAAATCCCCTCTATGTTTTTGTTGGGGTGATTTGTGCACTGTGGCAAAAAATGTATCTGTATAATGCCACTTGCTGTTTGTTCTTTTTCTCATTTCTTTGTCCAGATCACTGAGAAGGCCAAACATGTTCAGTTTCATCCTTCAAATGCTTACCTATCCTATCCTGAGCTGTGTTAGGGAGGGGAGCTCCAGCAAAAAAAAAGGCACACCTGAGCTACAGCAGAAAATATACCTCCTGAGCTGTCAGCTTGATATAAATCTAGTAGAGCAATGAATGGGGAGATATCTAGACTAGAGTTGAGCGAACACCTGGATGTTCGAGAAGTTCAGCAGAACTTCCCGAAAATGTTCGGGTTCGGGATCCGAACTCGACCCGAACTTCACCCCGAACCCTATTGAAGTCAATGGGGAACCGAACTTATCGGCACTAAAAAGGCTGTAAAATAGCACAGGAAAGGGCTAGAGGGCTGCAAAAGGCAGCAAAATGTAGGTAAATCCCCTGCAAACAAATGTGGATAGGGAAATGAATTAAAAAAAAAAAAAAAAAGAAGAAATATCAATATTGGAGAGAGGTCCCATAGCAGAGAATCAGGCTTCATGTCACCCACCACTGGAACAGGCCACTGTCAGATATTTTTAGGCCCCGGCACCCAGACAGAGGAGAGAGGCCCCATAGCAGAGATTCAGGCTTCATGTCATAGTAGAGAATCAGGCTTCATGTCACCCACCACTGGAACAGGCCACTGTGAGATATTTAGGCCCCGGCACCCAGACAGAGGAGAGAGGTCCCATAGCAGAGATTCAGGCTTCATGTCATAGCAGAGAATCAGGCTTCATGTCACCCACCACTGGAACAGGCCACTGTGAGATATTTAGGCCCCGGCACCCAGACAGAGGAGAGAGGTCCCATAGCAGAGATTCAGGCTTCATGTCATAGCAGAGAATCAGGCTTCATGTCACCCACCACTGGAACAGGCCACTGTGAGATATTTAGGCCCCGGCACCCAGACAGAGGAGAGAGGTCCCATAGCAGAAAATAAGGCTTCATGTCACCCACCACTGGAACAGGCCACTGTCAGATATTTTTAGGCCCCGGCACCCAGACAGAGGAGAGAGGCCCCATAGCAGAGATTCAGGCTTCATGTCATAGCAGAGAATCAGGCTTCATGTCATAGCAGAGAATCAGGCTTCACGTCACCCACCACTGGAACAGGCAATTGTCAGATATTTTTAGGCCCCGGCACCCAGACAGAGGAGAGGTTCATTCAACTTTGGGTTGCCCCGCAATATAATGGTAAAATTAAAAAAAGAGGATTGAATGAGGAAGTGCCCTGGAGTACAAGAATATATGTTTAAGGGGAGGTAGTTATAAATGTCTAATCTGCACAAGGGATGGACAGGTCCTGAGGTATCCATGCCTGGTTCATTTTTATGAACGTCAGCTTGTCCACATTGGCTGTAGACAGGCGGCTGCGTTTGTCTGTAATGACGCCCCCTGCTGTGCTGAATACACGTTCAGACAAAACGCTGGCCGCCGGGCAGGCCAGCACCTCCAAGGCATAAAAGGCTAGCTCTGGCCACGTGGACAATTTGGAGACCCAGAAGTTGAATGGGGCCGAACCATCAGTCAGTACGTGGAGGGGTGTGCACACTTACTGTTCCACCATGTTAGTGAAATGTTGCCTCCTGCTAACACGTTCTGTATCAGGTGGTGGTGCAGATAGCTGTGGCGTGGTGACAAAACTTTTCCACATCTCTGCCATGCTAACCCTGCCCTCAGAGGAGCTGGCCGTGACACAGCTGCGTTGGCGACCTCTTGCTCCTCCTCTGCCTTCGCCTTGGGCTTCCACTTGTTCCCCTGTGACATTTGGGAATGCTCTCAGTAGCGCGTCTACCAACATGCGCTTGTACTCGCGCATCTTCCTATCACGCTCCAGTGCAGGAAAAAAGGTAGGCACATTGTCTTTGTACCGGGGATCCAGCAGGGTGGCAACCCAGTAGTCCGCACACGTTAAAATGTGGGCAACTCTGCTGTCGTTGCGCAGGCACTGCAGCATGTAGTCGCTCATGTGTGCCAGGCTGCCCAGAGGTAAGGACAAGCTGTCCTCTGTCGGAGGTGTATCGTCATCGTCCTGCGTTTCCCCCCAGCCACGCACCAGTGATGGGCCCGAGCTGCGTTGGGTGCCACCCCACTGTGAACATGCTTCATCCTCCTCCTCCACCTCCGCCTCATCCTTCTCCTCCTCGTCCTCCAGTAGTGGGCCCTGTCTGTCCACATTTGTTCCTGGCCTCTGCTGTTGCAAAAAACCTCCCTCTGAGTCACTTCGAAGAAACTGGCCTGAAAGTGCTAAAAATTACCCCTCTTCCTCCTCCTCCTTCTCCTGGGCCACCTCCTCTTCCATCATCGCCCTAAGTGTTTTCTCAAGGAGACATAGAAGTGGTATTGTAATGCTGATAACGGCGTCATCGCCACTGGCCATGTTGGTGGAGTACTCGAAACAGCGCAACAGGGCACACAGGTCTCGCATGGAGGCCCAGTCATTGGTGGTGAAGTGGTGCTGTTCCGCAGTGCGACTGACCCGTGCGTGCTGCAGCTGAAACTCCACTATGACCTGCTGCTGCTCGCACAGTCTGTCCAGCATGTGCAAGGTGGAGTTCCACCTGGTGGGAACATCGCATATGAGGCGGTGAGCGGGAAGGCCGAAGTTACGCTGTAGCGCAGACAGGCGAGCAGCGGCAGGATGTAAATGCCGTAAGCGCGCACAGACGGCCCGCACTTTATGCAGCAGCTCTGACATGTCGGGGTAATTGTGAATGAACTTCTGCACCACCAAATTCAGCACATGCGCCAGGCAAGGGATGTGCGTCAAACCGGCTAGTCCCAGAGCTGCGATGAGATTTCGCCCATTATCGCACACCACCAGGCCGGGCTTGAGGCTCACCGGCAGCAACCACTCGTCGGTCTGTTGTTAAATACCCCGCCACAACTCCTGCGTGGTGTGGGGCCTGTCCCCCAAACATATGAGTTTCAGAATGGCCTGCTGACGTTTACCCCGGGCTGTGCTGAAGTTGGTGGTGAAGGTGTGTGGCTGACTGGATGAGCAGGTGGATGAAGAGGAGGAGGAAGCCGAGTAGGAGGAGGAGGCTACAGGAGGCAAAGAATGTTGCCCTGAGATCCTTGGCGTCGGAAGGACGTGCGCCAAAGAGCTCTCCGCCTGGGGCCCAGCCGCCACTACATTTACCCAGTGTGCAGTTAGGGAGATATAGCGTCCCTGGCCGTGCTTACTGGTCCACGTATCTGTGGTTAGGTGGACCTTGCCACAGATGGCGTTGCGCAGTGCACACTTGATTTTATCGGATACTTGGTTGTGCATGAAAGGCACGGCGCTCTTGGAGAGTAGTGCCGGCTGGGAACAACATACTGTGGGACAGCAAGCGACATGAGCTGTTTGAAGCTGTCTGTGTCCACCAGCCTGAATGACAGCATTTCATAGGCCAGTAGTTTAGAAATGCTGGCATTCAGGGCCAGGGATCGAGGGTGGCTAGGTGGGAATTTACGCTTTCTCTCCAAGGTTTGTGAGATGGAGAGCTGAACGCTGCCGTGTGACATGGTGGAGATGCTTGGTGATGGAGGTGGTGGTGTTGGTGGTACATCCTCTGTTTGCTGGGCGGCAGGTGCCAACGTTCCTCCCGAGGCGGAGGAAGAGGCCGAGGCAGCAGCAGCAGAAGAGGTAGCAGGGGGAGCCTGAGTGAGTTCCTGGTCATGCAGGTTGTGCTAAGGTTCAGAACGTTAATGCCTCGCTTCAGGCTCTGATGGCACAGCGTGCAAACCACTCGGGTCTTGTCGTCAGCACATTGTTTGAAGAACTGCCACGCCAAGGAACTCCTTGAAGCTGCCTTTGGGGTGCTCGGTCCCAGGTGGCGGTGGCCAGTAGCAGGCGAACTCTCTTGGTGGTGGGTGTTCTGCTTTTGCCCCCTGCTCCCTCTTTTGCTACGCTGTTGGCTCGGTCTCACCACTGCCTCTTCCTCTGAACTCTGAAAGTCAGTGGCACGACCTTCATTCCATGTGGGGTCTATGACCTCATCGTCCCCTGCATCGTCTTCCACCCAGTCTTCCTCCCTGACCTCCTGTTCAGTCTGCACACTGCAGAAAGACGCAGCAGTTGGCACCTGTGTTTCGTCATCATCAGAGACGTGCTGAGGTGGTATTCCAATGTCCATATCATCAGGAAACATAAGTGGTTGTGCGTCAGTGCATTCTATGTCTTCCACCGCTGAGGAAGGGCTAGGTGGATGCCTTTGGGAAACCCTGCCAGCAGAGTCTTCAAACAGCATAAGAGACTGCTGCATAACTTGAGGCTCAGACAGTTTCCCTGATATGCATGGGGGTGATGTGACAGACTGATGGGCTTCATTTTCTGGTGCCATCTGTGCGCTTTCTGCAGAAGACTGGGTGGGAGATAATGTGAACGTGCTGGATCCACTGTCGGCCACCCAATTGACTAATGCCTGTACCTGCTCAGGCCTTACCATCCTTAGAACGGCATTGGGCCCCACCAAATATCGCTGTAAATTCTGGCGGCTACTGGGACCTGAGGTAGTTGGTTCACTAGGACGTGTCTCTGTGGCAGAACGGCCACGTCCTCTCCCAGCACCAGAGGGTCCACTAACACCACCACGACCATGTCCGCGTCCCTTACTAGATGTTTTCCTTATTGTTACCGTTCACCACAATAAGAAAAAAAATATTTGGCCCAATGTATTGAATTCAAATTCAGGCCTTTTTTTACAGGCACCTAACACTATCTAGCTTTCTATTTAGGTACCGTATTACACTAATACAGGCACATCAGTAACCACAGATTTAGCTGAATATAAATTGTAGGCCTAGTATTTAGGCCCTGGATGACAGGTATCCCTTTTACGGACAGAATTAGACTTGGAAATGCACGGTAGCGTGTGAAGTTATTGAGAATGACCCTATCAGCACTTTCAATGTAATATACCCTTTTATGGATAGATATAAACTTGGCCTGCTACAGCAGAAACCACTGATTTATGGAATTGCTAATTTGGGAATTGAATTTCAATCCAGAACAAAAACTGTGCTTTGACGGACACTAAATAACTTTACCAGCCACAGCAGTAACCACAGATTTAGCTGAATATAAATTGTAGGCCTAGTATTTAGGCCCTGGATGACAGGTATCCCTTTTACGGACAGAATTAGACTTGGAAATCCACGGTAGCGTGTGAAGTTATAGAGGATGACCCTATCAGCACCTTCAATGTAATATACCCTTTTATGGATAGATTTAAACTTGGCCTGCTACAGCAGAAACCAGTGATTTATGGAATTGCTAATTTGGGAATTGAAATTCAACCCAGAACAAAAACTGTGCTTTGACGGACACTAATTAACTTGACCAGCCACAGCAGTAACCTCGGATTTAGCTGAATATAAATTGTAGGCCTAGTATTTAGGCCCTGGATGGATGACAGGTATCCCTTTACGGACAGAATTACACTTGGAGATGCACGGTAGCGTGTGAAGTTATTGAGAATGACCTTTTTATGGATAGATTTAAACTTGGCCTGCTACAGCAGAAACCACAGATTTAGGGATTTGCTAATTTGGGAATTGTATTTCAACCCAGAAAAAAATATATCCTTTGGCAGACAGCAGACATTATTACAATTGGCTTGCCACAGCTGAAACATCAGATTTAGGGTACTGCTATTTTGGCAATTGTATTTCACCCCTCAATAAAATAGCAAGCACAGCCAAGCCCCTGATGTAGGATATAGCAAAAAAAAATAAAAAGACACTATTGATGGTTAAGCAATTAACTAGCAGAAGTTGAATGATACACAGCTGTAGATCGATCACTTCAGTAAGTGTTTTTGATGAGTAAATCCCTGCCTACTCTGGCCCTAACAGCAGCTGCATCCTCTCCCTACACTGATCAGAGCACGTGATCGCTACGTGACTCCAGCTTAAATAGAGGCTGGGTCACATGCTGCACTGGCCAATCACAGCCATGCCAATAGTAGTCTTGGCTGTGATGGCCTCTTGGGGCAAGTAGTATGACGCTTGTTGATTGGCTGCTTTGCAGCCTTTCAAAAAGCGCCAAGAAAGCGCCGAACACCGAACCCAGACTTTTACGTAAATGTTCGTGTTCGGGTCCGTGTCACGAACACCCCAAAATTCGGTACGAACCTGAACTATACAGTTCGGGTTTGCTCATCCCTAATCTGGACCCATGTGAGGTACAGGGCTGGTTCTAGCTTTGATAGAGATTGTCATGTACTATAAGATGTCTGAATTTCATTTTTTACATTAATAATTGGATAACCCCTTGGATAGAAATTAGATGTGTATTTCATGGACAGAAATCTGAGGTTATGCACTGCTACTGATGTGATGTGGGTGTGTACAGATCTGGAGCAGATTTACATGCAGATTATTCCCATTGTCAATTAATAGGGCTAATATTACACGTTTCTGTCTCTTATTTTAAAAAGGGCAGGGTTGAGGGCTCCTGTTGCATCAAGTTTACAGCCAAAGATAGCAGGAGAAGGGGAGAGTGGCTGATTTCCTGGGACCTGTATTGGTGAATTTATTATATATTTCTCACATCTTATGAGAAAAATATTAAGTTGAATTACATTTTTTTAAAATCAGAAGTCTGTTCATAATATTCTTTACATGACTAAAAGTGCTCGTATGTGAGTGAATGTATTGCTATTTTTAAATACAGCTAGTTCAACATTATACATTTTTTTAACCATTGTACAGGTACCTTGTTACGGATGAGGTAAAATCTTTAATGAGGAAACCAGCATTCACACATATAAATATGTAAGGATTGTATTGATAATGGAAACTTTGGCCAGAATTCAAAGTGCTGACAGCTTTTATCATGCCCACACTTATGAAATATGACATCCAAGTCATTGACAGTTGCTCTAGATGCTGTGATGCTTCACATTGAAGACATTTATATTATCGTATAGATGAAGGATGATGAGTTCCATTCACAGTGCTAAAAAGTATTTCACAGTACAAATCATTTAATCATCTCTCCAAGCAGTTTATATAGAAATATATATGTTTGCTATGCCCATTATCTTTATTTCTAGTTATTCCTTTCATGAGTTCGCATTGACACATGCAATGTTCAATTTCTAAATATGAGATTGCTTATTGCCAAAGAATGTGTGACTTGGATCTGGGTCAGTAGGGTCTTCTTGGCCCTGTATGTGAAAACATCAAATATTTTTCATTCATTACTGTGTCCTAAAGCTGTAATGGCAGTGACGTTACGGGCTGCAGAACTTGCACCTCGTTTGGAGCTTCAGCCAGAGATTCCTTTAATATTGAAGTCCATGTCCTTTGTTTTGGGAGGTATTTAAGAAGCCACAGCGTTGCTCTGCAGGTCATGTAATCCAAACACATGTTGCACCATCTGGGATGAATCCTTCTAAAAAAAAAAAAAAAAAAAGAAAACACAGAATAATATAAATACAGGACTATTAAAAGAAAAAAATGGGGTCATGATGTGGCACACAACATGCCATCACTAAACTACGTGACAGATGCAAAAAATCCAATCCAAATTCTGTTGAAATTCACATGCGACTTTGCCAACATACAGTAGCTCACAATGTAAGTCACATCCATGTAACTTGCCTGCAACTTTTCTTAGATTTAGCCATTTTCATATTCAAATTGCAACTTACAATAATGTGTAAATTACAAACAAGTTGCAATCGCACAACTTTTCTGAGACTAAGACTTGATGTCTAGTGACACATGTTGATGTGTAGCCGCAGCTTTGATGAACCAGAGGAGACAAAAATACAGTTATTCACAACTAGAGATGAACGAAGTTTACCAAACTTCGATTTGGCTGCTTCGCCGAATTTCACAAAGAAAATTGATTTGTGACGAATTACAACATCATGAAGTGCATTTCTTTGTAAGTAGCAGGCACACTGATGGGGAACTGATGCCCCTGTCATTAAACCTCTCAGATGTTGCGTTCATTGCTGATCACGGCATCTCAGATGAAAAATGAGGGCTTTCAGGTATTAATAAAAAAAATTATTATACTTACTTCATCCATTTAACCCCTTAAGGACACGGCCATATTTCACCTTAACCACCTCAGCTCCCCTACCTTAAACACCCTTAATAACCAGGCCACTTTTTGCACTTCTGCACTACATTACTTTCACCGTTTATTGCTCGGTCATGCAACTTACCACCCAAATGAATTTTACCTCCTTTTCTTCTCACTAATAGAGCTTTCATTTGGTGGTATTTCATTGCTGCTGACATTTTTACTTTTTTTGTTATTAATCGAAATTTAAAAAAAATTTTGCAAAAAAATGTCATTTTTCACTTTCGGTTGTAAAATTTTGCAAAAAAAAACGACATCCATATATAAATTTTTCTCAAAATTTATTGTTCTACATGTCTTTGATAAAAAAAATAGTTTGGGTAAAAAAAAATGGTTTGGGTAAAAGTTATAGCGTTTACCAACTATGGTACAAAAATGTGAAAAAAAAAAAAAAAAAAAATTTCCGCTAACTTGGGCCAAAAAAAATTCTGAATGGAGCCTTACAGGGGGGTGATCAATGACAGGGGGGTGATCAGGGAGTCTATATGGGGTGATCACCCCCCTGTAAGGCTCCATTCAGACGTCCGTATGTTTTTTACGGATCCACGGATACATGGATCGGATCCGCAAAACACATACGGACGTCTGAATGGAGCCTTACAGGGGGGTGATCAATGACAGGGGGGTGATCACCCCATATAGACTCCCTGATCACCCCCCTGTCATTGATCACCCTCCTGTAAGGCTCCATTCAGACGTCCGTATGTGTTTTGCGGATCCGATCCATGTATCCGTGGATCTGTAAAAAACATACGGACGTCTGAATGGAGCATTACAGGGGGGTGATCAATGACAGGGGGGTGATCAGGGAGTCTATATGGGGTGATCACCCCCCTGTCATTGATCACCCCCCTGTAAGGCTCTATTCAGACGTCCGTATGTGTTTTGCGTATCCGATCCATGTATCCATGGATCTGTAAAAAACATACGGACGTCTGAATGGAGCCTTACAGGGGGGTGATCAATGACAGGGGGGTGATCAATGACAGGGGGGTGATCAGGGAGTCTATATGGGGTGATCACCCCCCTGTCATTGATCACCCCCCTGTAAGGCTCTATTCAGACGTCCGTATGTGTTTTGCGGATCCGATCCATGTATCCGTGGATCCGTAAAAAACATACGGACGTCTGAATGGAGCCTTACAGGGGGGTGATCAATGATAGGGGGGGTGATCAATGACAGGGGGGTGATCAGGGAGTCTATATGGGGTGATCACCCCCGTCATTGATCACCCCCCTGTAAGGCTTCATTCAGACGTCCGTATGTGTTTTGCGGATCCGATCCATGTATCAGTGGATCCATAAAAAACATACGGACGTCTGAATGGAGCCTTACAAGGGGGTGATCAATGACAGGGGGGTGATCAGGGGTTAATAAGTGACAGGGGGGGTGTAGTGTAGTGGTGTTTGGTGCTACTTATTACTGAGCTGCCTGTGTCCTCTGGTAGCAGGTAGCAGGTATATTAGACGCTGTTATCAAAACAGCGTCTAATATACCTGTTAGGGGTTAAAAAAAAACGCATCTCCAGCCTGCCAGCGAACGATCGCCGCTGGCAGGCTGGAGATCCACTCGCTTACCTTCCGATCCTGTGCGCGCGTTCACAGGAAATCTCGCCTCTCGCGAGAGAACACGTATATGCGTCCAGGAGGAATGAATCGACCGCCTCCAGGACGCGTCGCTGCGTTCGGCGGTCCGGAGGCGGTTAAAGACCAGGCAATTTTTTGAAAATCTGACCAGTGTCACTTTAAGTGGTGATAACTTTAAAACGCTTTGACTTATCCAGGCCATTCTGAGATTGTTTTTTCATCATGAAAAATGAAGTCAAAAATGAAGTCAAAAAAATTATTTTTTATTTATAAAAAAAATACCAAATTTACCCAAAATTTTTTAAAAATTGGAAATTTCCAAGTTTCAATTTCTCTACTTCTATAATAATAGTAATACCTCCAAAAATAGATATTACTTTACATTCCCCATATGTCTACTTCATGTTTGGATCATTTTGGGAATGATATTTAATTTTTTGGGGATGTTACAAGGCTTAGAAGTTTTTCAGACATTTTCAAAAACCCAATTTTCAGAGACCAGTTCAGGTCTGAAGTCACTTTGGGAGGCTTACATAATGGAAACTTCCCAAAAATGACCCCATTCTATAAACTACACCCCCAAGGTATTCAAAACTGATTTTACAAACTTTGTTAACCCTTTAGGTGTTCCGCAAGAATTAATGGAAAATAGAGATACAATTTCAAAATTTCACTTTTTTGGCAGATTTTCCATTTTTTTTTTTTTTTTCCAGTTTCAAAGCAAGGATTAACAGCCAAACCACACTCAATATTTATGGCCCCGATTCTGTAGTTTACAGAAACACCCCATATGTGGTCGTAAACCGCTGTACGGGCACACGGCAGGGCGCAGAAGGAAAGGAATGCCATATGGTTTTTGGAAGGCAGGCTTTGCTGGACAGTTTTTTTTTTACACCATGTCCCATTTGAAGCCCCCCTGATGCACCCCTAGAGTAGAAACTCCATAAAAGTGACCCCATCTAAGAAACTATACCCCTCAAGGTATTCAAAACTGATTTTACAAACATCGTTAACCCTTTAGGTGTTCCACAAGAATTAATGGGTGTCACGGCTGAGGATGGGGAATACCCTCAGCCGTGCGGTATCAGAAGATGGAGTGGTCGCTGCGCGACCAGGACAACAGGATTAGGGAGCTGGTGACCTCCTAATCGCATCCCTAACCTGACCTTGACTCCTAGCTACATGAGCCGACCTTGATGGTAGGAGGGCTCATGCTCCGGAACCTAGAAGTCCCTGCTAGCCCTCAAAATGGCCCTAAACTAGGAGCTGGGTAGACAGCCCGTTCCTCCTGGACACGGAGGAACAGGAGTCTAAAGTGGCCAAGTAACACAGACAAGGAAACATAAACAGACATATACAAACGGAAAATGCAAATGTGATCGCACACTACATCCAGCACTCTGCCCTCCATGCTGGATGAGACATTGGTTTATATTTTGGCCAAAGCATAGTAAGCCACTCACCGCGTCAAGGCTGTCTCATGAGTGGTCTCATGAGTGGTCCCTAACTCTTGTTCCTACCTGTTCATGGGCCATGACAGCCACATAAAATCCAGGGAATGCAGGTCAGCATGCAAGCCAAGTACACTTTGCTTGTAACCCCGTCCGGTGCCATTACAGCTTTCATCGGATCCAGGGATGCAAGTACCAACATGCATGCTGAACCCACCATATACTTCTCCTGGAGCCAAATGGCTAATGGTAGGTTCTATACAAGCAGACTCAGTTTTATACTGACTTTAAAACCAGCCTCAAGGACAGATTAACTGGTCAGGTGTGCAATGACTCCAAGGAGATCGCCACGCCTCCAATATATACTACAAAGAAAAAAATAAGGGGTTGGGTCAGCACAACCTGCCTGTAGGTGCAGATCGCTATGGCGAAATACATATACAAACGGAAAATGCAAATGTGATCGCACACTACATCCAGCACTCTGCCCTCCATGCTGGATGAGACATTGGTTTATATTTTGGCCAAAGCATAGTAAGCCACTCACCGCGTCAAGGCTGTCTCATGAGTGGTCTCATGAGTGGTCCCTAACTCTTGTTCCTACCTGTTCATGGGCCATGACAGCCACATAAAATCCAGGGAATGCAGGTCAGCATGCAAGCCAAGTACACTTTGCTTGTAACCCCGTCCGGTGCCATTACAGCTTTCATCGGATCCAGGGATGCAAGTACCAACATGCATGCTGAACCCACCATATACTTCTCCTGGAGCCAAATGGCTAATGGTAGGTTCTATACAAGCAGACTCAGTTTTATACTGACTTTAAAACCAGCCTCAAGGACAGATTAACTGGTCAGGTGTGCAATGACTCCAAGGAGATCGCCACGCCTCCAATATATACTACAAAGCTTGCATGCTGACCTGCATTCCCTGGATTTTATGTGGCTGTCATGGCCCATGAACAGGTAGGAACAAGAGTTAGGGACCAATGTCTCATCCAGCATGGAGGGCAGAGTGCTGGATGTAGTGTGCGATCACATTTGCATTTTCCGTTTGTATATGTATTTCGCCATAGCGATCTGCACCTACAGGCAGGTTGTGCTGACCCAACCCCTTATTTTTTTCTTTGTAGTATATATTGGAGGCGTGGCGATCTCCTTGGAGTCATTGCACACCTGACCAGTTAATCTGTCCTTGAGGCTGGTTTTAAAGTCAGTATAAAACTGAGTCTGCTTGTATAGAACCTACCATTAGCCATTTGGCTCCAGGAGAAGTATATGGTGGGTTCAGCATGCATGTTGGTACTTGCATCCCTGGATCCGATGAAAGCTGTAATGGCACCGGACGGGGTTACAAGCAAAGTGTACTTGGCTTGCATGCTGACCTGCATTCCCTGGATTTTATGTGGCTGTCATGGCCCATGAACAGGTAGGAACACGAGTTAGGGACCACTCATGAGACCACTCATGAGACAGCCTTGACGCGGTGAGTGGCTTACTATGCTTTGGCCAAAATATAAACCAATGTCTCATCCAGCATGGAGGGCAGAGTGCTGGATGTAGTGTGCGATCACATTTGCATTTTCCGTTTGTATATGTATTTCGCCATAGCGATCTGCACCTACAGGCAGGTTGTGCTGACCCAACCCCTTATTTTTTTCTTTGTAGTATAAACAGACATATGGCAGTGACAGGTAAGTGAGCCTAGTACCACACTTACCTGCCACAGACACACAACCTGGAACCCAAGTGCTGCTGTCCACAAACACCAAAGACAGAGCACACAACACACATCACAGGAAACCAGGAAACCATATGCTGCAATAAGAAACGACCAAACAAACATCTACCAAACACCATACATGAAGTAAACACACAACCTCATAAACATAGAGAATCACAATTTATGACCACAATGGTGGCCCTCACTGGCAGATGGAAATGTGACCAGGAGAGTTCCTCCAGCTTACAACAAGGCTGGAGTACCCCTCAGACATCAGGTCTAAACTGAGGCTTTATAGCCCATGCAGCCACACCCACAAACGGACACACCCAGTGCACACACACACACTTCCAACACCAGGGAAGGGAAAACACCACTTAAAGGGGACGTGCACACAATAACATAAAACACAGTGCACACATACACACAAAACCGCATGCACAACATAGCAAGCTGCAATGGCACAGCTCAGACTGCTACGCTGCCACATACATACTGTTGCCAGCGGCAACCACAGTTGAGGCAAATACCACAGCCCTCACCTGTGATTGACAACCAAAGTAAACCGCTGACAACCGCATGCGGTTCAGGCGTCACGGTCATAGCCATGGCCGTGACAATGGGAAATAGAGATACAATTTCAAAATTTCACTTTTTTGGCAGATTTTCCATTTTAATAATTTTTTTCCAGTTACAAAGCAAGGGTTAACAGCCAAACCAAACTCAATATTTATGGCCCTGATTCTGTCATTTACAGAAACACCCCATATGTGGTCAGAAATGGCTGTACAGGCACACGGCAGGGCGCAGAAGGAAAGGAATGCCATATGGTTTTTGGAAGGCAGGCTTTGCTGGACTGTTTTTTTTTACACCATGTCCCATTTGAAGCCCCCCTGATGCACCCCTAGAGTAGAAACTCCAAAAAAGTGACCCCATTTTAGAAACTATGGGATAGGGTGGCAGTATTGTTGGTACTAGTTTAGGGTACATATGATTTTTGGTTGCTCTATATTACACTTTTTGTGAGGCAAGGTAACAAGAAATAGCTGTTTTGGCACCGTTTTTATTTTTTGTTATTTACAACATTCATCTGACAGGTTATATCATGTGATATTTTTATAGACCAGGTTGTCAAGGATGCGGTGATACCTAATATATATACTTTTTTTTTATTTAATATAAGTTTTACACAATAATTTCTTTTTTGAATAAAAAAAAATCATGTTTTAGTGTTTCTATAGTCTGAGAGCCATTATTTTCTCCATTTTTGGGCGATTACATTGGGTAGGGTATGATTTTTGCGGGATGAGATGACGGTTTCATTGGCACTATTTTGGGGTGCGTGTGACTTTTTGATCGCTTGCTATTACACTTTTTGTGATGTAAGGTGACAAAAAATGGCTTTTTTTTACACCGTTTTTATATTTATTTATTTTACGGTATTCACCTGAGGGGTTAGGTCATGTGATATTTTTATAGAGAAAGTTATTACGGACGCTGCGATACCTAATATGTATACTTTTACAGAATGATTTCATTTTTGAAGCAAAAAAAAATCATGTTTTAGTGTTTCCATAGTCTGAGAGCCATAATTTTTTCTGTTTTTTGGCGATTACCTTGGATAGGGTATGATTTTTGCAGGATGAGATGATGGTTTTATTGGCACTATTTTGGGGTGCTTGCTATTACACTTTTTGTAATGTAAGGTGACAAAAAATTGTTTATTTAGCACAGTTTTTATTTTTTATTTTTTTACGGTGTTCATCTGAGGGGTTAGGTCATGTAATATTTTTATAGAGCCGGTCGATACGGACACGGCGATACCTAATATGTATATATTTTTTTATTTATGTAAGTTTTAGACAATAATATCATTTTTGAAGCAAAAAAAATAATCATGTTTTAATGTCTCCATATTCTGAGAGCCATAGTTTTTTTTTAGTTTTTGGGCGATTATCTTAGGTAGGGTCGCATTTTTTGCGGGATGAGATGACGGTTGATTGGCACTATTTTGGGGTGCATATGACTTTTTGATCGCTTGCTATTACACTTTTTGTGATGTAAGGTGTCAAAAAATGTTTTTTTTTGTTTTGTTTTTACGGTTTTCATCTGAGGGGCGAGGTCATGTGATATTTTTATCAATCCGGTTGATACAGACACGACGATACCTAATATGTATACTTTTTTTATTTATGTAAGTTCTACACAATAAAAGCTTTTTTAAAACAAGAGAATTATGTTTTAGTGTCTCCATATTCTGAGCCATAGATTTTTTTTTTTTGCAGAATGTCTAAGGTAGGGGCTCATTTTTTGGGGGATGAGGTGATGGTTAGATTGGTACTATTTTGTTGGGCAAACGCCTTTTTGATTGCCTGCTGTTGTC
Source organism: Bufo bufo (assembly GCF_905171765.1). NCBI lineage: Eukaryota > Metazoa > Chordata > Amphibia > Anura > Bufonidae > Bufo > Bufo bufo. Next base: position 390,215,203 of record NC_053389.1, read on the forward strand.
AGGGCCGTCTTTAATATTGATTGGACCCTGGGCAAGAATTTACTTGGGCCCCCTGGATCCCGCCTTCACACACCCTAGCATGCAATATCGCCCTCCACCACAACACACAGTGAATGGGTCCGCACCCGAGCCGCCAAAAGCGGCAGCTCAGATGCGGACCCAAACAACGGCCGTGTGCATGAGGCCTGAGCACAATGCAGTCTCAGGAGTGGTCCACACCACACCCCTGCCTTGCAGCCTCACAGGAGTACAGGACCAGTATCTGTACACGTATGTATGGCATAATTGGGATACACATCACACATGACATGACACAGGTCTTTACCAGGCTGCAGGCCAGCAGACACATCATTATTGCCACATGTGTCACATGCCACTACTGACTGTACAGCCGTTCAGAGTTCAGACAGTTCACAGTTCCACTTCCTTCAGAAAAGCGAGCCTGCCGCTCACTACAGCGACTTACAGATTGAGGCAGTGGCGTTGCTATGGCTGGTGTCACCCTTTGCTCAGGGGGGCCCTCATGGTGTGGTGTGGTCATTTTTACTAAGGAATATAGTTTAACCGTTTATGTGCAAAAGAGAAAAAAAGGAGTCACTAAGTCAGCTCCAATCAGATATCTGCACATAGACCAAGAGTCTTGGTCTATGTGCAGATATCTGATTGGAGCTGACTTAGTGACTTCTTATTTTCTCTTTTGCACATAAACGGTTAAAATATATTCCTTAGTAAAAATGACCAGTCCACACCACACCATGAGGGCCCCCCTGAGCAAAGATTAGTAAATGTGGCCAGCCGGCCGGGTGGCCCCGGGCCACAGTTCAGCATACTGAGAGAACCCAACCCCTTATGTCTCCCGTCTCTATAATAATCCAATAATCCCCCACTAATGGGGTTATTTAAATTACTGGTGGATTATTAGAGAGACGAGAGACATAAGGGATTCTCTCTGTCTGTCTGCTGAACTGTGGCCACCAGAGACAGACGGCCCCAGGAGACATAAGGGGTTGGGTTGGGTTCTCTCTGTCTTCTGCTGAACTGTGGCCTGGGGCCACCACCGGCCACATTTACTAATCTTTGCTCAGGGGGGCCCTCATGGTGTGGACTGGACTGGTCATTTTTACTAAGGAATATAGTTTAACCGTTTATGTGCAAAAGAGAAAAAAAAGAGGTCACTAAGTCAGCTCCAATCAGATATCTGCACATAGACCAAGAGTCTTCTTGGTCTATGTGCAGATATCTGATTGGAGCTGACTTCTTTTTTTTTTCTTTTGTACATAAATGGTTAAACTATATTCCTTAGTGAAAATGACCAGTCCAGTCCACACCATGAGGGCCCCCCTGAGCAAAGATTAGTAAATGTGGCCGGTGGTGGCCCCAGGCCACAGTTCAGCAGAAGACAGAGAGAACCCAACCCAACCCCTTATGTCTCCTGGGGCCGTCTGTCTCTATAATAATCCTCCACTAATTTATGAATGGATCTGGGGTTAATTATTAATTCGGTGACCTGACCGGTCTAAATTTCTAATATAAAATAAAGTCAATATGCGTGCTTTTTGTTTTACCTACCGAGTCCTCCCCTCCTGGCGCGGCAGTGGCAGGTCTGGTCTGGCTGTGTAAGGTAAGGTGAGTGAGTCACTGGTGGTCTGGTCACGTGAGGCCATGACTCACCACCCAATCCCTTTAGCTCCGGACCGGAGGCGGAGACTTAGTCCCTGCTGCTGGCTGCTCCGCCGTATCGCCACTCACCAGGCTGCGTTGAGTCACACACACCCTTTTACCACGTGACGGCGGGGCGCCGACGTGCTTGCTAACTAAGCAGCGCAGTTGTAAGTTGTTCTGAAGACTGCTGCGCTGCTGCATAGTGAATGGGAGTCGGGACTCGGGAAACGGAGCTCCCTTGGGCCCCCAGGAGCAACTGGGCCCGGGGCAGCTGCCCCTTTTGCCCTGCGGCAAAGACGGCCCTGGCTGTTGTACTTTTTGTGATATAAGGTGACAAAAAAATTGTTTATTTAGCACAGTTTTTATTTTTTTTATTTTTTTTTACGGTGTTCATCTGAGGGGTTAGGTCATGTGATATGTTTATAGAGCTGGTCGATACGGACGCGTCAATACCTAATATGTATACTTTATTTTTTTTCCCTATTTTTTACCAATTTTTTGTTTACTTTATTTGGGGAAAATGACATTTTGGTTTATTTTTACTTGAAACTTTGAAATTTTTGGGGGGAAAACTTTATTTTTTCAACTTGTTTTTCACTTTTTTTTGTCCCACTTTGATACTTGAACTTTTGGGGGTCTAATCCTTTACAAAGCATTCCAATACTTCTGTATCGGAATGCATTGGCTGTATGAGTAATACTGTGTGTATTACTCATACAGCTTCCGGCCTGTGAGATCCAAGGGGCTGGATCTCACAGGCTCATCACCGGAAGGCAGCGCAATGCCTTCCTTAGGCATTGCAATGCCTTCCATGCCATCGGGTCCTCCCTACAGCCGCATGGGGACCCGATGGCACCGCCGATCCGCAAACCGCAGGTAAAGCCGCAAGCCGCAGGACTGAATTGCGGCGATCGCTGACACGGGGGGGGGCGGGGGTCATGGGACCCCCCCGGCGCATTTAGCCAAGGTGCCTGCTCAATGATTTGATGCGGCGGTGATCGGAAATACACAGAACGTACCCGTACGCCCTGTGTCCTTAAGTACCAGGACATCAGGGCGTACCGGTACGCCCTGTGTCCTGAACAGGTTAAGGGTGAAGAGGCCACCACAGCCATCTTGCACAATGAGATTTCACTCAGGATCGTCAAGCAAGATGGCCACATAGGCCTCTTTACGCTCAAATGGAGGAGGTGAGTATGATTTTTTTTTTATTGATTCGTTACCAAGAAGTATGTGGAAATTCGGCTTTGCGTCAAATTTAACTTTTCCTGAAATTCGAATTGAAGTACACCTTGGATACTTAAATTTGCTTAACGCTATTGGCAATAATTAGATTGAATAATTATCTGACAATTTTAAAGACATACTGAGATTATCATACATACTTATAATATAATGAGAAGTCACTTTGAAATCTGTCAGAAATGATCTTGTGAAGAGCACAAAGTTATATTGTGATCCTTATTGATGACTATGCTCTGTACCATGAAAGACTGTACAGAGGTTAGTTATGAGTAAGGATCGGTGTGTATAAATCCAAAATACGTAGAAGCACTGCTGTCCTGTTTTTCAAGTTTTAAGATGCTTTAATAAAGATCTCAGTTTTAATGGATGCAGGATATCGGTTTTGTCCTTCAGCAGTTCTACATGTTTTCTCAAAACTTCCGTGTATTCTAGCAGGTGAGCGAGACTTAGTCTGTATTTCTAATTTCTGTTCCTGCGCTCTTCAAAAAAAGGAGAAAATTGCTTGATGTGCCAGTCTCGTTAATCACTAATTAATTTACTATCGCAGGCATACAATCTCCAGGAACAGATGCTATACCTTTAAAATTTTATAAAAAATATAGCCACATCATTCTTCCAACACTTCAAGTTCTTATGGATGTATTTGATACCAATACACCTTCTGAGCTGTGCCCTGGCTGGACATTTGTGTAACTGGGGTTTGTGGGTGCAGGAACCCACCATCGGAGCCACTTGCAAATTACTGTCCGGAAACCCTATGAAATGATCCCTCTTCCTCCTCCTCCTGTGCCACATCCTCTTCCATCGCCAGCAGCGTTTTTTTCAAGGAGACCTAGAAGTGTGATAGTAACGCTGAGAACGATGTTATTGGCACTGGCCATGTTGGTAGTGTACTTGAAACAGCGCAACAAGGAACACAGGTCTCGCATGGAGGCCCAGTCATTGGTGGTGAAGTGGTGCTGTTCCGCAGAGCGACTCACCCGTGCGTGCTGCAGCTGAAACTCCACTATCGCCTGCTGTTGCTCGCACAGTCTGGCCAGCATGTGCAAGGTGGAGCACCTTGTGGGAACATCGCATATGAGGCGGTGAGCGGGAAGGCCGAAGTTACGCTGCAGCGCTGACAGGCGAGCAGCAGCAGGGTGAGAAGGCCCAAAGCGCGCACTTTCTGCAGCAGCTCTGACATATCGGGGTAATTTTTAAGGAACCTCTGCACCACCAAATTCAGCACATGCGCCAGGCAAGGGATGTGCGTCAAACCGGCTAGTCCCAGAGCTGCTACGAGATTTCGCCCATTATCGCACACCCCCAGGCCGGGCTTAAGGCTCACTGGCACCAACCACTCATCGGTCTGTTGTTCAATGCCCGTCCACAGCTCCTGCGCGGTGTGGGGTTTGTCCCCCAAACAGATACGTTTTAAAACTGCCTGCTGTCGTTTACCCCTGGCTGTGCTGAAGTTGGTGGTAAAGGTGTTATGCTGACCAGATGAGGAGCCGGTAGAGGATGAGAAAGCAGAGTAGGAGGAGGAGGCAACAGGAGGCAAACTGAAGTGCCCTGCAATCCTCAGTGGTGGAAGGACATGCGCCAAATTGCTATCCGCCTAAGGCCTAGCCGCCACTGCATTTACCCAGTGTGCTGTTATGGAGATATAATGTCCCTGACCGTGCTTACTGGTCCACGTATCCGTAGTTAGGTGGACCTTGCCACAGATGGCGTTGCGCAGTGCACACCTGATTTTGTCCCCCACTTGGTTGAACAGGGAAGGGATGGCTCGCCTGGAAAAGCAGTGGCGGCTGGGCACCAGACGGAATGACAGCATTTCAAAGGCCGGTAATTTAGAAATGCTGGCATTCAGGGCCAGGGATCGCGGGTGGGTAGGGGGGTACTTCCTCTTCTGCTCCAGTGTTTGGGAGATGGAGAGCTGAACGCTTCCGTGGGACATTGTGGAGATGCTTGGTGACCCAGGTGGTGGTGTTTGCGGGGTAGCAGGTGCCACTGTCACTCCAGAGGTGGATAAAGAGGCCGAGACAGCAGCAGAAGAGCAAGCAGGAGGAGCCAGAGACCTTTCTTTGTTTTTGAGGTGTCTACTCCACTGTAGCTCGTGCTTTGCACTTAGATACCTGGTCATGCAGGTTGTGCTCAGGTTGAGAACGTTTATGCCTCGCTTCAGGCTCTGATTGCACAGCGTGCAAACCACTCGTGTCTTGTCGTCAGCACATTGTCTGAAGAACTGCCACGCTAGGGAACTCCTTGGAGGTGGCTTTGGTGTGCTTGATCCCTTGCTGTGTTGGGCAGTAGCAGGCGTACTGTCTAGGGGATGACCGCTCCGCTTTTGCACCCTGCTCCCTCTTCTGCTGTGTTGGTGGCTTCGTGTGACCACCACCTCTTCCTCCGAACTACACAGGTCACTCGCATGACCTTGATTCCATGTGGGGTCGAGGACCTCATCGTCCTCCACATCATCCTCCACCCAGTCTTCACCCCTGCCCTCCTTGTCGGTCTGCACATTTTCCAAAGCCACAGCAGTTGGCACCTGTGTTTCGTCATCATCTGAGACGTGTTGCGGTGGTCCTCCCATCTACTCATCTTGAAACATAAGTGGTTGGGCATCGGTGCACTCAATCTCTACCACTTCTGGGGCAGGGCTATGTGGATGGCCCTGGGAAACCCTGCTAGCAGAGTCATCAAAAAGCAGAAGAGACTGCTGCATGACTTGAGTCTCAGACTGCTTGGCTGATTTGCAAGGGGTGAGGTGAAAGACTGATGGACATCGGCTGCAGGTGCCAACTCTGATCTTTCAGCAGGAGACTGGGTGGGAGACAATGTGAAGGAACTGGATCCACTGTCAGCAACCCAATCTACTATCGCCTATACTTGTTCTGGCCTCACCATTCGTAGAGCCGCATTAGGCCCGACCAAATAACGCTGAAGGTTCTGTCGCCTACTCGCACCTGAAGAAGGTGTTTCACTTGTGCGTGTAGCTGGCACAGATCGACCATGTCCTCTCCCTGCAACAGGAGCTCCACCAGCAGCACCACGACCGGGGCAACGTCCCTTATTCGACGCTCTCCTCATTCTCTGAAAATTTAGGATCTTGCCAAAAATGGGTGTTTTTTTAATAACAGAATATAACAGCAGTATCTAACGCGTGTATTTCACACTGACAGATGCAGCAAAGGCTGAAATTTTTGTATTATGCTCAAAATAGGTGTTTTTTTTAATAACAGAATATAACAGCAGTATTTAACCCATGTATTTCACACTGACAGATGCAGTAAACACTGCAAATTTTGTATTTTGACCAAAAAGGGTGTTTTTTAAAACCCAGAAAATTATTGCTGTATTTCAAGCTTATATTTCACACTGACAAATGCAGCATAGGCCCCAGATGTAGGGTATTGCAAAAAATGTGTGCTTTTTTAAACCCAGAAAATTATTGCATCATTTCAAGCTTGGATTTAACAATGACAGATGCAGCAAATGCCGCAAATTTAGTATTTTGCCCAAAAAGGATGTTTTTTAAAACCCAGAAAATTATTGCAGTATTTCAAGCTTATATTTCACACTGACAAATGCTGCAAAGGCACCAGATGTAGGGTATTGCCAAAAATGGGTGTTTTTTTTAAACCCAGAAAATTATTGCAGTATTTCAAGATTGTATTTCACACTGACAAATGCTGCAAAGGCACCAGATGTAGGGTCTTGCAAAAAATGGGTGAATTTTTTTAAACCCAGAATATAATTGCAGTATTTCAAGACTGTATTTGACTGTCTCAAATGCACATATGCTGTGCTAGTGCACTGAACTTGCATAAAATTGCTGCCACCGCCCACCTAACTAACAGACGGATAAAAGTAATTTTTCTGTGTCACTGGGCTCAGGGCAGGGTAAAAATATTGTGCACAAAACAAAATGTATGTAGAACGCTGAGTTAACAAGCACTTCTAAATAAAGATTCTTTCCTATTCTCTCCCTCACAGCAGCAGCATCCTATCCCTACACTAATCAGAGCAGAGTGACGTGCAGCGCTACGTGACTCCAGCTTATATAGAGGCTGGGTCACATGCTGCACTGGCCAATCACAGCTGTGATGGCTTCTAAGGTCACACAAGTTAAATGCTTGTTGATTGGCTTCTCTTTCAAAAAGCACCATTAAATCGCCGAACAACGAACGTGAACCCGAACTTTTACTGAAAAGTTCGGGTCCGGGGTCCAAAAATCCTAATGTTCGGTACGAACCCGAACTTTACAGCTCGGGTTCGCTGAACCCTAGTCCTCAGCATCAGTGTGATCACTGGCTTCAGGCGCGCGCACGATGGAAATGGCCAGCACATTATAAAAGCAAACAGATAAATGCCCTAAATGTGTTGGGCCTGTTGCTGATTGTTACCAACTTACTTGTTGATGTCCTAGATTGATTCAGTTCTGGAAAGAGGTGACATCTCGTTAAGAATTTATATTCCATGTGACTATCCTTGACCTGAAAATATGTCTTCTCAGAGATATATAATTTTTATCTGCTTCATATAAATCTAAATTGGTAATATGAAGTGCTTTATTTATTGCACGTAATGGAATTGCACACTTTTGACTTTCCAGTAACACCTTTACATCAAAATATTAGGAAATTAATTTAAATCATTTTATAACTTTTGAATTAAAACTTCCTATGGTAAAACGTAAACATGAAATTTTTATAGATTCCTAGGGCCCATGGTTTACTAAAAGCAATTAAATGATCTAGATATGTTATTTCTTTTTTATTTATTCATTTATTTTATTTTTTATTCTCTCTTACACCGCTTGTCTGTAAGATAATTCAAGGATAAGGATTCATTCTTAAGGTGCTTTTAATATTGCTTTTCAAATGTCAATTCATTCATTACACCATGTCTCTGCTCTTTATAAATATATATATATATATATATATATATATATATATATATATATACGGATCTTCAGACACTTTTGGGGGTAGGTGTCTGCCAGTGTTTATAAATACACTTTTGAATCCAAAAAAGCATTGACTGAGCATTGTTCTCAGGAAGTCCCAAAAATTCTACCTTTTTTTAGGAGCAGCAGCAGTTCAGCGTGAAACCTCATAAACAAGGTAGGAGATATGCAGCCATTTAGTGGTAGTATTAGTGGAAACAGCTGTGGCAGCTGCAACTGTAGTACATTATGGAACTAGTGATAAATAGCAACGTTCAGCAATGGCAGATCTATTCATTGTCATCAGCTTGAGATGACAATGTGTGGAAATACTCACTGATCCACGTTCCTAATTAATTTTTACAAAGGTAATGTTTTGGACACTTGTGCTGGGGAATAGCGATAGCTACCTAGACCACATCCATCCACTGTTCCAATTTGCCTTCCCAGAAGTCAATGGGTATAGGAAACAGGGTATGTGTTGGAGAAAGGGCACAATCGTTTTGAAAATGAGACAACTTTAAACAATTTTTTTGAAACAGCTGGCCAAAATTGCAAATGTCATAGAGCAGAATTCAATTTTAGTGAAGGTGTGGAACTGTATGACCCCCTGCCTCCACCTGAACCTCCTTCTAATGGCAGTCCAAATGCTGATGCTTCTCACTATATTGAGTATATTCTTTAGCACATAGGTTGTGGTTTCCTCTTCTTAGCAAAAAAAGGTGTCCCACTTGGAGGCCACAGTAAAGACATAAATGTAAATGACAAGCTTCTTTGAGGCCGCAAGGAGGAGAGGCAGAATAAATGTCTTGACACTTGTCTCAAAGGCAGGGTGTTCGACTCTAGCCCACATCTAGCCCACAATGTCATCCTCTTTGTCCTCACTAGAACTGTGGCCTACTGCTATTGGTACTGGTCGGACGTGTAGTGCTGACTGTGCTGCAATTGCTGTTTATACTACTACAGCTACTTACATTCTCACTTGCAGATGACAAGGCATAGGTCTTTTCTTTTCCACTCTGCTGTTTAACAGACATTTTATTATTACACATGTCTGGATCAGCCAAGATCTGAGTGTATTTCCATATTTCCGCCTACTATCAAGGATTCAGAAGGACTATCGTTTGTAAGTTACTTTATTTTTTTTATTTTTCTCCCATTTATTTTATAACAGTTTTGTTTGTTTTATGTAATTTTATTTTGTCCCTTTTTGTATAATTTTTTTTTTAAGCATTAAACCCTTTTTGGTATAAAAGTGCTTTAACTTTAGTCTCTATACGCTCTATGTATCCATTGCCTTGCTGTCTGATTGCTGGAGAGCAATGAATGCATGTTGGGGTATTTATTGGCCATAAATTCAGTAGATGATGGTAGTGTGTATCTGGGGAGTGTGGACTATGTTGGCATGTGATTTATGCTCAATATGCGTGAATGAGTTGTGAGTAAAAGGTTGAGTGAGTGGAGTAAAATAACCCCTTGCAGTCATACCCATGTCACCTGCTAGAGCAGTATGTACGTGACAGGCTGAAAAAAATGTTCCCTTCTGTGAACACTCTGCACTTAGGTATTGACAATTTACGACGGTATATTCATTAAGTAAAAGGCGCTGAATCAAATTTGTATATTAATGTAGTAAAATGTGTTGAATTACACTAGTTAAATGATGCACCAAAATGTATTGTTACTGCCTAATTATGAGTGGAAGCAAAGTTGCATGTGTTTTTTTTTTTTTTTAATTAAAAGACAGAGGAGCAATTAAACATCTCCTCCTACAAACACACTGCACACTGGTATTGCCAATTACAATGGTATATTAATGCACTAAAATGTGCTCAATTAAGCTGGTATATTGATGCACTGTAATTTTTTAAAATTAGATTACAAGTGTTTTTTCCTGGTAATTAACAGAGACACATAATTAAATGTCCCCTTCTACGAACACACTACACACCGGTACCTGGCTTTTCTACCTATTAGTTCAATCTACCTAACTAAATATTTTACTAACTCTAAGCTATTGTTTCAACCCCCTAAGGTGGCTGGCTTGTGTCTGTAATTGTTGTCTGCCAGACACATGGCAATTGGCAAACACGTCCTCTCACATCACTGACTGAGCTCACAATTTTCTGCGCTTTACACATAGCACAAAGCCTAATAGACCAGCCAATATCTTGCCCCTTGATTAGTTGACAGACTGCCTGCAAAGAATTGTTGACCAGGTTCCCTCCAAGAGGCATGTAATCCTCTGTCTTCTTCCTCGCTGCCCTGTGCCCCTGTAAAAGCAAATTGTTTTTGTGCGATTTGTCTGAAGCAAATTGCCAGAACTTCAGATTCATTTGGCAAAAATTTGTGATGAATACAATTAGTTTAGAATCTATTTTCTCATTTCTAGTTATACAGTATCTTGCCATATGTATTTAACTATTGGTTGGTGGATCCTGAGTATCTTGGAGGCATATAACAGCAGTCACATATCTACTGGGCTTGCAGATCTCTGATTCCAGGGGAAATATAAATTGGTCATGAATGGGATAAAGGCCATTACTACAACATATAAAATGCTAGTAGGTCAACTTACACAACATGTCATGATCAATTCCGCTGCTGGTAAAGAATATACATGTACAGTGAGGAACAGAAGTATTTGAACACCCTGCGATTTTGCAAGTTCTCCCACTTAGAAATCATGGAGGGGTCTGAAATTCACATTGTAGGTGCATTAACACTCTCTGATTTCCATTTTTTTATTTTTATTTTTATTCTGTCTCTCATTGTATGATTTTTAAAGAATTTATTTGTCTTGCACTGCTGAACATAAGTATTTGAACACCTGAGAAAATTAGTGTAAATATTTGGTACAGAAGCCTTTGTTTGCAATTACAGAGGTCAAACGTTTCCTGTAGTTCTTGACCAGGTTTGCACACACTGCAACAATGATTTTGGCCCACTCCTCCACACAGATCTCCTCTAGATCTGTCAGGTTTCGGGGCTGTCGCTGAGAAACATAGAGTTTCAGCTCCCTCCAAAGTAGGTCTATTGAATTTAGGTCTGGAGAGGCCACTCCAGAAGCTTGATATGCTTCTTATGGAAGCTACACCTTGGTTATCCTTGCTGTGTGCTTCGGGTAATTGTCATGTTGGAAGATCCAGCCACGACCCATCTTCAATGCTCTGACTGAGGGAAGGAGGTTGTTGCTCAAAATCTCACAATAAATGGCCCCATTCATCCTCTCTTTAAAACAGTGCAGTCGTCCTGTCCCCTTCACAGAAAAGCACCCCCCAAAGCTTTATGTTACCACCCCCATGCTTTACAGTAGGGATGGTGTTCTTGGGATGCAACTCATCCTTCTTTTCTTCCAAACACGACGAGTGAAGTTTAGACCAAAAAGTTCTACTTTGGTCTCATCTGGCCTCATGACTTTCTCCCATGCCTAATCTTGAGTATCCAGATGGTCATTGGCAAACTTCAGACAGGCCTGGACATGTGATGACTTGAGCAGGGGAACCTTCCATGCAATGCATGATTTGAAACCATGACGGCGTAATGTTCTACTGACAGTGATCTTTGAAACTGTGGTCCCAGCTCTCTTCATGTTATTGACCAGCTTCTCCCTTGTAGTTTTTGGCTGATTCCTCACCTTTCTTATCATCAGTGATACCCCACGAGGTGAGATCTTGCATGGAGCCCCAGTCCGAGGGAGACTGACAGTCGTCTTTAGCCTCTTCCATTTTCTAACAATTGCTCCAACAGTTGATCTATTTCCACCAAGCTGCTTGGCAATTTCCCCTTAGCCCTTTCCAGCCTTGTGGAGGTCCACAATTTTGTCTCTGGTGTCTTTTGACAGCTCTTTGTTCTTGCCCATGGTAGTAGTTGGCGTCTGACTGACTGTGGAGTGGACAGGTGTCTTTAAAGAGCTCATACAGGTGCTACTAAGTTAGATTAATAAGTGTAGTAGAGGTTTTTAAAGACACAGTAACAGGTCTTTGAGAGCCAGAATTCTTGCTATTTCTCAGGTGTTCAAATACTTATGTTCAATAGTGCAAGACAAATAAATTGTTTAAAAATCATACAATGTGATTTCCTGATTATTTTTTTAATTCTGTCTCTCAGATTGTTAATGCACCTACAATGTGAATTTCAGACCCCTCCATGTTTTCTAAGTGGGAGAACTTGCAAAATCGCAGGGTGTTCAAATACTTCTGTTCATCACTGTATATATGAAAGAGAGTGTTGGAATACATATTGATAGACATCCTATAATGTTAAATGTTAGGCAAACTGCGAGAACTACACTGAGGCATACATTTTCTTTAAATGTGGGCAATTTGGCAAGACTAACAAGAAAATATCATTGTTGACAATCCCTTTAAAGTCTAGGCTATTACTATAGTTATGTTTGCTTCAGTCATCAATGTGCTGAATTCAAAAGTATCAGACTTAAAATAAAATACATTCTTTAAATCTAGAGATTACAAGTAATGCTGATGTAGACTCATTGCAACAGATTAGCATTTACAGTGACCTCTTGAAAAAAAATCTCAGAGAGTAAAAAGATCAGTGGAAAAAAAATTAGCTAAGTAAGCATGAAAGGTATGGCTCCCGCCTGAGTGACTCTATTCTAGGAAACAGTAGAGCCAGGCGACTTATCAGTTATTGAAGTGTACTGCAAATTAAAGGTGACTTTGAGTCTATTAGTGACTGTTCAACACCTAATCAAATCAAGGTATGATTTTTATACACTGTATACATATACTATATGGACAAAAGTATTGAGACTCACCTCTTAATCATTGATTTCAAGTGTTCAGTCCCATTATCACAGGTTTATAAAATCAAGCACCTAGCCATACCTTTACAAACATATGTGAAATAATGAGTTATTGTAAAGAGCTCACTGAGTTCAATCATGGTAATAGGATGCAACCGTTGCAAGTCTTTTCATGATATTTCTGACAATAACATCAACATAGAAACTGTGCACCAGGAGTTTTATAGCATGGGCTTCCATGTCTAAGCAGCTGCATGCAAGGCTTACATCACCAAGCACAATGGCAAGTGTCAGATGGAGTGATGTAAAGCACGCCACCATTGGACCCTGGAGCAGTGGAAATGTTTTCAGTGAAGTAAAGAATTACACTTCACTACCTGGCAGTCTGATGGATGAGTCTGGGTTTGGCAAATGCAATGAGAACATTACTTGCCTGACTGCATTGTGCCAACTGTAGTATTTGATGGAGGAGATATAATGCTATAAGCTTGTTTTTCCGTGGTTGGCCTAGGCCATATTTCCACTGAAGAGAAATCTTAATGCTTCAGTATACCAAAACATTTTGGACAATTATATGTAGTGATGTGGAAGCGAGCTTTGGATCCATCTTCGTACTATATAATGTATGGTTTTCATTGAATAACTTTGGTAATCGATTTTTAAAGTAAAAAAACACACTTTAAAACTTGAAACCGAACTCGGCTTCGGCTCCAAGGTACCATTAACTATATACCAATACAGTGGTGCCAAATGCTGACCTGTATTGGTATGTATCAGAGATTGGTATCAGAGGGGTCAAATCTATGTGATCATAATAAGGGAGCATTCACACGACCGTGTTGGTTTTGCAGTCCGCAAATCACGGATCTGTGTGTTCCGTATGTCTTCCACTATCTTTCTGTTTCCGTTCTGTACGTCCGTATAATACGGACGTGGTGCTTCCGTGTGTAATCCGTTTTTCACGGTCCGCAAAAAACTGAAATGGGACTGAAATGGGGTTTACTAGAATGTTTTCATTCCAGGGGTCCGCAAAAAACGGATGACATACGGATGCATTTCCGTGTGCTATCCGTTTTTTACGGACCCAATGACTCTCTATGGGGCCACGGACCGTAATTTGCGGCCAAGTATAGGACATGTTCTAAAATAAAAGCAACGGACACACGGAACGGACAGCACACGGATGACAATGAAAGGCATTCCGCAATTTTTGCGGACCCATAGAAATGAATGGGTCCGTGCATTGTCCGCAAAAATTGCGGAACGTACGCGGAAGAAAAACACGGTCGTGTGAATGCTCCCTAATAGGTAACACTTCTTGGTCTGTACAGATCACTTTATTGCAGTTACCTTCTTATCTATACACAGAGGTGATATCATTATAGGCAGGATTAAAATGACAGATAAGACAGGATCCCCCATTCACAATAGGAATATACAGGGTGGGTCATTTATACACCTTAATAAAATGGGAATGGTTGGTGATATTAACTTCCTGTTTGTGGCACATTAGTATATGTGAGGGGGGAAACTTTTCAAGATGGGTGGTGACCATGGCGGCCATTTTGAAGTCGGCCATTTTGAATCCAACTTTTGTTTTTTCAATAGGAAGAGGGTCATTTGACACATCAAACTTATTGGGAATTTCACAAGAAAAACAATGGTGTGCTTGGTTTTAACGTAACTTTATTCTTTCATGAGTTATTTACAAGTTTCTCTTTGTTTATAGCCATTGACATGTCGCCTAGGTTAACACGTGAGGAGCGGATTGAAATTGTGTTGATATCTGGTGAACGCAGTAACCGGGTCATTGCAGCAGATTTCAATTCAAGACACCCTACGAGACCACCCATCTCCCATGCTACACTTAGCAAACTGCTTGCTAAGTTTCGTGAAAGTGGTTCAGTGTCGGATTTGCCAAAATGTGGATGCATGAAATCTGTCTCTAATGAAGAAACATCAGTGGCTGTCCTAGCTTCATTCAGCAAGAGCCCACAGCGTAGCACTCGCCGCATGTCACTGGAGAGTGGCATTAGTCGAACATCTCTTTGGCGGATATTAACTACTCACAAATGGCACCCTTACAAACTCCAGCTACTGCAGCATCTCAACGAGGATGACCCAGATCGGCGCACTGAATTTTCAGAATGGGCAAAACAAAAATTGGAACAGGACCCTCAGTTTTCGCAGAAGATTTTGTTCAGTGATGAGGCAAACTTTTATGTGAATGGTGAAGTTAACAAACAAAACCACCGCTATTGGTCTGACACTAACTCACATTGGATAGATCCCTCCTAGACTGTTGGAACAAAAAAATTGATGGTATGGTGTGGTATATGGGGTACAAAGATAGTGGGGCCATTCTTCATCAATGGAAACCTCAAGGCCACTGGATATGTGAAATTGCTACATGATGATGTGTTTCCCTCTTTATGCACTGAAGCTGGCACGTTCCCTGAGTTTTTCCAGCAAGATGGTGCACCACCACATTATGGGTGTCAGGTCCGAGCATTCCTAGATGAACAGTTTCCTGGAAAGTGGATTGGTCATCGTGGGTCAGTTGAATGGCCCCCAAGGTCTCCCGATCTGACCCCCTTAAACTTTTATCTTTGGGGTCATCTGAAGGCAATTGTCTATGCTGTGAAAATACGAGATGTGCAGCACCTGAAACTACGGATACTGGAAGCCTGTGCTAGCATTTATCCTGCGGTGTTGCTATCAGTGTGTGAAGAGTGGGAGAAAAGGGTTGCATTGACAATCCAACACAATGGGCAGCACATTGAACACATTTTATAAGTGGTCAGAAACTTGTAAATAACTCATGAAAGAATAAAGTTACGTTAAAACCAAGCACACCATTGTTTTTCTTGTGAAATTCCCATTAAGTTTGATGTGTCACATGACCCTCTTCCTATTGAAAAAACAAAAGTTGGATTCAAAATGTCTGAATCCAAAATGGCCGCCATGGTCACCACCCATATTGAAAAGTTTCCCCCCCTCGCATATACTAATGTGCCACAAACAGGAAGTTAATATCACCAAATATTCCCATTTTATTAAGGTGCATCCATATAAATGGCCCACCCTGAATATATATATATATATATATATATATATATATATAAATATATATTAGCAGAAGGACCCGGCTTTGCACAGGTATATTTAATCTATTTCATTTAATGTTTGTGTGTTTCGTTAAAAGATATCGACAGTATCTACTATAACAGTGACATCTACAGTACCCTGCCCCTTTAACAGTAACCTCCACAGCAACCTGCCCCCTTAAGAGTAACATCCACAGCACCCTCCCCTTTAACAGTGACCTCCACTGTGGCCGCCCCTTTATTAGTGACCTCCACAGTACCCTGTCTCGTTAACAGTGTTTTCCACAATAACCCGCCCCCTTAACAGTGACCTCTATAGCACCCTGCCCCCTAACACTGACCTTCATAGATGACCGTCCCCTTAACTGTGACATCCACTATTCCCTGTCCCCTTAACAGAGACCTCCACAGTGCCCGCCCCTTTAACAGTGACCTCCACAACATCTCGCCCCCTTAAAAGTGATTTCCGCAACACCCCATTGTAACGGTCGCGTACACACACACACAGGGGGAAGGGAAGTGACCACTGCGCTCCACCCTTACCCCTGGCCCTGCCTACTTGCCTCGCAAGTCCTAATGACAGGGGACAACTGGACGGCAATCCCTAACTTGAAATAAGTGCAGGGATGACAGACAGACAAACAACAGGACGTGAACGGACCTAGTCAATACCAGGAAAGCTACAAAGTACAAAGGGAGCAAGCAGAGAATTGTCAGGAGAAGCCGGGGTCATAAATACCAGGAGAGCAGCAAAGTACACAAGGAGCAGGCAGAGGATCGTCAGGAATTCAGCAGGAGGTAAGTACGCCAGGAAAGACCAAATCACAGGCGGAACCTAAATTAACAGGCAACCTGTGGCCAGCAGGCTGCCTGTATTTATAGTGGGGAGTGAGGGTCATGTGACATGGCCAGCGTCACATGACCGACAGACCAACCAGTCGAGCACCGAGTGATCAGCTCGGCGCCCAAGGCAGACTTAGGAGCAGGGAGCCACCCAGCTAGTAACGCCGCCCTGGGAATGAGGTCAAACACAGATCCTCATTCCCAAAGCTAAGCAACAGGTCTGCGGGTAATGGGGGACCGAGTGCACCTCCGGAACCCTGTTACACCCATCCCCTTAACAGTGGCCTCTACAGCAATCTGTCCCTTAACACTGACCTCCATAGCGGACCATCCCCTTAACTGTGACCTCCACAGCAGCCTGCCCCTATGGTGGCCAGAGGTCCAGTTTTAGGTCGGACAGTGTGGCTTTCAGACTCCCTGTCCTCCATCTGGCGCAGGGCTGTACAGACTCCGGGATGTCCTTTTGAAAAGCTCACTCTCAGACAGCAGCACTGTGTTGTCTGAGAGTGAGCTGCAGGTAGAAAGTCACCCTCCCTCCCACCCCTGCAGAGTGGGGGGCATGGTCTAACCGGGTTGGGGTGTGGCTTAGGGGGCCTGGGGGCGGACTTTTTAAGTCCATCTTTTGAGGGTGGCCTGAATGGCCACCCTACCTGCCCCCTTTACTGTGACCTCCACAGCACTCCGCTCCCTTATTAGTAACATCTACAGCACGCTGCCCCTTTAAAGCTGACCTGCAGCAGTGAAGAAAAATGGCTGGGTTGTTATGGAAACCTGGTGTAAAACTGTGTGTATGTGGACACTAAGGGCCTGCAAGCTTCTATTGACTGATAAGGGTCATGTGGGCAGGCATCTATTGGCTAATGCATTTTGGGGGAATATTTCAGGAACGGTATGTCCTGGATAGCTGAGACCTGGTCTAAAACCTTCCAGGACACCTGATATACCTGTGTGCCAAATTTTGTGATTTAAATGCGATGGTGCAGATTCCTTTAGCGGAAATACACACACATACACTCAGCTTTATACACTCACCTAAAGAATTATTAGGAACACCATACTAATACGGTGTTGGACCCCCTTTTGCCTTCAGAACTGCCTTAATTCTACGTGGCATTGATTCAACAAGGTGCTGATAGCATTCTTTAGAAATGTTGGCCCATATTGATAGGATAGCATCTTGCAGTTGATGGAGATTTGAGGGATACACATCCAGGGCACGAAGCTCCCGTTTCACCACATCCCAAAGATGCTCTATTGGGTTGAGATCTGGTGACTGTGGGGGTCATTTTAGTACAGTAAACTCATTGTCATGTACAAGAAACCAATTTGAAATGATTCGAGCTTTGTGACATGGTGCATTATCCTGCTGGAAGTAGCCATCAGAGGATGGATACATGTTCTCATTCTGTTTACGCCAAATTCGGACTCTACCATTTGAATGTCTCAACAGAAATCGAGACTCATCAGACCAGGCAACATTTTTCCAGTCTTCAACAGTCCAATTTTGGTGAGCTTGTGCAAATTGTAGCCTCTTTTTCCTATTTGTAGTGGAGATGAGTGGTACCCGGTGGGGTCTTCTGCTGTTGTAGCCCATCCGCCTCAAGGTTGTGAGTGTTGTGGCTTCACAAATGCTTTGCTGCATACCTCGGTTGTAACGAGTGGTTATTTCAGTCAACGTTGCTCTTCTATCAGCTTTAATCAGTCGGCCCATTCTCCTCTGACCTCTAGCATCCACAAGGCATTTTTGCCCACAGGACTGCCACATACTGGATGTTTTTCCCTTTTCACACCATTCTTTGTAAACCCTAGAAATGGTTGTGCGTGAAAATCCCAGTAACTGTCACCGCCAGACATCTGAGAAGCTCTGACAGACGTCCTTCAGAACCTCCTGCTTGAGGTTCTTTTGTTTTGCTTTCATTTTGTCCTCTCGTTTCCCTTTCTCAGCTGTCATCAAGTTGCACTGATTGCATCACTTTAAATCCCTTCCCATACTGCATCACAGTTTATACAACTTCCTGGAGTGTGCTGATGCTAGAAGCTGTTTCTGCTGCACCCACAAGTTAAGTCTGTTTCTTTATTCCTGTTTGCTTGATCATAGGTGACCCTGACTCCCTCCGTATTAAGTGTAGGGAGCCGGTGGTCGTGTCCCCTCACTATTATAGGGTGTTCAGGTGTCATACAGTCGAGGAACGAGGGTATGCAGTTTTCTACCATTGAGATTTTTGCATATGCTGAGCAGTTAGGGAGAGAGCTAGGCTTGTTACAGGGCTTACCCTTCTGTTCCTTAGTTTTGGATCAAGTCAGTTTGATCTTCATTTGTGTCTTCTAGTTTTCTGTAACACCATCCGTGACAGTAACTGAGCAGATTGTGAAATACTCAGACCGGCCCATCTGGCACCAACAACCATGCCA
This sequence comes from Bufo bufo, assembly GCF_905171765.1. Lineage (NCBI taxonomy): Eukaryota > Metazoa > Chordata > Amphibia > Anura > Bufonidae > Bufo > Bufo bufo. The sequence continues at coordinate 390,234,170 of NC_053389.1, forward strand.
CGCTCAAAATAGCTTAAATCACCTTTCTTTCCCATTCTGACATTCAGTTTGGAGTTCAGGAGATTGTCTTGACCAGGACCACCCCCTAAATGCATTGAAGCAACTGCCATGTGATTGGTTGACTAGATAATTGCATTAATGAGAAATAGAACAGGTGTTCCTAATAATTCTTTAGGTGAGTGTATATTAGATATTGTGCTGCTTAGAGTTTTCCTTTTAGCATTATTTGTATTATTGTATAACAAGGGATCTTAGTTTCTAATTTTCCCGACTTGGCAAATGAATAAAGTGAGTCTTATAAAAACAAGTATAAGGTACTTGCTGTTTTATTGCTAAAAATGCTGTGTGAAATGTTTAGCAATTGGAAAAGATAAAGAATTAGTATTAAAGAATAACATAAGCACTGGTTATAGCCTTACTAATTTAATATGTCCACAGCTAATGATTAATATACTTCATATATTTGTTTTCTATCTAAAATCTAAAAATAAATCTATCTAAAAACAAATTTTTCTAAACCCAGAGATATTGCCCTTTAAAGGAAATGTGTCACGAAAAATGTTTCTGATTGTAGATTTATTTATTCTATTTTCTGAACATGATTATGGGGCCTGCCATTTTGCCTGAGCTGTGTTAGCTTTTAGAAATCATAAAGAAAATTGCTTTACACAGCCCCATGGTACATGGACACAATAGTCAGGAGGGGACCTCACTGACTTCTATGGGAGAATTTTCTAGGCATGCTCTGAGACCTGTGCAGAGGTCATTGTACAAGGAAAGAATAGATAAGCTTTGACAATCACCTATTGTGAAAGCAGGATCCTGTCTTATCTATATACAGAGGTGATATAATTACAGGCAGGATTAGAATGACAGATAAGCAGGTAACTGCACTAAAGTGATCTGTACAGACCAAGAAGTGGTGCCTATTATTAATCTTAGTGGCCATTGTGAGAACTGTAAGATTTTATAGGTTTTTGTTTAAATATAGATATTAATATGGAAAATGAAAAACATCACCAAAAATTCTTTAAACATAAAAACGTAATTTAAACAATAGGTCACTCACATGACCTTGTTTGTTTTCCATTCCGCAAAATACATATTCTTGCTGACCCATTAACTTCAATTGGTCCGTCGTCCACATTTTGTAGCCAAGTATAGGACATGTACTGTCTTTTTGTGGAATGGATATACAGATGTGGAAAGCACATGGATCCACCCCTAGCTCAGTTAGTAGTGTGCTAGTGGAGGAAGTGAGAGGAAGCTATTTGTGATAACTCCTCAGAGATCTAGGTCTTTATCCCAGAGAAACACTCTTTTTAAGAAATCAACATAGAGAAAATCATCATTACTACTCAGTACTCCAGGAAAAGAGAAAAGAAAGAACTAGAAGTTCCAGAATCTGCATGGCCAAGCATTGGAATCAGTCAGTAAGGTATTTGCAGTTTAAAGGGTTTCTACCACCACATTTTGACCTAATTAGCTGTCAGACACTAGCGATCTGCTAGTGTCTGCTCTACCTAACCATGCTATTGTAATTCCTTTCTCTGCAGCGGTTACCCTAAAAAAACGTAGTTTTATTTGTATGCAAATGAGCCTCTAGGTGCTATGGGGGCGTCTTTTCAGCACCTAGAGGCATACCAACTACGTTTTTTAGGGTAACCGCTGCAGAGAAAGGAATTACAATAGCATGGTTAGGTAGAGCAGACACTAGCAGATCGCTAGTGTCTGACAGCTAATTAGGTGAAAATGTGGTGGTTGAAACCCTTTAAGGCTAATAGAGACTTTACTGCAGTAAGAGGGGCGTTGTTAAAACACCATTTACAATCAGACATGGTATCTTAATCCTGTACTCCTCTGCTGGGAATTACAGTCACCATTGCATAAATAATATTGCCAGCCTTCGATTCTGCAGGAGAGACTTTGGAGAGATAGAGTGAAGCAGTACTTCAATCCTCATCCTGGTATATACCCATACATTACTATCTGGCATGATTTGCACTGAGAATTGTTTGAAACTGTGTTTTCATACCGTTGGATATACTACAACACCCATTCTTCAGCTTAGTAACAAGAGACCTGGCCTGGTTACTGACTCCAGCACCGTACGCATCAGAGCACTTATAATCCTTGCACCTGTACAACACTCATAACACCAAAGGCACCCTAACTACCATCAGGCAGGAGCCCCAACAACAGGGTGTGTCCCAAGGGAAGAAAAGGTGCACACTCTTGTCATTGTGCTGGCCCTAGGAAGCATCAGTTTGAGAATTGCCACTGTGAATGATTATTGCAGCGAGAGCCACTAACATCCTCCGATCCTGCTCCTTCTGGCTTGTGGAATATAGAAATCACAAAAACATATGAAACAACAATCAAAAAACAACTCATGTTGTTGGCATGATGTATGACATTCACAGAGTTTACTGTGCAGGGAGAGGGAGGAGGGTGGATGAGGTGAAATGTCCTGATAACTTATTGTCAGTAGTATAATTGCATGCTATTTTCCCTAAACTTTATAATACTAAAGTTACATTTAATTTACTCCTGCCTGTAATGATAATGAGATGACTGCTGAGAAGTGATGTCCACAAGTGAGAACAAGTCAAAAGCTTGTGTAAAAACTACAATATTTCAGTATTGTTTTTTAACAACAGAAATGTTACAGTGGTGGATCAAGGCTGCCACTGCTTTGCTCACCTGTTATGGCCCTCTTCCTCCCGGTGGCCTGGAAATGCTTCCCACTATTCTTCTCTTCCCAGAATGCCCAAACTTTATCCTTCCTTCCAAGCTCCATCCTTCCATGCAGGCTTTGGACTGTTATCGACTCAGCCTTTTAATCCCTACCCATAGGGCATGCAAGCACACACTCCCCAGTTCTTAAAGGGCCAGCATATGCACCTTGGTTCACACCAGCCATTGACTAGTTACATGGGGGTACTTAAGGCACCTTCCCCAGTGCAAAGGTGCCTGAGCAATTACGTTTTGTTCCCTTCAGTGTGTACTGTTCTGTTTCTCTGTGTACTGATCTGTGCCTGTTTAGCCATATTAATCCTATTTTATTGGCCCTGACCTCAGACCTGTTACTGTGTTCAGCCTGGCCTGGCCTTGGCCTGGACTGACTATGAGTATGACCTGTCCATTTGGTGCTACACGCCAGTGTCTCTTGGCCCTTATAGATCAGCAGATAGCCATGTGGAGGCTGCTACAAGATATGGTGGCCGGATATGTTCCCTGCAGTGAAGTCCAGATCACAGTATAGAGGTTGAAGGGTGAATGTTAAGGATCCACCAGGGTGGCACCCTTGAGTTTAGCCCCTGGTTGGATCCGTTGATTTGCAAAGTAGTTTCATAGTCACTGCCACAACAAATAGATGATAAGGGAAACAAAAGAAAATACCATGCAATAAGAAAAAAAAAGTAACTTCAAAACTTGATTAAATAAATAGGTCATTTTATGACCAAAGATTTCCTGTAACGTGTAAATGTTATGATGGTGGCTGTCCAGAGTGGCCCGCATCCTGCTTTACCGGCATCCCACACACGCACACCCTCTTCTGCTATCTGCTGCAGGCCCAAATGCCAGAGCTCCAGGTACCCTCTGCTGTCCTCCTATTTTGTTGCAGACTTAGGCCTGAGCTCCTCTGCCTAATATGCTCCTTAAGGTACGCACACACTCTCTGCCTCTTAAACAGCCTGCGTGTGCACTTCCAAATACTTCCCCAGCATATGGCTGGCTATCCCTGGGTATTTAAAGCACCATCCCTAGTAGGAAGGTGCCTGAGCTTCAGTTCCCAGTTTCTAGTTTGCTAGAAAAGGTGCGTGTTTTCTGTCTAACTGACCATACACTGAACTTCTGCTTGATGATCGACTTTGATTCTCTGCTGCCTGCCTAACCTTAGCCTGTTTCTTATATTGACCCATTGCCACATGTGCTGAACTCAGACTTGTTTTTTGGATACATTTGTAGGCAGCCTGCCCTGACCTCAGCTAGTGCCTGTGTCTGTGACTCCCGTTAGTCAGCCTCCAACTACACAAGGACTATCACAAGAGGTAGTGGCCTGGTAGCTCCCCTGCAGTGAAGACCAGATCCCTGTATGGAGGTTAAAGATTAAAAACCAGGTGACTGCCAGGATAACGTCCTTATAGGTAGCCTAAAGTCAAACTGGTTAGTTGGTACACTGGGTCCACATCCACTTTCCATTATAGTAAAATCATACAAGAATGCAGATTTAACCCTTTCCAGGCTCAATGACAATTCAAGAAGGATTTTAAAATCCACACTCACCCAAGGTGCTCTTGGCTCTATTTTCCTTTTCTTCTGGAATATCCGACCTGGTCCACTGATCCAGCTGGACTCTGCATTGAGCACTCTGAAGTTTAAAGTTATGGTGGCGGGCCTTGTACAGGGTTAAAAATCGAGGACGATGAGTAACCTATGGTCCTGAGCTGGAAAGGGTTAAAATATAAAGAACAAATAAATATCCATCAGTGAAATGTTGAACATTGGGATTCTAAATGTCATAATGTACTAACATTAGTTGCCATTATTAATTTATGTTTCATAAAGAAATGATTTTCAGTTTCAACAGTTTCATTCTAGTGCCACTGAGCCCAGATGTGGCTTCATCTCTTGTAGCTTCACCTCTATTTTTAATGTACACATGTTTATGTATACATCAGTTACTAATTAGAATAGATGTATTTATTTAAAGGGGTGAGCCAGGTTTTAAAAATTAATCAGCTGTTCGAAGGGGAAATGGTGCTCAAGGAAGTGCTGCAGCCTCATCATTGTTTACATTGCTACTGTACTGAACAATGCTGCACATTGTTTACATTAATACTATACTGCACAATGCTTTACTTTTATTGGAAACTCTGTTAGATATTGCTGCCTTGTCCTATTTACTTAAAGCACTGAAGGCCCCTCACAATTATTGAAAAGTGAAAGGATAACGTGCTTCAAACAAATTGAATTGACAATTTGCCATCGTCATTAGTGTTGAGTGAATCGAAGTAACCAAATTGAATGCGATCTGAATTTCAGGAAAACTTCGATTCACAATGAATCTGATTTCCTCTCACTTTGTTGTAACAAATCAATTGTTTCCTAAAATGGGGACTACATGTGTTACAAAGTGAAAGTAAAGAGCCTGGGAAGGAGATATGACACAAAATTCCATGCAGCCAGCCAATCAGCAGATACCCATCCTCTGTGATGTCACAGCCCTATAAAAAGTCTAATCCCACCTGCTCTCCGCCATTTTACAGTGAACTGAGCATACAGACAGATGTGCCAAATACTAGGGACAGAGTTTACCAAAGCTTTAATTGTAGATAGGGAAAGTGCAGGGACAATAAAGGCAGATTGCAGGGAGTGTTTTTAGACACTGTAGGGAGAGCATAGGGAGACTACAGGGACAGTGCAGGCTTGGTAAAATAACCCTGTGCATTTTGTTCCAATGCTGTTCCATTCATTCTAAATCTGTTCTGTTATACATAGTCTGTGGATCAGATTAAAGTCTCAACAGCTGGTGTATCTAATTAATCTGATGCACCATTAATAATTAATCTGTTCAGTTATACATAGACGTACACTACATCAAGACTCATTGTCATCAGGTGGTGTAATATAGGCACATTTATATAGTTCATATTCTGGACCATTTATGCTTAATCTGTTCTGCTATACATAGACTGATGTTATCTCTGTTTTGGACCCACTACTGTTTTTACCTTACCAATACTGATAAAATGCTAACTAAACACTTAGTGAAGGCAGAGTCGCTTTTTTGGGCTGTTCTTCTGATGGCCTTACTGCTGATACCTTCCCCACTGTCATGGGGCCAATCCTTAAATTTTGGGCCACTGCATGGTTAAGTCCACGTCGATAAATTAGACCTGACGCTAACTTTGACTGTAAGGTTGAGTTCCCACTTCTGTTATTCGGTCAGTTATTTCCATCACTTATTGAAAGGCAAATTCAGGAGATAAGCCTAGTATCTAATTAGGTATCAAGAATAGACTTGAACCTGTTCTGTTGGTTTGACCCACACCTGCTTTGGGCTGACAGTTACTGACCAAATAAGTAAAGTGTGAACTAAGCCTAAGGCCTCATGCACATGAACGTTGTGTGCATCCGCGTCCGTTCCGTCATTTTTCACAGTTTAGCGGAGGTCCCATTCATTTCTATGGAGCTGTGAAAAAAAACTGATAGTCCTCCGTTTTTTCTCCGTGTCCGTGATCTGTGATTCCAGTCCGTCCAAAAAATATAACCTGTCCTATTCTTGTCAGTAGAAAACGGATGAGAGACCCATTAAAGTCAATGGGTCCGTCAAAAAAAATGGATGCACAACTGGTATGTCATCCGTGTCCGCATCCGTGTCCGTTTTTTTCTACAAGACCTTGGTGCAATAAAATTACACTTTTCATTAACCTTCCTTTTTTTTTCCCCTGTCAGACAAAAAAAAAGGAAGACACAAGGAAACACAACTGAAGCAAAATCGGACACGGACCACTGAAGCCAAATCACTGACAGTGAAAAAACACTGTCGTGTGCATGAGGCCTTATAGTGATGCAGTCATTCCACATCTAACAAAAGGAATTCAAACGCATGTGTTTGCACTGCCATAACATAGATTAAAATAACCTTTTTTCTCTACTACTTTATTGGCGCTGCTTCCATGTCCTTATTTTGTTCCACCAAAGAGTGAATTTGGTGAAGCATCCAAATCAAATTTTTGAAAACTTTGCTCATCTCTAATCGTTATGGGTAGAGTTAAGCGGACAACTGGATGTTCGGGTTCGACGAGTTCGAAAAAAAAGTTAGGGTTCGGGACCCGAACATGACCCGAACTTGACCCCGAACCCGAACCCCATTGAAGTCAATGGGGACCCGAACTTTTGGGCACTAAAATGGCTCTAAACTAGTCCTGGAAAGGGCTAGAGGGCTGCAAAAGGCATCAAAATGTGATTAAGAGCATGGCAACTGTTCTGCAAACAAATGTGGATAGGGAAATGACTTAAAATAACAAAATACAGAAGAATTAAAAATAACAATCTGGATCTAGGAGTAGGAGGTTGAGGAGGCGGTGGATGGGTAGATGTGGCGGTGTACGTTGACTGGGCGGTGTAGGTGGAAGCGGCGGTGAAGGAGGAATAGAAAAAATGTAGGCGTGCTCAAACCCTGTTGCACCGAGCACGGACCATGCCGGGAACCACAGCGTAACTTCCACTGTGACAGCGGGGGCACAGTGGAAGCACAAGGCGAAGGCAGAGGAGGAGGAAGAGGTCTCCAACGCAGCTGGGCCACCGCCAGCACCTGAGAAGGCAGGGTTAGCATGTCCAAAATGTTACACTCCACTGGACTGGAGTGTAACTGGCTTTTAATCTGCACTGAAAAATAAAGGTAACATTTTAATCGAGCTGGACTTTTCTCTCTCCTTTACTGAAGGAGGAATAGGTAGCCAACACTGATTTGTGTTATTTTTTATTTTTAAATTGGGTTATCCCCCAAAATATTGGGACATATAACAAAATAAAACAAAGAATAAGTGCACTTGAGTACAAGAATGGATGGTTGAGGCTGGTATAAATGTCTATTCTGCACAAGGTACGGACAAGTCCTGTGGGATCCATGCCTGGTTCATTTTAATAAACGTAAGCTTGTCCACATTGGCTGCGGTCTGTGATAATGCTCTCTGCCGTACTAAACACACGTTCACACTATACACTGGCTGCAGGGCAGGTCAGCACCTCCAAGGCTGACAAAGCTTTTCCACATTTTGGCCATGCTAACCCTGCCTTCTCAGATGCTGGCGGTGCCCCAGCTGCGTTGGAGACCTCTTCCTCCTCCTCTGCCTTCGCCTTGTGCTTCCACTGTGCCCCCGCTGTCAGGTGGGAAAGAAATCATCAGCGTGCAATGCAGAGCAGGGGTTCATTTACGGCAAAAAAGGGGGTTCATGTCACCGAGCAATAGAACAGAGGATTTTGAGAGAACGAGGCCCATGTCACCCAGGCACAGCAGGGGTTCCTTCACGGCAAAAGGGGGTTCATGTCACCCAGCAATAGAACAGAGGATTTTGAGAGATTTAGGCCCATGTCACCCAGGCACAGCAGGGGTTCATTCACGGCAAAGGGGGGTTCATGTCACCCAGCAATAGAACAGAGGATTTTGAGAGATTTAGGCCCTGTCACCCAGGCACAGCAGGGGTTAATTCACGGCAAAAGGGGGTTCATGTCACCCAGCAATAGAACAGAGGATTTAGAGAGATTTAGGCTCCTGTCACCCAGGCACAGCAGGGATTCATTTTACGGCAAAGGGGGGTTCATGTCACCCAGCAATAGAACAGAGGATTTTGAGAGATTTAGGCCCCTGTCACCCAGGCACAGCAGGGGTTCATTCATGGCAAAAGGGGGTTCATGTCACCCAGCAATAGAACAGAGGATTTTGAGAGATTTAGGCCCCTGTCACCCAGGCACAGCAGGGGTTAATTCACGGCAAAAGGGGGTTCATGTCACCCAGCAATAGAACAGAGGATTTAGAGAGATTTAGGCCCCTGTCACCCAGGCACAGCAGGGGTTCATTCACGGCAAAAGGTGGTTCATGTCACCCAGCAATAGAACAGAGGATTTTGAGAGATTTAGGCCCCTGTCACCCAGGCACAGCAGGGATTCATTTTACGGCAAAAGGGGGTTCATGTCACCCAGCAATAGAACAGAGGATTTTGAGAGATTTAGGCCCCTGTCACCCAGGCACAGCAGGGGTTAATTCACGGCAAAAGGGGGTTCATGTCACCCAGCAATAGAACAGAGGATTTAGAGAGATTTAGTCCCCTGTCACCCAGGCACAGCAGGGGTTCATTCACGGCAAAAGGTGGTTCATGTCACCCAGCAATAGAACAGAGGATTTTGAGAGATTTAGGCCCCTGTCACCCAGGCACAGCAGGGATTCATTTTACGGCAAAGGGGGGTTCATGTCACCCAGCAATAGAACAGAGGATTTTGAGAGATTTAGGCCCTGTCACCCAGGCACAGCAGGGGTTAATTTACGGCAAAAGGGGTTCATGTCACCCAGCAATAGAATAGAGGATTTTGAGAGATTTAGGCCCCTGTCACCCAGGCACAGCAGGGATTCATTTTACGGCAAAAGGGGGTTCATGTCACCCAGCAATAGAACAGAGGATTTTGAGAGATTTAGGCCCCTGTCACCCAGGCACAGCAGGGGTTCATTCACGGCAAAAGGGGGTTCATGTTACCCAGCAATAGAACAGAGGATTTTGAAAAATTTAGGCCCCTGTCACCCAGGCACAGCAGGGGTTCATTCACGGCAAAAGGTGTTTCATGTCAAACAGCAATAGAAAAGAGGATTTTGAGAGATTTAGGCCCCTGTCACCCAGGCACAGCAGGGGTTCATTCACGGCAAAAGGGGGTTCTTGTCACCCAGCAATAGAACAGAGGATTTTGAGAGATTTAGGCCCCTGTCACCCAGGCACAGCAGGGGTTCATTCAGGGCAAAAGGTGGTTCATGTCACCCAGCAATAGAACAGAGGATTTTGAAAGATTTAGGCCCCTGTCACCCAGGCACAGCAGGGGTTCATTCTCGGCAAAAGGTGGTTCATGTCACCCAGCAATAGAACAGAGGATTTTGAGAGATTTAGGCCCCTGTCACCCAGGCACAGCAGGGGTTCATTCACGGCAAAAGGGGGTTCATGTCATCCAGCAATAGAACAGAGGATTTTGAGAGATTTAGGCCCCTGTCACCCAGGCACAGCAGAAGTTTGTATACACCAAAAATGGTAAAATGTCACCCGACAATTGAAAATAAGAATTTTTTATATTTAGGGCACTAAAATTGGCACTTTTTTGCATAAAAATGGCTCTAAAATAGTCCTTGAAAAAAAAGGCTAGAGGGATGTAAAAGGCAGTAAAATGTGCTTAAGAGCATGGCAACTGCTCTGCAAACAAATGTGGATAGGAAAATAAAATGAAATAAAATAACAAAACAGAGGAGGAGGTGGATATGGAGTCGGAGGTTGAGGAGGCGGTGAATGTGGTGTTGTAGGTGGAGGCAGCAATGGAGGAGGAGGAGATAGCCAACAATGTGTTTTTTTTATATTTTTTATTGGGGTAGGTAGCCCCCAAAATATTGGGACAAATAAAAAAAAAGAAAACAAAGAACCATTGCACTTGACTTGAGTACAAGAATGTATGTTTGATGGTGGTATAAATGTCTATTCTGCACAAGGTACAGACAAGTCTTGTGGGATCCAAGCCTGGTTCATTTTAATTAACGTGAGCTTGTCCACGTTGGCTGTGGACAGGCGACTGCGCTTGTCTGTGATGACGCCCCCTGCCGTGCTAAACACACGTTCAGATAATACACTGGCTGCAGGGCAGGCCAGCACCTCCAAGGCGTAAAGGGCAAGCTCAGGCCATGGGCCCAATTTGGAGACCCAGAAGTTGAAGGGGGCAGACCTGTAGGCGTGTGCACACATACTGCTCCACCATGTTGGTGAAATGCTGCCTCCTGCTAAGACGTTCCATATCAGTTGGTGGGGCTGGTTGTTCTTGCCGTGCTGAAAAAGCTTTTCCACATGTCGGCCATGCTAACCCAACCTTCTGAGGTGCTGACGGTGCCCCAGCTGCGTTGGAAACCTCTTCCTCATCCTCTGCCTTTGCCTTGTGCTTCCACTGTGTCCCGCTGTCAGGTGGGAATGCCACCAGCAGCGCGTCTACCAGAGTGCGCTTGTACTCGCGCATCTTACGATCACGCTCCAGTGACGGAATTAAGGTCGGTACGTTGTCCTTGTAACGGTGATCCAGCAGCGTGGCCACCCAGTAATCAGCACGAGTTAGAATGTGGACAGCTCGGCGGTAGTTGCGGAGACACTGCTGTATGTAATCGCTCATGTGTGCCAGGCTGCCCAGAGGCAACGAAAAGCTGTCCTCTGTGGGAGGTGTATCGTCTGTGTCCTCTGTATTCCCCCATCCACGCTTCCCTCATCTTCCTCCTCCAGCTCCTCCTGTGCCACATCCTCTTCCATCATCATTGCCATGAGCGTTTTTTCAAGGAGGCATAGAAGTGGGATAGTAACGCTGAGAACGGTGTTATCGGCACTGGCCATGTTGGAGGAGTACTCGAAACAGCGCAACAAGGAACACAGGTCTCACATGGAGGCCCAGTCATTGGTGGTAAAGTGGTGCTGTTCCGCCGAGCGACTCACCTGTGCGTGCTGCAGCTAAAACTCCACTATTGCCTGCTGCTTGCACAGTCTGGCCAGCATGTGCAAGGTGGAGTTCCACCTTGTGGGCACGTTTGCATATGAGGCGGTGAGCCGGTAGGCCGAAGTTACGCTGCAGCGCTGACAGGCGAGCAGCAGCAGGGTCAGAACACCGAAAGCTCGCACAGACGGCCCGCACTTTATGCAGCAGTTCTGACATGTCGGGGTAATTTTTAAGGAATCTCTGAACCACCAAATTCAGCATATACGCCAGGCAATGTCAAATGTCCAACCGGCTAGTCCCAGAGCTGCTACGAGATTTCGCCCATTATTGCACACCACCAGACCGGGCTTGAGGCTGACTGGCACAAACCACTCATCGGTCTGTTGTTCAAGACGCGTCCACAGCTCCTGCGCGGTGTGGAGTTTGTCCCCCAAACAGATACGTTTTAAAACTGCCTGCTGTCGTTTACCCCTGGCTGTGCTGAAGTTGGTGGTGAAGGTGCAACGCTGACCGGATGAGAAGCTGGTAGAGGATGAGGAAGCAGAGTAGGAGAAAGCAACAAGAGGCAAACTGAAGCGCCCTGCAATCCTCGGTGGAAGATGGACATGCGCCAAACTGCTATCCGCCTCAGGCCCAACCGCCACTGCATTTACCCGGTGTGCTATTATGGAGATATAACGGCCCTAACCGTGCTTACTGGTACACGTATCCGTAGTCACGTGCACCTTGCCACAGATGGCGTTGCGCAGTGCACCGCTTATATTGTCCCCCACTTGGTTGTGAAGGGAAGGGATGGCTCGCCTTGAAAAGTAGTGGCAGCTGGGCACGACGTACTGTGGGACAGCCACCGCCATAAGGCCTTTAAAACTATCCGTCTCCACCAGACGGAATGACAGCATTTCAAAGGAAAGTAATCCTAATACGGTGTTGGACCCCCTTTTGCCTTCAGAACTGCCTTAATTCTATGTGGCATTGATTCAACAAGGTGCTGATAGCATTCTTTAGAAATGTTGGCCCATATTGATAGGATAGCGTCTTGCAGTTGATGGAGATTTGAGGGATGCACATCCAGGGCACGAAGCTCCCGTTCCACCACATCAAAAAGATGCTCTATTGGGTTGAGATCTGGTGACTGTGGGGGCCATATTAGTACAGGGAACTCATTGTCATGTTCAAGAAACCAATTTGAAATGATTCAAGCTTTGTGACATGGTGCATTATCCTGCTGGAAGTAGCCATCAGAGGATGGATACATGTTCTCATTCTGTTTACGCCAAATTCGGACTCTACCATTTGAATGTCTCAACAGAAATCGAGACTCATCAGACCAGGCAACATTTTTCCAGTCTTCAACAGTCCAATTTTGGTGAGCTCGTGCAAATTGTAGCCTCTTTTTCCTATTTGTAGTGGAGATGAGTTGTACCCGGTGGGGTCTTCTGCTGTTGTAGCCCATCCGCCTCAAGGTTGTGCGTGTTGTGGCTTCACAAATGCTTTGCTGCATACCTCGGTTGTAACGAGTTGTTATTTCAGTCAACGTTGTTCTTCTATCAGCTTGAATCAGTCGGCCCATTCTCCTCTGACCTCTAGCATCCAAAAGGCATTTTTGCCCACAGGACTGGCGCATACTTGATGTTTTTCTCTTTTCACACCATTCTTTGTAAACCCTAGAAATGGTTGTGCGTGAAAATCCCAGTAACTGAGCAGATTGTGAAATACTCAGACCGGCCCGTCTGCCACCAACAACCATGCCACGCTCAAAATTGCTTAAATCAACTTTCTTTCCCATTCTTACATTCAGTTTGGAGTTCAGGAGATTGTCTTGACCAGGAGCACACCCCTAAATGCATTAAAGCAACTGCCATGTGATTGGTAGACTAGATAATTGCATTAATGAGAAATAGAACAGGTGTTCCTAAAAATTCTTTAGGTGAGTGTATATCTTTGCACAAAATGGCTGTGTTTCAAATGCCTAATTCAAACCCTTGTATGTATAAGGGGGATCACACACACCCTGAAACAGTGTAGGCCTGCAGTAAATATATCTTTGCACAAAAAGGCTGTATTTCAAATGCCTAATTTAAACCCCTGTATATATAGGGGATATCACACACGCCCTGAACCAGTGTAGGCCTGCAGTAAATATATCTTTGCACAAAAATGCTATATGTCAAAAGGCTATATTTCAAATGCCTAATTCAAACCCCTGTATGTATAGAGGGGATCACACACGCCCTGAACCAGTGTAGGCCTGCAGTAAATATATCTTTGCACAAAATGGCTGTATTTCAAATGGCTGTATTTCAAATGCCTAATTCAAACCCCTGTATGTAGAGGGAGTATCTCACAGGGTCTGAACCAGTGTAGGCATGAAGTAAATATATCTTTGAACAAAAAGGCTGTATTTCCAATGGCTGTATTTCAAATGCCTAATTCAAACCCCTGTATGAATAGGGGGGATCACACACGCCCTGAATCAATGTAGGCCTGCAGTAAATATATCTTTGCACAAAATGGCTGTATTTCAAATGGCTGTATTTCAAATGCCTAAATTAAACCCTTGTATTTATAGGGGGGGATCACACACGCCCTGAACCAGTGTAGGCCTGCAATAAATATCTCTTTGCACAAAAAGGCTGTATTTCAAATGGCTGTATTTCAAATGCCTAATTCAAACCCCTGTATGTATAGGGGGGGGGTAACACACGCCCTGAACCAGTGTAGGCCTGCAGTAAATATATCTTTGCACAAAAAGGCTGTATTTCAAATGGCAATATTTCAAATGCCTAATTCAAACCCCTGTATGTAGGGGGGATCAAACACACCCTGAACCAGTGTAGGCCTGAAGTAAATATATCTTTGCACAAAATGGCTGTATTTCAAATGGCTGTATTTCAAATGCCTAATTCAAACCCCTGTATGTATAGGGGGGATCACACACGCCCTGAACCAGTGTAGGCCTGAAGTAAATATATCTTTGCACAAAAAGGCTGTATTTCAAATGGGTGTATTTCAAATGCCTAATTCAAACCAATTGTATAAGGGGGATCCCACACGCCCTGAACCAGTGTAGGCCTGAAGTAAATATATCTTTGCACAAAAAGGCTGTATTTTAAAAGGCTGTATTTCAAATGCCTTATTCAAACCTCTGTAAGTATAGGGGAGATCACACATGCCCTAAATCAGTGTAGGCCTGCACTAAATATATCTTTGCACAAAAAGGCTGTATTTCAAATGGCTGTATTTCAAATACCTAATTCAAACCCCTGTATGTTGGGGGGATCACACACACCCTGAACCAGTGTAGGCCTGAAGTAAATAATTCTTTGCACAAAAAGGCTGTATTTCCAATGGCTGTATTTCAAATGCCTAAATAAAACTCCTGTATGTATAGGGGGGATCACACACGCCCTCAACCAGTGTAGGCCTTAAGTAAATATATCTTTGCACAAAATGGCTGTATTTCAAATGGCTGTATTTCAAATGCCCAATTCAAACCCCTGTATGTATAGGGGGATCACACACGGCCTGAACCAGTGTAGTCCTGAAGTAAATATATCATTGCACAAAAAGGCTGTATTTCTAAAGGCTGTATTTAAAATGCCTAATTCAAACCCCTGTATGTATAGGGGGGATCATACACGCCCTGAACCAGTGTAGGCCTGAAGAAAATTATATCTTTGCATAAAATGGCTGTACTTCAAATGCCTAATTCAAACCCCTGTATGTATAGTGGGGATCACACATGCCCTAAACCAGTGTAGGCCTGCAGTAAATATATATTTGCACAAAATGGCTGTATTTCAAATGGCTGTATTTCAAATGCCTAATTCAAACCCCTGTATGTATGGGGGGGGGGGGGTAACACACGCCCTGAACTAGTGTAGGCCTTCAGTAAATATATCTTTGCACAAAAAGGCTGTATTTCAAATGGCTGTATTTCAAATGCCTAATTTAAACCCCTGTATGTATAGGGGATCACACACACCAGAACCAGTGTAGGCCTGCAGTAATTATATTTTAGCACAAAAAGGCTGTATTTCAAATGGCTGTATTTCAAATGCCTAATTCAAACCCCTGTATGTATAGGGGGGATCACACACGGCCTGAACCAGTGTAGGCCTGAAGTAAATATATCCTTGCACAAAAAGGCTGAATTTCTAAAGGCTGTATTTCAAATGCCTAATTAAAACCCCTGTATGTATAGGGGGGATCACACACGCCCTGAACCAGTGTAGGCCTGCAGTAAATATATCTTTGCACAAAATGGCTGTATTTCAAATGGCTGTAATTCAAATGCCTAATTCAAACCCGTGTATGTATAAGGGGGATCACACACGCCCTGAAACAGTGTAAACCTGAAGTAAATATATCTTTGCACAAAATGGCTGTATTTCAAATGGCTGTATTTCAAATGCCTAATTCAAACCCCTGTATATATAGGGGGGATCACACACGCCCTGAACCAGTGTAGGCATGCAGTAAATATATCTTTGCACAAAAATGCTGTATGTCAAAAAAGACTGTATTTCAAATGCCTAATTCAAACCCCTGTGTGTATAGATGGGATCACACATGCCCTGAACCAGTGTAGGCCTGAAGTAAATATATCTTTGCACAAAATGGCTGTATTTCAAATGCCTAAATCAAACCCTTGTATGTATAGGGGGGATCACATACGCCCTGAACCAGTGTAGGCCTGCAGTAAATATATCTTTGCACAAAATGGCTGTATTTCAAATGGCTGTATTTCAAATGCCTAAATCAAACCCTTGTATGTATAGGGGGGATCACACACGCCCTGAACTAGTGTAGGCCTGCAGTAAATATATCTTTGCACAAAATGGCTGTATTTCAAATGGCTGTATTTCAAATGCCTAATTCAAACCCCTGTATGTATAGGGGGGAATCACTAACGCCCTGAACCAGTGTAGGCCTGAAGTAAATATATCTTTGCACAAAATGGCTGTATTTCAAATGCCTAATTCAAACCCCTGTATGTAGGGGGGATCACACACGCCCTGAACCAGTGTAGGTCTGCAGTAAATATATCTTTGCACAAAATGGCAGTATTTCAAATGCCTAATTCAAACCCCTGTATGTAGGGGGGATCACACACGCCCTGAACCAGTGTAGGCCTGAAGTAAATAATTCTTTGCACAAAATGGCTGTATTTCAAATATCTGTATTTCAAATGCCTAATTCAAACCCCTGTATGTATAGGGGGATCACACACGCCAGAACCAGTGTAGGCCTGCAGTAAATATATTTTAGCACAAAAAGGCTGTATTTCAAATGACTGTATTTCAAATGCCTAATTCATACCCCTGTATGTATAGGGGGATCACACAAACCTGAACCAGTGTAGGCCTGAAGTAAATATATCTTTGCACAAAAAGGCTGTATTTCTAAAGGCTGTATTTCAAATGCCTAATTCAAACCCCTGTATGTATAGGGGGGATCACACACGCCCTGAACCAGTGTAGGCCTGAAGTAAATATATCTTTGCACAAAATGGCTGTATTTCAAATGGCTGTATTTCAAATGCCTAATTCAAACCCCTGTATGTAGGGGGGATCACACACGCCCTGAACCAGTGTAGGCCTGAAGTAAATAATTCTTTGCACAAAATGGCTGTATTTCAAATATCTGTATTTCAAATGCCTAATTCAAACCCCTGTATGTATAGGGGGATCACACACGCCAGAACCAGTGTAGGCCTGCAGTAAATATATTTTAGCACAAAAAGGCTATATTTCAAATGACTGTATTTCAAATGCCTAATTAAAACCCCTGTATGTATAGGGGGATCACACAAACCTGAACCAGTGTAGGCCTGAAGTAAATATATCTTTGCACAAAAAGGCTGTATTTCTAAAGGCTGTATTTCAAATGCCTAATTCAAACCCCTGTATGTATAGGGGGGATCACACACGCCCTGAACCAGTGTAGGCCTGAAGTAAATATATCTTTGCACAAAATGGCTGTATTTCAAATGGCTGTATTTCAAATGCCTAATTCAAACCCCTGTATGTATAGGGGGGATCACACACGCCCTGAACCAGTGTAGGCCTGCAAAAAATATATCTTTGCACAAGAAGGCTGTATTTCAAATGGCTGTATTACAAATGCCTAATTCAAACCCCTGTATGTATAGGGGGATCACACACGCCCTGAACCAGTGTAGGCCTGAAGTAAATATATCTTTGCACAAAATGGCTGTATTTCAAATGGGTGTATTTCAAATGCCTAAATCAGACCCCTGTATATATAGGGGATCACACACGCCAGAACCAGTGTAGGCCTGCAGTAAATATATCTTTGCACGCAAAGGCTGTATGTCAAAAGGCTGTATTTCAAATGCCTAATTCAAACCCCTGTATGTATAGGGGGATCACACACGCCCTGAACCAGTGTAGGCCTGAAGTAAATATATCTTTGCACAAAATGGCTGTATTTCAAATGGGTGTATTTCAAATGCCTAAATCAGACCCCTGTATATATAGGGGATCACACACGCCAGAACCAGTGTAGGCCTGCAGTAAATATATCTTTGCACGCAAAGGCTGTATGTCAAAAGGCTGTATTTCAAATGCCTAATTCAAACCCCTGTATGTATAGAGGGGATCACACACGCCCTGAACCAGTGTAGGCATGCAGTAAATATATCTTTGCACAAAAATGCTGTATTTCAAATGGCTGTATTTCAAATGCCTAATTCAAACCCCTGTATGTATAGGGGGGGGTAACACACGCCCTGAACAAGTGTAGGCCTGCAGTAAATATATCTTTGCACAAAAAGGCTGTATTTCAAATGGCAATATTTCAAATGCCTAATTCAAACCCCTGTATGTAGGGGGGATCACACACACCCTGAACCAGTGTAGGCCTGAAGTAAATATATCTTTGCACAAAATGGCTGTATTTCAAATGGCTGTATTTCAAATGCCTAATTCAAACCCCTGTATGTATAGGGGGGATCACACACGCCCTGAACTAGTGTAGGCCTGCAGTAAATATATATTTGAACAAAAAGGCTGTATTTCAAATGGCTGTATTTCAAATGCCTAATTCAAACCCCTGTATGTATAGGGGGGATCACACACGCCCTGAACCAGTGTAGGCCTGCAGTAAATATCTCTTTGCACAAAAAGGCTGTATTTCCAATGGCTGTATTTCAAATGCCTAATTCAAACCCCTGTATGAATAGGGGGGATCACACACGCCCTGAATCAATGTAGGCCTGCAGTAAATATATCTTTGCACAAAATGGCTGTATTTCAAATGGCTGTATTTCAAATGCCTAAATTAAACCCTTGTATTTATAGGGGGGGATCACACACGCCCTGAACCAGTGTAGGCCTGCAATAAATATCTCTTTGCACAAAAAGGCTGTATTTCAAATGGCTGTATTTCAAATGCCTAATTCAAACCCCTGTATGTATAGGGGGGGGGGGGGGGTAACACACGCCCTGAACCAGTGTAGGCCTGAAGTAAATATATCTTTGCACAAAAAGGCTGTATTTCAAATGGGTGTATTTCAAATGCCTAATTCAAACCAATTGTATAAGGGGGATCCCACATGCCCTGAACCAGTGTAGGCCTGAAGTAAATATATCTTTGCACAAAAAGGCTGTATTTAAAAAGGCTGTATTTCAAATGCCTTATTCAAACCTCTGTAAGTATAGGGGAGATCACACATGCCCTAAATCAGTGTAGGCCTGCACTAAATATATCTTTGCACAAAAAGGTTGTATTTCAAATGGCTGTATTTCAAATACCTAATTCAAACCCCTGTATGTTGGGGGGATCACACACACCCTGAACCAGTGTAGGCCTGAAGTAAATAATTCTTTGCACAAAAAGGCTGTATTTCCAATGGCTGTATTTCAAATGCCTAAATAAAACTCCTGTATGTATAAGGGGGATCACACACGCCCTCAACCAATGTAGGCCTTAAGTAAATATATCTTTGCACAAAATGGCTGTATTTCAAATGGCTGTATTTCAAATGCCCAATTCAAACCCCTGTATGTATAGGGGGATCACACACGGCCTGAACCAGTGTAGTCCTGAAGTAAATATATCATTGCACAAAAAGGCTGTATTTCTAAAGGCTGTATTTAAAATGCCTAATTCAAACCCCTGTATGTATAGGGGGGATCATACACGCCCTGAACCAGTGTAGGCCTGAAGTAATTATATCTTTGCATAAAATGGCTGTATTTCAAATGCCTAATTCAAACCCCTGTATGTATAGGGGATCACACACACCAGAACCAGTGTAGGCCTGCAGTAATTATATTTTAGCACAAAAAGGCTGTATTTCAAATGGCTGTATTTCAAATGCCTAATTCAAACCCCTGTATGTATAGGGGGGGGGGGGTAACACACGCCCTGAACCAGTGTAGGCCTGCAGTAAATATATCTTTGCACAAAAAGGCTGTATTTCAAATGGCAATATTTCAAATGCCTAATTCAAACCCCTGTATGTAGGGGGGATCACACACACCCTGAACCAGTGTAGGCCTGAAGTAAATATATCTTTGCACAAAAAGGCTGTATTTCAAATGGGTGTATTTCAAATGCCTAATTCAAACCAATTGTATAAGGGGGATCCCACATGCCCTGAACCAGTGTAGGCCTGAAGTAAATATATCTTTGCACAAAAAGGCTGTATTTAAAAAGGCTGTATTTCAAATGCCTTATTCAAACCTCTGTAAGTATAGGGGAGATCACACATGCCCTAAATCAGTGTAGGCCTGCACTAAATATATCTTTGCACAAAAAGGTTGTATTTCAAATGGCTGTATTTCAAATACCTAATTCAAACCCCTGTATGTTGGGGGGATCACACACACCCTGAACCAGTGTAGGCCTGAAGTAAATAATTCTTTGCACAAAAAGGCTGTATTTCCAATGGCTGTATTTCAAATGCCTAAATAAAACTCCTGTATGTATAAGGGGGATCACACACGCCCTCAACCAATGTAGGCCTTAAGTAAATATATCTTTGCACAAAATGGCTGTATTTCAAATGGCTGTATTTCAAATGCCCAATTCAAACCCCTGTATGTATAGGGGGATCACACACGGCCTGAACCAGTGTAGTCCTGAAGTAAATATATCATTGCACAAAAAGGCTGTATTTCTAAAGGCTGTATTTAAAATGCCTAATTCAAACCCCTGTATGTATAGGGGGGATCATACACGCCCTGAACCAGTGTAGGCCTGAAGTAATTATATCTTTGCATAAAATGGCTGTATTTCAAATGCCTAATTCAAACCCCTGTATGTACAGTATAGTGGGGATCACACATACCCTAAACCAGTGTAGGCCTGCAGTAAATATATATTTGCACCAAATGGCTGTATTTCAAATGCCTAATTCAAACCCCTGTATGTATAGGGGGATCACACACGCCCTGAACTAGTGTAGGCCTTCAGTAAATATATATTTGCACAAAAAGGCTGTATTTCAAATGGCTGTATTTCAAATGCCTAATTCAAACCCCTGTATGTATAGGGGATCACACACACCAGAACCAGTGTAGGCCTGCAGTAATTATATTTTAGCACAAAAAGGCTGTATTTCAAATGGCTGTATTTCAAATGCCTAATTCAAACCCCTGTATGTATAGGGGGGATCACACACGGCCTGAACCAGTGTAGGCCTGAAGTAAATATATCTTTGCACAAAAAGGCTGTATTTCAAATGGCTGTATTTCAAATGCATGATTCAAACCCCTGTATGTAGGGGGGATCACACACGCCCTGAACCAGTGTAGGCCTGAAGTAAATATATCCTTGCACAAAAAGGCTGTATTTCTAAAGGCTGTATTTCAAATGCCTAATTAAAACCCCTGTATGTATAGGGGGGATCACACACGCCCTGAACCAGTGTAGGCCTGCAGTAAATATATCTTTGCACAAAATGGCTGTATTTCAAATGGCTGTAATTCAAATGCCTAATTCAAACCCTTGTATGTATAAGGGGGATCACACACGCCCTGAAACAGTGTAAACCTGAAGTAAATATATCTTTGCACAAAATGGCTGTATTTCAAATGGCTGTATTTCAAATGCCTAATTCAAACCCCTGTATATATAGGGGGGATCACACACGCCCTGAACCAGTGTAGGCCTGCAGTAAATATATCTTTGCACAAAAATGCTGTATGTCAAAAAAGACTGTATTTCAAATGCCTAATTCAAACCCCTGTGTGTATAGATGGGATCACACATGCCCTGAACCAGTGTAGGCCTGAAGTAAATATATCTTTGCACAAAATGGCTGTATTTCAAATGCCTAAATCAAACCCTTGTATGTATAGGGGGGATCACACACGCCCTGAACCAGTATAGGCCTGCAGTAAATACAGCCATTTTGTGCAAATATATATTTACTGCAGGCCTACACTGGTTCAGGGCGTGTGTGATCCCCCCTATACATACAATGGTTTGATTTAGGCATTTGAAATACAGCCATTTTGTGCAAAGATATATTTCAAATGGCTGTATTTCAAATGCCTAAATCAAACCCTTGTATGTATAGGGGGGATCACACACGCCCTGAACTAGTGTAGGCCTGCAGTAAATATATCTTTGCACGAAATGGCTGTATTTCAAATGGCTGTATTTCAAATGCCTAATTAAAACCCCTGTATGTATAGGGGGGGGGGGGGGAATCACACTTGCCCTGAACCAGTGTAGGTCTGCAGTAAATATATCTTTGCACAAAATGGCTGTATTTCAAATGCCTAATTCAAACCCCTGTATGTAGGGGGGATCACACACGCCCTGAACCAGTGTAGGCCTGAAGTAAATAATTCTTTGCACAAAATGGCTGTATTTCAAATATCTGTATTTCAAATGCCTAATTCAAACCCCTGTATGTATAGGGGGATCACACACGCCAGAACCAGTGTAGGCCTGCAGTAAATATATTTTAGCACAAAAAGGCTGTGTTTCAAATGACTGTATTTCAAATGCCTAATTCAAACCCCTGTTTTTTACGGGGATCACACAAACCTGAACCAGTGTAGGCCTGAAGTAAATATATCTTTGCACAAAAAGGCTGTATTTCTAAAGGCTGTATTTCAAATGCCTAATTCAAACCCCTGTATGTATAAGGGGGATCACACACGCCCTGAACCAGTGTAGGCCTGAAGTAAATATATCTTTGCACAAAAAGGCTGTATTTCAAAAGGCTGTATTTCAAATGCCTTATTCAAACCCCTGTAAGTATAGGGGAGATCACACATGCCCTAAATCAGTGTAGGCCTGCACTAAATATATCTTTGCACAAAAAGGCTGTATTTCAAATGGCTGTATTTCAAATACCTAATTCAAACCCCTGTATGTTGGGGGGATCACACACACCCTGAACCAGTGTAGGCCTGAAGTAAATAATTCTTTGCACAAAAAGGCTGTATTTCCAATGGCTGTATTTCAAATGCCTAAATAAAACTCCTGTATGTATAGTGTGGATCACACATGCCCTAAACCAGTGTAGGCCTGCAGTAAATATATATTTGCACAAAATGGCTGTATTTCAAATATCTGTATTTCAAATGCCTAATTCAAACCCCTGTATGTATAGGGGGATCACACACGCCAGAACCAGTGTAGGCCTGCAGTAAATATATTTTAGCACAAAAAGGCTGTATTTCAAATGACTGTATTTCAAATGCCTAATTCAAACCCCTGTATGTATAGGGGGGATCACACACGCCCTGAACTAGTGTAGGCCTTAAGTAAATATATCTTTGCACAAAATGGCTGTATTTCAAATGGCTGTATTTCAAATGCCCAATTCAAACCCCTGTATGTAGGGGGGATCACACATGCCCTGAACCAGTGTAGGCCTGAAGTAAATATATCTTTGCACAAAATGGCTGTATTTCAAATGGCTGTATTTCAAATGCCTAATTCAAACCCCTGTATGTATAGGGGGATCACACACGCCAGAACCAGTGTAGGCCTGCAGTAAATATATCATTGCACAAAAAGGCTGTATTTCTAAAGGCTGTATTTAAAATGCCTAATTCAAACCCCTGTATGTATAGGGGGGATCATACACGCCCTGAACCAGTGTAGGCCTGAAGTAATTATATCTTTGCATAAAATGGCTGTATTTCAAATGCCTAATTCAAACCCCTGTATGTATAGTGGGGATCACACATGCCCTAAACCAGTGTAGGCCTGCAGTAAATATATATTTGCACAAAATGGCTGTATTTCAAATATCTGTATTTCAAATGCCTAATTCAAACCCCTGTATGTATA
This sequence comes from Bufo bufo, assembly GCF_905171765.1. Taxonomy (NCBI): domain Eukaryota; kingdom Metazoa; phylum Chordata; class Amphibia; order Anura; family Bufonidae; genus Bufo; species Bufo bufo. The sequence goes on from NC_053389.1 coordinate 390,257,684, forward strand.
GGGGGATCACACACGCCAGAACCAGTGTAGGCCTGCAGTAAATATATTTTAGCACAAAAAGGCTGTATTTCAAATGACTGTATTTCAAATGCCTAATTCAAACCCCTGTATGTATAGGGGGGATCACACACGCCCTGAACCAGTGTAGGCCTGAAGTAAATATATCTTTGCACAAAATGGCTGTATTTCAAATGCCTAATTCAAACCCCTGTATGTATAGGGGGGATCACACACGCCCTGAACCAGTGTAGGCCTGCAAAAAATATATCTTTGCACAAGAAGGCTGTATTTCAAATGGCTGTATTACAAATGCCTAATTCAAACCCCTGTATGTATAGGGGGATCACACACGCCCTGAACCAGTGTAGGCCTGAAGTAAATATATCTTTGCACAAAATGGCTGTATTTCAAATGGGTGTATTTCAAATGCCTAAATCAGACCCCTGTATATATAGGGGATCACACACGCCAGAACCAGTGTAGGCCTGCAGTAAATATATCTTTACACGCAAAGGCTGTATGTCAAAAGGCTGTATTTCAAATGCCTAATTCAAACCCCTGTATGTATAGAGGGGATCACACACGCCCTGAACCAGTGTAGGCATGCAGTAAATATATCTTTGCACAAAATGGCTGTATTTCAAATGGCTGTATTTCAAATGCCTGAATCAAACCCTTGTATTTATAGGGGGGAATCACACACGCCCTGAACCAGTGTAGGCCTGCAATAAATATCTCTTTGCACAAAAAGGCTGTATTTCAAATGCCTAATTCAAACCCCTGTATGTATAGGGGGGGGGGGGGGGAAACACACGCCCTGAACCAGTGTAGGTCTGCAGTAAATATATCTTTGCACAAAAGAGCTGTATTTCAAACGGCTGTATTTCAAATGCCTAATTCAAACCCCTGTATGTATAGGGGGGTCACACACGCCCTGAACCAGTGTAGGCCTGCAATAAATATCTCTTTGCACAAAAAGGCTGTATTTCAAATGCCTAATTCAAACCCCTGTATGTATAGGGGGGGGGAGGGGGTAACACACGCCCTGAACCAGTGTAGGTCTGCAGTAAATATATCTTTGCACAAAAGAGCTGTATTTCAAACGGCAATATTTCAAATGCCTAATTCAAACCCCTGTGTGTATAGATGGGATCACACATGCCCTGAACCAGTGTAGGCATGCAGTAAATATATCTTTGCACAAAATGGCTGTATTTCAAATGCCTAATTCAAACCCCTGTATGTATAGGGCGGAATCACACACGCCCTGAACCAGTGTAGGCCTGCAGTAAATATCTCTTTGCACAAAAAGGCTGTATTTCAAATGCCTAATTCAAACCCCTGTATGTATAGGGGGGGATCACACACGCCCTGAACCAGTGTAGGCCTGCAGTAAATATATCTTTGCACAAAAAGGCTGTATTTCAAATGCCTAATTCAAACCCCTGTATGTATAAGGGGGATCACACACGCCCTGAACCAGTGTAGGCCTGAAGTAAATATCTCTTTGCACAAAAAGGCTGTATGTCAAATGGCTGTATTTCAAATGCCTAATTCAAACCGCTGTATGTATAGGGGGGATCACACATGCCCTGAAACAGTGTAGGCCTGAAGTAAATATATCTTTGCACAAAAAGGGTGTATTTCAAATGCCTAATTCAAACCATGTGTATAAGGGGGATCCCACACGCCCTGAACCAGTGTAGGTTTCCAGTAAATACTGTATATCTTTGCACAAAATGGCTGTATTTCAAAAGGCTTTATTTCAAATGCCTTATTCAAACCCCTGTATATATAGGGGGGATCACACATGCCCTGAATCAGTGTAGGCCTGCAGTAAATATATCTTTGCACAAAAAGGCTGTATTTCAAATGGCTGTATTTCAAATGCCTAATTCAAACCCCTGTATGTATAGGGGGGATCACACACGCCCTGAACCAGTGTAGGCCTGAAGTAAATATATCTTTGCACAAAAAGGCTGTATTTCAAATGGCTGAATCAAACCCCTGTGTGTATAGGGGGATCATACACGCCATGAATTAGTGTAGGCCTGAAGTAAATATTTCTTTGCACAAAAAGGCTGTATTTAAAATGGCTGTATTTCAAGTGCCTTATTCAAATCCTTGTATGTATAGGGGGATCACACACGCCCTGAACCAGTGTAGGCCTGAAGAAAATATATCTTTGCAGAAAATGGCTGTATTTCAAATGGCTGAATCAAACCCCTGTATGTATAGGGGTATCACACACGCCCTGAACGAGTGTAGGCCTGAAGTAATTATATCTTTGCACAAAAAGGCTGTATTTCAAATGCCTAATTCAAACCCCTGTATGTATAAGGGGGGTCACACACGCCCTGAACCAGTGTAGGCCTGCAGTAAATATATCTTTGCACAAAATGGCTGTATTTCAAATAGCTGTATTTCAAATTGCTGAATCAAACTCCTGTATGTATAGGGGTGATCTCACAAGCCCTGAATCAGTGTAGGCCTGAAGTAAATATATCTTTGCATAAAATGGCTGTATTTCAAATGGCTGAATCAAACCCCTGTATGTAGAGGGGGTATCTCACAGGGCCTGAACCAGTGTAGGCCTGAATTCAATATTGGTGCACCACATGGCAGTATTTAAAATCTCTGCAGTATATAATCCTGTAATTTCACACATGCTGATGCTGCAAGGCCTGAAAATAGTGTTTTTTGTCAAAAGAGTGTGTTTTTCAAACCCCAGAACATTATGGGTGTATTTCTACCTTAAATTGCACACTAATACAGATGTTGTAGATTTCCAAAAAAGTCTTTTTTTGCAAACAGAATATGAAAGCTGTATATATGAAACTTGAATTTAACACTTGCAGATCTGGAAAATACATTTTTTTGAAAAAAAAGTGTGTTTTTCAAACCCCAGAAAATGATGGGTGTATTTCTACCTTAAATTGCACACTAATACAGATGTTGTAGATTTCCAAAAAAGTCTTTTTTTGCAAACAGAATATGAAAGCTGTATATATGAAACTTGAATTTAACACTTGCAGATCTGGAAAATACTTTTTTTTTTTTTAAATGTGTTTTTCAAACCCCAGAAAATGATGGATGTATTTCTACCTTAAATTGCACACTGACTAATACAGATGTTGTAGTTTGACACATAAAAATGGTGATTTGCAATGTCCCAAAAGCTCAGATGCAGTGCTGGTGCACTGAGTATGCATAAAATGGCCGACGCCGCCACCCACCTAACTAACAGAATTCTAAAAGTTTGTATTTTTTGGTCAATGAGCTCAGGGCAGGGTAAAACGACAGTGCCCTGCACCAACACAACTATTTGTCTGTAGATCACTGAGTTAGATGCTCTCCTATGATCTCCCTGAAATCACAAGTCCAGCAGCATCCTCTCCCTACACTTGTAACAGCAGAGTGACGTGCAGCGCTACGTGACTCAAGCTTATATAGAGCCTGGGTCACTTTCTGCTCTGGCCAATCACAGTCATGCCATTAGTAGGCATGGCTGTGATGGTGTCACGGCTGAGGATGGGGAATACCCTCAGCCGTGCGGTATCAGCAGATGTAGTGGTCGCTGCTCGACCAGGACAACAGGATTAGGGAGCAGGTGACCTCCTAATCGCATCCCTAACCTGACCCTGACTCCTAGCTACATGAGCCGACCTTGATGGTAGGAGGGCTCATGCTCCGGAACCTTGAAGTCCCTGCTAGCCCTCAAGATGGCCCTAAACTAGGAGCTGGGTAGACAGCCCGTTACTCCTGGACACGGAAGAACAGGAGTCTAAAGTGGCCAAGCAACACAGACAGGGGGAACATAAACAGACACATGGCAGTGACAGGTAAGTGAGCCTAGTACCACACTTACCTGCCACAGACACACAACCTGGAACCCAAGTGCTGCTGTCCACAAACACCAAAGACAGAGCACACCACACACATCACAGGAAACCATATGCTGCAATAAGAAACGACCAAACAAACATCTACCAAACACCATACATGAAGTAAACACACATCTTCATAAACATAGAGAATCACAATTTATGACCACAAGGGTGGCCCTCAGTGGCAGATGGAAATGTGACCAGGAGAGTTCCTCCAGCTTACAACAAGGCTGGAGTACCCCTCAGACATCAGGTCTAAACTGAGGCTTTATAGCCCATGCAGCCACACCCACAAATGGACACACCCAGTGCACACACACACACTAGGAAGGAAGTTAACCCTTCCAACACCAGGGAAGGGAAGACATCAACTTAAAGGGAAAGTGTCCAACACCTAGGTCACACTGTGGCTGTTGCCGCAAGCAACGACATGGGTGGCAACCGTGTCCTGGGAGTCAGCCCGAAGGCCGGAACACTGCCACCACATGTATACACAACAACCAAACGTTGCCACGGGCAACCACAGTGAGGGGAAGATGTCAGTGCACACCAAACATAAGACAGAGTGCACACAGACATACATAAGTGCAAACATACAGACACACAAACTCCAAAGGGACCGCACACATACCTGTTGTCTGCGGCAACCGCACTTGAGGCAAACTACATCAAGCCTCAAGCTGCGGTTGAAACAACAACCCAAACCGCGGGCAACTGTATGCGGCTCCCAAGGAGTCACGGCCAGAACCGTGGCCGTGACAGATGGCCTCTTGGGGCAAGTAGTATGACTCTTGTTGATTGGCTGCTGTGCAGCTTTTCAAAAAGCGCCAAGAAAGCGGCGAACACTGAACCTGAACCCGAACTGAACTGAAATGTTCGGGTTCGGGATCCCAGCATCCTAAAGTTCGGGTTCGCTCAACCCTAGTTATGGGTAGAAAAATTTCCCCTTAAAATGTTTGTTCTACCATAAGAACTTATCCGACCTCTGGAACCCTTACCGATGACAAAAATGAGGTGCCAGAGTCCCCAGAGTGAATGGAGTAATGGTGACACATGCACATGGACACCCCATTCAACTGAATGGAGCAGCAGCGCATATGTGTGACTGACTTACATATGTTGGGAAAAAACCTTTATCGGACCCTAGTCTGACTGCTCATATTTAGAATGAATACAGATTATGTCACTAGAATGCCCTGTAATGCAATCTAAGCGGTCATGTGTGGTTAAACTGCATAATTTAGATGTTTCTCTGATCTCCACTGTTGTAGGAGAACTGTGGGTGTGTAATACTGCCATTGTTCATTACTGCCATGGGCCATCAAGGCTCTTTGCACATTGTAACTTGGCTCTACATTTAGATTATACCTTGGGAAAAACCTGGCAAATAAATAAAGCATATTCATAAGGAATCATTCAGAAATGTCCTTTTCCTTCACTAGCTAGTGTACCTTTTTTCAAATTTATAGTAAAGTGCAACTGACAGCAGTTTCTTGCCCTTAAAACAATATACTTTTTTAACAATTGTATTCAATGGCTGACATATGCCAGTCTATGCCTGTTCAGTAACATATCAGAGCTTTCCATTGTAGTTACACTTCATATGTCAGGAAATCCTCCCAAAGTGTAACTTGGACTAAATCCTCAGATGCAGTTTATGCAGAGCTGAACTGAAGGTGTTACCCATCATGACTGTTGCGTATGATTGAAATGATATACTGTTATATATTAAACATTTTATAATCTACAGGCTTTTAACTCTATGGAAAAGTCAATGGAGAATGTAGAGTACGGCTTCGTTCACATCACCGTTCAGCCTTTCCATTCTCCTGCTCTGTTTAGGAGCAGGAGAACAGAAAGGACGGAGAAGGCACATAACTGAGCCGGACGGAGCCTAAGGACCCCATAGACTATAATGGGGTCATTATGTTTTCGCTCAGAAGATGATTTTGGAGCGGAGACAAAAGTTGTGCATGCAGGACTTTTGTCTCCGCTTCAAAATCATCTTTTGAGCGGAAACATAACGGACCCCATTATAGTCTATGGCAGGGATGGCCAATCTGAGGCTCTTCAGCTGTTGCAAAACTACAACTCCCACCATGCCCGGACAGTATACAGCTATCAGCCCACAGCAGGGTATGGTGGGAGTTGTAGTTTTACAACAGCTGGAGAGCCGCAGGTTGGCCATGCCTGGTCTATGGGGTTCTAAGGGCTCCGTTTGGCTCAGTTATGTGCCTTCTCCGTCCTTTCCGTTCTCCTGCTCCTATACGGAGCAGGAGAATGGAAAGGCTGAACGGTGATGTGAACAAAGCCTTAATCGGGGAAGACTATGTCCAAATACATTTATTTTTGAACGTCAGCTGTCAGTATGAAAAGCAAGCTGTTAAATGATATATTTGAAAAAACTGTCTCTTTTAGTAAAACATGCTATGGTTATGTAGAGATAGATTATAGTTACTACATTGGTGCAAATCCCCTTGTTAGTTCCCCCAGTTTCATTTTTCATTGCTATACTTTGATTTATGTTGAAAATAAACAAATTACCGTAGGTCAGTCTTGTGAAAAAGCTTCTTAGTGCAATATTTTAAATAATCAGGTTAAAAACCTTGATCTGTGCACTGAGGAACAGAGCAAGCATCAACATGTAATGTGAAGTGACTACCGTAATACTATTGTAATGCAAAACACATTTAAACCATAAAGAAAACTAAAAACAGGCAAATTATCATGTTAATTGCCTAATAACCCCTTAAGGACTGGGTATTTGGAAAGTTAACCCAATCATAGTTGTAAGTTTCAGGATAATTTTGGTCACTTTTAACATACACAAATAAAGTTAGTAATTAAATAAACACTATCATTTTATAACTAGAGTTGAGCGGACACCTGGATGTTCGGGTTCGGCAGGTTCGGCCGAACTTGAAAAAAAAAGTTCGGGTTCGGGACCCGAACTTGAACCCGAACCCCATTGAAGTCAATGGGGACCCAAACTTTTGGGCACTAAAATGGCTCTAAAATAGTCCTGGAAAGAGCTAGAGGGCTGCAAAAGGCAGCAAAATGTGCTTAAGAGCATGGCAAATGAGGATAGGGAAATGAATAAAAAAAAAACATAAAAGACCTTAAAAAAAAAAATTAGGAATGATGTAGGAGGAAGAGGTTGAGGAGGCAGTGAATGGGTGGATGTGGCAGTGTAGGCTCACGTGGCGTGGCGGTCTAGGTGGAAGCGGTGGCGAAGGAGGAATAGGTAGCCAACACAGATGTGTGTTATTTTGCATTTTTACATAGGTGTATCCCCCAAAATATTGGGACATATAAAAAAAAAAAGGAATAAGTGCACTTGAGTGCAAGGATGGATGGTTGAGGCTGTTAGAAATGTCTATTCTGCACAAGGTACAGACAAGCCTTGTGGGATCCAGGCCTGGTTCATTTTAATGAACGTGAGATTGTCCACGTTGGCTGTGGACAGGCGGCTGCGTCTGTCTGTAATGACGCCTCCTGCCGTGCTAAAAAAAAGTTCAGAGAGTACACTGGCTGCAGGGCAGGCCAGCACCTCCAAGGCATACAGGGCAAGCTCTGGACATGTGGACAATTTGGAGACCCAGAAGTTGAATGGGGCAGAACCATCAGTCAGTACGTGTAGGCGTGTGCACAGGTACTGTTCCACCATGCTGTTCAAATGATGCCTCCTGCTAACACGCTCCATATCAGCAGTTGGGGCCGGTTGTTGCGGCGAGGTGACAAAGCTTTTCCACATGTCGGCCATGCTAACCCTGCCTTCTGAGGTGCTGGCGCTGACACAGCTGCATTGGCGACCTCTTCCTCCTCCCCTGCCTTCGCCTTGTGCTTCCACTTGTCCCCCGGCGTCAGTCGGGAATGCTCTCAGGAGCGCGTCTACCAGCGTGCGTCTGTAGTCGCGCATCTTTCGATCACGCTTCAGAGAGGGAATTAAGGACGTCACATTGTCTTTGTAACAGGGATCCAGCAGGGTGGCCACCCAGTAGTCAGCACACGTTAAAATGTGGGCAACTCTGCTCTCATTGCGCAGGCACTGCAGCATGTAGTCGCTCATGTGTTGCAGGCTGCCCAGAGGTAAGGACAAGCTGTCCTCTGTGGGAGGCATATCGTCTGCGTCCTCCGTATCCCCCCAGCCACGCACCAGTGATGGGCCCGACATGCGTTGGGTGCCACCCCGCTGTGAACATGCTTCATCCTCCTCCTCATCATCCTCCTCGTCCTCCAGTAGTGGGCCCTGGCTGGCCAAATTTGTACCTGGCCTCTGCTGTTGCAAAAAACCTCCCTCTGAGCCACTTCTAAAAGACTGACCTGAAAGTGTTAGAAATGACCCCTCTTCCTCCTCCTCGTCCTCTTCCATCATTGCCCTAAGTGTTTACTCAAGGAGACAAAGAAGTGGTATTATAATGCTGATAACGGCGTCATCGCCACTGGCCATGTTGGTGCAGTACTCGAAACATTGCAACAGGGCACACAGGTCTCGCATGGATTCCCAGTCATTGGTGGTGTAGTGGTGCTGTTCCGCAGTGCGACTCACCCGTGCGTGCTGCAGCTGAAACTCCACTATGTCCTGCTTCTGCTCGCACAGTCTCTCCAGCATGTGCAAGGTGGAGTTCCACCAGGTGGGCACGTCGCATATGAGGCGGTGAGTGGGAAGGTCGAAGTTACGCTGTAGAGCAGACAGCCGAGCAACGGCAGGATGAGAACGCCGGAAGCGCGCACAGACGGCCCGCACTTTACGCAGAAGCTCTGACAGGGGTAGTTGTGAATTAATTTCTGCACCACCAAATTCAGCACATGCGCCAGGCAAGGGATGTGCGTCAAACTGGCTAGTTCCAGAGCTGCAACCGCCCAATATCGCACACCACCAGGCCGGGCTTGAGGCTCACTGGCAGCAACCACTCGTCGGTCTGTTGTTCTATACCCCGCCACAACTCCTGCGCGGTGTGGGGCCTGTCCCCCAAACACATTAGTTTCAGGACGGCCTGCTGACGTTTACCCCTGGCTGTGCTGAAGTTGGTGGTGAAGGTCTGTCGCTGACCGGATGAGGAGGTGGTAGAAGAGGAGGGGGAAGCTGAGTAGGAAGAGGAGGCAACAGGAGGCAAAGAATGATGCCCTGCGATCCTTGGCGGCGGAAGGACGTGCGCCAAACAGCTCTCCGCCTGGGGCCCAGCCGCCACTACATTTACCCAGTGTGCAGTTAGGGAGATATAGCGTCCCTGGCTGTGCTTACTGGTCCACGTATCTGTGGTTAGGCGGACCTTGCCACAGATGGCGTTGCGCAGTGCACACTTGATTTTATCCAATACTTGGTTGTGCAGGGAGGACACGACTCTCCTGGAGAAGTAGTGGCAGCTGGGAACGACGTACTGTGGGACAGCAAGCGAGATGAGCTGTTTGAAGCTGTCCGTCTCCACCAGCCTGAATTACAGCGTTTCAAAGGCCAGTAGTTTAGAAATGCTGGCATTCAGGGCCAGGGATCGAGGGTGGCTAGGTGGGAATTTACGCTTTCTCTCCAAGGTTTGTGAGATGGAGAGCTGAACGCTTCCGTGTGAAATGGTGGAGATGCTTGGTGACGGAGGTGGTGGTGTTGGTGGCACATCCTCTGTTTGCTGGGCAGCAGGTGCCAACGTTCCTCCAGAGGCGGAGGAAGAGGCCGAGGCAGCAGCAGAAGAGGGAGCAGGAGGGACCTGAGCCCTTTCTTGGTTTTGAAGGTGTTTACTCCACTGCAGCCCGTGTCTCGCATGTAGATGCCTGGTCATGCAGGTTGTGCTAAGGTTCAGAACGTTAATGCCTCGCTTCAGGCTCTGATGGCACAGCATGCAAACCACTCGGGTCTTGTCGTCAGCACATTGTGTGAAGAAGTGCCATGCCAGGGAACTCCTCGAAGATGTCTTTGGTGTGCTCGGTCCCTGGTGACGGTGGCCAGTATCAGGCGAACTGTTTTGGCGACGGCTGCTCTGCTTTTGCACCCTGCTCCCTCTTTTGCTACGCTGTTGGCTCGGTTTCACCACTGCCTCTTCCTCCGAACTCTGAAAGTCAGTGGCACGACCTTCATTCCATGTGGGGTCTAGGACCTCATCGTCCCCTGCATCGTCTTCCACCCAGTCTTCCTCCATGACCTCCTTTTCGGTCTGCACACTGCAGAAAGACGCAGCAGTTGGCACCTGTGTTTCATGATCATCAGAGACATGCTGAGGTGGTATTCCCATGTCCTCATCAGGAAACATAAGTGGTTGTGCGTCAGTGCATTCTATGTTTTCTACCCCTGGGGAAGGGCTAGGTGGATGCCCTTGGTAAACCCTGCCAGCAGAGTCTTCAAACAGCATAAGAAACTGCTGCATGACTTGAGGCTCAGACAGGTTCCCCGATATGCACGGGGGTGATGTGACAGACTGATGGGCATGGGTTTCAGGTGCCACCTGTGCGCTTTCTACAGAAGACTGGGTGGGAGATAATGTGAACGTGCTGGATCAACTGTCGGCCACCCAATCGACTAGCGCCTGTACTCCGGCCTTACCATCCTTAGAACGGCATTAGGCCCGACAAAATATCGCTGTAGATTCTGGCGGCTACTGGGACCTGAGGTAGTAGGTTCAGTAGGACGTGTAACTGTGGCAGAACTGCCACGTCCTCTCTCTGCACCAGAGGCTCCACCAACACCACCACCACGACCATGACCACGTCCCTTATTAGATGTTTGCCTCATAGTTAGCGTTCAACAAGCAAAGTAAAAAGTGGTTGAGTCTGTTAAAAATAATTATCCGCCAATAAAAACCCTGATGTAGGGTATTGCACTCAAATTATTTTTTTTTAAACTCTATATGACAGCGGTATTTGTAGCCTAAATCCCAGATGTGCCTTTTATATCAGAGGTTTTATTTTAACCCCAGTAAGCAAAAGCCGTATTTTTGGCCTAAATTTCACAGTAACTTATGCACCTCTAATCCCAGATGTGCAGTATATAAGAGGTTTTTTTTCAACCCCATACAGCAAAAGCTGTCTTTGTGGCCTAAACTTCACAGTAACTTATGCACCTCTAATCCCAGATGTGCGGTATATCAGAGTTTTTTTTAACCCCAGTAAGCAAAAGCCGTATTTGTGGCCTAAGCTTCACAGTAACTTATGCACCTATAATCACAGTGTGTTTTCCACCCAGGTATGCGAAAGCCGTATTTCTGGCCAAAAATGAACAGTCCCTTATACATAGTAACATAGTACATAAGGCCAAAAAAAGACATTTGTCCATCCAGTTCGGCCTGTCATCCTGCAAGTTGATCCAGAGGAAGGCAAAAAACCCTGTGAGGTAGAAGCCAATTTTCTCCACTTTAGGGGAATAAAAAATTCCTTCCCGACTCCAATCATGCAATCAGAATAACTCCCTGGATCAACGACCCCTCTCTAGTAGCTATAGCCTGTAATATTATTACACTCCAGAAATACGTCCAGGCCCCTCTTGAATTCCTTTATTGTACTCACCATCACCACCTCCTCAGGCAGAGAGTTCCATAGTCTCACTGCTCTTACCGTAAAGAATCCTCTTCTATGTTTGTGTACAAACCTTCTTTCCTCCAGACGCAGAGGATGTCCCCTCGTCACAGTCACAGTCCTGGGGATAAATAGCTGATGGGATAGATCTCTGTACTGACCCCTGATATATTTATACATATTAATTAGATCTCCCCTCAGTCGTCTTTTTTCTAAAGTGAATAACCCTAATTTTGATAATCTTTCAGGGTACTGTAGTTGCCCCATTCCAGTTATTACTTTAGTTGCCCTCCTCTGAACCCTCTCCAGCTCTGCTATGTCTGCCTTGTTTACAGGAGCCCAGAACTGTACACAGTACTCCATGTGTGGTCTGACTAGCGATTTGTAAAGTGGTAGGACTATGTTCATATCACGGGAATCTATGCCCCTTCTGATGCAACCCATTATCTTGTTGGCCTTGGCAGCAGCTGCCTGACACTGGTTTTTGCTGCTTAGTTTGCTGTTTATTAAAATTCCTAGATCCTTTTCCATGTCAGTGTTACCGAGTGTTTTACCATTTAGTATGTACGGGTGACTTGCATTATTCCTTCCCATGTGCATAACTTTACATTTATCAGTGTTAAACCTCATCTGCCACTTATCTGCCCAAGCCTCCAATCTATCCAGGTCCCTCTGTAGTAGTATACTGTCCTCATCAGTGTAAATTACTTTACACAGTTTAGTGTCATCTGCGAAAATTGATACTTTACTATGCAAGCCTTCTACAAGATCATTAATAAATATATTGAAGAGAATAGGGCCCAATAATGCACCTATAATCCTAGATGTGCACTATATGAAACAGAGTTTTTTTTTTTTCACCCAGTATCCCCCAGTATGCCAAAGCCGTATTTCTGGCCTAAATGTGACACTCACTTATGCACCTATAATCCTAGATGTGCACTATATAAAACAGATGTTTTTTTTTTTACCCCAGTATGCCCCAGTATGAGAAAGCCGTATTTGTGGCCTAAATTTCACAGTCACTTATGCACGTCTAATCCCAGATGTGCAGTATATCAGAGGTTTTTTAACCCCAGTAAGCAAAAAGCTGTATTTCTGGCCTAGAAGTGACACTCACTTATGCAGCTATAATCCTAGATGCGCACTATATGAAACAGATGTTTTTTTTTCACCCTAGTATGTCCCAGTATGAGAAAGCCGTATTTCTGGCCTAAATTGAACAGTCACTTATGCAGCTATAATCCTAGATGTGCACTATATGAAACAGAGTTTTTTTTTAACCCCAGTGTCTCAAAGCAGTATTTCTGGACTTGCAGACATGCAGATATCCTGTGCTGATGCACTATCGTTGCATAAAATGGCTGCCGATTATGTATTGACTAACTGAAGGAAAAAAAGTTAGTTTTCAGTAGTAGTTGGCTCAGGGCAGGCTTAAAACAATTGTGCACTGCACCCACAAAACACATTTGCTGTAGATTGCTGAGTAAAGAAGCAGTTCTTCATAAGATTCCTCCCTGATCTCTCCCTCACAGCAGCTGCAGCCTATCCCTACACTAATCCGAGCAGAGTGACGGGCGGCGCTACGTGACTCCAGCTTAAATAGAGGCTGGGTCACATGCTGAAGTTGGCCAATCACAGCCATGCCAATAGTAGGCATGGCTGTGATGGCCTCTTGGGGCAAGTAGTATGATGCTTGTTGATTGGCTGCTTTGCAGCCTTTCAAAAAGCGCCATAAAAATCGCCGAACAACGAACCCGAACCCAAACTTTTACGTAAATGTTCGGGTTTGGGTGCCGAAAAACCTAAAGTTTGGTACGAACCTGAACTTTACAGTTCGGGTTCGCTCAACTCTATTTATAACCCATACCCATTTTGTAAAAGTAGACACCTGGCACATCGTGAAAATATCACCCAGCTTCATGCAGCTTTGTATCAAAGCATTACATTTTGTAAAAAAAAAAATGCTTAAGATTTTTTGAAAATTCAATATATTTTGCTAATGGTATTTGAGTATTTGACACACAACAAAGTCTTACATACACATACATATCTTCATGAAAGCATCCAAAATGAAGAAACCAAATTAGATACATGGAGGGTAGAGATAAGTGAATGGCTCAAAATTCTATTTGGGTTGGATTTGCCTGAATAGGTCGACCGTTTTAATTCATGTCTGAATTAATTCTACTCAAATCAAAAAAGCTTCAATTGGCTTAAAAATTTGTGTATCAAACTCCTTGGGCTCATTTTTCTCTCTCTCCTTTCTTATTTAAAAACAAAATTCTTAATTTCTCCTTCTCTCCAAAATTCCCTGAATCTCTATGGGGCAGTATTTTGGAATTAATGACAGGTTAACGGCCAGTTAACTGTCAGCAGATTTCTACCTATGAAGCTGGCTGACTTGTTGCATATGAGCTTGGCAGCTAAATGCATCTGTGTTGGCCCCATGTTTGTATGTGCCTGCATTGCTGGAAAAAAAAATATATATATTTTAGTATTTACAAATACTAAGAGCAAGAGGCTCAGTTCTCTCTGCAGTTGTCACTCCCTCTGCACTTTAATTGACAGGATTTGACAGGACCAGACAGTGTAAATGTCATCACACCTGGCTCTGACTTCTCCTAGGGTGCAAAGGGTGCAGTAGTTGCAGAGAGCAGAACCTCTAAGTGTAACAGCAATGCCCTTGTTGTTTCTAGAGGATTATTTGCATAGATTAAAACTTCATTTTCTTCAGCAATGCGGGCACATACGAACATGGGACCAACACAGATGCTTTCAGCTGCCAAGCTCATATTCAACCTGTCAGCCAGCTTCATAGGTACAAATTTGCTGACAGATGCCATTTAAAGACAGAGAAAAGGGGTGGGAAATAATGCATTTGGCTAGGTCTGGTGGCAGGAAATCCTTTCCAGACCACTTTATCTAAAGTGCCTGCATCTATAATATAACATCTATTGAGATAGGGTATTCCAATATCAAGATGCCCTATTGCCCTATACCTAACAGCTATTGAGCCTATGCTAAGAGTCCGCTGAAGAACCTGATATTATCAAAAAGGGGAAATCCTAACCAGCAACAGTTCTCCCCTGTGAAACTAGTAGGACAGGTGGAATTTTTGATGAAAAACATTTCCTACCAAGCACTAATTAAATAATTAGTAGAAAACCCACCCCTATAAAAGGCATCATCTACGACTTCCGGTTCGCTCGCCGGGTCGGTTAGCTCGCGTGCAGATGATATTTCTGCAATATAAGCGGCGCGGAATACACGATCCTAACAAATATTTAGAATATAGGTAGATAAGTATTGTTTTTCCTGAGGGTTCAGGAAATGTTAGTGTAAGGCGGGATTACCAGGGGAGGGGGCTAAGCTAAGGTCAGAGGCGGAGCTAGTCCACCTATATAAGCCCACAGTAAGAGGAGTACTTCCTCTTCTGAGCAGAGAGCTAAGGCTACAGTACTGTGCCTGCTACTACTACTTAAGCAGAGAGCTAAAGCTGCAGTTCTGTGGCTACTACTACTAAATTTAACGTTTTTTTCTAGATGGCGTCCACTAACGGTGATCAGAGTGGGAAATCCGCCCACAAGCAGAGACATTTAGTCTGTGCTTCCTGCGAGATGCCAATGCCGGACTCCTATGAGTACAATAGGTGTCCGTTATGTAGTCCCCCTCCGTCGCAACCCACCGTAAGCGACATGTTTGGGTGGACTTTATGGGAAATTCTATTTCCGAAATTAAGAGCGCCCTCGCCTCCAAGAGGTCAAGAGCATCATCTCCAGATTCGATGCCCATGCTGGAAGCAATCTCCGTGGACGACCATTCTTCCTCTTCCTTGGACGACGAAGATTCAGTGTTCCTGTTTCCAGCTGAAAAAACTTAAAGGCTTTTACGCTCCATCAGATCAAGGGATCGTGATGTTGAGCAAGGGGAAGCTCCGCCATCCACCTCTAGTGGGTTAAGAACCTTCAAAGTGGACGAAACCCTTAAGCGTTTCATACTTAGGGTACTTTCACACTAGCGTTTTTCTTTTCCGGCGCTGAGTTCCGTCCTAGGGGCTCAAATCCGGAAAAGAACTGATCAGTTTTATCCCAATGCATTCTGAATGGAGAGCCAGTCCTTCAGGATGCATCAGGATGTCTTCAGTTCAGTCTTTTTGACTGATCAGGCTTTTCAGAAAAACGTAGCATGCGGTATTTTTACCTCCGGCCAAAAAGCCTGAACACTTTGACTGAACGCCGGATCAGGCCTTTTTCCCTTTGACTTGCATTAACGCCGGATCTGGCGCTGTGTGTTCAGTCAAAACGGATCCGGCTTTTGCATGTTAAACCCGAAAAATGTGAAAAAAAAGTTAAAGTCCATAAATGGCGGATCCGTTTTTTCCAATGCATTTTTTCATTGTGATCAAAATCCTGATCAGGATTCAAATGTAATCCGTTTTCACACGTTTTTCCGGATCCGGCGGGCAGTTGAACGCCGGATTAAAACAACGCTAGTGTGAAAGTAGCCTTACTGAATGGAAACATCCAGAGAAGGGTCCAGTCCTCAACAAGAGGTTCAAACTCATGTTTCCTCTCCACGAATCAGAGTCCGACCTTTGGGTACCGCCTCCAAAGGTCGATATGGCAATATCGACCAAATCAAACAGAATATCCTAGAGGACGCGGTCCTCCTTTATCTTCACAAAAAAGCTATAGAGGAAGTTCCCTCCCACAAACGAGGGTGAGGGGTCTATTCCCCCATATTTCTAGTCCCAAAGCCTTCTGGAGACTGGCGCATGATAATAGATCTGCGCTATCTAAATCGCTTCATAAGACAGAAGCGCTTCAGAATGGAGACCATCCGCTCTTTAATCAATATCCTAAATCCCGGAGACCTCATGGTCACTATAGATTTAAAGGACGCTTATTTTCATGTCCCTATTCATCTAAACCACCGAAAGTTTCTGAGAGTTGCGGTCTCCATAAAGGGTGTGGTAAAGCATTACCAGTTTGCTGTTCTACCCTTTGGCATCTCTTCCGCTCCCCACACCTTTACCAAGGTTGTGGCTCCGGTCGTTGCCAAACTCAGGCTTCAAGGGCTAGAAATCGTGCCATATCTAGACGACTGGCTTTTAAAAGCCGCCTCTCTAGATATTCTTCAAACCCATCTTCATCTAGCTCTTTAGACTCTCCAGCAGTTAGGCTTGCTGATAAATTGGGAAAAATCCCAAATCCTACCTTCCACCTCCAGGATATTCTTGGGATTTATAGTGGATTCTCAGAAAATGACGCTCTCTCTCTCTCTCCCCAGAAAGGAAAGATCGAGTCATAAGAGCCGCTCAGTTCTCATGGCACCTCATCGAGTGTCCATCAGAATACTGATGAAGATGTTGGGCCACATGTCAGCATCTGCAGAAGCAGTTCCTTGGGCCCTTTGGCACCTCCGTCCACTTCAAGAAGAAGTGTTAGCAGTCTGGAACCACAACCCCAAGGGGTTGGACAAGACTCACTCCCTGTCTATCAAAGTCCAGTCCTCACTCAAATGGTGGAGGAACCTATCAGATGGGAGGTCCTTGATTCAACCTTGTTGGATCACGTTGACCACAGACGCCTCCCTTCTAGGTTGGGGAGCCCATCTGGAAGACAGTCCAGTACAAGGTATCTGGACTCCACAGGAGAGGCTTCTCTCGTCCAATATGAGAGAACTAAGAGCTGTACGTCTAGCTCTTTATTACTTTGCTCCTCTCATCCACGGGAAAGCGGTGAGAGTCCGTTCGGACAGCACGACTGTGGTCGCTTACGTCAACAGACAGGGAGGTACGAGATCTCAACCTCTTCTCCAGGAAGTTGGTCTAATTCTTTCTTGGGCAGAGCTCAGTCTATCCCACCTTTCCGCGGTTCACATCAGGGGAGATCTCAACATAGTGGAACAGCCGGGGTCTACCTGTTTCAGGCGAAATGTCACTGAACAGAGACATCTTCTCCCAGATCACTCTACAGTGGGGCACCCCAGAGATCGACTTAATGGCGACCCGGTTGAACGCGAAGGTGGACAAGTTCTGCTCCCTCTACAATGGGGATAACCCTCTGGCGAATGACGCTCTATCCATTCCATGGAGGTTCAAGCTGGCCTACATATTCCGTCCACTTTCCATGATACCAAGGGTATTGACGAAGATCAAACAAGACCAGACCCTGGTTATTGCAATAATACAGTTTTGGCCGAAGAGGTCTTGGTTCACCCAGCTCATGAAGATGAGTCAGGGCACATATTGGAGACTTCCCCTAATAATGGACCTAGTGTATCAGGACACAGGTTCCTGCCTAGATCTGAGGAAACTCAATCTGACAGCCTGGAGATTGATAGGTCCCTACTAGAAGCTAAAGGGCTTTCTGCGGAGGTCTTAAGAACTATTTCACACTCCCGTGCGGAGTCTACAAACAATGCGTACTCAAGAATTCAAAAGATCTTTCTTCAGTGGTGTGCTGTTAAAGAGGTAGTACCCTCAGATCTTCCTCTTTCAACTATTTTACAATTCCTGCAGGACGGCCTGGACAAGGGTCTAAGCCCGTCTACTCTCAGAGTCCACATCAGTGCTCTCTCTGCCCTTTTAGGCAGACCATTATCTCAAGACCCCCTACTCAGGAGGTTCCTCAAAGGAGCCGAAAGATTAAAACCTAGAATCCTGAGACATATCCCTGAATGGGATTCATCTATTGTTCTAAAGGGGCTATCCTCCTTCCCCTTTGAACCCTTAGAGAATGTAGACCTTAAGTTTCTATCCTTAAACGTCACATTTTTACTGGCCATAACATCGGCCAAGAGGATTGCAGAGTTACAGGCCCTAGCGGCCGCTGAGCCTTATACCCTCTTTCTCCAGGACTCTGTCCTGTTGAGATTTTTACCAACCTTTGCTCCTAAGGTTCCCTCATTCGGTAACCGAAATCAGACCATCTCCTTGCCGGTCCTATGTGCTACTCCATCATCTCCTGAAGAAGAAGCTCTTCACTTCTTGGACATTTCCAGGAATCTAAAAGTCTACCTGAACAGGACTGCGGACTTTAGGAAATCATAACACCTGCTGCTCTCCTTCTCCGCTAAAAGCAAAGGTCTAAAAGCCTCCAAACCCTCTCTAAGTAGATGGGTAAAGGAGGCAATCTGGGAAGCCTTTTTATCTCAAGGCTTGGCTCCTCCATCCTTTGTCACCACCCACTCCATGAGGGCAATATCCACTTCCTTTGCAGAAAGAAATCTAGTTCCACTTGAACAGATTTGTGCTGCGGCTTCCTGGAGCTCCCACAGCATTTTCGTTAGACATTATCGCCTAGACTCTAGGCGCTCGGAGGGTGTAGCATTCGGATGTACCATTCTGTCTGCCGCCCTCTCATAAAAAAAAATTAAAAAAAGGGAATGGTATTATGTACCTGTGGAAAGGCCCTTCCAATTTGTTGGGTTGCTTGCTAGATCCCCACTTGTGCTGCTGGTTAGGACGTAAGGGAAGCGTTATTTTTTTTACGTAAATTTGTTTTCTTTTAGTCCTAACAGCAGCACACAAATTTCCCATCCTTGTTTGGTTTCTACTTGTTATAAAGCACTGAGGTATGGGCAGTCTGCCCTTTATAGTGGTGGGTTTTCTACTAATTATTTAATTAGTGTTTGGTAGGAAATGTTTTTCATCAAAAATTCCACCTGTCCTACTAGTTTCACAAGGGAGAACTCCCCACTTGTGCTGCTGTTAGGACTAAGGGAAAACAAATTTACGTTAAAAATTAACGCTTACTTATTTATTTAGAGCCATCCAGTTACAGCCTCTGTGGAGTGGAAGCACTCTTATTAGGGCGGTTACTCCACAGTTAGATAGGGTAATTTAGATGGAGAACAGGGTATGAACTCTACCCTTCAACCCATAGTAACTGCGACAAAGAATAAGAGGATTAAATGGAACAAAAGTGTAATGGGAGAATACTAACTGCTAGTTGAGATGAATACGATGGTTGTGTCCATTAGATACACAAGAATGATACACAGTGTTACTGGGAGTCCATAATCCAGGAACCTGAGCTTGTAGCTGTGAGTAAGGGACAGAACATTTTTCTTGCAACCTCCTGTCATTTGGGATGTGCCCTTGATCTAGCAATTTTTTATTTATGATATCTGCGTCTAAATTTGGGGGTTGTACCTTTTAATATGTCTATTAAAGTTATTTTTTAAAAGGATATACTGTAAGTTGGGTGCAACTCAGAAGGTAGAGAGAAAATGGAAGTAAGTAATGTCTGAGTGTAAGTTAACACTTAAATGTTAATATTGTACCCCCCCCATCCAAATCTCAGACAAAGCACCTAAAACAGGTGAGCTTGATCTCCTTAGTCTGAATTATGATATTATTATATACAGCTGTTTGCAGTATATTTAAATTGAGCATTTCCTGGGCAATGTCAAAAAGAAGTCGGGACAATGACCAATCATGTATCATTTCTTTTTGGAGACAGACCGAAACATACAGAAATCCAGGGGTATAAAGGTGAAGTGTGTAGCATCAATTAAACATTTAAAAACCTTCTATGTTCCCATCCAGTCCAAGACTGCTGCGATGACATTATGGGCACTGATAATAACACTTGACCACTTGTGGGGTAGATTGTTCTTAATTTGCGCCACGTGTACTGTATCTTTTTCCATCATTTTGGGGAGGCAGTCAGGGACATGAGCTATTGTTTAATGTGTCTTTCCTGTAGCTTTCTGACTCCCACAGCAACTTGAATCAACTATGCTGTGCATTTTAGTCTGGCTAACAAGCCTGCAGATGC
The DNA here is from genome assembly GCF_905171765.1 of Bufo bufo. Classification (NCBI taxonomy): domain Eukaryota; kingdom Metazoa; phylum Chordata; class Amphibia; order Anura; family Bufonidae; genus Bufo; species Bufo bufo. The sequence continues at coordinate 390,277,860 of NC_053389.1, forward strand.
ATGGGAAAGGACCTGCTAATTACATCACCAGTGGATTGCATTAGCCCCCTGCTGTAGATTAGGAGCCATTCAGCCTGGTGCCTGAAGTGGAAATGCTGAGTCATCAGAATAATATTATGCAGTCGGAACTGACAACCAATGATGCCACAATTGTCTCCCACCAATCCTATGAGGGACAATGCACTGAAATGGTGGCTGAGGGAAATAAAAGGGTGGCTGCCCCTGTCATCAGCGGCTATTCTATAGAATGTCAGCCTAGGGACTACGGTTCCAGCTGGTGGACTTTCGAACTGCTCTTCTGCCCAACTTTGAGCCTACGGTTTTGGTTGAAGAGTCCAGGTTGGGACGATCGGGTCACCTGGCAACATGCCTCGCTGTGCACGGCCGGCTCCCTATGCTTGTCGCTACCTCCCATCGGTGGGTGCCTGCCCAAAGAGGGGTGCTACTGGCTGAGGTATTTGGTCCTGGGTCCTCCCAAAGTCACGGAGGTTTAATCCCTGGTGAGTCAGCAGAAGGGCGATTCGCTGTCACGTGTGCCATCCTGTGTCCTTGCTGGAACTGTAATGTATGCTGCTGACTGTTGGTTATCCAATAAAGTTTTCCCAGAGTGTTGTACCCTCACCCTGTGTTGTATCAGTAGTGTTCCACCCACAGGAAATAAGCACGGGTGTTGTAGTATGGCCCTGTGCAGTCTTTCTAAAGATAGCCAGGCTGGTGGACAAGAGCACCCACTGACCATCGTGTCTCCACAACTTCCCCTTACCATTCCCAACTAACATTGTTGCTTTTTCAGCATTGATTGCCATTAGAGGAGAGTAACCTCTCCTTGCTACTCTGTCCTGATTATCTACTACTGTCCTAATATTGCAACAGCCAAACAACACAAAGCCCACTTGATGGTGTAATATTAGCTTGACAGAAGGATTGCTAGATGGTCATCCATAATTTTGGTCAATATCTTGAGGCTCAATAATAATAATAACAATAATAATATGATTAACGTCAGCATGAGTTCTGAACAAATATATGTATAAAATTGATTGCAATACCAATCAATCCCAGAAGCTCTGGATTTCCTTAAAGAACTTTTGATACGCTCTACATCTGTATCTGTAATGGGATTATTTAAGAATGCATATGATATGTGTGAGATAATGTGTGACTCCATTGTCATCTACTAAAGTCTGAACATGTGTCATGGGTCTCTGACCATTAACGAAATTATCAACGTCTCCTTGACTTATTATACCTTACAGTATCCCCCAGTCTGTTAATCATGTTTTTCTTTCCTCTTTGTGTTTCTTCATACTCGTTAAAAACTCTGTTTTAATGTCGGTTGGCGCTGTCTCCGAGTCAGGCTTGAAGTCAAGGGGGCAGCGGCCTCCTTGCTTCAAGTAAAGCTAAGCCCGCCCCTTACCCCTCCTCTCTACAATTAGATGGACATGCTGCTGTGATCACGCTCTTCTAGCGCATGCAAAGTATGCTGCCTGTTACAGCGTGACGACCGGGCACGCGCGATCGAACTGTCCGGCGCATCCGCAGTTAGTAAAATGCAGGCGGGTGAGTGAGGATCGCACTGTAACAGGCAGCGTACTGCGCATGCGCTAGAAGAGCGCAATCCCGGCTTCACGGCAGCATGTCCATCTAATTGTAGAGAGGAGGGGTAAGGGGCGGTCTTAGCTTTACTTGAAGCAAGGAGGCCGCTGCCCCCTTGACTTCAAGCCTGACTCGGAGACAGCGCCAACCGACATTAAAACAGAGTTTTTAACGAGTATGAAGAAACACAAAGAGGAAAGAAAAACATGATTAGCAACACACTGGGGGATACTGTAAGGTACTGTGGTCTGTTTAATATGCGTTTTGCAGGTGACAGGTTCCCTTTAAAAAAAAAAGAGGACAGCCTCTGCGGAGCTGGGAATTTTTTGGCCGCGTTACTGAATGCTCATGCTCAATGGCTGTAGGCTCATGCGTCCTTTTGTGGAGGTGACAAACCTGGTCAGTCAAACCCAAGGCAACATCATCGACCTCATCCCATATGCGTTTTTTCTGTAGCGTGCCCTGCGAAGAGTGCTGGAGCATGAAGAGGAAGAGTTGTGGTCACCATCACCACCAGAAGCAGCCTTGTCGTCGTCGATTGCTGGACCTGCGGCAATGCAGAGAGAGGAGTCTGAATAAGAGGAGTCAGAGGAGGAAGGTGGCTTTGAGGAGGTGGAAGACTAACCACAGCAGGCGTCCCAGGGGGCTTGTTGTCACCTTTCGGGGACCCTTGGTGTATTATGTGGCTGGGTGGAGGAAGAGACCTTCAATGACGTCAGTGAGGACAAGGAACAGGACATAGCAAGCTTGGTATCCAACCTTGTGCAAATGGGGAGTTTGCGGTTGTGCAAATGGACTGTTTGCGGTTGTTTGCGGTGCGTTAAAAGGGGAATTTGGTCTGTCACTGTGAAGCGTGCGTAACCCTTACACTACCTGAACGATACAACATCATACCTGATGTTTTAAAGCACGTTATTCCAAACAATTTAGGAATGTTAGGTGATTTATGCCCTTTATGGATTAAAACCAGACTCTGCGTCAACTACGTAATTTTCCATGGGAGTTTTGCCATGGATCCCCCTCCGGCATGCCACAGTCCAGGAGTTAGTCCCCTTGAAACAACTTTTCCATCACTATTGTGGCCAGAAAGAGTCCCTGTGGGTTTTAAAATTCGCCTGCCTATTGAAGTCTATGGCGGTTTGTCCGGTTCGCCCGTTCGCAAACATTTGCGGAAATTCACGTTCGCCATTCGCGAACTGAAAATTTTATGTTCGCGACATCTCTAGTCTTAATGTCTGCCACTGGGACCCACATCCTCTCCTCAGGACCATATCTCTCCCAATGAACGAGGTACTGGAGAGAACCGCAGATAATGCGAGAATCCACAATCCTAGAGACCTGAAATTCAAGATTACCATCAACAACAATCAGAGGAGGAGGCAAAGAGGATGGTACAGTGGGTTGGACATAAGGTATTAATGTGAAAAACATTATGGATCTTCCAAGTCTGAGGAAGATCAAGACGGAAGGCAACGGGATTGATGACGGACAAGATCTTGTAAGGCCCAATAAACTTCCAGGAGGGAACCTTCAGTTTGATATTCTTTGTAGACAACCACACCAGATCACCCACATTCAGGTCCGGAGCAGGCACACGTCTCTTATCCGCCACACGCTTATATCTCTCACTCATCTTCTTCAGATTACCCTGAATCTTTTGCCAAATAAATGACAAAGACGAGGAAAATCTCTCCTCATCAGGTAAACCAGAAGACCCCTCTCCAGAGAATGTCCGAAACTGCGGACGAAACCCATATGCACCAAAAAATTGTCACTTATCAGAAGACTCCTGGCGACGGTTATTTAAAGCAAACTCAGCAAGGGACAAAAAAGAATACCAATTTTCCTGATTATCCACCACAAAACAGCGCAGATATGTCTCCAGATTCTGATTGACGCGTTCGGTCTGACCATTCGACTGCGGGTGAAAAGAAGAAGAGAATGACAACCAAATCCCCAAGCGAGAACAGAAGGCCTTCCAGAATCTGGAAACAAATTGCATGCCCCTATCAGAAACTATGTCTGAAGGAATGCCATTCAATTTAACAATGTGATCAACAAACGCTTGCGCCAGCATCTTAGCATTGGGTAACCCAGGAAAGGGAATGAAATGCGCCATTTTGCTAAGACGGTCCACTACCACCAGAATCACAGTTTTCCCCGAGGAACGAGGCAGGTCCATAATGAAGTCCATGGACAGATGCGTCCAAGGACAGGAAGGAATGGGTAGTGGGAGGAAAGAACCCGATGGCCGTGAATGAGGGACCTTGGGACGAGCGCAGGTCTCGCAGGCTACCACAAAACCCTTAACCGTCTTACGAAGAGCTGGCCACCAGAATCTCCGAGCAATGAGATCCACTGTGGCTCTTCTCCCCGGGTGCCCAGCAAGGACAGTATCGTGATGCTCCTTAAAAACCTTGTGTCGTAATGCGAGAGGCACAAACAACCTCCCAGGAGGACAAAGATCAGGAGCCTCTGCCTGGGCTGCCTGAACCTCTGCCTCCAAATCAGGATAAAGAGCAGAGACGACCACCCCTTCAGCCAAAATGGGACCCGGGTCTTCAAAGTTACTCCCTCCCGGAAAACAACGTGACAGGGCATCCGCCTTCACATTTTTAACCCCAGGGCGGAACGTAACAACAAAATTAAACCTAGAAAAGAACAAAGACCATCTGGCCTGTCTCGGGTTCAGACGCTTGGCCGATTCCAAGTAGGCCAGATTCTTATGGTCCGTAAACACGGTAATAGGGTATCTGGCTCCCTCTAACCAATGGCGACATTCCTCAAAAGCTAATTTGATGGCCAACAACTCCCTATCTCCCACATCGTAATTTCTCTCTGCAGAGGAGAGTTTCCTTGAGAAAAAGGCACACGGTCGCCATTTGGCAGGAGAGGGACCCTGAGATAAGACCGCACTCACACCCACCTCAGAAGCGTCCACCTCAACAATAAAAGGTAGAGAGACATCAGGTTGTACCAAAATGGGAGCGGAAGCAAAACTCTCTTTTATACTAGAAAAGGCTTTAAGCGCATATGCCGACCATGAGGAAAAATCTACCCCCTTTTTAGTCATATCAGAAAGTGGCTTAACAACAGAGGAATAATTCAAAATGAACTTTCTGTAATAATTGGCAAAACCCAAAAACCGCATCAGCGCCTTCTGATTCTCAGGAAGCTCCCAAACAAGCACAGCGCGGACCTTCTCAGGGTCCATGCGAAAACCAGAAGCGGAGAGAAGAAAACCAAGAAATTGAAACTCCGGAAACGCAAACACACATTTTTCCAGTGTAGCATACAATTTATTCTCCCGCAGAATCAGCAAGACCTGACGTAGGTGGTCCCGATGAGTCTTGAAATCAGGAGAAAAAAACAAAATGTCATCTAGATACACCAGAACAAATTTCCTCATTAAATGATAAAAAATGCTGTTCACAAAATGTTGGAAGAGCATTCATCAAACCAAAGGGCATAACCAAATTCTCGAAATGACCCTCAGGGGTATTGAAGGCCGTCTTCCATTCGTCCCCTTCCCTGACCCTGCCTAGGTTGCATGCCCCTCTTAAATCCAACTTAGAAAAAACTTTAGCCCCAACAATCTGGTTAAACAGGTCCGGGATCAGAGGAAGTGGATATGGGTCACGAATTGTGATACGTTCAGTTCCCTGAAATCCAGACAAGGTCTTAAAGAAACATCTTTTTTCTTAACAAAAAAAAAACCAGCGGCAACAGGTGACTTCGAGGGTCGGATGTGTCCTTTTCTCAGGCTCTCAGAGATATAAGTACGCATAGCGACTCTTTCAGGTTGGGAGAGATTGTATAAAAGTGATTTTGGCAGCTTGGCTCCTGGGATGAGATTAATAGGGCAGTCGTACTCCCGGTGAGGGGGCAACTCCTGGACACCACTCTTGGAAAACACATCCGAAAATTCAGAGAGAAAAGATGGTACAGTCTTGGTAGAAACCTCTGAAAGAGACGCCGTGAGGCAATTCTCTCTACAAAACTCACTCCAACCATTTATTTGCCTTGCTTGCCAATCAATGGTGGGGTTATGTTTAGTGAGCCAGGGTAGCCCCAACACTAGAGGAGTAGGTAATCCGCTTAGGACGAAACATGACATATCCTCAATATGAGCGTCACCCACAGTCAAACGGATATTGTGAACTATGCCCTTTAACGATCTTTGAGAAAATGGAGCGGAATCGATAGCAAAAACAGGTATATCCTTTTCCAAAGTGCATACCTGGAAACCATGCGTTATTGCAAATTGATTATCAATGAGATTGACAGCTACTCCACTATCTACAAAAATCTCACAAACAATGTTCTTGCTGTCTAGCGCCACCCTGACAGGTAGGAGAAAACGGGAACTACAAGCAAACGGCAAACCTTCAATTTCCACATCAACCTTGCCAATAGTAGCAAATGGAAAGTTTTTAGAGTTTTTTTTTTATTTTTATTTTTTTTATTACCCTCAGAAAACTCCCTGAATCTCCTAGAGGGGCAAACATTAGCCAAATGATTTATACCCCCACAACAGAAACAAACCCTCCTCTGAGAGCTGAATCCTCTACTATCAGAGGCAAGCAAACCCAGCTGCATGATCCTCCTCCTCAGAGGGGATTGAGAGAGACTTAGACCCCTGCGCACTTAATGAGACAGCCCCACTGTCCTTGGACTGAATATGACAGGAAGGAGTAGTCTCCTCTCTCTCTCTAAGACGCCTGTCAATACGAACAGCTAGAGACATGGCAGATTCTAACGAGGCTGGTCTCTCATGAAAAGCAAATGCATCTTTCAATCTTTCCCAAAGACCATGGCAAAATTTACTTCGGAGTGCAGCATCATTCCAACTAGTATCAGCTGCACATCTCCGAAATTCAGAACAATATATCTCTGCGGACTGTTTACCCTGGCATAAAAGACGCAGTTTAGATTCAGCCAGAGCAATACGATCCAGGTCATCATATATCTGACCCAGGGCTACAAAAAATTCATCCACTGATCGGAGGGGCCGTGCCCCCACCGTCAGCGAAAAGGCCCAAGACTGAGCGTTATCACTGAGCAGCGAGATGATGATCCCCACCCTCTGCTCCTCATCACCATAGGAATGGGGAAGTAGGCGAAAATGGAGTTTGCAAGCCTCTCTAAAGCGAACAAAATTCTCACTACACCCGGAGAACGTATCCGGAAGCGAGATCTTAGGCTCGGAACAAACTCCATGAACACCAGCAGAACAGATCACCTGAAACTGAGACACAGTTTTACGAAGATCTTCTACCTTCAGCAAAAGACCTTGCATGCGATCAATCAAGGCTGAAAGCGGATCCATGCATAAGACGGTTACGGCGGTTTTTAATGTCACGGATGATGTTGCAGATAGCTGGAACTTATGAATAAATGTCCAACTGGCTTGATCCCAATCTAAGGAGCATATAGGTGAGCCCTATAAAACCCTAAGAGCCCGCTCTAACTGCTATGCCCATGCAAGGGTCTCAATGGTAGAGGATTGCATGCCCACGTACCCGTTGTCCAGATGGGGAGCCCAGGACCTACCTCTATCCACTATCCACTCTTCATTTGGTGAAAATCAGCAGCTGCTAAGTGTAGCATAGAAATTTCCACTTTTAATTTATTTTAAAGTGCCGTATGGCCATTTTCAGAGGATTCTAAAGGTTATCCTCATATTGTTCTAAGTTTTAACACAATAGGGCACGTTTACAACTGTTTTATTTTTTAAGTCTTATTTACCAACAGTTTTTTGGAGGCATTTGTGAATGTTGCACCTATTTTGAGTTAAGAAAAATTTAGAAGTTTTCAAACTTTTGCGCCTAATTTCTATCCCATTTACGTACGGTATGTTGGTGCGCCTTATTTTGCACCAGATTTTGTAGTAAAAACTGTCTAATTTGTATGCCACCCCAGGGCTGGCATACTTTTCTGACTCTGTTTTGAGTGGTGAGTAGGGATGAGCGAACCCGAACATTTTCGTAAAAGTCCGGGTTCGGTGTTCGGCGCTTTCTTGGTGCTTTTTGAAAGGCTGCAAAGCAGCCAATCAACAAGAGTCATACTACTTGCCCCAAGAGGCCATCACAGCCTTGCCTACTATTGGCATGGCTGTGATTGGCCAGTGCAGCATGTGACCCAGCCTCTATATAAGCTTGGGTCACGTAGCGCTGCACGTCACTCTGCTGATACAAGCGTAGGGAGAGGTTGCAGCTGCGACGTTAGGGCGAGATTAGGCAGATTAACTCCTTCAAAAGACTTCATTCAGTGATCGATCTCCAGCTGTGGATCATTGAAGTGCTGATATTGAATTGCTCACTTTTTTTAGGATGCCCAGAGCGTTTTTATATCACTTTTTTCTGGGGTGATCGGCGGCCATTTTGTGGCTTGTGGTGCGCCAGCACAAGCTACCACAAAGTGCATTTAACCATCAATAGTGTAGTTATTTTTTGCTATATCCTACATCAGGTGCAGGCTGAGCCTGTGTCACCCAAGTGCATTTAACCATCAATAGTGTGGTTATTTTTTGGCCATATACTACATCAGGTGCAGGCTGAGCCTGTGTCACCCAAGTGCATTTAACCATCAATAGTGTGGTTATTTTTTGGCCATATACTACATCAGGGGCAAGTTGAGCCTGTCACCCAGCGCCTAAAAAATAGGCCTGACTTTTATATTCCTCCAAATCAGTACTGTTTTAGCTGGTCAAGTTATTTTTAGTGACCGTAAAAGCACAGTTTTTGTTCTGGGTTGAAAAACAATTCCCAAATTTGCCATTCTCAAAATTAGTAGTTTCTGCTATATCAGGCCTACTTTAAATCTATCCCTAAAAGGGTATATTAGATTCAAGGTGCTGATAGGGTCATTCAGAAAAACTTAACACACACGCTACAGTGCAGATACAAGTCTAATTCTGTGATTAAACGTATACCTGTCACACAGCGCCTAAAAAATAGGCCTGACATTTATATTCCTCCAAATCAGTACTGTTTTAGCTGGTCAAGTTATTTTTAGTGACCGTAAAAGCACAGTTTTTGTTCTGGGTTGAAAAACAATTCCCAAATTTGCCATTCTCAAAATTAGTAGTTTCTGCTATATCAGGCCTACTTTAAATCTATCCCTAAAAGGGTATATTAGATTCAAGGTGCTGATAGGGTCATTCTGAAAAACTTAACACACACGCTACAGTGCAGATACAAGTCTAATTCTGTGATTAAACGTATACCTGTCACACAGCACCTAAAAAATAGGCCTCACATTTATATTCAGCTAAATCTGTAATTACTGGTGTGCCTGTATTAGTGTAATACGGTACCTAAATAGATAGCTAGACAGTGTTAGGTGTCTGTAAAAAAAGGCCTGAATTTTAATTCAATACATTGGCCCGAATAATATTTTTCTTATTGTGGTGAACGGGAACAATGAGGAAAACATCTAATAAGGGACGCGGACGCGGACATGGTCGTGGTGGTGTTAGTGGACCCTCTGGTGCTGGGAGAGGACGTGGCCGTTCTGCCACAGCCACACGTCCTAGTGTACCAACTACCTCAGGTCCCAGTAGCCGCCAGAATTTACAGGGATATTTGGTGGGGCCCAATGCCGTTCTAAGGATGGTAAGGCCTGAGCAGGTACAGGCATTAGTCAATTGGGTGGCCGACAGTGCATCCAGCACGTTCACATTATCTCCCACCCAGTCTTCTGCAGAAAGTGCACAGATGGCGCATGAAAACCAAGCCCATCAGTCTGTCACATCACCCCCATGCATATCAGGGAAACTGTCTGAGCCTCAAGTTATGCAGCAGTCTCTTATGCTGTTTGAAGACTCTGCTGCCAGGGTTTCCCAAGGGCATCCACCTAGCCCTTCCCCAGGGGTGGAAGAGATAGAATGCACTAACGCACAACCACTTATGTTTCCTGATGATGAGGACATGGGAATACCACCTCAGCACGTCTCTGATGATGACGAAACACAGGTGCCAACTGCTGCGTCTTTCTGCAGTGTGCAGACTGAACAGGAGGTCAGGGATCAAGACTGGGTGGAAGACGATGCAGGGGACGATGAGGTCCTAGACCCCACATGGAATGAAAGTCGTGCCACTGACTTTCACAGTTCGGAGGAAGAGGCAGTGGTGAGACCGAGCCAACAGCGTAGCAAAAGAGGGAGCAGTGGGCAAAAGCAGAAAACCCGCCGTCAAGAGACTCCGCCTGCTACTGATCTCCGCCATCTGGGACCGAGCACCCCAAAGGCAGCTTCAAGGAGTTCCCTGGCATGGCACTTCTTCAAACAACGTGCTGATGACAAGACCCGAGTGGTTTGCACGCTGTGCCATCAGAGCCTGAAGCGAGGCATTAACCTTCTGAACCTTAGCACAACCTGCATAACCAGGCACCTGCATGCAAAGCATGAACTGCAGTGGAGTAAACACCTTAAAAACAAGGAAGTCACTCAGGCTCCCCCTGCTACCTCTTCTGCTGCTGCCACCTCGGCCTCTTCTGCTGCTGCCGCCTCAGCCTCTTCTGCTGCTGCCGCCTCTGCCTCTTCCTCCGCCTCTGGAGGAACGTTGGCACCTGCCGCCCAGCAAACATGGGATGTACCAGCAACACCACCACCTGCGTCACCAAGCATCTCAACTATGTCACACGGCAGCGTTCAGCTCTCCATCTCACAAACATTTGAGAGAAAGCGTAAATTCCCACCTAGCCACCCTCGATCCCTGGCCCTGAATGCCAGCATTTCTAAACTACTGGCCTATGAAATGCTGTCATTCAGGCTGGTGACACAGACAGCTTCAAACAGCTCATGTCGCTTGCTGTCACACAGTATGTTGTTCCCAGCCGGCACTACTTCTCCAAGAGAGCCGTGCCTTCCCTGCACAACCAAGTATCCGATAAAATCAAGTGCGCACTGCGCAACGCCATCTGTGGCAAGGTCCACCTAACCACAGATACGTGGACCAGTAAGCATGGCCAGGGACGCTATGAATCCCTAACTGCACACTGGGTAAATGTAGTGGCGGCTGGGCCCCAGGCGGAGAGCTGTTTGGCGCAAGTCCTTCCGCCGCCAAGGATCGCAGGGCAACATTCTTTGCCTCCTGTCTCCTCCTCCTCCTACTCAGCTTCCGCCTCCTCTTCTTCCACCTGCTCATCCAGTCAGTCACACACCTTCACCACCAACTTCAGCACAGCCCGGGGTAAACGTCAGCAGGCCGTTCTGAAACTCATATGTTTGGGGGACAGGCCCCACACCGCACAGGAGTTGTGGCGGGGTATAGAACAACAGACCGACGAGTGGTTGCTGCCGGTGAGCCTCAAGCCTGGCCTGGTGGTGTGCGATAATGGGCAAAATCTCGTTGCAGCTCTGGGACTAGCCGGTTTGACGCACATCCCTTGCCTGGCGCATGTGCTGAATTTGGTGGTGCAGAAGTTCATTCACAACTACCCCGACATGTCAGAGGTGCTGCATAAAGTGCGTGTCGTCTGTTCGCGCTTCCGGCGTTCACACCCTGCCGCTGCTCGCCTGTCTGCGCTACAGCGTAACTTCGGCCTTCCCGCTCACCGCCTCATATGCGACGTGCCCACCAGGTGGAACTCCACCTTGCACATGCTGGACAGTCTGTGCGAGCAGCAGCAGGCCATAGTGGAGTTTCAATTGCAGCACGCACGGGTCAGTCGCACTGCGGAACAGCACCACTTCACCACCAATGACTGGGCCTCCATGCGAGACCTGTGTGCCCTGTTGCGCTGTTTCGAGTACTCCACCAACATGGCCAGTGGCGATGACGCCGTTATTAGCGTTACAATACCACTTCTATGTCTCCTTGAGAAAACACTTAGGGTGATGATGGAAGAGGAGGTGGCCCAGGAGGAAGAGGGGTCATTTTAAGCACTTTCAGGCCAGTCTCTTCGAAGTGACTCAGAGGGAGGTTTTTTGCAACAGCAGAGGCCAGGTACAAATGTGGCCAAACAGCGCCCACTACTGGGGGACAAGGAGGACGAGGATGAGGAAGAGGTTGAGGTCGAGGAGGATGAGGATGAAGCAGGTTCACAGCGGGCTGGCACCCAACGCAGCTCGGGCCCATCACTGGTGCGTGGCTGGGGGGAAACACAGGACGATGACGATACTCCTCCCACAGAGGACAGCTTGTCCTTACCTCTGGGCAGCCTGGCACACATGAGCGACTACATGCTGCAGTGCCTGCGCAACGACAGCAGAGTTGCCCACATTTTAACGTGTGCGGACTACTGGGTTGCCACCCTGCTGGATCCCCGGTACAAAGACAATGTGCCCACCTTACTTCCTACACTGGAGCGTGATAGGAAGATGCGCGAGTACAAGCGCACGTTGGTAGACGCGCTACTGAGAGCATTCCCAAATGTCACAGGGGAACCAGTGGAAGCCCAAGGCGAAGGCAGAGGAGGAGCAAGAGGTCGCCAACGCAGCTGTGTCACGGCCAGCTCCTCTGAGGGCAGGGTTAGCATGGCAGAGATGTGTAAAAGTTTTGTCACCACGCCACAGCTAACTGCACCACCACCTGATACGGAATGTGTTAGCAGGAGGCAACATTTCACTAACATGGTGGAACAGTACCTGTGCACACACCTCCACGTACTGACTGATGGTTCGGCCCCATTCAACTTCTGGGTCTCCAAATTGTCCACGTGGCCAGAGCTAGCCTTTTATGCCTTGGAGGTGCTGGCCTGCCCGGCGGCCAGCGTTTTGTCTGAACGTGTATTCAGCACGGCAGGGGGCGTCATTACAGACAAACGCAGCCGCCTGTCTACAGCCAATGTGGACAAGCTGACGTTCATAAAAATGAACCAGGCATGGATCCCACAGGACCTGTCCATCCCTTGTGCAGATTAGACATTAACTACCTTCCCTTAACAATATATTATTCTACTCCAGGGCACTTCCTCATTCAATCCTATTTTTATTTTCATTTTATCATTATATTGCGGGGCAACCCAAAGTTGAATGAACCTCTCCTCTGTCTGGGTGTCGGGGCCTAAATATGTCACAGTGGCCTGTTCCAGTGGTGGGTGACGTGAAGCCTGATTCTCTGCTATGACATAAAGACTGATTCTGTGCTGACATGAAGCCAGATTCTCTGTTACGGGACCTCTCTCCTCTGTCTGGGTGCCCGGGGCCTAAATATGTGACAGTGGCCTGTTCCAGTGGTGGGTGACGTGAAGCCTGATTCTCTGCTATGACATGAAGACTGATTCTGTGCTGACATGAAGCCAGATTCTCTGTTACGGGACCTCTCTCCTCTGTCTGGGTGCCGGGGCCTAAATATGTGACAGTGGCCTGTTCCAGTGGTGGGTGACGTGAAGCCTGATTCTCTGCTATGACATGAAGACTGATTCTCTGCTGACATGAAGCCAGATTCTCTGCTATGGGACCTCTGTCCAATTGATATTGGTTAATTTTTTTTAATTTTTTTTTATTTTAATTCATTTCCCTATCCACATTTGTTTGCAGGGGATTTACCTACATGTTGCTGCCTTTTGCAGCCCTCTAGCTCTTTCCTGGGCTGTTTTACAGCCTTTTTAGTGCCCAAAACTTCGGGTCCCCATTGACTTCAATGGGGTTCGGGTTCGGGACGAAGTTCGGGTCGGGTTCGGATCCCGAACCCGAACATTTCCGGGAAGTTCGGCCGAACTTCTCGAACCCGAACATCCAGGTGTTCGCTCAACTCTAGTGGTGAGTTGTGTCACAATTTGCCTACTTTCATGGAGATATATGCCAAAATTCAGCTCACTCACACCACATTTTCATGCACATACAGTCCTGATCAAAAGTTTAAGAGTTAAGACCACTTGAAAAATGGCAAAAAATCATATTTAGCATGGCTGAATCTTAACAAGGTTCCAAGTAGAGCTTCAACATCCAACAAGAAGAAATGAGCGTGAGACAAAACATTTTTTGAGCATTCAATTTAATGAAAACAACAAATAAACTGAAACAGGCTGTTTTTTAGCTGATCAAAAGTTTAGGACCACACCTCCAAAAAAAAAACTAAACCCCCCCAAAACAGAAATCCAACTTCCAAACATGAACTCAGTAATGAGTAGCTCTGCCGTTATTGTTTATCACTTCCAAAATTCGTTTTGGCATGCTTGATGCAAGCGTTTCCATGAGGTGAGTGGGAACATTTCTCCAAGTGGTGAAGACGGCCGCACGAAGGCCATCTACTGTCTGGAACTGTTGTCCATTTTTGTAAACTTCTCTTGCCATCCATCCCCAAAGGTTCTCAATTGAATTTAGATCAGGGGAACACGCAGGATGGGCCAAAAGATTGATGTTATTCATCTGGAAGAAGTCCCTTGTCCTGCGGGCATTGTGTACTGTAGCGTTGTCCTGTTGATAAACCCAGTCGTTACCACACAGACGAGGGCCCTCAGTCATGAGGAATGCTCTCTGCAACATCTGCACATAGCCAGCGGCCATTTGACGCCCCTGCACTTCCTGAAGCTCCATTGTTCCACTGAAGGAAAAAGCACCCCAGACCATTATGGCGCCCCTCCACTGTGGCATGTAGAAAACATCTCAGGGGATATCTGCTTGTCATGCCAGTAACGTTGGAAACCATCAGGACTATCAAGGTTACATTTTTTCTCATCAGAGAATAAAACTTTCTTCCACCTTTGAATGTCCCATGTTTGATGCTCTCTTGCAAAGTCCAAATGAGCAGTTCTGTGGCGTTCAAGGAGACGAAGTCTTTGAAGACATTTTTTGTTTTTGAAGCCCTTCAGTCTCAGATGCCGTCTGATGGTTATGGGGCTGCAGTCAGCACCAGTAAGGGCCTTAATTTGGGTCGAAGATCATCCAGTGTCTTAACGGACAGCCAATTGGATCCTCCGGCTCAGTGCTGATGAAATTTTTTGGGTCTTCCACTTGACTTTTTTGTTCCATAACCCTCAGGATCATTTAAGAAATCCAAATTACTGTCTTACTGCGTCCCACCTCAGCAGCGATGGTGCTCTGTGAGAGACCCTGCTAATGCAGTTCAACAACCCGACCACGTTCAAAAAGGGAGAGTTTTTTTTGCGTTTGCCATCACAACGTGTGACTACCTAAGAGAAAATTACAATGAATCCACATCTTTGCACAGATTTGGCCTTTTAAAGGCATGTGGTCCTAAAATTTGGATCAGCTGAAAAACAGCCTGTTTCAGTTTAATCGTTATTTTCAATTAATTGAATGCTCAAAAAATGTTTTGTCTCACTCTCATTTCTTCTTGTTGCAAGTTGAAGCTCTACTTGGAACCTTGTTAAGATCCAACAATGTAAAAAATATTTTTTTGCCATTTTTCAAGTGGTCTTAAACTTTTAATCAGGACTGTATTATTTAGACCAGTTTAGTGAATTTGAATCTGTCTTACAAGAAAATGAACACTAGGTGGCACATTTACTATAGCGTCAGCGGTAGAGTTGAGCGAACACCTGGATGTTCGGGTTCGAGAAGTTCGGCCGAACTTCCCGGAAATGTTCGGGTTCGGGATCCGAACCCGACCCGAACTTCGTCCCGAACCCCATTGAAGTCAATGGGGACCCGAACTTTTGGGCACTAAAAAGGCTGCAAAACAGCCCAGGAAAGAGCTAGAGGGCTTCAAAAGGCAGCAACATGTAGGTAAATCCCCTGCAAACAAATGTGGATAGGGAAATGAATTAAAATAAAAAATTAAAAAAATTAAAATTAACCAATATCAATTGGACAGAGGTCCCATAGCAGAGAATCAGGCTTCACGTCACCCACCACTGGAACAGGCCACTGTCACATATTTAGGCCCCGGCACCCAGGCAGAGGAGAGAGGTCCCCTTAACAGAGAATCCGGCCTTATGTCAGCACAGAATCAGTCTTCATGTCATAGCAGAGAATCAGGCTTCACGTCACCCACCACTGGAACAGGCCACTGTCACATATTTAGCCCCGGCACCCAGACAGAGGAGAGAGGTCCCGTAACAGAGAATCTGGCCTTATGTCAGCAGAGAATCAGTCTTCATGTCATAGCAGAGAATCAGGCTTCACGTCACCCACCACTGGAACAGGCCACTGTCACATATTTAGGCCCCGGCACCCAGACAGAGGAGAGAGGTCCCGTAACAGAGAATCTGGCCTTATGTCAGCACAGAATCAGTCTTCATGTCATAGCAGAGAATCAGGCTTCACGTCACCCACCACTGGAACAGGCCACTGTCACATATTTAGGCCCAGGCACCCAGGCAGAGGAGAGAGGTCCCGTAACAGAGAATCTGGCCTTATGTCAGCACAGAATCAGTCTTCATATCATAGCAGAGAATCAGGCTTCACGTCACCCACCACTGGAACAGGCCACTGTCACACATTTAGGCCCAGGCACCCAGACAGAGGAGAGGTTCATTCAACTTTAGGTTGCCCCGCAATATAATGGTAAAATGAAAATAAAAATAGGATTGAATGAGGAAGTGTCCTGGAGTAGAATAATATATTGTTAAGGGGAGGTAGTTAATATCTAATCTGCACAAGGGATGGACAGGTCCTGTGGGATCCATGCCTGGTTCATTTTTATGAACGTCAGCTTGTCCACATTGGCTGTAGACAGCCGGCTGCGTTTGTCTGTAATGACGCCCCCTGCCTTGCTGAATACACGTTCAGACAAAACGCTGGCCGCCGGGCAGGCCAGCACCTCCAAGGCATAAAAGGCTAGCTCTGGCCACGTGAACAATTTGGAGACCCAGAAGTTGAATGGGGCCGAACCATCAGTCAGTACGTGGAGGGGTGTGCACAGGTACTGTTCCACCATGTTAGTGAAATGTTGCCTCCTGCTAACACGTTCCGTATCAGGTGGTGGTGCAGTTAGCTGTGGCGTGGTGACAAAACTTTTCCACATCTCTGCCATGCTAACCCTGCCCTCAGAGGAGCTGGCCGTGACACAGCTGCGTTGGCGACCTCTTGCTCCTCCTCTGCCTCCGCCTTGGGCTTCCACTGGTTCCCCTGTGACATTTGGGAATGCTCTCAGTAGCGCGTCTACCAACGTGCGCTTGTACTCGCGCATCTTCCTATCACGCTCCAGTGTAGGAAGTAAGGTGGGCACATTGTCTTTGTACCGGGGATCCAGCAGGGTGGCAACCCAGTAGTCCGCACACGTTAAAATGTGGGCAACTCTGCTGTCGTTGCGCAGGCACTGCAGCATGTAGTCGCTCATGTGTGCCAGGCTGCCCAGAGGTAAGGACAAGCTGTCCTCTGTGGGAGGAGTATCGTCATCGTCCTGTGTTTCCCCCCAGCCACGCACCAGTGATGGGCCCGAGCTGCTTTGGGTGCCACCCCGCTGTGAACATGCTTCATCCTCATCCTCCTCCGCCTCCTCCTCATCCTCGTCCTCCTCGTCCTCCAGTAGTGGGCCCTGTCTGGCCACATTTGTACCTGGCCTCTGCTGTTGCAAAAAACCTCCCTCTGAGTCACTTCGAAGAGACTGGCCTGAAAGTGCTAAAAATGACCCCTCTTCCTCCTCTTCCTCCTGGGCCACCTCCTCTTCCATCATCGCCCTAAGTGTTTTCTCAAGGAGACATAGAAGTGGTATTGTAACGCTGATAACGGCGTCTTCGCCACTGGCCATGTTGGTGGAGTACTTGAAACAGCGCAACAGGGCACACAGGTCTCGCATGGAGACCCAGTCATTGGTGGTGAAGTGGTGCTGTTCCGCAGTGCGACTGACCCGTGCGTGCAACAGCTGAAACTCCACTATGGCCTGCTGCTGCTCGCACAGTCTGTCCAGCATGTGCAAGGTGGAGTTCCACCTGGTGGGCACATCGCAAATGAGGCGGTGAGCGGGAAGGCCGAAGTTACGCTGTAGCGCAGACAGGCGTGCAGCTGCAGGGTGTGAACGCCGGAAGCGCAAACAGACGGCCCGCACTTTATGCAGCAGCTCTGACATGTCGGGGTAGTTGCGAATGAACTTCTGCACCACCAAATTCAGCACATGCGCCAGGCAAGGGATGTGCGTCAAACCGGCTAGTCCCAGAGCTGCAACGAGATTTCGCCCATTATCGCACACCACCAGGCCGGGCTTGAGGCTCACTCGTCGGTCTGTTGTTCTATACCCCGCCACAATTCCTGTGTGGTGTGGGGCCTGTCCCCCAAACATATGAGTTTAGAACGGCCTGCTGACGTTTACCCCGGGCTGTGCTGAAGTTGGTGGTGAAGGTGTGTGACTAACTGGATGAGCAGGTGGAAGAAGAGGAGGAGGAAGCTGAGTAGGAGGAGGAGGAGACAGGAGGCAAAGAATGTTGCCCTGCGATCCTTGGCGGCGGAAGGACGTGCGCCAAACAGCTCCCCGCCTGGGGCCCAGCCGCCACTACATTTACCCAGTGTGCAGTTAGGGAGATATAGCGTTCCTGGCCGTGCTTACTGGTCCACGTATCTGTGGTTAGGTGGACCTTGCCACAGATGGCGTTGCGCAGTGCACACTTGATTTTATCCGACACTTGGTTGTGCAGGGAAGGCACGGCTCTCTTGGAGAAGTAGTGGCGGCTGGGAACAACATACTGTGGGACAGCAAGCGACATGAGCTGTTTGAAGCTGTGTGTGTCCACCAGCCTAAATGACAGCATTTCATAGGCCAGTAGTTTAGAAATGCTGGCATTCAGGGCCAGGGATCGAGGGTGGCTAGGTGGGAATTTACGCTTTCTCTCAAATGTTTGTGAGATGGAGAGCTGAACGCTGCCGTGTGACATGGTTGAGATGCTTGTACGCAGGTGGTGTTGTTGGTGGTACATCCTATGTTTGCTGGGCGGCAGGTGCCAACGTTCCTCCAGAGGCGGAGGAAGAGGCCGAGGTGGCGGCAGCAGCAGAAGAGGCTGAGGCGGCAGCAACAGAAGAGGTAGCATGGGGAGCCTGAGTGACTTCTTTGTTTTTAAGGTGTTTACTCCACTGCAGTTTATGCTTTGCATGCAGGTGCCTGGTCATGCAGGTTGTGCTAAGGTTCAGAACATTAATGCCTCGCTTCAGGCTCTGATGGCACAGCGTGCAAACCACTCGGGTCTTGTCGTCAGCACATTGTTTAAAGAAGTGCCATGCCAGGGAACTCCTTGAAGCTGCCTTTGGGGTGCTCGGTCCCAGATGGCGGCGGTCCGTAGCAGGCGGAGTCTCTTGGCGGCGGGTGTTCTGATTTTGCCCACTGCTCCCTCTTTTGCTAGGCTGTTAGCTCGGTCTCACCACTGCCTCTTCCTCCGAACTGTGAAAGTCAGTGGCACGACCTTCATTCCATGTGGGGTCTAGGACCTCATCGTCCCCTGCATCGTCTTCCACCCAGTCTTGATCCCTGACCTCCTACCTCCTGTTCAGTCTGCACACTGCAGAAAGACGCAGCAGTTGGCACCTGTGTTTCGTCATCATCAGAGACGTGCTGAGGTGGTATTCCCATGTCCTCATCATCAAGAAACATAAGTGGTTGTGCGTTAGTGCATTCTATCTCTTCCACCCCTGGGGAAGGGCTAGGTGGATGCCCTTGGGAAACCCTGGCAGCAGAGTCTTCAAACAGCATAAGAGATTGCTGCATAACTTGAGGCTCAGACAGTTTCCCTGATATGCATGGGGGTGATGTGACAGACTGATGGGCTTGGTTTTCATGCGCCATCTGTGCGCTTTCTGCAGAAGACTGGGTGGGAGATAATGTGAACGTGCTGGATGCACTGTCGGCCACCCAATTGACTAATGCCTGTACCTGCTCAGGCCTTACCATCCTTAGAACGGCATTGGGCCCCACCAAATATCGCTGTAAATTCTGCTGGCTACTGGGACCTGAGGTAGTTGGTTCACTAGGACGTGTGGCTGTAGCAGAACGGCCACGTCCTCTCCCAGCACCAGAGGGTCCACTTATTAGATGTTTTCCTCATTGTTTCCGTTCACCACAATTTTGAAAATGGCATAAACTACTTAGTTATTTTGAGAATGTCAAATTTGGGAATAGTTTTTTACCCCAGAACAAAAACTGTGCTTTTACGGTCACTACAAATAATTTGACCAGCTCAAACAGTACAGATTTGGTTGAATAGAAATGTGCGGCCTATTTTTTTTTTGCGCTGTGTGACAGGTATACGTTTAATCACAGAATTAGACTTGTATCTGCACGGTAGCGTGTGTGTTAAGTTTTTCTGAATGACACTATCAGCACCATGAATCTAAGATATCCTTTTTGGGATAGATTTCAAATAGGCCTCATATAGCATAAACTACCTTGACCAGCTAAAACAGTACAGATTTGGTTGAATAGAAATGTCAGGTCTATTTTTTAGGCGCTGGGTGACAGGCTCAACTTGCCCCTGATGTAGTATATGGCCAAAAAATAACCACACTATTGATGGTTAAATGCACTTGGGTGACACAGGCTCAGCCTGCACCTGATGTAGTATATGGCCAAAAATTAACCACACTGTTGATGGTTAAATGCACTTGAGTGACACAGGCTCAGCCTGCACCTGGTGTAGTATATGGCCAAAAATTAACCACACTGTTGATGGTTAAATGTACTTGGGTGACACAGGCTCAGCCTGCACCTGATGTAGTATATGGCCAAAAAATAACCAGACTGTTGATGGTTAAATGCACTTGGGTGACACAGGCTCAGCCTGCACCTGATGTAGTATATGGCCAAAAATTAACCACACTGTTGATGGTTAAATGCACTTCGGTGACACAGGCTCAGCCTGCAGCTGATGTAGGATATAGCAAAAAATAACCACACTATTGATGGTTAAAAGCACTTGGTGGTAGCTTGTGCTGGCGCACCACAAGCCACAAAATGGCCGCCGATCACCCCAGAAAAAAGTGATCTAAAAACGCTCTGGGCAGCCTAAAAAAAGTGAGCAAGTCGATATTAGCACTTCAATGATCCACAGCTGGAGATCGATCACAGAATGAAGTCTTTTGGAGGAGTTAATCTGCCTAATCTCGCCCTAACGTCGCAGCAGCAACCTCTCCCTATGCTTGAATCAGCAGAGTTACGTGCAGCGCTACGTGACCCAAGCTTATATAGAGGCTGGGTCACATGCTGCACTGGCCAATCACAGCCATGCCAATAGTAGGCAAGGCTGTGATGGCCTCTTGGGGCAAGTAGTATGACGCTTGTTGATTGGCTGCTTTGCAGCCTTTCAAAAAGCGCCAAGAAAGCGCCGAACACCGAACCCGAACCCGGACTTTTACGAAAATGTTCGGGTTCGGGTCAGTGTCACGGATACCCCAAAATTCGGTACGAACCCGAACTATACAGTTCGGGTTCGCTCATCCCTAGTCAGCGGCTGTTTACAGGAGTAAAAAACTGTTTCAGACAGTCTTATTTTTTGAGTTTCATTTACCAATTGATTTGTCAAATGTTTAGGAGGCATTTGCTCCTTGTTCGTCTAATTCGTATTCTTAAACTAATTTTGGAGTTGTCTTTGTTTTGCGCCTTATTTCCAATTTATGTTGGTGCGCCTGAATTAGGCATATAAACTATGTCTTATTTCTACTCCAATCCAAACCAGGCTTCTTTTTCAGCCTGTTTTGAGTTCACAGTTCAGTTATTTGATCAGTTATTTCCATCAGTTATTGTGAGCTAAAACCCATAGTGCAGCTTACACAGAGATCAGATATCATGGAAAGGTTTGCACCTGTTCTGTGTTTTTGACCCGCACCTAGTGATAGAAAAAAATCTAATGGAAAAAAAAGTCAGAACTCAGCCTAATTTTCAACTTTTTAAAACATATTTGTAACTTTATTTGGACCATATTTGTAGAATGCAAATTTTTAAACCATTACTCGGCGACCCTCAAAAGCTACACCAGACAAAAATACCATACACCTAAAAAAATCTAAAAAGAATGGCAAAATACTGATGTTTCCACTCAAATAGACACACATGATAAATAGGAGAAACTGAAACTGTCAAACCCCCAGAAAAACAGGTTCAAAAATAGGTGTAAAATTGTACTAACATGACAAATGTGCCCGGAAGTAGATCTTTCCAGTGTGGCTAAATTCCTGTGAGCTACAGTATTACTTCTCCTATCAAATCCCTCCTGGCAGTTCTCAAACACCTACCCTCATCACTAGGGGTGAGGGAATCGAGCTTTGGATCCAAGATCCGAGGTGGATTAATTCATAAACTTCATTTTAATGTTGTACAGAGACTTGTCTCCGTAAAGCATTTAAATGCATGTGCTTTGGCAAGGCAAAATTCGTTAAGTCTGAAGTCGCACAAGACTTCGGTGAATAACATTGGTCTTCAATTCTATGACTTTAAAAACATTTAAAAAAGACTGGTAACTCTACAGAAGCCAACTTCGGATTCCTTTTTAAACTGTTTTCAAAGTCGTATAATTGAAGCCTGATGTTATTCAGTGAAGTCTTGTACAGAATTAAAACTAAGTTTATGAATTAATCAACTTTAGATCTTGTATCCGAAGCTCGATTCGCTCACCCCTACTCATCACCTAGCTCTGCCCATTTTGTTCCGCTGTATGTCTCTCGATGTATAGAGTGCCACTGATTACTCTTGGTCTGTGCACACCACTGTCCTGCTGTTCCAAGCAGGTGCTAGAGTTGCTCTCCTCTCCCTGTGTGTATTGGAACCAGTGCTCAGTGAACTTCCTTTCAGCACTGCAAGAGTTAATCCTTTCCTCTTACTCCCTTTCCAGCTGCTGATTAAGGTACTGATGAGCCTCCCTATTTATTTGGGCTATGGATCCACCTCCTTGCTTGAGCTTTGAGGTTTTCTAGTAACTAGGAAAGGTGTGATCTCTTGTCTGACTACCCAGGTACTGTACCCTGCTTGTCTACCAATTCTGCTTCATGCCACCTGACCTCACATTACGCAGACTATGCACATACTCAGACTGTCCCAACCTTAGAATTGGTATCTGGAATATGCATGTACTCACCCTGCCCAGATGTAATGACCGGCGTCACGCACAGGGAGGGAAAAGGGAAAGCCCTGCCCAAGGGAGAGGGTAAGGTGGTGACCCCTGACTCACCTTGCAGCTGGCACCTGACTGCCCTGACGTCCCTAGACGGGTTCCTCACCCGTGCGGCGATCACGTGCCTAAACCCTGGCTTTCCCTGAAATGAGCCCTAGATAGTGAACGGGCCGGTGGGATCGCTAGTCCGCACCACTGAACTAAGAGGGAAACACCAGGGAGAGGACAGACAACACAGACAAACACATACACCCAGGTGGGCGACCACAGCAGTCCACAAAGGTCCAACAGGGATCCGGAGGGTAGCGTTCTGGATCAACAACCAGAGAACGCAGTAACACAGCTCCAGAGAGTCAGAATAGATGTCCAGGCAGGAAGCTCTATATCTGGCAACCAGAGAAGTGTGAGAGGGGAATATAAGGATGTTTGGGAGTGCTGGACAAGGAACAGCTGAGGAGAAGGAGCTACGGATCCCTGAGTGAGCCAAAAGGGTTTGCAAAGCAAACCCAGAAAGCTACAATAAGGAAACAGCCCTATCTTACATAGAGCGCGCAGCCAACCGCTGCGACCTCCTGATCCCGGGTACAACGGAGTCAGGCGTGGCTCTTGACACCCTCGTGACACCAAACCTTGGATGTGTTTTGACTCTATGGGTCAGCTGACATCTATACCCAGATTTTACCAGGAAGTAGCAGCCTGGTTAGTTCCCTGCGAAGAAGTCCAAATTTCTGTACAAGGGTTAAAGAGTGAATATCATGGAACCACCAGGACAACACCCTTAGGTTTAGCTCACCTTATGATGCAATTAAGTGCCATGCTGCCATATGATACATTGAAGTTGGCAGGGACTCACTGCTAATGTCCTAGCTGGGATTGGGAGGATTTGGTGGGATCACCAAACTCTGAAACAGACCTGGGGGTATCTGCAATAGTTTAATGTTTCATATGAAATGTAATGTGATGCTTTGCGATTTATTCCACCAGAAGAGGTGAGGAAGTACATGCAAAGCTCCTACTCCCAGAAACTGTATCTAATCCCCCTGTGAGACCAACACTCCAGAGGGAAACTCAGGAAGCAGATATTCTTCTCCTGTGAGAATAACTCATTCCTGCCTCAAGAAAACACTTGAGGGACAATACAGCAGAGTGATCATCAAAATTCAGCTTTACATACACTTTACATACACTGCTGCAAAATCTTCCGGTCCGCTGCTCCTGAAAAAAATAGAACATGTCCTATTCTTGCCCGCAATTGCAGACATGAATAGGCAGTTCTATAGGGGTGCCGGCCGGGTGTATTGCGGATCCGCAATACACTACGAACGTGTGAATGGACCCTAAGCCTGTACTACAGTGGCTATCTACACCCACAAGTGCTTGCTAGTGCTAACCTATTGCCATCCAACCAGCCACAATACCACCTCACCTGGTGCCAGAGAAACTGCATTGAAACTGCAACTGTATTTATTGCTGCCGGATGTGCCACAAGTTATATTTTGTAGTAAAGAGAGACTGTTATATGTTTTCTTCTGGCATGATTCTTTAAACTTTCTTTTCATTGCTGCAAACCTGAGGGAGCAACAGCCTGAGGAAGAAAATGGTGACACTGCGTCTTGTCAGAGCAACTACTACTCCTATCCTCTGCACCAGCTCATCAGGTGCTCGCTCGCAAAGTATGAGACAAATTTATCAAATAACATGCAACATTTGATAAAAAGAGGCATAAAGTACGCCAACACAGACTCAAACAAAATTTACTTCGAATATTACCCTCACTATAAATCCCCTCTATGTTTTCAGCTAAACTATTATCAAGTGCGTCGAATAAAATCTTTGTAATGGGGCCACCTACTGCTTTTTACAATTTGAAAGCCAGACTTTTCTGGTTGTCCAGGCAACAAAAGAAACAAATAGAAACACAGTTTTGATTTTGCTATTTTTTTTCTTGCCCAGTTCAAATTGCTGCTCTAACTGCAGCTTAATTTCTCTTGTGATGGTTTGTAATGCTGTTCATGCATACCACTGGTTATCTAAGGGTACCTGCACACATTGCGGAATACAAAAGGTTTTTCTGCTCTGATTTTTGTGTGGACAAACTGTAGCATAATACAGTACCAGCAAAGTGAATGAGAAAAGTAAAACATGTGGATTTTGGTTCCTATTTGGTGTGAAAATGCACAGAAATCCACATGGAAGTTAAAGCAGAATTGCTGTTGGTAAACCTGCACTTGTGCGCATGTACCATATCTACACTTATACAGGTCCCATAAAGGGGTTTGAAAGAGTTTGTTGTTTTGGCAACAAGCACATAGATTTCTTCAAGCCCCATCCAGACCATTGGGACAGACAAACATGTTGGGAAAACATTGTCAGGGGTGCAGATAGGAGCAAGAATTGGGATGGCTGAAAAGATGGTTGGTTCTTATCGGCCGAAGTTTGAGTCGGTATTGGAGAAGAGAGTGAATACAAAGTTTGTGTGCATCGTTAATAATCAGTCCTACCCACTGCTGCAAAACCAATGGAGTAGCTTTAGTAATGGTTTTAATTAACTAAAATGGGAAACAGGTTTTAGAAATCCTTCATAACGAGGGACATCCACCTATTTTAGGCAGGTACAATAAAGGACGGACTGGTAGTACAGCAGGCTATGGGTACAAGGACTGTTCATCAAATAATGTATCCACTTAGGTCGAACTATTACCTGTTTTAATTCTACTACATATATTATGTTGTTACTGTATAGTTTTTGTGCTGTACATTCCTTTGTTACTATGCTGTCATTGTTGTAAATTGAGCTGCTGATGCTAAACGACAATTTCCCTACCAGGGATTAATAAAGTTTATCTTACAAAGGATTTTTAGAATAGACCCTAACAATTCTACTGCTCAGTTTATGTTTAAAAAAACATTGGGGCATTGGCTTATTTAACCATGTACGGTAAATACAGAGGTGCATAAATAGTTGTAAATGTAGAAAACATTCATAGAGCAGATATCACTACTATTACATCTTTGATCTTATAAGCACATTGCATACCCAAATAAAATAATAACAACAACACACTTTTGTATAAGATGAACACTTATACAGTATGTATGAATACACTTCAATTAGTTAAAGTGCTTGCCCAGCTGGCTCAGAATGGTGTAAAATAATAAAATATGTCATACTTGCCCTGCCAATTCAACACTGCTCCCATTCTGATGCTTCATGGTACTTCGCAGGGCTTACTTGCTCCTCTCAACACACAGGAAATAATCATTCAGACAATCATGCAGTCATGGGTTGAGATAGATTACTGCTGTGACCAGTTATTGGTTGAGCAGTCATTTTCTGTGTGTTGAAAGAGACGAAGAAATGGAAACCAGCAAGGTACTGGGAAGCACTCGAATAGGAGTGGTGGGGCATCCATAAAGTGACAGACATATTTTATTATTTTATACAGTTCTAATTTTTTATTTTTTTTTACCCTTTAAATGTTATTATAATAAGAGCTCTTAATAGAAGCTGCATACATTATTAAATAGATCTCTTAGACTTGATAAAGCAGGTGTAGTTACTTTTAAAATACATGTCAAAATGGCTGTATAATTTTTAAAAGTTTTCCCACTTAATATTAAAATAAGTCCAGTTAGAGGCTGAGAAAACTCATGAGCCCAGTGTATTCACTAACAAAGCTAAATCTCCCCCCACCTAAAGCTCAATGGGGTTGTTTGGTTTTCTCATACTGATGGCCTAACCTTAGAATATAGCATCAAAATCAGATCGGCAAAGATCTGACACCCTAGCACTAGAGATGAGCGAATCGAAGCTGACAGTCGAATGAGAATTTCCTCTCGCTTCGTTGTAACGAATAGCAATTTTTCCTAACATGGCGGCTACAATGTTGGCTAAAATGGCGGCTACACATGTGAGGACATGGGGCAAGGAACTCTGGAAAGGCGGGATGACCCATAATGCCATGCATGCAGCCAATTAGAAGCCAGCCAGCCCAGTGATGTCACAGCCCTATAAATAAAGCGGCCATCTTAGATTCTGCCATTCACCATCGTACTTTGCTCAGGGACAGACGATTATGCAGGCGCTAGGGAGAGTGAAAGAAAACCTCATTGTGAAAAAAAAAAGCATTTTATAAGTGCACGATAAGAATAGGGAGCAATCATTTCACATCATCTAAGTGCAGGGACAGAAGTTTCAGGCTCTAGGGAGAGTGATAAAGAAAACATTGTGAAAAACAAAGCGGTTTATAAGTGCACGATAAGGATATAGGGAGGAATCATTTCACAGCATCTTAGTGCAGGAACAGATGTTGCAGGGGCTAGGAAGAGTCATACTTTTCTGTATGGGAAAAAAATATGATTTACAAGTGCAGGGAAAGATTATTTGGGGATCCAAATAGCCATTATACAGCTCTGTCATTTCAGCAATTTGTTGTAGGGGTGCAAGTGTCATGTTTAAAAGCCTTTAGTGGCTTATATCTGTGGAAATATATACTCTGCTTACTTCTGCAGCTATATATGGTGAAAGCATTTAGTGCCCTACTATAGTACGGTACGAAAAAAATAGACGCTGTTCACATTTGGTGTTATTTGCGTTATAAGCATTTCTTGTCATATTTCTAGAGAAAAATACAAGCCGCTCACATTTGGTGTTATTTGCGGTAAAACCATTTATTGCCATATTTCAAGAGAAAAAGAGAAAAATACATGCTGTTCACATTTGGTGTTATTTGCAGTAAAACTATTTATTGTCAGTTCAGTACAATACGAGAAAATCAGATGCTATTCACATTTGGTGTTATGTACGCTAAAAGCGTTTGTCATATTTGCATAGAAAAAGCGAAAAATTCACGCCGTTCACATTTCGTGTTTTTTGCGGTAAAACCATTTATTGTCATATTTCTAGAGAAAAAGAGAAAAATACACGCTGTTCACATTTGGTGTTATTTGCACTAAAATCATTTCTTGTCATATTCCTAGCGAAAAAGAGAAAAATAGACGCTGTTCACATTTGATGCTATTTGCTCTAAAAACATTTATTGTCAGTTCAGTACAATACGAGAAAAATAGCTGCAATTCACATTTGGTGCTATTTGCGCTAAAAGCATTTCTTGTCATATTTCTAGAGAAAAAGAGAAAACAAATTTCACTTTGCCACTCTGTGTTATCCTGTTGCTGCTGCTGCTGCTGCTGCCATCTCCACACTATGTCACCTTGCCACTCTGTGGTCTCCTCATGCTGCTGCCATATCCCCACTCGGTGGCCCCATCATACGGCTGCCATCTACAGACTCTGTCATTGTGCCACTCGGTGGTCATGGATAAGGTATGTTATCTCTAACTGATGATGTAAATGAAGCTAATTGTATCAAAGGTCACTCCCCCCTCACATGTTTTGTATGTAGGTATTTAATCCCCACCTTCTGATGTATATGCATGCTTGAAAAAGGCTACCACACAGCCGAAACGTTGCATCTGGAATAAATTCCACTTTTTGGACGTGCTGTCTCCATTTTTTTATTTTTCTTGACACCTATCAGTTGCTTTGTTAGGGGCTTTTTACCACCCCTCCTGGAGACGAGCACCCGAAGCAGTATCACCAAGGAGTGCTGTCCACCCGTATTTTGGCTATTGGTCCACTATTTTGACATCATCATTTATTTGACCTTTTTTATGATCTGTCAGAAGGAAGGAAAAATGAGATGCACAACAGATCCTGTCTGTGTAGCAGCTGTAAGACCTGAATGGTCCCATCAGAATTGGTTTATGATTTGCTAGCCAAAAGCAGGAGTGGGTACAAAACACAGAAGACATCCAAATATTCCATTCACGTGTCATCTCTGTTTTACATCCACTCCTGTTTTTTTTTGCATTAGCAATACTGATGGATTATTGAGCAAATTCTGACCGAGAGAAGGCATATGCTCCACAGACAGGATCCATTTTTTGTGGGTTATTGTCCTGACAGATCAGAGGATGGCAGAATGAATCAGTGACACCAACACAAACTTACTGCTGACACCCTCTCCCCTTTGACAAGGGGCTCTACTTGTATAAGCGTTTAATAACAGGTTCTGTAGACATCTATGTGGAAACAGCTCATGATGGTGTAAAGGGAGTGCACTTCTTCTTGACAAGAACATGGACCTATAAGGCCTCATGCACACGACCGTTGTGTGCATCCGTGGCCGTTGTGCCGTTTTCCGTTTTTTTTTTCGCGGACCCATTGACTTTCAATGGGTCCGTGGAAAAATCTGAAAATGCACCGTTTTGCAGCTGCATCCGTGATCCGTGTTTCCTGTCCGTCAAAAAAATATAACCTGTCCTATTTTTTTGACGGACAACGGTTCACGGACCCATTCAAGTCAATGGGTCCGTGAAAGAACACGGATGCACACAAGATTGGCATCCGCGTCCGTGATCCGTGGCCGTAGGTTACTTTCATACAGATGGATCCGAATGTAATGACCGGCGTCACGCAAAGGGAGGGAAATCGGAAGGCCCTGTCCAAGGGAGAGGGAAAGGTGGTGACCCCTGACTCACCTTGCGGCTGGCACCTGACTGCCCTGACGTCCCTAGACGGGTTCCTCACACGTACGCCGATCACATGCCTAAACCCTGGCTTTCCCTAAGATGAGCCCTGTGTAGTGAACAGGGCGGTGGGATCACTAGTCCACACCACTGACACTAAGAGGAAAACACCAAGGAGAGGACAGACAATACAGACAAACATATAATCCCAGGTGGGCGACAACAGCAGACCACCAAGGCCCAACAGGGATCCAGAGGGTAACGTTCTGGAACAACAACCAGGGAACACAGCTACACAGCTCCAGTGGGTCAGTATAGAAGTCCAGGCAGGAAGCTCTATATCTGGCAACCAGAGAAGTGGGAGATGGGAATATAAGGAGGTTGGGATTGCTGGACAAGAAACAGCTGAGGAGGAGAAGCTACGGATCCCTGAGTGAGCCAAAAAGGATTGCAAGGCAAACCCAGAAAGCTACCATTACGAAACAGCACTGTCTTTGTACATCGAACGCGCAGCCACCCGCTGCGACTTCCTGACACCGGGTATAACGGAGTCAGACGTAACTCTTGACACCCTCGTGACAGTACCCCCCCTTCCACGAGGGGCCTCAGAACTAGGTCTCTCAGGATGAGAGGCATGAAAACTCCCGAACTAACCTGTCGGCGTTTACCTCAGACGCTGGAACCCACATTCTTTCCTCGGGACCGTAACCCCTCCAATGCACCAGATATTGAAGAGAACGGCGGACCCGACGAGAATCAACAATTTTGGATATTTGAAACTCTAGATTACCATCCACAATAACAGGAGGGGGTGGCAGCGGTGATGGTTCTAGAGGTGGAACATACTTTTTGAGTAACGATTTATGGAAGACGTTATGAATTTTAAAAGTCTGAGGTAGCTCCAGGCGAAAAGCCATGGGGTTAATGATGGGTACTATTTTGTAAGGACCAATAAACCTAGGACTCAGTTTCCAAGAGGGAACCTTTAATTTAATATTCCTAGTAGATAACCACACATAGTCATTCACTCCTAGGTCCGGACCTGGCGACCGTTTTTTATCAGCCATGCATTTATATTTACCTCCCATATTTTTCAAATTAGCTTGCACTTTCTGCCATACAGATGAAAGAGACGACGAAAACCGTTCCTCTTCGGGAACCCCAGAAGACCCTCCCTCTTTGAAAGTACAGAATTGGGGATGAAAACCATATGCACCAAGAAATGGTGACTTGCCAGTAGATTCCTGACTGCGATTATTTATGGCAAACTCGGCTAACGGTAAATATGATGACCACACCTCTTGGTTTTCAGACACAAAACATCTTAGATATGTCTCAAGGTTTTGGTTGGTACGCTCAGTCTGTCCATTCGACTGAGGATGGAAAGCTAAGGAAAAGGACAAGTGTACCCGCAAACGGGAACAAAAAGTTTTCCAAAATTTTGAAATAAACTGGGTTCCCCGATCCGAAACAACATCGGAAGGGACCCCGTGAAGCTTCACGATTTCACTGATGAATACCTGAGCAAGAGTCTTAGCATTAGGTAGTGCGGGTAACGCAATGAAGTGTACCATTTTGCTAAACCTGTCCACTACTACCAAGATAACTGTTTTACCCGCAGACAAAGGTAAGTCAGTGATAAAATCCATTGACAGATGTGTCCATGGCCTATTGGGAATGACAAGTGGCAATAAAGACCCTGCAAGACGTGTATGAGAGACTTTCGCGCGCGCACAAGTAGAACAAGAAGACACAAAATCCATAACATCCTGACGCAACCTTGGCCACCAAAAACGACGAGACAATAGCTCCAAGGTTGCTTTACTACCCGGGTGCACAGCAAGTGCCGAATTATGATGTTCCTTTAATAATTTGAGACGCAGGTTCAATGGTACAAACAATTTCTCAGAGGGGCAAGAGACCGGGGCATCCCCCTGGGCCTCTAACACCTTCCCCTCCAGAACAGAGTGTACCGCAGAGACAACCACTCCTCTTTGTAGAATGGGTACCGGATCACTCACATTCCCCCCTCCAGGGAAACAACGCGATAATGCATCTGCCTTGGTATTTTTTGCCCCAGGACGATAGGTAATAACAAAGTTAAAACTGGTAAAAAATAGCCACCACCTAGCTTGTCTAGGGGTGAGACGCTTAGCTGATTCGAGGTACAGAAGGTTTTTGTGGTCCGTAATCACAGTGACGGGGTGGATTGCCCCCTCTAAAAAGTGACGCCATTCTTTAATGCTAGTTTAATAGATAATAGTTCCCTATTGCCAATATCATAGTTCTTCTCTTTTGCAGATAGTTTTTTAGAAAAGAAAGCACAAGGACGCTGTAACGAGCCCCTGCTCTCTCTATTCTGCTCTCATGGCACTCCCTGATGTGACCACAATATCTGCTGGTTCCGCTGTTGATGATCCGGCCTCAAACGACCGCTCGCGTCGTTTTAATTCTCACAGAACTAACACCAGTCAGGCTGTATGTGAGTTCAAACTGACAAAATCTTTATTGAATGCATCACATATATTTAGTTGGAACATCTCTTTCAATTGGTAAATTGTAAAACCCCCTCTGATTGGCTCTGCAAATGAGGTAAGCAGAGATTAGTTCAAGAGCTTGGCTGGGAGGCAGATGGGTGTGGCCATTGTCACAGAGAGAGTCAAACCATGACATTACCCCCCCCTCCCGGGAAACAGTCCAACAGCCACAGTGGGACCCTCACCGGGTCAACTCGAGGATGTTGGAAAAGTAGTCTTAAGATTCCAGGTTCGTTTGCCGTGACAATCCATCCGCATTCCTGTTTTGAGGCCCTGGCCGATATTGTATAGTGAAATTGTAGGGTTGCAAAGCCAGGCTCCACCTTAGTAATCGGCCATTCTCTACTCATGTTGTCGCTCCAATTCTCTCTCTTGTCGCTCTAGTTCTTTCTCTTGCTGCTCATCCTGCAGCTGGATGTCTCTGATGGCATTCTGTATGGCGGTCTCGGATGCGTTGGCACCATATAATGCCAACCGTTCTCTAACTCGTTGCTGAAACAAGGCTTCCACGGACCGAGGTCCAGCATCACCATCCCTCTGATCCATCTCAGCTAACTCACTGATCAAGGTGGCCTTATTCTTTGTCCCAGCGATCCCTCCTCGGCTCTCAAGTAAATCTTTTAGCGTGTCTCTCCTGCAGGCTGCGTAGCTGGTCATTCCTACAGTAGGTGAACCCGATTTTGTGTGAATCTCGCTGTATTTCTCGGCGAGATTGAGCACATACGAGCCCCATCGCGGGAGCCAGCGCCGAGCTGGCTTGCCGCGATGGAGACAGAGCCGTCATAGAAGCGACGGGATATCCGACTTGGATTCCCGCCAATTCTACACGTGTGCGGCGTTTGTTATGAATCCTGAGGGGGAAGTCCCCGCCGGATTTTAAATAAAAATCCGGCCTGGGTCCCGCCCTCAGGAGCATACCGGGCCCTTAGGTCTGTTATGGGTTGTAAGGAGAGCCCCCCCTACGCCGAAAAAAACGGCGTAGGGGGTCCCCCTACAATCCATACCAGACCCGTATCCAAAGCACGCTACCCGGCCAGCCAGGAAGGGAGTGGGGACGAGCGAGCGCCCCCCCCCCCCCCTCCTGAGCCGTACCAGGCTGCATGCCCTCAACATGGGGGGTTGGGTGCTCTGGGGCAGGGGGCGCACTGCGGCCCCCCCACCTCAGAGCACCCTGTCCCCATGTTGATGAGGACAGGGCCCCTTCCCGACAACCCTGGCCGTTGGTTGTCGGGGTATGCGGGCGGGAGGCTTATCGGAATCTGGGAGCCCCCTTTAATAAGGGGGCCCCCAGATACCGGCCCCCCACCCTAAGTGAATGAGTATGGGGTACATCGTACCCCTACCCATTCACCTGCAAGAAAAGTGGTAAAAACACAAATAAACCACACAGTGTATTAAAATATTTTATTTTTCTGCTCCGGAGGCCGCCCCCTGTCTTCTTTATTAGCTCTTTTACCAGGGGGGGGCTCTTCTTCTTCCGATATCCCGACGGGTCTTCTCCGCTATCCGGGGGGTCTTCTCAACTCTCCGGGGTTCTCCTTCTGTCTTCTCCTTCTGTCTTGTTGTCTCCTTCTGTCTTCTCCTTCTGTCTTGTTGTCTCCTTCTGTCTTCTGTCTCCGGGGTTCTCCTTCTGTTTTCGCCTCTCTCTGTTGTTGACTCGGCGCACCCCGGTTCTTCGTCTCGCGAGACGAAGAATCGGGGTGCGCCGAGTCTCGCGAGACGAAGAACCGGGGTGCGCCGAGTCAACAACAGAGAGAGGCGAAAACAGAAGGAGAACCCCGGAGACAGAAGACAGAAGGAGACAACAAGACAGAAGGAGAAGACAGAAGGAGACAACAAGACAGAAGGAGAAGACAGAAGGAGAACCCCGGAGAGTTGAGAAGACCCCCCCGGATAGCGGAGAAGACAGAAGGAGAACCCCGGAGACAGAAGACAGAAGGAGACAACAAGACAGAAGGAGAAGACAGAAGGAGAACCCCGGAGAGTTGAGAAGACCCCCCCGGATAGCGGAGAAGACCCGTCGGGATATCGGAAGAAGAAGAGCCCCCCCCTGGTAAAAGAGCTAATAAAGAAGACAGGGGGCGGCCTCCGGAGCAGAAAAATAAAATATTTTAATACACTGTGTGGTTTATTTGTGTTTTTACCACTTTTCTTGCAGGTGAATGGGTAGGGGTACGATGTACCCCATACTCATTCACTTAGGGTGGGGGGCCGGTATCTGGGGGCCCCCTTATTAAAGGGGGCTCCCAGATTCCGATAAGCCTCCCGCCCGCATACCCCGACAACCAACGGCCAGGGTTGTCGGGAAGGGGCCCTGTCCTCATCAACATGGGGACAGGGTGCTCTGAGGTGGGGGGGCCGCAGTGCGCCCCCTGCCCCAGAGCACCCAACCCCCCATGTTGAGGGCATGCAGCCTGGTACGGCTCAGGAGGGGGGGGGGGGGGCGCTCGCTCGTCCCCCCCCCCTTCCTGGCTGGCCGGGTAGCGTGCTTTGGATACGGGTCTGGTATGGATTGTAGGGGGACCCCCTACGCCGTTTTTTTCGGCGTAGGGGGGGCTCTCCTTACAACCCATAACAGACCTAAGGGCCCGGTATGCTCCTGAGGGCGGGACCCAGGCCGGATTTTTATTTAAAATCCGGCGGGGACTTCCCCCTCAGGATTCATAACAAACGCCGCACACGTGTAGAATTGGCGGGAATCCAAGTCGGATCTCCCGTCGCTTCTATGACGCGCTTGCTGGGATGTGCTGTCACTATCCCAGTGAGTGCGAGATCTCGGCACCATGTTGCCGAGTATCAGCGCGACGCTGTCGTGCTAAAAACACAATGTCAGAGACACCTACTGTAGTTGTGATTTGGAGTGTCCCAGTAACTGGAGAGCCAATCCCACCGCTGCCACCAATGTAACGAGCCCCTGCTCGCTCTATTCTGCTCTCATGGCACTCCCTGATGTGACCACAATATCTGCTGGTTCCGCTGTTGATGATCCGGCCTCAAACGACCGCTCGTGTCGTTTTAATTCTCACAGAACTAACACCAGTCAGGCTGTATGTGAGTTCAAACTGACAAAATCTTTATTGAATGCATCACATATATTTATAATGACAGTTGGAACATCTCTTTCAATTGGTAAATTGTAAAACCCCCTCTGATTGGCTCTGCAAATGAGGTAAGCAGAGATTAGTTCAAGAGCTTGGCTGGGAGGCAGAAGGGTGTGGCCATTGTCACAGAGAGAGTCAAACCATGACATTACCCCCCCCTCCCGGGAAACAGTCCAACAGCCACAGTGGGACCCTCACCGGGTCAACTCGAGGATGTTGGAAAAGTAGTCTTAAGATTCCAGGTTCGTTTGCCGTGACAATCCATCCGCATTCCTGTTTTGAGGCCCTGGCCGATATTGTATAGTGAAATTGTAGGGTTGCAAAGCCAGGCTCCACCTTAGTAATCGGCCATTCTCTACTCATGTTGTCGCTCCAATTCTCTCTCTTGTCGCTCTAGTTCTTTCTCTTGCTGCTCATCCTGCAGCTGGATGTCTCTGATGGCATTCTGTATGGCGGTCTCGGATGCGTTGGCACCATATAATGCCAACCGTTCTCTAACTCGTTGCTGAAACAAGGCTTCCACGGACCGAGGTCCAGCATCACCATCCCTCTGATCCATCTCAGCTAACTCACTGATCAAGGTGGCCTTATTCTTTGTCCCAGCGATCCCTCCTCGGCTCTCAAGTAAATCTTTCAGCGTGTCTCTCCTGCAGGCTGCGTAGCTGGTCATTCCTAGTTGTGATTTGGAGTGTCCCAGTAACTGGAGAGCCAATCCCACCGCTGCCACCAATGTAACGAGCCCCTGCTCGCTCTATTCTGCTCTCATGGCACTCCCTGATGTGACCACAATATCTGCTGGTTCCGCTGTTGATGATCCGGCCTCAAACGACCGCTCGTGTCGTTTTAATTCTCACAGAACTAACACCAGTCAGGCTGTATGTAAGTTCAAACTGACAAAATCTTTATTGAATGCATCACATATATTTATAATGACAGTTGGAACACCTCTTTCAATTGATAAATTGTAAAACCCCCTCTGATTGGCTCTGCAAATGAGGTAAGCAGAGATTAGTTCAAGAGCTTGGCTGGGCGGCAGATGGGTGTGGCCATTGTCACAGAGAGAGTCAAACCATGACAGACGCCATTTGCCAGGAGACGGACCCTGAGACAGCACAGCCCCCACTCCCACCTCTGACGCATCTACTTCAACAATAAAAGGCTGGGAGACATCAGGTTGGATTAGTACAGGTGCCGAGGTAAACCTCTCTTTTAGAGAGGAAAAAGCAATTTTAGCGGCGTCAGACCATTTAGAAAAATCAGTCCCCTTTCTAGTCATGTCAGTAAGGGGTTTTACAATCACCGAATAATTTTTAATGAATTTTCTATAGAAATTTGCGAAGCCCAAGAACCGTTGCAGTGCTTTGAGGTTCTCAGGAAGATCCCAATCTAAAATTGCCTGGACCTTCCTAGGATCCATACGGAAACCTGAAGCAGATAATAAATACCCTAGGAACTGTATTTCCTGAACGGCGAAAACACACTTTTCAATTTTAGCATATAATTTATTCGTCCGTAGGACCTGCAGTACCTGTCTGACATGCACCTCATGTGTTTTCAGATCCGACAAATAAATTAAAATATCATCTAGGTACATCACCACAAACCTGCCGATAAGATGACTAAAAATGTCATTAACGAAATGTTGGAAGACAGCAGGAGCATTGGTCAGACCGAAAGGCATGACTAGATTTTCATAATGCCCCTCAGGGGTGTTAAAAGCTGTCTTCGACTCATCCCCTTCCTTGATATGAATCAGATTGTAGGCCCCCCTAAGATCAAGTTTGGAGAACCACCTAGCACCCGCAATCTGATTAAACAGGTCAGGAATGGAAGGAAGAGGGTATGGGTCTCGGATGGTTATCCGGTTTAATTCGCGAAAAATCTAGGCAAGGACGCAGGCCCCCATCTTTATTTTTAACGAAGAAAAATCCTGCAGCCACGGGTGAAGAAGAGGGTCTGATGTGTCTTTCATGGCTTGTCTCTCTGGACCCGAAAGATTATATAACCTGGTCTTGGGGTTTTTTGCACCGGGAATCAGGTTAACCGGGCAATCATAAGGACAGTTCAGGTGGTAACTTTTGACAACCCTTTTCAGAAAAAACGTCCTTGTAACGGATGCCCTTCCGTTAATGGACGCTTCCTAGCTTGCGCCGAGGACCACAAGCACCGCACTGGACACCACAAGCACCGCAGACTCCACAACCGCCGTAGCTTAACTGGAGCCGCACCGTCTTTCTTCCACCCTGAACGAACCTCCAGCATTCAGGACCGTGTGGGAAAGATCTCTCCTCCAGGGAATATGCAGAGCATAGCAATCCCCAGCGTGATACAGCAATTCCCTCCAATAACGAGACGAGGCTGCGTTTTGAAGGGTTACAAAAACATGAACTGAACTGAACATGAACTCTTTATTGAGGGCTACCCGCCCGTATTTATGCAGGTCCCCACAATGCTTCATGGTTTCCTCCTCTCTGCCCCAGAGACACCCGAAGACAATTCAATTATCTCCTAGGACAAAGGGAGATCACCAATACACATGTGGGAACAATAGGAGAGGAATCACCACCCGAATACACAAAATCCTCTCTTCTGTCTGTGATATAATTATGGATTAACATAACCATCACAGACAGTAAAAATACAGTTTTTAAACATACACTGTAATTTTAAAACCATACATTCCATCTCCATAAAAATTACATATTTAAACTCTGCATACATCAAACATAAACACTTCCAAAAATCACACAAATCCCTCCAGCGTATCAAAAGTTTAGTGGAAGTCCTTTATGACCGACCGCAAGAACAATTTCCTGCCCAAAACAGTTCCATAGATTCTTTAGTATACACAGCTGACCGCGTTCGGTCCTAAGAACAGTCCAGACATGCGGCATAGTTCTGTTGTTGAAGGGTAATATGTCCCGGGGCCATAGTCGTAGGACAGGAGGCTAGCCATAAGTCCTCTACAATGCCCAGTGGCAAATGGCAGTTTGTCACAGTCCTCAAAGTCCGAAACAAATGTGGGTAGGGTAGCTATGGAGGCGACTAAGCAATTGCTATTTAAGCAATTTTCTCTGCACTGCTCACTCCACTCCAATATCTCCCTGGCCTGCCAATCCACCACTGGATTGTGCGCTACCAACCAGGGAAGACCCAACACCACCGGAGTGGGAAACCCCTCCAGAACATAACATGAAAGCAACTCGTTATGGTGGTCCCCTACCCGAAGGTGTAAGTTATGGACAATGTGAGTGAGGTTTCTCTGAGACAGAGGAGCAGAATCAATAGCGAATATGGGAATAGGTCTCTGTAGCGTACAGAGAGACAAACCCATAGTGTGGGCAAAATGGGCATCTATCAAATTTACCCCTGCTCCACTGTCTAGAAAAAAAGAAATAGTCTCCGTCTTAACGCCAAAACCAATAACCACTGGCAACACAAATTGCGATGTTCGTATGGAGAAAACGTATACCCCCCGGCTGACATCCTCCACACAGCCTGGGGTTAGTAGTTTTCCGACGGTCTTTTGTTTTTGAGGAAGGAAGGACAGACATTACAGACAAACATATAATCCCAGGTGGGCAACAACAGCAGACCACCAAGGCACAACAGGGATCCGGAGGGTAACGTTCTGGAACAACAACCAGGGAACACAGCTACACAGCTCCGGTGGGTCAGTATAGAAGTCCAGGCAGGAAGCTCTATATCTGGCAACCAGAGAAGTGGGAGATGGGAATATAAGGAGGTTGGGATTGCTGGACAAGAAACAGCTGAGGAGGAGAAGCTATGGATCCCTGACTGAGCCAAAAAGGATTGCAAGGCAAACCCAGAAAGCTACCATTACGAAACAGCACTGTCTTTGTACATCGAACGTGCAGCCACCCGCTGCGACTTCCTGACCCCGGGTATAACGGAGTCAGACGTGGCTCTTGACACCCTCGTGACACCGAAGATCCGTCTGCATAAAAGCTTTTTCAGAGATGAGTTTTCACTTCGTGAAAACTCATATCCGACAGTATATTCTAACACAGAGGCGTTCCCATAGTGATGGGGACGCTTCTAGTTAGAATATACTACAAACTGTGTACATGACTGCCCCCTGCTGCCTGGCAGTACCCGATCTCTTACAGGGGGCTGTCATCTGCACAATTAACCCCTCAGGTGCTGCACCTGAGGGGTTAATTGTGCATATCATAGCCCCCTATAAGAGATCAGGGGCTGCCAGGCAGCAGGGGGCAGACCCCCCTCCCTCCCCAGTTTGAATATCATTGGTGGCCAGTGTGCGGCCTCCCCCGGCCCCCCCTCCCTCTATTGTAATATCATTGGTGGCCAGTGTGCGGCCCCCCTGCCCCCCCCTATTGTAATATCATTGGTGGCCAGTGTGTGGCCTCCCCCCGGCCATCCCCCCTCCCTCTATTGTAATATCATTGGTGGCCAGTGTGCGGCCCCCCCCCCCTATTGTAATATCATTGGTGGCCAGTGTGCGGCCTCCCCCGCCCCCCCCCCCCCCCCCGTTGTAATATCATTGGTGGCCAGTGTGCGGCCTCCCCCGGCCCGCCCCCCCCCCGTTGTAATATCATTGGTGGCCAGTGTGCGGCCTCCCCCGGCCACCCCCCCTCCCTCTATTGTAATATCATTGGTGGCCAGTGTGCGCCCCCCCGGCCCCCCCTCTATTGTATTAATATCATTGGTGGCCAGTGTGCGGCCTCCCCTCCTTCCCCCCCGATCATTGGTGGCAGCAGAGATTCCGATCGGAGTCCCAGTTTAATCGCTCTGGGGCTCTGATCGGTAACCATGGCAACCAGGATGCTACTGCAGGCCTGGTTGCCATGGTTACTTAGCAATATTACAATATTAGAAGCATCATACTTACCTGCTGGCTGCTGCGCTGTCTGTGTCCGGCCGGGAGCTCCTCCTACTGGTAAGTGACAGGTCTGTGCGGCGCATTGCTTAATGATCTGTCGCTTACCAGTAAAAGGAGCTCCTTGCCGGACACAGACAGCGCAGCAGCCAGCAGGTAAGTATGATGCTTCTAATATTGTAATATTGCTAAGTAACCATGGCAACCAGGCCTGCAGTAGCGTAATCTTTCCCCTAACTCCTGTACAATTTGCGCAAGGTTATGGACCTGATCAGTGAGCACTCGCATCTGTTCCATAATGTAGGTGGGCCTGTGATTTTGTCATGGACGAGGGTAGGGAAGCATGCACCCCTGACTGCCCCTACCTACTTGCATGATCCGTCCTAGGTAACGGGGCGCAACTGGACAGCAGTCCCCAACTTAAGTAAGTGCAGGGGAAAAGAAAACACAAGACAAACAAAACACAAAGCAAGTCAAACTAGCCGAAGTCAAATACCAGGAAGTCAAATCAGTACAAGGGAGCAACAAGAGCGAGTCCAAACACAAGCCAGAAGTCAGTACCAGGAGATCACAACAAGCAATAGAGGATGAGCAGAAGCGAGGTCAAACGAGCAGAGCCGAGTTCAGGATTCAGGAACACAGGAGCGTATAAAGACCTTAATCACAAGCAATCTGTGGCCAGCAGGCTGCCTTTTTAAATAGGCCTGGCTGGTGAGTCACATGACGTGGCCAGCCTCACGTGACTCACAGCAGCCCAACTCAGCCGAGCACCGATCAGCTGCAATGGAGATGAAGACGCAGGCTACGTCCTTGCCCCTCTCCTTGCGCAGGTTGCCAGTGGTGCTGCGAAGGAAGCACGCGCCGCCTGCCCCTCTTTACACTACAGTCTCTGGTCTTGAAATGAAAGAGACTGCCTTCCAGCAGCATTTTCATTGTGGCTATGCAGCTACTAACTCCATTCACTGCATTCCTTTCCTGTAGGAGCATGGAGCCTGCATCTTGTTCTGAGCACTGCAAGCTTTCAGCAGCAGCTAATGAAGTGCTACACTAAAAGCAGCATTTCAATTTGGCTAGATGGACAGATATTATGCTTAGATTGTAAAAACTCTGGCTCATGAGGTCCCTGACTATCTAGCTGGACTCTAAAATTCTCACTTAATGTCAGGCCGGAAAAGTTTCTGAAATAGACTTTCAAAGCAATTCACCTGCGTGTTTGGATTACACATGGTTAACTTGACTTAATGTGCATTTTAATTATATGGAGGTGGTGAAAATAAGCAGCACACACATTTGCCAATATAACAGGAAATAATAACATTAAAGCAAAAACACAGAATTTTAAAAAAGCTTAATTTCCCCGGGTTGAAAGCAGCATTTCAGGGCAGCTACTGTCTCATAATAATACTGAGGATAAGGGTCCATTCACACGTCCGATAAGGGTCCATTCACACGGACACTGGCAATGTGCATTCCGGAATTTGCAGACCGCACATCGCCGGCACTATAATAGAAAATGCCTAATCTTGTCCGCAATTGCAGACAAGAATAGGACATGTTCTATTTTTTTGCGGAAACGGATGCGGATAGCACATTCCGGCCCCATTGAAAATGAATAGGTCTGCACCCGTTCCACAAAATTGCGGAACGGATGGGGACCCATTTTGCGGACGTGTGAATGGACCATAAATGGGAGAGTTTTAAATCTACATTGGGTAATTACACTTCAAAAGTATAAACTGCTAAAATGAAACCCCACATGGCTTACAGCTACTATAAAAGGGGCAATAAATGACGAAAAAGTGCTTTAAAAAAAATATAAAAATTTGAGTGGTCAGCTGTAGCCTTTGAAATTTACAAAGGGCTTAATAAATCTATAAAAAAAAGATAAAATATACAAAAATACTAAATGAACAGGTGGCAAAACAAGGCAAAACAAATCCCCCAAAATTTGCATCCCCTCCTATCCCTTAAACTTGATGGGCCTATTTCTTTTTTCAACTGTATTAACTATGTAACAGACCAATAAGTTGCAGGGAACAGTTGTCAAATATCAAATATCTATGGCCAGCTTAAATGTAATCATTTTTTATTATACAGTAAATCTTTTATTCAATGTTTTACTTTGTTGTGGGTAGCCGTCTTAAATCAACTGCTGCAACAGCAGTTTCATAGCTTCTGGACATGTGCATGGAGGGAGAGGGGAAGGAAGAACTGATCTATCTCAAATACTGTTACCATTTCTTGTAATTCTGTCCTCTAATAATTTTGAGATAAAATGTGACTCTTACTCCAGTGTATGTTACCAGAAGTGTTTGCCTGGGTAGCCAATTAGAGAGCAGCAGATTTTTTTTTTTTTTAAGTTAATCCCTACTAAAACAGCTCCACACTCGAAACAATTCCCGCGAGCCACCGAAGTAATATGGCACAGTGATGTTGCAAGCTCAGGAGCTATGCCCACACCATCACTGCCGTGTGGAGGCGGCATTATACAGCTGGCACTCCGCTCTCTCTGCTAAGATCAGAGTTAACTCTTATCCTGGTAGTTTAATCCCTTAGTTGCTATAGTCCATGATGATTGTGACATTTCACTGGTTCTAAGTGGTTATAGAAAAGGAGAGGTTT
Organism: Bufo bufo; assembly: GCF_905171765.1. NCBI lineage: Eukaryota > Metazoa > Chordata > Amphibia > Anura > Bufonidae > Bufo > Bufo bufo. Next base: position 390,320,044 of record NC_053389.1, read on the forward strand.
CTCTCATCACATCAGGTCCTGTGATGTCATCGCAGGGTACTGAGGGGTTGTCATTGCAGTCAGAGGGGAGGCATGACAATGGCTCCCAAACCTACCATGTATTGATGGCCTTTAAGCTCTGCCTTTGGCATTCTGTCAGTCCTATTGTAGCTGACACACTACACTGAAATACAGCAAAACTGCAATTCTAAAGGGAGATTCATAAAGAATGTTGCAGAAATAAAGGCCTGCAGATAAAGTAAGCAAATTATATCCTTGAATCAAAGTGAGTTTTCTTTTAGACAGTTTTATGTATTTGTCCCATTTTGTACAGGTTACTTTAAACCTGCACACAAAGAGGCAGGTTTAAGGGGCAACAATACAGCAAGAAAAAGTTTTTGCTTGCTGGAATTTGCAAGAATGGGGTCTGTTGTGACAGTACAATAAAATGTTCAAAATAAATTAGGTTTTGTCCTCCTCACAGAGACTACATTTCACATTGGGTGAAGCAATTTCATTCCACTGGCTGTTTATGGCATGGGAAAAGTCTGGGCCTCCCAAAGGCTTCAGAGGAAACAGGGAACAGGTTTGGATCCATGTATGGACAAATAGTAGTCCTAGAAAGTTGACCAGGCTAACTTGCATGGAACTACAAGTATCGCAAACAATGGTATGGTGTATGTTCTGAAAATGTCTGCGTTGTGAGCCATACAGATTACAAATTCTTCAGGAGCTGAAACCAGATGGCAAACCGAAATGCTGTGATTGACTTACAAGGCCAATTAGAAGAATTTGCTAAGAGTCTAGTCTTCAGTGATGAAGCTTCCTTTCACCACAATGGGAAGGTCAATCACAGCAATGTTAGAATCTGTGACTTAGAAAACCCAAGGGCCTTTATCAAGCATAAGAGGGACTCACTCAACGTAAACACGTTCTGCATAATGAGCAGACGCAAAGCCTACAGTCCCTTCCTTTTTTGCTGAGGATACTGTCCATGGCCACTCCTACTTATGCCACAAATAGAGGAAATGTAGTCTATCTGCAAGATGGTGCTCCTCCTCAATTCCAGTTGGATATTCGCTGATACCTGAATTAAACTCTACTAGAAAGTTGTATCGGCCAAGCCAAAATAAATGATTCACCAAATTTGCTCTGGCCTCCACAATCACCAGATTTAATACCCTGCAACTATTTTCTCTGGGGCTACATCAAGAACTCATCTAACACCCTCCCCCCCATCTCTCCGCCCCAATCACAGGATCTGAAGAACCTAAAAGGACACATTGCTGTAAAAGTGGAGTAAAAAAATAAATAAATATATATATAAATAAATAAAAAAATTCCTTTCAAACATAAATTAAGAAACGTGGCGACACAAACAAATGTTTTTCAAAATACAGGGGGGATTTATCATTTGCAGTATTTTAGGTGTCTGTTTTAAGTTGCTGAGCTTAATTTATGAAGTGGCACTGTCAGGAAAAGTACACAAGGGAGTGACCTGGAGTGAAGATGTAACTTTTTAGCGATTTAAAAAAATAAAAATAATAATCACACATCTTAGACGAGCCATAGCACTGTTCTACTCTTTAGTCCCAACCTACTTTTCACTCCACTTCTAAAAGTGGTGAGGCTCACCAAATGTTAATTTTTGCAAATGTCTCAAACATACGCAAAAAATGTCCCATGTGACATTCCTTGGGACTTTTATTTTATTTTAGCCACAACATCTTTGATGAATGACTCCCAACAAAAAAAATAGACTCTTGTGAGGTATGAATTCAGTTCTATTTTTAACACAGTAGATGCACTCAGATATGCATCTAACATAAGAATGACAAAGCTGCTTTAGGACAAGCTTTTAGACACGGTTGTCATCTATTTTTTAATGTCTTACAATCCATTGTTTCTTCTTTAATACATTGTCTTGCAAAAGTATTCACCCCCTTGACTTTTTTCGTATTTTGGTGCCTCACAACCTGGAATAACATGGATTGTTTGAGGATTTGCATCATTTAATTTACAGAACATGTCCACAACTTTAAAGATGTTTTTTTTTTTTATTGTGACGCAACAAATAGGACAAAATAACAAGAAAAGTCAATGTGCATAACTATTCACCCCCCTAAACTCAATGCTTTGTAGAGCCACCTTTTTTGGCAATCACAGCTCCAAGTCGCTTTGGATAAGTCTCTATGAGCTTGCCACATGTTACCACTGGGATTTAGCCCATTCCTCCTTGCAAAACTTCTTCAGCTCCTTCAAGTTGGATGGTTTGCGCTTATGAACAGCAATCTTTAAGTCTGACCACAGATTTTCTATTGGATTGAGATCTAGGCTTTGACTAGGCCATTCCAACACATTTACATGTTTCCCCTTAAACCACTCAAGTGTTGCTTTAGCAGTGTGTTTGGGGTCATTGTCCTGCTGGAAGGTGAACCTCTGTCCTAGCCTCAAATCACGCACAGAGTGGTACAGGTTTTGCTCAAGAATATCCCTGTATTGAGCACCATCCATCTTTCCTTAACTCTGATCAGTTTCCCAGTCTTGGCTACTGAAAAACATCCCCACAGCACGATGCTGCCACCACCATGTTTAACTGTGTGAATTGTGTTCTTTGGGTGATGTGATGTGTTGGGTTTGCGCCAGACATAGCGTTTTCTTTGATGGCCGAAAAGTTGAATTTTAGTCTCATCAGACCAGAACACCTTCCTGTATACATTTTGGGAGTCACCCACATTCCTTTTCGCAAACTCACAACGTGCCTTTTTGTTTTTAGCTGAAAGTAATGGCTTTCTTCTGGCCACTCTGGCATAAAGCCCAACTCTATGAGCGTAAGGCCTTTTGTCGTTCTATGTACAGATACTCCAGTCTCTGCTGTGGAACTCTGCAGCTCCTCCAGGGTTACCTTAGGTCTCTGTGCTGCCTCTCTGATTAATTCCCTCCTTGCCCTGTTCGTGAGTTTTGGTGGGCGGCCGTCTCTTGGCAGGCTTGCTGTTGTGCCATGTTCTTTTCATTTGTTATGATAGATTTGATGGTGCTCCTGGGGATCAAAGATTTGGATATTTTTTTATAACCTAACCCTGACTTGTACTTCTCAACAACATTGTCCCTTACTTGTTTGGAGAGTTCCTTGGTCTTCATGGCAGTTTTTAGTTAGTGATACCTCTTGCTCAGGTGTTGCAGCCTCTGGGGCCTTTCAAAAAAGGTGTATATATGTAATGACAGATTATATGACACTTAGATTGCACACAGGTGAACACCATTTCACTAATTATGTGACTTCTGAAGGCAATTGGTTGCACCAGAGCTTTTTATGGGCTTCCTAACAAAGGGGGTGAATACATACGCACATGCCAATTTTCTGTTTTCTATTTCTAAATAATAGTGTGTTTTATATATTTTTCTCATTTCACTTCACCAACTTAGACTATTGTGTTCTGATCCATCACATAAAATTCAGATTAACAAAACATTGAATTTAAGGCTGTAATGTAACAAAATACAAAAAAGTCAAGGGGGTGAATACTTTTGCAAGGCACTGTATATCTGATCCTTTCAACATTTCATATCAATGTTTCTAGTGAACATTCAATCAGAATCTAACCTCTGCTTTGTAAAATCAATGGTTATGCTCTACTTTACAAGAGTTTACAAGATGTTCTAGAGCAAGTCTTTCACTTAAAGAAAATGCCAGTTAGTGACAAGTACATGAAAGAAGAATAAGGAACAGTGATATTGAAGAGATCAAGCTTGTAAAGTGCATGACCTGCTGAGTGAAAAGCTAACAAAAAACCTGCATTTAAAGTGTATGCAGCTGATTGTACTTTGCTGTGCCTCCACCTAGTCAAAGCTTCAGAAATTGTGTGATGGTCATTTGTCAAGGTGACAAGCCTGAAGTAAAGATTAATTGTATGCTGTTTGTACTTTCTGTGGTTGCTGAACAAATGAACAATGTTGAAAGGCACTGAAATGTATATGCTAGCATGATATCACTTTAGTGGTAGTCAAAAAGGTTTAAAAATACAAATTCCATTGACTCAATGCTTAGTCAGGATCAGATGCACAGATTTTTCGTGATGTGTATTCCAATTTGATCACATAATATTCCATGAACATTCAGTAAGAATTTGACATTTCCTTCACCCTACACAACAAGAATCCTAGCCCATAACCTGCCATCATAAAATCTTAATTTAAGACTCCTAGGCCCCAATGCAAAATGCATAACATGGACTTCCACCTACCTTGACCCATTTATTAATACAAGTGTTTACATGACAGAGGTATCTATGATCCCTCTCAGTCTGGTTTCTATTCTGTGATCAGGACTAGAGAACTTTTGATACGCTGCAAAATATTATAGTCCTGAAACATCTAAAAATAGTTAATATCATACCACTTACATTATATATAAGGATTAAATCCATATATAAATTATGGGTAACATTTTATTTAGGGTGTGTTCATAAGTCAGACAAATCGCAATTGCAGTGTTCATAAAAATTTGCCAAAATTGCGGCAACAATTTAGAAGTTAAAAGCCAAATTGATGGCAAGCACATTATGCAGAAAACCTTAGCATAAACATTAGTACACAAATACTTAGTGAAAGTTGCCACATGTGTATATCCCCATATTTTGTGATAGTACATGTCCATAACTTCATGTGTGAATCCTTTCTTAACTGCACGAAAACTGCGTCTCTACTCAAACTAAAAGTCCCTCCAAATATTTTCCACTTATTAATTGCAGTCCTTTCTTTTAATTGCTGGAGTGCAGCTCATTTACAGGTTTGCTCTTGCCAATGGAGAGTTGTGTGTTGCAGCTAGCTGGTTGTGGACAGTGAGTCCCACCATAGCTCCTGGAAGATAATTTCGGTAGTGTGAAAGAGGGACAGATAAGTCTTGTTATGAGGCCAAAAGAAGCGTTGGTGAGGAGGACCTCTGGGAAACACCAGTCAAGAAAAGGCATGAAGGATTCATGGAACTGAGTGTGACTATAAGCAACCAGCCCTAAGTAGAGCCCGGGTGGTACAGTATATGTGACTCCAAAAGGCAAGGGTGGAAGAGGTGACATCAACTGACTAACATTGCACTTAACTACAGTGCCCTCTGGAATATTGAGCGAACTGAAACTACCAAGAATTAAAGTGTAACTGTTGTTATTTTTTTTTTATAGTGTAGGGACAGGGATGTTAAATATTTTTTGTAATATACTTTCTCAGTCTAAGTCTTCTCAGCAAAGCTCTAACAGTGTTGCTAAGGAGAGTCTGTCTTCAGTCTTCAGCATTCTACTGAGTACTAAAGACCTGAAACATTCTCTACTGAGTGCAGAAGACAGCTTCCTGTAACATTCTCTACTTAGTGCTGAAGACAGCTTCCTGTAACTTTTCCTACTGTGTGCTGAAGACAGCTTCCGGTAACATTCTCTACTGAGTGCTGAAGACAGCTTCCTGTAACATTCTCTACTGAGTGCTGAAGACAGCTTCCTCTAACATTCTCTACTGAGTGTTGAAGACATCTTCCTGTAACATTCTCTACTGAGTGCTGAAGACAGCTTCCTGTAACATTCTCTACTGAGTGCTGAAGACAGCTTCCTGTAACATTCAGAGGCTTCCAGCAGCCTCTTGTCACTAGCCCAGTCCTTGATTGTGTACTGTATACATGTACTAACTATCACTGCCCATTACCTTGCCTAGCTGACTTGTTACATATAGCTGTCCTTAGCATTCAGTAGAACATTGATGACTGTTGACAGACTCTATTTAGCAACGCCCAGTTAGAGCATTGCTAAAAAAAAACAAAAAAAAAACTTCACACCCTGTTTCTAGTATAAATAATACTAAATATACTAAAAAATACTATACTAAAAATAAACTGAAATGACAGTTACACCTAAAGCCTCATTGAAGTATCACTTGTAGCTTCCAAGTTTTGGAACCTTGTTGAAGTACCACTAACACTTATGTTTTAGAGTAAAACACATTTTGTTCAGCTATTCCTGTGTTCTGTCTGAGCCTTAGGCTACATTCAAACGACCATATGAATGAGTCAGCATCCGTTTCCCAATTTTGCGGAACGGATGCGGATTTATTTATTTCTATGGTGGCGCAAAAGTTGCAGACAGCACACCGTGTGCTGGTATCCGTGTTTTGCGGATCCACAAAACACCATGTTCATGTGAACGTAGCCTTATGTGAACCAATTCACATCCAGTCAGAATTTTTGCGATCATAGCAAGGTCACTTGCATTAATTATTGGTTTTATTATTTGACTTGAAGCACTTTGAATTTGTGTTCACATCCACCAGTTAGTTTTTACTGTAGTTATCTCATTCATTTCAGCTTAAAAATGACAGATGGAAAAATGTATGCTTTTACAAAAAAAAAAATGAATCAATGTGCAGTCATGAACATCATATGTTAGTGAGGTGAATGACAAAGGATGATACACATACAGTGCTGCCCATAATTATTTATACCCCAGGCAAATTTTGACTTAAAGTTACTTTTATTCAACCAGCAAGTAATTTTTTGATGGGAAATGACATAGGTGTCTCCCAAAAGATAATAAGACGATGTACAAGAGGCATTATTGTGGAAAAAAAAAACATTTCTCAGCTTTTATTTACATTTGAGCAAAAAATACAAGATTTTCCGCACTGTGGAAAATCTCAGAGGACGTGGTCGGAAGCCAAAAGTGACACCTGTGCTGGCCAGGAGGATAGTTAGAGAGGTGAAAAAGAATCCAAGGATCACCACCAAGGCCATCTTGGTGAATCTGGGCTCTGCTGGTGGGGCAATGTCTCAAGGCAGACAATCCAACGGACACTGCACACTGCTGGGTTCCACTTCTCCGGATAAGGCACACAAAAGCCCGCTTGGCCTTTGCAAAAGCTCATCTGGACAAAGAAGAAGACTCCTGGTCCTCTGTGTTATGATCAGATGAAACAAAAATTTAATTGTTTGGTCACAATGATGTTTCCTTCATTTGGCGTAAAAAAGGAGAAGCCTTCAACCCAAAGAACACCATCCCCACTGTCAAACATGGTGGTGGGAACATAATGCTTTGGGGGTGTTTTTCAGCCAATGGACCAGGGAACCTAATCACAGTAAACGGCACCATGAAAAAAGAGCAATACATGAGGATTCGCAACGACAACATCAGGCAGTCTGCAGAGAAACTTGGCCTTAGGCACCAGTGGACATTTCAGCATGACAATGACCCAAAACACACAGCAAAAGTGGTGAAGAAAGGGTTAGCAGACAACAACATTAACGTTTTGGAGTGGCCCAGCCAGAGTCCAGACTTCAATCCAATTGAGAATCTGTGGAGAGAGCTAAAGATCAGGGTGATGGCAAGAAGACCCTCCAACCTGAAAGATTTGGAGCTCATTGCTAAAGATGAATAGGCAAAAATACCTGTGGAGACATGCAAAAAGCTGGTCTGCAATTATAGGAAGCGTTTGATTGCTGTAATAGCCAATAAAGGCTTTTCTATTGATTATTGAAAAGGGTATGAATAATTTTGGACTGGACAGTTTTTGCTCAAATGTAAATCGTCTTATTATCTTTTGGGAGACACCTATGTAATTTCCGGTCAAAAAATTACTTGCTGGTTGAATAAAAGTAACTTTAAGTCAAAATTTGCCAGGTGTATGAATAATTATAGGCAGCACTGTATGTCTATAAAGATCCCATTAAAAAGTTCCATCACCTATGTTTAATATTCTGAAACCAAGTAAGCAATATGACCCATCATTGTGTAGATGTCTTATGCATTATGATATCATACAAAACTGACAAATCCAGCATTGCTGCAACCAGGGGCATAACTAACTTAGCGGCAGACCATGCGACTTCTATGGGGCCCAGGGCAAGAGGGGGCCCAGTCTTAGTTGAGATTATATCCTCTTCTACTGGAGGTGAAAACTTGGTCAGGACTCTACCCTTTTAGCAAATAAGGCAGTGGAAATATGGCCCAAGGGTCATTGAAAAGGGTTTAGGCGGAAAACCTTCTGGCCTGTTTGGGGGGCCTTGTTTGATCCTTGCTATGGGGCTCTTTCTTCTCTGTGTACGCCACTGGCTGCAACTGTATAACAATGGTAACTAGTGTTGAGCGAATAGAAGCATCCGATGCAGAATTCAATCCAAAGTTTAGAAAAAATTTGATTTGCCGCAATCACTACAAGATACATTTTAGCAACACACAAACCACAAGATATAGGTGGGTAAAAGGGGTTTCATAGAGATGTTAAGCCACAGTAAACCTAATTGTAGGGACAAGTCTATTTGTTTTAATTCAGAGAGAAAAATATTAGCATTAGATACTGTAATAGGATAGAGAGAGTCTCATGTTTGTTGCTAAAGATACTCAGGTAATTTCAGTCCACAAACTGCAACCAAATGCATTCACTGCATTTTGTAAATTTGATTTAAAAGTAGAGTTTATCCCTTTGTATTGGTACTTAGAAAAAAAAAATTATATTCATCTCTGGAAATTCAGCACATATATTCATTATTTCCTACAGTTCTCCTGTCATCATTATACCTGCTCCTTACTCATTGCATATGCAGTGGTTTTTATGATTGTGTTAATAGAACAATGCATATCAAAGGCAGAAATTGCAAAATGTAAAGTCTATGGACACCTTCGAAGTGGAAAACTATTTTTAGAGTTATGATTTGTTACCTTGAAATAAAACAGTAGCACTGAATATCAGGCTACAGTCTTTAACTCTTTATTCATTTTCAGGCCTCTAAAATAGTTTACAACCTGCTTCTACTTTCATGTTTGTGTCATGTGTGAATTATATAGCCTAAGACATAGTGAAATACGTGAGTCCAGTTGAAATACAGCTCATGAGGAATCATACCAATACAGTATCTGTAATATTTGCCTATTGTGAGATAATGTAAGGAAAAGCAAAGAGAGCCCACAGAAGCCAAGAGAAGTGTGCGGTTGAATTTGTCAAATGCAATAGCTCAACAGCTACACTACAGTAGTAAAACAGTAGGACATTTAAATGAAGACTATTTAGAAAGTAGCCTATTTTTTAATTTTGTAAGAAAGTGAACAATAATAAAAATTTAAATGCAAAGGTGACTGTATCCTGTAAAGGAGATTTTAAGGGGTTATCTGGATTTGTTATGATTTGTTACCTTGCAATAAAACAGTAGCACTAAATATCAGGCTACAGTCTTTAACTCTTTACTCATTTTCAGGCCTCTAAAATAGTTTACAACCTGCTTCTACTTTCATGTTTGTGTCATGTGTGAATATACCCTAAGACATTGTGAAATACAGTATGTGAGTCCAGGATGTATAAGTTCAGTTTCATTATTGAAATACAGCTCATGAGGAATCTGCTCTCCCTTGTGCTGATAGAAAGTGATGCTGATGAGAGTGTATTCTTATCCCTTCCCCCTGTAGATTGTGTGATGGTTGCTCTCTCCTTCTTTACATTGGTACACAGCCTGAGTGACTCACCTTCTCCCTCTACAGACTTTGCTATTTGTGCACTCTGCTATCGATATGGATACTGTAATCTCTCCCTTCCCTGAAGACATGAATGTTTCCCACCCTCTCCACACTCTGATCTGCAGTGTAAAACGTTATCTCCCTCCAAATCAATCAGTATCTGTAACATTTGCCTATTGTGAGATAATGTAAGGAAAAGCAAAGGGAGCCCGCAGAAGCCAAGAGAAGTGTGCGGTTGAATTTGTCAAATGCAGTAGCTCAACAGCTACACTACAGTAGCAAAACAGTAGGACATTTAAATGAAGACTATTTAGAAAGTAGCCTATTTTGTTTTATTTTGGAAGAAAGTGAACAATATAAAAATTTTAATGCAAAGGTGACTGTATCATGTAAAGGAGATTTTAAGGGGTTATCTGGTTCAGAAATCCCATTTTCAAATACCTTATTAAGAAAGTGTGAGATAATAGAGGAAGCCCCATATAAGCCCCTCATTTAATAGCCGGAGCAGAGAGTTTAGAGGTCCTGTCTAGTCCTGCACTGCATGGACAGATGAGTATTCAACAAATGTGCATGAGCTTTCTGGCATAAGAGGTCAGTACACTTCTTAACGAAACAATGCTTTCTTCTGCCTTTGAAGTTTCAGAAGGGCACGTTATCATATAGTAACTATGGTTATCTATTATCACAAATGCCCAACGAGGGATCACATTCCATAGGACACACTAAATTTCTCTTACCAGTCTTGTTGCTTTGCTTCTAAATTTTAGTTTGTTCAATAGTTCATAGTCTCCAGTGGATATATTTTACTTCTTAATTCGATTTTACATCTTAATTACTGCTCATTATGTTTTAGCTTGCTAAATAAACCTTTTAATTATTCATTTTTTACACTAAAGGCCCTACCTGAAGATAATTGTGCACATCATCGCTAACAACTGCGTTCGTATGACTCTCGTTAGCAATGATCTGGCAGTGTAATACTGCTGCCGATTACATGATGAATGAGCAAATGCTTGTTCGGGAAATTGGAATCTTTCAACATGTTTAAAAATCCTTGTTTGTCGGTGGAAGATCATGATGTGTAATCATGATCTGCTGCTATTAAAAAGTGATTCAGTATGGGGATGAACGATGGCATTAGCGATCGCTTCTCCCCATACTGAGGAGTAGGGAAGAGCGAATCAAAGCTGACAAAGTGAAATTCGATCCGCACCCAAGCTAAATTTCCTCACGCTTCGAATCGCATTTTTTCCTAAAATGGCTGCTGCACGTGTGAGGGCATGGAGAGAGGCACTCTGGGAAGGCGGGATCACCCATAATGCTATGCATGCAGCCAATCAGCAGCCAGTGAGCCCTGTGACGTCACATCGGTATAAATAGCGGCAGTCATCTTAGATTCTGCCATTTACCAGTGTACTTAGTGCAGGGAGAGAAGTCTGCAGGCGCTAGGGACAGTGATGGCAAAGACTTGATTGTGGTGAAAAAACGATTTATAAGTGCAGGGAAAGCATAGGGAGGAATCGTTCCACAGCATTTGTGTAGAAAAGGGTTCAGTAGGGGAGGTTACAGACTGGGTAATAAGAACAATCCTATTACACCATGGTGCACTGACTGGGGATCCAAATTGCCATTATACAGTTCTGTAATTCCAGCAAACCGTTCTTGTTATTGGGGTGCAAGTTCTGTTTGATACAACAATTAACAGGGTTTATTACAAGGAAATATTTCTAGAGTACCTCTTATTTGCCCTTGAGCGATGCAGTTATATGTTGTGAAGAACTTTTTGCCGTGTATTAGTGGCAAAAGTAAAATATATTTGCCCTTATGCGGTGCAGTGATTTATTCTAAAGCTCTGTTTGTCATGTATTAGTGGCAAAATAAAAATATTTGCAGTTCTGCGTTGCACTTATCCGTTGAAAAGCCTTTTATGTTGTGTAAAAGTAAAAAAAAAATTATGGCCTAATTGCTGATCAGGTGCAATGATATATTCTAAAGCCCTGTTTGCTGTGTATTGGTGGGGAAATAAAAATATATTTGCCGTTCAGCATTGTACTTATATGTTAAAATTGCTTGTGTAGTGTAAAAGTGGAAAAAAATAAGGGCCTATTTGCCGTTCAGCGGTGCAGTTATAATTGGTGAAGCCCTTTTAGCTGTATGGACTGAATTACATAGTGGTGATGGTGACATTTTTTATGTGAAACAGGCTTTTTTGGGGAAAATTGATGGGTGATTGTAGACTTTGTTCTGTATGAACCGAATTCCATTATCCTTTCGTTGGTGAAATATTTTATTTCAAACAGGGTTTTTTTTAAATGAAAATTGATGGGTGATTGTAGACCTCATTTTGCTGTATGGATTAATTTATGTAGTGGTGAAATTTTTTATGTGAAACAGGCTTTTTGGGGGAAAATTGATGGATGATTGTACACCTCCTTTTGCTGTATGGACCGAATTGCGTCATCGTGGGTCTTGCATTAAACCTAATGAAGATGCTGATGACAACACACCAGCAGACTTTGCCTTTACAATCTAATCACAATTAAATCAAGCAGCTTCAGTAATTTGAAAATATTCATGTGTTTTTATCTGCTCCATCTGCATTCGATCTCCACAGCATACAAGACATGACATTAGAGACTCTTCTTAAGATCAGGAGTTCCATCAGAATTGTGTGCAGGGGCGTTTCTAGAGTCTGAAGAGATCCTGGAAATGAGCCCATGTGAAGCCACGCCCCCACCCCATGAAGCCACGCCCTCATCACCACTGGGGGGGCTTCACAGTAGCTATTAACCCCTTTCAGCAGTCCCCCCTTCAGTGAATGGGGGACTGCTGAATGGGGTTAATAACTACAGTGAAGGGCCAAGCCGTCTGGGCAACCCCACAGATCATCCATAACAGTGCCATCCACAGATCCCCCATAAGTGTTATCCACAGATCCCCCATAAGTGTCATCCACAGATCCCCCATAAGTGCCATCCACAGATCCCCCATAAGTGCCATCCACAGATCCCCCATAAGTGCCATCCACAGATCCCCCATAAGTGCCATCCACAGATCCCCCATAAGTGCCATCCACAGATCCCCCATAAGTGCCATCCACAGATCCCCTCCCCGCCCAGCGCCGCCTCCTAGCTAATTTATTCACTTCACTTGCCTCTGTGTAATCTCGCAAAGGCGCACTGGCAGAGGCATCGCCGAACGAGGTGCACTGGAAGACGGCGCGTGAATAAATTAGCTAGTAGGCGGCGCGGGAAATAGTTGTGTGGGTGCAGGACACAATCGTTTTACCCTGCCCTGGGGCCATTGACAAAAAAAAATAAAATAAAATTATAATGCTGTTAGTTAGGTGGGTGGCGGTGGCTGCGGCCATTTTATGCAAGCTCAGTGCACCAGCACTGCATCTGAGCTTTTGGGACATTGCAAATCACCATTTTTTTGGCAAACTAAAACATCTGGATTAGTCAGTGTGCAATTTAAGGTATAAATAAACCCATCATTTTCTGGGGTTTTAAAAACACACTATTTAAAAAAAAAAAAAAACTGTATTTTCCAGATCTGCAAGTGTTAAATTCAAGTTTAATATATACAGCTTTCATATTCTGTTACAAAAAAAAGACTTTTTTGGCAATCTACATCTGGATTAGTCAGTGTGCAATTTAAGCTAGAAGTACACCCATCCTTTTCTGTGGTTTGGAAAACACACATTTTTTTTCTAAAAAAAACAGTATTTTCCATATCTGCAAGTGTTAAATTCAAGTTTAATATATACAGCTTTCATATTCTGTTACCAAAAAAAATACTTTTTTGGCAATCTACAACATCTGTATTCGTCAGTGTGCAATTTAAGGTAGAAATACACCCATCATTTTCTGTGGTTTGAAAAACACACCTTTTTTTTTTAAAAAAAACAGTATTTTCCAGATCTGCAAGTGTTAAATTCAAGTGTAATATATACAGCTTTCATATTCTGTTACCAAAAAAAGACTTTTTTGGCAATCTACAACATCTGGATTAGTCAGTGTGCAATTTAAGCTAGAAATACACTCATCATTTTCTGTGGTTTGAAAAACACACTTTTTTTTTCAAAAAACAGTATTTTCCAGATCTGCAAGTGTTAAATTAAAGTTTAATATATACAGCTTTCATATTCTGTTACCAAAAAAAGACTTTTTTGGCAATCTACAACATCTGGATTAGTCAGTGTGCAATTTAAGGTAGAAATACACCCATCATTTTCTGTGGTTTGAAAAACACACTTTTTTTTCTTCAAAAAAACAGTATTTTCCATATCTGCAAGTGTTAAATTCAAGTTTAATATATACAGCTTTCATATTCTGTTACCAAAAAAAAGACTTTTTTTTGGCAATCTACAATATCTGGATTAGTCAGTTTGCAATTTAAGCTAGAAATACACCCATCTGTTTTCTGTGGTTTGAAAAACATACTTTTTTTTCAAAAAAACTGTATTTTCCAGATCTGCAAGTGTTAAATTCAAGTTTAATAAATACAGCTTTCATATTATGTTACCAAAAAAATACTTTTTTGGCAATCTACAACATCTGTATTCGTCAGTGTGCAATTTAAGGTAGAAATACACCCATCATTTTTTGTGGTTTGAAAAACACACAATTTTTTTCAAAAAAACTGTATGTTCCAAATCTGCAAGTGTTAAATTCAAGTTTAATATATACAGCTTTCATATTCTGTTACAAAAAAAAGACTTTTTTGGCAATCTACATCTGGATTAGTCAGTGTGCAATTTAAGCTAGAAATACACCCATCTTTTTCTGTGGTTTGAAAAACACACTTTTTTTTCAAAAAAAACAGTATTTTCCATATCTGCAAGTGTTAAATTCAAGTTTAATATATACAGCTTTCATACTCTGTTACCAAAAAAAGACTTTTTTGGAAATCTACAACATCTGGATTAGTCAGAGTGCAATTTAAGCTAGAAATACACCCATCATTTTCTGTGGTTTGAAAAACACGCTTTTCTTTTCAAAAAACAGTATTTTCCATATCGCAAAGTGTTAAATTCAAGTTTAATATATACAGCTTTCATATTCTGCTACAAAAAAAATACTTTTTTGGCAATCTACAACATCTGTATTCGTCAGTGTGCAATTTAAGGTAGAAATACACCCATCTTTTTCTGTGGTTTGAAAAACACACCATTTTTTTTTTTTAAACAGTATTTTCCATATCTGCAAGTTTAAATTCAAGTTTAATATATACAGCTTTCATATTCTGTTACCAAAAAAAGACTTTTTTTGGCAATCTACAACATCTGTATTAGTCACTGTGCAATTTAAGCTAGAAATACACCCATCATTTTCTGTGGTTTGAAAAACACACTTTTTTTTCTCAAAAAACAGTATTTTCCAGATCTGCAAGTGTTAAATTCAAGTTTAATATATACAGCTTTCATATTCTGTTACAAAAAAAAAAACTTTTTTGGAAATCTACATCTGGATTAGTCAGTGTGCAATTTAAGCTAGAAATACACCCATCTTTTTCTGTGGTTTGAAAAACACACTTTTTAAAAAAAAAAAAAAACTGTATTTTCCATATCTGCAAGTGTTAAATTCAAGTTTAACCACCTCCCGACCGCCTAACGCACGGATGCGTCCGGAAGGTGGTTGATTCATTCCTCCTGGACGCATCCGTGCGTCATCTCGCGAGACGCGAGATTTCGGTCAGAGCCGTGTCTGCAGATGTCGTGTCTGTAGCATGCGCATCGCGGGCCGGCAAAAGTTAAAGTACAATTTCGTCACCAGCCTGTCAGCAACGATCATTGGCTGGCAGGCTGGCGATTTTCAAAAAAACGAATCACAAGCCGTATAACAGATCATATTAATAAATATGATCTGTTATATGGCTTGTCTGCTCCTCTGCTGGTCCTTTTCGTCGGTTGGATCCAGCAAAGGAGCAGACTGAACTGTGAGTAGCACCAACAGTACACTGTAGCCCCAGATCACCCCCCTGCACCCCAATTAACCCTTTGATCACCACTTTGATCGCCCCCTGTCAATCACTAGTGAAAGGAAAAAAGTGATCAGTGTAAACTGTCACTTTTTTTTTCCACTAGTATCGACTGTTAGGTTTTAGGGATAGTTTAGGCCCCTTGGTTAGGTAGTTTAGGGATCAGTTAGCGCCCAGCCCACCGCACCGCAGTCACTTATTCGCTGTTTAGCGTATCGCTAATCAGCATTTGTACTTTTATAGTATCTCTAAGTGATCAAAACTGATCACGGTCAGATCTATAATTGTATTAGTGTCACCTTAGCTCGCCCTCCACCCAAAACGCAGTGTTTGCCCGATCAGGCCTGATCGGTCACCCACACGTGCGTTCACCCACGCCCGCCCCGCCGCAGTGACAAAAAATATATATTTTTTGATCACTGCACATTCACTTTACACGCGCTGCAGCGATAAAAAAATCAGTTTTGATATTTTTTATGAACCGCAGCGGCCTCCGGTACTTCGCTAGCCTCCCCTTTGTAAGACAGGTTTTCTTTTTTTCTTGGGTAGTCTCAGGGAATACCCCTAAATTTAGTAGTCCAAATGTCAAACAGGGGGTATTCTTCTGAAGAGGCCTACAGGATTCTGACCCAGTCGGATGAGGAGTGGGAACCCTCATCTGACGAATCTAGCGGGTCAGAATATGAACCTGTAGAAAGCAGTGGCTCTCTGACCCAAAGTTCGGACGAGGAGGCTGAGGTCCCTGATAGCACCAGGCGTACCCGGCCCCTTGTCGCTAGACCACAGGTTGCGCAGGATCCGCTTCAAGAGCAGCAGAGTGGGGCTGTCGCTGCCGGATCACGTGGTGAGGAATACACCAGCAGCGCAGCCCTTCCTGGACCTAGTACCAGCACTGCCGTACAACATGGTGAAGTAGCGAGCACCAGAAGGGCAGTTGAAGCTGGTACGGTGGCACGTGCAGTAGTTACCCCGTCGCAGCCACCACACAGACAGGCCCGTAGAGCCCCTAGAATCCCTGAGGTGCTGGCAAACCCTGATTGGCAGTCACCAACTTCAGCCGCACCATTAGTTACCCCTTTCACCGCCCAGTCTGGAGTTCGGGTTGAGACGGCTCAGATCGGTTCAGCCCTGGGATTTTTTGAGCTGTTCTTGACTGCGGAGCTCTTAGACTTAGTTGTGGCAGAAACAATTCGGTATGCCACACAATTTATAACCGCAAACCCGGGAAGCTTTTATGCCCAGCCTTTCCGGTGGAAACCAGTCCAAGTTTCCGAAATTAAAATTTTTCTGGGCCTTCTCCTCAACATGGGTCTAACTAAAAAGCATGAATTGCGGTCATATTGGTCCACGAACCCAATTCATCACATGCCCATGTTCTCTGCTGCTATGTCTAGGACACGATTTGAGACCATCCTGCGTTTCCTGCATTTTAGCGACAACACCACCTCCCGTCCCAGAGGCCACCCAGCTTTTGACCGGCTCCACAAAATTCGGCCCCTCATATACCATTTCAACCAGAAATGTGCAGATTTGTATACCCCTGAGCAAAACATCTGCATAGACGAGTCCCTAATACATTTTACCGGGCGCCTTGGCTTCAAACAATACATCCCAAGCAAGCGTGCCGGGTATGGGGTCAAATTGTATAAGCTCTGTGAAAGGCCACAGGCTATACCCACAAATTTCGTGTCTATGAGGGAAAAGATCAGACCCTGGAGCCGGTCGGTTGCCCTGACTACCTGGGGAGCAGTGGGAAGACAGTCTGGGACTTGGTGTCACCCTTATTCGGCAAGGGGTACCATCTTTATGTGGACAATTTCTACACAAGTGTGGCCCTCTTTAGGCATTTGTTTCTAGAACGGATTTGCGCCTGTGGCACCGTGCGACCTAGTCGCCGGGGCTTCCCCCAACGGCTCGTTACCACCCGTCTTGCAAGGGGGGAGAGGGTTGCCTTGTGTAACGAAGAACTGCTCGCGGTGAAATGGAGAGACAAGCGTGACGTTTACATGCTCTCCTCCATTCACGCAGACACGACAATCCAAATTGAGCGAGCAACCCGTGTCATTGAAAAGCCCCTCTCAGTCCACGACTATAATTTGCTCATGGGAGGGGTGGACTTCAATGACCAGATGTTGTCTCCGTATTTAGTTTCCCGCAGAACCAGACGCTGGTATAAAAAGGTGTCTGTATATTTGATTCAATTGGCTCTGTATAATAGTTTTGTTCTCTACAGTAAGGCTGGGAGAACACGATCCTTCCTCAAATTCCAGGAAGAGATCATCGAGAACCTCCTGTATCCAGAAGGTTCCGTGGCCCCATCCACCAGTGTAGTTAGCCGTCTACACGAGCGACATTTCCCCAATGTCGTTGCTGGTACCTCAACCCAACCGTCACCCCGAAAAAGATGTCGTGTCTGTAGCAGGAGTGGAATAAGGCGTGACACCCGCTATTTCTGTCCTGACTGTCCTGACCACCCTGCCCTATGCTTAGGAGAGTGTTTCCGGAAGTACCACACACAGGTACACCTAGCATAGGGATCACATCTCACCAGGACAGGCACACAGGGCTATTAGGGCCCATTCACTCACAGCTGCTGCAAACGTCTCCTTTCACATGGGACAAAGCGCATAACGCACTTCGCCACATCTTTGGGCGATTTGCGCTTTGCACATTGACCCATGGGGAAGGAGAGGTTTGTTCTATAAAGGTAAAAAAAAAAAAAAAAAACACCAGTAAGCAAAAAGGTTAATGTTCAGTTCAAAAAGTTAAAGTTTATATGTTCTCTTCCAAAGTTAACCACTTGCCATCCGGGCCATTTGCCCCCTTCCTGACCAGGCCAAATTTTGCAAAACTGACATATCTCACTTTATGTGGTAATAACTTTGGAACGCCTTTATTTATCCAAGTCATTCAGAGATTGTTTTCTCGTGACACATTGTACTTCATAATAGTCATAAATTTGAGTCAAAATATTTCACCTTTATTTATGAAAAAATCCCAAATTTACCCAAAAATTTGAAAAATTCGCAATTTTCTAAATTTAAATTTCTCTGCTTTTAAAACAGAAAGTGATACCTCATAAAATATTTATTATTTAACATTCCCCATATGTCTACTTTATGTTGGCATCATTTTGGAAATGTCATTTTATTTTTTTAGGACGTTAGAAGGCTTAGAAGTTTAGAAGCAATTCTTCAAATTTATAAGAAAATTGCCAAAACCCACTTTATAAGGACCAGTTCAGGTCTGAAGTCACTTTGTGGGGCCTACATAGTGGATACCCCCATAAATGACCCCATTGTAGAAACTACACCCCTCAAGGTATTCAAAACCGATTTTACAAACTTTGTTAACCCTTTAGGCGTTCCACAAGAATTAAAGGAAAATGGAGATCAAATTTTTAAATTTCACTTTTTTGGCAGATTTTCCATTTTATTCAATTTTTTTCTTTAACACATCGATGGTTAACAGCCAAACAAAACTCAATATTTATTACCCAGATTCTGCGGTTTACAGAAACACCCCACATGTGGTCATAAACTGCTGTATGGGCACACGGCAGGGCGCAGAAGAAAAGGAACTCCACATGGTTTTTAGATGCCATGTCCCATTTGAAGCCCCCTGATGCACCCTTACAGTAGAAACTCCCAAGAAGTGACCCCATTTTGGAAACTAGGGGATAAGGTGCCAGTTTTATTAGTACTATTTTTGGGTACATATGATTTTTTGATCATTCATTATAACACTTTATGGGGCAAGGTGACCAAAAAATTGGTTGTTTTAGCACAGTTTCTATTTAATTATTTTTACAGCGTTCACCTGAGGGGTTCAGTCAAGTGACATTTTTATAGAGCAGATTGTTACGGACGTGGCGATACCTAATATGTATACTTTTTCTCATTTATTAAAGTTTTACACAATAATAGCATTTTTGAAACAAAAAAAATATGTTTTAATGTGTCCATGTTCTGAGAGCTATAGTTTTTTTATTTTTTGAGAGATTTTCTTATGTAGGGGCTCATTTTTTGCGGGATGAGGTGACGGTTTCATTGGTACTATTTTGTGGGACATACGCATTTTTGATCACTTGGTGTTGCACCTTTTGTGATGCAAGGTGACAAAAATTGCTTGTTTTGACACAGTTTTTTTTTTTTTTTTTTACGGTGTTCACCCGAGGGGTTAGGTCATGTGATATTTTTATAGAGCTGTTTTTTACGGACGCGGCAATACCTAATATGTATACTTTTTTTTATTTGTTTCACTTTAACACAATAATAGCATTTTTGAAACCAAAAATATGATGTTTTAGTGTCTCCATGTTCTAAGAGCTATAGTTTTTTTATTTTTTAAGAGATTTTCTTATGTAGGGGCTCATTTTTTGCGGGATGAGGTGACGGTTTTATTGGTACTATTTTGTGGGACATACGCGTTTTTGATCACTTGGTGTTGCACCTTTTGTGATGCAAGGTGACAAAAATTGCTTGTTTTGACAGTTTTTTTTTTTTTTTTTTTTTTACGGTGTTCCCCCGAGGGGTTAGGTCATGTGATATTTTTATAGAGCTGGTTTTTACGGACGCGGCGATACCTAATATGTCTATTTTATTTTATTTTTTCTATTTTTTTTTTTTATTCCTTACTTGGGAACTTTTTTTTTTTTACATGTGAAACTTTATTTTATTTTATTTTTTCAACCCTTTATTTTTTTTATTTTTTTTTACACTTTTCATCCCCCATAAGGTCATACAAGACCTCTGGGGGACATTTGCTTCACTTTTTCTTTTTTTTTTCACTGTTGATTTCTCCTGTAACTGGGGCTGACATAGTAGCCCCAGTTACAGGACAAATGCACCCCTATAGAGGCTGTACAGCAGCAATCTAGCGCTGTACAGCCTCAGTGCAGGGCTGATCGAGGTCTCTGAGAGACCTCACACAGCTCCTGCACACTCCGGTCACGGCGGTCACATGACCGCCGGGCCGGAACAGGAAGCGCACAGCGCTTCCTGCTCTGCAGACACAGCGCTCGGTGAGCGCTGTGTCTGCAGCGATCGTGAAGGCAGGGACACTTGGGCACTGTCCCTGCCTTGTCTTAGGGTTGCCCTGCTGTCACTGACAGCGGGCAACCCGATCAGCAGCTGCACGATTAGCGTGCAGCTGCTATTTCTGACAGGACGTTCTAAAACGTGCTGTCAGAAATAGACGTCCACCCATAGGACGTTTATATCCTATGGGCGGACGGGAAGTGGTTAATAAAATTATTGTGTTGCGGCCTGTTTTTTTCTTTTTTTTTTTTTTTTACCTTCCAGGGGGACCAACCGATCGACTAGCTGCAGCACTGATGTGCATTCTGACAGAAGCATTGCGCTGCTGTCAGATTACAAGTCGGTGTATGTGGCGCTGCAAGACGAGATTTCTCCTCTGCAGTAAAAGATACGTTTGCCGAGGCATATGAGCTGAGGAGGTGGCGGTGTTCCTATGCTTTGGCAAACACTTTGTATATAAAAAATAAATAAAAAATCCCGGCAATGATTTATTCATCCACATCGATTGATCTGAATGGTGAAATCTAGTTTGCCAGGGCATACGAGCTAAGTGGGTATGGATGTTGGGCGGAGCTCCTATGTCCTGGCAGACGCCTTTCCCCTCCTTTTTTTTTTTGGCAGAGATTTTTTCATCCACTTTGATCGATGCGAATGAAGAAATCTGTGCCGTTCATTTTTTTCTTTCAGCCCAGAGGCTGAACGGAAAAAAAAAATCTCATTACCCGTATGCTCAATATAAAGAGAATAGCAGAAACTCCTAATGCTGGGCATACATGTAATGATTGCGGAGACCCTCAAATGCCAGGGCAGTACAAACACCCCACAAATAACACCATTTTGGAAAAAAGACACCCCAAGGTATTCGCTGAGGGGCATATTGAGTCCATGAAAGATTGAAATTTTTGTCCCAAGTTAGCGGAAATGGAGACTTTGTGAGAAAAAAATCAGAAAAATCAATTTCCGCTAACTTGTGGCAAATTTTTTTTTTTTCTATGAACTCGCCATGCCCCTCATTGAATACCTTGGGGTGTCTTCTTTCCAAAATGGGGTCACATGTGGGGTATTTATACTGCCCTGGCATTTTAGGGGCCCCAAAGCGTGAGAAGAAGTCTGGTATCCGAATGTCTAAAAATGCCCTCCTAAAAGGAATTTGGGCACCTTTGCCCACCTAGGCTGCAAAAAAGTGTCACACATGTGGTGTCTCCGTATTCAGGAAAAGTTAGGGAATGTGTTTTGGGGTGTCATTTTACATATACCCATGCTGGGTGAGATAAATATCTTGGTCAAATGCCAACTTTGTATAAAAAAATGGGAAAAGTTGTGTTTTGCCAAGATATTTCTCTCACCCAGCATGAGTATATGTAAAATGACACCCCAAAACACATTCCCCAACTTCTCCTGAATACGGAGATACCACATGTGTGACACTTTTTTGCAGCCTAGGTGGGCAAAGGGGCCCACATTCCAAAGAGCAACTTTCGGATTTCACAGGTCATTTACCTACTTACCACACATTTGGGCCCCTAGAATGCCAGGGCAGTATAACTACCCCACAAGTGACCCCATTTTGGAAAGAAGACACCCCAAGGTATTCGCTGATGGGCATAGCGAGTTCATAGAATTTTTTATTTTTTGTCACAAGTTAGTGGAAAATGATGATTTTTTTTCTTACAAAGTCTCATATTCCACTAACTTGTGACAAAAAATAAAAACTTCCATGAACTCACTATGCCCATCAGCGAATACCTTGGGGTGTCTTCTTTCCAAAATGGGGTCACTTGTGGGGTAGTTATACTGCCCTGGCATTCTAGAGGCCCAAATGTGTGGTAAGGAGTTTGAAATCAAATTCTGTAAAAAATGGCCAGTGAAATCCGAAAGGTGCTCTTTGGAATGTGGGCCCCTTTGCCCACCTAGGCTGCAAAAAAGTGTCACACATGTGGTATCTCCGTATTCAGGAGAAGTTGGGGAATGTGTTTTGGGGTGTCATTTTACATATACCCATGCTGGGTGAGAGAAATATCTTGGCAAAAGACAACTTTTCCCATTTTTTTATACAAAGTTGGCATTTGACCAAGATATTTATCTCACCCAGCATGGGTATATGTAAAATGACACCCCAAAACACATTCCCCAACTTCTCCTGAATACGGAGATACCACATGTGTGACACTTTTTTGCAGCCTAGGTGGGCAAAGGGGCCCACATTCCAAAGAGCACCTTTCGGATTTCACTGGCCATTTTTTACAGAATTTTATTTCAAACTCCTTACCACACATTTGGGCCCCTAGGATACAGGGCAGTATAACTACCCCACAAGTGACCCCATTTTGGAAAGAAGACACCCCAAGGTATTCCGTGAGGGGCATGGCGAGTTCCTAGAATTTTTTATTTTTTGTCACAAGTTAGAGGAAAATGATGATTTTTTTTATTTATTTTTTCCTTACAAAGTCTCATATTCCACTAACTTGTGACAAAAAATAAAAACTTTCATGAACTCACTATGCCCATCAGAGAATACCTTGGGGTGTCTTCTTTCCAAAATGGGGTCACTTGTGGGGTAGTTATACTGCCCTGGCATTCTAGGGGCCCAAATGTGTGGTAAGGAGTTTGAAATCAAATTCTGTAAAAAATGACCGGTGAAATCCGAAAGGTGCTCTTTGGAATGTGGGCCCCTTTGCCCACCTAGGCTGCAAAAAAGTGTCACACATGTGGTATCTCCGTATTCAGGAGAAGTTGGGGAATGTGATTTGGGGTGTCATTTTACTTATACCCATGCTGGGTGAGAGAAATATCTTGGCAAAAGACAACTTTCCCATTTTTTTATACAAAGTTGGCATTTGACCAAGATATTTATCTCACCCAGCATGGGTATATGTAAAATGACACCCCAAAACACATTCCCCAACTTCTCCTGAATACGGAGATACCATATGTGTGACACTTTTTTGCAGCCTAGGTGGGCAAAGGGGCCCACATTCCAAAGAGCACCTTTCGGATTTCACCGGCCATTTTTTACAGAATTTGATTTCAAACTCCTTACCACACATTTGGGCCCCTAGAATGCCAGGGCAGTATAACTACCCCACAAGTGACCCCATTTTGGAAAGAAGACACCCAAAGGTATTCGCTGATGGGCATAGTGAGTTCATAGAACTTTTTATTTTTTGTCACAAGTTAGTGGAATATGAGACTTTGTAAGAAAAAGAAAAATCATAATTTTCCGCTAATTTGTGACAAAAAATAAAAAGTTCTATGAACTCACTATGCCCATCAGCGAATACCTTAGGGTGTCTACTTTCCGAAATGGGGTCATTTGTGGGGTGTTTGTACTGTCTGGGCATTGTAGGACCTCAGGAAACATGACAGGTGCTCAGAAAGTCAGAGCTGCTTCAAAAAGCGGAAATTCACATTTTTGTACCATAGTTTGTAAACGCTATAACTTTTACCCAAACCATTTTTTTTTTACCCAAACATTTTTTTTTTTCAAAGACATTTATAACAATAAATTCAGAGCAAAATTTATATATGGATGTCTTTTTTTTTGCAAAATTTTACAACTGAAAGTGAAAAATGTCATTTTTTTGCAAAAAAATTGTTAAATTTCGATTAATAACAAAAAAAGTTAAAATGTCAGCAGCAATGAAATACCACCAAATGAAAGCTCTATTAGTGAGAAGAAAAGGAGGTAAAATTCATTTGGGTGGTAAGCTGCATGACCGAGCAATAAACGGGGAAAGTAGTGTAGGTCAGAAGTGTAAAAAGTGGCCTGGTCTTTCAGGGTGTTTAAGCTATAGGGGCTAAGGTGGTTAATATATACAGCTTTCACATTCTGTTACCAAAAAAAAAATACTTTTTTGGCAATCTACAACATCTGTATTCGTCAGTGTGCAATTTAAGGTAGAAATACACCCATCATTTTCTGTGGTTTGAAAAACACACCATATTTTTTTTTTAAAAACAGTATTTTCCATATCTGCAAGTGTTAAATTCAAGTTTAATATATACAGCTTTCATATTCTGTTACAAAAAAAATACTTTTTTTGGCAATCTACATCTGGATTAGTCAGTGTGCAATTTAAGCTAGAAATACACTCATCGTTTTCTGTGATTTGAAAAACACACTTTTTTTTTCAAAAAACAGTATTTTCCATATCTGCAAGTGTTAAATTCAAGTTTAACATATACAGCTTTCATATTCTGTTACAAAAAAAAGACTTTTTTGGCAATCTACATCTGGATTAGTCAGTGTGCAATTTAAGCTAGAAATACACCCATCATTTTCTGTGGTTTGAAAAACACGCTTTTCTTTTCAAAAAACAGTATTTTCCAGATCTGCAAGTGTTAATTTCAAGTTTAATATATACAGCTTTCATATTCTGCTACCAAAAAAAAAAATTTTTTGGCAATCTACAACATCTGGATTAGTCAGTGTGCAATTTAACCTAGAAATACACCCATCATCATTTTCTGTGGTTTGAAAAACACACTTTTTCCCCCTCAAAAAACAGTATTTTCCATATCTGCAAGTGTTAAATTCAAGTTTAATATATACAGCTTTCATATTCTGTTACAAAAAAAAGACTTTTTTGGCAATCTACATCTGGATTAGTCAGTGTGCAATTTAAGCTAGTAGTGCACCCATCTTTTTCTGTGGTTTGAAAAACACACTTTTTTTTTCTAACAAAAACAGTATTTTCCATATCTGCAAGTGTTAAATTCAAGTTTAATATATACAGCTTTCATATTCTGTTACGAAAAAAAAATACTTTTTGGGCAATCTACAACATCTGTATTCGTCAGTGTGCAATTTAAGGTAGAAATACACCCATCATTTTCTGTGGTTTGAAAAACACACCATATTTTTTTTTAAAAACTGTATTTTCCATATCTGCAAGTGTTAAATTCAAGTTTAATATATACAGCTTTCATATTCTGTTACAAAAAAAAGACTTTTTTGGCAATCTACAACATCTGGATTAGTCAGTGTGCAATTTAAGCTAGAAATACACTCATCGTTTTCTGTGGTTTGAAAAACACACTTTTTTTTTCAAAAAACAGTATTTTCCATATCTGCAAGTGTTAAATTCAAGTTTAACATATACAGCTTTCATATTCTGTTACAAAAAAAAGACTTTTTTGGCAATCTACATCTGGATTAGTCAGTGTGCAATTTAAGCTAGAAATACACCCATCATTTTCTGTGGTTTGAAAAACACGCTTTTCTTTTCAAAAAACAGTATTTTCCAGATCTGCAAGTGTTAAATTCAAGTTTAATATATACAGCTTTCATATTCTGTTACCAAAAAAAATACTTTTTTGGCAATCTACAACATCTGGATTAGTCAGTGTGCAATTTAACCTAGAAATACACCCATCATTTTCTGTGGTTTGAAAAACACACTTTTTCCCCCTCAAAAAACAGTATTTTCCATATCTGCAAGTGTTAAATTCAAATTTAATATATACAGCTTTCATATTCTGTTACAAAAAAAAGACTTTTTTGGCAATCTACATCTGGATTAGTCAGTGTGCAATTTAAGCTAGAAGTACACCCATCTTTTTCTGTGGTTTGAAAAACACACTTTTTTTTCTAACAAAAACAGTATTTTCCATATCTGCAAGTGTTAAATTCAAGTTTAATATATACAGCTTTCATATTCTGTTACCAAAAAAAATACTTTTTGGGCAATCTACAACATCTGTATTCGTCAGTGTGCAATTTAAGGTAGAAATACACCCATAATTTTCTGTGGTTTGAAAAACACACCATATTTTTTTTTAAAAAACAGTATTTTCCATATGTGCAAGTGTTAAATTCAAGTTTAATATATACAGCTTTCATATTCTGTTACAAAAAAAAGACTTTTTTTGGCAATCTACATCTGGATTAGTCAGTGTGCAATTTAAGCTAGAAATACACCCATCATTTTCTGTGGTTTGAAAAACACGCTTTTCTTTTCAAAAAACAGTATTTTCCAGATCTGCAAGTGTTAAATTCAAGTTTAATATATACAGCTTTCATATTCTGTGTGGCGAAACCAACCTCGCCACTGGGTTTTGGAGGGGCCTGGCTACCAGCCTCTTGCCCCAGGATTATGGGCCCTCTCATCAACCCATGCAAAACTTAAACCCCATGGCGATTTGACTGTGTTTGTGGTATCTGAGCGCTCAGATCCAAGCCATATGGGGACATGTGGGGTTTTGAGATGTGTGACAGAACCATCTGTCTGTGTAATTGTATTGTATGTTATGTGAGGGTACCCAGTTAGCTCATTTTATTGTATTCATGTTGTCTGAGTGCCATTCACCTAATAATATGCACTCAGACCTGAGCTGTCTGGGAATGTGTTAAATGTCTATGTGTATTGTAAAGGGTGGGACATTGTATGTTTGAGTAAGTGATGTCTGTTCCATTGTCCCCACGTGTGTATTGGCCATTCCCCTTTGTCCTGAGAGATAATTGGATTACTTCTCGGGTTTTTCCAGGGCAGAGAGGAGGAAACCATGATGCATTGTGGGGATGTGTTGTAACATATTGATTGGTGGTATTTCAAACCCCTGTGGGCAGTACTATGTTTTTGGTTTGTAAATAAAAGAGGCTGTACGTGAAGTACAGGCAGTTCCTGTTTTACCCTTTCTCATGTTGAGGCTGATGTTTGGGTAACTGATCGACGCTGGGGATTGCTATACGCTGGGAGATTTGCTAAACTCCCCTGGCTATAACTACTAGCTCTTGTAAGAGCTTGTTCCTGGTTCCTGCTCTCTGGATTTAGGAGAGGTTCACCTACTGGAGCCTGGAGCCTTGTCGTAGGTCCAGGGTGGGTAGGAGACGGTGAGACCTCAACCAAGCTTCGGCGGTTCGTGGGGTCTGCAGTGCGTACGGTGTCAAGTGGAGTGCTTGGAGTCCTCGGAAAGCACTAGGAGCATCTATTCAACGGAGTTACCCGGTCGGGGTGCAAGGCGTTCCGTTACATTCTGTTACCAAAAAAAAATACTTTTTTGGCAATCTACAACATCTGGATTAGTCAGTGTGCAATTTAACCTAGAAATACACCCATCATTTTCTGTGGTTTGAAAAACACACTTTTTTCCCCTCAAAAAACAGTATTTTCCAGATCTGCAAGTGTTAAATTCAAGTTTAATATATACAGCTTTCATATTCTGTTACAAAAAAAGACTTTTTTGGCAATCTACATCTGGTTTAGTCAGTGTGCAATTTAAGCTAGAAGTGCACCCATCTTTTTCTGTGGTTTGAAAAACACACTTTTTTTTTCTAACAAAAACTGTATTTTCCATATCTGCAAATGTTAAATTCAAGTTTAATATATACAGCTTTCATATTCTGTTACCAAAAAAAATACTTTTTGGGCAATCTAAAACATCTGTATTCGTCAGTGTGCAATTTAAGGTAGAAATACACCCATCATTTTCTGTGGTTTGAAAAACACACAATTTTTTTTTTTTTAAAACAGTATTTTCCATATCTGCAAGTGTTAAATTCAAGTTTAATATATACAGCTTTCATATTCTGTTACAAAAAAAAGACTTTTTTTGGCAATCTACATCTGGATTAGTCAGTGTGCAATTTAAGCTAGAAATACACCCATCTTTTTCTGTGGTTTGAAAAACACACTTTTTTTTCTTCAAAAAAACAGTATTTTCCATATCTGCAAGTGTTAAATTCAAGTTTAATATATACAGCTTTCATATTCTGTTACCAAAAAAAATACTTTTTTGGCAATCTACAAAATCTGTATTAGTCAGTGTGCAATTTAAGGTAGAAATACACCCATCATTTTCTGTGGTTTGAAAAACACACTTTTTTGACAAAAAACAATATTTTCAGGCCTTGCAGCATCAGCACGTGTGAAATTTCAGGCTTATAAGTGTAACATCCCAGAGTTATGTTACTAAACTCTTTTTCCCCGCTACTATTTGTTGGTAACATGTGCCTTGTCATCTAATGTGATTTTACATAATACTCCTCACAAATGTGCATATTCTAAGCCTGTTACATATATTTGCTGTAATTTCCATGTACACCAGCAGGTGGCAGCAATGTGTCAGCAGGACCTTTGTTCAGTTTAGCATATCTAGACTGGAATAGTACATTCCAGTTTATCTCCCCCCTCTTTGGAATGTTCCCACATCCTGCCTCATGGGGAGGAAAGGAAGTTACAGTTAGTGAGCCAGCCACCCCGGCTAGGGGAAGGCTGTGCTGGTAGGAGCTCCCAGTTTTAGGGATCCCAACCCAGGATCGAGTCACGGCTGAGACCAAAGATCACCATTCCCAGTCTTAGCCTTCAGCCTCAACTGGTGACAAGCAAGCAGCCATCTCCAGAACTCCAGGACAAACCATTCCCCGTGAGCATAACTGTGAGTAACCACCAGAGACCAAGAGAAGCCAAATTCCTCCTCAGCTAGTCAGTCCCATACACAGCAGAAGATAGACAGAGCAGAAGATATAGATTCCTGCCATATTCTCCAGGCATATGATAGAAGCAGAAGAGATAGTAATCCCTGTCATATATTGCCAATACCTGCTGGGACCCAAGACTATTGCTGTATCTCATGTGAATTAATGCTGCCTCCAGTAAAGACAAGTTGAATTATATTCCAAGTCTGGATCTCATTCATTACTACCAAGTTCCTCAATTACTGCTACTAGCAACACTCATTTATTGCAAGTGAGCCAGGATCCAGGAGTCCAGCCGTACCAAGGTAGGAGACACCGTTGACACTATACCTACTACTTCACAGAGACATTACACCACTCTGGCATTCCTAACCTGGTACATGAGTTGCAACACCTTAAAGGGCCCTGAGACTGTACCCTGCGCACGCTGCAATTGGCGTCACAAACAAAAAACATAGACTATTATACCCATATCCGGACCCACTGCATATTTTGGCGTCCGCCTAACCGTACCACGGTCCTGCTCATTGCATTTTTGGCGTCACGAACAGGATTGAGCTGTGTGCCAACAAAATCGGATCCAATTCTGTGCCACAACAGAATCGGATCATATTGCATGTTTCACAGTACTACAAGTTCTGAGAATGGTACAAAAACCCTGAAAATGGACTTTATTACTTTCATTGCTGGACCAGAAAACGCTGCATTGTGCGCATCAGCACTGCAAGGGTTAATCAGCCATTTTTCCCTCATGGAGCAGTGTCTTCATGGCTTTCAAGAGCGCGAAAATGAAGACTACGCCCCCCTAGAAGCAGGAAAACTCAAGCCAGCCCTCCAAGAACTTTGCAATGTGAGCCAAGGGAGTGCAGACTCCTCCCTCTGGGCTCCACCCTCATGTCCTGCACTGATTGTGACAGAGGAGCCAAGGAAGATGATGTCGAGAGTGCTGCAACCGAAGTGGGACCAGCTCGTCTTTGGGGATGATGACCCTTTTAAAGAGGAACCTCCTGGTGAGAAATGTGTGTCTCCAATGATACGCAGCAACGCCACTACAGCCGAGGTCACCCAGGCTGCAAGTCCGGAGGCAGGGAATACCGCCCAACAACAAGCCAAGATGGTCACCGCATTCCAGCCCGCTCCCGCAGAAGCAGATGTCGCCCCTCTCAAGACACAGGAGGAGACGACCGCACCAACCATTTTACCGTCTGCCCCAGCGACTGACGTCCCGGCCCAGAAGCAAGCCGCGATTCCTGCAGAGCGGACTACAGCTTCAGCTACAGCCACGATGACGTCACCTATCGCAGAGGTCCCCGCGCACCACCAGGAGGCATCGGAACGGCCACCCGGCCGTGACATCAGGTAGGAGCAGATGCGCTCTCTGAGGCCCAGGCCCGGTCCGAAGTTGCCCCTGCATCATGCCCAGTGGACTCTGATACCCCTGGTAGGCCCAAGCCAGCTCCGCCACGCACACATGCTGGTGCGGCAGAGGCGGCCGGAGCTCCCACTCAGCCACTTTTACCTGGAGGTCCCGCTAGAGATCACCAGCCTCAATACCATGGCAGTACCAGGAACTGCCACAAGAGGTCAGTGGAGCTCTATCACAGCAGTTGCAGCCACCTACATCATACCTATAACTACTGCCATAATAGAGTCAGAGAAGGACTGCCCTGTGGACATTGTCATTGCCCCTAGAGACTTTCAACCACTGAAACAACAGCGAAGAAGGCTCCCAGTCCCTCCTGTAGGCAGCAGCAGGCCATCTGCCAGGCGGATTTTACCACAGTTGCCCCTGACTACTGGAGTAGCAGAGCCAGAGAAGAGCCAGTCTGTGGCTATTATCACTGCCGCTACAGAAATCTCTGGGCCTACTACTACTACTGTTACTGTACAGTCTGAACCCATCAAACAGGAGCACTGCTCTGAGGTGTGTGAGGATAAGGAGGAATCCACTGATACTGATCCATGTACTCCGGAACCACCACAGAATCCAGAGCTTCTTGCTATAAAAGACCAAGGGTCTATCCTCTATTGCTGTCCTGAGAACCTGTCACCTGTCTGGAAAAAGCCAAGGCTTACATAGGATTTTCCAGAGAAAGGTGATCCTGCAATTCCAAATTCTGCCACAGAAAGCCACCAGCAGATTGCAGATGAAGATTCTGCAGGAATTACAGCTGCCGAGAGCACCAAACAGCTTAAAGAACAACTTTTGCCTCCTCATATATGGCATCCAGGAGGAAGATTTCTAGACTTTCCTGTGAGGAAAATTACCCACTACCTTGCGTGAATTATAATTAACTTTATTGTTCGATTGGATTACAATTAACTCTTATTGTTCCTGTGGATTACAAGTGACTTATGGACTTATTGTTCCTGTCCACAGTCAAGTACTTCTAGTAAAAGAACTCAAGTCATATTTGAGCGTATTATTACACTGATATTCGCATAATGTTTTTGCACTAATTTCATTTCAAGTTTACAGGTTATGCAACATTTAAAAATAACATGCCCATTGTGTGTATTCTCTTTTAGGTGCCGCAATGTGACCTTCCTGCACTTATTGTGATGATTGCACTTACCATTGCACTTAACCAAAAATGTAGCAACTTACTCTTGTATGCCTTATTTGACAGCTCATGTTCTCTCCTTCCTTTATACGGACTGCCTTCATGCGGACGCTTAAAACTAATGGCCTAATCTTAGTGCACAGGTAGGACCAAGTGGTAAGTCCTGGCAGGTCTAATAACTACACGGGTAACCCCGCTGCTTCGGGAATCGTTAGAAGTCATGGACCGCTCCTACAAGCTTGTTATATGTTCAGGATTGTTCCCATCCTGAGGTTTCTTATTTCCAGGAGATCCAATTGGATTGTAATACCCTCCTCCTGTGACATTGCCAGAAGTATACGAAGACGATAAATACCTCCCCTTCTGAGCCTTTGCCTAAGGTATGGCGCCTCAAACCATAGAGCCATAATTTAGCTACCCCTTAGTCACCATAGTGATCATGCTTTAAGCCAAATTTCTCAGGCTTTGGTGCAGGAAAGGGAATACAGGATAAAGCCACCCTTTCATTTGCGGGCATTTCATTACACAATGGAGGGACTACAGAGTATAGACACCCTGATGCTTTCTTTGGTGTTTGATGGCCATAATAACATTTCAAAGTCAGTCAGTAATGTTTGCTTAGTGCAGAATTTAGGTTCACTGGTTATACCAAGAGAAGGAAACTGTGTGTTGGACACCTTACTCTAGCGGGCAGGAACCTGGTGAAAGCCGTTTCATGTTTTGTCTATGTATGTCTTTATATGTAATTCATGCAGCACTTTGTACTTTATTGAGTACCCCAGAGCTGATTTTCCTCCCTCCTAAGCATAAAAGGGTGGCTTAACTCAAAGTAAAGGGGAATGTAACATTCCAGAGTTATGTTACTAAATTCTTTTTCCCCGCTACTATTTGTTGGTAACATGTGCCTTGTCATCTAATGTGATTTTACATAATACTCCTCATAAATGTGCATATTCTAAGCCTATTACATATATTTGCTGTAATTTCCATGTTCACCAGCAGGTGGCAGCAATGTGTCAGCCGCCACTACTTTTTAAGGCGAGCCATCACTTCCCTGCACAACCAAGTAGGGGACAAAATCAGGTGTGCACTGCGCAACGCCATCTGTGGCAAGGTACACCTGACTACAGATACGTGAACCAGTAAGCACGGTCAGGGCCGTTATATCTCCATAACAGCACACTGGGTAAATGCAGTGGTGGCTGGGCCTGAGGCGGATAGCAGTTTGGCACATGTCCTTCCACCACCGAGGATTGCAGGGTGCTTCAGTTTGCCTCCTGTTGCTTCCTCCTCCTACTCTTCTTCCTCATCCTCTACCAGCTCCTCATCCAGTCAATGTAACACTTTCACCACCAACTTCAGCACAGCCAGGGGTAAACGACAGCAGGCAGTTTTAAAACTTATCTGTTTGGGGGACAAACCCCACACCGCGCAGGAGCTGTGGACGGGCCTTGAACAACAGACCGATGAGTGGTTTGTGCCAGTCAGCCTCAAGCCCGGCCTGGTGGTGTGCGATAATGGGCGAAATCTCGTAGCAGCTCTGGGACTAGCCGGTTTGACGCACATCCCTTGCCTGGCTCATGTGCTGAATTTGGTGGTGCAGAGATTCCTTAAAAATTACCCCGACATGTCAAAGCTGCTGCATAAAGTGCGGGCCGTCTGTGCGTGCTTTCGGCGTTCTCACCCTGCTGCTGCTCGCATGTCAGCGCTGCAGCGTAACTTCGGCCTTCCCGTTCACCGCCTAATATGCGACGTGCCCAGAAGGTGGAACTTCACCTTGCACATGCTGGCCAGACTGTGCGAGCAGCAGGCGATAGTGGAGTTTCAATTGCAGCACGCACAGGTGAGTCGCTCGGCGGAACAGCACCACTTCACCACCAATGACTGGGCCTCCATGCGAGACCTGTGTTCCTTGTTGCGCTGTTTCGATTACTCCACCAACATGGCCAGTGCCGATAACGCCGTTCTCAGCGTTACTATCCTAGTTTTATGCCTGCTTGAAAAATCGCTCCTGGCGATGATGGAAGAGGATGTGGCACAGGAGGAGGAGGAAGAGGGATCATTTCGTAGGGTTTCTGGCCAGTCATTCCCAAGTGGCTCCTAGGGTAGGTTCCTGTACCCACAAACCCAAGGTACACAATTGTCCAGCCAGGGCACAGTTCAGGAGGATGACAAGGTGGAGGATGAGGGAGAGGAGATGGAGGAGGAGGAACCATGTTCACAGCAAGGTGGCACCTAGACCAGCTCATGGCCATCACTGGTGCGTGGATGGGGGGATACAGAGGACACAGACGATACACCTCCCACAGAGGACAGCTTTTCGTTGCCTCTGGGTAGCCTGGCACACATGAGCGATTACATGCTGCAGTGTCTCCGCAACGACAGCCGAGTTGCCCACATTCTAACTTGTGCTGATTACTGGGTGGCCACGCTGCTGGATCCCCGTTACAACGACAACATACCGTCCTTAATTCCGTCACTGGAGCGTGATCGTAAGACGTACAAGCACACGCTGGTAGACGCACTGCTGGTGGCATTCCCACCTGACAGAGGGGGCACAGTGGAAGCACAAGGCGAAGGCAGAGGACGAGGTTGCCAACGCAGCTGGGGCACCGCCAGCTCCTCAGAAGGCAAGGTTAGCATGGCCGAAATGTGGAAAAACTTTGTCAGCATGCCACAACAACCAGCACCATCAGCTGATATGGAACGTCTTAGCAGGAGGCAGCATTTTAACCAACATGGTGGAGCAGTATGTGTGCACATGCCTACACGTAATGAATGACGGGTCTGCCCCCTTCAACTTCTGGGTCTCCAAATTGGGCACATGGCCTGAGCTTGCCCTTTACGCCTTGGAGGTGCTGGCCTGCCCTGCAGCCAGTGTATTATCTGAACGTGTGTTTAGCACGGCAGGGGGCGTCATCACAGACAAGCGCAGGCGCCTGTCCACAGCCAATGTGGACAATCTCACGTTCATTAAAATGAACCAGGCATGGATCCCTCAGGACTTGTCTGTACCTTGTGCAGAATAGACATGTGTACCGGCACTAATTATACTGCAGCGCAATTGCTCATTCTTGTATTTTGGATATTTCACACTCTTTTGGAGTGTACCTTAATTTTACAAAATTAAATTAAAACCAAAAACCTGTGTTGGCTACCTCGTCCTCCTCCACTGCCGCTTCCACCTACTCCGCTACGTCCACCGCCTCCTCAAACTCCTACTCCATATGGAACTCCACCTCATAAATCCATTTTTTTTTTGTACGTGTTTTATTTTATATCATTTCACTACTTTGTCATTTACATTTTTGGGTGAAATTCACCAATTTTGGTGTGTATAGTACCACTGCTATACCTAGTGGACCGGTAAAAAAAAATAAAAAAAATTGTCAGTTACATTTAACCACCTCAGCCCCCAGTGCTTAAACACCCTGAAAGACCAGGCCACTTTTTACACTTCTGACCTACACTACTTTCACCATTTATTGCTCGGTCATGCAACTTACCACCCAAATGAATTTTACCTCCTTTTCTTCTCACTAATAGAGCTTTCATTTGGTGGTATTTCATTGCTGCTGACATTTTTACTTTTTTTGTTATTAATCGAAATTTAACGATTTTTTTGCAAAAAAATGACATTTTTCACTTTCAGTTGTAAAATTTTGCAAAAAAAACGACATCCATATAGAAATTTTGCTCTAAATTTATAGTTCTACATGTCTTTGATAAAAAAAAAATGTTTGGGTAAAAAAAAAATGGTTTGGGTAAAAGTTATAGCGTTTACAAACTATGGTACAAAAATGTGAATTTCCGCTTTTTGAAGCCGCTCTGACTTTCTGAGCACCTGTCATGTTTCCTGAGGTTCTACAATGCCCAGACAGTACAAACACCCCACAAATGACCCCATTTCTGAAAGTACACACCCTAAGGTATTCACTGATGGGCATAGTGAGTTCATAGAACTTTTTATTTTTTGTCACAAGTTAGCGGAAAATTATGATTTTTTTTTTTTTTTTTTTTCTTACAAAGTCTCATATTCCACTAACTTGTGACAAAAAATAAAAAGTTCTATGAACTCACTATGCCCATCAGCGAATACCTTGGGGTCTCTTCTTTCCAAAATGGGGTCACTTGTGGGGAAGTTATACTGCCCTGGCATTCTAGGGGCCCAAATGTGTGGTAAGGAGTTTGAAATCAAATTCTGTAAAAAATGACCAGTGAAATCCGAAAGGTGCTCTTTGGAATATGGGCCCCTTTGCCCACCTAGGCTGCAAAAAAGTGTCACACATCTGGTATCTCCGTACTCAGGAGAAGGTGGGGAATGTGTTTTGGGGTGTCTTTTTATATATACCCATGCTGGGTGAGAGAAATATCTTGGCAAAAGACAACTTTTCCCATTTTTTTATACAAAGTTGTCATTTGACCAAGATATTTATCTCACCCAGCATGGGTATATGTAAAAAGACACCCCAAAACACATTCCTCAACTTCTCCTGAGTACGGGGATACCAGATGTGTGACACTTTTTTGCAGCCTAGGTGGGCAAAGGGGCCCATATTCCAAAGAGCACCTTTCGGATTTCACTCCTCATTTTTTCCTGAATTTGATTTCAAACTCCTTACCACACATTTGGGCCCCTAGAATACCAGGGCAGTATAACTACCCCACAAGTGACCCCATTTTGGAAAGAAGACACCCCAAGGTATTCCGTGAGGGGCATGGCGAGTTCCTAGAATTTTTTATTTTTTGTCACAAGTTAGTGGAAAATGATGATTTTTTTTTTATTTTTTTTTTCATACAAAGTCTCATATTCCACAAACTTGTGACAAAAAATAAAAACTTCCATGAACTCACTATGCCCATCAGCGAATACCTTGGGGTCTCTTCTTTCCAAAATGGGGTCACATGTGGGGTAGTTATACTGCCCTGGCATTCTAGGGGCCCAAATGTGTGGTAAGTAGGTAAATGACCTGTGAAATCCGAAAGGTGCTCTTTGGAATGTGGGCCCCTTTGCCCACCTAGGCTGCAAAAAAGTGTCACACATCTGGTATCTCTGTATTCAGGAGAAGTTGAGGAATGTGTTTTGGGGTGTCTTTTTACATATACCCATGCTGGGTGAGATAAATATCTTGGTCAAATGCCAACTTTGTATAAAAAAATGGGAAAAGTTGTCTTTTGCCAAGATATTTCTCTCACCCAGCATGGGTATATGTAAAATGACACCCCAAAACACATTCCCCAACTTCTCCCGATTACGGAGATACCAGATGTGTGACACTTTTTTGCAGCCTAGGTGGGCAAAGGGGCCCATATTCAAAAGAGCACCTTTCGGATTTCACAGGTCATTTTTTACAGAATTTGATTTCAAACTCCTTACCACACATTTGGGCCCCTAGAATGCCAGGGCAGTATAACTACCCCACAAGTGACCCCATTTTGGAAAGAAGAGACCCCAAGGTATTCGCTGATGGGCATAGTGAGTTCATGGAACTTTTTATTTTTTGTCACAAGTTAGTGGAATATGAGACTTTGTATGAAAAAAAAAAAAAAAAAAAATCATCATTTTCCACTAACTTGTGACAAAAAATAAAAAATTCTAGGAACTCGCCATGCCCCTCACGGAATACCTTGGGGTGTCTTCTTTCCAAAATGGGGTCACTTGTGGGGTAGTTATACTGCCCTGGCATTTTCCAGGGGCCCTAATATGTGGTAAGTAGGTAAATGACCTGTGAAATCCTAAAGGTGCTCTTTGGAATATGGGCCCCTTTGCCCACCTAGGCTGCAAAAAAGTGTCACACATGTGGTATCGCCGTATTCAGGAGAAGTTGGGGAATGTGTTTTGGGGTGTCATTTTACATATACCCATGCTGGGTGAGAGAAATATCTTGGCAAAAGACAACTTTTCCCATTTTTTTATACAAAGTTGGCATTTGACCAAGATATTTCTCTCACCCAGCATGGGTATATGTAAAATGACACCCCAAAACACATTCCCCAACTTCTCCTGAGTACGGCGATACCAGATGTGTGACACTTTTTTGCAGCCTAGATGCGCAAAGGTGCCCAAATTCCTTTTAGGAGGGCATTTTTAGACATTTGGATACCAGACTTCTTCTCACGCTTTGGGGCCCCTAGAATGCCAGAGCAGTATAAATACACCACATGTGACCCCATTTTGGAAAGAAGACACCCCAAGGTATTCAATGAGGGGCATGGCGAGTTCATAGAAATTTTTTTTTTTTGGCACAAGTTAGCGGAAATTGATATTTTTAATTTTTTTCTCACAAAGTCTCCCGTTCCGCTAACTTGGGACAAAAATTTCAATCTTTCATGGACTCAATATGCCCCTCACGGAATACCTGGGGGTGTCTTCTTTCCGAAATGGGGTCACATGTGGGGTATTTATACTGCCCTGGCATTCTAGGGGCCCTAAAGCGTGAGAAGAAGTCTGGAATATAAATGTCTAAAAAATTTTACGCATTTGGATTCCGTGAGGGGTAGGGTGAGTTCATGTGAGATTTTATTTTTTGACACAAGTTAGTGGAATATGAGACTTTGTAAGAAAAAAAAAAAAAAATTCTGCTAACTTGGGCCAAAAAAATATCTGAATGGAGCCTTACAGAGGGGTGATCAATGACAGGGGGGTGATCAATGACAGGGGGGTGATCAATGACAGGGGGGTTGATCAATGACAGGGGGGTTGATCAATGACAGGGGGGTTGATCAATGACAGGGGGGTGATCAGGGAGTCTATATGGGGTGATCACCACAGTCATTGATCACGCCCCTGTAAGGCTTCATTCAGACGTCCGGATGCGTTTTGCGGATCCGATCCATCTATCAGTGCATCCGTAAAAATCATGCGGACATCTGAATGGAGCTTTACAGGGGGGTAATCAATGACAGGGGGGTGATCAGGGAGTCTATATGGGGTGATCACCACAGTCATTGATCACTCCCCTGTAAGGCTTCATTCAGACGTCCGGATGCGTTTTGCGGATCCGATCCATCTATCAGTGGATCCGTAAAAATCATGCGGACATCTGAATGGAGCTTTACAGGGGGGTGATCAATGACAGGGGGGTGATCAGGGAGTCTATATGGGGTGATCACCACAGTCATTGATCATGCCCCTGTAAGGCTTCATTCAGACGTCCGGATGCGTTTTGCGGATCGGATCCATCTATCAGTGCATCCGTAAAAATCATGCGGACATCTGAATGGAGCTTTACAGGGGGGTGATCAATGACAGGGGGGTGATCAGGGAGTCTATATGGGGTGATCACCACAGTCATTGATCACGCCCCTGTAAGGCTTCATTCAGACGTCCGGATGCGTTTTGCGGATCGGATCCATCTATCAGTGCATCCGTAAAAATCATGCGGACATCTGAATGGAGCTTTACAGGGGGGTGATCAGGGAGTCTATATGGGGTGATCACCACAGTCATTGATCATGCCCCTGTAAGGCTTCATTCAGACGTCCGGATGCGTTTTGCGGATCGGATCCATCTATCAGTGCATCCGTAAAAATCATGCGGACATCTGAATGGAGCTTTACAGGGGGTTGATCAATGACAGGGGTGTAATCAATGACAGGGGGGGTGATCAGGGAGTCTATATGGGGTGATAACCACAGTCATTGATCACGCCCCTGTAAGGCTTCATTCAGACGTCCGGATGCGTTTTGCGGATCGGATCCATCTATCAGTGCATCCGTAAAAATCATGCGGACATCTGAATGGAGCTTTACAGGGGGTTGATCAATGACAGGGGTGTAATCAATGACAGGGGGGGTGATCAGGGAGTCTATATGGGGTGATAACCACAGTCATTGATCACGCCCCTGTAAGGCTTCATTCAGACGTCCGGATGCGTTTTGCGGATCCGATCCATCTATCAGTGGATCCGTAAAAATCATGCGGACATCTGAATGGAGCTTTACAGGGGGGTAATCAATGACAGGGGGGTGATCAATGACAGGGGGGTGATCAGGGAGTCTATATGGGGTGATCAGGGGTGATCAGGGGTTAATAAGTGACGGGGGGGGGGTGTAGTGTAGTGTAGTGGTGCTTGGTGGGACTTTACTGAGCTACCTGTGTCCTCTGGTGGTCGATCCAAACAAATGGGACCACCAGAGGACCAGGTAGCAGGTATATTAGACGCTGTTATCAAAACAGCGTCTAATATACCTGTTAGGGGTTAAAAAAAACACATCTCCAGCCTGCCAGCGAACGATCGCCGCTGGCAGGCTGGAGATCAACTCTCTTACCTTCCGTTCCTGTGAGCGCGCGCGCCTGTGTGCGCGCGTTCACAGGAAATCTCGCCCATCGCGAGATGACGCATATATGCGTGACTCTGCGCAGGGCTGCCACCTCCGGAACGCGATCC
Organism: Bufo bufo; assembly: GCF_905171765.1. Classification (NCBI taxonomy): domain Eukaryota; kingdom Metazoa; phylum Chordata; class Amphibia; order Anura; family Bufonidae; genus Bufo; species Bufo bufo. The sequence continues at coordinate 390,359,893 of NC_053389.1, forward strand.
TGCGTTAGGCGGTCCGGAGGTGGTTAATGGTGAAATTAACAATTTTTTGGGTGTATAGTACCACTGCTATACCTAGTAGGCCGGTTAAAAAATAAATAAATTGTCAGTTATATATTCTGGTGAAATTAACCAATTTTTGGATGTGATGTACCACTCCTATACCTAGTAGACCGAAAAAAATTCAATAATTGTCACTTACATTTTTTGGTGAAATTCACAAATTTTTGGGTGTAATATACCCCTCCTCTACCTAGTTGACAGCTTAATACATTTCAATAATTTTTCTGTTACATTCTTGAGTTGATATTATACAATTTTAGATGTGAATAAACACCTGCCATGCATAGGTGACAGGGAATAAAATTTAATAAATTATTCAGTAATTAATGCGCACCACATCCTTTCATTCAATGCTTAAACTTTGAAAAGTTGTCACACGTTTATGCTTTAATAATTTCTCCCATATTTCAACTTTATAATTTTGAATTTGAAAAAATGTATCCTCTTTTGGATTTGGTCTCTCTTTCTCACGCTCCCTCTCTGTCCTGGAACCCTGATTCCCCGCCACCCGTGATCACCATGGTAGGCGCATAAAAGAACATCGAAAGTTGATAGAGCAGATATCAAATTGGATCGTGAACATCACGAGGACGTGCAACATGGTGGGGCAGTAAGTGTGCACTTGCCTACACGAACTGACTGACAGGGGTCAGCCCGTGCAACTTCTGGGTTTCCAAATTGGGCACATGGTCTGAACTTGCCCTTTACCCCTTGGAGGTGCTGGCTTGCCCTGCAGCCAGTGTATTGTCTGAACATGTGTGTCACATGATTGGAGGGGGTTATCATAGGTTATATTTCCCAATGTTTTGGGTGTACCCTAATTTTAAAAATAAAATTTAAAACCAAAAAGCAGTGTAGGCTACCTCCTCCTTTTCCACAGCCGCTTCCACCTACACCACCACATCCACCGCCTCCTCAACCTCCTACTCCATATGGACCTCGTCCTCCTAGATAAAGATTATTATTTTTTATTTTTACCTATTTTATGTTATTTAAAGTAATTTCCCTATCCACATTTGTTTGCAGAGCACTTGCCATGCTCTTAACCACATTTTGATGCCATTTGCAGCCCTCTAGCCCTTTCCATGACATTTTTAGAGCCATTTTAGTGCTCAAAAGTTCGGGTCCCCATTGACTTCAATGGGGTTCGGGGTCAAGTTCGGCTGAAACAGTCGAACCCGAACATCCAGGTGTCCGCTCAACTCTACTGTTGCCCCAAAAATAAAAACTAATTGAGGGGTGCAATATACCTTTAATATAATTTCTATATAGTGCATTTGTATTGTGCAGCAGTTGTCAGTTCTACTGGGATACAGCAGCTAGATGGAGGGATAAACGCTAATGGAATAACAAATTGCAACTGGTGTGATATACCTGTTGCCCCCCTAAAAAAATCTGATTGAGGGGTGTGATATACCTATAATATACCTTCTAACATAGAAGGTATATTATAGTGCATTTGCATTGGGCAGCAGTTGTGTGCGGTGCTGCTGAGATATCGCAGCTAGATTGTCACGGCTGAGGATGGGGGAAACCCTCAGCCGTGCAATGCCAGAAGATGTTAGTGGCTGCTCGGCCAGGACGACAGAAATAGGGAGCAGGTCACCTCCTAGAGCTTCCCTAATCTGACCCTGACTCCTAGCTGCATGAGCCGACCTTGAAGGTAGGAGGGCTCATGCTCCGGAACCTCGGATCTCACTGGCCAAGCTGCAAAGAAACAGGATACAAAAACAGACCTATGGATATGGCAGGTGAACTACACAAGTTCCACCTATCTGCCACAGCCTTGCTGACTGGATCCCTGTGCGGACACGCTGACGTCCACACAATACTTAAAATGACACAGCCAACACACATACAGACAGGAACCCAGATCCATAACTGCATTAAATAACAAAAGGAAAGTTACATCAACCTAACATCACATAAAAACATTTGCTATCACGCAAAAACTTATGACCACAAGGGTGGCCCTCACTGGCAGATGGTAATAACCAGGAGGATGACTCCAGCTTACAAACAAGGCTGGAGTACCCCTCAGACTACAGGTCATTACTGAGGCTTTATAGCCCAAAGTGGCCACACCCACACACAGACACACCCAGTGTACACACACAAAGAAGGAAGTTAACCCTTCCTACACCAGGCACTGAAAGACTGCCACTTAAAGGAGAAATGTCCAAACAAACCTTACACTGCAGCTGTTACCGCAGGCAACGACATGCGTGGCAACTATGTCTTGGGAAACAGCCAGAAGGCCGAGAAACTGCCACCACATGTAACACACCACACGCTGCCACGGACAGCCACCATTGAAAGGAAATGACACAGTGCACACCAAACAAGGAAAGTGCACACAAACACACACACAAAACCAAAGGCAACCACACGCATACCTGTTGTCCGCGGCAACCGCACTTGAGGCAAAACAACTAAGTGCCCCCAGGTGCGGTTGACACAACACCCAGACCGCGGGCAACTGCATGCGGCTCCCAAGGAGTCACAACCATAACCATGGGCGTGACATAGATAGAGGGACAAACGCTATTGGAATAAGTAATTGCAATTGGTGTGATATACCTGTTGCCCCCCCAAAAAAAACTGATTTAGGGGTGTGATACACCGGCTTCTACAATATATTGATTGAGGGGTGTGATACATCGGCTTCCACTAAATATAGATTGAGGCCTACGATACACCAGCTTCCACCAAATATTGACTAAGTGATTTAATATACCGGCTTCCAGCAAAAAACTCATTATTGGGTTCTATATACAGTGGGGGAAATAATTATTTGACCCCTCACTGATTTTGTAAGTTTGTCCAATGACAAAGAAATGAAAAGTCTCAGAACAGTATCATTTCAATGGTAGGTTTATTGTAACAGTGGCAGATAGCACATCAAAAGGAAAATCGAAAAAATAACTTTAAATAAAAGATAGCAACTGATTTGCATTTCATTGAGTGAAATAAGTATTTGAACCCCTACCAACCATTAAGAGTTCTGGCTCCCACAGAGTGGTTAGACACTTCTACTCAATTAGTCACCCTCATTAAGGACACCTGTCTTAACTAGTCACCTGTATAAAAGACACCTGTCCACAGAATCAATCAATCAAGCAGACTCCAAACTCTCCAACATGGGAAAGACCAAATAGCTGTCCAAGGATGTCAGAGACAAAATTGTAGACCTGCACAAGGCTGGAATGGGCTACAAAACCATTAGCAAGAAGCTGGGAGAGAAGGTGACAACTGTTGGTGCGATTGTTCGAAAATGGAAGGAGCACAAAATGACCATCAATCGACCTCGCTCTGGGGCTCCACGCAAGATCTCACCTCGTGGGGTGTCAATGGTTCTGAGAAAGGTGAAAAAGCATCCTAGAACTACACGGGAGGAGTTAGTTAATGACCTCAAATTAGCAGGGACCACAGTCACCAAGAAAACCATTGGAAACACATTACACCGCAATGGATTAAAATCCTGCAGGGCTCGCAAGGTCCCCCTGCTCAGGAAGGCACATGTGCAGGCCCGTCTGAAGTTTGCCAATGAACACCTGAATGATTCAGAGAGTGACTGGGAGAAGGTGCTGTGGTCTGATGAGACCAAAATAGAGCTCTTTGGCATTAACTCAACTCGCTGTGTTTGGAGGAAGAAAAATGCTGCCTATGACCCCCAAAACACCGTCCCCACCGAAAAGCATGGGGGTGGAAACATTTTGCTTTGGGGGTGTTTTTCTGCTAAGGGCACAGGACAACTTATTCGCATAAACGGGAAAATGGACGGAGCCATGTATCGTGAAATCCTGAGCGACAACCTCCTTCCCTCTGCCAGGAAACTGAAAATGGGTCGTGGATGGGTGTTCCAGCACGACAATGACCCAAAACATACAGCAAAGGCAACAAAGGAGTGGCTCAAGAAGAAGCACATTAAGGTCATGGAGTGGCCTAGTCAGTCTCCGGACCTTAATCCAATCGAAAACCTATGGAGGGAGCTCAAGCTCAGAGTTGCACAGAGACAGCCTCGAAACCTTAGGGATTTAGAGATGATCTGCAAAGAGGAGTGGACCAACATTCCTCCTAAAATGTGCGCAAACTTGGTCATCAATTACAAGAAACGTTTGACCTCTGTGCTTGCAAACAAGGGTTTTTCCACCAAGTATTAAGTCTTTTTTTGTTAGAGGGTTCAAATACTTATTTCACTCAATGAAATGCAAATCAGTTGCTATCTTTTATTTAAAGTTATTTTTTCGATTTTCCTTTTGATGTGCTATCTGCCACTGTTACAATAAACCTACCATTGAAATGATACTGTTCTGAGACTTTTCATTTCTTTGTCATTGGACAAACTTACAAAATCAGTGAGGGGTCAAATAATTATTTCCCCCACTGTACCTGTTTCCACAAAATACTGATACAGGGTATTGACATACCGGCTTCCAACAAATATTGATTGAGGCCTGCGATACACCAGCTTCCACAAAATATTGATTAAGGGGTTTGATTTACCAACTTCCAGAAAATACTTATTATTGGGTTCTATATACCTGTTTCCACAAAATACTGCTAGAAGGGAATGATATACCGGCTTCCACAAAATATTGATTGAGGCCTGCGATATACCTGCTTCCACAAATACTGCTCTTCTATAGGGACTTTGTCACAGGGTCATTTTAAAAATGACAGGCAGAGAAAGAGGCAGGCCATTCCGCAGGGGGGTAGTGGTCGGGCAGGTGCACCAGGCCGGAGCCTAAGTGGGAAGTTGGAAAAGGAGCGTGCGATTATGTCAAAGGACGCACCAGAGTTTGTTGAGTGTCTCACTCAGCCTTCCTCTTCTGCATCCTCCTCATCCTCTGTATCAGCAACCTCCTCACTCTCTACGGTGTGCACCCCCCCAAAGACACCACCACCAACATAGCCCCTCCACTCGAGGAAATAGGAGGAGGAAATATTTTCCCATACATTCCAAGACCTTACCGATGCACAGCAATCCTTGGCATTGGATGAAGAAGAGGAGGTAGCAATGGCCGCCACCCAGCAGTCTGACGACAGTACCCAGATCAGCCAAAGGAGGGTGGTCCTCGCTGTTGCTGCCTACTCCGAGATCTCTAATGTCAGTGGTAATGAAGGGGACGATGCTGACGTGTCGATAGATGTCACGTGGGTGCCCACAAGAGAGCAAGAGGAGGGGAGTTCAGAGGGAGAGAAGGAGCAGCAGATAGGGAGGAGAAGCAGGCAGAACTCTTAGTGCACAGGAGGCAAAAAGCAGACTGCAAATGTATCTGGAATGAGCCATCCACCATGCACGGTCACATTTGGCGCTCCTAGATAGAGATGTCCCGAATAGTTCGCTGGCGAATAGTTCCCGGCGAACATAGCTTGTTCGCGTTCGCCGCGGCGGGCGAACATATGCGATGTTCGGTCCGCCCCCTATTCGTCATCATTAAGTAAACTTTGACCCTGTACCTCACAGTCAGCAGACACATTCCAGCCAATCAGCAGCAGGGCCTCCCTCCCAGACCCTCCCACCTCCTGGACAGCATCCATTTTAGATTCATTCGGAAGCTGCATTCTTAGTGAGAGGAGGGACAGTGTAGCTGCTGCTGATTTAATAGGGAAATCGATAGCTAGGCCAGAGTATTCAGTGTCCACTACAGTCCTGAAAGACTCATCTGATCTCTGCTGTAAGGACAGCACCTTTTTAGGGCTAGAACATCAGTCTGCTTTTATTATTATTTTTTCCTGTGTAATCTAATTGCAGTTGCCTGCCAGCGTGTGTGTCAGGCTCACAGCGTATACCGTGCCCACTTGCCCAGTGCCCAGTGCCACCACTCATATCTGGTGTCACAATAGCTTGCATTTAAAAAAAAAAAAAAACTTTTTGGACTGTGAATTAATAGCAGTCATTTTCCTTCACAAGTGTGCGTTTCAGGGCCTGCCAGGGCACAGTGTCACACCAGTGCAACTCATATCTGGTGTAACAGTGGTGCACATTTAAAAAAAAAAACACTTTCTGGACTGTGAAATAATAGCAGTCATTTTCCTTCACAACTGTGCGTTTCAGGGCCTGCCAGGGCACGGTGTCACACCAGTGCAACTCATATCTGGTGTAACAGTGGTGCACATTTAAAAAAAATATATAATTTTGACTGTAATAGATTGATTAGCAGTTAGATGTCTGCAAGCGTGTGTGTCAGGCCTACAGCGTCTACTCTGCCAACTTCTGCCAGTGCACAGTGCCACTCATATCTGGTGTCACAGTAGCTTGCACGCATAGTACAACTTAACTAATATAAAAAAAAATGACAGGCAGAGGCAGGACACCCCGCAGGGGCCGTCGTGGTCGTGGTGCTGTGATTCCCTTTGGCCCTAGAATAATTCCCAGTGTTCAGAGACAACGTACCCTGAACTCGAAAAGTTCTGAGGACATAGTTGACTGGCTAACACAGGACACCCAATCTTCTACAGCTTCCCCTCGGAACCTTGATGCACCATCCTCCTCCAGCTTAGCTTCGGGCAACTCTCAAGTTACCACACGCCCGCCTGCCGCCACCACCAACACTAGCACCACAGCCGCTTCACTTGATCTGTCAGAGGAGTTATTTACACATCAGTTGGAAGAAATGAGTGATGCGCAACCATTATTGCCAGAGGATGTAGATAACAGGGATATGTCTCAGTCAGGCAGCATTACACACATGGACGTATGGTGTGATGATGATGATGTTGTACCCGCCACGGATTACATGCAGGCCTGCCTCTTCTTCTCCTTCTTCTACGCCATCGTCCGTCTCCTCCTCGGCTGACTCCTCCTTTTCCACTGCTCTCCCCCAGCTCCCCAGAACCTATTCGACGTGCCAGGTGAGACGTTGCCATGCTGTGCTGCGGCTGTTGTACCTGTAAGCCAAGAGCCACACCGGTCCTGCACTCCTTTCAGATCTGCGGTCACAGGCTGATCAGTGGCTAACCCCGCTCAATTTGACAGTCGGTAAAGTGGTATGCGACAACGGTGCCAATCTGTGGAGCGTGCTAAAACAGCGCAAAATGATACACGTACTAAACTTATTCGTGCAGTGATTCATTGCCAAATACCCCGTGGGTCCAGGACGTCTTGCGGCAGGCCAGGAAAATCTCTAGCCATTTTAGAAGATCTTACACGGCCATGGCTCGCCTTGATGACATTCAGCAGCAACACCATTTGCCCGTCAGACATCTTATTTTTGACTGCCCCACGCGCTGGAACTCCACCTTGTATATGCTCGATAGGCTGCTCCAGCAGAAATGTGCCGTTGACGACTACCTGTACGAACTCTGCGGAAGGACAGGTTCTGGGGAACTTGTTTTTTTTCCCAATGTGCCAGTGGCTGCTCATGAGCAACGCATGCAGACTTCTGCGACCATTTGATGATATCACCAAACTGGTCAGTCGCAGCCAGGGCGCCATCAGTGACATCATAAGTGGAGTGTGCTTTGCGTCGTGTCATTGATCAAGCCGTCGAGGAGCAGGAGCAGGAAAATGAGGAAGTCGCAATGCTGAATGAATTCCCAGGGGGGTCTACTCCATCTGAGACAAGTCAGCAGGAGTCAGAGGAGGATGGTGCCTGGGGGGAGTAGGAGGAGGAGGAGCAAGAAGAGCAGGCTTTAAACTCTCTGGGGATCCCTGGTGTTGTCCGTAGCTGGGGGAAAGAGACGAGGATGACATTCTCCTGGGCGATGAGCAGGAGTCGGCGGCGCTCTACCGCTTCCAATTTAGTGCAAATGGGGGCCTTCATGCTCCAGTGTTTGAAGAGGGACCCCCATATAAAAAGCATAAAGGGCAAGGACCAGTACTGGGTAGCAATGTATTTAGACTCCCGGTACAAACACAAAATGGCGGAAATGTCACCAGCGTCACAGAGGGCTGTCTGAATACAGTATATCCAGGCCTTGCTTCGAGAGATGCTGCATTCTGCTGTTGTGGGCGCTGGCAGAGGAATTTCCACCCACCCTCATGGAACGCCTAGACCGACAGGTGCCCGACTACATCGGGTTAACGGCCGATGTGGACGATCTGAGAAGTTTGGAACCCCTTGACTTCTCGGTGTGCAGGCTTGACCTGTGGCCAGAGCTGGCACAGTTTGCCATGGAACTCTTGGCTTGCCCCTCGTCGAGTGTACTCTCCGAAAGGACGTTTAGCGCAGCAGGGGGGGATCATGACTGATAAGCGCACTTGCCTAGCTCACGACAGTATGGACTACCTCACATTTCTAAAAATGAACGAGGCATGGATCTCTGAGGAAATCAACACCTGTGAAGACCACGTTTAATTAAATTTCCTCATGCCAGCTCACACATATCCGCCACTACCCAGAACAAATAATGGTGGCCTTTTCTGTCCAGTGAATGCCTAATGTTTGGGGCCACGGAGGAATTCAACACCTGTGATGACTACGTGTTATTGAATTTAACCTATTATCATTTGGGGTTTATTCAAGAGGGGGGGATTTTGTTTGTAATCCAATTTTATATTTTTAGTTATTTTAATAATATTTATTCAACATTTTTTTGTACTGGCCTGCCGTAAAATTAATCTCCAATTACAGTCTAATATACCTCCAGCCACATAATCACTTGATCTTTTCTTTACAGTGAATGCATAATTTTTGGGGCTTGTAATCTAACTGGCCAACAGTAAAATTGTTATACGGTGACCGCCTAATGTACCTCCAGCCACATTATGAATTGTTCTTTTCTGTACGGTTAATGAATAATTTTTGAGGCCTTTAGTCCACTGGCCTGCAGAAAAATTGATATCCATTGACCATCTAATATATCTCCAGCCACATATTCACTTGATGTTTTCTATACCGTGAATGCCTAATGTTTGGGGCCTGTACTCCACTGGCCTGCAGTAAAATTGATATCCAATGACGGTCAAATATTCCTCCAGCCACATAATCACTTGATGTTTTCGGTCCGGTGAAAGCCTAATGTTTGGGGGCTGTACTCCCGTGGTCTAAAATAAAAATTTGCTAGGCTCATTTTTGACAGTTTCACTTTAAGACGCATAAAAATGGCCCCTGATTAAAATACATATTTTTTGTGGGAATTTTTGCCATTGATCCCCCTCTGGTATGTCACTGTCCATGTTGTGGGATGATTTGTGCACTTGTAGTAAGTATTTGGTGGCTGAAAATATGACCTGAAGGTTTTTCAGGTTCGCCTGCCATTAAAGTGAATGGGGCCTGCCACAAATTTGCGGTTCGCGAACATTTGATCGCGTTCACGAATCGTCCCGGGCCAAAGTTCGGCCATCACTACCGCTGCAGACAGTAAAATTATCTGCGCCACACTTCCTATTTAAAGTGTGCGCATCTCAAAAATTTCTTTGACATCCAGTACACTTTTTCAGTAGACACTGAGAACTGTGACATACACTTCCAAATCCTACGCTACTGTACGTGTGACATACTTTCAAGAATATATCACATTTGAAATGAAGAAGGCGAGCAGTAAGGGCTGTTTCACACGAGCGGATGCTGTGCGTGACATCCGCTCCGTGAATGACAGCCAAGACCCGATGCAGACTGCAGAAGCACAGAGCATTAACATGATTGATAATGCTCCGTGCCTCTCTGTGATCTCTTTACTACGAAATCACAGTGACAACTTTATCTCACAGTGATTTCGTAGTAAAGAGATCACAGAGAGGCACGGAGCATTATCAATCATGTTAATGCTCCATGCTTCTGCAGTCTGCATCGGGTCTTGGCTGTCATTCACAGAGCGGATGTCACGCACGGCATCCGCTCGTGTAAAACAGCCCTAAGGGACGGGGAAGTGGCCGTGATGGTGATGCTTCACGCATATACTGCAGCCCTGAGCGCGGAGAAACAGTGCCTGCTGCCAGAGCGCAAGAAAAACAATCATCCAAGATACCTAGCTTCATGTCCCAGTTTGCAAGGCGGCGCACGACACCACTCTTGAAGTCAGCCCAGTGCGACCAGGTGGTCGGATGGATTGCAGCAGATAATGCTTCCAGTCGGTTAAGCACCACCCTGTCTTCCACCAAGTCCAGTCTCAGTAGCCAGGAGTCTGGTCAACACAATGCTCACCCTGATCCTCCTTCCTCCAACCATTTAAAGTCTGGCCAAATAAGTGATCCCACACTTGGATATTCTGAGGACCTCTTTTCATCGCCATTACTTGATTTGACCCTCTCGCCAAGCACGCTTAAAGAGGCACATGAGATCTTGTGCCCTGATTCCCAACCTCTTCAGTCACAGTCACAAGAAAATGATGGTGGGGAACGGCAATTACAGTAGTGTTTAATGAGGTGGATGATGATGAGACACAGTTTGCAATGAGTCAACTGCAATTACTTTCTCAAGAGGTTTATGAAGAGGATGAGACACAGTTGTCAATCACTGAGGTTGTGGTTAGGTCTAGAATTTAGCGGACACCTGGATGTTTGGGTTCGGCAGGTTCGGCCGAACTTGAAAAAAAAATTGGGTTCGGGACCCGAACTTGACCCCAAACCCAAACCCCATTGAAGTCAAAGGGGGCCCGAACTTTTGAGCACTAAAATGGCTGTAAAAATGTCATGGAAAGAGCTAGAGGGCTGCAAAAGGCAGCAAAATGTGCTTAAGAGCATGGCAAATGCTCTGCAAACAAATGTGGATAGGGAAATGAATTAAAAAAACATAAAAGACCTTTAAAAAAAAAAAAATTGAAATGATGTAGGAGGAAGAGGTTGAGGAGGCGGTGAATGAGTGGATGTGGCCATGTAGGCTCACGTGGCGGTCTAGGTGGAAGCGGTGGCGAAGGAGGAATAGGTAGCCAACACAGATGTATGTTATTTTGCATTTTTACATAGGGGTATCCCCCAAAATATTGGGACATATAAAAAAAAAAAAAAGGAATAAGTACACTTGAGTACAAGGATGGATGGTTGAGGCTGTTAGAACTGTCTATTCTGCACAAGGTACAGACAAGTCCTGAGGGATCCAAGCCTGGATCATTTTAATGAACGTGAGCTTGTCCATGTTGGCTGTGGACAGGCGGCTGCGTTTGTCTGTAATGACGCCTCCTGCCGTGCTAAATACATGTTCAGAGAGTACACTGGCTGCACGGCAGGCCAGCACCTCCAAGGCATACAGGGCAAGCTCTGGCCATGTGGACAATTTGGAGACCCAGAACTTGAATGGGACAGAACCATCAGTCAGTACGTGTAGGCATGTGCACAGTTACTGTTCCACCATGTTGTTCAAATGCTGCCTCCTGCTAACACGCTCCATATCAACAGTTGGGGCCGGTTGTTGCGGCGAGGTGACAAAGCTTTTTCACATGTTGGCCATGATAACCCTGCCTTCTGAGGTGCTGGCGCTGACACAGCTGTGTTGGCGACCTCTTACTCCTCCCCTGCCTTCGCCTTGTGCTTCCACTTGTCCCCCGGCGTCAGTCGGAAATACTCTCAGGAGCGCGTCTACCAGCGTGCGCCTGTAGTCGCGCATCTTCCGATCACGCTCCAGTGAGGGAATTAAGGACGGCACATTGTCTTTGTAACGGGGATCCAGCAGGGTGGCCACCCAGTAGTCAGCACACGTTAAAATGTGGGCAACTCTGCTGTCGTTGCACAGGCACTGCAGCATGTAGTCGCTTATGTGTGCCAGGCTGCCCAGAGGTAAGGACAAGCTGTCCTCTGTGGGAGGCATATCGTCTGCGTCCTCCGTATCCCCCCAGCCATGCACCAGTGATGGGCCCGAGCTGCGTTGGATACCACCCCGCTGTGAACATGCTTCATCCCCATCCTCCTCCTCCTCCTCCTCCAGTAGTGGGCCCTGGCTGGCCAAATTTGTACCTGGCCTCTGCTGTTGCAAAAATCCTCTTTCTGAGCCACTTCTAAAAGACTGGCCTGAAAGTGTTAGAGATGACCCCTCTTCCTCCTCCTCGTCCTGGGCCACATCCTCTTCCATCATCGCCCTAAGTGTTTTCTCAAGGAGACATAGTAGTGGTATTGTAACGCTGATAACGGCATCTTCACCACTGGCTATGTTGGTGGAGTACTCTAAACAGGGCAACAGGGCACACAGGTCTCGCATGGAGGCCCAGTCATTGGTGGTGAAGTGGTGCTGTTCCGCAGTGCGACTCACCCGTGCGTGCTGCAGCTGAAACTCCACTATGGCCTGCTGTTGCTCGCACAGTCTCACCAGCATGTGCAAGGTGGAGTTCCACCTGGTGGGCACGTCGCATATGAGGCGGTGAGCGGGAAGGTCGAAGCTACGCTGTAGAGCAGATAGCCGAGCGGCGGCAGGATGAGAACGCCGGAAGCGCGCACAGATGGCCCGCACTTTACGCAGCAGCTCTGACATGTTGGGGTAGTTGTGAATGAATTTCTGCACCACCAAATTTAGCACATGCGCCAGGTAAGGGATGTGCGTCAAACCGGCTAGTCCCAGAGCTGCAACAAGATTTCGCCCATTATCGCACACCACCAGGCCGGGCTTGAGGCTCACTGGCAGCAACCACTCGTCGGTCTGTTGTTCTATACCCCGCCACAACTTCTGCGCGGTGTGGGGCCTGTCCCCCAAACACATCAGTTTCAGAACGGACTGCTGACGTTTACCCCTGGCTGTGCCGAAGTTGGTGGTGAAGGTCTGTCGCTGACCGGATGAGGAGGTAGTAGAAGAGGAGGAGAAAGCCGAGTAGGAAGAGGAGGCAACAGGAGGCAAAGAATGATTCCCTGCGATCCTTGGCGGCGGAAGGACATGCGCCAAACAGCTCTCCGCCAGGGGTCCAGCCGCCACTACATTTACCCAGTGTGCAGTTAAAGAGATATAGCATCCCTGGCCGTGCTTACTGGTCCACGTATCTGTGGTTAGGCGGACCTTGCCACAGATGGCGTTGCGCAGTGCACACTTGATTTTATCCGATACTTGGTTGTGCAGGGAGGGCACGGCTCTCCTGGAGAAGTAGTGGCGGCTGGGAACGACGTACTGTGGGACAGCAAGCGACATGAGCTGTTTGAAGCTGTCCGTCTCCACCAGCCTGAATGACAGCATTTCAAAGGCCAGTAGTTTAGAAATGCCGGCATTCAGGGCCAGGAATTGAGGGTGGCTAGGTGGGAATTTACGCTTTCTATCAAAAGGTTTGTGAGATGGAGAGCTGAACGCTGCCGTGTGACATGGTGGATATGCTTGGTGACAGAGGTGGTGTTGTTGGTGGCACATCCTCTGTTTGCTGGGTGGCAGGTGCCAACGTTCCTCCAGAGGCGGAGAAAGAGGCCGAGGTAGCAGCAGAAGAGGGAGCAGGAGGGGCCTGAGCCCTTTCTTGGTTTTGAAGGTGCTTACTCCACTGCAGCCCGTGTCTCGCATGTAGATGCCTGGTCATGCAGGTTGTGCTAAGGTTCAGAACGTTAATGCCTCGCTTCAGACTCTGATGGCACAGCGTGCAAACCACTCGGGTCTTGTCGTCAGCACATTGTGTTAAGAAGTACCATGCCAGGGAACTCCTTGAAGCTGCCTTTGGTGTGCTCGGTCCCTGGTGACGGTGGCCAGTAGCAGGCGAACTGTTTTGGCGACGGCTGCTCTGCTCTTGCACCCTGCTCCCGCTTTTGCTACGCTGTTGGCCCGGTCTCACCACTGCCTCTTCCTCCGAACTCTGAAAGTCAGTGGCACGACATTTATTCAATGTGGGGTCTAGGACCTCATCGTCCCCTGCATCGTCTTCCACCCAGTCTTCCTCCCTCTCCTCCTTTTCGGTCTGCACACTGCAGAAAGACGCAGCAGTTGGCACCTGTGTTTCGTCATCATCAGAGACGTGCTGAGGTGGTATTCCCATGTCCTCATCAGGAAACATAAGTGGTTCTGCCTCAGTGCATTCTATGTCTTCTACCCCTGGGGAAGGGCTAGGTGGATGCCCTTGGGAAACCCTACCAGCCAGTCTTCAAACAGCATAAGAGACTGCTGCATGACTTGAGGCTCAGACAGGTTCTCCGATATGCACGGGGGTGATGGGACAGACTGATGGGCATGGGTTTCAGGTGCCACCTGTGCACTTTCTGCAGAAGACTGGGTGGGAGATAATGTGAACGTGCTGGATCCACTGTCGGCCACCCAATTGACTAGTGCCTGTACTTGCTCAGGCCTTACCATCCATAGAACGGCATTAGGCCCGACCAAATATCGCTGTAGATTATGGCGGCTACTGGGACCTGAGGTAGTAGGTTCAGTAGGACGTGTAGCTGTGGCAGAACGGCCACGTCCTCTCCCTGCACCAGAGGCTCCACCAACACCACCACCACGACCATGACCGCGTCCCTTATTAGATGTTTGCCTCATAGTTAGCATTCACAAAGCAAAGTAAAAAGTGGTTAAATCTGTTAAAAATAATTAACCGCCAATAAAAACCCTGATGTAGGTTATTGCACTCAATTTTTTTTTTTAACTCTATATGACAGCGGTATTTGTGGCCTAAATTTCACAGTAATTTATGCACGTCTAATCCCAGATGTGCAGTATATTAGAGGTTTTTTTCACCCCAGTAAGCACAAAGCTGTATTTCTGGCCTAAATGTGACACTCACGTATGCACGTCTAATCCCAGATGTGCAGTATATTAGAGGGTTTTTTCACCCCAGTAACCAAAAAGCCGTATTTCTGGCCTAAATGTGACACCCACTTATGCACGTCTAATCCCAGATGTGCACTATATGAAACAGATGTATTTTTTTTCACCCCAGTAAGCACAAATCTGTATTTCTGGCCTAAATGTGACACTCACTTATGCACGTCTAATCCCAGATGTGCACTATATGAAACAGATGGGTTTTTTTCACCCCAGTAAGCACAAAGCCGTATTTCTGGCCTAAATGTGACAGTCACTTATGCACGTCTAATCCCAGATGTGCACTATATGAAACAGATGTATTTTTTTCACCCCACTAAACAAAAAGCTGTATTTCTGGCCTAAATGTGACACTCACTTATGCACGTCTAATCCCAGATGTGCACTATATGAAACAGATGTATTTTTTTCACCCCACTAAACAAAAAGCTGTATTTCTGGCCTAAATGTGACACTCACTTATGCACGTCTAATCCCAGATGTGCAGTATATTAGAGGGTTTTTTCACCCCAGTTACCAAAAAAACGTATTTCTGGCCTAAATGTGACACTCACTTATGCACGTCTAATCCCAGATGTGCACTATATGAAGCAGATGTATTTTTTTTACCCCACTATACAAAAAGCTGTATTTCTGGACTTGCAGACATGCAGATAGCCTGTGCTGGTGCACTATCGTTGCATAAAATGGCTGCCGATTATGTATTAATATTGACTAACTGAAGGAAAAAAAGGTTGTTTTCAGTAGTAGTTGGCTCAGGGCAGGCTTAAAAAAATTGTGCACTGCACCCACAAAACACATTTGCTGTAGATCGCTGAGTAAAGAAGCAGTTCTGAATCTTCATAAGATTTCTCCCTGATCTCTCCCTCACAGCAGCTGCAGCCTCTCCCTACACTAATCCGAGCAGAGAGACGGGCGGCGCTACGTGACTCCAGCTTAAATACAGGCTAGGTCACATGCTGCAGTTGGCCAATCACAGCCATGCCAATAGTAGGCATGGCTGTGATGGCCTTTTGGGGCAAGTAGTATGCTTGTTGATTGGCTGCTTTGCAGCCTTTCAAAAAGCGCCATAAAAAGCGCCGAACACCGTGCCCGAACTTTTACGTAAATGTTCGGGTTCGGGTCCGGGTGCCGAGAACCCTAAAGTTCGGTAAGAACCAGAACTATACAGTTCGGGTTCGCTCAACTCTAGTTAGGTCAACAAATCAGGAGAATGATCAGAGTGAGGCCTCATGCACACGACCGTTGTTGTGTTCCGTGTCCGTTGTTCCGTTTCCCGTGATTTTCTGCGGACCCATTGACTTTCAATGGGTCAGTTGAAAACTCAGAAAATGCACCGTTTGTCATCCGCGTCCGTGATCCGTTTTTCCAGTCCGTCAAAAAAATAAGACCTGTCCTATTTTTTCACGGACAACGGTTGACCCATTCAAGTCAATGTATCCGTGAAAAAACACGGAGGCACACAAGATTGTCAAACGCGTCCGTGATCCGTGTCCGTTTTTTTCCTATCATTTTCAAGGCAAACTTGACTTAGATTTTTTTTTCACTTTTCATGTCTGGTGATCCTCTAAAAATCAAGGAAGACACACGGAAACGGATCACGGAACAACGGAACCCCATTTTGCGGACCGTGAAAAAATACTGTCGTGTGCATGAGACCTGAGGAAGTGAAAGAGGAGGTGGTGGACGATGAGGTCACTGACCCAACCTGGGAAGGTGGAAAGCCGAGTGAGGACAGCAGTACAGAGGGGGAGGGAACTGCAGCAACGCAACAGGCTGGAAGAGGCAGTGGGGTGGCAAAAAGGGAGAAGGCGGGCCACAACACACAGGCCCGCAACCGTTCCATGGAGCAAAAGACGACAAAAGAATAGTAGTTTGCAACCTGTGCCATACGAAAATGAGCCGGGGCGTGAACACTAGCAACCTCACCACTACCAGCATGATCTGTCACATAGCATCCAAGCACTGTAATAAATGGGACAAACGCAAGGGTCCACAATCTGTAACTGCGGGTCACACCACTGCCTCCTCTTCCCCTGTTTTACGTTCTTGCCAATCCCCTGTCGAAGGCGCAGGCCCGGATGCATCCCGCGCTTCATCTGGACCTTCGCAAGCACGATCAGCGACCACATCCACTTCCGTGTCCCAGCACAGCGTACAAATGTCCTTACCCCAGGCATTTGAACGCAAGCGCAAATACCCAGCCATCCAACCACAGGCCATAGCACTAAATGCGCAACTTTCCAAATTACTGGTCCTGGAAATGTTGCCATTTAGGCTTGTGGACACTGAGGTCTTCCGCAGCCTGATGCCGGCGGCCGTCCCTCGTTACGCAGTCCCCAGCCGCCACTATTTTTCATGGTGTGCCGTGCCAGCCTTACACCAACATGAGTCCCGTTACATCACACGTGCCCTGACCAATGCAGTTACTGGGAAGGTCCACTTAACCATGGACACATGGACAAGTGAATTCGGCCAGGGATGCTACATTTCCCTGATGGCACACTGTGTGAATGTTGTAAAGGCCGGGAGCGAGTCTTACCCTGGGATGGCACAGGTGCTACCGACGCCAAGGATTGTGGGGCCTACGTCGATCAGGGTTTCCTTCAGAACCTACATTAGTGGCTCTAACCCCCACTTTTCCTCCTCCGCCTCCTCCACTTCCACTTCCGAATTATCCGCGTGCAGCACCAGTCAGTCATCAGTTGGTAGCTGGAAGCAGTGTAGCACTGCAGTGGGGAAGCAGCAACAGGCCGTGCTGAAGCTGATATGCTTAGGGGACAAACAGCACACCGCCACAGAGCTGTGGCAAGGGATAAGAGGCCAGACTGAGCTATGGCTCTCACCACTCAACCTACAACCAGGCATGTTTGTGTCTAAAAATGGCCGTAATTTGGTGGCGGCTTTGGAGCTCGGCAAGCTCAGACACATCCCATGCCTAGCCCACGTGTTCAACTTAGTTGGTCAGCGGTTTATCAAAACCTACCCCAATTTGCCTGAGCTACTGGTGAATAGTGATGAGTGGCAGGGGCTATATTCAATTTCACAAATATTTTGTAGAATATTCGTCAAATATTCGCAAATTTTGAGGATTCAAGATTATTTTAATAATTGCGAAAAAATCTGCAATGTAAAAATCGCGTAATGTGAATTTGTAACGCAAAATACAAGGGGTGGGTCACTTTGGCTACATTTTTCAAGCTGCTAGAAGTTTCATGAGTTTTTCCTGAGACTGGAGAAAATGGTTGGCATGGCAGAACATTACAATAGCTTTATATGCAGATAGAGTCAAGTGCTCCAATATATTCGCAATTGCGCTAATCGGCAGTGATTAGAATATTTTGTCGTGCAACTTCACATTTTAGCAGGTCTGACTACAGATCACTGATTGGTGCACTAAGTATTGTGAACCTGATATTGCCTCCTGCTATTGTGAACAAGAAGCAGAGAGAAATCATGTGTTCAGATGGAAAGATATAAAGAATATATAGCACTATATTCTAAATATTCGTGAAATCTCGAAATGCCGATATTCGCGATAAAAATTTGCCATTTGAATATTTGTGCTCAACACTACTGGTGAAGGTGCGCCGCGTGTATGCACATTTCCGCTGCAGCGCTGCCAACGCTGCAGCAGCGCTTGAAATTGCCAGCTCACCGGCTGTTGTGCGTCATGAGCACGTGCTGGAACTCCACGTTCCACATGTTGGCCAGGCTTTGTGAGCAGCATAGGGCAGTGGTGGAACACCAGCTGCAACATGGTCGTCACCTTTCCAGTCAGCTTCCGCTCTTCACATGCGAGGATTGGGCATGGATGTCTGACCTCTGTGAGGTTTTAAGAAACTTTGAGGAATCAACTCAGATGGTGAGCGGCGATAACGCTATTATCAGCGTAACCATCCCACTTCTGTGTCTACTCAAACGCTCGCTGCTCACAATTAGGGACAACGCTTTGCATGTGGAAGAGAAATAAATGGGGGGAGATATTACACAGGGTGATAGCCAGACCACCCCAAGTTCGTCTTTTCAGCGCAAATTGGACGATGAAGAGGAGGAGCAGGAGACGGTTGCCTCAGCTACAGAGGGTAGTACCAATGGAATTTTAATTCAATCTGTTCAGTGTGGGTGGGCAGAAGAAGAGGAAGAGGATGAGAAGATTGAGAGTGATCCTCCTGATGATGACAGCTAAGTCTTGCCTGTTGGTACTCTGGCACACATGGCTGACTTCATGTTAGACTTCCTTTCCCACGACCCGCTTGTTATGCGCATTTTAGACAGCACAGATTACCGGTAGTTCACCCTTCTTGACCCCCGCTATAAAGAGAACTTCTCATCTCTCATTCCTTTGGTGGAGAGGATGAGCAAAACATTGCAATACCAGAAGATTCTTGTTGAAAAATTACTCCAAAAATTTCCATCCGGCAACGCTGGAGGCAGAGTCCGTAGTTCCTTGGCCAACCGAGGAGGGGAGACAAGGGGAACACACAGCAGTTCCACCAGAGACAGCAACACTCTCCAAAGCCTGGGACACCCTGATGAACGGCCTAGTGTCACAAGGAAGAAACATTTTTGGAAGATGGTGAAGGAGTACATAGCAGACCGTGTCAGCGTCCTCAATGATCCCTCAGTGCCTTACAACTACAGGGTGTCCAAACTGGACACATGGCACGAACTGGCGCTCTACGCCTTGGAGGTGCGGGCCTGCCCTGCCACCAGCATTTTGTCTGAGCGGGTATTTAGTGCTGCTGGTGGCAAAATAACTAGAGATGTCCCGAACTATTCGCCGGCAAACAGTTCCCGGCAAACATCGCTTGTTCGCGTTCGCCGCGGCGGGCGAACATATGCGATGTTCGGACCACCCCCTATACATCATAATTGAGCAAACTTTGACCCTGTACCTCACAGTCAGCAGACACATTCCAGCCAATCAGCATACCCTCCCTCCCAGACCCTCCCAGACCCTCCCAGACCCTCCCACCTCCTATCAAAAAGCAAGTACAGCATCCATCTTAGATTCATTCTGAAGCTGCAGTGTTAGTTAGAGCAGGGAGAGTGCTGCTGCTGCTGAATTAATAGGGAAATCGTTAGCTAGGCCAGTGTTCTGTCTTTACTCCAGTCCTCAAAGACTCATCTGCTGTAAGTACAGCGTCCTGACAGCACCCCAAAAAGCCCTTTTTAGGGCTGGTACATCAGTCTGCTTTTTTAATTTTTTATATATATATATATATATATATATATATATATATATATATATACACACTGCTCAAAAAAATAAAGGGAACACAAAAATAACACATCCTAGATCTGAGTTAATTAAATATTATTTTGAAATACTTTGTTCTTTACATAGTTGCATGTGCTGACAACAAAATTACACAAACATTTAAAAATGTAAATCACATTTTTCAACCCATGGAGGTCTGGATATGGAGTCACACTCAAAATTAAAGTGGAAAAACACACTACAGGCTGATCCAACTTTGATGTAATGTCCTTAAAACAAGTCAAAATGAGGCTCAGTAGTGTGTGTGGCCTCCACGTGCCTGTATGACCTCCCTACAATGCCTGTGTATGCTCCTGATGAGGTGGTGGACGGTCTCCTGAGGGATCTCCTCCCAGACCTGGACTAAAGCATCTGCCAACTCCTGGACAGTCTGTGGTGCAACGTGACGTTGGTGGATAGAGCGAGACATGATGTCCCAGATGTGCTCAATTGGATTCAGGTCTTTCGTCTTGCAGGAACTGCTGACACACTCCAGCCACATGAGGTCTAGCATTGTCTTGCATTAGGAGGAACCCAGGACCAACTGCACCAGCCTCACAAGGGGTCTGAGGATCTCATCTCGGTACCTAATGGCAGTCAGGCTACCTCTGGCGAGCACATGGAGGGCTATGCGGCCCTCCAAACAAATGCCACCCCACACCATTACTGACCCAATGCCAAACCGGTCATGCTGGAGAATGTTGCAGGCAGCAGAACATTCTCCACGGCGTCTCCAGACTCATGTCACGTCTGTCACATCTGTCACATGTGTGACAGTGTGAACCTGGCTCAGTGTGAACCTGCTTTCATCTGTGAAGAGCACAGGGCGCCAGTGGCGAATTTGCCAATCTTGGTGTTCTCTGGCAAATGCCAAACGTCCTGCACGGTGTTGGGCTGTAAGCACAACCCCCACCTGTGGACGTTGGGCCCTCATATCACCCTCATGGAGTCTGTTTCTGACCTTTTGAGCAGACACATGCACATTTGTGGCCTGCTGGAGGTCATTTTGCAGGGCTCTGGCAGTGCTCCTCCTGTTCCTCCTTGCACAAAGGCGGAGGTAGCGGTCCTGCTGCTGGGTTGTTGCCCTCCTACGGCCTCCTCCACGTCTCCTGATGTACTGGCCTGTCTCCTGGTAGCGCCTCCATGCTCTGGACACTACGCTGACAGACACAGCAAACCTTCTTGCCACAGCTCGCATTGATGTGCCATCCTGGATAAGCTGCACTACCTGAGCCACTTGTGTGGGTTGTAGACTCCGTCTCGTGCTACCACTAGAGTGAAAGCAACGCCAGCATTCAAAAGTGACCAAAACATCAGCCAGGAAGCATAGGAACTGAGAAGTGGTCTGTGGTTACCACCTGCAGAACCACTTCTTTATTGGGGGTTTCTTGCTAATTGCCTATAATTTCCACCTGTTGTCTATCCTATTTGCACAACAGCATGTGAAATTGATTGTCACTCAGTGTTGCTTCCTAAGTGGACAGTTTGATTTCACAGACGTGTGATTGACTTGGAGTTACATTGTGTTGTTTAAGTGTTCCCTTTATTTTTTTGAGCAGTGTATATATATATATATATATATATTGCAGTTGCCTGCCCCTGTGTGAGAAGCCACAGGCCCACAGACTGTACTGTGTGCACACCACTCATATCGGGTGGCACAGTACCTTGCAGATAAAAAAGTCGTTTAATTTTTACCCTTTAATATAATTGCAGTTGCCTGCCAGTGAGTGTCAGGCCCACAGACTGTACTGTGCCCACTGCCCACCACTCATATAGGGTGGCACAGTACCTTGCATGCATAGTACCACAAATCGAAAAAAAAAAATTACAGGCAGAGGCAGGCCACCCCGCAGGGGCCGTCGTGGTCGAGGTGCTGTGAATTCCTTTGGCCCTAGAATAATGCCGAATGTTCAGAGGCCACGTACCCTGAACTCGAGAAATTCTGAGGACATAGTTGACTGGCTTACACAGAACACCCAATCTTCTACAGCTTCCGCTCGGAACCTTGACGCACCATCCTCCTCCAGCTCAGCTTCGGGCACCTTTCAAGTTACCACTCGCCCGCCCGCCGCCACCACCAACACTAGCACCACAGCTGCTTCACTTGATCTGTCAGAGGAGTTATTTACACATCAGTTGGAAGAAATGAGTGATGCGCAACCATTATTGCCAGAGGATGTAGATAACAGGGATATATCTCAGTCAGGCAGCATTACACACATGGACGTACGGTGTGATGATGATGAGGTTGTACCCGCTGCTGCTTCCTTTGCTGAGTTGTAAGATACAAGTGAAGCGGTTGATGATGACGATGTGTCTGTGGATGTCACGTGGGTGCCCGCTCGAAGAGAAGAAGAACAGGGGGAAAGTTCTGATGGGGAGACAGAGAGGAAGAGGAGACGAGTTGGAAGCAAGGAGAGGTCGTCGCAAGGAGCTAGTGGCACAGTCAGACAGCATGTATCGGCACCCGGGGTCAGCCAGACAGGAGGCCAATCAACGCATGCTGTTGCCACCACCAGAATGTCGTCATTGCAAAGCTCAGCAGTGTGGCATTTTTTTTGTGTCTGCCTCTGATAACAGCAATGCCATTTGCAACCTATGCCAAAAGAAACTGAGTCGTGGGAGGTCCAACACCCACCTAGGTACAACTGCTTTGCAAAGACACATGATTTCACATCACAAAGCCTATAGGATCAACACATAATGAGTAGAGTTGAGCGAACACCTGGATGTTTGGGTTCGAGAAGTTCGGCCGAACTTCCCGGAAATGTTCGGGTTCGGGATCCAAACCCGACCCGAACTTCGTCCCGAACCCGAACCACATTGAAGTTAATGGGGACCTGAACTTTTCGGCACTAAAAAGGCTGTAAAACAGCCCAGGAAAGAGCTAGAGGGCTGCAAAAGGCAGCAACATGTAGGTAAATCCCCTGCAAACAAATGTGGATAGGGAAATGAATTAAAAAAAATTAAATAAAATTAACCAATATCAATTGGACAGAGGTCCCATAGCAGAGAATCTGGCTTCACGTCAGCAGAGAATCAGTCTCTTCATGCCATAGCAGAGAATCTGGCTTCATGTCAGCAGAGAATCACGTCACCCACCACTGGAACAGGCCACTGTCACATATTTAGGCCCCGGCACCCAGACAGAGGAGAGAGGTCCCGTAACAGAGAATCTGGCTTCATGTCAGCACAGAATCAGTCTTCATGTCATAGCAGAGAATCAGGCTTCACGTCACCCACCACTGGAACAGGCCACTGTCACATATTTAGGCCCCGGCACCCAGACAGAGGAGAGAGGTACCGTAACAGAGAATCTGGCTTCATGTCAGCACAGAATCAGTCTTCATGTCATAGCAGAGAATCAGGGTTCACGTCACCCACCACTGGAACAGGCCACTGTCACATATTTAGGCCCAGGCACCCAGGCAGAGGAGAGAGGTCCCGTAACAGAGAATCTGGCTTTATGTCAGCAGAGAATCAGTCTTCATGTCATAGCAGAGAATCAGGCTTCACGTCACCCACCACTGGAACAGGCCACTGTCACATATTTAGGCCCAGGCACCCAGGCAGAGGAGAGAGGTCCCGTAACAGAAAATCTGGCTTCATGTCAGCAGAGAATCAGTCTTCATGTCATAGCAGAGAATCAGGCTTCACGTCACCCACCACTGGAACAGGCCACTGTCACATATTTAGGCCCAGGCACCCAGGCAGAGGAGAGAGGTCCCGTAACAGAGAATCTGGCTTCATGTCAGCACAGAATCAGTCTTCATGTTATAGCAGAGAATCAGGCTTCACGTCACCCACCACTGGAACAGGCCACTGTCACATATTTAGGCCCCGGCACCCAGACAGAGGAGAGGTTCATTCAACTTTGGGTTGCCCCGCAATATAATGGTAAAATGAAAATAAAAATAGAATTGAATGAGGAAGTGCCCTGGAGTACAATAATATATTGTTAAGGGGAGGTATTTAATGTCTAATCTGCACAAGGGATGGACAGGTCCTGTGGGATCCATGCCTGGTTCATTTTTATGAACGTCAGCTTGTCCACATTGGCTGTAGACAGGCGGCTGCGTTTGTCTGTAATGACGCCCCCTGCCGTGCTGAATACACGTTCAGACAAAACGCTGGCCGCCGGGCAGGCCAGCACCTCCAAGGCATAAAAGACTAGCTCTGGCCACGTGGACAATTTGGAGACCCAGAAGTTGAATGGGGCCGAACCATCAGTCAGTACGTGGAGGGGTGTGCACAGGTACTGTTCCACCATGTTATTGAAATGTTGCCTCCTGCTAACACGTTCCGTATCAGGTGGTGGTGCAGTTAGCTGTGGCGTGGTGACAAAACTTTTCCACATCTCTGCCATGCTAACCCTGCCCTCAGAGGAGCTGGCCGTGACACAGCTGCGTTGGCGACCTCTTGCTCCTCCTCTGCCTTCGCCTTGGGCTTCCACTGGTTCCCCTGTGACATTTGGGAATGCTCTCAGTAGCGCGTGCGCTAACATCCAACGTGCGCTTGTACTCGCGCATCTTCCTATCACGCTCCAGTATAGGAAGTAAGGTGGGCACATTGTCTTTGTACCGGGGATCCAGCAGGGTGGCAACCCAGTAGTCCGCACACGTTAAAATGTGGGCAACTCTGCTGTCGTTGCGCAGGCACTGCTGCATGTAGTCGTTAATGTGTGCCAGGCTGCACAGAGGTAAGGACAAGCTGTCCTCTGTGGGAGGCGTATCGTCATCATCCTGTGTTTCCCCCCAGCCACGCACCAGTGATGGGCCCGAGCTGCGTTGGGTGCCAGCCCACTGTGAACCTGCTTCATCCTCATCCTCCTCTACCTCCACCTCTTCCTCATCCTCGTCCTCCTCGTCCTCCAGTAGTGGGCCCTGTCTGGCCACATTTGTACCTGGCCTCTGCTGTTGCAAAAAACCTCCCTCTGAGTCACTTCGAAGAGACTGGCCTGAAAGTGCTAAAAATGACCCCTCTTCCTCCTCTTCCTCCTGGGCCACCTCCTCTTCCATCATCGCCCTAAGTGTTTTCTCAAGGAGACATAGAAGTGGTATTGTAACGCTGATAACGGCGTCATCGCCACTGGCCATGTTGGTGGAGTACTCGAAACAGCGCAACAGGGCACACAGGTCTCGCATGGAGGCCCAGTCATTGGTGGTGAAGTGTGTCTGATCCGCAGTGCGACTGACCCGTGCGTGCTGCAGCTGAAACTCCACTATGGCCTGCTGCTGCTCGCACAGTCTGTCCAGCATGTGCAAGGTGGAGTTCCACCTGGTGGGCACGTCGCATATGAGGCGGTGAGCGGGAAGGCCGAAGTTACGCTGTAGCGCAGACAGGCGAGCAGCGGCAGGGTGTGAACGCCGGAAGCGCGAACAGACGGCCCGCACTTTATGCAGCAGCTCTGACATGTCGGGGTAGTTGTGAATAAACTTCTGCACCACCAAATTCAGCAAATGCGCCAGGCAAGGGATGTGCGTCAAACCGGCTAGTCCCAGAGCTGCAAATAGATTTCGCCCATTATCGCACACCACCAGGCCAGGCTTGAGGCTCACCGGCAGCAACCACTCGTCGGTCTGTTGTTCTATACCCCGCCACAACTCCTGTGCGGTGTGGGGCCTGTCCCCCAAACATATGAATTTCAGATGTAGTGGCCCAGCCGCCACTACATTTACCCAGTGTGCAGTTAGGGAGATATAGCGTCCCTGGCCGTGATTACTGGTCCACGTATCTGTGTTTAGGTGGACCTTGCCACAGATGGCGTTGCGCAGTGCACACTTGATTTTATCGGATACTTGGTTGTGCAGGGAAGGCACGGCTCTCTTGGAGAAGTAGTGCCGGCTGGGAACAACATACTGTGGGACAGCAAGCGACATGAGCTGTTTGAAGCTGTGTGTGTCCACCAGCCTAAATGACAGCATTTCATAGGCCAGTAGTTTAGAAATGCTGGCATTCAGGGCCAGGGATCGAGGGTGGCTAGGTGGGAATTTACGCTTTCTCTCAAATGTTTGTGAGATGGAGAGCTGAACGCTGCCGTGTGACATGGTTGGGATGCTTGGTGACGCAGGTGGTGGTGTTGGTGGTACATCCCATGTTTGCTGGGCGGCAAGTGCCAACGTCCCTCCAGAGGCGGAGGAAGAGGCCGATGCGGCGGCAGCAGCAGAAGAGGCCGAGGCGGCAGCAGCAGAAGAGGTAGCAGGGGGAGCCTGAGTGACTTCCTTGTTTTTAAGGTGTATACTCCACTGCAGTTCATGCTTTGCATGCAGGTGCCTGGTCATGCAGGTTGTGCTAAGGTTCAGAACGTTAATGCCTCGCTTCAGGCTCTGATGGCACAGCGTGCAAACCACTCGGGTCTTGTCGTCAGCACATTGTTTGAAGAAGTGCCATGTCAGGGAACTCCTTGAAGCTGCCTTTGGGGTGCTCGGTCCCAGATGGCGGCGGTCAGTAGCAGGCGTAGTCTCTTGGCGGCGGGTGTTCTAATTTTGCCCACTGCTCCATCTTTTGCTACGCTGTTGGCTCGGTTTCACCACTGCCTCTTCCTCTGAACTGTGAAAGTCAGTGGCACGACCTTCATTCCATGTGGGGTCTAGGACCTCATCGTCCCCTGCATCGTCTTCCACCCAGTCTTGATCCCTGACTTCCTGTTCAGTCTGCACACTGCAGAAAGACGCAGCAGTTGGCACCTGTGTTTCGTCATCATCAGAGACGTGCTGAGGTGGTATTCCCATGTCCTCATCATCAGGAAACATAAGTGGTTGTGCGTTAGTGCATTCTATCTCTTCCACCCCTGGGGAAGGGCTAGGTGGATGCCCTTGGGAAACCCTGGCAGCAGAGTCTTCAAACAGCATAAGAGACTGCTGCATAACTTGAGGCTCAGACAGTTTCCCTGATATGCATGGGGGTGATGTGACAGACTGATGGGCTTGGTTTTCATGCGCCATCTGTGCACTTTCTGCAGAAGACTGGGTGGGAGATAATGTGAACGTGCTGGATGCACTGTCGGCCACCCAATTGACTAATGCCTGTACCTGCTCAGGCCTTACCATCCTTAGAACGGCATTGGGCCCCACCAAATATGGCTGTAAATTCTGGCGGCTACTGGGACCTGAGGTAGTTGGTCCACTAGGACGTGTGGCTGTGGCAGAGCGGCCACGTCCTCTCCCAGCACCAGAGGGTCCACTAACACCACCACGACCATGTCCACGTCCGCGTCCCTTACTAGATGTTTTCCTCATTGTTACCGTTCACCACAATAAGAAAAATATTATTCGGGCCAATGTATTGAATTAAAATTCAGGCCTTTTTTTTACAGACACCTAACACTATCTGGCTATCTATTTAGGTACCGTATTACACTAATACAGGCACACCAGAAATGACAGATTTAGCTGAATATAAATTTGAGGCCTATTTTTTAGGCGCTGTGTGACAGGTATACGTTTAATCACAGAATTAGACTTGTATCTGCACTGTAGCGTGTGTGTTAAGTTTTTCAGAATGACCCTATCAGCACCTTGAATCTAATATACCCTTTTAGGGATAGATTTAAAGTAGGCCTGATACAGCAGAAATCACTAATTTTGAGAATTGCAAATTTGGGAATTGTTTTTCAACCCAGAACAAAAACTGTGCTTTGACGGTCACTAAAAATAACTGGACCAGCTAAAACAGTACAGATTTGGATGAATATAAATGTCAGGCCTATTTTTTAGGCACTGGGTGACAGGCTCAACTTGCCCCTGATGTAGTATATGGCCAAAAAATAACCACACTATTGATGGTTAAATGCACTTGGGTGACACAGGCTCAGCCTGCACCTGATGTAGTATATGGCCAAAAAATAACCACACTATTGATGGTTAAATGCACTTGAAGAAAGCTTGACCCTGATGTAGGATATAGCAAAAAATAACCACACTATTGATGGTTAAATGCACTTGGTGGTAGCTTGTGCTGGCGCACCACAAGCCACAAAATGGCCGCCGATCACCCCAGAAAAAAGTGACTGAAAAACGCTCTGGGCAGCCTAAAAACACTGAGCAATTGAATAGAAGCAGTTCAATGATCCACAGCTGTAGATCGATCACTGAATGAAGTCTTTTGGAGGAGTTAATCTGCCTAATCTCGCCCTAACGTCGCAGCTGCAACCTCTCCCTACGCTTGTATCAGTAGAGTGACGTGCAGCGCTACGTGACCCAAGCTTATATAGAGGCTGGGTCACATGCTGCATTGGCCAATCACAGCCATGCCAATAGTAGGCATGGCTGTGATGGCCTCTTGGGGCAAGTAGTATGACGCTTGTTGATTGGCTGCTTTGCAGCCTTTCAAAAAGCGCCAAGAAAGCGCCGAACACCGAACCCGGACTTTTACGAAAATGTTAGGGTTCGGGTCCGTGTCACGGACACCCCAAAATTCGGTACGAACCCGAACTATACAGTTCGGGTTCGCTCATCCCTAATGATGAGTACAAGCAGCACACAAACTCAAAGCCACCATCCTCCTCCTGGTCCAGCATCTTCAGCCACGTCAACCACTGCTGTCCTCCTTGCCCCCTCTCAACCACCTGCCACTCCGCCTCTCACCTTCAGCAGTTCCTGCTCATCTGCCCACAGTCAGGTGTCTTTCAAGGAAATGTTTGAGCATAAAAAGCCAATGTCACAGAGTCACCCCCTTGCCCGGCGTCTGACAGCTGGCTTGTCGGAACTCTTAGCCCGCCAACTTTTACCATACCAGCTGGTGGAGTCTGAGGCCTTCACAAAATTTGTAGCTATTGGGACAGCGCAGTGGAAGGTACCCGGCCGAATTTTTTTTTCACAAAAGGCAATCCCCAACCTGTACTCTATTGTGGAAAAGGAAGTCATGGCTTGTCTGGCACACAGTGTTGGGGCAAGGGTCCATCTGACCACTGATACCTGGTCTGCAAAGCACGGTCAGGGCAGGTATATCACGTACACTGCGCATTGGGTAAACCTGCTGACGCCTGCCAAGCATGGAATGCGTGGCTCTGCAGAGGAGTTGGTGACACCACCACGACTTGCAGGCAGGCCTGCTACCACCTCCTCTACTCCTCCTACTCCATCCTCTTCGCTAACCTCCTCGGCTGAGTCCTCTTCTGCTGCTGCATCTTGCTCCACATCAACGGCCCCCCCCCCCCCCCCAGCTCCCCAGGGGCTATTCCACATCCCGGATACGACAGTGTCACGCCATCTTGGGGTTGACTTGCCTGAAAGCAGAGAGTCACACCAGACCAGCACTCCTGTCCGCCCTGAACGCACAGGTGGATCAGTGGCTGACCCCGCACCAACTGGAGATCGGCAAAGTGGTGTGTGACAACGGAAGCAATTTGTTGGCGGCATTGAATTTGGGCAAGTTGACACATGTGCCGTGCGTGGCACATGTGTTGAATCTGATCGTACGCTTTGTGCATAAGTACCCAGGCTTACAGGACGTCCTCAAGCAGGCCAGGAAGGTGTGTGGCCATTTCAGGCATTCCTACACGGCCATGGCGCACTTTTCCAATATTCAGCGGCGAAACAACATGCCAGTGAGGCGCTTGATTTGCGACAGCCCGACACGTTGGAATTCAACACTCCT